>NC_082711.1:181402610-182602610 GCF_030144855.1 Hypanus sabinus
TTAACACAGAGACTGGGCTCAGACAGTGCCTTCTCTCAGGGGGAGGGGGGGAGTTAACACAGAGACTGGGCTCAGTGCCTTCTCATGGGGGAGGGGGAATTAACACAGAGACTGGGCTCAGTGCCTTCTCAGGGGGAGGGGGAGTTAACACAGAGACTGGGCTCAGACAGTGCCTTCTCTCAGGGGGAGGGGAGTTAACACAGAGACTGGGCTCAGACAGTGCCTTCTCTCAGGGGGAGGGTGAAATAACACAGAGACTGGGCTCAGACAGTGCCTTCTCTCAGGGGGAGGGTGAATTAACACAGAGACTGGCTCAGACAGTGCCTTCTCTCAGGGGGAGGGGGAATTAACACAGAGACTGGGCTCAGACAGTGCCTTCTCTCAGGGGGAGGGGGAATTAACACAGAGACTGGGCTCAGACCAGTGCCTTCTCTCAGGGGGGAGGGGGAGTTAACAGAGACTGGGCTCAGTGCCTTCTCAGGGGGAGGGGGAGTTAACACAGAGACTGGGCTCAGACAGTGCCTTCTCTCAGGGGGAGGGGGAGTTAACACAGAGACTGGGCTCAGACAGTGCCTTCTCTCAGGGGGGAGGGGGAATTAACAGAGACTGGGCTCAGTGCCTTCTCAGGGGGAGGGGGAGTTACACAGAGACTGGCTCAGTGCCTTCTCAGGGGGGAGGGGGAGTTAACACAGAGACTGGGCTCAGACAGTGCCTTCTCTCAGGGGGAGGGGGAATTAACACAGAGACTGGGCTCAGACAGTGCCTTCTCTCAGGGGGAGGGGGAGTTAACAGAGACTGGGCTCAGTGCCTTCTCATGGGGAGGGGGAGTTAACAGAGACTGGGCTCAGTGCCTTCTCAGGGGGAGGGGGAGTTACACAGAGACTGGGCTCAGTGCCTTCTCAGGGGAAGGGGGAATTAACACAGAGACTGGGCTCAGTGCCTTCTCTCAGGGGGAGGGTGAATTAACACAGAGACTGGGCTCAGTGCCTTCTCAGGGGGAGGGGGAGTTAACAGAGACTGGGCTCAGTGCCTTCTCAGGGGGAGGGGGGAATTAACACAGAGACTGGGCTCAGACAGTGCCTTCTCTCAGGGGGAGGTGGAGTTAACACAGAGACTGGGCTCAGACAGTGCCTTCTCTCAGGGGGAGGGGGAGTTAACACAGAGACTGGGCTCAGACAGTGCCTTCTCTCAGGGGGAGGGGGAGTTAACACAGAGACTGGGCTCAGTGCCTTCTCATGGGGAGGGGGAATTAACACAGAGACTGGGCTCAGTGCCTTCTCATGGGGAGGGGGAATTAACGCAGAGACTGGGCTCAGACAGTGCCTTCTCTCAGGGGGGGAGGGGAGTTAACACAGAGACTGGGCTCAGACAGTGCCTTCTCTCAGGGGGAGGGGGAGTTAACACAGAGACTGGGCTCAGTGCCTTCTCATGGGGAGGGGTAATTAACACAGAGACTGGGCTCAGACAGTGCCTTCTCTCAGGGGGAGGGGGGAATTAACACAGAGACTGGGCTCAGACAGTGCCTTCTCTCAGGGGGAGGGGGAGTTAACACAGAGACTGGGCTCAGACAGTGCCTTCTCTCAGGGGGAGGGGGAGTTAACACAGAGACTGGGCTCAGACAGTGCCTTCTCTCAGGGGGAGGGGGAATTAACACAGAGACTGGGCTCAGACAGTGCCTTCTCTCAGGGGGAGGGGGGGTTAACACAGAGACTGGGCTCAGACAGTGCCTTCTCTCAGGGGGAGGGGGAGTTAACACAGAGACTGGGCTCAGTGCCTTCTCATGGGGAGGGGGGGAATTAACACAGAGTCTGGGCTCAGTGCCTTCTCAGGGGGAGGGGGAATTAACACAGAGACTGGGCTCAGTGCCTTCTCATGGGGAGGGGGGAGTTAACAGAGACTGGGCTCAGTGCCTTCTCAGGGGGAGGGGGAATTAACACAGAGACTGGGCTCAGTGCCTTCTCAGGGGGAGGGGGGAATTAACACAGAGACTGGGCTCAGTGCCTTCTCATGGGGAGGGGGAGTTAACGCAGAGACTGGGCTCAGTGCCTTCTCAGGGGGAGGGGGAGTTAACAGAGACTGGGCTCAGTGCCTTCTCAGGGGGAGGGGGGAGTTACACAGAGACTGGGCTCAGTGCCTTCTCAGGGGGAGGGGGAGTTAACACAGAGACTGGGCTCAGACAGTGCCTTCTCTCAGGGGGAGGGGGAGTTACACAGAGACTGGGCTCAGACAGTGCCTTCTCTCAGGGGGAGGGGGAGTTAACACAGAGACTGGGCTCAGACAGTGCCTTCTCTCAGGGGGAGGGGGAGTTAACAGAGACTGGGCTCAGTGCCTTCTCAGGGGAGGGGGAGTTTAACACAGAGACTGGGCTCAGACAGTGCCTTCTCTCAGGGGGAGGGGGAGTTAACACAGAGACTGGGCTCAGTGCCTTCTCATGGGAGGGGGAATTAACACAGAGACTGGGCTCAGTGCCTTCTCATGGGGAGGGGGAATTAACGCAGGAGACTGGGCTCAGACAGTGCCTTCTCTCAGGGGGAGGGGGAGTTAACACAGAGACTGGGCTCAGACAGTGCCTTCTCTCAGGGGGAGGGGGAGTTAACACAGAGACTGGGCTCAGTGCCTTCTCATGGGGAGGGGTAATTAACACAGAGACTGGGCTCAGACAGTGCCTTCTCTCAGGGGGAGGGGGAATTAACACAGAGACTGGGCTCAGACAGTGCCTTCTCTCAGGGGAGGGGGGAGTTAACACAGAGACTGGGCTCAGACAGTGCCTTCTCTCAGGGGGAGGGGGAATTAACAGAGACTGGGCTCAGTGCCTTCTCAGGGGGAGGGGGAGTTAACAGAGACTGGGCTCAGTGCCTTCTCACGGGAGGGGGAGTTACACAGAGACTGGGCTCAGTGCCTTCTCAGGGGGAGGGGGAGTTAACACAGAGACTGGGCTCAGACAGTGCCTTCTCTCAGGGGGAAGGGGAGTTAACACAGAGACTGGGCTCAGACAGTGCCTTCTCTCAGGGGGAGGGTGAATTAACACAGAGACTGGGCTCAGACAGTGCCTTCTCTCAGGGGGAGGGGGAATTAACACAGAGACTGGGCTCAGACAGTGCCTTCTCTCAGGGGGAGGGGGAATTAACACAGAGACTGGGCTCAGACAGTGCCTTCTCTCAGGGGGAGGGGGAGTTAACAGAGACTGGGCTCAGTGCCTTCTCAGGGGGAGGGGGAGTTAACACAGAGACTGGGCTCAGACAGTGCCTTCTCTCAGGGGGAGGGGGAGTTAACACAGAGACTGGGCTCAGACAGTGCCTTCTCTCAGGGGGAGGGGGAATTAACAGAGACTGGGCTCAGTGCCTTCTCAGGGGGAGGGGGAGTTACACAGAGACTGGGCTCAGTGCCTTCTCAGGGGGAGGGGGAGTTAACACAGAGACTGGGCTCAGACAGTGCCTTCTCTCAGGGGGAGGGGGAATTAACACAGAGACTGGGCTCAGACAGTGTCTTCTCTCAGGAGGAGGGGGAGTTAACAGAGACTGGGCTCAGTGCCTTCTCATGGGGAGGGGGAGTTAACAGAGACTGGGCTCAGTGCCTTCTCAGGGGGAGGGGGAGTTACACAGAGACTGGGCTCAGTGCCTTCTCAGGGGAAGGGGGAATTAACACAGAGACTGGGCTCAGTGCCTTCTCTCAGGGGGAGGGTGAATTAACACAGAGACTGGGCTCAGTGCCTTCTCAGGGGGAGGGGGAGTTAACAGAGACTGGGCTCAGTGCCTTCTCAGGGGGAGGGGGAATTAACACAGAGACTGGGCTCAGACAGTGCCTTCTCTCAGGGGGAGGGGGAGTTAACACAGAGACTGGGCTCAGACAGTGCCTTCTCTCAGGGGGAGGGGGAGTTAACACAGAGACTGGGCTCAGACAGTGCCTTCTCTCAGGGGGAGGGGGAGTTAACACAGAGACTGGGCTCAGTGCCTTCTCATGGGGAGGGGGAATTAACACAGAGACTGGGCTCAGTGCCTTCTCATGGGGAGGGGGAATTAACGCAGAGACTGGGCTCAGACAGTGCCTTCTCTCAGGGGGAGGGGGAGTTAACACAGAGACTGGGCTCAGACAGTGCCTTCTCTCAGGGGGAGGGGGAGTTAACACAGAGACTGGGCTCAGTGCCTTCTCATGGGGAGGGGTAATTAACACAGAGACTGGGCTCAGACAGTGCCTTCTCTCAGGGGGAGGGGGAATTAACACAGAGACTGGGCTCAGACAGTGCCTTCTCTCAGGGGGAGGGGGAGTTAACACAGAGACTGGGCTCAGACAGTGCCTTCTCTCAGGGGGAGGGGGAATTAACACAGAGACTGGGCTCAGACAGTGCCTTCTCTCAGGGGGAGGGGGAGTTAACACAGAGACTGGGCTCAGTGCCTTCTCATGGGGAGGGGGAATTAACACAGAGTCTGGGCTCAGTGCCTTCTCAGGGGGAGGGGGAATTAACACAGAGACTGGGCTCAGTGCCTTCTCATGGGGAGGGGGAGTTAACAGAGACTGGGCTCAGTGCCTTCTCAGGGGGAGGGGGAATTAACACAGAGACTGGGCTCAGTGCCTTCTCAGGGGGAGGGGGAATTAACACAGAGACTGGGCTCAGTGCCTTCTCATGGGGAGTGGGAGTTAACGCAGAGACTGGGCTCAGTGCCTTCTCAGGGGGAGGGGGAGTTAACAGAGACTGGGCTCAGTGCCTTCTCAGGGGGAGGGGGAGTTACACAGAGACTGGGCTCAGTGCCATCTCAGGGGGAGGGGGAGTTAACACAGAGACTGGGCTCAGACAGTGCCTTCTCTCAGAGGGAGGGGGAGTTAACACAGAGACTGGGCTCAGACAGTGCCTTCTCTCAGGGGGAGGGTGAATTAACACAGAGACTGGGCTCAGACAGTGCCTTCTCTCAGGGGGAGGGGGAATTAACACAGAGACTGGGCTCAGACAGTGCCTTCTCTCAGGGGGAGGGGGAGTTAACAGAGACTGGGCTCAGTGCCTTCTCAGGGGGAGGGGGAGTTAACAGAGACTGGGCTCAGTGCCTTCTCAGGGGGTGGGGGAGTTACACAGAGACTGGGCTGAGTGCCTTCTCAGGGGAAGGGGGAATTAACACAGAGACTGGGCTCAGTGCCTTCTCTCAGGGGGAGGGTGAATTAACACAGAGACTGGGCTCAGACAGTGCCTTCTCTCAGGGGGAGGGGGAGTTAACACAGAGACTGGGCTCAGACAGTGCCTTCTCTCAGGGGAGGGGGAATTAACAGAGACTGGGCTCAGTGCCTTCTCAAGGGGAGGGGGAGTTACACAGAGACTGGGCTCAGTGCCTTCTCAGGGGGAGGGGGAGTTAACACAGAGACTGGGCTCAGACAGTGCCTTCTCTCAGGGGGAGGGGGAATTAACACAGAGACTGGGCTCAGACAGTGCCTTCTCTCAGGGGGAGGGGGAATTAACACAGAGACTGGGCTCAGACAGTGCCTTCTCTCAGGGGGAGGGGGAGTTAACAGAGACTGGGCTCAGTGCCTTCTCAGGGGGAGGGGGAGTTAACAGAGACTGGGCTCAGTGCCTTCTCAGGGGGTGGGGGAGTTACACAGAGACTGGGCTGAGTGCCTTCTCAGGGGAAGGGGGAATTAACACAGAGACTGGGCTCAGTGCCTTCTCTCAGGGGGAGGGTTAATTAACACAGAGACTGGGCTCAGACAGTGCCTTCTCTCAGGGGGAGGGGGAGTTAACACAGAGACTGGGCTCAGACAGTGCCTTCTCTCAGGGGGAGGGGGAATTAACAGAGACTGGGCTCAGTGCCTTCTCAGGGGGAGGGGGAGTTACACAGAGACTGGGCTCAGTGCCTTCTCAGGGGGAGGGGAGTTAACACAGAGACTGGGCTCAGACAGTGCCTTCTCTCAGGGGGAGGGGGAATTAACACAGAGACTGGGCTCAGACAGTGCCTTCTCTCATTGGGAGGGGGAGTTAACACAGAGACTGGGCTCAGACAGTGCCTTCTCTCAGGGGGAGGGGGAATTAACAGAGACTGGGCTCAGTGCCTTCTCAGGGGGAGGGGGAGTTACACAGAGACTGGGCTGAGTGCCTTCTCAGGGGAAGGGGGAATTAACACAGAGACTGGGCTCAGTGCCTTCTCTCAGGGGGAGGGTGAATTAACACAGAGACTGGGCTCAGTGCCTTCTCAGGGGGAGGGGGAGTTAACAGAGACTGGGCTCAGTGCCTTCTCAGGGGGAGGTTGAATTAACACAGAGACTGGGCTCAGACAGTGCCTTCTCTCAGGGGGAGGGGGAATTAACACAGAGACTGGGCTCAGACAGTGCCTTCTCTCAGGGGGAGGGGGAGTTAACACAGAGACTGGGCTCAGACAGTGCCTTCTCTCAGGGGGAGGGGGAGTTAACACAGAGACTGGGCTCAGACAGTGCCTTCTCTCAGGGGGAGGGGGAGTTAACACAGAGACTGGGCTCAGTGCCTTCTCATGGGGAGGGGGAATTAACAGAGAGACTGGGCTCAGTGCCTTCTCATGGGGAGGGGGAATTAACGCAGAGACTGGGCTCAGACAGTGCCTTCTCTCAGGGGGAGGGGGAGTTAACACAGAGACTGGGCTCAGACAGTGCCTTCTCTCAGGGGGAGGGGGAGTTAACAGAGACTGGGCTCAGTGCCTTCTCAGGGGGAGGTTGAATTAACACAGAGACTGGGCTCAGACAGTGCCTTCTCTCAGGGGGAGGGGGAATTAACACAGAGACTGGGCTCAGACAGTGCCTTCTCTCAGGGGGAGGGGGAGTTAACACAGAGACTGGGCTCAGACAGTGCCTTCTCTCAGGGGGAGGGGGAGTTAACACAGAGACTGGGCTCAGACAGTGCCTTCTCTCAGGGGGAGGGGGAGTTAACACAGAGACTGGGCTCAGTGCCTTCTCATGGGGAGGGGGAATTAACACAGAGACTGGGCTCAGTGCCTTCTCATGGGGAGGGGGAATTAACGCAGAGACTGGGCTCAGACAGTGCCTTCTCTCAGGGGGAGGGGGAGTTAACACAGAGACTGGGCTCAGACAGTGCCTTCTCTCAGGGGGAGGGGGAGTTAACACAGAGACTGGGCTCAGACAGTGCCTTCTCTCAGGGGGAGGGGGAGTTAACACAGAGACTGGGCTCAGTGCCTTCTCATGGGGAGGGGGAATTAACACAGAGACTGGGCTCAGACAGTGCCTTCTCTCAGGGGGAGGGGGAGTTAACACAGAGACTGGGCTCAGTGCCTTCTCAGGGGGATGGGGAGTTAACGCAGAGACTGGGCTCAGACAGTGCCTTCTCAGGGGGAGGGGGAGTTAACACAGAGACTGGGCTCAGTGCCTTCTCAGGGGGAGGGGGAGTTAACGCAGAGACTGGGCTCAGTGCCTTCTCAGGGGGAGGGGGAGTTAACGCAGAGACTGGGCTCAGTGCCTTCTCAGGGGGAGGGGGAGTTAACACAGAGACTGGGCTCAGTGCCTTCTCAGGGGGAGGGGGAGTTAACAGGGTCTAGGCTCAGACAGTGCCTTCTCAGGGGGAGGGGGAGTTAACACAGAGACTGGGCTCAGTGCCTTCTCATGGGGAGGGGGAGTTAACAGGGTCTAGGCTCAGACAGTGCCTTCTCAGGGGGAGGGGGGGTTAACACAGAGACTGGGCTCAGTGCCTTCTCAGGGGGAGGGGGAGTTAACAGAGACTGGGCTCAGTGCCTTCTCAGGGGGAGGGGGAGTTAACGCAGAGACTGGGCTCAGTGCCTTCTCAGGGGTAGGGGGAGTTAACAGGGTCTAGGCTCAGACAGTGCCTTCTCAGGGGGAGGGGGAGTTAACACAGAGACTGGGCTCAGTGCCTTCTCAGGGGGAGGGGGAGTTAACAGGGTCTAGGCTCAGACAGTGCACTCTCTCAGGGAGAGGTTGTTTTAACACCAGTGCCAGGGTCTCACAGTACTTTCTCTCAGGGGGATGTTGGAAGCCCACCTCAGTGATGCTTAAGTTCTTACACTAATATTTCAAAGAGTATGGGAGATACATGATATCCCAAGCCAGAAATCTTCTCTAAACACCCAAAAAATAGCTTTCTATCATCCAATCATTACTCCATATTGGATCTTCCCATGTAAAACCCTTTGCTTGTGGGATTTTGTACAGAGCACTGAGTACTCTTGCTTATCTGATGTGTTTAGGAGGGGCACACAGAAGGCAGTTGCCAACAATGGGCTCTCATCTGGGGAAACCACAAATCCCTTGCTCACAAAGCAGTGGCCGCTGTTCAGAGAGCACCCAGATTGGGCCATGAGACCAGAAGGCATAGGAGCAGATTAGGCCATTTGGCCCATTGAGTCTGTTCCACCATTTCATCACAGATGACTTATTATCCCTCTTAACCCCATTGTCATGCTTCTCCCTGTAACCTCTGATGCTCAAGAATCTATTAACCTCCACTTTAAATATACCCAATGACTTGGCCTCCACAGTCACTTGAGGCAAGAAATTCCACAGATTCACCAGCCTCTGGCTAAAGAAATTCTTCCTGATTTCTGTTTGAAAGGGACGTCCCTCTATTCCAGATGACTGGTATCTGGTCAATGATGACTGGTTTGCACATGGCCACCTCTTGCTACCTAAATGTTCTGCAGGAGGGCAGAATTTCAGGAATATTAGTGAGCAATAGACACAATCCCATTCATCCTGACTAAAGCAAGCAAGAATCTCCGATGTCCACCCATCCTCTATTTTCCCCACCAATAATTCCCACGACCAACTCAGAGGTCCAATTCCACTGATATTTTTTTTTCAAGAATACGATTAGTTTGTACATGGCAAACCCAGGATATTTGCAAGAAGTTGACTCTGGAGGGCTTACCCCCCCCCCCCCCCCCCCAGCTCCTCACCCACTCCGCCCTCCCAAAGTTCCAGGCAGCAGCAGCCGCTGTTGGACCAAGGACCAGCGGGCATTGCTCTACCAGCTATAGCCAGCAGGGGGAGCCTTGTCATCCTTATTGCTCTCCAGGGAGAAGGGCGGGATCCGAACGTCCAGCTGTGAACCTCCAGGCCTCTCAAAACGAAACGTCCCCCTGAAAACAGAATGAAAAAAGCGGAGTAAATAATGTGATCCATGGCCAGTCCTTATCCACAGAGTCAACTCCCCACTTAAATATGTCAGTGTTTGAAAGGGTAAAAACAAGGAAGTAATACTGAGGCTTCATAGGGCAGACTGCACTTGGAATATCGTGAGCAGTTTTGGGCCCCTTATTGAAGATGTGCTGGCATCGGAGAGGGTCCAGAGGGTTCATGAGAATGCTTTTGGGAATGAAAGGGTTAACTTGTGAGGAATGTTTAATAGCTCTGGAACTCCCTGAAATGAGGGGGCAGGGACCTCTTTGAAAACTATAGAATATTAGAAGTCCAAGATACAGTGCATGTGGAGAGGCTGTTTCTTGTAGTGGGGGAAGTCTATGACCAGAGGGCCACCCCCAGAAATGGAGGGACATCCATTTAGAACAGAGGAATTTCTTTAGCAAGAGGCTGGTGAATCTGTGAAATTCATTTGCACAGACAGTTGTGGAGGCCAAGTCATTGGGTATATTTAAAGCAGAGGTTGACAGATTCTTGATTAGTCAGGACACCAAAGGGTCAGGGGAGAAGGCAAGAAAATTGAGCTCTTTTTAGGGATAATAAATCAGTCATGATGGAATGGTGCAGCATACTTGATGGGCCAAATGGCCTAATTCTTCTCTGTGGGACAGCACCCTATCACCACGTGACTGAGAATCTGCAGGCAGCACCCCAGAGTACCTTCTTTCTGGTCCCACTCACGGCTCTCAGTGAGTGCTCTCACTTGTGGGTAGCTTAAATCAAAAAAAAGGATGGAAGGGGCTGTGTCGAGGTTCATCCCCAGAAGCTGTGTAACGGGCTGTTCCCGGGGATGCACACTGAGACCAACATCCGGTGCTGCTGGCAGATTATCAACTCGGTCAAAGACGCTCTTTGGTTGGCCTGATGGTCTACCAGCACACGGAGACGTCCGTGAGGGAATGCTGCCAATTGGCATATTCTCACCTGCATGAGTACGTGCTGAGGGACGCACTCAAACTTGGTGCAGCCACCACAAAGGCCCGATGGGGAAGGACCACAGTCTAGGGTCCTTCTCCCATGTGAGTTGAGGGGTGGGTGGCGGGGTGTATACCCCTAAACCACTGTATGTAAATATGGAATAACAGTTAGAGAAGTCAATGTTCATGCCATCAGGTTGGAGGCTACCCAGCCGGTACATAAGGTTCCTCCAGAGAAAGCAGGATCTCCCAGTGGTCAAAATGAATCCAGACTCAGGTTGGAGGAACACCTTATATACCGACTGGGTAGCCTCCAATCTGATGGCATGAACATTGACTTCTCTAACTTCCGTTAATGCCCCTCCTCCCCTTCTTACCCCATCCCTGATATATTTAGTTGTTTGCCTGTTCTCCATCTCCCTCTGGTGATTCCCCCCCTCCCCCTTTCTTTCTCCTGAGGCCTCACGTCCCATGATCCTTTCCCTTCTCCAGCTCTGTATCACTTTTGCCAATCACCTTTCCAGCTCTTAGCTTCATCCCACCCCCTCCGGTCTTCTCCTATCATTCCGCATTTCCCCCTCCCCCCACTACTTTCAAATCTCTTACTATCTTTCCTTTCAGTTAGTCCTGATGAAGGGTCTCAGCCCGAAACGTTGACAGTGATTCTCCTTATAGATGCTGCCTGGCCTGCTGTGTTCCACCAGCATTTTGTGTGTGTTTGAATTTCCAGCATCTGCAGATTTCCTCGTGTTTGCACCTCACACTTATCTGTGTTGAACTCCATCTGCCACTTCTCAGCCCAGTTTTGCATCCTATCAATGTCCCACTGTAACCTCTGACAGCCCTCCACACTATTCACAACACCTTCAACCTTTGTGTCATCAGCAAACTTACTAACCCATCCCTCCACTTCTTCATCCAGGTAATTTATAAAAACCACAAAGAGTAAGGGTCCCAGAACAAATCCCTGAGGCATACCATGCAGAATATGACCCATCTACAACCACTCTTTGTCTTCTGTGGGCAAGCCAGTTCTGGATCCACAGAGCAATGTCTCCTTGGATCCCATGTCTCCTTACTTTCTTAATAAGCCTTGTATGGGGTTCCTTATCAAATGCCTTGCTGAAATCCATATACACTACATCTACTGCTCTAGCTTCATCAATATGTTTAGTCACATCCTCAAAAAATTCACTCAGGCTCGTAAGGCACGACCTGCCTTTGACAAAGCCATGCTGACTATTCCTAATCATATTGTACCTCTCCAAATGTTCATAAATCCTGCCTCTCAGGATCTTCTCCATCAACTTATCAACTACTGAGGTAAGACTCACTGGTCTATAATTTCCTGGGCTATCTCTTCTCCCTTTCTTGAATAAAGGAACAACATCCACAATCCTCCAATCCTCCAGAACCTCTCTTATCCCCATTGATGATGCAAAGATCATCGCCAGAGGCTCAGCAATCTCCTCCCTCACTTTTCATGGTAGCCTGGGCTACATTTCATCCGGTCCCGGTGACCTATCCAACTTGATGCTTTCCAACAGCTCCAGCACATCCTCTTTCTTAATATGTACATGTTCAAGCTTTTCAGTCTGTTGCAAGTCATCACTACAACCACCAAGATCCTTTTCCATAGTGAATACTGAAGTAAAGTATTCATTAAGTACCCTGCTGTTTCCTCTGGTTCCACACACATTTTCCCACTGTCACACTTGATAGTTCAAATCCTTTCACATACTTGTAGAATGCCTTGGGGTTTTCCTTAATCCTGTCCGCAAGGCATTCTCATGGCCCCTTCTAGCTCTCTTCTAGCTTTCCTACTTAAGCTCCTTCTTATTAGCCTTATAATCTTATAAGCTATTGGATCTCTCTACATACACACTGCCAAGGACCCCCAACATTGGCAGCAGAGTGCCTGTGTTGGGATTTACCTGCAGCTGGTTCCCCTTTTACCACTGGAGAGCATCTTCATGCACTTGCGTTCTGCAGGGTAAAACTGGGTGACCATGCACAAGTAAACTCGCACCAAATAATGTTAGAGGTACAGCACGGTAACAGGCTCTTCTAGTCCAATGAGCCCATACCACCCAGTTTACACCCATTTGACCAATTAATCTACCAACTCAAAACACAATGCTGTACATGCAGAGCAACACACACAATGTACTGGAGGAACTCAGCAAATCAGGCAGCATCTATGGAGAGGAATAAACAGTCTCCATTTTGGGCTGAGATCCTTGATCGGGACTTTTTCCCAGGATGTCAATGGTATTAATTATTTACCATTAATAAATGGTAAAAACCATTGGTACTAATAATGGTTATTAGGAAAGTATGAGGGGGCAGATGTTGGAGGTAGTTTTGTTTTACACAGAGAGTGATGGGTGTGTGGAATGTACTGCCGGGGTGGTGGTAGAGGCAGATACGTTAGGGACATTTAAGAGACTCTTAGACAGACACATGGATGATAGAAAAATGAAGGGAGGGCTTTGTAGATGGGAAAGACTAGATTGATCTTGGGAGTAGGTTTTAGGGTCAGCATAACATTGTGGCCAAACAGCTTGTACTGTGTCATATGTTCTAAGATCAGCTGTAGCTCGAGAACCCTTGTTAAGGGATGAACAATAACTAATTGTTGGCTTTGTTGTCCATGTTTACACCATGGAAAACACGTCATCACTTTTTACTGCATTCCCTTTCCTGAAGTACAAGATGCAAACTTTCCAATTCAGAGATCATCTACAATAATCCAACAGCCGGACACAGTACTTAGTACATGAGATGAGAAGAGAGATAAGTAAACAATGGACTGGCATCGAAGTGCCATGGAAGACAATGGCATTCCTACAGCAGCACAGTACTGAGTTCTAGGCTCTTGTCTGATCTAAATATGTACATACAAACTGTTGAACTAATGCCATAAATACACCAATCATTACTGCATCACCAAATAAAGTTGTCAACTCCGTCATGGATGGTCCCAAACCCAGATGCGAAAGGAGGAGAGTTCAGCATGTGGCTAGTAACCCCGTCACGTAAAAACCCAGAGCTACAGAAACACCAAAAGCATCTCTGGAGTTTCATCCCTGAGAGAGGAGGGGTATTTGAGAATGGGCTACATTTGGGGACGTTGAAATACTGGCCCAGTATAAAGAACTTTGGTAAGCTGCTGATGACAGTCTATGCCCCAGTAGGGGTGATGGTTATAACCTCATTGGTACCATAGCTCCACATTATAAAGTACTGACCATGTGTAACAATATCATGAGCTTCTTTGTCAGTGAGGCAAGTTTGTCAGCAAGTTTCCAACATCAAGTTTACATTGGAAATTAAAGCTCTCACAAAAATATCAATGGATGGATATATTTAATACATGCTTCTAAAGAAATCTTTTCAGGAAGAGATTCTATGCTCACGTCCACCTCTGGGAGTTTGGTTATCACTCAAGCTGACTGAACCTCTGAACCATTTTCAGTAATCCACAGGATGGGGGGAGCACAGGCCCATTTCCCAAAGTCTCTTGCTAGCTTAATACTTCTATCATTCAGTGACAGACTGTGGTAACTACCTCGTGTTTAGGTTAAGGAGATGAATGGGCCTGGCAAGAACCCATTGGGAGAGTCATCATTCTTGCTTTCGAGGGAAAATGGTGGAATACGAACATCGAGGAGACTCCGGTTGGCGCTCTCAAAGCGATAGGAACCCCTGTGAAATGCAGAGACAAGGTCAGCCTCCGGAAATGGCCCCCGACAACTGAAAATTTTCTGTGGAAACAAGGCTGAGGAAGTGGGAAGAAAGGGGAATGGCTGAGGATAAAGTCTAAAGGGAAAGTTCATTACCAACTCCTCTGGAACACTGGACACACAGACAAGCTCATTATCAACAAAACTCCTTTCAACCTAGTCTTTCTCAGTGCAAATACACCAGGCAGTTAACTCACCTAAGTTTTAGCAAATGAGCATTAACACTGATCCTCGAGGAGATACAAGAGCATTAACTGCATCACATCCTCAGTGGAGACACAGAACATCCCTGCATCTGAGTACAAAGCACACTCAGAGGCAGGACTCATCCCTGGCTCTCCTGAGTGCCAAGCTGGGGTTGGGCCAGAAGGGACAGTCAGACCCAGACCTCCAGTTCCAGCAAGCCTTCTGGAAGGGACAAGCAAGTTCACTGGGTGACAGCAGCTCACCCCTGAGGGATGGTCTTTGAATGAGTGAGGGGCAAAGAGGTAGTTGGTGCCATGGCCCAAGGGCTGTGGGCAACGAGTTGCTGAGGCACTAATCTTAAAAGTAATCCCCAGTATGCCACAGAGTTGGTGAGATTTATAACGCCATTTACAGTAATTCAACCATTCATCTCCCTGCTGGCCTAGAGGGGACAGTAGGTTCCGCCCACTTATCAACTCTCAGTGGTAAGCCAGCTGGTCCATTTCCCTACCCCTCTCTAGCCCTTCAATCTTAGCCTGCCACACTTCCCTCCCTCTAGAACCGTGCCCCTGATCCTCCCTGCAAAGGAACAGGAGCCACTGCTCCTCACCCTCTCGGACCCAAGTTTAGAACATAGGAACTTGGAGCTGGAATCAACCATCTGGCCCATCAAGTCTGCTCTGCCATACAACGTGCTCAGCTTCACCTACTCGTCTTTTCCCCATAACCCTGCATCAGCAGATTTCCAGAACTCTGGCACAGTGTTCAGCCCATGGAAGTGCCCCAACACAATACAGTGTCTCAGGTGTAGCTCCATGTCAGTCATACAACTACATCCTCTCCATGTATACCGGTCAGGACTTTACACATTTCAATCAAACCCCTACTCACTCTTTTAAACTGCAGCAGATACAATCCTGTCTCTCCATCACAGGACAACCCTCTTAGTAATCTTAGGTAATAAACAGTCCAGTAAACCCTCCTTCAATTGATTCCATTACTATCTATACCTAAACAAGAGACAATACTGTCCACAGTATTCCAGGTAACGCTCTGTGAATCAACATTCAGAGCTTTGATTGTATTGCAATACAATGGCTTATACACTCAGTGCTCACTTTATTAGGGATCTCCCCAGTTTGGTCTGAACAACAACTGAACCTCTTGACCATGTCTGCATGCTTTTATGCATTGAACTGCAGCCACATGATTGGTTGATTAGATATGTGCATTAATGAGCAAGTATATATGGGGTACCTAATAAAGTGGCCACTGAGTGTATGTGTCACACACACAAAAATACAAATGCATGCTTCGTTCAACCATGAGAATATCCTGCAGCTGAATTTAAGATTTATCTTATTTCTGAACATGTGGCACACTGACCCATGGATGGACTTACTCTAGGTGAGCACAGTAGCAAGTTCAGCGGTGAATTCACAGAAAAGCCCGGTTCTGCCCAATGCTCCACATCAAAAGTAACAGCCAGGATTTCTCCCCCTGAACCCACTGACTGTGCTCCACGACAGACAGCTGACTTCATGGGGCTACCAACTGGCCTGGTATGTTTCCTCTTACATCCAACTGACACAGGTTCTCAAACTCTTTCTTAGAAGTGGTTAGATAGTGGAATTTGTCAGAGACGCAGTTAGGGGTAAGCAAAGGGAGAAAGGACTTGAAGGTTATAGGGTAACAGATGCAGAGCAATTGGAGCTGGTTTGTGAAAAGCAAGGTTCTTTGTCTCTTCTACCTTCAGTCATTCCTCATTTTCAAAAACCAGTGAATTCCCTCCTTGCTCTTAATCCTTATGTATGCTCACTGGCAGAATAATTCTGTACGACATACAAGTGGAACTGGGCCATTCAGTCGACCAAGTCTGCTCCACCATTCCATCATGGCTGATTTATTATCCCTCTCAAGCCCACTCTCCTGTCTTTTTCCCATAACCTTTGACTAATGAAGAACCTATCAATCTCTCCTTTAACCACCTCCACCACTGTATGTGGCAATGAATTCTACAGATAAACCACCCTTTGGCTAAAGAAAATCCCCATCATCTTTGTTCTAAACGGATATCCCTTTATTCTGAGATTATGCCCTCTCCACATCTTCCATGGTTTTCAATAAAATCCCCCCTTCATTCTTCTAAACTGCAATGAATGCAAGTCAAAGATAATTCTGAGTAAGAATTGGCTGAAATCCATGAAGAGCTGGGAATAAATTCACCTGAGAGCACTGAACTAGTTAGTAATGAGAAGGCTATGGAAATTAAGATGGATTATACGGAAAACCATCTTGCACATCGAAGATTACAAGGTCAGGAAGGGAAGAAGCAAAACATAACTAATATTCCCTACACCTTGTATTGAGTACAAAAATCTCCAATAAAATCACAGAACAGAATTTGAAGATACGCATTAAATCATTATGCATTAGATGTGCTGACTGAAAGATGGCCACATTAGTAGGAGCCATTCATTACAGCTAACCATGCTCCATTACAGATCTGGACTGGATGTGTCTAGCAACCTACAGGCAGTGCACAGGCCAGATTCAGTAGGTTATCTCTGCATCAGCAATGTTGACATCAGTTCTCTGTCAAAATCCTACTTCAGGGTGGATTTAGCATAATCAAGCTACTGAAGGATGGGACCTGCTCTTGGGGTTCCATAACTGGCCGTTGTTTGGCATGACAAAGGTTCAGACTAAGAGTCCAGCTCGGATTCAGAAGCCTAGGATCTTGGGGCCCTGGAGATAGGCGGATCGAGGGTCAGTGTCATGACAGGAGACCCGTGTGTCATCGGGAGAGTTGAAATATCTACGGTTGTGTGCCTAGAGACCTGGGATCTTTGCGATCTTCAGGCACACAGCTCGAAAAAATTCAACATAACGAACTTTTAAGATTGTAAACCAGCAAGTTGTTTGTTATGTCTCCCCACTCACTGGGAAAATGGACACACCTCTTTCTCCTTATTAGGGAGAGAGAGAGAACCTGCGGTATGTGAATACTGGGCGAAATGCGAAGTCTTAGGGGTAACTGCAAGTCTGTGTCTCTGCTGCTGCTTGAGTGCTTGGTGACAGTGCTGATGTATTTTTGCCGGTGGGGGTGGGGAGACTGTCACTTGCTACAGCTTACGGTGGGGAGGGGAACTGGGGAGACTTTCGGGTTCTGACACTTGACTGTCATTCATGCTTTGGGGCACTCCTCTGTTTTTGTTGACGGTTCTGAAGAAAAAGCATTTCAGGATGTGTTTGTATACATTTCTTTGTCATTAAATTGTACCACATTTGAACCTTTGAAAATTTCCTACTTTACACTATCTGGTGTAAACTCCAGACTCACAGTGTATTGGTGTTCTCCCACAGACCACCCCGATGGTATGCCCCCACAACCAACCCCTGTGGCCTTCTTCCTCCAGACCATCACCCTGATGGTGTCCACTCACAGACTGTCAGTCCCGGTGGTGTCCTCCTCACAGACTGTCAGTCCCGGTGGTGTCCTCCTCACAGACTGTCAGTCCCGGTGGTGTCCTCCTCACAGACTGTCAGTCCCGGTGGTTCCTCCTCACAGACTGTCAGTCCCGGTGGTTCCTCCTCACAGACTGTCAGTCCCGGTGGTGTCTCCTCACAGACTGTCAGTCCCGGTGGTGTCTCCTCACAGACTGTCAGTCCCGGTGGTTCCTCCTCACAGACTGTCAGTCCCGGTGGTTCCTCCTCACAGACCGTCAGTCCCGGTGGTGTCCCTCACAGACTGTCTGTCCCGGTGGTGTCCCCTCACAGATCGTCAGTCCCGGTGGTGTCCTCTCACAGACTGTCAGTCCCGATTGTGTCCCTCACAGACTGTCAGTCCCGGTGGTGTCCCCTCACAGACTGTCAGTCCCGGTGGTGTCCCCTCACAGACTGTCTGTCCCGATTGTGTCCCTCACAGACTGTCAGTCCCGGTGGTGTCCCCTCACAGACTGTCAGTCCCGGTGGTGTCCCCTCACAGACTGTCAGCCCCGCTGGTGCCTCCTCACAGACTGTCAGTCCCGATTGTGTCCCTCACAGACTGTCTGTCCCGATTGTGTCCCTCACAGACTGTCAGTCCCGGTGGTGTCCCCTCACAGACCGTCAGTCCCGGTGGTGTCTCCTCACAGACTGTCAGTCCCGATTGTGTCCCTCACAGACTGTCAGTCCCGGTGGTGTCCCCTCACAGACCGTCAGTCCCGGTGGTGTCTCCTCACAGACTGTCAGTCCCGATTGTGTCCCTCACAGACTGTCAGTCCCGGTGGTGTCCCCTCACAGACCGTCAGTCCCGGTGGTGTCTCCTCACAGACTGTCAGTCCCGATTGTGTCCCTCACAGACTGTCAGTCCCGGTGGTGTCCCCTCACAGACTGTCAGTCCCGGTGGTGTCCCTCACAGACTGTCAGTCCCGGTGGTGTCTCCTCACAGACTGTCAGTCCCGGTGGTGTCCCCTCACAGACTGTCTGTCCCGATGGTGTCTCCTCACAGACCGTCAGTCCCGGTGGTGTCCCCTCACAGACCGTCAGTCCCGGTGGTGTCTCCTCACAGACTGTCAGTCCCGATGGTGTCCCCTCACAGACTGTCTGTCCCGATGGTGTCTCCTCACAGACTGTCAGTCCCGGTGGTGTCTCCTCACAGACTGTCAGTCCCGATGGTGTCCCCTCACAGACTGTCTGTCCCGATGGTGTCTCCTCACAGACTGTCAGTCCCGATGGTGTCCCCTCACAGACTGTCTGTCCCGATGGTGTCTCCTCACAGACTGTCTGTCCCGATGGTGTCTCCTCACAGACTGTCAGTCCCGGTGGTGTCTCCTCACAGACTGTCTGTCCCGATGGTGTCTCCTCACAGACTGTCAGTCCCGGTGGTGTCCCTCACAGACTGTCAGTCCCGGTGGTGTCCCCTCACAGACTGTCAGTCCCAGTGTTGTCCCCTCACAGACTGTCAGACCCGATGGTGTCCCCTCACAGACTGTCAGTCCCGGTGGTGACCCTCACAGACTGTCTGTCCCGATTGTGTCCTCTCACAGACTGTCAGTCCCGGTGGTGTCCCCTCACAGACCGTCAGTCCCGGTGGTGTCCCTCACAGACAGTCAGTCCCGATGGTGTCCCTCACAGACCGTCAGTCCCGATGGTGTCCCTCACAGACCGTCAGTCCCGATTGTGTCCCTCACAGACCGTCAGCCCCGCTGGTGCCTCCTCACAGGCTGTCACTCCTGGTGGAATCCCCTCACAGACTGTCAGTCCCGGTGGTTCCTCCTCACAGACTGTCAGTCCCGGTGTTTCCCCCTCACAGACCGTCAGTCCCGGTGGTGTCCCCTCACAGACCGTCAGTCCCGATGGTGTCCCCTCACAGACTGTCAGTCCCGGTGGTGTCCCCTCACAGACCGTCAGTCCCGATGGTGTCCCCTCACAGACCGTCAGTCCCGGTGGTGACCCTCACAGACCGTCAGTCCCGATGGTGCCCCTCACAGACTGTCAGTCCCGGTGGTGTCCCTCACAGACTGTCAGTCCCGGTGGTGTCTCCTCACAGACTGTCAGTCCCGATTGTGTCCCCTCACAGACTGTCTGTCCCGATTGTGTCCCTCACAGACTGTCAGTCCCGGTGGTGTCCCCTCACAGACTGTCAGTCCCGGTGGTGTCCCCTCACAGACTGTCTGTCCCGATTGTGTCCCTCACAGACCGTCAGTCCCGGTGGTGTCTCCTCACAGACCGTCAGTCCCGGTGGTGTCTCCTCACAGACCGTCAGTCCCGGTGGTGTCCCTCACAGACTGTCAGTCCCGGTGGTGTCCCCTCACAGACCGTCAGTCCCGGTGGTGTCCCCTCACAGACTGTCAGTCCCGATGGTGTCCCTCACAGACTGTCAGTCCCGGTGGTGTAACCCACAGACTGTCAGTCCCGGTGGTGTAACCCACAGACTGTCAGTCCCGGTGGTGTCCCCTCACAGACTGTCTGTCCCGATTGTGTCCCTCACAGACCGTCAGTCCCGATTGTGTCCCTCACAGACTGTCAGTCCCGGTGGTGTCCCCTCACAGACTGTCTGTCCCGATTGTGTCCCTCACAGACCGTCAGTCCCGATTGTGTCCCTCACAGACTGTCAGTCCCGGTGGTGTCCCCTCACAGACCGTCAGTCCCGGTGGTGTCCCCTCACAGACTGTCAGTCCCGGTGGTTCCTCCTCACAGACCGTCAGTCCCGGTGGTGTCTCCTCACAGACCGTCAGTCCCGGTGGTGTCTCCTCACAGACTGTCTGTCCCGATTGTGTCCCTCACAGACTGTCAGTCCCGGTGGTGTCCTCTCACAGACTGTCAGTCCCGGTGGTGTCCCTCACAGACTGTCAGTCCCGGTGGTGTAACCCACAGACTGTCAGTCCCGGTGGTGTAACCCACAGACTGTCAGTCCCGGTGGTGTCCCTTCACAGACTGTCAGTCCCGGTGGTGTCCCTTCACAGACTGTCAGTCCCGGTGGTGCCTCCTCACAGGCTGTCAGTCCCGGTGGTTCCTCCTCACAGACTGTCAGTCCCGGTGGTGTCCCCTCACAGACCGTCTGTCCCGGTGGTGTCCCTCACAGATTGTCAGTCCCGGTGGTGCCTCCTCACAGACCGTCAGTCCCGATGGTGTCCACTCACAGATCGTCAGTCCCGGTGGTGCCTCCTCACAGACCGTCAGTCCCGGTGGTGCCCCCTCACAGACCGTCAGTCCCGATGGTGTCCCTCACAGACTGTCAGTCCCGGTGGTGTCCCCTCACAGACTGTCAGTCCCGGTGGTGTCCCCTCACAGACCGTCAGTCCCGATGGTGCCTCCTCACAGACCGTCAGTCCCGATGGTGCCCCCTCACAGACCGTCAGTCCCGATGGTGCCCCCTCACAGACCGTCAGTCCCGGTGGTGTCCCTCACAGACTGTCAGCCCCGCTGGTGCCTCCTCACAGGCTGTCACTCCTGGTGGTGTCCCTCACAGACTGTCAGTCCCGGTGGTGCCTCCTCACAGACTGTCAGTCCCGGTGGTGTCCCTCACAGACTGTCAGTCCCGGTGGTGTCCCCTCACAGACCGTCAGTCCCGGTGGTGACACTCACAGACTGTCAGTCCCGGTGGTGTCCCCTCACAGACTGTCAGTCCCGGTGGTGTCTCCTCACAGACTGTCAGTCCCGGTGGTGTCCATCACAGACCGTCAGTCCCGGTGGTGTCCCTCACAGACCGTCAGTCCCGGTGGTGACACTCACAGACTGTCAGTCCCGGTGGTGTCCCCTCACAGACTGTCAGTCCCGGTGGTGTCTCCTCACAGACTGTCAGTCCCGGTGGTGTCCATCACAGACCGTCAGTCCTGGTGGTGACCCTCACAGACCGTCAGTCCCGATGGTGTCCCTCACAGACTGTCAGTCCCGATGGTGTCCCCTCACAGACTGTCAGTCCCGGTGGTGTCCATCACAGACCGTCAGTCCTGGTGGTGTCCCCTCACAGACTGTCAGTCCCGATGGTGTCCCTCACAGACTGTCAGTCCCGGTGGTGTCTCCTCACAGACTGTCAGTCCCGGTGGTGTCCATCACAGACCGTCAGTCCTGGTGGTGTCCCCTCACAGACCGTCAGTCCCGATGGTGTCCCTCACAGACTGTCAGTCCCGGTGGTGTAACCCACAGACTGTCAGTCCCGGTGGTGTCCCTTCACAGACTGTCAGCCCCGCTGGTGCCTCCTCACAGGCTGTCACTCCTGGTGGTGTCCCTCACAGACTGTCAGTCCCGATGGTGTCCCTCACAGACTGTCAGTCCCGGTGGTGTAACCCACAGACTGTCAGTCCCGGTGGTGTCCCTCACAGGCTGTCACTCCTGGTGGAGTCCCCTCACAGACTGTCAGTCCCGGTGGTTCCTCCTCACAGACTGTCTGTCCCGATTGTGTCCCCTCACAGACTGTCAGTCCCGGTGGTGTCCCCTCACAGACTGTCTGTCCCGATGGTGTCCCTCACAGACTGTCTGTCCCGATGGTGTCCCTCACAGACTGTCAGTCCCGGTGGTGCCTCCTCACAGACTGTCAGTCCCGATGGTGTCCCTCACAGACCGTCAGTCCCGGTGGTGTCCTCTCACAGACCGTCAGTCCCGGTGGAGTCCCCTCACAGACTGTCAGTCCTGGTGGAGTCCCCTCACAGACTGTCTGTCCCGGTGGTGTCCATCACAGACCGTCAGTCCCGGTGGTGTCCCCTCACAGACTGTCAGTCCCGGTGGTGTCCCCTCACAGACTGTCAGTCCCGGTGGTGTCCCCTCACAGACTGTCTGTCCCGATGGTGTCCCTCACAGACCGTCAGTCCCGGTGGTGTCTCCTCACAGACCGTCAGTCCCGGTGGTGTCTCCTCACAGACCGTCAGTCCCGGTGGTGTCCCCTCACAGACTGTCAGTCCCGGTGGTGTCCCATCACAGACTGTCAGTCCCGGTGGTGTCCCCTCACAGACTGTCTGTCCCGATTGTGTCCCTCACAG
The DNA here is from genome assembly GCF_030144855.1 of Hypanus sabinus. NCBI lineage: Eukaryota > Metazoa > Chordata > Chondrichthyes > Myliobatiformes > Dasyatidae > Hypanus > Hypanus sabinus. The sequence continues at coordinate 181,425,036 of NC_082711.1, forward strand.
ACCGTCAGTCCCGGTGGTGTCTCCTCACAGACTGTCAGTCCCGGTGGTGTCCCCTCACAGACTGTCTGTCCCGATTGTGTCCCTCACAGACTGTCTGTCCCGGTGGTGTCTCCTCACAGACTGTCAGTCCCGGTGGTGTCCCCTCACAGACTGTCAGTCCCGGTGGTGTCCTCTCACAGACTGTCAGTCCCGATGGTGTCCCCTCACAGACTGTCAGTCCCGGTGGTGTAACCCACAGACTGTCAGTCCCGGTGGTGTAACCCACAGACTGTCAGTCCCGGTGGTGTCCCTTCACAGACTGTCAGCCCCGCTGGTGCCTCCTCACAGGCTGTCAGTCCCGGTGGTTCCTCCTCACAGACTGTCAGTCCCGGTGGTGTCCCCTCACAGACTGTCAGTCCCGATTGTGTCCCTCACAGACCGTCAGTCCCGCTGGTGTCCCTCACAGACTGTCAGTCCCGATGGTGTCCCCTCACAGATCGTCAGTCCCGATTGTGTCCCTCACAGACTGTCAGTCCCGGTGGTTCCCCCTCACAGACTGTCAGTCCCGGTGGTGTCCTCCTCACAGACTGTCAGTCCCGGTGGTTCCTCCTCACAGACTGTCAGTCCCGGTGGTGTCCCCTCACAGACTGTCAGTCCCGGTGGTGTCCCTCACAGACTGTCAGTCCCGGTGGTGTCCCCTCACAGACTGTCAGTCCCGGTGGTGTCCCCTCACAGACTGTCAGTCCCAGTGTTGTCCCCTCACAGACTGTCAGTCCCGGTGGTGTCCCTCACAGACTGTCAGTCCCGGTGGTGCCTCCTCACAGACTGTCAGTCCCGGTGGTGTCCCTCACAGACTGTCAGTCCCGGTGGTGACCCTCACACAGACTGTCACCACTGATGATGCTCCCTGAGAAACAGAGTGTGAACCCCCAGACCGTCATCCATGAAGGTGCCCACCAGGGACAGTTAGTGACTCCCACAGTCTGTACCCCTGCATGGAGACCCACAAAGCCAGACCATGACCCAAACAGAGCATCACCCTGATTGTGCTCCCTACAAAATGCCCTCTGATGGAGCTCCCTACTCTGTGACCGTCACCCCAAATGATGCGCCACCAAGTCTGACCATGACTCCGATAGACTGTCATCCTTCACGGACCATTAACCCCAATGGTGCTCCCCAAAGACTGTGACCCCCAATGGTGCTCCCCAAAGATCGTGACCCCCAATGGTGCTCCCACTAATTTACAGATTCACACAGCAGCAACGATGCCCCACTGGTGTACAGCAGCTGGGATCTGGTTGATTTTTCCTATGTAATCCAAGAACTGTATCGCCCTAACGTCAGGCATCTGGCTGAGAAGGGTAAAGGCGGAAAAGCAGAGAGCCCTGTGTTTGTACGTCGGGAGCTTTTCCAGACTAACTGCCATGTTACACAAAGGGCCTAATGTGTCTATGTTTGTACATTCAGACCAAGTCTACACCACAAACAAGAGAAGATCTGCAGATGCTAGAAATCCAAGCAGCACACACAAAATGCCGCAGGAACTCAGCAGGTCAAGCAGCATCTACGGAAAAAAAAGTGCAGTCGACATTTTGGGCTGAGACCCTTGGGCAGGACGGGAGGAAGAAAGATGAGGAGTAGATTTTGTACAAATCTATACCAAACGGTTTCATTTTATAGACAGCAGGCAATGCAGTAGAAAACAGTGAAGTAAGAGCTGACTCTTAACTGCAGTGAATGGCTTACTCACCACATGTGACCACTGGGGGCCTGCAGTGAGACGTGGCTGCTGTACTGAAAAGCAGGTTGCTCCTTTGATAGAACTGGCTCCTAAACAATGACAGAGACAAAGGAAACTCACTTAGAGAATGCCCATATCAACGCTAGAATCCTTGCCCACATCGGAACTTTATCTAACTCCAGTTCGCTGTAATAATAGAAATATAATAATGAATAGTGTTTCCAATGTCTGCTCTGCTTTACGTCCAGGAGAGATGCACTGGAGCAGCATGGTAGCGTAGTGGTTAGCATAACACTTTACAATTCCAGCAACCCAGGTTCAGCTGCTGCCACTGCCTACCATGGGACTGAGTTCAAGAACTGTGAGGTAATGTTACAGTTATCCAAAAACTTGGTTAGATCCCACTTGGAGTACTCTGTTCAGTACTGGTCACCTCACTACAGGAAGGATGTGGATACTATAGAAATAGAGCAAAGGAGATTTACAAGGATGTTGCCTGGATTGGAGAGTATGCTTTATGAGAATAAGTTGAGTGAACTTGGCCTTTTCTCCTTGGAACAATGGAGGATGATAGGTGACTTGATAGAGATGTATAAAATGATGAGCAGCGTTGATCAAGTGGATAGACAGAAGCTTTTTCCCAGGGCTGAAGTGGCTAACATTAGGGGCCATGGTTTTAAGGTGCTTAGAAGTAGGTACAGATGTCAGGGGTAAGTTTTTCACACACAGAGTGATGGGTGCGTGGAATGCACTGCCGGTGACAGTGGTGGAAGTACTTACAACTGGGTCTTTTAAAGAGACTCTTAGATAGGTACATGGACCTTAGAAAAGTCAGGGGCTATGCTGTAGGGAATTTCTAGGCAGTTTCTAGAGCAGGTTATATATATGGTTGGCACAGCACTGTGGGCCAAAGGGCCTGTAAATGTGTTGTAGATGTCTATGTTCTAAATTATTAAACTTAATAACTTTTTGTACCAATGTTTCCTGGAGAGCAAAAATATTTAATTGTATCTTTCCCCAGACGTTCTGCGATCTAATGCCTTATAATCAATTCAGCAACATGTCAAAAACTACTTATTTTGCTTCTCAAACCATTTTTGAACTGAAAACTCACATAACTTGTTGGAGGAACTCAGTAGGTCAGGCAGCATTTATTGAGTTGAACAGTTGACACTCTGGGAAGAGGGTCCTGATCACAAACAAGAGAAGATCTGCTGATGCTGGAAATCCAAGCAGCACACACAAAATGCTGGAGGAACTCAGCAGAAAGAGTACAATTGATGTTTCGGGCAGAGACCCTTCAGCTGGACTGGAGAAAAAAGCTGAGGAGTAGATTGACAATGTGGGGGCGGGGGGGGGGGGGGAGAGTGAGACACAAGGTGATAGGTGAAACCGGGGGGTGGAAGGTGAATGAAGTAAAGATCGAGGAAGTTGATTGGTGAAAGAGATACAGGGCTGAAGAAGGGGAATCTATTAGGAGAAAACATAAGGCCTTGGAAGAAAGAAAAAGGTGGGGGTGGAGGTGGGGTGGGGGAGGAGCACCTGAGGGAGGCAATGGGCAGGCAAAGAGATAATGTGAGAGAGGAAAAAGGGGATGGGGAATGGGGGGGGGAGGAGGCACTCCTGGAAGTTTAAGAAATTGACGTTCATGCCATCACCTTGGAGGCTACTCAGATGGAATATAATGTATTGTTCCTCCACTGAGTGTGGCCTCATTACCACAGTAGAGAGGTGATAGATTGACATATAGGAATGAGAATGGGAAGTAAAATTAAAGTGGGAGGCCTCTCAATCTATATTGGGTCTCACCGATATACAGAAGGCCACACAGGGAGCACCAGACACAGTGTATGACTTGAAACCATTCTGATATTTGCATTGAGGATATGAGTCAGATGTATTCTTACTGAGTTGGATGCCATGAATTGAGCTGTTTTGTGTAGGTGCAGTGCAATCACATAAAATTCATAATAAATAGTGTGAAAAAAAGAGTAACAAGACAATACTTGGGTTGATAGACCATTCAGAAATTGGAATGAGACTGGTAAATAAATAAATTATTACAGCACAAAGCCAAGTGCTAAACCCCTTCAGAACTAAATTTCACATCTTCTTCACCCTTTAAGGCCCAAACTATAAGCTAATGGGACTTGACATAGCCTACAACAATTTTGCCATAAAATAGACTTTGCTTTTTTGTTATAATTGTGTTATTTCCTGTAAAACTCTTGCATAATTTACATGTCACTTTCTTGTGAATGCTGCTGATCTGATGTGATGTGCCTGTATTTCATTGCTCCTGTGCAAACATGGACTTGCTAAACTCAACTTTGACCTTACTTACCTTTTGCACTGGGCTCTCCTGTAAGTGAAAACGTTTCCACATCTACCTTAGCAAACCCTTTCAGAACTATTTGTAATCAGGTCACTTTGCTGTTTGCAGTAAAGCGAGTGGTTGCAACACCCATGGACAGACAGCAGGTCTGACTGCTGATTCTGAGCACCATGTGAAAACAATGCAGATATCAAAGGGCAACCACTGTCTAGTGACAGCCTTGTGAAGTCTCACCATTAACATTTTAATCCACTTTCCTGTTGAAGCAGAGTGTTTATTCACATTGACATTTTCTCAAGATGTCAAATAGCTATCATAGCTATTCACACCTGTTTGTGGCTCAAAATTGGTCCTTTCGGTTAGAAAATGCAACAAACACAATCCCACAGTGTAAAATTATCAAATATCTTGCTGTAAACACACACAAAATGTTGGGGGAGCGCTACAAGTCAGGCAGCATCTAAGGACAGGAATAAACAGTTGATAAAAATAGTCTTACTTAAACCTTCAGATTCATTTTATTTATCACACATATATCGAAACATAGAGTGAAACCTGTCGGGATCCCAGCATAACCTAAGCAAGTGTCGTCACACATTCCAGCACCAACATAACATGCCCACAGCAGAAAAACACCAAACATAACAGAACAACAAAAGCAAAACAAGCTACCATTTAAAACATAAATCATAAACACAAGAGCTTCCACAGATGCTAGAAATCCAGAGTAATAAACACAAAATGATGGGGGAATTCAGCAGGTCTGGCAGCATTTATAGAGGAATGAACAGTCAACATTTCCAGCTGAGATCCTTTATCCAGTCATAATGAACGGTCTCAGTCCCAAACAATGACTCTTTATTCCACTCCATAGATGCTGCCTAACCTGTTGAGTTCCTCCAGCATTTTGTGTGTATTACTCTAAATCATTGGGGTTACTGGAGGGTGAGACTGATGGAGGGCATCATCTTGTACTCACCCTGCCCACAACTCCTCTCCCTCGCACTGTCTCCAGCGTGCCAGACAGGCTGAAGATGCGCCAGTGCCTTTCCCGAAGCTGTACCACCTCTGTGCCAAGGTTCTCCAGCCGAATACAGTATCGCCACTGTAAAGCAGGTCAGTGAGACACAAGTCAGCCAGTCAAATCAAACTTAATTTATTATCAAAGTACATGTATAAGATAACATGTTGCAGCAGAATTAGCCCATTTGGCCCCACCATTTCAACATGGCTGATCCAATTTTCTTCTCAGCCCCAATCTCCTACCTTCTTCTCATATTCCTTCATACCCTGAAAAGTACGTCACCATACATAACCTTGAGATTCGTTTGCTTGCAGATATTAACAGGAAAATATCAAATATAACAGAATTTAGGAAAAACTATTCATAAAGAAAGATTCACAAACAACCAATGTACAATAAATAGAGTCCATGACTGTAAATCTATAGGTTGTGAAATCAGTTCATAGTTGAGGTGTGTGAAGTTATCTATGCTGGTTCAGAAGCCTGATGTTTGAGGGGTTAATAACCGTCCCTGAACATGGCTCCTGTACAGAATGCCCAATGGTAGTAGCAAGAAGAGAGCCTAGATGGTGGGGGTCATTGATGATGGATTCTGCTGTCTTGTAACAGTGCTCCTTATAAACGCGCGTATGGGTGGGGAGGGCTTTGCCTGTGAAAGACTGGCTGTATCCACCAATTTCTGTGGACCTCAATCAGGGCCTCACAGTGAATCAGCGACCCATGATAGAAAAATGGAGGGCTATGTAGGAAGAAAGGGTTAGATTGATTTTAGAATAGGTTAAAAGGTTAGCACAACATTGTGGGCTGAAGGGCCTGTACTGTATACACTGTAACAAGTTAACACTCTGCAAGCCGTACCAATCAGACTTCAGGGGTGTACAGCTGCTGCATTAATAAAACAATAAATATGAGACCCAGGGGGATGGTGACATCGTACAGTAGAACATGAGCAGCAGGAAGAGGAAGTGCTTGCCACTCTTCAGTCAAAATCATATGGGTTTACTGTTTAATGTACTCTAAAGCCACAGGGGAGCTTTAACCATCCTCACTCAGTTCTCTTCCAGGTCCGACTCCCACCACTAGAACATCTCTTCCTGTCATATCCCCGTACTTCCTCTCTCCTCTTCTTCCACCACTCTCACTACTTTCAACGGTCCCACGTTCTCAGCGCCTCCAGAACATCCCGTTCTGCATGGCTCCTCTCCCCAGTCACACAACATTTCATTTTCATTTCTAACTACAGATTTGTTTGGAGAATTAGTCCCGTGAATAGATCACGCACCTGTTTACCAGAGATCCATATGAAAACTGAGCAATACTTACCCAGTACACGTGCGAATTCTGTGCTTCCTGCAATCAAATCAAGCATTGAAAGAATTAATTAATTTACTCCTTTAGTCAGAGATACAGCATAGTATTGGGCCCTTCCTGTCCAAAGAGCCCATGCTGCTCAATTACACCTGTGACCAATTAGGGATGGGCAATAAATGCTGGCTTAGCTGGCGATGCCCACATCCCATAAATGAATTTTTAAAAATTAACCTATTAACTCATATGTCTTTGGACCGTAGGAGGAAACCAGCATACCTGGAGGAAACCCACATGGGTATGGGGAGAATGTATAAACTCCTTACTGATAGCTGCAGAATTGAACAAGATTTGCTGGCGCTGTAATAGCGTTATGCTGAGTGAACTGTTATGCCTACTGTGCTGCCCCATTCTTTGGAATGAGGGAGGAAATCAGAGCTTGGGAGGGAACCCACAAGATCACAGGAACAACAGAATGCACTAACTCCTTAGACAGTGGTGGAAATTGAACCCTGATTAGTGATTGCTGATACTTAAACATGTTGTGCCAACCATTATATAACCATGTAGCCCCAGTCTTTGGAAGGAGAGAGGAAACCAGAGCAGCCAGTGGAAACTCACACGGTCATCAGGAGAACATACAATGGCAGAAAATCAACCCGGGTCACTGGCACTGTAATCACGTTATGCTAACTGCTATGATACCGTGCCACCCAGTTGACAGGCAGGAATGACTAGATCTCTCTGTTAACTGGGAGCACTAAATGAGTCAGCATTCTGCAGGGCCGTAACAATCAGGCTACTGGGGTGTACTTATCTCGGGATGTTTGCAAATGAAATAACTCGGAAGCCAGTTTGCAGCTTTTAAACAGGATACTCACAGAGAATAATGCCCCTCACTCAGCAACCTTCCCCATTCCACACCAGACCCTACTCTCAAAGAAACATCACAACTCTCTGTATACACTCAATGATGAGATGTAACATTCCTTATGAGGTTTTCAGCTCAGCTGCTCAGGAACATCATGCCCACCAGGTGTGACGAGATCTGAAGGATTATTAAATATGGGACTGTTCCTTTAAAAAGAGAGAGAGAGAGCATGCATGCTACTTCAGCGACAGAAAGACAAAAAGCCTGTGAGTTGCCTTGGAAACGGCAATGCGGAGCTACATGATAGACAGCTGGTGTTCAGCAGTTGTGGAATACATACAAGGTCAACTGGCTTTGTAATCAGACATACCAGAAACAAGGAAGACACTGACACTGTTTGAGCTTTGTGTGACCACGACAAAGGTGGGGTTTTGGCTCACAGTGTGGATAAAGGGGTGACCAGTGGAAAGCTATTGGTGTGTTTAACCCTTGCCTGGGTTGATAGCTGTACCACATGAAAACGGGATTCTCTTTTGTGTGGTCACAGTCGGTGACTTTAATAAGTTTCGAGAGCAGGAAAACGACATGGAAGATTCAACGGCATCGGCACTAGGAAGATAAAACATCTCTCTCTCTCTCCCCAACCTACTCAATTCAATATCCAGAACTGAACTGACTGCATACCTATACCATTGTAAGACTGTATCATTTATCACCTGAGCTGGGAGAGGCTTGGGAACTTTATTTACTCACTTATATATGCATATACTCTGCTAACCTGTTTGCCTCATCCTATTTTTACATTACTTTATCACGTAATTGCTAATAAGATAGTGTTTATAACGGAAGACTCAGACTCCAGGTGTGTCCATTTCTGCTGGTCCTTTTTAACTTGTTACGGGGTATGTAACACAGGCAATATATTAAAAAAAACAAAGGTGTGCAGAAATTATTTAAGGGGAGCACATTTCTGGAGCCAGTATGACTATAATTAATAATTCCTCCCTAACCTTGCTCTAGCAGCAAAAAGACAAACTTCCTCCAGTCCTGGGTTAAATAGAGGATGTATGTATGTGCGGCATCTGCTCCAGCTACCATACTCCTGAAGAGTAAACCTATCTATGTCCGTCTGCCCCACCACCTGAAAGGTATACCCTCCAACCACCCCAATACCAGCTGCTACAATGCCTACCCAACAACATTTGTACAGTAAAAAAAACAACACATTGACAAGCAACATTTTAAACCGTCTCAAGCAGACAAGGAGAAATATGGATAAAATGTTTCAGCAACATATTTCCTCGGCATGAAATACTGACTCTTTATTCCTCTCCGTAGTCACCGACTATTTTGTGTGTGTTACTCTGGATATCCAGCATTTGCAGAATCTCATGTTTATATTTTCTGGCCTTTGTGCTTCACAAATTCCAGCCACTCCCTGCAACCAGCTTACCATGATCACACTTACTTGTAGGATTTTATATTCAATACCTCACCTTCCAGTCAGTCATACCCACCCACTCCATCTACTATGTCACTCTCCACTACATCATTTCCCCTGGTCCAGAGTTGTGCTGTCACGATACTCTGTTCCCATTGGTGGCAGAGTCTCTGATCTATTTATTTATTTAAAGACACAACACGGTAAGAGGCTCTTCTGCCGATCTTTCAAAGAACACCTTTCTCTCTGCTCCAGATCTCTCAAGCACTTTTTTTTGGAGTAATCACAGCCAACTCTCCTGCATAATTCAGTTCATCTTCCCCCATCCACCTCCTCAGTGAAATGACTGAGCCCTCTCCAACTCTTCCTACCTAGTGCCTCCTCACCCACTCAGTAAGTGCAGGCTCTCCCCAAAATCCTCTTACTCTTGCCCAGTCGACCCTCGCGTACTTCAGCTCTTTCAATGGAAGATACGAAACCATGTGCTGGAGTGATACTAAACCACAAATTCCAAAGTGTAAAATTAAACTCAAGAGTATGTCTCCTGACTTTGCATGTTCAGTAAAGGTCGCACAGCTTTACCCGCATGCCCAGGTAGAATGTTATAATTGTGACCCTTACCCGCATGTCCACGTAGAATGATATAACTGTGACCCTTACCCGCATGCCCACGTAGAAGGGTATAACTGTGACCCTTAACCGCATGCCCATGTAGGAGGGTCTAACTGACCCTTACCCGCATGCCCATGTAGAAGGGTATAACTGTGACCCTTACCCGCATGCCCATGTAGAAGGGTATAACTGTGACCCGAATGTTCTCAGTTGTTTCTCGATGAACATCAGACAGTTCCAGCCAGGGATGGTTCTTCTCCTGCCATGCACGCAATGTGTCTCTGGCTACAAATGGCAGAGCTGGGGGTGGAGGGAGGGGTTGAGGATTAAATAATGCAGTAGATTAATCAAAAATTCAGTGCATCAGGACAAACAAACTGGAAATGATTGTACAAACTCATTTCATCCAGAAATTTAAGTGTATGCCAGCTTTCTCACCATTGCTCTTACAAGAACCAACACAGCCTGAAGCATATCTCCACTGTAAAGTCACCAAAGAATGACAAATTTCAACAGATATACCATGGAGAGCATTCTAACCGGTTGCAACACCACCTGGTAAGGAAGGGTTACTGCACACGATTGGAAAAAACATGCCGAGGATTGCAAGCTCAGCCAGCTCCATCACGGACACTCGCCTCCCCACCAGAGGACATCATCAGAAGGCGATGCCTCAAGAATGTGGCATCCATCATGAAGGGTCCTGGCAGCCTGGGACAAGCCCTTTTCTCATTGTTATCATCAGGGAGGAGTACAGGAGTTTGAAGGCAGATACTCAACATTTTAGGAAAGGATTCTTCCCCTCTGCCATCAATTTTCTGAACAATGAACCCATGTACAATAACCCACATACCACCCTCAACTGTCAGATAACTGGTACCCACCCTAACCCACACACCACCCTCAACGGTCAGATAACTGGTACCCACCCTAACCTACAACCACCCTCAATGGTCAGATAACTGGTACCCACCCTAACCCACACACCACCCTCAACGGTCAGATAACTGGTACCCACCCTAACCCACACACCACCCTCAACGGTCAGATAACTGATACCCACCCTAACCCACACACCACCCTCAACGGTCAGATAACTGGTACCCACCCTAACCCACACACCACCCTCAACGGTCAGATAACTGATACCCACCCTAACCCACACACCACCCTCAACGGTCAGATAACTGGTACCCACCCTAACCCACACACCACCCTCAACGGTCAGATAACTGGTACCCACCCTAATCCACACACCACCCTCAACGGTCAGATAACTGGTACCCACACACCACCCACGCACCACCCTCAATGGTCAGATAACTGGTACCCACCCTAACCCACACACCACCCTCAACGGTCAGATAACTGGTACCCACCCTAACCCACACACCACCCTCAACGGTCAGATAACTGGTACCCACCCTAACCCACACACCACCCTCAACGGTCAGATAACTGGTACCCACCCTAACCCACACACCACCCTCAACGGTCAGATAACTGGTACCCACCCTAACCCACATACCACCCTCAACTGTCAGATAACTGGTACCCACCCTAACCCAAATACCACGCTCAACAGTCAGATAACTGGTACCCACCCTAACCCACACACCACTCTCAACGGTCAGATAACTGGTACCCACCCTAACCCACACACCACCCTCAACGGTCAGATAACTGGTACCCACCCTAACCCACACACCACTCTCAACAGTCAGATAACTGGTACCCACCCTAATCCACACACCACCCTCAACGGTCAGATAACTGGTACCCACCCTAACCCACACACCACCCTCAACGGTCAGATAACTGGTACCCACCCTAACCCACACACCACCCTCAACGGTCAGATAACTGGTACCCACCCTAACCCACACACCACTCTCAACAGTCAGATAACTGGTACCCACCCTAATCCACACACCACCCTCAACGGTCAGATAACTGGTACCCACCCTAACCCACACACCACCCTCAACGGTCAGATAACTGGTACCCACCCTAACCCACACACCACCCTCAACGGTCAGATAACTGGTACCCACCCTAACCCACACACCACTCTCAACGGTCAGATAACTGGTACCCACCCTAATCCACACACCACCCTCAACGGTCAGATAACTGGTACCCACCCTAACCCACACACCACCCTCAATGGTCAGATAACTGGTACCCACCCTAACCCACACACCACCCTCAACGGTCAGATAACTGGTACCCACCCTAACCCACACACCACTCTCAACGGTCAGATAACTGGTACCCACCCTAACCCACACACCACCCTCAACGGTCAGATAACTGGTACCCACCCTAACCCACATACCACCCTCAACTGTCAGATAACTGGTACCCACCCTAACCCAAATACCACCCTCAACGGTCAGATAACTGGTACCCACCCTAACCCACACTCCACCCTCAACGGTCAGATAACTGGTACCCACCCTAACCCACACACCACTCTCAACGGTCAGATAACTGGTACCCACCCTAATCCACACACCACCCTCAACGGTCAGATAACTGGTACCCACCCTAACCCACACACCACCCTCAACGGTCAGATAACTGGTACCCACCCTAACCCACACACCACCCTCAACGGTCAGATAACTGGTACCCACCCTAACCCACACACCACTCTCAACGGTCAGATAACTGGTACCCACCCTAACCCACACACCACCCTCAACGGTCAGATAACTGGTACCCACCCTAACCCACACACCACCCTCAACGGTCAGATAACTGGTACCCACCCTAACCCACACACCACTCTCAACGGTCAGATAACTGGTACCCACCCTAACCCACACACCACTCTCAACAGTCAGATAACTGGTACCCACACTAACCCACATACCACCCTCAACGGTCAGATAACTGATACCCACCCTAACCCACACACCACCCTCAACGGTCAGATAACTGGTACCCACACACCACCCTCAATGGTCAGATAACTGGTACCCACCCTAACCCACACACCACCCTCAACGGTGAGATAACTGGTACCCACCCTAACCCACACACCACTCTCAACGGTCAGATAACTGGTACCCACCCTAACCCACACACCACCCTCAACGGTCAGATAACTGGTACCCACCCTAACCCACACACCACCCTCAACGGTCAGATAACTGGTACCCACCCTAACCCACACACCACTCTCAACGGTCAGATAACTGGTACCCACCCTAACCCACACACCACTCTCAACAGTCAGATAACTGGTACCCACCCTAACCCACATACCACCCTCAACGGTCAGATAACTGATACCCACCCTAACCCACACACCACCCTCAACGGTCAGATAACTGGTACCCACACACCACCCTCAATGGTCAGATAACTGGTACCCACCCTAACCCACACACCACCCTCAACGGTGAGATAACTGGCACCCACCCTAACCCACACACCACTCTCAACGGTCAGATAACTGGTACCCACCCTAACCCACATACCACCCTCAACGGTCAGATAACTGGTACCCACCCTAACCCACACACCACCCTCAACGGTCAGATAACTGGTACCCACCCTAACCCACACACCACCCTCAACGGTCAGATAACTGGTACCCACCCTAACCTACAACCACGCTCAACGGTCAGATAACTGGTACCCACCCTAACCCACACACCACCCTCAACGGTCAGATTACTGGTACCCACACACCACCCTCAATGGTCAGATAACTGGTACCCACCCTAACCCACACACCACCCTCAACGGTCAGATAACTGGTACCCACCCTAACCTACACACCACCCTCAACGGTCAGATAACTGGTACCCACCCTAACCCACACACCACCCTCAACGGTCAGATAACTGGTACCCACCCTAACCCACACACCACCCTCAACGGTCAGATAACTGGTACCCACACACCACCCTCAACGGTCAGATAACTGGTACCCACCCTAACCCACACACAACCCTCAACGGTCAGATAACTGGTACCCACCCTAACCCACACACCACCCTCAACGGTCAGATAACTGGTACCCACACTAACCCACACACCACCCTCAACGGTCAGATAACTGGTACCCACCCTAACCCACACACCACTCTCAACGGTCAGATAACTGGTACCCACCCTAACCCACACACCACCCTCAACGGTCAGATAACTGGTACCCACCCTAACCCACACACCACCCTCAACGGTCAGATAACTGGTACCCACCCTAATCCACACACCACCCTCAACGGTCAGATAACTGGTACCCACCCTAACCCACACACCACCCTCAACGGTCAGATAACTGGTACCCACCCTAACCCACACACCACCCTCAACGGTCAGATAACTGGTACCCACCCTAACCCACACACCACCCTCAACGGTCAGATAACTGGTACCCACCCTAACCCACACACCACTCTCAACGGTCAGATAACTGGTACCCACCCTAACCCACACACCACCCTCAACGGTCAGATAACTGGTACCCACCCTAACCCACACACCACCCTCAACGGTCAGATAACTGGTACCCACCCTAACCCACACACCACCCTCAACGGTCAGATAACTGGTACCCACCCTAACCCACACACCACCCTCAACGGTCAGATAACTGGTACCCACCCTAATCCACACACCACCCTCAACGGTCAGATAACTGGTACCCACCCTAACCCACACACCACCCTCAACGGTCAGATAACTGGTACCCACCCTAACCCACACACCACCCTCAACGGTCAGATAACTGGTACCCACCCTAACCCACACACCACCCTCAACGGTCAGATAACTGGTACCCACCCTAACCCACACACCACTCTCAACGGTCAGATAACTGGTACCCACCCTAACCCACACACCACCCTCAACGGTCAGATAACTGGTACCCACCCTAACCCACACACCACCCTCAACGGTCAGATAACTGGTACCCACCCTAACCCACACACCACTCTCAACGGTCAGATAACTGGTACCCACCCTAACCCACACACCACTCTCAACAGTCAGATAACTGGTACCCACCCTAACCCACATACCACCCTCAACGGTCAGATAACTGATACCCACCCTAACCCACACACCACCCTCAACGGTCAGATAACTGGTACCCACACACCACCCTCAATGGTCAGATAACTGGTACCCACCCTAACCCACACACCACCCTCAACGGTGAGATAACTGGTACCCACCCTAACCCACACACCACTCTCAACGGTCAGATAACTGGTACCCACCCTAACCCACATACCACCCTCAACGGTCAGATAACTGGTACCCACCCTAACCCACACACCACCCTCAACGGTCAGATAACTGGTACCCACCCTAACCCACACACCACCCTCAACGGTCAGATAACTGGTACCCACCCTAACCCACACACCACCCTCAACGGTCAGATAACTGGTACCCACCCTAACCTACAACCACGCTCAACGGTCAGATAACTGGTACCCACCCTAACCCACACACCACCCTCAATGGTCAGATAACTGGTACCCACCCTAACCCACACACCACCCTCAACGGTCAGATAACTGGTACCCACCCTAACCCACACACAACCCTCAACGGTCAGATAACTGGTACCCACCCTAACCCACACACCACCCTCAACGGTCAGATAACTGGTACCCACCCTAACCCACACACCACCCTCAACGGTCAGATAACTGGTACCCACCCTAACCCACACACCACTCTCAACGGTCAGATAACTGGTACCCACCCTAACCCACACACCACCCTCAACGGTCAGATAACTGGTACCCACCCTAACCCACACACCACCCTCAACGGTCAGATAACTGGTACCCACCCTAACCCACACACCACCCTCAACGGTCAGATAACTGGTACCCACACACCACCCTCAATGGTCAGATAACTGGTACCCACCCTAACCCACACACCACCCTCAACGGTCAGATAACTGGTACCCACACACCACCCTCAATGGTCAGATAACTGGTACCCACCCTAACCCACACACCATCCTCAACGGTGAGATAACTGGTACCCACCCTAACCCACACACCACCCTCAACGGTCAGATAACTGATACCCACTCTAACCCACACACCACCCTCAACTGTCAGATAACTGATACCCACTCTAACCCACACACCACCCTCAACGGTCAGATAACTGGTACCCACCCTAACCCACACACCACCCTCAATGGTCAGATAACTGGTACCCACACACCACCCTCAATGGTCAGATAACTGGTACCCACCCTAACCCACACACCACCCTCAACGGTCAGATAACTGGTACCCACACACCACCCTCAACGGTCAGATAACTGGTACCCACCCTAACCCACACACCACCCTCAACGGTCAGATAACTGGTACCCACCCTAACCCACACACCACCCTCAATGGTCAGATAACTGGTACCCACCCTAACCCACACACCACTCTCAACAGTCAGATAACTGGTACCCACCCTAACCCACACACCACCCTCAATGGTCAGATAACTGGTACCCACCCTAACCCACACACCACCCTCAACGGTCAGATAACTGGTACCCACCCTAACCCACACACCACCCTCAACGGTCAGATAAGCTTGAGTAATCTGTTGGAGTTTTTTGAGGGTGTAACAGGGATGTTAGATGAGGGTAAGGAGTGGATGTTGTGTACCTAGATTTTCAGAAGGCATTCGATAAGGTGCCACATAGGAGATTGGAGAGTAAAATCAGAGCTCATGGCATTGGAGGCAGGGTTTCAACATGGATAGAAAACTGGTTGGCAGATAGAAAGCAAAGGGTAGCAGTGAATGGGTGTTTCTCGGACTGGCTGGAG
Source organism: Hypanus sabinus (assembly GCF_030144855.1). Taxonomy (NCBI): domain Eukaryota; kingdom Metazoa; phylum Chordata; class Chondrichthyes; order Myliobatiformes; family Dasyatidae; genus Hypanus; species Hypanus sabinus. The sequence continues at coordinate 181,441,174 of NC_082711.1, forward strand.
GTGACTACTGGGGTACCACAGGGCTCTGTATTGGGACCACAGCTCTTTACGATTTAGATGAGGGCATTGAAAACTATATCAGCAAGTTCGCTGACGATACTAAACTGGGTGGCAGTGTGACATGCGAAGAGGACGTTAGGAGAATACAGGGAGACTTGGATAGGCTGGGTGAGTGGGCAGATACTTGGCAGATGTCATTCAATGTGAATAAATGTGAAGTTATCCACTTTGGAAGTAGGAACAAGAGGGCAGAGTATTGTCTGTACGGTGTAGAGTTAGGTAAGGGAGAAATGCAAAGAGACCTAGGAGTCCTAGTTCATCAGTCAATGAAGGTGAATGAGCAAGTGCAACAGGCAGTGAAGAGGGCAAATGGAATGTTGGCCTTTATTACAAGGGGAATTGAGTACAAGAGCAAGGATGTCCTTTTGCATTTGTACAGGGCCCTGGTGAGACCACACCTGGAATATTGTGTACAGTTTTGGTCTCCAGGTTTGAGGAAGGACATTCTGGCAATTGAGGAAGTGCAGCGTAGATTCACTAGGTTGATTCCTGGGATGGCAGGGCTGTCTTACGCAGAGAGATTGGAGAGATTGGGCTTGTACACGCTGGAATTGAGGAGATTGAGAGGGGATCTGATTGAAACGTTTAAGATAATTAAAGGATTTGATAGGATTGAGGCAGGAAATATGTTCCAGATGTTGGGAGAGTCCAGTACCAGAGGGCATGGATTGAGAATAAGAGGTCAGTTATTTAAAACAGAGTTGAGGAAGAACTTCTTCTTTTCCTGAGAGTTGTGGAGGTGTGGAATGCACTGCCTCGGAAGATGGTGGAGGCCAATTCTCTGGATGCTTTCAAGAAGGAGCTAGATAGATATCTGATGGATAGGGGAATCAAGGGATATGGGGACAAGGCAGGGACTGGGTATTGATAGTGAATGATCAGCCATGATCTCAGAATGGTGGTGCAGACTCGAGGGGCCGAATGGTCTACTTCTGCACCTATTGTCTATTATCTATTATCTATAACTGGTACCCACCCTAACCTACACACCACCCTCAACGGTCAGATAACTGGTACCCACCCTAATCCACACACCACCCTCAACGGTCAGATAACTGGTACGCACCCTAACCCACATACCACGCTCAACAGTCAGATAACTGGTACGCACCCTAACCCACATACCACCCTCAAAGGTCAGATAACGGGTACCCACCCTAAACAACAGACCACCCTCAACGGTCAGATAACTGGTACGCACCCTAACCCACATACCACGCTCAACAGTCAGATAACTGGTAACCACCTTACCAACACACCACCCTCAAAGGTCAGATAACGGGTACCCACCCTAAACAACAGACCACCCTCAACTGTCAGATAACTGGTACCCACGCACAAACATACCACCCTCAATGGGCAGATATCTGGTACTCACCCTAACCCACACACCACCCTCAACGGTCAGATAACTGGTACCCACCCTAACCCACACACCACCCTCAACGGTCAGATGACTGGTACCCACCTTACCAACACACCACCTTCAAAGGTCAGATAACGGGTACCCACCCAAACCCACACACCACCCTCAACGGTCAGATAACTGGTAGTCACCCTAACTCACATACCAGCTTCAACATTCAGATAACTGGTAGTCACACACCCACACAAATACCCAAAGCAACACACAAAAAATGCTGGAGGTACTCAGCTGGCCAGACAGCATCTATGGAAAAGAGTAAACAGCCAACTTTTCAGGCCAAGATCTTTCTTCACGATTGGAATGAAAGGGGAGAAGTCAGAGTAAGAAGGTGGGGGGAGAGGAGGAAATGCCATTTGATAGGTGAAACCAGGACCATTAGAAGATCATAAAACATAGGAGCACACATAGGAGACATAGGACCATAAGAGAATTTGGCAGGTGAATGTGTGGCTGAGGAACTGGGTGGGGGGTGCGGTGGGCAGGAGTTCAGATTTCTGGACCACTGGGATCTCATCTGGGGAATGGATGACCTGTACAAAAGGGACAGGTTACAGATGAACCTGAGGAGGCAGGGCTGCTACAGCTGTTCAGGAAGGGTTAAACTAATTTGGCAGTGGGATGAGTAGTTATTTTAAACAGTGGCAGTGAGACTGCCAGCAAGGAGAGGCTGATGATAGGGCAAAATTGCAGTCAACAGGATGAGTTGTAATGTACATGGGGATTAAATCAAGAAGGGTGATGAATACAGGACTGAAGTTGTTACATATGCACATAGCATACAGAATAAGGTAAATGAACTTGTAGCACAGTTACAGACTAGCATTTATGATGTGGGTATCTCTGAATTGTGATTGAAAGATTATAGCTGGGAGCTTAACATCCAAGGTTACACATTGTATCAAAAGGACTGGCAGGTAGATGGGGGGTGGCGTGGCTCTCTTGGTAAAAAAATCAAATCAAATCATTAGAAAGAGGTGGCACAGGGTCAGAAGGTGAAGAATCTTTGTGGGTAGAGCTAGTAACTACAAGGGTAAAAAGACCCTGATGAAAGTTTTTTTTAATTTACAGACCACCGAACAGTTGCAAACAGGTCGTCTACAAATTACAATTGGAGATAGAAAATGCATGTTAAAAGGGCAATGTCATGATAGTCATGGGGAATTTCAATATGCAGGTTGATTGGGAATATCAGGTTGGTGCTGGATTCCAAGAGGTGGAATTTCTAGAATGCGTACGAGATGACTTTCAGAGCGCCCATGGTTGAGCCCACTAGAGGACCAGCTATTCTGGATTCAGTGTTGTGCAATGGCTCAGTAAGACGTAAGAGCTGATTGTGGACTTCACCAAGGGTAAGATGAAGGAACACATACCAACCTTCAAAGAGGGATCAGAAATGGAGAAAGTGAGCAGCTTCAAGTTCCTAGGTGTCAAGATCTCTGAGGATCTAACCTGGTCCCAACATATTGATGTAGTCATAAAGAAGGCAAGACAGCCGCTATACTTTATTACAAGTTTGAAGAGATTTGGTATGTCAACAAATACACTCAAAAACTTCTATAGCTATACCATGGAGAGCATTCTGACAGGCTGTATCACTGTCTGGTATGGAGGGGCTACTGCAACAGGACCGAAAGAAGCTGCAGAAGGTAGTAAATCTAGTCAGCTCCATCTTGGGCTCTAGCCTACAAAGTAATAGAAACATAGAAAACCAACAGCACAATACAGGCCCTTCAGCCTACAAAGTTGTGCCGAACATGTCCCTAACTTAGAAATTACTAGGCTTACCTATAGCCTTCTATTTTACTAAGCTCCATGTACCTATCCAAAAGTCTCTTAAAAGACCCTATCGTATCCGTCTCCACCACCGTTGCCAGCAGCCCACTCCACGCACTCACCACTCTCTGAGTAAATAAATTTACCCCTGACATCTCCTCTTTACCTACTCCCCAGCACATTAAACCTGTGGCCTCTTGCAGCAACCATTTCAGCCCTGGGAAAAAGCCTCTGACTATTCACACGATCAATGCCTCTCATCATATTGTACACTTCTATCAGGTCACCTCTCATCCTCCGTCGCTCCAAGGAAAAAAGGCCGAATTCACACAACCTATTCACACAAGTTAGGCCAGGTGATGGAAGTGTGTGTAGGGGAACACTTTGATTCCAGTGATCATAACATCATTAGTTTCAACTTGATCATGGATAAAGATAGATCTGGTCCTTGGGTTGAGGTTCTAAACTGGAAAAAGGCCAAATTTAAAGAAATGAGAAAGGATCTAAAAAGCATGGATTGGGACAGGTTGTTCGCTGGCAAGGATGTCGTTGGTAAGTGGGAGGCCTTCAAAGGAGAAATTTTGAGAATGCAGAGTTTGAATGCTCCTGTCAGGATTAAAGGAAAAGTGAATAAGGATAAGGAACCTTGGTTCAGGTGCAGGTCAGTGGGACTAGGCAGAAAAATGGTTCGGCACAGCCAAGAAGGGCCAAAAGGCCTGTTTCTGTGCTGCAATGTTCTATGGTTCTAAAAGATGGAATACAAAGGCAAGCTGGCCAATAGGATTAAAATTTCTTTAAATATACGAAGTGTAAAGGCAAGAGTAGGTATTGGACTCCTGAAAATAAATGCTGCAGGGGTACTAACGGGAGACATGAAATGGCAGACGAACTGAGTAAGTATTTTGCACCACTCTTCACTGTAGAAGACACTAGCAGTATGCTGAAAATTCAATTATGTCAGGGAACAAAACTTTACTGAGTGAAGTTGCCAGTTACTGGGAAGAAAGTGCTTGGAAAACAGAAAGGTCTGAAGGTAGGTAAGTCACATGGACCAGATAGTCTACGCCCTAGAGGTTCTGAAAGAGGTGGCTGAAGAGATTTTGGAGGCATTAGTAATGATATTTCAAGAATCAATTGATTCTGGCATGGTTCTGGAGGAGTGGAAAACATCACTCCACTCTTCAGTAAGGGAGAGAGGCAAAAGAAAGGAAATTATAGGCCATGTAGTCTGACCTCAGTAGTTGGGAAGGTGTTAAGAGTCAATTGTTAAGGATGTGGTTTTGGGGTACTTGGAGCACATGATAAAATACACCCAAGTCAGCATGATTTCCTAAGGGAGAATCTTACCTGATAAATCAGTTGGAATTCCTTGAAGAAATAAAAAGTGGGATAGACAAAGGAGAATCAGTTGATGCAGTGTACTTGGATTTTCAGAAGGCCTTTGAAAAGGTGCCACATATAAGGCCACTGAACAAGAGCCCATGATATTACAAGACATATACTAGTGTGGATAAAACAGTGGCCGATTGGCAGGAGGCAAAGAGTGGGAATAAAGGGGACTTTTTCTGGTTGGCTGCCAGTGACTAGTGCTGTTCCACAGGAGTCTGTGTTGGCACCGCTTCCTTTTACATTATATGTCAATGCTTTGGATAATGGAATTGATGGCTTTGTGGACGAGTTTGCCGACAATACGAAGATAGGTGGAGGGGCAGGTAGTGTTGAGGAAACACAGAAGCTACAGATTAGGAGAATGGGCAAAGAAGTGGCAGATGGAATACAATGTCGGGAAGTATATGGTCATGCACATTGGTAGAAGAAATAAAGGCATGGACTATTTTCTAAATGGTAAGAAAATTCAAAAATTTGAGATGCAAAGGGACCTGGTAGTCCTCGTGCAGAGTTCCCTAAAGGTTAATTTGCAAGTTGAGTTGGTGATGAGGAAGGCAAATGCAATGTTAGCATTCATTTTGAGAGGACTAGAATATAAAAGTAAGGACATAATGTTGAGGCTTTGTAAGGCAGTGTGAGGCCTCAAGGAGTACTGAGAGTAGTTTTGGGCTCCTTTCCTAAGAAAGAGTGTGCTAACATTGAAAGGGTTCAAAGGAGGTTTATGCAAATTATTCTGGGATTGATAGGTTTATCATATGAGGAGCATTTGATGGTTCTGGGTCTTTACTCACTGAAATTCAGAAGAATGGGGGGATATCACTGAAACCCATTCAATATTGAAAGGCCTCTACAGAGTGGATGTGGAGAGGATGTTTCCTATATTGGGGAAGTCGAAGACCAGAGGACACAGCCTCACAACAGAGATGAGGAGGAATTTCTTTAGCCAGAGAGTGGTGGATCTATAGAATTCAATGCCACATACAGCTGTGGAGACCAAGTCATTGATTATATGTAACGCAGAAGTTGAGAACTTCTTGAACAGTCAGGGCATGAACAATTATGGGAGAAGGCAGGAGATTGAGGCTGAGAGGGAAACGGATCAACTATGATGAAATGGTGGAGCAGACTCAATGGGCCAAATGGCATAATACTGCTCCTATATCTTATGGTACCTGGCACCATCAAGTGTCAAGTAATTGAGCTATATGGAACATCACTCAAGCCCAATCCTGTACATGACTCATTTGGGACCTGGCCTGCTTTACCCCATTAGTTCACACTGCTAATGTGAATGCAGAGAAAATTGGGTTGACTCGCCTATGTGGCAGGAGCTTGACCATGATCAAACCTAGGCCCACAACATTTCTATAGGCCATCAGTAAATCCTTCATTGTGATTAATTGTGAGTTGTACAGTTCATCTCACCAAATGGATGGGATTCATGGATTTGAATGACAAAGGAACTGCAATCTGAACCAAGCAGAAACAGCTCCCTTTCAGTCTTCCTCCCACATTGTCTATTACAGCTCTGCTTTGTTTCAATCTTTTGCTCACAGTAATACAAGGGCAAAACAAATCAACCTGAGTCACCTTGAAAACAGAGAAACTTGCAGCTTCAAACGAGAAGCTAACACTGCAAAGCTGACTCATGCCTGCACACAGCACAAACTTTAACCAACCTTTTGCCGAGTCATATGAGAGAAATCTATCGAACAACTCGTGCTGGATGGGACTTTTATCCGACGAACTGTAAGGCAGGATGTCCTCATGGCTCACATAGTCCAAACCTAACACAAGGCAAACGTTCACATCAAAAGGCTTGTAAGTCTTGACAGCAAGAGTTATCATGTAATAGTGAATCTGTGGAATTCATTGTTGCCGACAGCTAGAGTATATTGGGTACATTTAAAGCAGAAGTTGATAGGTTATTGATTAGTAAGGGTGTCAATGGTTATGGGGAGAGAATGGGGTTGAGGAAGATAATAAATCAGCCATTTTGGAATGGGCTGAATGGCCTAATTCTGCTCCTATGTCTTACGGGCTTATGTTCAATTGTGGGAAAAATGGTATCTATAGATCTGGGCAGAATCAACCACTTGCCACATAACTGTGCACATAAACTAGAAACTTTACACCCACCAATTCAATTTACAGCCCACCCACCCCCTGTAACAAATTACTATACATAAAATTTCATTATAACACACCACAGGGTAATTCAGGAAATTTAATAATAAAGCACAAAGAATAGTGATAAAACACTAACCCAAGATACTGTATGATTTACAGGAAATAGTGACGGATTCATACAGTTATATAAAATAGAAACAGGCAAACAAATGATCTAAACATTGGCCGAGTAGTTGGCAGTGAGTGAGGAGGGAAGATCAACAGTCAGCTCAGTTGTACAGTTCAGCCTGAAGAAGTGAACATTATACATTAGAGAGGTGCTTCAAAACAAGGGAACATACAATAAATGAAACTACTGGGGGATGTGTAGAAACAGTGCACTTAGAATGCATGTTCACCTCCATAAAGGGAGAAATGTGGGTAAAATGGCACATGAAGTGAGACACAGGAGATAGGAACAGGAAGATTGTTGTGCCACAACTCAAGTTGTGGTTGCCATATTGAAAGGATAATATACTTTGGTTCTATAGGGTACAGAGTAGGTCCCGAAGGATGTTGTCAGCACTGGAATACTGCAACTGGGCGGGGAAACTGGATTGCTGGGGTAATTTCCTTTGGAGCAGAAAGTAACTGAAGGAAGATTCACCTGAAATGGAGAGGGAGGAAAACCTGTTTCCAATAGCAGAAGAATCAAAAAAATAGGGGGAACCACAGATATAAATTAATCAGTGGAAAGAGAGACAAAGAAAGGGAATCTGGAATTCAGAAACCCTCATCATACTTATAATTGAATATGCACGCAATCCCCATATACACACATTGGGAGGGAGTATTAGGTTGGGTATATTCCTTTTGAACAATGTCAAAATAGCCCCCTTTTTAGGTGTAACTTTCCTACTATTCCACAACTGTTCATTTGCTTTCTGAAGATAGACGGAGGCTCGATGAGTTATAAGGGACTAATGCACCACAGGATATCCAACATGCAGAACTTGCTGAAGGAGAACTGGGTAACTGCAATACTGCTGAATGTCAGGAGATGGTCGCTAGCGTTTGGCACAATTATTATTTGTTGCAACAACTTGTCTGTGCTCTATCCAGATCTAGTTGCAGCAGACATGTGCATTCCTTCAAGCTTGTCTTTGCTCTATCCAGATCTGGCTGCACATAGAATGTGAATTCCTTCAGCTCTGTCTGTGCTCTATCCAGGTCTAGCTGCAGTAGACATGCGCATTCCTTTTGCTCTGAGGACTAGTGAATGGAACTGTAAACAATGACCACCCTCCTCACTTTTGACCTTACAATGGAACGACTGGCATGGATGACTCATTTGGAGATACTGGGCTTTAGACACTGCCCAAGGTAATCCTGTGGCAAGTAACATCCTGGACAATGTCCATTATCAGAGCTTTCACTCACAACTGACATGATGTGGTCATCACAATGTCCGTGTACTCACACAGTCTATCCTTGTGGTTTTCCTCTCAATATCCTGGGCATTTTAACCAACCACAGCAACCTGATTGATTTCAGCAAACAAAAGCATGGACTCCTGCCTTAAGAACAGACACAGGTTTAAACCACTCACCTGGAATAGCATAAAGGGCTCTGCTGTCATCATGGTTAGCAAGAAAAGTCACGGCTTCAGTCTGTGACCTCTGAGACTGAAATAGAAACACAGCAGTTACATGTTGGGACACAACAGTAAACTAGCAATGGTCAACCTTTAGATCATTAATTCACCTCTTGCAGCATTTATGGCACAGATTCTCAGCAGGAAGACTGGCTCAGTCATGAAGAGAAAGCTTGTATTAAATTAAAGGGTATTGTGTATTTAATATACCAGTAATATTTGTGTAATATTGTAAATATATTGTTTAAGCATTCTTTGGTGTTTAAATAATTCATTATGGTTATATGTATGAAATATGTGAATTGCAGACATCAAATAATCAAAGTAAAAACGAAGATAGACTAACATTTGTGGCTCTCTTGTTTTCTTTTCAATTAGTTTTTATGTTTTTGAGTTATAAAACATAACATGATGATGAGGTATTTTAAAAACAAACTTGAGATGACTACCTGCTCATTGAAGCGCAGCAAGACATTAGTTAAAAAAATACACAGCAAGCAATGATCAAGCTAAAAAAAAGCACAACACAATTTTATTTTCTTAAGACCAGCATGTTTTCTTTGCAAAAGGGAAGACTACAAAGTTTAAAAAAGGCAGAAAATGGAAGAATTCATGGTTCATAAACAGTGAATACTGGGTGATAATAATTTAAAAAAAAGAGCAGGAACAGCTGGCAACATTGGAAACACTGATATGTTTGATTGCTCAACGGACAACTGGCTCATGTATACTGAGCTAATTGAGAAATATTTTGAAGCAAATGAAATAGCCAACGAGAAGTGCTAATTTTGCTGAGTAGATTGGGTTTAAAGCAATACAGTTTGCTTAGAAACTTAACTCTTCCAACCAAACCAGCTGAAAGGAGCTTTGCCGATATCGTGAATTTAACGCAGGGGCATTTAGAACCAAAACCATTGTTGATTGCAGAATCCTTTAGGTTTCATAGTGGAAACCTAGGTCATTTTCTTCGGCAGTTTAATGGGGGCACAACTGCGCAAGCGCGTGTAAGTCAGACCGTGAGGCAGCGGGAGTATTTAAAGAGAACAGTTTGTGGAAGTAGGTCATTTTCTTCGGCAGTTTAATGGGGGCACAACTGCGCAAGCGCGTGTAAGTCAGACCGTGAGGCAGCGGGAGTATTTAAAGAGAACAGTTAGACGGAGTGGGCGACAAAGTAGAGGGAGACAGAGTAGGAAGGCTTTGTCTTGAGAGGCTTCGGCAAGCAGAGACTGAGGACGAGCGTCACTCCAAGTGAGGTAAGGCCGGGTAAGTTCCTTTCAAAGGAGAAAGTTTCAAAAGTTGAGGCACGTATTGGGTAGGTCATGGCAGCTGAGATCGGCCCCGTGGTTTGTTCATCCTGCAGCATGTGGGAAATCAGGGATACTTCCTGTGTCCCTGACGACTATGTGTGCAGGAAGTGTGTCCAGCTGCAGCTTCTGGCAGACTGCATTGAGCATCTGGAGCTGCGACTGGATTCATACTGGAGCATCCGCAATGCTGAGAAAGTCGTGAATAGCATGTTCAGTGAGTTGGCCACACCACAGGTAAAGGCTACACAGGCAGAAAGGAAAGGGGTGGCCACTAGACAGCGTAGCAGTAGGCAGGTAGTGCAGGAGTCCCCTGAGGTCATCTCCCTCCTAAACAGATATACTGTTTTGGATACTGTTGGGGGAGATGTCTCATCAGGGGAAGGCAGCAGCAGCCGAGTTCACTGCACCATGGCTGGCTCTGTGGCACAGGAGGGAAGGAAAAGGAGTGGGAGAGCTATAGTGATAGGGGATTCAATTGTATGGGGAAGAGATAGGGGAATAGATAGGCGTTTCTGCAGCCGATGGTATGTTGCCTCCCTGGCGCAAGGGTCAAGGAAGTCTCTGAGCGGCTGCAGGACATTCTGGAATGGGAGGGTGAACAGCCAGCGGTCGTGGTGCACATAGGTACCAACAATATAGGTAAAAAACGGGATGAGGTCCTACAAGGTGAATTTAGGGAGTTAGGAGATGAGAGAAATGATTCTTAAGGAGTCCATTTAGAATGTGCTGACACAGAAAGAACGTGCAAAGCAACTTGCAGGGCAACGTATAAACCAATTTGCAAAATCAGGATGAAACAATAGCTTGCTGATTAAAGAAGCGATACGGGTAACGGGAAGACATGCTTAACGGTTGAACAATAACGGTGTTAATGCGCTGAGGCTGATAAGTGGGCCAAAGGGGTAATCACATTTGTAATTTTGTAATGAGATTAAAGAAGAATGTAGGGTATAAAAAACTGTGCAAAGTGTAATTCGGCACTCAATCTAGCAGGAGCTGGTTGGGTCCGACTCTGCAGACTCGAAAAATAAAGTTTACCGTTCTGCAAATTGCTGAGACTCAGTGTGTTTCTGACAACGTGGGGGCTCGTCCGGGATCCACACTCCGGCCGCGGTGGACACGAGGAAGGACATCGGAGACGGTGCACCCCGCCGAGTTTGGCGGTCCCTGACTCCTTGCTCGTCGCTCCCGCGCGGCTTGAGCGAGTGATATCCGGACAGCGCAGAGCGGTAAACGGGGAGAAGGGGACAGTACCTGGTACTGGAAGTCCCCAGGACGCACCGGGTAAGTGCCTACTATTATAGTAGAAAGGTGCGGGAATAAGTAAGGACGGAGAAGACCGGGATCGCTACCCGGGGGTCCTCCTGATTAAGTAAGAGCGGAATAAGATGGGAGGGGGTGGCTCTAAAAAGAAAGAGGAAACGGAGAAGACCGGGACCATACCCGGGGGTTCCTCCTGATAGCCCCCTCGGTAGAATGTTTGAGAATTGGGGATGTGGAAGACTAAAAGGGAAACAAAAGAAAAAAATGATACAGTACTGTTTAATTTGGTCGAAACAGCCGATAGAAAAACCTGCGGTCTGGTGGCCGCGGCTTGGGTCTGAGGAGGATTGGGTACGACAAGCCTTAAACATTTACGTTAATTCAAAACCAAATGTAAAACCGGAAGAAATTGCTTATGCTTTTTGTTGGGCTCCCTGGCCAGGAGTAACAACAAAGAGTTTTAAATTGGGCATTAAAGGGGAGCGGAAGTGGGACCCACTCGATCATTTACCCCCTCCCTATGTCCAGCCTTCTGCGCCCCTTGCGGGAGCAGAGGGAGGACGTGAAGAAAGTGAAAAAACAGAAGAAATAGACCCGGAGAGGGAAGAGAGGGATGTTAGGGAAAAAGCAAAAGCAAGGATCGAAACAAGGAGTGTGACAGGAGCAGATAAGAAAAAGAAAGACGAATTAAAAAAGGAAGAGGTACAGCTGTGTCCCCTTCGAGAGGTTCCAATGGGAGGAGAACGGGGAGGAACAGGATTTGTAAACATCCCTCTGACAAGTACCGAAGTACGAGGATTTAAGAAAGATATGAAAACTTTATTAGAAGATCCAATGGGACTGGCAGAACAGTTGGATCAATTCTTAGGACCTAATGTTTACACTTGGGAAGAAATGCATGCGATTATGGGAACGCTATTTTCTGCACAAGAGAGGCAAATGATACGACAAGCTGCAATATCAATTTGGGGAAGGGAACAGCCGAATGAGTTACCGGGGGACCGGAAATTTCCAGTAAACGACCCACAGTGGGACAAACAAGCAGAAGAGAGAAGACGGCAATATCCCATTGCCATGGAAGGGAGGAGGGGATTACAACCTGTAATTGAGACATTAGCATCAGATGGACTCCTGGAAGAATGTATGTCACCCTTTAATACCCCCATCCTACCGGTCCGAAAGCCCGACGGCACGTATCGAATGGTTCAAGATCTGAGAGGCTTAAATGCGGTAGTCCAAACACGATACCCGGTAGTGCCTAACCCCTATACATTAATGAGCAAAATACCTCCTGAACATGAATGGTTCAGTGTGATAGATCTAAAAGATGCCTTTTGGAGTTGCCCGTTGGAGGAAGGTAGCCGAGATATGTTCGCATTTGAATGGGAAAATCCATTCACTGGGCGGAAGAAGCAACTCCGGTGGACCGTCTTGCCCCAAGGGTTCACGGAGTCCCCAAACCTATTCGAACAGGTACTGGAGCAAGTATTGGCTGGATTCCATTGTACCGAAAAGAACCAACTATTACAGTATGTCGATGACCTACTACTATCGGGACCAGCAGAGGAGGTAGTGCGAGACGATACTATAAGACTCCTGAATTACCTAGGAGAAAAAGGATTGCGGGTGTCCAAGAAGAAACTGCAATTTGTCGAGAAGGAAATAACATATCTCGGACACAGAGTCAGTAAAGGGCACCGCCAAATAACCCCAGAAAGAATAGCGGGAATAACTAAAATACCGCTTCCCAGGACAAAGAAGGAAATAAGACAATTTCTGGGCTTAGTGGGCTATTGCCGGATTTGGATAGAGAATTATACCTCCCTGGTGAAGTTTATGTACGACAAATTGGCAAAGGAAGACCGGGGAATAATCAGCTGGACCGAAGAAGAAGAACAGAAGTTCCGGAAAATAAAAGGGCAACTAATTCGGGCCCCGGTATTAACACTGCCAACACTGGAAAAGCCCTTTCAGCTGTATGCAACAAACAATGAAGGAACTGCGTTAGGAGTACTAACCCAAGAAAAAGGAGGAAAGCGGCAACCTGTGGCCTTTTTATCAAAAATGTTAGACCCGGTATCCCGGGGATGGCCGACGTGCATACAAGCCGTAGCGGCAGCAGCCGTACTAGTAGAAGAAGCACGGAAATTAACCTTTGGGGGAAGAATGACGGTGTATACCCAGCACTCCGTTAGCACCCTCTTAGCCCAAAAAGCTCAGCGGTGGTTGACGGACTCTCGCATACTGAAATACGAAACCATTCTGATGGTCGGGGATGATGTAAGCTTTGAAAGGAACAATAGTTGTAACCCGGCACAGTTCTTATACGGGGAATCAACAGGGGAGCCCGACAAACATCAGAAGGCGAGTGGAAGACCCCCGACGGACGGCAAGTACTGAATAAGGAAGTAACTCGTCATATACTGTAACAACTACAACAACAAAGCCATTGGGGAGTGCAAGCTATGTGCGACACTATCCTAAGGGACTATGTTTGTAAAGGGATATTCACACTAGCTCAACAGGAGGTGTGGGGCTGTTACACCTGCCAAAAGGTAAACAAGAAAATGATGCGTGCCACCCATAAGCGGGGACAAACACTAGCCGTCCGACCGTTCCATCGGATCCAAATAGACTTTACGGAACTACCACAAGTTCAGAAATGGAAGTACCTGTTAGTAATTGTGGATCACTTCACTCGGTGGGTGGAAGCATTCCCAACCACTAAAGCGGACGCCCCTACAGTGGCACGGATCCTATTAGAAAATATAGTCCCGAGATATGGAATAATGGGGTCTATTGATTCAGATAGGGGAACACACTTTGCCTCAAAAACACACCAGCTAATCTGTGACGCCTTGGGAATCCAGTGGAAGCTGCACACCCCCTGGCACCCTCAGAGCTCAGGAAGAGTTGAGAGGATGAACAGTACTTTGAAGACGCAATTGACAAAACTAATGATGGAAACCAAGCTACCCTGGACCAAGTGTCTACCCCTGGCCCTACTAAGAATCCGCACGGCTCCTCGAAAAGATATAGGAGTATCCCCTTATGAAATGTTGTTTGGCCTTCCATATTGGAACAAGGTGGAGGGCTATCCTTCCCTGCAAGGGGGAGATGTCTTTGTAAGGGACTATTTACAGGCACTGTCTCGTTCTTTTGCAGAATTGCGCAGGAAGGGGTTACTCGCACAAACCCCACCTCTGGACTTCGCACTCCACCGAACTCAGCCCGGTGACTGGGTCCTGATTAAGACTTGGAAGCCAGAGAAGTTACAGCCGCTGTGGGAAGGCCCATTCCAGGTGCTACTGACCACCGAAGCCGCAGTAAGGACAAAAGAAAAAGGGTGGACCCACGCCGCGAGAATCAAGGGACCCGTAAAGCCCGAAGAAGGTGCAGAATGGACTTGCGTCCAGGGAGAAGACCCGATGGTGCTAAAGCTCAAAAGACGGACAGAATGAACTTTGGGACTGTAATGTATATACTGCTATTGTTGAGAAGCGCTGAAGGGGGATGTGATAAGTGCAGGACGACGGTAAGGGTGGGCATGACGGTTTTTCCAGGGTCCTTTGTATCACACTCGCATGTAAACGAGAAATGTTATGACTACAACAAAAAGGAGGAGTATGTGGAAAGTTTAATCTAACCAACTGCTGCTTAAAGATAGATGACAACGGAAAGGTGGTTCAAAAAAAATATCAGATAAATAAGGAAACTGGCCCACGTGCCGGTACAGACCTGGAAGCCGCTGGGGTATTGGGACTGGCTGGACGGATGGTTGAAAGGAGGCTGGTGGCGAACCGCTCTAGGGGTTATAGGAGGGGGATTGATGGTCCTCCTTCTGCTACCATGTCTGATCCCCTTCTTGCGGGAGCTAGTAGCTCGGGTGGCAAGACAAGTCATGCAACCAGGGGCCCCAGCTGATCCTGTTCAGGTACTCCTACAAAGGGAAATAGAGCTAGAGGAAGAAGCCTATGTAAACCCGTGGCAAAAGCCCAACTGATAGCACATTCTAAAAAGAAAAAGGGTGGATTGAGAGAAATGATTCTTAAGGAGTCCATTTAGAATGTGCTGACACAGAAAGAACGTGCAAAGCAACTTGCAGGGCAACGTATAAACCAATTTGCAAAATCAGGATGAAACAATAGCTTGCTGATTAAAGAAGCGATACGGGTAACGGGAAGACATGCTTAACGGTTGAACAACAACGGTGTTAATGCGCTGAGGCTGATAAGTGGGCCAAAGGGGTAATCACATTTGTAATTTTGTAATGAGATTAAAGAAGAATGTAGGGTATAAAAAACTGTGCAAAGTGTAATTCGGCACTCAATCTAGCAGGAGCTGGTTGGGTCCGACTCTGCAGACTCGAAAAATAAAGTTTACCGTTCTGCAAATTGCTGAGACTCAGTGTGTTTCTGACAGGAGATAAACTAAAAAATAGGACCACAAAGGTAATAATCTCTGGATTACTACCAGTGCCATGTGCTAGTCACAGTAGAAATAGGAGGATATTTCAGATGAATACATGGCTTGAAAAATGATGCAAGGGGGAGGGATTCAAATTTCCGGGGCATTGGAACCAGTTCTGGGGGGAGGTGGGACTGGTATAAACAGGACGGTCTGCACCTGGGCTGGACTGGAACCAATGTCCTAGGGGATGCGTTTGCTACTGCTGTTCAGGAGGATTTAAATTAATGTGGCAGGGGGGATGGGAACAAGTGCAGAGAGACAGAGGGGTGTAAAATGAGGATAGAAGCAAAAAGTAGTAAGGTGAAAAGTAAAAGTGGCAGGCAGGCATATCCAGGGCAAAAAGCAAAAAAGGCCACTTTTCAACATAATTGTATAAGGGCTAAAGTGTTGTAAAAACAAGCCTGAAGGCTTTGTGTGTCAATGCGAGGAGCATTCGTAATATGGTGGATAAATTGAATGTGCAGATAGTTATTAATGAATATGATATAGTTGGGATCACAGAGACATGGCTCCAGGGTAACCAAGGATGGGAGCTCAACATCCAGGGATATTCAATATTCAGGATGGATAGACAGGAAAGAAATAGAGGTGGGGTAGCATTGCTGATTAGAGAGGTGATTAACGAAATAGAAAGGGAGGACATTAGCCTGGAGGATGTGAAACCGACATGGGTAGAGCTACATAACACTAAGGAGCAGAAAACACTGGTGAGAGTTGTGTACAGGCCACCTAACAGCAGTAGTGAGGTTGGGGATGGCATTAAACAGGAAATTAGAAATGTGTGCAATAAAGGAACAGTAGTTATAATGGGTGACTTCAATCTACATATAGATTGGGTGAACCAAATTGGTAAGGATGCTGAGGAAGAGGATTTCTTGGAATGTATGCGAGATGGTTTTCTGAACTAATGTGTCGAGGAACCAACTAGAGAGCAGGCCATTCTAGATTGGGTATTGAGCAATGAGGAAGGGTTAGTTAGCAATCTTGTCGTGCCTTGGGTAAGAGTGACCATAACATGGTGGAATTCTTCATTAAGATGGAGAGTGACATAGTTAATTCAGAAACAAAGGTTCTGAACGTAAAGTAGGGTAACTTTGAAGGTACGAGACATGAATTAGCTAAGATAGACTGGCAAATGATACTTAACGGGTTGACAGTGGATATGCAATGGTAAGCATTTAAAGATCGCATAGATGAACTACAACAATTGTTCATCCCGGTTTGGCAAAAGAATAAACCAGGGAAGGTAGTGCACCTGTGGCTGACAAGGGAAATTAGGGATACAATCAAGTCCAAAGAAGAAACATATAAACTAGCAAAAAAAAGCAGCACACCTGAGGATTGGGAGAAATTCAGAGACCAGCAGAGGAGGACAAAGGGCTTAAATAGGAAAGAGAAAAAAGATTATGAGAGAAAGCTGGCAGGGAACATAAAAACTGACTGTAGAAGCTTTTATAGATATGTGAAAAGAAAAAGATTGGTCAAGACAAATGTAGGTCCCTTACAGTCAGAAACAGGTGAATTGATCATGGGGAACAAGGACATGGCAGACTAATTGAATAACTACTTTGGTTCTGTCTTCACTAAGGAGGACAAAAAATTATCTTCCGGAAATAGTAGGGGACCGAGGGTCTAGTAAGATGGAGGAACTGAAGGAAATACATGTTAGTAGGGAAGTGGTGTTAGGTAATTTGAAGGGATTAAAGGCAGATAAATCCCCAGGGCCAGATGGTCTGCATCCCAGAGTGCTTAAGGAAGTAGCCCAAGAAATAGTGGAAGCATTAGTGATCATTTTTCAAAACTCCTTAGATTCTGGATTAGTTCCTGAGGATTGGAGGGTGGCTAATGTAACCCCACTTTTTAAAAAAGGAGGGAGAGAAATACTGGGGAATTATAGAGCGGTTAGTCTGACATCGGTGATGGGGAAAATGCTAGAGTCGGTTATCAAAGATGTGATAACAGCACATTTGGAAAGAGGGGAAATCATTGAACAAAGTCAGCATGGATTTGTGAAAGGAAAATCATGTCTGACGAATCTTATAGAATTTTTTGAAGATGTAACTAGTAGAGTGGATAGGGGAGAGCCAGTGGATGTGGTATATTTAGATTTTCAAAAGGCTTTTCACAAGGTCCCACACAGGAGATTAGTATGCAAACTTAAAGCACTCGGTATTGGGGGGTATAGTATTGATGTGGATAGAGAATTGGTTGGCAGACAGGAAGCAAAGAGTGGGAGTAAATGGGACCTTTTCAGAATGGCAGGCAGTGACTAGTGGGGTACTGCAAGGCTCAGTGCTGGGACCCCAGTTGTTTATAATATATATTAATGATTTAGACGAGGGAATTAAATGTAGCATCTCCAAGTTTGCAGATGACACAAAGCTGGGCGGCGGTGTTAGCTGTGAGGAGGATGCTAAGAAGATGCAGGGTGACTTGGATAGGTTAGGTGAGTGGGCAAATTCATGGCAGATGCAATTTAATGTGGATAAATTGCATGTGGAGGTTATCCACTTTGGTTGCAAGAGCAGGAAAACAGATTATTATCTGAATGGTGACCGATTAGGAAAAGGGGAGGTGCAACGAGACCTGGGTGTCATTGTACACCAGTCATTGAAGGTGGGCATGCAGGTACAAAAGGCAAATGGTATGTTGGCATTCATAGCAAAAGGATTTGAGTACAGGAGCAGGGAGGTTCTACTGCAGTTGTACAAGGCCTTGGTGAGACCGCACCTACAGTACTGTGTGCAGTTTTGGTCCCCTAATCTGAGGAAAGACATTCTTGCCATAGAGGGAGTACAAAGAAGGTTCACCAGATTGATTCCTGGGACGGCAGGACTTTCATATGAAGAAAGACTGGATTGACTAGGCTTATACTCACTGGAATTTAGAAGATTGAGGGGGGATCTTATCGAAACGTATAAAATTCTAAAGGGATTGGACAGGCTAGATGCAGGAAGATTATTTCCAATGTTGGGGAAGTCCAGAACGAGGGGTCACAGTTTAAGGATAAAAGGGAAACCTTTTAGGACTGAGATGAGGAAAAACTTCTTCACACAGAGAGTGGTGAATCTGTGGAATTCTCTGCCACAGGAAACAGTTGAGGCCGGTTCATTGGCTATATTTAAGAGGGAGTTAGATATGGCCCTTGTGGCTAAAGGGATCAAGGAGTATGGAGAGAAAGCAGGTACAGGGTTCTGAGTTGGATGATCAGCCATGAAAATACTGAATGGCGGTGCAGGCTCGAAGGCCCGAATGGCCTACTCCTGCACCTATTTGCTATGTTTCTATGGAATCAGAAGGGAGGGTCTCCCTTTCAGTATACGTGGCTGAATTGAAGTTGTCGTCTCAGCATTGTTAGTTCAGTAATGCTCTGCCACAGATTGTGGTGGAGGCCAAGTCTGTGGGTATATTTAAGGCAGAAGTTGATCATTTCTGATTGGTCAGGGCATCAAAGGATATGACAAGAAGGCAGGTGTATGGGGTTGAGTGGGATTGGGGAATCAGCCATGATGTAATGGTGGAGCAGGCTTGATGGACTGAATGGCCTAATTCTGCTCCTACGTCTTAATGGTCTTATTTCTTACTCTTGTGGGATAACATCTTTCCTTATTATATTCTGACTTCAAATTTGACCTACCAAAATGAACCATTTCACACTTATCTTGGTTGAACTTGGTTACCATTGAAGATACAGGGTGCTTAGGAATGTGTGTCATTCAAGTAGGATAGTGGAAATGGGAGAAGGTTCCAGAGAACACTGAGTGGAGAGGTCTTGTGAGGAGCATGAAGGTTGGTCTTGGTCTTTGTTTGGCGGGAGACAAAGAGAGAAGACCTGGTGAGAACCAGTGGGTGCCATGAATCAATGTAGCCAAGGTGGGGAAGTCTTCTGGGGATCAGTGAATATGACTTCAGGAAGATTTGATCTCCAACCTGTGCGCATTTGACTACTTAATTATAATGGATCCTTTTTCTTTTTTTCCCTCTACTAATTCTTCAGTTAATATTCATAAATAGTGTACAATGTCCTGTGTATGTTACTCAGAATGGCCTCTTTGGTTTGTTACAAGTAGGAATGCTTCTTTGTCGGATAAGTGTTTCTCTCACCATTGTTTCACTTTAGAATGGCTGATATGGTAATTGTATTCATTTGTTAATCAATGGGGAATGTTATTGTGTCTTGTGATGCTGGGAATTTGGGGGAGGGGTTTTTTTCGCGGGTTTTTTTTGGTGGAAGGGAGAGGCCGAGGGAGACGCTGAGGAAGGTGGACGTGTGCTGGACTGCTCGTAAGACCACCGGGGTGGTCCCAGGTGCGACGGCCGGATGGGTCGATTGGTTCGTCGATTGAGCTCCAACGAGTGCACTAAACAGACTGAACTTTGATAAGTTGGCGCCTTTTGTTTTTTTCCTTGTATATATTGTATTGCCTACTATTTTTTTAATTTTAGTAAACTCTTTAAAGTGTATTTCATAACGGTATTTGTTGTGGGTTTGATACTGTTGGCGGGCACGAGGCATTAACTCGATTCTCACAGCACCTGCGTGTACGGGAGGTGGGTTGGAGAGTGGCTGGATCTCCTTTTTTCCCCTAGACATATACCAGCCTGTTGGGTAAGGGTTACAATAGATTCTTTTAATTGTATGCAATGTACGATCTGTTATTTCCTGCAAAGAGCTGTAACAGGGCAGCAAATCAGACAGCATTCACAGAAACCAGGGCTTGGGTGGGCGAGACATGCCAATTTCACAGATTTGGTGGGACTAGAGTATGTATACCCTAGACCGGGGGTCGGCAACCCGCGGCTCCGGAGCCTCATGTGGCTCTTTTACGTCTGTGCTGCGGCTCCCTGTTGCTTTGGGAAATAATTGGTTGTGGCGACCCATTTCCTGACACATCCGAACCGGCTCACAATTAGCCAGCGTTCAGGCTAAGGGAGATAGCCTACGGGGGTTTGTGAGTACGTCTTTTGCAGCATCCGCGCCCATGGGGGGCGGGTTGAGGGAGGCTTAAAAGCAAGGCTGTTTAGTTCGAGTAAAGCTATCTTTGACTGCAGTTTACTGACTGCGTGTAGCACACCGCTACAACGTGTTTTTATCACTGGGCTGTCCAGAGGGGAGGTGCTGAAACGCTTTGTCGCGTGTCTGGAAGAAGTGAAAACTTTCCTGGGCAGCAAAGGGCTCAACTTTCCTGAGCTGGAACAGCCAGAGTGGCTGGAAAAGCTACACTTCATGGTAGACATGACAGCGCACCTGAACACGCTGAACACAGCTCTTCAACGGGGTAAGGACGTACAGCCCTGCACATGTTGGAGGATGTTTTGGCATTCGAGCGCAAGTTGACGTTGCTTGCCAGAGATTTACAGAAAGGCACATTGTCTCACTTCCCCAATTTGAGAGAGTTCAAACAAGGTCACGACATGATAAATTCGGAGTATTTACATTCTGCAATCATCGCAATGCAAACATCGTTTGGGAAACGCTTCTGTGAGTTCAGAGAGGAAAAAAAACACACTATCCTTCCCGGTCACTCCCCTAAGCATCGATCCATCCCTACTGAATACGACTGCATTGTCAGGTGTGAGTCAACCTGAACAAGTATGATAAATATTTTAATTGCCTATTATTTTACGTATATTCATATGTTTTCATTGTTCAGTGAAATAGTCCTTTTATTTTTCAGGTTGACAGCTGGCTGACGTTATTTTTGGTTTGCTGCTGGCGGCAAATTTAAGTTTGGCGTTTTTCATAAATACAAGAAGGACTCAAATAGACGTTGAGTATTTTACTTAAAAGTAACCTTCAACCCAACGTCTTTTTTTCGGAGTTCAAAATGTTTTTGTTGCATGCAGAAATGTAATTTCGTTTTCTCTGCAGGAGTTCATCAATTTCATAAATGCAACACATTATAGTTTGTTTATACATAGCATAAAGGCAAAACAAAACGTTGTATGCAGTGTTATTTCATTTTAAATGTCAAACGGGTTTTGCGGCTCCCAGTGTTTTCTTTTCTGTGGGAAACGGGTCCAAGTGGCTCTTTCAGTGGTAAAGGTTGCTGACCCCTGCCCTAGACATATGAGGCCAGAAAAAGCTGAGTTTCTCAGCACTGAGTTAGGAGACTGCCAGAGAGGGCTAACGAGCCATTTCCTGAGATGCCTGGGAAGAAAGGGGGTTTCACATGCCCTTTTGCTCATCAACACATCATATTCCAGTAATAGCTTTGCAACTACTGCACATTTCTGCTGACAGGTGAGGCCCACCGTTACCCCAGCAATGCTCACACTTACTATATGAGGACAGTCCCTGGTGTCAATCAACACCTGGTAGTAGGTATGTGTTTTGCCTTTGACCTCTTTGGAACCTTGGGTCTCTGAACTGTCCGTTTTACTGCAAGTAAGAGAAAGAAAATGTATAAAATTCATATCCACAACCTGGCAAGAAATATAAATCTTAAAAACTGTGGATGCTGGAAATCTGAAATAAAAATAGATGTTCTTGATCATAATTGTAAATGGTTGCTTTCCGTACAGACACCGCCTGACTGACTAAGTAGTTCCACCACTCTATTTCAATTGAGTACAGGCAGCCGCCATGTTATGGCCAGTTGGGTAATTTGAATTCTGATTTACTGAATTCTTTAATCAATACCCAAAGATTTGATGTTTGGAATCCACTCTCATGGAAATTAAGTAAAATAAAGTAAATGGACTATCATTTTTTCCAACTTGCATTTTTTGATGCAGGTAAAGATGACTTAGCTTCACATCATGGAAAATAATGATAGACCATTTTCTCTGAACAAAAGCCCGCAAACTCAATAACTCAGGGGTCAACTGTACTCAACTCCCAAGTACCACAATGCCATCTGCAGAAATCATCTGTACATCCCTGAGCTGAGGCTGGGAAACTGCAAAAACATGCTGTATTCACGAGGAAAAAAATCAGAAGCAAAACTATCTCCTGGAGTTGCTGAAACAATAGTTCTGTTCACTGAAGGAATGCAAACACCAGGACCCCAGTAATGCAGCATAGCGTTGCAGCTGCTGTTATGCAGCTCCAGTGACTCGGGTTCAAAGTTAATTTACTATCAAAGTACATACATGTCACCATATACAACCCTTACAGGCATACTCAATAAATCCAATAACTATAATACAATCAATCCTGACTTCTGATGCTTCTGTGTGTAGCTTTCACATTCTATGTTCAATTTCAATTATAAAATTGAAAAGAAAAATCCAATGAGATATTTTAAGCATACTACGGGAAATAGAGTAAGCGAGAAAACAGCAACCTCAATGACTAAAAAGGACATTTTTGTGTGGAGCTGTAGGGTATGGGCAAGGTCCATATTGAATATTTCTCCTTCATTTTTACAATGGAGAAAGACATAGAGACTTTAGAACTAGTAAAAGTAACTGTGGAGGTCTTGGGATAGTTCACATTAAAGTAGTGGAGATGCTGAATGCCTTAAAAGGTTATGAAGGTAGATTAATCTAAAGGGCCTCAACAGTTATATCCAAGAATACAATGTGAAGCTAGAGAAGAAACTGCAGGAGCCCTGGTGGCTATACTTGCATCGTCATTAGCAATAGATAAGGTGCCAGAAGACTGCAGGGTAACAGATGCTCTTTGAGTTATGAAGTGTGGCAAACAAAAACCTGGGAACTATAGGCCAATATATCTAACATCTGTGGTAGCTAAGTTACTGGAGAGAATTCTGAAGGATAAGATGTACACACATCTGGAAAGACAAGGGTCGATTTAGGGTAGTCAGCATGGCTTTCTAAGTGGGAGATCATGCCTTATGAACTTGATTTGAGTTTTTTGATTGTGTAACCAAGTCGGTTGATGAGGACAGGTAATGAATGCGGTTTATATGGACTACAGTAAGGCCTTTGATAAGATTCCACATGGTAGTCTGCTTTAGAAGGTTAGATCAGATTGAATCCAGCAATACACAATTGGATCAATGGTAGGATACAGACGGAGATGACGGGAGGCTGTTTTCGGTCTGGAGGTTTATGACTACCGATATTCCCTATGTACCTATGCTGGGCCCATTACTGTTTGTCATCTGTAGCAATGAATTCCACAGGAATGTGCAAGGCATGGTTAGTGTGTTTGCAGATGACATTAAAGTAGATGGTATAGCCGACTGTTGGCCGGTGGGGTGGAGGAATGTCACTACCAAAGGAGGCGTAAGACTCTCCTTCCCTACGTGAGCCTACCGGTCACCCTTGGGCAAGGAGTAGCACCTGTTTAGTGCCCCCCCTCCCCCGGATCAGGGTCATGTGAAGCCACGGGTGCAGGGAGGAGATGGTTGAATGAGCAGCTGACGCATATCACGTCCTGGTTATGTAACCACTGATGCCAGGCAGACAATCACTGAAGGGTATTGATATTGGCTGGGATTGCCTGTCTTGTAAAGGCACTACCCAGAAGACAAAGGCAAACCACCTTGATAGAAAACTTTGCCAGGAACAATCATGATCATGGAAAGACCATGATTACCCATGTCATACAACATCAAAATTTTCAAGATACATTTAATGTCAGAGAAATGTATACAATATACATCCTGAAATTCTTTTTCTTCGTAACCTTCCATGAAAAGAGGAGTGGCACAAAGAATGAATGACAGTTAAATGTTAGAACCCCAAAGCCCCCCCTAGCTCCCACCTCCCACACGTACACAGCAGCAAAGCAATGATTCCCCTACCCCCACCAGCAAAAAAAAGCATCAACACCCCCCACTAAGCACTCAAGCATGCAGCAAAGCATCAATAAAGACAGAGATTTGCAGTACCCCAAAGACTACTCGTTTACCCAGTAATTTGACATACCACAAGCTGTCCCTCTCCCTAATAAGAAAAAGAGATGTCTCTACTATACAGCGAGAGGGGAGACATAACAAACAACTTGCTGATTTATGGCATTAAAAATCCGTTGCGTCGCTTTTTCCGAGCTCTATGCCCAGAGAACTTGGGTCTCTGGGCACACAGCCAGAGACCTGGCACATAATGAATGAACAGTAGTGTACGGAAGTTCATTAAAAAATGGAGGTAAATCTCGATCAGCTGAGTAAGCGGACTGAAGAATGGCAAATGGAATTTAATTCAGATGAGTGCAAGTTGTTGAATTTTAGGAAGACAAACAAGGGTAGGAACAACAGGGCCCTGGGAATAGTTATAGAACAGAGAAATTGGGGAACGAGTGCAGTCACAGATGGACAGGGTGGTGAAGGTGGCTCTTGGCATGCTGGTCTTCATCAGTTAGATCAAGGAGTATAAAGGTTGCAAGGTTATGGTGCAGTTGAACAGGTTACTGCTGAGGCACACTTGCAATACAGTGTTCAGTTTTAGTCGCCCTGCTATAGAAAATACTTTACTGAACTGGAAAGAGTGCAGAAAAGATTGACAAGGATGCTGCCAGGATTTGAGTTGAAGGCAGAGGTTGGACAGACTAGGAGTGCAGGAGACAGAGAGATGATCTTGTGGAGGTGTACAAGATCATGAGGAGAATAGATAGAGTATATGCACTTAGTCTCTTTCCCAGGTTTAAGGAAACAAGGACTAGAGGACATACATTTAAGATGAGAGGAGAAAGATTTAAGAAGAATATGAGGGACAACTTTGTATTTTACCCAAACGGTGGTATCTATGCGGAATGAGCTGCCAGTGAAGTCATTGAAGCAGGTACAATACAACTTTTACAAGCCAGTTGGACATGTTTATGGATTGGAAAGGTTTAGACAGTTACAGGCCTAACACTGGTAAATGGGATTAACCGGGATGAGGCAGTACACCATAAGACAAAGGAGCAGAATGAGGCCATTCCATCATTCCAGCATGGCTGATTTATTATCCATCTCAACCTTATTCTCCTGCCTTCTCCACGTAACCTTTGACTCCCTGACTAATCCAGAACCTATTAAACTCAGTTTTAAATATACTCAATGACTTGGCCATCACAGCTGTCTGTGGCAATGAATTCCACAGATTCACTATCCTCTGGCTAAATAAATTCCTCCTCATCTCTGTTCTAAATGGAAACATCCTTCTATTCTGAGTCTGTGGCTTTTAGTTGTAGACTGCCCCACTATAGGAAACATCCTGTCCGTATCCACTCTGTCTAGGCCCTACAATACAAGAGCCTGCCCACCCTCCATTCTTCTAAACTCCCAGCCCATCAAACAAAGCCAAAGGCTCTGTTTCTGTGCCGAACTTTTCTAGGACTCTATAAACACTTCCCATAGGTTAACCCTTTCTTTGCCAGAATCATTCTTGTGACCCTCCATTTGTACCCACTCAATGCTAGCACACCTTTTCTTAGGTAGGTACCCAAAATTGCTCACAATAGTCCAAGTGCAGTCTGACCGATGCCTTACAAAGCCTCAGCATTACATCCTTACTTCTATATTCTAGTCCTCTTTAAATGAATGCTAACTTTGCATTTGCCTTCCTTACCACCGACTCAACTTACAAGTCAGTCTTTAGGAGATTCTGTATGGGGACTCCCAAGTCCCTTTGAACCTCAGATTTTGAATTTTTTCCATGCTTAGAAGATAGTCTACACCTTTATTCCTTCTACCAAAGTGCCTGACCATGCCCTCTCCTATACTCTAGTCCATCTGTCACACCTTTGCCCCTTCTTGGTGTACGTGGACCAGATTGGCCAAAGGGCCAGTTTCTGTGCTATATCACTCTGTGATAGAGTGACTCCTCGTGACTGTATGGGCTTCTCTTGCTTTCCTTTCCTCGGGTTGGTACGTTAATTGCCATAAATAGTCTTTAGCAAAGTACAAAATCGAAAGTAAATTTACTATCAAAGTACATATATGTCACCATATACAATCCTGAAATTCACTGTCTTGGGGACATATTCAATAAATCCATGGAATAATAACCATAACAGAATCAATGAAAGATCACACCAACTTGGGCGTTCAACCAGAGTGCAGAAGACAACAGACTGTGCAAATACAAATAGAAAGAAATAATAATACAATAATTAAGCAATAAATATTGAGAACCATGAGATGAAGAGACGAAGTGAGTTCATAGGTTGTGGGGCAAGTGAAGTTGAATGAAGTTATCCTCTTTGGTGCAAGAGCCTGATGGTTGAGAGGTTATAAATGTTCCTGAACCTGGTGATGTGAATCCTGAGACTCCTGTAACTCCTTCCTGAAGGCAGCAGCAAGAAGACAGCACATCCTCGATGGTGTAGCTGCTGCTTTGCTGTAACATCAGTAGAATTGGGAAGATTGATAGGAAAATTAAATTGGACAAAACTGAAACACCAGCAGTAAACTTGGACGATCACAGGGGAACACAGGCAGCACCTGAGGTTAGGCTCAAACTTGGGTCACTGAACTGCTAGGCATTAGTTTTTAAACTGCTGTGCTGCATTTCATTCCCATTTCCAAGGGTGCCACAAGTCCCATCTGATCCTGCCAATCAAAGTGTATACATACAGAACGTAGGTCCAAAACTCCGAGGCATTCCCCGTGACTACCTGCCTCTCCCTCCCCACAACCCTAGATCCAAGTTTTCACCTTCTACTCCCACCACACATTCCATTCAGAGCTTCCTTCACCAGCACCCCCCCCCCCCCCCATTGCTCCCAACTCCTTACATATTCTCCCCCGGTTGTCACTCTTCCTCAGGGAGGTGCTCTATGTGCTGCCCTTGCCCACCAGTGAGACAATCCTCAGCGTGCCCTACACATTTGCTGCCAATTCCGGAACGCCACAGGAAATTAGCAGAAGCAGTGAGAAGTCTGAAGGCGTTTATTTGTACCTGTCGATGCTGGATGAAGCCACATCCCGATCATAGAGCCTGGCATGCCAAGGGAACAGGACAATTCCTCGGTAACCAAACACGCTGTGCAGAAATAGCTGCAGAGAAAGTACACAAGAAGCTCAGTGAGTTACGGCTGACTGCCAGTACAGTAATTTCCCACACAGCAGCCCACTCTCTCCAGAACCATTCAGAATCTGCTAAGAGGCATTGATCGTGTGGATAGAGGCTTTTTCCCAGGGCTGAAATGGTTGCCACAACAGGTTTCAGGTGCTGGGGCGTAGGTACAGGGGAGATGTCAGGGGTAAACTTTTACTCAGAGAACGGTGAGTGCATCTAATGGACTGCCAGAAACGGTGGTGGAGGCGGATACGATAGGGTCTTTTAAGAGACTTTTGGATAGGTACATGGAACTTAGAAAAATAGAGGGCTATGAGTAAGCCTAGTAATTTCTAAGGTAGGGACATGTTTGGCATAGCTTTGTGGGCAGAAGGGCCTGTAATGTGCTGTAGGTTTCTGTGTATATCTTTCCACCACTCTGAATAATTTGCAAACAGGATGAAGGGGAAGTTTTAAGGAGACATGCACAACCTCACAAGTGGTTGGGAAGGCAAATAGCAAACTGGGTTTTTTTGCAAGAGGGTCAAGTTTAGGAAAGGGTGGCATTGTTATAGTTGTACACAGATGAGCCCCCTGAAGAGCTGAAAATTGCTCCATGCCCCTTATTTAGGAACAGATGTATTAAAGGCCAGGATAATATAGAAAAGACTCATTAGGCTAATACCAGGGCTGTCCTCGAACTGCTTTAAAAATCAGATCAGTACTTGACAGGTACGTACATTGGAAAGGCTTTGAGATATGCGGGCCAACTTGGAGAAATGAGATTAGCTTGAAGACAATTTGGTTGGCATGGATAAGTTGGGCCAAAGGACCTATTTCCATGCAGTATAATCCTTTCTGTGCTTTTTATTATATACGTGTACACACTTGAGGTTTAGATGAACTAATAATCTCATTGAAAGAGGAATTCCCATGCCTAGCGCCACAATCACCTGGAACTGTACTCACTGGAATTCAGAAGAATGAGAGGAGTTCTTACAGAAATATATAAAATTATGCAAGAAATAGATGAGATAGAGGCAGGAAAGTTGTTTCCACTGGCAGGTGAGACTAGAACTCAGGGACAGAGCCTCAACATTTGGGGGTGTAGATTTAGAATGGAGATGAGGAGGAACTGCTTCTCCCAGAGAGTGGTGAATCTATGGGATGCTAACTCAGTAAGAATATTTAAGACAAGGTTGAATAGATTTTTGTATAGTAGGGGAATTAAGGGTCAAGGGGAAAAGGCAGTTAGGTGGATTTGAGTCCATGGCCGGATCAGCCATGAATGGCCAACTCCTGCTCATACTTCTTATGTTCTTACATAAGCGTAGAAGTTATTTTATATGTTTATATTGCTTGTGTTGTTTTATTATTACCATAAATTCCGGACTATAAGCCGCTACTTTTTTCCCACGCTTTGAACACTGCAGCCTATACTACAGTGCGGCTAATGCATGTTTTTTTTCATGCCGCCAAAAACATCTTGCCTCGTAACAGTAGACCAATAAAATTGATGAGTAGTTCACAGAGGTCCAATGAAATTGTACGATAAATCAAGCGCACTTTCACAATTATTGTAAATCAGTCATTTGTACTCACCCTCATCAACATGGAAAACACTCGAAGAAAAGCATATGATGCAGCTTTTAAGTTAAAGGTGATCAATCTGGCAGTTGAAGAAGGAAATCGAGCTGCTGCACATAATCTTGGCATAAATGAATCGATGGTGAGACGGTGGAGACACCAGCGTGAAGAACTGAGTCAATGCAAAAAGACGACAAAAGCTTTCAGAGGTAATCATAGCAGATGGCCCGAACTTGAAAACTTTCTTGAAAACTGGGTTAACACACAGAGCAGGTGGCTGCGGTGTTTCCACCGTGCAGATCAGACTGAAGGCTAAAGCAATCGCCACCAAAATGAAAATCGAAGATTTTAGAGGTGGGCCATCGTGGTGTTTTAGATTTATGAGACGAAAAGGCCTGTCCGTCAGGGTACGGACGACTCTGTGTCAGCAGCTCCCTCCCAACCATGAGGAAAAACTTGCTAACTTCCGCACATTCACTCTAACAAAAATAGCGGAGAATTCCATCGGGCCAGATGATATCATAAATATGGATGAAGTACCTTTGACGTTTGACCTGCCTCTCACTCGGACTGTTAATAAAAAAGGTGACTCGTCCATCACACTGAAAACAAGTGGCCATGAGAGAATGCATTTTACTTGTGTTCTGAGCTGCACAGCATCCGGACTAAAGCTTCCACCGATGGTGATTTTTAAGCGGCTGACAATGCCAAAGGAAAAATTCCCAAAAGAAATCATGGTGAAAGTCAATAAGAAAGGTTGGATGATGGAGAGTCTAATGAAGGATTGGCTGAGAGAGTGTTTCGCCAAGCGACCAGGGGGATTTTTTCACAGAAAAAAAGCATTGCTCGTTATGGACAGCATGAGGGCCCATATAACAGATTCAGTGAAAGCTGCCATCAAGAGTACAAACTCAATTCCAGCTGTGATTCCTGGGGGCACCACGAAGTATTTGCAGCCACTGGACATCAGCGTGAACCGGGCATTTAAAGTGGCGCTGCGCGTTGAGTGGGAGGCTTGGATGACGAGCGGTGAGAAATCCTTTACCAAAACAGGCCGCATGCGAAGAGCATCTTTAACTCAAGTCTGCCAGTGGATCCTAAATACGTGGAGCCGTGTCACAACATCCACCATCACCAGCGGGTTTTGAAAGGCTGGACTGCTGCGTGATGAAGAGGACCGCGTGTGCTCAAGTGAGAGTGACAACGAAGAGACTGAAGTGAGTGACGAGATCCTGAGGTTGTTCAATTCGGACACTGAAGAAGAGGACTTTGATGGTTTTAGTGTGCAGGAGGAAGATGAAGAAGGCGATCAATAACTTTTCCTGGTAGGCTGCAGTATATATATTTTTTTACCAGTCGTTAGGAGATATTGGAATGTTGTTCGTGCACTGTTCAGTAAAAAAGTATACGCAACGTAATTTGTGTGTTACCGATACGTATGTATATTTAAAAGTAGCTGTGTTACAGGCACTGTTCGAAAAAAAGCATTTGCAATATGTATTTGTTTATGTTACCATACGGATTTAATTAAAAGTTAAAAAATCTTCACGTGTAATATCTTTCTGTGTAAATATCTCATATTACAATGTGGGACACCTGCGGCTTAAAATCCGGTGCGGCCTGTACAAGTACAAAATTGATTTTCTTTCTAAAATTAGAGCATGCGGCTTTTAATCATGTGCGCTCTGTAGTCCGGAATTTACGGTATGTTCTTTATATTGTTAGGGTTTTTTGTGCTGCATCATATCTGGAGTAACACTTATTTCATTCTCCTTTACACTTGTGAACTTGAAATGACATTAGAAACACAGAAAACCTACAGCACAATACAGGCCCTTTGGCCCACAAAGCTGTACCAAACATGTCCCTACCTTAGAATTTACCCAGGGTTACCCATAGCCCTCTATTTTTCTGAGCTCAATGTACCTATCCAGAAGTCCCTTAAAAGATCCTATCATATCTGCCTCCACCACAGTCACCAGCAGCCAATTCCACACACTCACCATTCTCTGTGTAAAAAACTTACCCCTGACATCACCTCTGTACCTACTCCCCAGCACATTAAAACTGTGCCCTCTCATGCTAGCCATTTCAGCCCTGGGAAAAAAGCCTCTGACTATCCACACAATCAATACCACTCATCATCTTGTACAACTCTATCAGGTCACCTCTCATCCTCCATCACTCCAAGGAGAAAAGGCCGAGTTCACTCAACCTATTTTCATAAGGCATGTTCCCCAATCCAGACAACATACTTGTAAATCTCCTTTGCACCCTTTCTATGGTTTCCACATCCTTTCTGTAGTGAGGCGACCAGAAATGAGCACAGTACTCCAAGTGGGGTCTGACCAGGGTCTTACACAGCTGCAGTATTACCTCTCGGTTCCTAAAGTTAATCCCACAATTGATGAAGGCCAATGCACCAAATGCTTTCTTAAACACAGAGTCAACCTGTGCAGGAGCTTTAAGTGTCCTTTGGACTTAGACCCCAAGATCCCTCTGATCCTCCACACTGCCATTAATATTATATTCTGCCATCAATTTTGACCTACCAAAATGAACCACTTTACACTTATCTGGGTTGAACTCCATCTGCCACTTCTCTGACAGCCCTCCACATTATCCACAACACACCCAACCTTTGTGTCATCAGCACATTTACTAACCCATCCTTCCACTTCCTCATCCAGTTCATTTATAAAAATCACGAAGAGTAAGGGTCCCAGAACAGATCCCTGAGGCATACCAAGCAGAATATGACCTGTCTACAACCACGCTTTGCCTTCTGTGGGCAAGCCAGTTCTGGATCCACAAAGCAATGTTCCCTTGGATCCTATGCCTCCTTACTTTCAGCCTTGCATGGGGTACCTTATCAAATGCCTTACTGAAATCCATATATACTACATCTACTCTCTTCCCTCATCAATATGTTTAGTCACATCCTCAAAAAATTTTGTCAGACTCGTAAGGCACGACCTGCCTTTGACAAAGCCATGCTGACTATTCCTAATCATATTATACCACTTCAAAATGTTCATAAATCCTGACTCTCGGGATCTTCTTCTTCAACTTACCAACCAGTGAGGTAAGACTCACTGGTCTATAATTTCCTGGGCTATCTCTTCTCCCTTACTTGAATAAGGGAACAACATCTGCAACCTTCCAATCCTTCGGAACCTCTCGTGTCCCAATTGATGATATAAAGATCATCGCCAGAGGTTCAGTAATCTCTTCCCTCGCCTCCCACAGTAGCCTGGGGTACATCTTGTCCGGTCCCGGTGACTTATCCAACTTGATACTTTCCAAAAGCTCCAGCACATCCTCATTAAAAATATCTACATGCTCAAGCTTTTCAGTCCGCTGTAAGTCACCTCTACAATCGCCAAGATCCTTTTCCACAGTGAATACTGAAGCAAACTATTCATTAAGTATCTCTGCTAGCTCCTCTGGTTCCATACACACTTTTCCACTGTCACACTTGATTGGTCCTATTCTCTCACATCTTATCTTCTTGCTTTTCACATACTTGTAGAATGCCTTCGGGTTTTTTCAATCCCGTCCGCCAAGGCCTTCTGATGGCCCCTTCTGGCTCTCTGAATTTCATTTTTAAGCTCCTTCCTGCTAGCCTTATAATCATCTAGATCTCTATCATTACCTAGCTTTTTGAACATTTCGTAAGCTCTTTTCTTCTTGACTACATTTACAACAGCCTTTGTATACCACGGTTCCTGTACCCTACCATCCTTTTCCTGTCTCATTGGAACATACCTATGTAGAACCCCACGCAAACATCCCCTGAACATTTGCCACATTTCTTCCATACGTTTCCCTGAGAACATCTGTTTCCAGTTTATGCTTCCAAATTCCTGTCTGATAGCTTCACATTTCCCCTTACTCCAATTAAATGTTTTCCAAACTTGTCTGCTCCTATCCCTCTCCAATGCTATGGTAAAGGAGATATAAGTGTGATCACTGTCTCCAAAATGCTCTCCCACTGAGAGATCTGACACCTGACCAGGTTCAATGTTAAACAGTAACAATGTTAAACAATAAAGATTCTAAGGGACTACAGCAGGTTAGAGATTAATCAATAGGGTAATCTCAACATACACAAAATGCTGGTGGAACACAGCAGTCCAGGTAGCATCTATAAGGAGAAGCAGTGCCGACGTTTTGGGCCGAGACCCTTCGTCAGAACTAACTGAAAGGAAAGATTTGAAAGTAAGAGATTAAGAGATTTGAAAGTAGTGGGGGGAGGGGGAAATGCTAAATGATAGGAGAAGACCGGAGGGGTGGGATGAAGCCGAGAGCTGGAAAGGTGATTGGCAAAAGTGATACAGAGCTGGAGAAGGGAAAGGATCATGGGACGGGAGGCCTCGGGAGAAAGAAAGGGGGGAGGGGGGGAAGCACCAGAGGGAGATGGAGAACAGGCAAGCAACTAAATATGTCAGGGATGGGGTAAGAAGGGGAGGAGGGGCATTAATGGAACTTAGAGAAGTCAATGTTCATGCCATCAGGTTGGAGGCTACCCAGCCGGTATATAAGGTGTTGTTCCTCCAACCCGAGTTTGGATTCATTCTGACAGTAAAGGAAGCCATGGATAGACATTTCAGAATGGGAATGGGATGTGGAATTAAAATAAAGCAGAATCTCAAACTGGGGGACATAATTAGATTACGGCGTGGTCATTTAAACCGAGCTGTTTATGGACTATCCAGAAGGTGGTGAATTTCTGGAGCGTTTGAGAGACTGGGTCATGGTGGATGATATGGGAAAATAAAAGATGAAGTAAATTCTTTCAAACACCTCTATAAACTTGCTGATGACACAACTGTCACTGGCAGCATCACAGATGGTGACGAGGAGACATACTGGAGTGAGATAGATCAGCTGGTTGAGTGGTGTTGTAACAACCTCACACTCCTTATCAGTAAGACGAGGAATTAAATATGGACTTCAGGAAGGGAAAGTTAAGGGAACACACACCAGTTCGATGGGGTTAGCAGTGGAAAGGGTGAGTGGCATCAAGTTCCTGGGTGCCAACATCTCAGAAGATCTAACCTGGCCCCAACATATTGATCCAATTACAAAGAAGGTATATCAGTGGATATATTTCATTTGGAGTTTGAGGAGATTTGGTATGTCACCAAAGACTCAAACAAATTTCAACAGATGTACAATGGAGAGCATTCTGACAGGTTGTATCACCATCTGGTATAGAAGTGCCAATGCACAGGGTCAGAAAAGGGTTGTAGATTCAAGCAGTTCCAACATAGGCACTAGCCTCACTGCTATCAAGGTCAGCTTCAAATGGAATGCTTCAAATAAGCGGCATCCATCATTCAGGACCCCCACCATACAGGGCATACCTCTTCTCATTGCTACTATCGAGGAGAAGGTACGGAGCTTGAAGATGCACACTCAAGATTTTAGGAACAGTTTCTTCTATTCATCATCAGATTTCTGAATGATTCATGAATCCATGTACATTACCTCACAATTTTGCTCTCTTTTTGCACTAAATTTTTATACAGTACATTCTTATTACAACTTAGTTATTTTATGCTTTGCTGCTGTAAAACAACAAATATCACAGTATATGTCAGAGATAATAAACCTGATTCTGATTTTTGAAAGATCACAGAACTAAGGGAGGGTTACAGCAGGGAAATGATACCTAGAGCAGATCAGCCATGATTACGTTGAATGGCGAGCAAACTTGAGTGGCTGGCCAAGTACTCCCATTTCATGTTCTCAGGACGTGTGAATACCATACGTCCTCCAGTCTGCACCCTGCCTCTCGGCTTCCACCCTGAATCCAGTTCTCGGTTCTCTCTTACCTGACCCGTTTCATATCTCCCCTGTTGTTTTGGTGCCTCAAACACTCCAACCGTTTCCAACACTTTGCCTTCAGGGCGATTCCTGGGAAAATTAAATAACTGATTTAGAAGAGATCTGACAGTGGAAGAATTTTGGGGGAAAGGGGAATTTCGGGGGAGGGGGTTCATTCCACGAGGATGAGGTTGGGGGTAGAGGAAGGCTTAGTTGTACACGGTGTGGGTGGAGTTGTACATGGCAGGGGAGGAGAAGTGGTGGGTGTACGCGGTAATTGGTGTGTACTCGAAAAAAGGCATATATATTGGGGGAAATGCGCGGATGTTTATCCGGGGGTTAGGGGATCAGAGTCGTTTCCAGAAGCATTCTCGCACCCTCAGTAACCTTGGCTCCGCTTCCCTCCCGCGCACACCCCTGGAGCCGGAACCTTACCTGGACGAAAGGAGGCGGGCGTGCTGGTGCCACCGATCGATACTGCAGGCGCGGCATACGGCTAGGGCGCGGAGAGCGGCGGCTGGGTTCCTGGCCAAGGCCGACACACACCAGCCAAGCACCGGAGCCGCCATGACTGTGCGGGGCTGGTTGTCGGCAGCCCTTGGCTGCTACCTCCACTATTCCAATCCCAGGCCTGCAGTCGCCCCCAACTAAGATGGCGGCAGTTGCCATGGCGATGGGCCTAGCGCGGCCTGCAGCCTGCGCCTGAAGTTTCTGCAAGGTCAGAGCTCGGGGCTGCATCCGTTTCCTCGCCGGGGTTTAAACCTGCTGCTTACATTTGGTGTAATTTTACAGATTATGTAAGGACGCTTTTCTGACTTCTGCCCCAGACGCGAGTCAAATCCTCCCGATAACAGGTAAACCTCCGCCGTGGCCGGACTAAGCAGGCGATGCCCAGCCAGTCGGTCAGAGTCGGTGAAGTAGCAGAATTAATGCTTCACGCTGCAGACCCTTCATCTGGCACCGGACTCAGAGTGAGGGGTTGGGGGTAGGGTTAGACGGAGTGAGGGACTAGGATGGGGGTGGGGGGTGTTGGGAATGGAGGGAGAGTGAGAGGCCGGGAACAGGGACAGTGTAGTGAGTTGGTAATGTTGGCGGGCAGTGGGCTAAGTGGGATGAGGAGCGTAGCTGGAGGACGAGAAGACATTGCATTGGGTGCAGATTTGAAGCATTTTCTTTACTTCTCCATAGATGCTGCCTGGCTTCTGAGTGCTTGCTGTATTTCCTCGTGTTCGCTACCATAAAGTATTGTTTAATTTCTCTGCATTTCCATATTTACTTTCATCACAGACTAATTTCATTTGGCCTATTAGAGCCATATCCATGTATACCTTGTCTATTGCGTCTATCTATATGCCTCTTAAACATAGTGATTCCACCATAATGTCTTCTAGTATTCTAGATATCAATCACTCTTTGCAAAATAAAAATTATCCCTAAAGTTCCTTTTTTAACATTTCACTGTGTTTCAATGTACATGTGATGCATTAGGGTTGTTTTTGATACCAGCACTTGTCTAACTGCATTACAGTTTCTCTGTAACTGTAACACTATATTTGTTATTTTTACTTTTGTGTTATCTTAAAGTACTTATCTTTGGAGTGGCTTGATTAAAAAATTAAAATCAACCTCAGAAAGACAGCGACCATTATTAAGGACTCCCATCACCAAGGGCATGCCCTCTTCTCATTGTTATAATCAGGTAGGAGGTACAGAATCCTGAAGGCACACACTCAGCGATTCAGGGACAGCTTCTTCCCCTCTGCCGTCCGATTTCTAAATGGACATTGAACCTGCGAACACTACCTCACTTTTAAAATATATATTATTTCTGTGTTTGCACTATTTTAATTTATTTAATATACATATATATTTTAATAGATTCATTTTTTTCTTTCTCTATTATTATTTCTCTATTGAACTGCTGCTGCTAAGTTAACAAATTTCACGATGCATGCCAATGATAATAAATGTGATTCTGACTGGCTAAGCACAGCTCCAATGCCATTCTTAACTTTGCTGATGACACCACTGATATAGGCTGAATCAAATGTGGTGATGAATTGGAGAGAGATTGAGAATCTGGCTGAGGGGTGCCACAGCAACAACTTCCCACTCACTGTCAGCAAGATCAAAGAGCTGATTATTGACTTCGGCAGAAGGAAACCAAAGGTCCATGAGTCAGTCCTCATCAGGGGATCATATTGGAGAGGGTTAGCAACTCTGCATTCCTTGGTGTTATTATTTTGGACAGCCTGTCCTGGGATCAACATGTAAGTGTAATTACGAAGAAAGCACGGCAGCACCTCTACTTCCTTAGGAGTTTTCAGAGATTCAGCTTGGTATCTAAAACTTTGACAAACTTATATAGATGTGTAATGGAGAGTATATTGACTAGTTACAACATAGCCTGGTATGAAAACACCAATGTCCTTGAACAGAAAATCTGACCAAAGGTAGTGGATATGGCCCAGTCCCATCATGTGTAGATGTGAGCACATCTACATAGAGCGGTGTCACGGGAACACAGCATCCATCATCAGGATACCCCACAACATAAGTCACGCACTCTTCTTGCTGCAGCAATCAGAAGGAAGGTACAGGACCTCAGGACTCACACCACCAGGTTCAGGAACAATTATTACCCCTCAACCATCAGGCGCTGGAGCAAAAGGGGATAACTTCACTCAGCTTCACCTGTCCTATCACTGAAAATGTTCCCACAACCTATGAGCTCACTTTCAAGGACTCTTTATTTCATGTTCTCAATATTTATTGTTTATTTATTTATTACTATTATTTCTTTCATTTTGTATTTGCATGGTTTGTTTTTTTTTGTACACTGGTTCTGCCCAAGTTCGTGCAGTCTTTCATTGATTCTGTTACGGTTATTCTATTGTGGATTTATTGGGTATGCCTGCAAGAAATAAATCTTGGAGTTGTATATGGTGACATAACTGTACTTTGATAATAAATTTACTTTGGACTTGTGAACAAGCTGCTACAGACAGCGATGGGAATTGAACCCTGATGTTCTGACAGTTGGCACTGCAAAGCATTACTCTAACCTCTATGCTACATGCTGCCCCCTTTAAGTGTATCTGAGTACCTGTGACAGTAGTAAACCCATTTTGGAAATTACTCATTCTACCTTCTGCTTTGCTTGGTGTTAATGCACTTGTGACCAGCTCTTCCAGATTTCCACTCTGGTCTGCTCACAGTTCAACATCCATGGCGTGTGCTCTTCAAGTGAGGGAGAGCTTCCTCCAACAGCTCGGCCTTGCGATGAAAGAGGGTCATTCTCTGCCAATGGACCTGCACTCTGAACTGGAATCCTGCTTCACAGGAACAAAGCCCACCCCTACAGTTCCTTTCAGCCTCCTGAGAAAACTCCACAGATTCTTACAAAAAGAAGGCAAGTAATCTGGGACCAGAATAATGGTGTTAACTGGTTCCTGTTAACTCTTGGTCTAGGGACTCTTAGATAGGCACACAGATGAAAGAAAAATGGAGAGCTATGTGGGAGGGAAGGGCAAGATTGATTTTGGAGTAGGTTAAAAGGCTGGCACAATATTGTGGGCTGAAGGGCCTGTACTATGTTGTAATGTTCTTTTGTTTCTATAAAAGTCTGGTGTTTAATTCCATTATTCTCTGTGATATGCTTTTGGGACATAGGAAATTCAGTAGCTGTGTTATTTTGGTGTTTGTATAGCGAGCACGCACTGAGCATTCACCTCAGTATTTGTCAACCTCTTCCTGTACAACTCCAAATGACCCTCAAAACTTAGATATTGGTGTAAAATTCAGATGTGGTAGGTACTTTATAAATATGAGCTTACAGTTTTTCAATGGCTCACAGTCACAGCGTCAATCCAGTCGATGTAGTGTCCTCAACCTCCCTGTAATATTGTCCCTGGAGGGAAGTATAGGGGGGATGCCAGAGATAGTTTTTTTTTAACACAGTTGTGGGTCCATGGAACATGCTGCCAAGGATGGTGGTAGACAGCAGATATAGGAGGGTCATTTAAGAAAATCTTAGATGGGCACATGGATGACAGAATTGGAGGGCTATGTAGGAGGGAAGGGTTAGATTGATCTTAGAGTAGGTTAAATAGTCGTCACAACATTGTGGGTTGAATGGTGTACAATATGCTGAAATGTTCTATGTTGTATGAATACCAAACTGCACTGTTGTCCCTCTGACAGTTCGGTGCTTCCTTAGTACTGCCTCTTCCACAGAAAACCAGCAACCTTTGTAAAGCCTCGTTCCCCCACTCCTCCATCCCTCCCTCAGCACTCTACTGCTCACACTGATGCTCTCCCTCACTTGATATCGCACCTTAGTACAGTACTGCTTTCTTCCAGCCCCTCTGTCCCTTACAGCCACCAGGGTGCTGATCTTGGACCTGTCACCACCTCAGGCAGGGTGGCATTCCCTCAGAGACCTGACAAAGGGTCTCGGCCCGAAACTTTGACTGCTCATTTCCACAGATGCTGCCTGACCTGCTGAGTTCCTCCAGCTTGTTGTACGTGTTGCTTTGACCCCAGCATCTGCAGTGTACTTTGTGTTCATTATTTCTTTATATTGCATTATTTATTTGTTTTGTAATTTATAATTTTATGTCCTGGCACTGTACTGCTGCCGCAATAACAACAAATTTCACATTAAAAGAGACATTGCTAAAGCTGAATCTGATACTGACCGGTGTTTTCAATAGCCCTTGCTGAGCTGTGATGGTTTGTGTGCTTTATTTGCAGGCTTCCCAGTATATCTTCATGAACTTCTGGAGGGAGCAGAAATATTTACACCAGAGGTGAAGTTGCCCCAGAGGGTGAGTATAAAATATGGGAAGAGGCTACTGAGGGAGGATGGTGGTGGTGGAATGCTGTCCTTAACCTAGCACAGGTTTCTGCTGTGGACACTGATCTATGCAAGTCTCCCACTCACTGGTGCCACATTGCCCTCAGGGAACGTGTGACTAGGTCATTTGGTCCTTACTGCTTGCTCCACCAGTCACATTGGGATTTCAGCACTGCTTTCTGAACCATCCCCATATTCTCTTGAAGCTATAAGTATCCAAAACCTGTTCATCTCTGCCTTCAATGTGATCAGTAACTGAATCTCTGGTGCCCTATTGGACAGAGAAATACAAAGATTCACTATCTTCTGAGAGAGGACATTCCTTCTTACCTCCTGTACTGAACGACCGATTTCTTACTCAAGAGTCTGTGTATACATCCTGGCTACACCAAAAGACATCCCTGCATCTACCCTAAGCTACACACACAAAATGCTGAAGGAACTCAGCAGGTCAGGCAGCATCTAAGGAGGGGAATAAACAGTCGATGTTTAGGGCCGAGACCTTTCTTCAGGTGGTACACTGAGGAATGTTGGGAAATAGAGGGATCTTGAGGTTCAAGCCCGTAGTTCTCTGGAAGTGACAACACTGCTGGTTTAGGTGGTGAAGAAGTATGCGTGCCTTCAACGGTTGGATGGGACTACAACTAGGGATCAAGGGTTAAGGGTGAAAGGTGAAGTTTCATTGTCGTATCTATCCCTCGAGGTCAAGGACGATGGTCTTCGTTCCATACAGAGCAAAGATGCCTGTGCATGTAGTTGTTTGACATGTACTTGATGTTGCACTCCAAGAAGCACACAATTCTTCACAAATCAACCAACTGTGATGATTGGAGCTGATGGATTTGTTGCAGCCTTCATCCCCCCTTCACAGCCATTGAGTTCAAAGTAACTTTGTCCGCCTGTTCCACCATTGAGGTCTTGGTCAGATTGTTATTTGTCAGGGACCTCACCCTCGATTTTACCACCATGGGAGACCCTACCAGAAGCATCGCTCTCAGGATCTCAGGACCACACAAGCTTCTCCACCACAACAAGGTGACAATCCACAGAGAAGAAAGGTGAAGTTAAAGGGAAAAATGAGGGGAAGTTCTTCATTCAGAGGGTCAAGAGAGAGTGAAATGAGCTGCCAGCACAAGTGGTGCATGTGAGCTCGATTTCAACGTTTGAGAAGTTTGGATAGGTATGTGTAGGGATATGGAGGGCTATGGTCCTAGTGCCAGTCAATGGGGCTAGGCAGTTTAAATAGTTACGGCATAGACTAGATGGGCCAATGGTACTGATTCGGTGCTGTACTTCTCTGAGGCTATAAGTTGTCCAATTTGTTGTTTTATGGCAGCAGTACAGTGCAATACATAAAAAATTACTGTAAGTTACAGTAAGAAGTATAAAAACAAAAAGTAAGTCATGGAAAAAGGGAGCAGAATAGTGAGAGTGTTCATGGGTTCATTGCTTGTTTAGAAATCTGATGGCAGAAGGAAAGAGGCTGTTCCTAAAATATTGAGTATGTGTCTAGCTTCCTACAGTTTATATAGTTCTATATAAGAAGCGAGGCAGAGACAGCTCGATAGCCAGAATTGTTTCACTCATGGTAGAACATAGAATAGTACAGCACATTATAGGCCCTTCGGCCCACAATGTTGTGCCAACCCTCAAACCCCGCCTCCCAAATAACCCCCCACCTTAAATTCCTCCATATATCTGTCTAGTAATCTCTTAAACTTCACTAATGTATCTGCCTCCACCACTGACTCAGGCAGTGCATTCCACGCACCAACCACTCTGAGTGAAAAACCTTCCTCTGCTATCCCCCTTGAACTTCCCTCCCCTTACCTTAAAGTCATGTCCTCTTGTACTGAGCAGTGGTGCCCTGGGGAAGAGGCGCTGGCTATCCACTCTGTCTATTCCTCTTAATATCTTGTACACCTCTATCATGTCTCCTCTCACCCTCCTTCTCTCCAAAGAGTAAAGCCCTAGCTCCCTTAATCTCTGATCATAATCCATACTCTCTAAACCGGGCAGCATCCTAGTAAATCTCCTCTGTACCCTTTCCAATGCTTCCACATCCTTCCTATAGTGAGGTGACCAGAAATGGACATAGTACTCCAAGTGTGGCCTAACTAGAGTTTTATAGAGCTGCATCATTACATTGCGTCTCTTAAACTCTATCCCTCGACTTATGAAAGCTAACACCCCATAAGCTTTCTTAACTACCCTATCTACCTGTGAGGCAACTCTCAGGGATCTGTGGACATGTACCCCCAGATCCCTCTGCTCCTCCACACTATCAAGTATCCTGCCATTTACTTGGATTTTGTCCTTCCAAAGTGTACCACCTCACACTTCACTGGGTTGAACTCCATCTGCCACTTCTCACCCCACTTCTGCATCCTATCAATGTCTCTCTGCAATCTTCGACAATCCTCTACACTATCTACCACACCAACAACCTTTGTGTCGTCTGCAAACTTGCCAACCCACCCTTCTACCCCCACATCCAGGTCGTTAATAAAAATCACAAAAAGTAGAGGTCCCAGAATAGATCCTTGTGGGACACTACTAGTAACAACTCTCCAATCTGAATGTACTCCCTCCACCACGACGCAAACCAATTCTGAATCCACCTGGCCAAACTTCCCTGGATCCCATGCCTTCTGACTTTCTGAATAAGCCTATCGTGTGGAACCTTGTCAAATGCCTTACTAAAATCCAGGTAGATCACATCCACTGCATTACCCTCATCTATATAACCATATAACAATCACAGCATGGAAACAGGCCATCTATGCCCTCCTAGTCCGTGCCAAACTCTTAATCTCACCTAGTCCCACCTACCCGCACTCAGCCCATAACCCTCCACTCCTTTTCTGTCCATATACCTATCCAATTTTACCTTAAATGACACAACTGAACTGGCCTCTACTACTTCTACAGGAAGCTCATTCCACACAGCTATCACTCTCTGAGTAAAGAAATACCCCCTCGTGTTTCCCTTAAACTTCTGCCCCCTAACTCTCAAATCATGTCCTCTCATTTGAATCTCCCCTACTCTCAATGGAAACAGCCTATTCACGTCAACTCTATCTATCCCTCTCAAAATTTTAAATACCTCGATCAAATCCCCCCTCAACCTTCTACGCTCCAATGAATAGAGACCTAACTTGTTCAACCTTTCTCTGTAACTTAAGTGCTGAAACCCAGGTAACATCCTAGTAAATCGTCTCTGCACTCTCTCTAATTTATTGATATCTTTCCTGTAATTCGGTGACCAGAACTGCACACAATATTCTAAATTTGGCCTTACCAATGCCTTGTACAATTTTAACATTACATTCCAACTTCTGTACTCAATGCTTTGATTTATAAAGGCCAGCGTTCCAAAAGCCTTCTTCACCGCCCTATCTACATGAGACTCCACCTTCAGGGAACTATGCACTGTTATTCCTAGATCTCTCTGTTCCTCTGCATTCCTCAATGCCCTACCATTTACCCTGTATGTTCTATTTGGATTATTCCTGCCAAAATGTAGAACCTCACACTTCTCAGCATTAAACTCCATCTGCCAACGTTCAGCCCATTCTTCTAACCGGCATAAATCTCCCTGCAAGCTTTGAAAACCCACCTCATTATCCACAACACCTCCTACCTTAGTATCATCAGCATACTTACTAATCCAATTTACCACCCCATCATCCAGATCATTTATGTATATTACAAACAACATTGGGCCCAAAACAGATCCCTGAGGCACCCCGCTAGTCACCGGCCTCCATCCCGATAAACAATTATCCACCACTACTCTCTGGCATCTCCCATCTAGCCACTGTTGAATCCATTTTATTACTCCAGCATTAATACCTAACGATTGAACCTTCTTAACTAACCTTCCATGTGGAACTTTGTCAAAGGCTTTGCTGAAGTCCATATAGACTACATCCACTGCCTTACCCTCGTCAACATTCTTCGTAACTTCTTCAAAAAATTCAATAA
Organism: Hypanus sabinus; assembly: GCF_030144855.1. Lineage (NCBI taxonomy): Eukaryota > Metazoa > Chordata > Chondrichthyes > Myliobatiformes > Dasyatidae > Hypanus > Hypanus sabinus. The sequence continues at coordinate 181,484,784 of NC_082711.1, forward strand.
GGTTTGTCAAACTTGATCTTCCACGCACAAATCCATGCTGGCTACTCCTAATCAGATCCTGTCTATCCAGATAATTATTAATACTATCTCTAAGAATACTTTCCATTAATTTACCCACCACTGATGTCAAACTGACAGGTCTATAATTGCTAGGCTTACTTCTAGAACCCTTTTTAAACAATGGAACCACATGAGCAATACGCCAATCCTCCGGCACAATCCCCGTTTATTTCTTAAAAGCGCCAGTACTTCCACCTCTTTAATTGTCATAGGTTCCATAACTTCCTTACTTGTTTCCCACACCTTACACAATTCAATATCCTTCTCCTTAGTGAATACCGAAGAGAAGAAATCATTCAAAATCTCTCCCATCTCCCTCAGCTCCACACATAGCTGACCACTCTGATTCTCTAAGGGGCCAATTTTATCCCTCACTATCCTCTTGCTTTTAATATAACTGTAGAAACCTTTTGGATTTACTTTCACCTTATTTGCTAAACCAACCTCGTATCTTCTTTTAGCTTTTCTAATCTCTTTCTTAAGATTCCTTTTACATTCTTTATATTCCTCGAGCAATTCCTTTATTCCATGCTGCCTATATCTATTGTAGATATCCCTCTTTTTCCGAACCAAATTTCTAATATCCCTTGAAAACCATGGTGCTTTCAAACCTTTAACCTTTCCTTTCAACCTAACAGGAACATCAAGATTCTGTACCCTCATAATTTCACCCTTAAATGACCTCCATTTCTCTATTACATCCTTCCCATAAAACAACTTGACCCAATCCACTCTCTCTAAATCCCTTCGCATCTCCTCAAAGTTAGCCTTTCTCCAATCAAAAATCTCAACTCTAGGTCCTGTCCTGTCCTTCTCCATAATTATATTGAAGCTAATGCTATTGTGATCACTGGACCCGAAGTGCTCCCCAACACATACATCTGTCAGCTGACCTATCGCATTCCCTAACAGGAGATCCAATGCCCCATCTCTAGTCAGTACTTCTATGTATTGTTGCAAAAAACTATCCTGCACACATTTCACAAACTCTAAACCATCCAGCCCTTTTACAGAATGAGCTTCCCAGTCTACATGTGGAAAATTAAAATCTCCCACAATCACCACCTTGTGTTTACTACAAATATCTGCCATCTCCTTACACATTTGCTCTTCCAACTCACGCTCCCCATTAGGTGGCCTATAATACACTCCTATCAGTGTTATTACACCCTTCCCATTCCTCAATTCCACCCAAATAGTCTCCCTAGAGGAGCTCTCTAATCTATCCTTCCAAAGCACCGCCATAAGATTTTCTAGGACAAGCAATGCACCACCTCCTCCTCTGGCCCCTCCTACTCTATCACACCTGAAGCAACTAAATCCAGGAATATTTAGTTGCCAATCACACCCTTCCTGCAACCATATTTCACTAATAGCTACAACATCATAATTCCGGGTATCAATCCACGCTTTAAGCTCATCCACCTTTCTTACAATGCTCCTAGCATTAAAATAGATACATTTAAGATACTCTCCACCTCCTCCTCTCTTTTCATCCCTAAGAATGCATTTAAATTTATTATCCTTTTCTTTCTTCTCCCCTACATCTTCGGGCTGAGCGCATCCCTTCTCCATCACCTGCCTTTCCTCCCTCACACACCGTCTATTTACTTGCTCTACTGGTGAACTAACCTCCTCTCCCATGGTTTCCTCAAATTGATTCCCGCCCCCCCCCCCCCATCTTACTAGTTTAAAGTCTGCCCTGTAGCCCTAGCAAACCTCCCCGCTAGGATATTGGTCCCCCCAGGATTCAAGTGTAACCTGTCCTTCTTGAACAGGTCACGCCTGCCCCAGAAGAGGTCCCAATGATCCAAAAACTTGAATCCCTGCCCCCTGTTCCAATCCCACAGCCACGCATTCATCCTCCACCTAATTCCATTCCTACTCTCACTGTCGCGTGGCACAGGCAGTAATCCCGAGATTACTACCTTTGCGGTCCTTCTTCTTAACTGCCTTCCTAACTCCCTATACTCTCGTTTCAGGACCTCTTCCCCTTTCCTACCTATGTCATTGGTACCTACATGTACCACGACCTCTGGCTCCTCACCCTCCCACTTCAGGATATCTTGGACACGATCAGAAACGTCCCGAACCCTGGCACCAGGGAGGCAAATTACCATCCGGGACTCCCAATCACCTCCACAGAACCGCCTGTCTGAACCCCTGACTATCGAGTCCCTTATTACTATGGTCCTCTTTCTTCTATCCTACCCTTCTGAGCTACAGGGCCGTCCTCTGTGCCGGAGGCCCAGCCACTGTCACTTCCACCAGGAAGGCTGTCCCCCCCAACAACAGTACTCAAACATGAGTACTTATTGTCAAGTCACCTGGTCACCTCCTCAAAGAACTCTATCAGGCTTGTTAGGCATGATCTGCCCTTCACAGAGCCATGCTTACTGTCCCTGATCAGACCATGATTCTCTAAATGCCCATTGATCCTATCTCTAAGAATCTTTTCCAACAGCTTTCCTACCACAGACGTAAGGCTCCCTGGTCTATAATTACCTGGACTATCCCTACTAGCTTTTTTGAACAAGGGGACAACATTCGCCTCCCTCCAATCCTCCGGTACCATTCCCGTGGACAACGAGGACATAAAGATCCTAGCCAGAGGTTCAGCAATCTCTTCCCTTGCCTCGTGGAGCAGCCTGGGGAATATTCCGTCAGTCCCCGGGGACTTATCCGTCCTAATGTATTTTAACAACTCCAACACCTCCTCTCCCTTAATATCAACATGCTCCAGAACATCAACCTCACTCATATTGTCCTCACCGTCATCAAGTTCCCTCTCAGTGGTGAATACCGAAGAGAAGTATTCATTGAGGACCTCACTCACTTCCACAGCCTCCAGGCACATCTTCCCACTTTTTTCTCTAATTGTTCCTACCTTCACTCCTGTCATCCTTTTGTTCTTCACATAATTGAAGAATGCCTTGGGGTTTTCCTTTACCCTACTCACCAAGGCCTTCTCATGCCCCCTTCTTGCTCTTCTCAGCCCCTTCTTAAGCTTTCTTGCTACCCTATATTCCTCAATAGACCCATCTGATCCTTGCTTCCTAAACCTCATGTATGCTGCCTTCTTCCACCTGACTAGATCTTCCACTTCACTTGTCACCCATGGTTCCTTCACCCAACCATTCTTTATCATCCTCACCGGGACAAATTTATCCCTAACATCCTGCAAGAGATCCTTAAACATTGACCCCATGTCCATAGTACATTTCCCTGCAAAAACATCATCCCAATTCACATCCGCAAGTTCTAGCCTTATAGCCTCATAATTTGCCCTTCCCGAATTAAAAATTTTCCTGTCCTCTTTGATTCTATCCTTTTCCATGATAATGCTAAAGGTCAGTGAGTGGTGATCACTGTCCCCCAGATGCTCACCCCCTGACAGATCAGTGACCTGACCCGGTTCGTTACCTAATACTGGATCTGGTTTGTCATTCCCCCTAGTTGGACCTAGTAGGAGGCCCTAGTAGTCCTCCTAGTAGGAGGAGGCTCTTTGCCTCATTGGGTCAGTAGTTGTAGTTGTCCTGCACCTTGGGTGTCACATTGCTGAGCCAGTTTCTGTCAAATGTTTTGCAGTGCTGGATGCTTCTGGCAATGGGCAGTGTGGTGGCCCATAGCTCAGACTGCCCGAGTATTCTCTGTCCTGAGTGGATGTCCAAACAGAATTACCTGTTTGATGTCACTGAACCTTTGGCTTGGGAGCAGGTGAATTCTCATCCAGTGCTTCCTTGCCATGGCCCACCAGTGGGTAACCACTCCCGCCAGCAGAGAGAAAGTGAGAGTGCTCTTTAGGATGAGAACTACCTTATACACAAGCACGTTCTTGCATTGCATTTTCACTATGTAATAAATGAGCTGATCCTGGCCTGGGCATTGCCTTGCAAAACCCACAGACGTTTTACCGGGGTTGCTGCACAGTGGGCCACCAGCCTCGGCTCCTTGAATGTCTGTGCTGAAGACCAGATGAAACCAGGCATGATTCCAGCCCAGCACCCCTGTGCTTTGTGCACTCTCTGTTAATGAGCAGCGGCATTCAAAAAAGAGCTGACACTCTCGAGGGATCATGTTAGAGGGTTTCAGTTGTAAAATGTTAAAGATCCTCTTCTTACATCATATCCCTGTCTCTTCCAGAACCCTGAGCTGGTGGCCAGACTGGAAAAGATCAAAGCAAAGTTGGCAAATGAGGAGTACAGACGGATTACCAAAAATGTCAATTGCCAGGTGCTGTTGTCTTTACCAGGGGCTTATTTATTTATTTAGGGTACAGTGTGGAGTAGGACCCCCTCAAGCTGCACTGCCCAGCAACCTACGATTTCACCCTGGCCTAATCACAGGACAATTTAAAATGACCAATTAACCTACTGACTGGGGCTTCTTTACACTGTGGGAGGAAACTGGAGCACCAGAAGAAAACCCACATGCACACAGGAAGGAATACAAGCTTGTTTATAGAGAACACTGGAGTTGAACTCCAAACTGAACCGTGACACCCCGAGGTGTAATAGTGTTGTGCTAACTGCTAGGCTACCATAGCGCCCTTTGTCCTGTTGTCCTGTGCTGGTCCAGGAGAAGGGCCACTTGGCTGCAGCTTTGTGATAACATCCTTTTTGTTTGTTTGTTCCGAGCAGATAAACCAACATGGTACTCTGGGAGATTTGGCCAGGCAAGGTGAGTGGCTAAAGGCTTTCCTCAGCATCCGAATGGATCTTAACAGAAGGCAGGACCCAATGTGGGAAAAAAGTGGGAGATCTGTGCAATATGTGCAAACTGCAAATTCATCCAGCAAGTTGTGCATCATCTATGGAGGGGAATAAACAGTCAACATTTTGAGCCAATCTTGGGCCAACTGTTCATTCCCCTCTATAGATGCTGCCTGACATGCTGAGTTCCTCCACCATTTTCTGTGTTACTCTGGATTTCCAGTCTATGCAGAATATCTTGTGTGTAGGATCTTAGTAGGTCAGGCAGCACTGGCAAAAGAGAGGCCAATTATCATTTAGGTGTAATGGGCCCGAGGTTTTGAGGAAGGATCTGTTACAAGAATCACCTTTTGTAATAATGACCAGGAAAGCACAGAGAGAATCAGTAAGTACCAATAAATACCTTTATTGTCTCAACAGAAGAACATGTGAGTTTACACATGCTACTGTTTTCCTTGACCTTCCAACAACGGTCAAAGAATAAAAAATATAATACCAGTTATTAAACAACCCACACAAAATACTGGTGGAACGCAGCAGGCCAGGCAGCATCTATAGGAAGAAGCACTGTCGACGTTTCAGGCTGAGACCCTTTGTCAGGACAGTCCTGACAAAGGGTCTTGGCCCAAAACGTTGACAGTGCTTCTTCCTGTAGATGCTGCCTGGCCTGCTGCATTCCACCAGCATTTTGTGTTGCTTGAATTTCCAGCATCTGCAGATTTCCTCGTGTTTACCAGTTATTAAGTAGTTTTTCTGCCGGCCACGTGTTCCTCACGGTCCTGTTTTGAATCTTTACGTGTCCACAGGGTACCTTACAGCCACGATAGTTGGTCTTGAGTTACAGCTGCCAGCACCCTTGAACTGTCTGCTTTCATATTTATTCCTTACCAATTCAAATGTAGCAATTCAGTGTCATTGGACCTTTTACACTTTTTTTTTGGCTCTGCTCCAAGCCCTCTTCCCAGCAAGTGACAGTCAGTAATTTATGGCTGTGTTCTCAATCAACAGCCAGCTTGAATCACGCAGCACAGGTTCATATTCCAACAGTCAAAAACCCGCTGGTTGTATCCAACCAAGAACACCTCACAAATAATTTCTTATTTGGAAATTATCCCTAGTTCAGCAGATTACCTGAGGCATCACTGTGTCGACTTTAAATCACTGATTAAGCCAAGCATCGAACTCACAAAATGGAGAACACAGTCTCTTCATAAAATGGCAGCCTTCATCTCCTCCCTCATAGCAAGAACAAAAGCAATTGATCTGTCTGCTTCCACTGTCCTTGATTCATTTGAATTCACTGATTTGAAGACTGTAGTTCTTACTGGCCAACAGATCCCAGACCTGAAACCTGAACTGGTTTCTCCTTCCACAGGTGCTATCTGACTGGCCAAGTTCTTCCAGTGTTTGTATTTGCTTTAGATCCAAGAATCTGCAGTTTTCTTTGTTTTCTGATGTGATACGAGTTGGTCACCCTGCCAATGGACCTGCACTTGTTGACCGGTCTCATTCAGTGTGACTGGGGCCGCTGAGGGTTTGTTGGTCAGCTGGAACTCATTGAAAGGTTATACTGTGATTGGAGGCATCCAAGGGGTTGGGGTGATGCAAGGGGAGCTTTATTCATCCGATGATTGTACACATTGACCAACACTGATTGGACAGTCCAGTCATCACAGGTTAAGCACAATTCTCTGAATCCTTTGGAGTTCAGAAGATGAGGGGATGATCTTATTGAATGTAAGATCCTGAGAGAGTTTGATGGGATAAATGTGAGACAGAACAATACAGCACAGGAACAGGCCCTTCAGCCCACAATGTTGTGCTGAACTAAGTTAGTACCCTGTGCCCACTTGAGCCCATATCCCACCATTCTCTGGGATTTTTCCATTAGTGGGACAGCCATGAACAAGGAGACAAGCTTTCAATATATGAGGTTGGTCATTTAAAACCGACATATGTAGGAAGTTCCTCTTGCAGTGGGTAGTAAATGAACATTGTGGGGTCTGGGTCACTAGAAATCTTTTAAATATAGAGTAGGGAGGTAATAGGGTCTGGTCTGGGACAGGCCAGCCATGATTGTATTGAGTAGTGGGCAGGCTTGAGGGGCCAAATGGCTTACTTCTATCTTCTACCCACCTCCCGCATTACAGCCATTTAGCTTACAATAATTTGCCCTATTAGAATTCACAAATACATGCCTGAAGTATGGGATGTAGAACAAAATTCACTCATGGAAAAAGTAAACAAATTTATTTATTTAGATACACAGCACGGGAACAGGCCCTTTCAGCCCAGTGAGGTCCCACTGACTAATTACATCCATATGACCAATTAACCTACTATCCCGTACATCTTTGGAATACAAGAGGAAACCAGAGCACCCAGAGGAAACCCATGTGGTCACAGGGTGTATGTACAACTCCTTACAGACAGCAGTGGAATTCAACCCTGACTGCTGATCACTAATGGTGTTTCAGCACTTGTGTGTGGTGGGGGGATGTGATGTGATGTTTTTCTTTGAACAGTTTCCATGTTTTTCTTAAGTTTTGTGGCTGCCTGTGAGGAAGATGAATCTCAAGGTTGTATACTACATATGTACTTTGATATTTAATACTCTTTGAATCTCTGCAGCCCAAATAAACTACCGTAAATTCCAGTGTATAAGCCGAGAATTTGGCTCTAAATTATGGTCCTAAAATTAGGGGGTCATCTTATACAGAGGGTGCCAACTTTGGAAAAATGAATACTTGGAAGAACGGTTATATTTATTGACTGTTTCTGAGTCAAATACAAAAGAAAATACAAACGCTTATGAAATCTACACAAAAGAAAAGATCTACAAAACATTCTGTTCCTCAATTTACTTGTACACACAGTTGTCGTCAAACATTCAGAGCTTGAAACTCTCACACTCTTCATTATCTGACTCTCTGAAAATGGCATCCCATTCTTCAGCAGTCACCGTACCATTGTAAGGATTGCCAATTTCTGCTTCGACATCATTTGCAGCTTTACTGGCTGCCAAATCTGCATCGTCTTCTTCACAAGGCAAATGATCTTCGGTGCCGTCCAAAACATTGCTGATGCTGCACTTCTTGAAGGCCTTCACAAAGCACTGGGCCTTAATTTCTTCCCACGATTGCACTACCCACTCGCAAACTATAACTAGAGATGGTGCCCTCATATTTCCCGCTGGAGTGGATGACTGATTTTCCAGACATCATCCATTTGTTCCACTGTCGACGCATGAATTCTTTGAATGGTTTGTTTAAACTCCCATCTAGTGGCTGGAGCACGGACGTCAAACCACCGGGGATAACTGCAGTGTCTGTACTTTCAGCTTTCAATGCTGCTTTTGTCTCACCTGACAAGTGCATTTTGAACATGTCCATATAACCATATAACAATCACAGCACGGAAACAGGCCATCTCGGCCCTCCTAGTCCGTGCCGAACTCTTAATCTCACCTAGTCCCACCTACCTGCACTCAACCCATAACCCTCCACTCTTTTCCTGTCCATATACCTATCCAATTTTACCTTAAATGACACAACTGAACTGGCCTCTACTACTTCTACAGGAAGCTCATTCCACACAGCTATCACTCTCTGAGTAAAGAAATACCCCTTCGTGTTTCCCTTAAACTTCTGCCCCCTAACTCTCAAATCATGTCCCAGACAAGTAGCAACTTTTCCTTCCTGAAACCTTCGGGACGTTGATGCCACACCTCTTTAACCCACTTCAAGCAACCTGCTTCGTCCATCCAGCCGCGTTCTTGAACGTAAACAACACCCCACAGGAATTTTTCTTTCTTTGGGAATGTTTTTCTCTTAAAAATCACCATCGGTGGTAGTTTGGTCCCATCAGCCATACATGTTAACACGATTGTAAAATGTTGCTTCTCGTGTCTAGTTGTTTTGACAAGGACTGTTTTCTCCCCCTTCTGATTAACAGTGTGGTTACCAGCAAAAACATAGAACATTGGTGTCTTGTCCATGTTACCAATCAGTGAGAGCGGGTAAGAATGTGCCTTTCAATGCTTGATTAGAAATGATTGGAAGGCCGTAATCTTATTCTCAAGTTCGCTTGGCAACTTCTGAGCAATCTTTGCTTTTTGTCTCAACACAAGATCACGTCTATTCATAAATCGGGTGCACCAACTTCGCTTAGCTTTGAAATTTTCGCTGACCTCACTGTGCTGTTTGGCCCATTTCAACACTTGAACTCGAATCACTTCTCTGGCAACAACGTATCCACACGATCGCTGGTGATTCACCCACTCTAAAAAGTTTTCTTCCAGTTCTGGCCACTGGCATGTTTTCCTGCGGTTTGCACATTTTGTCTTTGGCATTTCCCTCAGTGTGTCCTCTGCCTTTCTCCACTCTCTCTCGCTCTCTCTCGTTTACACTAAACTTCTTAGCAGCTGCAGAATTATTTGTTCCTTTAGCAAAATCAACAACCTTCAGCTTGAAGCCAGCATCATATCGCATTCGTTTTAATCTTTTGTACATGGCGGTCACAAACCGAGTCTGAGTAGACGTACTGATCCCGCCACCCCATATTATGTTTTAACAAGGTTACGATGGGTGCTAAATGGTTTCACGGAGATTACAATTCTGAGGATTCTTTACCATTGGGAACCAATCTAAAACTTCCCTCCCTGATGTATTTATTAAGGATTCACTAATAACGCTCTACAATGTGTAGGCCTGTTTTCTTAGCAGGCACTGGTTCACAAAATTTCCCGGTTCCGGATCCGGCAAAGCTTAGTACCGGCATGTGAGATCTTGTGATCTTTTCTGGTTAAATCAAAAACCTCTACAAAAGGTGTCTGCTTATACAAAGGTAACATGAAAAATCAATTTTTTAACCTTGAAAACAGGAGGGGGGTGTCGACTTATACACCAGAATTTACGGTATTGTTTTTTTCAACTTGCATTTCTTGAAGTGCAGATGAAGGCTTTGTATTAGGGAAGGTCTGGTTCCCCACTGGAACAGTAGGCAGCAGCTCACCCACCCATTCTCTTCCTGATGTCTTGGTGGCAGTAGGGGCATCTCCACAACACAAACTTCATACAAAATCACCTCTGCTGTTGAAGCTCAATGTACATCAGTCATCGAGGAGTTTGTGTGCTGTATCCACACATCCCTAACCTGCCCAGTGTTACTGTAAGAACATTGCTCCAATTTTTCCAGTGCTGTGAGGAGTCTCCTGTGGTTTTGAGGCTTCTGTTGCCTACCTGTGTTAGAGTCGGCCTGCAGACCTCACTGACATGTCCCTCTGCTCTGTGCGTGTGTGTTGCAGTGCGGTCAGTCAAGGCATTGGTGGTGACCATCTTTAACTTCATGGTGACAGTGGGGGCCGCATTCGCCTGTGCCTACCTGGGCAGTCAGTACATTTTCACAGAGCCGGCTGCGGTGAGTGTGGGCATCTGGTGGCAGGAGTGATGTTGTAATGGAGGCTTTGATGAGGAGGGGTTAAGGGGAAAGGTCATGTGGTTGTGGTTTGGAGGTTTGCTGGGGTAGTGTTAATGGACAACTGACCTGAGTGTGTGGCAAATACACTGTTGACGTATGAATGGGCTATCGTCAGACTGACCAATGGACCCCAAGCTCTGCTCTTGCCTCCCTGGACTGAAGAAGAGATGTTTATCCTGATCTGCTTCCAAACTCAGTCTGGACCATCCCGACAGGAGTGTGCATGATCTGGATTTCTAGTGGTACTGAATATTAGCAAGAGAATGGAATATGCATGTGTGTGCAGTATGGGCCTTCAGCCCATCTAGTCCATGCCATACTGTTAATTTCCCTAGTCTCTTAGACTGCACCTGGACCATTGCCCTCCATACACCTCCTGTCCACGTACCCATCCAAACCTCTCAAATGTTGAAATCGTCCAAAGCCACCACTTTGACTAGCAGCTTGTTCTACACTCTCACCACCCTCTGAGTGAAGAGTTCATCCCTCATATTCCCATTAGATATTTCACCTTCCACCCTTAACCCATGACCTCTAGCCTCACCCAGCCTTACTGAATGTGTCTGTTTGTCTGTCTGTCTGAGATGAGCTTGTTCTCTAACTTTTGCCCGTTTCTCTTTCCCTCTGCCACAGTGTGTTGTCAGTGCAGTGATTGTGGCCTCTGTGGTGGGGCTGGCAGAGCTGTACGTGCTCGTGCGGATGATGGAAGGAGAGCTGGGAGAGATGTAGCAGGAGCTTCGATGCAAGTGAGCCCTGGATGAGCTGCAATCCAGTTTCTGTGGCTCTGAGACTTTCTGCCTATAAACCTTGACTTCGTGAATACACAGTGCTGGCGTCCTACAGTTTATAATTCACATGCTCCTGCGCTGTGTGCAAAAGGTCATTTGTTGTTCTACATGTTGTTTTATGGGCATTTAAGGGATAAAGATAAAATTTATTTGTCACATGTACATTGAAACACACAGTGAAATGCATCATTTACATTAAATTGAATCATTGAGGATTATGCTGGGAGGAGCCTGCAAGTGTCACTACACTTCCAGCGGCAACATACCATGCCTACAGCTCACTAATCTTAGCCTGTACGTGTTTGGAATGTGGGAAGAAACCAGAGCACCTGGAAGAAATCCATGCATTGAGGGGGCAAAGGTACAGTGGTGGGAATCACACCCTGATCGGTGATTGCTGTAAAGTGATTGTGCTAACTACTATGTTACTGTGCTGCCTATTTAAGTCAGGGTAATTGAGTCAGTGAGTGCCTGGCCAAATGAGATTGGAGCAATATTCCCTCCCACAACAAACATTGATAAGTAAGTTGTGACTTCTGATGATCTGGCAGTAAGACATAGGAGCAGAATTGGGCAGACCATTTGGTCCATTGAGTCTGCTGCACCATTCCATCAAAGCTGATTTATTATCCTTGTCAACCCCATTCTTATGCCTTCTCCCCATAACCTTTGACTCCCTGATTAATCAAGAACTTAGCAACTTCTGCCTTAAATATTCCCAAATGACTTGTCCTGCACAGCCTTCTGTGGCAATGAATTCCACAGATCCACCACACTTTGGCTAAAGAAATTTTTCCTCATCTCATTTCTAAATGGATATGTCTCAAGTCTGAGCCTTTAGTCCTAGACTACCCCACTGTAGGAAACATCCTCTCGACATCCACTCTATCAAGGCCTTCCAATATTCAATAGGTTGCAAGGAGATCCCCCTCATTCTTCTGAACTCCAGCATTTAGACCCAGAGCCATCAAACACCCCTCATACATTAATGTTTTCATTCCTGGGATATTTTTGGGAACCTCCTTTGGACCGTCTCCAATGCCAACACATTTTTTTCTTAGAGAAGGGGCCTGAAATTGCTCACAATACTCCCAAGTGCAGTATGCCTTATAAGGCCTCAGCATTACGCCCTTGTTTTTGTATTCTAAACCTCAAAATGAATGACTAACATTACATCTTGTATTCTTACCACTGACTCAACATGAAAGTTAGCCTTCGGGACTCCCTTCTGTCAAAGTGTGTGACCATGCACTTCCCTACATTATATTTCATCTGCCATTTCTTTGCCTATTCCCCCAATCTGTCCAAGTCCTTCTGCAGATACCCTGCTTCTCCACCTTCCTTTGTATCATCCGCAAACTTGGCACAAAGCCATAATTTCCTTCATCCAAATCACTGATAATACAACGTAAAAAGAAGCAGTTCCCACACTGCAGAACAGCATTAGACACCAACAGCCAACCAGGAAACTGCTGAAAGATTTTGGCCCAAAACGTTGACTACTTTTTTTCTATAAGTGCTGCCTGGCCTGCTGAGTTCCTCCAGCATTTTGTGTGTGTTGTTCAGAACAGGGCTCCTTTAATGCCACTCTTAGCATCCTGCCAGTCAGCTAATCTTTTAGCCATGCTAGTATCTTTCCCGTAATACCACAGGCTGTTATCTTGTTGAGCAGTGTCATGCTCAGCACCTTGTCAAAGACCTTCTGAAAATGCAAATAAACAACATCCACTTTGTCTATCCTGCCTGTTATTTCCTCAAAGAATTCCAACAGATTTGTCAGGCAAGATTTCCCTTTTAGAAAACTATGCTGTCTTTGGCCTATTTTATCATGTACCTCCAAGTGCCCTGAAACCTCATCCTTAATAATAGATTCCAACATCTTTCCAACCACTGAAGCCAGACTAACTGGCCTATGCTTTTTCTTCTGACTCCCTCTTAAAGAGTGGAGTGAAATTTGCATTTTTTCACTCCTCAGGAACCATTCCAGAACTTAGTGATCCTTGAAAGATCATTACTAATGCCTTCACAAGCTCTTCATCTACCTCTTTCAGAACCCTTGGCTGTTGTCCAACTGGTCCAGATCACTTGTCAACCTTCAAGTTTTTCAGCTTTTCAAGCATCTTCTTCTTAGCAATAGAAACACTTCTGCCCCCTGGCACTCTCACATTTCTGGCATTCTGCTGGTGTCTTCAACAGTGAAGACCGGCACAAAATAATCAATTCCTCCATCATTTCTTTGTGCCCCATTAGTATCTCTCCAGCATCATTTTCTAGTGATCTGATTATCCACTCTCACCTCAGTTTTACTCTTTATTTATCTGAAAAACTTATAGAATCCTCTTTTATACTACAGGCCAGCTTCTCTTTGTATTTCATCTTTTCTCTTTTTATTGCTTGTTTAGTTCCCTTCTATTGGTTTTTAAAAACTTCCCAATCCTCTACCTTCTCACAATTTTTTTTTACAGTGTTACATGCCCTCTCTTTTGCCTTTATGCTGGTTTTGACTTTCCTTGTTAGCCACGTTTGCCTCATCCTCCCTTTAGAATACTTCTTCATCTTTGGGGTGTATCATTCCTGCTCCTTCTAAATGTCCCCCATAAACAACAGCCTTTGCTGTTGTGTCATCATTCCTGCTAATGTCCTTTTCCAATCAACTTTCACCAGCTCCTTTCTCATGCCTCTTTAATTCTCTTTACTGTCATGGTGACACATCTGACATGAGCTTCTCCCTGTCAAACTGCAGGATGAATTCAATCATATTATGATCACTATCTCTAAGGGTTCCTTTATTTTAAGTTCCCTAAACAAGTATGGTTCATTACACAATAGCTGATCCCCTAGTGAGCTCAACCACTAGTTCTAAAAAGCCATCTTCCTGGCTTTCTACAAGTTCCTTCTCATGGGATCCAGCACCAACCCAATTTCCCAATCTACCTGCATATTGAAATCTCCCATGACCCTGTAACATTGCCCTTTTGACATGCATTTTCTATCTCCCATTGCAACCTGTAGCCCACATCCTGACTACTGTTCAGAGGTCTGTATATAATTCAAGGATCTTTTTATCCTTGCAGTTTCTTAACTCTACCCGCAAAGATTCTACATATTTAATTCCTATGTCACCTTGTTTCTTTTTTTACCAACAGAGCCATCCCACCCCTTTTACCTACCTATCTGTCCTTTTGATATAATGTGTATCCTTGGATGTTAAAGTCCCAATCATAACCTTCTTTCAGCCACGGCTTTGAGATGCCCACAACATACCTGCCAATCTAATTGTGTCACATGATCATCCATCTTATTCCATATACTGCATGCATTCAAATATAAGACCTTCAGCCCTGTATTCATCATCACTCTTTTTCATTTTGGCCCCCTGCTGCACTTTAACTAATCCCACTGACTGCAATTTTGTCATCTGCCTATCCTTCCTGAGAGTCTCACTACACACTGCTTCCGCTTGTATACCACCTGCCCCATCCTCTGCCCTATCACTCCGGTTCCTATCCCCTGGCTAAATTAGTTTAAACCCTCCCCAACAGTTCTAGCAAACCTGCCTGCAAGGATATTGGAACCCCTTGAATTCAGGAGTAACCTGTCCCTTTTGTACAGGTCATAACTTCCACAGAAGAGATCGCAATGATCCAGAAATCTGAAACCAGTTCCTCAGTCATGCGTTCATTTGTCAAATCCTCTTATTTTTGCCCTCACTGATGCATACATAGGCAACAATCTAGAGATTACTACCCTGGAGGTCCCGCTTTTCAGCTTTCTCTCTAACTCCTTAAATTATTTCTTCAGCACCTCGTCCTTTTTGCCACCTTGTTCTCGTTTTTCAGTTGGATTTCATTTCACAATTTGTAAAGTTCTGGATCTATTGATCAGAAAGGCTCAAGTCTGGCAGCACTCCTAGAACAGCTCTCCCATCTGCAATGTAACTGAGTATGTGGAAATGCTTTGCACATCAGTCAGCATCTGCGGAAAGAGAGGCCTTTCAATAGACACTGGATTGTATCTGATTGGAGGCAGGAGAGTGCACCAAGCTGTGGATACACTGGGTTGTATTGAGTCCATAATCCACCAACACACTGAGTGTGAGAGGTCACAGCTCCTGTCTGAGTGTGTGAGGGGCTGCTCAACACCAACCCCACACTCCTGGTCTCTGGGCATCCAGACAGAAAGAAGTGGGGGGGGGGGTCACTTGGGGGAATGTGCTTGTTGGTCTGCCCTTGGGTCTGGCCACATTGACCCCTCACAGGTTCCACCAGCAGCTTGGTCAAGGTTTGACCCCAGCCAACTGCTTGCCCCTCTCCTGAGCTTACATCTGTGATTGGGTGCCCCAGAATCTCCTTACAGTACCACGAACTCCATACTGATAGCAGCTGGAATGAAATCCCACTTGTCAACACAGTAAAGCATTACGCTAGCTGCTACACTGCGGTGCAACTCATTCTGGTAAAGTGGAAGGCATATATTGCAGGTTAGTGGCTGTGGGGTGAGGGCAGGGGGGCTGATGACAGGGGTTGGGGGCTATTACCATCAACACACAAGTAAATTCCTTGTGCCCCATGACTGCAGAAGGTTTACATCTGACATCCAACCCGTGCTGAGATGCCAGAGACATGGCAAAGAGCCGTGTAACGCATGAACTTCTCCATTAGAGTTGGGGAAAGCAGAAGGGGGGGGGGGGTTTAAATGCAGGGAATGATCTGTTCCCCAATGACGATGACACTTTCTCAGCAGGGCCTCCTCCCCAGGATGGGGCAACTCCAGCCCCTCACTCCCAGGGTGCAGCACTTCCATGAACTGCTCCTCACCCCTAGGCTGGGGTAACTGAATCTGCCCCAACCACCTCCCTGGTTGTACAGTCCAAATTCATCCCTCACCGATGAAGTGAACTCTTTCTCAGGTCATTTATGGCTCCTTATTCCATCTCCCTCATTCTGCCCCAGGTTCCTGAACCCTCTGGGGCTGGGGACAGTTTCTTCCTGTCTCTTCAGTCTGAGAGGATACTGTTAATGAGATCTGACCCGGCTTCTCCACTCCACGTACATGTCTAAAGCCTCTCAACCAAGGAAATATCCCACACCTCTGCTGGAGCCTTCACACCTTCCCTAATCTGTGGCAGAACTGGACAGGCAACTATAGCCTTGGCTGAACCTGTGTTATACACAGTCCTACACTCTATGCCTCTGTTTGTAATGCCCCGGGCCTACTTCCTGTGCTTGCCCCAACATAATAAAGGCTTCCTTTCCCCTAGCTCTCCATTCCATTCCCCTTACGGATTTCTGTCAGAGAACTTCAAACAGTACAACAGAGTACAGGCCCTTTAACCTTCTCTAAGATCAATCTTACCCTTCCCTCTAATACAACCCTCCATTTTTCTATCATTAATGTACCCATCTAAGACCACCACCCCAGCACACCCGCCACTCTCAGGGTTTAAAAAAAAAGACAACTATCTCTGACATTCTTCCACCCCCTCCAGTTACATTAAAATTACGTCCCCTCATATTAGCCATTTCTACCCTTGGGGATAAAATGTCTCTGGCTGTCCACTCTGCCTATGCCTCTTATCATCTTGTACATCTCCATCAAGTCACCTCTCATTCTCCAAAGAGAAAAGCACTAGTTTGCTCAACTATCCTCATCAGACGTGGTATGTAACCTCTGGTTTATATTGACTCTTCCCCCCCGTCCCCGTCCCCGTCCCCACAAATTATGCCTCCTGCCTGCCTCTTCCACCAGCCTGTCCATGAAGCTTCCAACTGCTGTTCACCCTGCCCGAGGGTTTTTTTGATACATTTATTTTTAGCCTATTAGAAATCTACTGTAAAGAAATCTTAAGGATTGCCTAAGAAAGATATAAATCAGCTGCAGCTTGTTCAAAATACAGCAGGAAGAATCTTAACCAAAAAAAAAATCTGAGCATACCTGATGCAAAATCTGAAAATCTGATGCAATTACAAAGAAAATAACGTGAGGCAAACTGGAAGGTCTTAAAGTTGATAAGTCACCTGGACCAGGTGGACGACATCCCAGAGTCCTGAGAGAGGTTGCTGAAGAGATAACAGATGCATTGGTCATGATCTTTAAAGAATCTCTTGATTTTGGCATGGTCCCGGAGAAATGGAAAATTGCAAATGTCACTCCGCTCTTTGAGAAGGGAGAAAGACGAAAGAGAGGAACACTAAGAAATTTGGTGCTCTTAACGATCTCAATGTTCAGCGGAGAGTGGTCGCTCTGTGTTCTCCTCAAGTCAACAACCACCTCTGTATGTCGTGAGTTTGGAATGGCTATATCTATCAAGTTGTTCTTGCTTGTTTATCCTGTGTATTATATCTGGACGGTTATTATGGAGTGTCCCAGCGGTAATAATAAATTAGTCGTTATATCCTTTCTGGGACTCTGACTCTAAAATCAGACCAGGTTTGTATTTATAGTAAGGTATGGTGTCTTTTATGAGCTTATATTTTAAAGCAAGATTTTGGTGGATGTGATTGTGCCTGTGCAAGTAAACAGATTGAGTTAAACTACTGTAGAAACATAGAAAGCCTACAGCACGATACAGGCCCTTCGACCCACAAAGCTGTGCCAAACATGTCCCTACCTTAGAAATTACCTAGGCATGTACCTGTCCAGGAGTCTCTTAAAAGACCCTGTAGTAGCTTCCTCCACCACTGTCGCCGGCAGCCCATTCTGCGCACTCACAACTCTCTGTAAAGAAAACTTACCCCGACATCTCCTCTGTACCTACTTCCAAGCACCTTAAAACTGTGTCCTGTCGTGTTAGCCATTTCAGCCCTGGGAAAGAGCCTCTGACTATCCACACGATCAATGCCTCTCATCATCTTGTACACCTCTGTAAGGTCCCCTCTCATCCTCCCTTGCTCCAAGGAGAAAAGGCCAAGTTCACTCAACCTATTCTCATAAGGCATGCTCCCCAATCCTTGTAAATCTCCTTTGCACCCTTTCTATGGTTTCCACATCTTTCCCATAGTGAGGTGACCAGAACTGAGCACAGTACTCCAAGTGGGGTCTGACGAGGGTCCTATATAGCTCTAACATTACCTCTCGGCTCCTAAACTCAATCCCATGATTGTTGAAGGCCAATGCATTGTATGCCTTCTTAACCACAGAGTCAACCTGCACTGCAGCTTTGAGTGTCCTTTGGACTCAGACCCCAAGATCCCTCTGATCTTCCACACTGCCAAGAGTCTTACCATTAATACTATATTCTGCCATCATATTGGACCTACCAAAATGAACCACTTCACACTTATCTGGGTTGAACATCTGCCACTTCTCAGCCCAGTCTTGTAGGATCCTGTAATGTGTTGGATTAATCTCTGGTTTCTCCAGACATTTTCTGCATTTATCATCTTGAATTTGTTGGTCTTTTATTAAATATTTTTGATATTCTTTTGTGTTAACAACCTAGTCTTGTATTGCCACAAGGAACCCCTTTGTTTCTGGGAAGAGGTCTCCAACTCTGAGCCAGGCATTCAATGCTTCCTTGTTGACATCTAGTCTGCTCAGACCGTGGGAATTTCTTAACGTTATTACTAACTTTCCCCACACCAAGGTTAGCCAAATAGGCTGCTGTTTATCCATGAACCTTTTATCTGAATGAGCTGTAACCTCTTCAGTTCCCATTCTGCAACCACCACTCTTGTTTCTGAGAGTGTTTTGGGAGATTATGGAGGCTATTCTGCGTGTATTCCAGAGCCTTTGCTGAGACTTCTCAAAATCTCATCCTCAGGGAGAACTCTGACAATGAGCTAACATGGAACATAGAACAGTACATCACATTACAGGCCGTTCAGCCCATAATGTTGTGCCAACCCTCAAACCCTGCCTCACATATAAACCCCCCCCCCCCCTTAAATTCCTCCATATACTTGTCTAGTAGTCTCTTAAACTTCACTAGTGTATCTGCCTCCACCACTGACTCAGGCAGTGCATTCCACGCACCAACCACTCTCTGAGTGAAAAACCTTCCTCTAGTATCCCCCTTGAACTTCTCTCCCCTTACCTTAAAGCCATGTCCTCTTGTACTGAGCAGTGGTGCCCTGGGGAAGAGGCGCTGGCTGTCCACTCTGTCTATTCCTCTTAATACCCTGTACACCTCTATCATGTCTCCTCTCATCCTCCTTCTCTCCAAAGAGTAAAGCCCTAGCTCCCTTAATCTCTGATCATAATCCATACTCTCTAAACCAGGCAGCATCCTAGTAAGTCTCCTCTGTACCCTTTACAATGCTTCCACATCCTTCCTATAGTGAGGCGGCCAGAAATGGACACAGTACTCCAAGTGTGGCCTAACTAGAGTTTTATAGAGCTGCATCATTACATCGCGTCTCTTAAACTCTATCCCTCGACTTATGAAAGCTAACACCCCATAAGCTTTCTTAACTACCCTATCTAACTGTGAGGCAACTTTCAGGGATCTGTGGACATGTACCCCCAGATCCCTCTGCTCCTCCACACTACCAAGTATCCTGCCATTTACTTTGTACTCTGCCTTGGAGTTTGTCCTTCCAAAGTGTACCACCTCACACTTCTCTGGGTTGAACTCCATCTGCCACTTCTCAGCCCACTTCTGCATCCTATCAATGTCTCTCTGCAATCTTCAACAATCCTCTACACTATCAACAACACCACCAACCTTTGTGTCACCTGCAAACTTGCCAACCCACCCTTTTACCCCCACATCCAGGTTATTAATAAAAATCACGAAAAGTAGAGGTCCCAGAACAGATGCTTGTGGGACATCACTAGTCACAACCCTCCAATCTGAATGTACTCCCTCCACCACGACCCTCTGCCTTCTGCAGGCAAGCCAATTCTGAATCCACCTGGCCAAACTTCCCTGGATCCCATGCCTTCTGACTTTCTGAACAAGCCTACCATGTGGAACCTTGTCAAATGCCTTACTAAAATCCATGTAGATCACATCCACTGCACTACCCTCATCTATATGCCTGGTCACCTCCTCAAAGAACTCCATCAGGCTTGTTAGTCACGATCTGCCCTTCACAAAGCCATGCTGACTGTCCCTGATCAGACCATGATTCTCTAAATGCCCATAGATCCTATCTTTTCCAACAGCTTTCCCACCACAGACATAAGGCTCACTGGTCTATAATTATCTGGACTATCTCTACTACCTTTTTTGAACAAGGGGACAACATCTGCTTCCCTCCAGTCCTCCGGTACCATTCCTGTGGACAACGAGGACATAAAGATCCTAGCCAGAGGCTCAGCAATCTCTTCCCTCGCCTCGTGGAGCAGCCTGGGGAATATTTCATCTGGCCCTGGGGACTTATCCATCCTAATGTATTTTAACAACTCCAACACCTCCTCTCCCTTAATATCAACATGCTCCAGAACATCAATCTCACTCATATTGTCCTCACTGTCATCAAGTTCCCTCTCAGTGGTGAATACTGAAGAGAATTATTCATTGAGGACCTCACTCACTTCCAAAGCCTCCAGGCACATCTTCCCACCTTTATCTCTAATCAGTCCTACCTTCACTCCTGTCATCCTTTTGTTCTTCACATAATTGAAGAATGCCTTGGGGTTTTCCTTTACCCTACTCGCCAAGGCCTTCTCATGACCCCTTCTTGCTCTTCTCAGCCCCTTCTTAAGCTCCTTTCTTGCTACCCTATATTCCTCAATAGACCCATCTGATCCTTGCTTCCTAAACCTCATGTATGCTGCCTTCTTCCACCTGACTAGATTTTCCACCTCACTTGTCACCCATGGTTCCTTCACCCTACCATTCTTTATCTTCCTCACTGGGACAAATTTATCCCTAACAACCTGCAAGAGATCCCTAAACATCGACCACATGTCCATAGTACGTTTCCCTGCAAAAATGTCATCCCAATTCACACCTGCAAGTTCTAGACTTATAGCCTCATAATTTGCCCTTTCCCAATTAAAAATTTTCCTGTCCTCTCTGATTCTATCCTTTTCCATGATAATGCTAAAGGCCAGGGAGCGGTGATCACTGTCCCCCAGATGCTCACCCACTGACAGATCTGTGACCTGACCCGGTTCATTAACTAATACTAGATCTAGTATGGCATTCCCCCTAGTCGGCCTGTCAACATACTGTGACAGGAATCCATCCTGGACACACTTAACATCTAAACCCTTGGAACTAATCAAGTGCCAATCAATATTAGGGAAGTTAAAGTCACCCATGATAACAACCCTGTTATTTTCGCACCTTTCCAAAACCTGCCTCCCAATCTGCTCCTTGGTATCTCTGCTGCTACCAGGGGGCCTATAGAATACCCCCAGTAGAGTAACTGCTCCCTTCCTGTTCCTGAATTCCACCCATACTGACTCAAAAGAGGATCCTGCTACATTACCCACCCTTTCTGCAGCTGTAATAGTATCCCTGACCAGTAATGCCACCCCTCCTCCCCTTTTCCCCCCTCTCTATCCCTTTTAAAGCACTGAAATCTAGGAATATTGAGAATCCATTCCTGCCCTGGTGCCAGCCAAGTCTCCGTAATGGCCACTACATCATAATTCCATGTATGTATCCAAGCTCTCAGTTCATCACCTTTGTTCCTGATGCTTCTTGCATTGAAGTACACACACTTTAGCCCTTCTACCTTACTACCTTTATATCCTTTATTCTGCTGCTCTTTCCTCGAAGCCTCTCTATTATCTTAGATCTGGCTTTACTCCATGCACTTCTTTCACTGCTCTATCGCTCCGGGTCCCATCCCCCCTGCAAATTAGTTTAAACCCTCCCGAACCATGCTAGCAAACCTACCAGCAAGGATATTGCTCCCCCTTGAGTTCAGGTGCAACCCATCCAATCTGTACAGGTCCCACCTTCCCCAGAAGAGATCCCAATGGTCCAAAAATCTAAAACCCTGCCCCCTGCACCAACTCCTCAGCCACACATTCAACTGCCATCTCCTCCAATTCTTAACATCTTACTTACATTCTTACATCTTACTAAGAGAAGTTTGGATAGATATTTGGATGGTAGGGGTATGGAGGGCCGTGGTCCAGTGCAGGTCAATAGGACTAGGCTGAATAACAGTTCAGCACAGACTAGATGGACTGAAAGACCTGTTTCTGTACTGTAGTAGTCTGAGCTTATAACTACTCAACCCTTCTCCCCACGAGTAGATCCCTAAGTAACGAATGTTAATGCTGATAGCCCTGCTAACGTCTATCTGCTGCCCGCAAAGTTTTAACTGGAACTCCTTTGCCTTCAGTAATTCTAGCAGAGACTGCTGGGAGAGGAAGCATGTCCCAAATGGAATTGTGTCTTGCCTGAGTCTCTAGCTGGCTAGGAGATGTGTATGACAGGATAACTTCACTCTGAGCTCTGCATTGGTTATATTGATTTTTAAATCACTTCACTCTCACTTGTGATAAAAGAATAACTTTTAAACTTGAGATAACAACAACACACACAAAATGCTGGTGGAACACAGCAGGCCAGTCAGCATCTATAAGGAGAAGCACTGTCGACGTTTCGGGCCGAGATCCTTCATCAGGACTCAGGGCTATCCTGACGAAGGGTCTCGGTCCGAAACGTCGACAGTGCTTCTCCCTATAGATGCTGCCTGGCCTGCTGTGTTCCACCAGCATTTTGTGTGTGTTGTTGTTTGTGAATTTCCAGCATCTGCAGATTTCCACGTGTTTGCTCTTTAAACTTGAGGTTGTGGTTTTGTTACTCAGCCAACTGCCCGCCCCATGTTTACCTGACATTCGAAACTGAGACGGGGATTACCTCACACTCAGTATTGAGATGGGGATTAACAGATTGCTGGCAGGTGGGGAGCAGGATTCCAACCAAACTGATGATGAGACTTGCAGAGCTATAGTTGATGATATTCAGATATTTAAAAAATCCCACAGTAATTAAAAGATCATCTTAGAGGCTTGTGTAGAGGTCAATCTGATTGTTTTAACTCCGAGGGTTTTTCATTATTTTATCTTTGCATTGTCCTGTGTACGAGGCTGTATATTGTAATTCAGTCTGGATTAATTGAAGGATCAGAAAGTCTCAGTGAAAGATTCAGGAGCTGGAATTAGACGATCTTTATTTTGTTTAATCTGAGTGGTTACAGAGTGGTCTGACGGTGGGGGAGGTGTCCCAAAAGAGCTGTGCACTGGTGACAGAGACCACCTTCACTGTTCCTTTTGTATCTGTTCCACCTGCCTAATGGTCTGGTCACTCCAGCACATTGTCCAGTTTCCCATACCTTACCTGAGCTCCACTTCTGCCTCCCATCTCCCAGATGGGAAGGAACTGCCCCTGGCACCGAGCTTCCTACTCGCATTAGGGTTCACTGTAGTGGAGTGGGGCAGGAGTGCTATAAATACAAGCACAAGTATTTTCCCCATTCACTCTGCTTGTATATCAACCTGAAGTCTTCCGTACCCAAGGACAACATGACACATGAACAAATAGTAACTCTTCAAACCAGGGTGTGTCCGGCCTTCTGTCCCTCTAACTCATAGTTAATATAGGGGAGAGGAAGACAGGGATCACTGTCTCATCATCACAAGGCCAAATAGATCAGTAAATCAGTGATGTGGAGCACACTGTATTACCCACCTCCCTCATGACCTTTGAATTTCCCCTGCCTCATCCCCACCTGTCTAGAGTGTGGACTTGTGCAGGCACAATAACCACTGTTGAAAGTGTAATGGTGAGACAGGTTGAAGATTACTCTCTCCATCATAAACTGAACACAGCTCCCTCTGAACATGACCAGGCTAAGCTAAGGAGATGTCTGAGATCAGATATTACTCCCTGTCCTTGCAAACCACCGTGATACCAGGTGGGTCTTTCACTATGAGGCTGAACTTGGGGAAGGAAGTGTGCAGAAATCTGTGGAAGGCCAGAGATGTCTGCTCTAACGGAGAGCTAGGTGGGCTGTCTCTGCTTGTCTAACTGTGGGAAGAGACTGGGGGTCATTACATGTTGGTGACAGTGTAGATAAGGTCTGATAACCCTGTACATCATCATGGGAGGCTGGGGTCTGTTACACATTGGTGACAATGGCTGCACTGTAAATTAGGTCTGAGGTGAGGCGGAGGGAGGTGCAAGACCCAGATGTGCCTTGGTCTTCAGCTAGTGATTTCAGTTGTGGGACGACTTGGTCATTTTGCCGACTGGAGGGAGCTGCCCTGACTTCTTCGTTCTGACGTCGAATATTGTCGCTGTCTCTGGTCATGGTGTGGGCAGGAGCCCAAGCTCTGATCTTCTCGCTGGAGATCTGTACCCTGCCTGCCCATTCCTGGTACCAGTTTGGACAGCTGTGCCTTCCTGCTCTGGGGGTGCTGCAGAGCTGGGCCCCACTGCCCAGCCCCATGTAGGCAGGAGCCAAGGGTGGACACCACCCTCCCAGGCCCCTCCTCCTCTTCCCCCTCCTGGCCTGTTTTGTGCATCGAGCCCGACGGTTCTGGAACCAGACCTGTAAAACAACAAGCGATAATTCAGCCGGCTGCCAAGTTGTGCACGTAATGTGACTGATGTATTGAGCATCTGCCCTATCCCCACATGATGGGAGTGAGTGACATGGACAAAGCTGCAACATTGGATTGCTCTACCTCTGTGTGGATAGATTGGGTCAGATGTGAGAGCTGCCTGCACTTACTGTTTCCAGATCACCTGAGCTGTCTGCAACCAGAACCGACTGAAGGCACTGCTACACTGCACCAGGTGACATTACAACACTGCCAGGAAGGGACTAGTGCCGTTGCTTACAACTCTTAGAGTAGGTTAAAAGGTCAGCACAACATCATGGGTCAAAGGGCCTGTATTGTGCTGTAATATTCTATATTTTGAACTCATGACCAGCAGTGTGTGTTAGTGTCCTCAGGGGAGGGTTCAGACTGCAACAGAAGGGGGCCAGGAACCTGAGTGAGATGATGAGGGAGAGTGTAAGGAAGACAGCAATGAATGGAAAAGCAGTAGAAAGCAAACTGAGAAGGCAGAAATCAAAGGGAGGGGGCAGGCGTAGGGAATGGAGAAGAGATTAAAGCCTAACAGCTTTGTGTCTGCATGCATCGAACATTTGGCTCCTTTTTTTAAAAAGGGATCAGAGTATTGATTACTAAGGTCTCACTTACTATAATACTATGATTACTATAGTACACTCGTGAGACCACAACTAGAGAAGGATTCTGGTCTTGCTAATTCAAAGAAGGTATTCTTTCATACTTCTGTAGATGTGGTTCTGATAAAAATCACCAGGATGACCCGATGTATGGAGAGACTATTTTAGGAGGAGAGGTAAACAAGTTGGGACCCTCCTTACAGGGATTTAGAAGAATGAGAGGTCATCTTACTGAGGTTCTCTGTAAGGGATAATAAATGTTAAAAATGCCTTTCCTGTCATGAGGCAGTCAGGAACCAGAGGGCATGGGTGCAGAATAAGGGGGTTCTCTTCTCTTAGGCAGCTCACCAGGGTCCTTTGTTCTGGGCCAGTCTTTTACAGCTCCAAGTGTAGACCATCTTTGAAGATCCTTCCTCTCCCAGGGATGAGGTCTGTGGAGCTTCTCCTGGTGTTTCTATAGCTCTGGGTTTTTACGGAACGGGATTGCTCGCCTCATGCCCAGCCCTCCTCCTTTCGCAGTTGACTTGGGACTGTCCATGACAGAGTTAGTGTATAGGGGCACTTCGAAGAATTTTTCTAAGGACTGACAGTGTGGGACGTGCAACCACAGAGAGCTGTGGGCCAAAGTCCTTGTGTATATTTAAGACTGAGATGGACTCCAATCAGTAAACAAATCAAGGGTTACTGAGAAAGAGCAGGGACTAAATGTCAGATCAGCTATGGAGCAGTCTCAGGACAGGCTGAATGGTCTTTCCCCGTTTCTGCACCCATGGTGTGATGGACCAAGAAATAACTAGAAAAACGGAGGTAGCAATGGTTCAGTGGGAGAGGGAGGAGGCATTTCTTGCCACACAAACAGTATTTAACAGAAGCAGACTGCTCACACGTTCAACAAGATGACAGCTGATTTTCCTCAGTATCACCTCACATGGCACCCACACACTCTCAGTTCCATTTGAAAATGCATAGTTTCTGCCTTGAGTATTCTCAGTCAGACCCCCCAGACATGTAGTCCCGAGATCCCAAAGATTCACACCCTCTAGCAGAGCCATTTCTGATTTCAGTCCGACTTGGCCAACTACTTCTTTCGACACTCTGCCCCAGTTCTAGACTACTTGGGGGAATTACCCTTGCACCACCCACCCGTTGTACTTTTTAATAAGCTAACCTCTGACTTAAATCCTTGACAACAAATCCTTACCCTCCATCTCCCCCATGTGACCATGTTCGCTTGTTATGTCCTGACGAAGGGTCTTGGCCCGAAATGTTGACAGCGCTTCTCCCTATAGATGCTGCCTGGCCTGCTGTGTTCTACCAGCATCTTGTGTGTGTTGTTGTTTGAATTTCCAGCATCTGCAGATTTCCTCGTGTTCGCTTGTTATGTGCTGTGTTGTATGTTGTAGACGATCATGGACTTTGACCATGATTGTTCTTGGCTAACTTTTCTGCAGAAGTGGTTTGCCATTGCCTTCTTCTGAACAGCGCCTTTATAAGATGGGTGACCCCAGCAATTATCAATACTCTTCAGAGATTGTCTTCCTGGTGTCAGTGGTCACATAACCAGGACTTGTGATATGCACCATCTGCTCATACGACCATCCACCACCTGATCCCATGGCTTCACCTGACCCTGATCATTGGGGGAGGGGCTAAGCAGGTGCTACACCTTGCCAAAGGATGACCTGCAGGTTAGCGGAGGTAAGGAGTGCCTTAAACTTCCATTGGTAGAGACATATCCCCACTCTGCCACCCATTTTGTATGATAAGGCAAAAAAATTGTACATAGTAGTCCATGTGCAGTTTCACTAGCCCCTGTACAACTGCAGCATGAGACCTTTCACATTTTCTTTTAATCCTGTTCACCTTCCTGACCTCGTACTGCACTGCATCAATTTTCAGGGTTTTTGTCCCTTTGAAAATCCACGTTTCCCAATCCCTTGCTGTTCAAGGAAATACTTTGAGATGACACCTCTCGTTCCCACCTGCCACCCCTCAGCACGTCCACCTCAACTTCAAGCTTCTTCGCAACACAACCCAAGTTCTCTTGGGTTTTGTGTCATAAGCTAGTTTAATGTTACCTTTGTTTTCAGTGATCACTAGCTGGCTCCAGTGCTAATCACCATGGTCCCTGACCAGACACACCCTGAGAATGATGCATTTATACTAACTCCTTGTGTTCTGTTGACTAACCAGTTCTCAGCCTGACAGAAGCCCAGTACATCAGATCAACTTGTTTGTTGGCTACATTCTTAATGATCAGCACATGTGATCAAACATGATTTCTGTTTGTGTATTACATTGACTCTGCTCTGCTAAGTTAGTCTTTGATCTCACAGTCCTTGCAATGGATTTCAGAGTTTTACCAGCATATGATGTCGGGAAAATTGGGCAGCAGTTCCCCATTCTCTTTCTCTCACACTGTGGGCTCTAATTTGCTCTCTACCAATTCACAGGAACATTTCCAGAATCAATTATAATGGAAGATGTTCAGTAGTCACAACCTGGTCACCTCTTCACAACTCCCTTCATCTTGGGGTTTATAGGGATCCATGCTCCTTACCTGCTCTGGGAGGGTTTCTTGGGTGTGGGACCAGAACTGTTTTGCCACCATCCCTTTCTGTTTACTGGCATCTAGACCAGGTAATTGTGGAGTGTACATCAGATACTGAGTGACTATTGCCTGTTTTATACACCTGCCATTCCTCGAGGAGAACAATAATGTGGCTAGGAATGAAGACGCTCCCCCAACCCCTCACACAGAAACAAGCGTAGGAAAATTATTTGTCTCTGAAAAACGTGCATTTACATGGTGCCTGGGACAGCCCTCTATTCATGGTACCAGTTTACAATGCTAGAGTCTACAGTCCTACAGCAGAGAAAGGGGCATTTCAGCCCAACTCATCCATGCCCACTGTGTTGCCCACTGAGCTAGTTGCATCTGCCCATGTTTGGCCCATAGACTTCTGAACTTCTGCTGTTCATAGACTTGTATGGATGGATTTTAAACATTACTAATGAACTCACATCAATCATTATTTCTGGTAGCTTGTTCCTAGCACATGCCATCCTCTGCTTGAAAAGCTGCCTGTGACGTCCCTTTTAAATCTCTCATCTCTGATCTTAAACCTATACCCTCCTTTTCAAGACCTCCTCTCCTGGGAAAAAGAGTGTGTACTTTCATCCTATGTCCCTCCTGATCTTAGGTCTCTCCTCAATCTCCTACATTCCAGGGAATAAAGTCCTCGTGTACACAAACTCTCCTTGTAACTCAGGCACCCAATTACCGGCAACATCCTGGTAAGCCTTTCCAGTACTTTTCGTAATTTTTATAACGGCGACAAAACTCCAAGTGTGGCCTCACCAATTCCTTTGTACATCGTATACCTTTTCCACATGCAGATAATGGGACTGGCTGGATGGTCAGCATGGACCAGTTGGGCTGAAGGGCCTGTGTCAATGCCATGTAACTGTGATCTCAGTTATAAATGACTAGACCCTCAATTCGTGAATCTGTCCCCTCATTCGTGAGTCTCCTAATGACTCCTGTCCGATCTCTCCCAACCACCCCCCACCCAAGCAAGGTTACACAGACAACCTCACTGCCTTTGCTGACTGCACTCACCTGGATTTTGGCCTCGGGCAGCCCAATGGTCTCAGCCAACCGTTCCCTCACACTGATGCCTGGGTAGGGAGTCTCCACAAATGCTTCCTCCAGCTCCCCCAGCTGCCACTGGCTAAAAATGGTCCTCTTCCTCCTGCGTTGACCATCACCCACAAGCACTGGCCCCACTGTCTGTGGTAGACACAGGGTTGAGGGCCTGGTATCTGGGGTGGGTAGGGAAGTGGAGAGGGGGAGGGAGGGTTGGGAAAAAGGGAGGAGTGGAGAAACCAAGGGAAGAAGAGTGGTGAGAAAGGGAAAAGGATATGGAAGGGGAGGAGGGACAAGAGGAGAAAGAAAGGGGGAGGGATTGAGAACAGGAGAAGGTAGGGGAGTGGACAGAGGGGAGTAAAAGGGAGAGAATAGGAGGGAGGAAGAGGAAGGGAAATAGTAAGGGAAAAAGAGAGGGAGGAGAATGAAAGTTCAGAGAAAGGCAGAAGGGGAGAGTGAAAGGGAAGGAGACAGTGAATGGAAGAAAGGTGGAGAGAATTGGGAGGACAGAGGGAGATATGGCGTCAAAGTGAACCGTCACCCTGACCTGCCCCATCCAGACCCCTCTCCAGCAGTCCTCCACCCTCAACATCCCTCCGCACTCAGACCCCTCACCTCTTTTCCCGCTCCCGTCCTCACCTCCAGGTACTTCCCTGCCCCGTCCGTCCATCGGACGCCGTTGGTTGCTTTAGCCTTGGAGAGTCCCGAGTGTTTGTTCGCTCCCCAATCCACTTCCCAGCGGCTGCCGCTCCATTCGACTCGGGAGGGGTCGCTAGACAGATTCACACCTTCCTCGGACACAGCATGCAATCCGGGACAGACAGGAGAGCGGACTCAAAACTCCACTCGGTGGGGGTGGGGAGAGAGACAGCGATACACACACACAGACGAACAAGGCGTGTACACCAGTCCGTGACGCACCGCCAGAGCCAAAGGTATGCAGTCACTGCCGGGACGGTGCACGGGAGTGATGGGGTGGGAGTGGGGTGGACAGAGCCGGGCAGCCCCGTTGAACTTTATCAAAATGCAGGATAGGAGAGAGCGCGTGGTTCTGTGACCGCGACGGCAGTGGGTGCGTGTGTAAGATTACAGAATGATAGACCTGATGGGAGACAATTCAACTCACAAGGTCCTCCTACCGACTTTTTACAGTAACTTATGGGTTCCACCGGCACTTTGTTCATCACATTTTACTGCAATTCACTCCGCCCCCCCACCTCCAGCCCCCGAACCTGCCCTGACCACACGACTGCAATGTGATCCTTTGGGCCATTGTTCATTGTTATCCATTTATATCCGTCACTGCACTCACCCACTGTTTTATATACTTGCCCATATTTCACTAAGTCTATGATGGCTTACAGACTCAGTATCCTCCCCTCTAACCTATTTCCTCACTCACACACTGGGACCGATGGATGTGAGAGGACCCTGCAGCACCCGTGGGTAACATACCCGGTTCAGTTCAAACTCCACACAGGCAGCACTAGAGGCCAGGATCGAACCAGGGTCACTGATCGATCAAGTCTGCATTCAACTGCCTTTTTGCTATTGGAGGAAACTTTCTCTCATCCCGGTAATCAATCTCATAAACCTCTGCATCTCCCCAGTGTTGCCCTCCTCCTTCCTATAGTCAGGTGTGCAGAACGGAACAAGACGCTGTTTTAGATGGACCGACAGACACTTTATTGATTCCAAAGTTAATTACGGGGTCACAGTAGCATTACAAGTCCACAAATATATAAAATATTAGAAGAGAAGTAAGAAAGAATAAAAAAAATAAGTTACCTCCAACAGTCTAACGGGGGGGGGGGGGGGGGGGTAGGTGTCGTCCTTCCCCGGCTATAGATTGACTGATATAACGCCTAATGGCGAGGGTGAGAAAGATCGTCTAGAATTCCCAGGATTTTCCGTAGGGTTCTTTGTTCTACTACAACCTCCAGTGTCCAGTAGCAGAGTCAGCCTTTCTAATCAGTTTATTGAGCCTGTTGGCATCACCTATGTCAATCTCATTGCCTCAGCACACCACCACATAGTAGATTATACTGGCGACTACAAACTGGTAGAACATGTGAAGGAGAGGCCTGCAGACTCCAAAGAGACTCAGTCTCCTCAGGAAGTAGAGGTGATTCTGTGTTGGTGCTCCTCAAGACTATCATCCAGGTGCACCCCCAGGTACTTGAGGTCCTCACCCTCAAGAGTAACAGGGAGCAGTGCAGGCTTAGTCTTTCTAAAGTCCACAAGACCATACAACATTGGAGTAGAATTATGCCATTCCATCATGGCTGATCCCAGATCCCACTCAACCCCAAACAATTGCCTTCTTGCCATAGCCTTTGATGCCCTAGCCGATCAGGAAACTATCGACCTCTGCTTAAATATACCCATCAACTTGGCCTCCACTGCAGTCTATGGCAGAGCATTCCACAGATTCACTACTCTCTGGCTAAAAAAAAATCCTCCTTACCTCTGTTCCAAGAGGTTGCCTCTCAATTTTGAGGCTGTGCCCTCTAGTTCTGGATACCCCCACCATTGAAACATCCTCTCCACATCCTTCTTATCTAGTCCTTTCAACTTTCAGTATGTTTCAATGAGATTCACCCCCCCCCCCACATTCTAAATTCCAGTGAGTACAGGCCCAAAGCTGCCAAACACTCCTCATATGTTAACCCCTTCATTCCCAGATAATCCTTGTGAACCTCCTCTGGACTCTCTCCAATAACAACACATCCTTTCTGAGATATGGGGACCAAAGCTGTTGACAATACTCTAAGTACAGCCTGACGTGTTTCTTATAAAGCTTCAGCATTATCTCCTTGCTTTTTTATTCTATTACCATTGAAATAAATGACAAGATTGTATTTGTCTTCATTACCACAAACTCAACCTGTAAATTAACCTTCTGGGATAATTTACCATTTTCTTTGTCTTTCTGATGTTGAGCTGCAGATGATTCAGCTTGCACTATTTGACAAAGTCCTCCACCAGGGGCCTACATTCATCCTCCTATCCTCCATTTATATACCCAACTATTGCTGTCATCAGAGAATTTCTGCAGATGACATGACTCAATGTTGTATCAAAAGTCCGAGATATACAGGGTAAACAGGAGGGGAGCCAATACAGTCCCCTGTGGGGCCCCAATGCTGCTCATAGCCATGTCTGACAAACAGCTCTGAAGCCACTGAAACTGTGGTCTGCCAGTCTGGTAGTCCATTATCCAGGATACAATGTAAGTTCCAATCTGCATTGAAAAGCACTTTACCCCAGCAATGAGGGCTGTATGGTATTGAAGACACTTGAGAAATCAAAAACATGATCCTCACAGTGCTGGCCTGCTTATCCATGTGGGAATAGGCTCTGTTCAGCAGGTAGATGACAGCATCATCAACTCCAGTGTGCTCCTGGTAGGGCTGATCTGAGCAGGGTCAGAGGCGAGCCAGGACCCGCCTCTCTAGGGTCTTCATGATATGTGAGGTCAGGGCCACTGGATGGTAGTCATTCAAGACTTTCAATTGGTTCTTCTGGGGTAATGGCACCACACATGATGTTTTCCTTTAGAAAGGTTCTCCTGTTCTGTACTGGATACCTCCACTGATGCAGCCCAGAAATGCATACCTTTTACAAACCGGGGCAGGAGACACTGTCAACATGGACTTTAGCAACATTAGATCGCATGGGATTCAGCCAAATGCATACAATATTGCCAAAGAAAAGAGGAGGGTGGTGGCTAACCCTAACCACAGATGTGCTACACGGATCAGTGCTGGTCCCTTATTGATTGTCATCAGCTTAAATGAAAATATAAGACCATAAGACATAGGAGCAGAATTAGGTCATTTGGCCTGTCCTGTGTTGTTCAATCATGGCTAATCCTTTCCCACCCCCCCTTCATTCAGCCCCTCTCCCAGGCCTTTCCCCTGTAACCTTTGATGCCATGTGCAATCAAGAACCAATCAAGCTCTACCTTAAATACACCCAACGACCTGGCCTCCACAGTTGCCAGTGGTAATAAATTCCACAAATTCACCAGCCTCTGGCTAAAGAAATTTCTCCACATCCCTGTTTTAAATGGATGGCCCTCTATCCTGAGGCTGTGCCTTCTTGTTCTAGACTCCCCCACCATGGGAAACATCCTTTACACATCTACTTTGTCTAGGCCTTCCAACATTCGAAAGGTTTCAATGAGATCCTTCCTCATTCTTCTAAATTCCAGTGAGTACCGAGCCAGAGCTATCAAACGTTCCTCGTATAACAACCCTTTAATTCCTGGAATCATCCTTGTGAACCTCCTCTGGACCCTCTCCAATGCCAGCTGTGGTGAACTACATATACCTTTTTGGACACCCCCCCCCCCCCCCCCACCGCTGACTGCTCCTGTGGCTCCTCCCACTGACCGTGGCTCCTCCCACGGACCCCGGTATAAAGGCGATTGGAGCCTGAGCCCAGCCCTCAGGTCTCCAGGATGTAGTATGGTGGTCAATTGCTGCTTGTTCTTTCTTCCAGCCAATAAAAGCCTATATCTCGCCTCACGTCTCGGAGAGCTATTGATGGTGCATCATCAGCACACTTTTTCTTAGATGAAGAGCCCAAAATTGTTCACAGAGCTCAAGGTGAGGCCTCACCAGTGCTTTATGAAGCCTCAGCATCAGAACCTTGCTTTTATATGCTTCACCACCAACTCAACCTGCAAATTAACTTTTAGGGTGTTCCACACAAGGACTCCCAAGTCCCTTTGCATCTCAGATTTTTGGATTTTCTTCCTGTTTAGAAAATAATCTGCACATTTATTTCTACTACCAAAGTGCATGACCATGCATTTTCCAAAATTGTATTTCATTTGCCACTTTCTTGTCCATTCTCCTAATCTGCCTAAGTTCCACTGCAGTCTTCCTGTTTCCTCAACACTACCTGCCCCTCCACCAATCTTTGTATCAACTGCAAACTAGGCAACAAAGCCATCTATTTCCAGCATCTAAATCATAACATAAAAAGAAGCGGTCCCAACACCAACCCCTGCGGAACAGCAATACTCATGGGCAACCATACAGAAAGGTATCTTTTTATTCCCATCTGCTGCCTCCTGCGAATCAGCCAATGCTCTAACCATGCCTGTAACTTTTCTGTAATACCATGGGCAATGTTGTTAACATGGTTTCTAAGTCTGAAGATGTCAGCATATTACATGAAGCAACACATACAAAATGCTGGTGGCATGCAGCAGGCCAGGCAGCATTTATAGGGAGAAGTACAGTCGACATTTCAGGCCGAGACCCTTCATCAGGACTACCTGAAAGAAGAGATAGTAAGAGATTTGAAAGTGAGAGGGGGAGGGGGAGATCCCAAATGATAGGACAAGACAGGAGGGAGAGGGATGAAGCTAAGAGCTGGAAAGTTGATTGGCAAAAGGGATACAGAGCTGGAGAAAGGGGAGGATCATGGGACAGCTGCCTGGCCTGCTGTGTTCCACCAGCACTTTGTGTGTGTTGCTTGAATTTCCAGCATCTGCAGATTTTCTCAATATTGCATGAAGGTTGTCTTTCTAAGATTAAGAAGTGGAATTCAACTGTGGAATTGGCAAGGAGCTGGTGATGGAATTTTACAGGGAAACGTGAGTGGTTGCATTTCAGTAAGTTAAACCAGAGGAGGGCATACACAGTAAATGGGAAGTGTCGAGCAGAGACACGTAGATGTGCAGATACCTGGTTCCCTCGAAGTGCCAACACAGGTGGATAGATGGTGTTTGGCACATTTGTTTTGATTGTTCAGGGTAATTTGTACAGGAGCTGGGAAATCGTGTTGCAGCTGTACAAGTCGGTTGTAAGAGCACATGCAGAGTACAAGTCTGTGGTGAGAACACACATGATGTACGTCGCTGAGAGAATATGTGTAGTACAAGTCGGTGGTTTAATGACACATGGAGTACAAGTCAGTGGTCATTTTCACAAGGCAGTGACATTCTAAATGTTCCAGTCCACTGGAACCACCCCACACCAACTGAGCATTTAATGACTGTGCATAGCATCCTGTGATTTCCTTCCACACCTCCTCAAAACCCCAAAGTGCACCCCATCTGGTCCTAGGAACTTTCCAAAACCATGCTGTCAATATAATGAACACACTCAGTGCCTCTGCCATCTCCTCGTACACTATTACCTCAGGAACTCCCTTTTCCCTGATGAACAGCCATGGTCTCTTCATTAACTGTGTTCTCAGGATCTTTGTGCAAGCTCTGAATGAGCCCACTTCCCCATGCTCTACTTGTTACTATTTACAAATGTGAAGAATGCACTCCTGGGTTCCCATTTGTTGGGACAGATCTTCCTGTTTACTGTTAAATTCCCCCAATTTAGTTTCCACTTCCTCTCTGGTGCCTTTGTTTTCACTGGTGTGCACAGCCCAACACTTGCCAGCAGAGGCCTTTTCCCTTTCGTCATTCAGAGATCTCTGTATTTGTTAGTTCTCACTTCGCTCCCGTGAAATGTATTCAAGTCTCCCTTAATCATCTCATCCCTAAAGGCAGCCACTGCTCTGGTAACTTAGGTTCCAACCTACCCAGACCAGATCCACATTCAGAAATTAAAATTAGCCTCTTCCATCAATTAAATACATCTACTTAACTGCTTGTTCTCCACTTTCACAGAAAACCTGAATCTTATGTTAAGATCACTATTTCCTAAATATTCCCTTACAAAAACATTATGCCCTGACTTACCTGATTTCCTGGGTCCAGATGCAGCAATATTTCCTTCCTTAGTGGATCAGAAGCCCATTATTAGGGGAAACCCTGAACCTATCATGTTAGTAACCACGAGAACACACACAGCAGGGAGAAGCTCCTTGCTCTAACTCCATTCCTTCTGCGACATCTCCCCAAAATGTTAATCACACTACTTCCCCTCCATCCCTACACTCCTTGAATAATTTGGTGTGCAACAATAGTTTTCAGCTATGGTCCCTTGTGTCGCCAGTCAACATGTCAGCAATTCACCACAACTCATGTACAGAGTGAACTAAATGTATTATGTGCACTTTTCCTCACCCCAGGAAAGGCCTTACACTGGCCTAACCTGCTGATAACTGTCTTCCCCACTTCTTTTTAACTTTTGTATTAGGCTTGCAGGCTGAGCCTACATTTATTACCTGTCTCTGGTTGCCCTGGAGAAGGTGATGTTGAGATTCCTTCTTAAACTGCTGCAGTCCTTAAGGTGTGGGTACGATCACTGTGCTGTTAGGGAGTTCCAGGATTTTAACCCAGTGGTGATGAGGGTGTGGTGCTATATATAAAAAAAATATTCCCAAGCCAGTACAGTGTGTGGGTTGGAGGGAACTACCAGAGGGTGGGGGTGGGGGGTATGGTGAACCTCATGACCTCATGTTGTTGCTGCCCTTGTCCTTGCAGCTAGTAGATATGGTAGGTTTGGGAGGTGCTGTCTGAAGGATCTTGGTGAGCTGCTGCAGTGCATTCTAAACGCAGCACAAAACTTGACTATTGTGTGTCAGTGGGGAAGTGAGTGAATGAATGGGTGTAGATGGGGTGGTCATTAAGGAGGCCACTGTGTCCTGGAGGTGTGGGATTTTGTGTGTGTTGAACCTGCACTCATCCAGGCAGTTGGAGTGTTCAATCACACTCCTGACCGGAGCCACATAGATGGTGGACAGGCTCTGGGAGTTACCGTGAGATTTGCATCTTTTGACCTGCTCTTGTAGCCACACTGTGTGTACATGGTGACTCCAATTCAGTTTGTGGTCAGTATGAACCACCAGGGCATTGTGACAGTGGAGAACACTGTTGTGGAGTGTCCCTAAGACCATAAGGCATAGGAGCAGAATTAGGACAGTCCATCATGGCTGATCCCTAATCCCACTCAGCTCCATACACCTGCCTTCTCACCACATCCTTTGATACCCTCACTGATCAGGGAACAATCAGCTTCCACTTTAAATATATGCATGGACTTGGCCTCCGCTGCAATCTGTGGCAGAGTATTCCACAGATTTACTATGCTCTGGCTAAAAATATTCTTCCTTACCCCTGTTTGAAAAGGTCACCCCTCAATTTTGATGATATGCCCTCTAGTTCTGGATACCCCCACTGGTGGAAACATCCTCTCCACATCCACCCTATCTAGTCCTTTCAACATTCAGTGGGTTTCAATGAAATTCTCCCACATTCTTTTAAATTCCAGTAAGTACAGCCCCCAAAGCTGCCACTTTTTTGCCCATTTTCCAATTTGTCTAAGTCTTGTTTCCTCAGCACTACCTACCCTCCAAATATCAGCATATTATCTGCAAACTTTGCCAAAAAGCCATCAATTCCGTTACTGAAATCATTGACAAACAATGTTAAAAGCAGTGGTCCCAATACAGACCACTGAGGAACACCACTAGTCACTGGCAGCCAAACAGAAATGGCCCCTTTTATTCCCACTCAATGCCTCCTGTCAGCCATTCCTCTATCCACGCCAGTATCTTTCCTGTAATACCATAGCATTTTATCTTGTTAAGCAGCCTCATATGTGGCACTTTATCAAATGCTTTCTGAAAATCAAAACAAGTGACATCCACTGCCTCTCCTTTGTCCACCCTGCTTGTTACTTCCTCGAAGAACTCCAACAGATTTGTCAGTCAAGATTTTCCTTGTCAGAAACCATGCTGACTTTGATTTATTTTATCATTAGTTTCCAAGTACCTTGAAACCTCATCCTTAATAATAGACTCCCAACACTTTCCCAACCACTGAGGTTAGGCTAACTAGCCTACATTTTCCTTTCTTTTGCCTTCCTCTCTTCTTAAAGAATGCCATTTGCAATCTCCTGACCTCCGGAACCTTGCCAGAATTAAGTGATTCTTGAAAGATCATGACCAATGCAGCTGTTATCTCTTCAGCAACCTCTCTCAGGACTTTGAGTTATATTCTATCTGGTCCAGGTGACTTATCCATCTTAACCAGATAACAATCACAGCTCGGAAACAGGCCATCTCGGCCTTCCTAGTCCGTGCCAAACCCTTAATCTCACCTAGTCCCACCTACCCGCACTCAGCCCATAACCCTCCACTCCTTTCCTGTCCGTATACCTATCCAATTTTACCTTAAATGACACAACTGAACTGGCCTCTGCTACTTCTACAGGAAGCTCATTCCACACAGCTATCACTCTCTGAGTAAAGAAATACCCCCTCGTGTTTCCCCTAACCTTCTGCCCCCTAACTCTCAAATCATGTCCTCTCATTTGAATCTCCCCTACTCTCAATGGAAACAGCCTATTCACGTCAACTCTATCTATCCCTCTCAAAATTTTAAATACCTCGATCAAATCCCCCTTCAACCTTCTACGCTCCAATGAATAGAGACCTAACTTGTTCAACCTTTCTCTGTAACTTAAGTGCTGAAACCCAGGTAACATCCTAGTAAATCGTCTCTGCACTCTCTCTAATTTATTGATATCTTTCCTATAATTCGGTGACCAGAACTGCACACAATATTCTAAATTTGGCCTTACCAATGCCTTGTACAATTTTAACATTACATCCCAACTTCTGTACTCAATGCTTTGATTTATAAAGGCCAGCGTTCCAAAAGCCTTCTTCACCACCCTATCTACATGAGACTCCACCTTCATGGAACTATGCACTGTTATTCCTAGATCTCTCTGTTCCTCTGCATTCCTCAATGCCCTACCATTTACCCTGTATGTTCTATTTGGATTATTCCTGCCAAAATGTAGAACCTCACACTTCTCAGCATTAAACTCTATCTGCCAACATTCAGCCCATTCTTCTAACCGGCATAAATCTCCCTGCAAGCTTTGAAAACCCACCTCATTATCCACAACACCTCCTACCTTAGTATCATCGGCATACTTACTAATCCAATTTACCACCCCATCATCCAGATCATTTATGTATATTACAAACAACATTGGTTCCAAAACAGATCCTTGAGGCACCCCGCTAGTCACCGGCCTCCATCCCGATAAACAATTATCCACCACTACTCTCTGGCATCTCCCATCTAGCCACTGTTGAATCCATTTTATTAATACCTAACGACTGAACCTTCTTAACTAACCTTCCATGTGGAACTTTGTCAAAGGCTTTGCTGAAGTCCATATAGACTACAGCCACTGCCTTACCCTCGTCAACATTCCTCGTAACTTCTTCAAAAAATTCAATAAGGTTTGTCAAACATGATCTTCCACGCACAAATCCATGCTGGCTACTCCCAATCAGATCCTGTCTATCCAGATAATTATTAATACTATCTCTAAGAATACTTTCCATTAATTTACCCACCACTGATATCAAACTGACAGGTCTATAATTGCTAGGCTTACTTATAGAACCCTTTTTAAACAATGGAACCACATGAGCAATACGCCAAATCCTTCGGCACAATCCCCATTTCCAATGACATCTTAAAGATCTCCGTCAGAGCTCCTGCTATTTCTACACAAACTTCCCTCAAGGTCCTGGGGAATATCCTGTCAGGACCCGGAGATTTATCCACTTTTAAATTTCTTAAAAGCGCCAGTACTTCCACCTCTTTAATTGTTATAGGTTCCATAACTTCCTTAAGACCTTTGAGTTTGCCTAGCACTTTTTCCTTTGTAAAAACAATGGCAGTCATTCCTGCTCCCTGACACTCATGGACCTTTGGCATTCTGCTAGTGTCTTCCACAGTGAAGACAGATGCAAAGTACCCAGTAAGTTCACCTGCCATTTCTCTGTCCCCCTTACTACCTCATTAGCATCATTTTCCAGTGGTCCAATAAACTCTCACCTCCGTTTTACTCATTATATTACTGAAAAAACTTTTGATATCCTGCTTTATTTTATTGGCTAGTCTGCCCTCATATTTGATCTTTTCCCTTTTGTTGTATTTTAAAAACTTACCAATTACCCAACTTCCCTCTCACTTTTGCTACCTTATATGTCCTTTTCTTGGCTATTATGTAGTCCTTAACTTCCCTTGTCAGCCATGATTGCCGTCCCTGCCATTTGAGAACTACTACTTCTGTGGGACATATCTACCCCGTGCATCGTGAACTATTCCCAGACACTTGTCAGCCATCTCTGTTCTGCCGTCATTTCTGTCAGTATCCTCTCCAATTCACCTGGGCAAGCTCCTCTCTCATGCCCTTCATTCCACTGCAATACAGATACTTGTGATTTATGCTTCTCCCTCTCAAATTGCAGTATGAATTCAATCATATTATGATCCTTCTAAGGGTTCCTTTACGCTAAGCTCCCTAATAAGATCTGGGTTATTAAATAACACCCAATCTACGATGTCCTTTCCTCAAGTAGACTCAAAGACAAGCTGCTCTAAAAAGCCATCTCGTAGGCATTCAACAGATTCCCTCTCTTGCAATCCGACACCAACCTGGTTTTCCCAATCCCCTTGCTTTTTGAAGTCCCCCATTACAACAGTGTCATTATCTTTATTACATGGCCTTTCCAGCTTCCTTTGTAATCTCAACCCCACATACTGGATACTATTTGGAGGCTTGTATATAATTCTCATAATGTTTTTTTTTACCTTCGCAATTTAACTCCATCCACAAAGATTCAACATTCTCTGACCCTATGTTACCTCTTTCTAAGGATGTAGCTCCATCTCTTACCAACACCACTGCCTATGCCTTCCCACCTGTCCTCTCAATACCAGAATCAGAATCAGGTTTATTATCAGTGGCATGTATCGTGAAATTTGTTAACTTAGCAGCAGTAGTTCAATGCTATACATAATATAGGAGTAAAAAATAAAATAAGTAAATCACTTACAGTATACGTATATTGAATAGATGAAAATTCATGCAAAAAACCAGAAATAATATATATTAAAAAAAGTGAGGTAGTGTTCATGAGTTCAATGTCCATTTAGGAGTCAGATGGCAGAGGGGAAAAAGCTGTTCCTGAATCACTGAGTGTTGATGCTCTGTGCCTGTGATACTGCTGCAAGTAAGCTTTCATTGCAGTGTGCACAATAAATCAAACTTGGATTCTCCTCTGCACTCTCTCCAATACGGCTACATCCTTCCTATAGTATGGAGACCAGAATTGCACAGTACTCCAAGTGCAGCGTAACCAGCATTTTGTCGCTGGAAAGCCAATGAAGGGTTCTGAAGAAATGTCTTGGCCCGAAACATTGACTGTTTACTCTTTTCCACAGATGCTGCCAGGCCTGCTGAATTTCTCAGCATTGTGTGTGTGTTGTCTCAATCCTTATATTCTATGGCTTGACCATGAAGGCCATACACCATCAACCTATCTACCCGTGTTGCCACATCCAGGGACCATGGAACTGAAGACAAGGTTACTGTTCACCACTATTCCTAGGTGCCCTACATTAATTATGCAAGTCCTGCCCATATATAACTTCCCAAACTGAATCACCTTGCACTTAAGGAATAAATTCGACCTGCAAACACTCCATCTGTAATGGAGGCACAGTCGTATAATGCTTTACAGTGCCAGCGATCAGGATTCAATTCCCGCTGCTGTATAAAAGGAATATGTACGTTCTCCCTGTGATCGCATGGTTTTCCTCCAGGTGCTCCGGTTTCCCCTCATATTCCAAAGATGTATGGTTAGGGTTAGTAAGTTGTGGGCTTGCTACGTGGCGCTAGATGCATGGTGACACTTACGGGCTGACCCCAGCACATCCTCGTCCTGTGTTGGCCATCTACACAGTGTATTTCACTGTATTTTTCAATGTATATGTGACAAATAGAGCTAACCTTTAATCACTCTGTCTCCGGTCTGTGAAGAAGGCACATTGCATCTGCACTTCATTAGCATTTTGAGATTTTTATTTTAACCTTTCTATCTGATCCACATTCTGCTGTGACCTTGGACAATGTTCCTCAGAATCCAGAGCACCACCAACTTCCGTGGCCCCCGCAGACGTACTGATCACACCTCCTACGTTCAAATTCATGCTATTATCATACACCACAAATAAAATATACCAACACCAATCGGTGTGATATACTATTGCTCACAGAGTTAAGTGGACAATCATGTACAACCCACTGCCTTCTGTGGACACATCCACAGAATGAACATGGCTCTCTTCTGCCATTTAATTATCAGGCTGCCACTCCTGGGACTTGCCAGCCCCTCCTTGCTGCTTGACCTGCTGCAGATGACGAATGTGCAGTCAGTTTTCAGGCCTGCTTCCAGCCCAGTGCTGGGCTTCACTGGATCCACTCCTGAGGAAGAAGGAGGCGAGAATCTGCCCTGTCAGACAGACCCCGTAGATAGGACATCATCTCCTTTAGCTCCATCACCAGCTCGTGTTCAGGGCCGTAGTGTGTGCTCAGGAGGGGTTCTGCCTCCTCGATCACACCCAATGCCTCCTCCACCAACTGGCTGCAGTACAAAGAGGGGAGAGGGAGTCAGGCCAGCTGCACAGACAGACAGACTGCCCAAAGAACATTTCACACCCCAGTCAGGACTGTCCTCACCTGTTGAAGAGGATCTGGGCCAGTTTGAAGAGTTGGTGGGCCAGTTCAATACTCTGGGAGCCATACTGTAGCCTCACAACGAGTCCGCTTTCCTTCAGGTGCCGGGCAGCAGCCTGCCAGTCACCTGCGGGCACAGAGACCAGGAACTGGACCTTTGAATCTTCTGAATAAGGCTTCACCAGAGCAGAACATCCTGCCCAGCGACAACACATGCACAATGCCAAACACCCCTCAGCTTCCCCTTTCACATCAAATCACAGTGCCCGCCAAATCTCCGAGGATGTGACTAAACATGTTAATGAAGGTAGGGCAATAGATGTAGTGTATATGGGTTTCAGCAAGGTATTTGATAAGGTACCCCATGCAAGGCTTATTGAGAAAGTAAGGAAACCCAATTTCCCTCAGGATCAATAAAGTATGTGTGTCTGTCTGTCTGAGTCATGGGATTCAAGGGGACATTGCTTTGTGGATCCAGAACTAGCTTGCCCACATAAGGTAAAGAGAGGTTGTAGGCGGGTCATTCTGCATGGAGGTCGGTCACCAGTGAAGTGCCTCAAGGATCTGTTCTGGGACCTCCTACTCTTCATGATTTTTATAAATGACTTGGATGAGGAAGTGGAGGAGTGGAGGGTTGGGTTAGTAAATTTACTGATAACACAAAGGTTGGACAGTGTGGAGGGCTGTCAGAGGTTACAGTGTGACATTGATAGGATGCAAAACGGCTGAAAAATGGCAGATGGAGTTCAACTCAGATAAGTGTGAGGTGGTTCATTTTGGTAGGTCAAATAGGATGGTAGAATATAGTATTAATGGTAAGACTCTTGGCAGTGTGGAGGATCAGAGGGATCTTGGGGTCCGAGCCCATAGGATACTCAAAGCTGCTGTGCAGGTTGAATCTGTGGTTAAGAAGGCGTACAGTGCATTGGCCTTCATCAATCGTGGGATTGAGTTTAGGAGCTGAGAGGTAATGTTGCAGCTATATAGGACCCTGGTTAGATCCCACTTGGAGTACTGTGCTCAGTTCTGGTCTCCTCACTACAGTAAGGACATGGAAACCATAGAAAGTGTGCAGAGGAGATTTACAAGGA
Organism: Hypanus sabinus; assembly: GCF_030144855.1. Classification (NCBI taxonomy): domain Eukaryota; kingdom Metazoa; phylum Chordata; class Chondrichthyes; order Myliobatiformes; family Dasyatidae; genus Hypanus; species Hypanus sabinus. The sequence continues at coordinate 181,528,139 of NC_082711.1, forward strand.
TGTTGCCTGGATTGGGGAGCATACCTTATGAGAATAGGTTGAGTGAACTTGGCCTTTGCTCCTTAGAGTGACGGAGGATGAGAGATGACCTGATACAGGTGTATAAGGTGATGAGGGGTATTGATTGTGTGGATAGTCAGAAGCTTTTTCCCAGGGCTGAAATGTCTAACACGAGAGGGCACAGTTTTAGGGTGCTTGGAAGTAGGTACAGAGGTGATGTCAGGGGTAAGTTTTTTACGCAGAGAGTGGTGAGTGCGTGGAATGGACTGGTGGCAATGGTGGTGGAGGTGGATACAGTAGGGTCTTTTAAGAGACTTCTGGATAGGTATATGGAGCTTGGAAAAATAGAGGGCTGTGGGTAACCCTGGGTAAATTTTAAGGTAAGGACATGTGCAGCACAGCTTTGTGGGCTGAAGGGCCTGTATTGTGCTGTAGGTTTTCTATGTTTCTATCCCTGACAATAGCCACTTATCCCCTCCCACCAATTTGCCGTCTCACCTCACTCCCCTCTCCTTCCTACACACTCCTCCACCCCTGCCCCTTTGATCACTCCCTTGCCCTCCACTCCCACCCTTGTCCCTCCCCTTTCTCAGTCCCTCCCTTCACCACTTCGCCCCCCCTCCCCGGCTGGCCCGACACTTGGAAAGGCGCCTACCTTGTAAGGCGTAAACCTGAGCCAGGGAATCCTCGATCTCTCCGCACAGACTGTGCCTGTTGGACAGTAGCCTCCTTGCCTCAACCCGACACTGCTGGAGCAGTGGGAGCGCTGTCTCTGGGGAGAATGACACCGTTAACCCACTCCGGCCGAGAACAGCACCTTCAATTCCATCCTGGCTGAGAACAGGACTGTCAATCGTACTGCAGACACAATCCCGCCTGCAGCGTGATTCGACCCCTCCAACCTATCCCACCCTATAATCACCTGACACATTCTCACCCTGCCACCTGCACCCGAATCCAGCCACTCATCCAGAATCAATCCACAGCTCTCTTATCGAAAACAGTTCCGCAGAACTACAATACCTCTCCCTGCATGTATCAAGGAATTACAATCATTATTTTCCACTCTCAAGGAACTTTCCCTGTAACTAGGGAATTTTTGAAAATTAAAACCAATGTAGGAAGCTAGGATCAAACAAATCAAATGAAGAGTATAAAGAAACCAGAAAAGAACTAAACGAGGGAAGAGGCATGAATAATCCTTGGCAGGTAGGATTAAGGTGCATCCAAGGCATCCTATATATACGTCAAGCGCAAGAGGATAGCTAAGGTGAGGGTAAGATCACACAAGGATAAAGGGGGGAATATTTGCTTGGATGTGGAGAATGTGAGTGAGGTACTTAATGAATATTCAGCTTCAGTATTTACCAAGAAAAAGGTTATGGAGGACCTGGAGATCAGTGCTGAATGTACAAATACATTAGGGCATTCAGAGGTAAAGGAAGGGGAAGTGTTGGGCCTCCTAATGAGAATTAAGGTGGATAAAACCTTATGGCCTGATGGGATTACCCCAGGTTATTGAAGGAGTCAAGAGACGAGATTGCTAGGCCCTTGACCGTTATCTTTGTGTCCTCTCTAGCCACAAGTGAGGTCCCGGAGGACTGGCAAGAAGCTAATGTTGTACCTCTATTTAAGAAGGGAACAAGGAAAATTCCTGGGAACTATAGACTGGTGAGTCCCACATCAGTTGTAGGAAAATTACTGGATAAGATTCTTAGGGATAAGATATATGAGCATTTGGAAACCCATGGGCCGAATTAGGGAGAGCCAGCATGGCTTTGTGCGTGGCAGGGTGTGTATTAGCAACTTGAATGAGCTATTTGACAATGTGCGAGAGAGGGTAGAGCAGTGGATGTTGTCTATGTGGATTTTAGTAAGGCATTTGACAAAATGCCTCATGTTATGCTAATCCAGAAAACTAAAATGCATGGGGTCTACGGTGAATTGGTTGTTTGGATTCAGAATTGGCTTGTGCAGAGAAGACAGAGGGTAGTGGTTGAAGGGACTTATTCAAACTGGAGGTCTGTGATCAGGGGGATCTATGCTGGGAGCTCTGATGTTTGAAATTTTTTATAAATAAGACCATAAGAAAAAGGAGCAGAAGTCGGCCATTCAGCCCATCAAGTCTGCTCCACCATTTTATCATGAGCTGATCCATTCTCCCATTTAGTCCCACTCCCCGGCTTTCTCACCATAACCTTTGATGCCCTGGCTACTCAGATACCTATCCATCTCTGACTTAATTACACCCAATGACTTGACCTCCACTGCTGCCCGTAGCAACAAATTCCACAGATTCACCACCCTCTGGCTAAAAAAATTTCTTCACATCTCTGTTCTGAATGGGTGCCCTTCTATCCTTAAGTCATGCCCTCTCGTACTTGACTCCCTCACCATGGGAAACAACTTTGCAACATCCACTCTGTCCATGCCTTTCAACATTCAAAACGTTTCTATGAGGTCCCCCCTCATTCTTCTAAACTCCAAGGAGTACAGTCCAAGAGTGGTCAAACATTCCTCATATGTTAACCCTCTTATTCCCAGAATCATTCTAGTGAATCTTCTCTGAACCCTCTACGACGTCAGCACATCCTTTTTTAAATAAGGAGCCCAAATCTGCACACAGTACTCCAAGTAAGGTCTTACCAGTGCCTTATAGAGCCTCAACATCACATCCCTGCTCCTATACTCTATTCCTTTAGAAATGAATGCCAACATTGCATTCGCTTTCTTCACCACCGACTCAACCTGGAGGTTAACCTTAAGGGTATCCTGCACGAGGACTCCCAAGTCCTGTTACATCTCAGAACTCTGAATTCTCTCCCCATTTAAATAATAGTCTGCCTGTTTATTTCTTCTACCAAAGTGTATGACCATACACTTTCCAACATTGTATTTCATTTGCCACTTCTTTACCCATTCTCCCAATCTATCCAAGTCACTCTGCAGACTCTCTGTTTCCTCAGCATTACCAGCCCCTCCACCTATCTTTGTATCATCAGCAAACTTAGCCACAAAGCCATCCATTCCATAATCCAAATCGTTGCTATACCGTGGCCCCAACACGGACCCCTGTGGAACACCAATGCAGTCAGCCAGAATGGGATCCCTTTATTCCCACTCTGTTTCCTGCCAATCAGCCAACGCTCTATCCACGTATGTAACTTTCCCGTAATTCCATGGGCTCTTATCTTGTTTAGTAGCCTCATGTGCAGCACCTTGTCAAAGGCATTCTGAAAATGACCTGGATGAAAATGTAGATGGGTGGGTTAGACAATTTGCAGATGATACCAACATTGGCAGAGTTGTGGATAGTGTAGAAGATTGGCAAAGAATACAGATCAATGTAGATCAGTTGCTGGTACGGGCGGAGAAATTGCAAATGGAGTTTAAGCCAGATAAATGTTACGCTTCAGTAGAACAAATGCAAGGAGATGGCACATTGTTGAGGGCAAGAACCTTAACAGTGTTGCTGAGCAGAGAGATCTTGGAATCCAAATTCACAGTTCCTTGAAAATGGCTACACAGGTCAATAAGGTGGTTAAGAAGGCTTATGGAATGCTTGCTTTTATTACTTGAGGCAGAGAGTTCAAAATTCAGGTTATGTTGGTTGTAACTTTATAAAACTCTGGTTAGTCCACATCTGGAGAATTGTGTACAATACTGGTTGCCACACTGTAGGAAAGACATTTAGGTTTTGGAAGAGGTTTACAAGGATGCTGCCTGGTTTCAAAGGCATGTGCTATCACGAGAGGCTGAATAAACTTGGGTTATTTTCTCTGGAGCGTCAGAGGCTTAGGGAAAATCTGATGGAGGTTTACAAGATCATGAAGCAGAGATAGAGTGGACAGAAGGTATCTATTGCCCAGGGTTGAAATGTCTACTATCACTGGGCATGCACTGAAGGTCAGAGGGAGTAAGTTAAAAGGGATGTGAGGGGTAAGTTTTTTACTCAAAGAGTTGTGGGTGCTTAGAATGTGCTGCCTGGTATGGTGGTAAAGGCAAATACATTAGAGGCTTTTAAGAGATGTTTGGATAAGCACATGGATGTAAGGAGAATAGAGGGATATGAACATGGTACAAGTAGGAGCAATTAGTGTTTGGTGTTTTTGATTTGCTTTTTAGCTAGTTTAGCACAAAATTGTGGGCTGAATGGCCTGTTCCTATGTTGTACTGTTTTATGTTTTATGCAGCAAATAAAGGATAGTAAATATGCCTTTATTTTGAAAGGATGGCAAAGAAAAAGCTGGGGAACCATATTCCAGTAAGCCTAACATTTGAGTTAGGTAAGTTACATAGAAACATAAAAAACCTACAGCACAATACTGGCCCTTCAGCCCACAAAGTTGTGCCGAACATGTCCCTACCTTTGAAATTACTAAGCTTACCTATAGCCCTCTATATTACTAAGCTCCATGTACCTATCTAAAAGCCTCTTAAAAGACCCTATCGTATCCGTCTCCACCATCATTGCTGGCAGCCCACTCCACGCACTCACCACTGAGTAAAAAAAATTTACCCCTGACATCTCCTCTGTACCTACTCCCTAGCATCTTAAACTTGTGGTAACCATTTCAGCCCTGGGAAAAAGCCTCTGACTATCCACATAATCAGTGCCTCTCATCATCTTGTACACCTCTATCAGGTCACCTCTCATCCTCCTTCACTCCAAGGAGAAAAGGCCGAGTTCACTCAACCTGTTTTCATAAGGCACGCTCCCCAATCCAGGCAACATCCTTGTAAATCTCCTCTGCACCCTTTCTATGGCTTCCGCATCCTTCCTGTAGTGAGGCGACCAGAACTGAGCACAGTAATCCAAGTGGGGTCTGACCAGGATCCTATATAGCTGCAACATTACCTCTTGGCTCCTAAATTCAATCCCACAATTGATGAAGGCCAATACACCATATGCCTTCTTAACCACAGATTCAACCTGTGCAGCTGCTTTGAGTGTCCTATGGACTCAGACCCCAAGATCCCCCTGATCCTCCACCCAAGAGTCTTACCATTAACACTATATTCTGCCATCATACTTGACCTACCAAAATGAACCACTTCACACTAATCTGGATTGAACTCCATCTGCCACCTCTTAGCCCAGTTTTGCATCCTATCAATGTCCCACTGTAACCTCTGACAGCCCTCCACACTATTCACCTTCAACCTTTGTGTCATCAGCAAACTTACTAACCCATCCCTCCACTTCCTCATCCGGGTCATTTATAAAAGTCACGAAGAGTAAGGGTCCCAGAACAGATCCCTGAGGCACTCCATTGGTGACTGACCTCCATGCAGACTATAACCCGTCTACAACCACTCTTTGCCTTCTGTGGGCAAGCCAATTCTGGATCCACAAAACAATATCCCTTTGGATCCTATGGCTTCTTACTTTCTTAATAAGCCTTGCATGGGGTACCATCAAATGCCTTGCTGAAATCCATGTACACTACATCTACTGCTCTTCCTTCATCAATGTGTTTAGTCACATTCTCAAAAAATTCAATTAGGCTCGTAAGGCATGACCTGCCCTTTACAAAGCCATGCTGACTACTCTTGATCATATTATACCTCTCCAAATGTTCATAAATCCTGCCTCTCAGGATCTTCTCCATCAACTGACCAACCACTGAGGTAAGTCTCACTGGTCTATAATTTCCGGCACTATCTCTACTCCCTTTCTTGAATAAAGGAACAACATCCACAACCCTCCAATCTTGGAACCTCTCCCGTCCCCATCGATGATGCAAAGATCATCACCAGAGGTTCAGCAATCTCCTCCCTTGCCTCCCACAGTAGACTGGGGTACATTTCACCCAGTCCCGGCGACTTATCCAACTTGATGCTTTCCAAAAGCTCCAGCATATCCTCTTTCTTAATATCTACATGCTCAAGCTTTTCAGTCTGCTGCAAGTCATCACTACAATCACCAAGATCCTTTTCCATAGTGAATACTGAAGTAAAGTATTCATTAAGTACCTCTGCTATTTCCTCCGTTTCCATACACACTTTCCCACTGTCACATTTGATAGGTTCTATTCTTTCCCGTCTTATCCTCTTGCTTTTCACATACTTGTAGAATGCCTTGTGGTTTTCCTTAATTCTGCCCGCCAAGGCCTTCTCATGATCCCTTCTGGCTCTCCTAATTTCCTTCTTAAGCTCCTTCCTAGTAGCCTTATAATCTTCTAGATCTCTAATATTACCTAGCTCTCTGAATCTTTTGTAAACTTTTCTTCTTGACTAGATTTATTACAGCCTTTGTACACCACAGTTCCTGTACCCTACCATATCTTCCGTCTCATTGGAACGTACCTACACAGAACTCTACACAAATATCCCCTGAATATTTGCCACATTTCTTCTGTACTTTTCCCTCAGAACATGTTTCCAATTTAATCCTCCAATTCCCTGCCCAATAGCCTCATAATTCCTGACTCCAATTAAATGCTTTTCTAACTTGTCTGTTCCTATCTCTCTCCAATGCTATTGTAAAGGAGATAGAATTATGATCACTACCTCCAAAATGCTCTTCCACTGAGAGATCTGACACCTGACCAGGTTCATTTCCCAATACCAAATCAAGTACATCCTCTCCTGTTGTAGGCTTATCTAATACTGTGTCAAGAAACCTTTCTGAACACACCTAACTAACTCCACCCCATCTAAACTCGTCACTCCAGGGAGATGCCAATTGATAGTTGTCCCATCAGACAACTCAGTTATTATTACACCTTCCCAGGATCTGTCTCCCTATCTACTCTTCGATATCCCTGTTACAATTAGGTGGCCTATAAGAATCACCCAGTAAAGTTATTGACCGCTTCCTGTTCCTAACCTCCACCCATAGATACTCCACAGACAGTCCCTCCATGGTGTCCACCTTTTCAGCAGCTGTGACACTATCTCTGATCAACAGTGCAACGTCCCCACCTATTTTGCCTCCCTCCCTGTCTTTTCTGAAACATCTAAATCCGGGCACTTGAAGTAACCATTCCTGTCCCTGAGACATCAAAGTCTCTGTAATGGCCACAACATCATAGCTCCGAGTACTGATCCACGCTCTAAGCTCATCCACTTTGTTCACAACACTCCTTGCATTAAAATAGACAGATCTCAAGCCTCCGGTCTGAGCGCGTCTCTTCTCCATCACCTGCCTATCCTCCCTCTCGCATTGTCTAATTTGTGAGCTTTCCCTATTTGTGAGCTAAGCTCCTCTTCCCCAGTCTCTTCAGTTTGGTTCCCACCCCCCAACAATTCTAGTTTAAACTCCCCCCAGTAGCCCTAGCAAACCTCCCCACCAGGATATTGGGCCCCCTGGGATTCAAGTGCAACCTGTCCTTTTTGTACAGGTCACACCTGCCCCAAAAGAGGTCCCAATGATCCAGAAATCTGAATCACTGACCCCTGCTCCAATCCCTCAGCCACGTATTTATCCTCCACCTCATCCTATTCCTATTCTCATTGTCGTGTGGCACAGGCAGTAATCCCGAGATTACTACCTTTGTGGTCCTGCTTCTCAACTTCCTTCCTAACTCCCTGTAGTCTTTTTTCAGGACTTCTTCCCTTTTCCTACCTATGTCATTGGTACCAATATGTACCACGACCTCTGGCTGTCCTCCCTCCCAACACAGGATATCTTGGACGCAATCCAAAACATTCTGGACCCTGGCACCTGGGTGGCAAGCTACTATCCGAGTTTCTTTCCTGCGTCCACAGAATCGCCTGTCTGATCCCCTAACTATAGAGTCTCCTATCAGTACTTCCTTCCTCTTCCCTTCCCTTCTGAGCCACAGGGCCAGACTCTATGCCAGAGGCACGGCCACTGCCGCTTCCCCCAGGTAGGCTCTCCCCCCCAACAGTACTCAAACAGGAGTACTTATTGTCAAGCTGTACAGCCACAGGGGTACTCTCTAGTACCTGATTTTTCCCCTTCTCCCTCCTGACTGTGACCCACTTGTCTGTCTCTCCTGGTCCCGGTGTGACCACCTGCCTATAACTCCTCTCTATCACCTCCTCGCTCTCCCTGACTAGGCAAAAGTCATCGAGCTGCATCTCCAGTTCCATAACTCGGTCCCTCAGGAGCCGCCGCTCGACACACTGGGTGCAGATATGGCCATCTGGGAGGCTGGGAGACTCCAGGACACCCCACACCTGACACTGAGCACAGAAAACTGGCCTCACACACATACTTCCTACCTTGCCTCGTCCCGTTACCGCCTAAGCCCGTTGAGCCAAAGCCCCGTCACTCTGCTGCCTCTCACTCCGCAGGCCACTCCAATGCTGCCTGTTGGATATGGCTGCCTTCTTTTAAAACTTTTACGCTCTACTGGCTGACGTCACACGCCTGCACAGACTCGCCTCTCTTTAACCCCGAGTAGTAAATAAAACTCCCTTTGCTCTGAAAAATCAGCCATTCACTCGCAGCCTTCTTGTTCCGAACGGAGAGGATTCTGACTCAGAATTTCTGAGGGCTAAGTGTACAAGCATTTGGAAAGATGATTGATTAGGGGTGTTCAGCTTGGCATTGTGTGTGGGAGTAACACAAATTTGACAGATTTTTTGATGATAGATTCTGATTCTGAGATGGTCAATGAGGGCAGTGATACACACAGTCAAAGGGGTAAAGCCTTTGATGTGTCAATCTGGTATCAAAGGTTAGATCACAAGGGACCTAAGAAGAACTGGCTGATTGAATACAGAATTGGTTTGACGTTAGAAAGAAGACAGTGATGGTGGAAGTTTGTTTCTTGGACTGGAGGCCTGTGACCAGTTAATTGTTATCTGAGTCAATGATTTGGATTAGAATGTTGAAGGCATTTACAGATAACACTGCAATAGGTGATAATGTAAACAATGAAGGTGTCAGGATTTACAAAGGGATCTTGATCAGCTGAGTAATAATAATAACTTTATTTATAGAGCACTTTTCATATAGACAATGTAGTTCAAAGTGCTTTACAATAGGACAAAGTGCAAACATAAAAATAAAAGACAGGAAAATGTTAGTTAAAAGCAAGATTAAATAAAGAAATTTTGAGCTGGCATTTAAAAGTGTCAAATGAGTCTGTATCCCTTATAGCTTTAGATTATGAGTTCCACAGTTTAGAAGAGTAGCTCAAAATGCTGACCTGCCAATTATCTTTTGAGGGAGATTGTTTAAATTAAGAGACCGGCGGAAGTAGACCTGAATGTTCGAGCAGGATTATAAAACAAAAGTGATCTTTACTGAAAGCAATTCTATGATATGTTCCAGACCCAGACCATTAAGTGCTTTAAAACAAGTAAGATAACTTCAATATCAATCCTAAAAAATACAGAAATGCTGATGAAGTGGGCTGAGGAATGGCAAATGAAGTATTATTCAAATAAATGATAAGCGTTGTATTTTGCAGTCAAACCAAGATAAGACTTCAACAGTGAATGGTGTGGTCCCCGGGAGTGCTGTGTAACAGAGGGTCCTTGGATTTCAGTCTCATGGTTCCCTGAAAATGATGTTTGGGGGAAAGGGTGGTTAAGAAGGCTTCTGGTAAGCTGGTCTCCATCAGTCAGAAGTTGGAATATTACAGGATGTTTCGGTTGTACAAGATGTTAATGAGGCTGTATCTGGAATATTTTGTTCAGGTTTGGTTACCCTGCTACAGGGAAGCTGCATTAAGCTGGTTTCATACTTCCGGTCAGTTCTGAATCAAACAATTTCTCTTCACTAACCTGAGTCACATTTTCACCTACCTACCAATATTTACCACTGTGCCCTGACTAATCTTATCAGTCATACACATCAAATGCCAGACTGAGTACTGAGTGCCATACCACACACTGAATACCAAATTGTGTACCGAGCAACGTGCTGCGTGGCGTACCTGGCTGCGCACTGATCAGGTCACTGGCTCCTCGCACCCTTCCCGTCAGCTCACCCAGCTGCTGACAGAGGTGTTGCTTGGGTTCGGAGTGACCACAGGTGTCGGCTGAACATTTGTACTGAGGCCCTTCCAACGTCTGTGGAGAGAACAGACTGACCATGAGTGATGACAGATGTGTAGTGGGCAGGCAGGCTGACTGGAGTAGGTGAGTTCAGCTGCTCGTGCTGGCAATTGCAGGCCATTTAATCCTAAGGGTTTTCCCCATCCATTGACAGCCCAACTCAATCTGCCACAGCTTGTGTGGAGTTTACACACACTCTGTGACTGTGTGCTTCGATGCCTCCCATAGACATACTGGAAGGTAAGCACACTGTTGTAAATCACTGAAGGGATGTGCGTGAATTGGAGGGGATTAACAGTATGGGTGTGAGCGAGTGGAATAATTGGAATTGTTCTGAGAGCTGGTGTATGTTCAACAGGCAATATCACAGAGACACAAAAATCAGGCCCTTCAGCCCACTGAGTCCATACACAACCATTTGTGCTAGCCTCATATGCCTGCACCATATTCCAGGTCTGAATCAGAGCTGATCAGTAGACTGAGACAGATTGGCTGATCTCTCAAACATATAGTCAGTACTCACGGTTAAAATAGAGCCGCAATGTTGGCAGAGGAACGGTGCTGTCAGTGACGTGCTTCCTTCCGCCTCCTCCCGGACACAGGCGTTGCAGTGACACTGGAACACGTACTGAGACATCAGGGCTTGCTGTCGCTCCCTCACTGCCAGCCGGCGCCAGTGTGGGCCTGTATACACATACACATACTGGGTCAGGGGGGAGTCAAGTAAGGTTGCAGAGGGAGGGTGGAGTCTGTGAAGGAGGGGAGTGAGGGACAGGCAAGGGGAGAAGTGAGGAGTACTTGGGTAATAAACTGAATGCTGTGCCAAGCTTAGGGACACATGGGTATCGGGCTAATGGGAAAATGGCAAATGAAGAGAAGGGAAGGAGGGACTGAGGGGGAAATCAGGTTACCATAGCAGTGCAGCACCTCCTGGCCGACAGGGATGTGCCGGGTGGCTCGGAAGATGATGCTGGTGCCGTGGAAGGAGGTGCTGGTATTGGGGTCACATGAGTGGTTGAACAGACTGGCCCTGGCGTAGAGAGCTGTAGCAATCCGGACCTGACGTGTCTCCACAACCCGTTCACACCCCATTCCTGTGGGTAGAGACATGGCTGAGAACTGGCCAGTAATAGAGAGCAGTACTGCACCGTACCAGCACATAGAGCACACTACACCCGCCATTGTGCGGAGAGCTTCTAACATCCGCATCATACATCAGCACAGATGAGAGTGCGTGACACCAGCCACTGAGGTAGGATTCAGGGAGAACCATCTCGTCTGTGGAGTGGGGCCTTTGACCCAGGGGGTGGAGAGGATCAATACCCCATCCCCTGCCCTCCCCTCTGAAAGCCTCCCAACAACAAATCAACCCTGCCCTCTCCCATTTCCCCCTCATCTCCTAATACTCCCCTTTTCACATCCCCTACCTTACCCCTGCACTCTCTCACCTCACCACCCCTGCCCCCCACCATCCCACTTCCTCTCCCTATCCCCCACAGCACTGACCAGTGTCGGTAATCGCAGTGATGGCCTGTCCGTTACACTCCAGCTGCAGCATGTGGCGCAGGACAGCCACACCCAGCGTCTTCAGGCTCCTTGCACCATCCCCCCCCTCAGCCTCTGCCACGATCCCTAGTCTTGCTCCACAACCGCTCTCCCTCACCGCCTGGCACAGGGCAGCAGCTGATAGCGCGCAGAGGAACCGGTGTTCAGGGGGACGGGCCCCGCTGTGGGTCAGCAGGCTGTGAATTGTCTGGTAAGGAGTGGCCTTCTGTGGCCCCCTGCCCTTCTCCTGGCCTGGAGTGTCCATCACCTGCAATCTCTCCACCTCAGCCAGGCCAGCGGTGAGCACAGTGCGCAGGGCGAGGTGGACAAAGGGGCCCAAGGTGAGCAGGAGGCCTGTGAGGGGGCAATCAAGCCAATGGTAGAGATGCCAGGCCTGTTGACGGCACGACTCGCTACAGTAAGAGCTGAAGCTGCAATGCAGGCACGGAAGGGGCAGATCGGTGGGCTGCAGGCACAGGTGGCAGTACAGGTCCTGGGTGGAAGGCTGACCACCAGAAACCAGCACTGTTGCGAAGGCCTCTTCCTGCAGGACCACCTCCCCCACCTGCAGGTCTCGAGCCGCAGTATAGTGTCGGCCCCGAGTCACGTCCCATTGCAGTGAGACGGAAGGAGGTGAATCTGGCTCCACTTCCCCTGAGAGAGGGGTCTGTGCCTCAGGAACACGTGGTCCCTCCTTAAACCGGTCTAGCCGCTGGAGACAGGCAGCCTGGCGGTCCCACAACTTGTGCTGCAGCTCCGGGGGGTAACTGTGCTGCTTAGCTCGGTCAATCTCCTCCAGGCATTCCTGCAGGGCGGAGAGAACGTGAGGGTGTTAGTGATGGCACGCAGGAGGGGTGGGAGAGAGGGTGGGGGTTTAATGACTGCACGATGGAGAGGGAGGGAGACAGAGGGTGAGTGTGTTAGTAACTGCGTGCAAGAGAAGGGGTGGGGAGAGTGTGGGGATTTAGTGACCGTACACAGGAGGGGGTGCTGAGGATAGTGACTGCACGCAGGAAGGGGTGGGTAGAGGGAGGGAGGTAGTGACTGCAGATAGGAGGGAGTGGGAGAGAGGGTGGGAGTTTAGTGACGGCACGCAGGAGGGGTGGGAGACAGAGGGTGAGTGTGTTAGTAACTGTATGCAAGAGAAGGGGTGGGGGTTTAGTGACTGCGAACAGGAAGGGGTGGGGATTTAGTGACCGTACAGGATGGGGTGCTGATAGTGACTGCACGCAGGAAGGGGTGGGTAGAGGGAGGGAGGTAGTGACTGCAGACAGGAGGGAGTGGGAGAGAGAGGGTGGTGAGGGGTGGGGAAGGAAAGCGAAAGGGGTGGGGGATGAGAGTGAGAGGGATGGGGGAGAGGAGCGTGAGAGTGGTGGGGGAGAGGAGCGCAAGAGGGTAGGGGGAGAGGATGGTGGAAAAGTGAGTCAGACGGGTTGGGGAGGGGTTGGTGTTGGGACTGCTGCTTTTTACGATGTATGTCAATGATTTGGACTACGGTATTAATGGATTTGTGTCTAAATTTTTCCAATGATACAAAGATAGCTGGAGGAATGGGTAGTGCTGAGGTAACAGAGCCTGCAAAGACTTAGATAGTTTAGGGAATGGGCAAAGAAGTGACAAATGAAATACAATGTTGGAAAGTGTATAGTCATGCACTTTACTGGAAGAAATAAATGGGCAGACTATTACTTAGATGGAGAGAGCATTCAAAATGCAGAGATACAAAGGGACTTAGGAGTCCTTGTGCAAGATACCCTAAAGGTTAACCTCCAAGACGAGTCAGTTGTGAAGAAGGGGAATGCAATGTTGGCATTCATTTCTAGAGGTATAGAATATAAGAGGTGGGATGTGATGTCGAGGCTCTACAAGGCACTCGTGAGACCACACTTGCTGAGTATTGTGAGCAGTTTTGGGCTCTGTATTTTTACAAAGGATATACTGACATTGGAGAGGGATCAGAGAAGATTCGCAAGGATGATCCCAGGAATGAAAGGGTTACCATATGAGGAACGCCTGGCAGCTCTTGGGCTGAATTCCCTGGAGTTCAGGAGAATGGGAGGGGGGGGGGTGGAAATCAAATAGAAACATTCTGAATGTTAAAAGGCCTGAACAGATTAGATATGGCAAAGTTATTTCCCATGGTAGGGGATTCTAGGACAAGAGGCCACAACTTTAGGATTGAAGGACATCCTTTTAGGAATATAGAAAATAGGTGCAGGAGTAGGCCATTTGGCCCTTCGAGTCTGCACTGCCATTCAGTATGATCATGGCTGATTATCCAACTCAGAACCCTGTACCTGCTTTCTCTCCATACCCCCGATCCCTTTAGCCACAAGGGCCATATCTAACTTCCTCTTAAATATAGCCAATGAACCAGCCTCAACTGTTTCCTGTGGCAGAGAATTCCACAGATTCACCACTCTCTGTGTGAAGAAGTTTTTCCTCATCTCGATCCTAAAAGGCTTCCCCTTTATCCTTAAACTGTGACCCCTCGTTCTGGACTTCCCCAACATCGGAAATAATCTTCCTGCATCTAGCCTGTCCAATCCCTTTAAATTTTATACATTTCAATAAGATCCCCCCTCAATCTTCTAAATTCCAGTGAGTATAAGCCTAGTCAATCCAATCTTTCTTCATAAGAAAGTCCTGCCATCCCAGGAATCAATCTGGTGAACCTTCTCTGTACTCCCTCAATGGCAAGGATGTCTTTCCTCAGATTAGGGGACCAAAACTGCACACAATATTCTAGGTGCGGTCTCACCAAGGCCTTGTACAACTGCAGTAGAACCTCCCTGCTCCTGTACTCAAAATCCTTTTGCTATGAATGCCAATATACCTTTTGCCTTTTTCACCACCTGCTGTACCTGCATGCCCACCTTCAATGACTGGTGTACAATGACACCCAGGTCTCGTTGCATCTCCCCTTTTCCTAATCGGCCACCGTTCAGATAATAATCTGTTTTCCTGTTCTTGCAACCAAAGTGGATAACCTCACATTTATCCACATTAAATTGCATCTGCCATGAATTTGCCCACTCACCTAACCTATCCAAGTCACCCTGCATCCTCTTAGCATCCTCCTCACAGCTAACACCGCCGCCCAGCTTTAGAACTGAGATGCGGAGAAATTACTGTAGTCAGAGGGTGGTAAATGTGTGGAATTTGTTGCCACAAGTGGCTGTGGAGGTCAGGTCATTGGGTGTATTTAAGGCAGCGATAGATAGGTTCTTGATTAGCCAGGGCATCAAAGGGAAATACGGATGACTGGAAGAATTGGATCAGCCCATGATTGAATGGTGGAGCAGTCTCAATGGGATGAATGGCCAACTTCTGCTCCAGTATCTTATGGTCTTATGGTGGGAGGGGAGGGTGAGAGGGATGGGGGAAGAGGAGTGTTAAATGTGGGGATGTAGAGGGTCTGAAGGGTAGGGATGAGAGTGGTGCAGGGAAAGGAGGGTGAAAGGAGTTGGGGATAGGTGGGTGAGAAAAGTAGGTGAGGGGGAGATGGGTGAGGATGGGGTTGGGGGCAGGTATGCACAAGGGTTGGGGAGAGGAGGTGGAGGTGTGCGGAAAGTAGGGTGAGAGGGAGCTTGAGATGGGTGAGGGGGTGGGGAGAAAAGGGTGAAAGGGGTGGGTTGAGATGGGTGAGAGGGGTGGGTTGAGATGGGTGGGTTGAGAAGGGTGAGGGGTGGGGAGAGATGGATGAGAGGGGTGGGTTGAGAAGGGTGAGCGGTGGGTTAAGAGGGGTGGGTTGAGATGGGTGAGGGGTGGGGAGAGAAGGGTGAGGGGTGGGTTGAGATGGGAGAGGGGTGGAGAGAGAAGGGTGAGGGGTGGGTTGAGATGGGTGAGGGGTGGGGAGAGATGGGTGAGGGGTGGGTTGAGAAGGGTGAGAGGTGGGTTGAGATGGGAGAGGGGTGGGGAGAGAAGGGTGAGGGGTGGGGAGAGAAGGGTGAGGGGTGGGTTGAGATGGGAGAGGGGTGGGGAGAGAAGGGTGGGGAGAGAAGGGTGAGGGGTGGGTTGAGAAGGGTGAGAGGGGTGGGGAGAGAAGGATGAGGGGTGGGTTGAGATGGGAGAGGGGTGGGGAGAGAAGGGTGTGGGGTGGGGAGAGAAGGGTGAGGGGTGGGTTGAGATGGGAGAGGGGTGGGGAGAGAAGGGTGAGGGGTGGGTTGAGATGGGAGAGGGGTGGGTTGAGATGGGTGAGGGTGGGGAGAGAAGGATGAGGGGTGGGGAGAGAAGGGTGAGGGGTGGGGAGAGAAGGGTGAGGGGTGGGGAGAGGTGAGGGGTGGGTTGAGATGGGAGAGGGGTAGGGAGAGAAGGGTGAGGGGTGGGGAGAGAAGGGTGAGGGGTGGGTTGAGATGGGTGAGGGGTGGGGAGAGAAGGATGAGGGGTGGGGAGAGAAGGGTGAGGGGTGGGGAGAGAAGGGTGAGGGGTGGGGAGAGAAGGGTGAGGGGTGGGTTGAGATGGGAGAGGGGTAGGGAGAGAAGGGTGAGGGGTGGGGAGAGAAGGGTGAGGGGTGGGTTGAGATGGGTGAGGGGTGGGGAGAGAAGGATGAGGGGTGGGGAGAGAAGGGTGAGGGGTGGGGAGAGAAGGGTGAGGGGTGGGTTGAGATGGGAGAGGGGTGGGGAGAGAAGGGTGAGGGGTGGGGAGAGAAGGGTGAGGGGTGGGGAGAGAAGGGTGAGGGGTGGGGAGAGAAGGGTGAGGGGTGGGTTGAGATGGGTGAGGGGTGGGTTGAGATGGGAGAGGGGTGGGGAGAGAAGGATGAGGGGTGGGGAGAGAAGGGTGAGGGGTGGGTTGAGATGGGAGAGGGGTGGGGAGAGAAGGTGAGGGGTGGGGAGAGAAGGGTGAGGGGTGGGTTGAGATGGGAGAGGGGTGGGTTGAGATGGGAGAGGGGTGGGGAGAGAAGGGTGAGGGGTGGGTTGAGATGGGAGAGGGGTAGGGAGAGAAGGGTGAGGGTGGGAGAGAAGGGTGAGGGGTGGGTTGAGATGGGTGAGGGGTGGGGAGAGAAGGATGAGGGGTGGGGAGAGAAGGGTGAGGGGTGGGTTGAGATGGGTGGGGGTGGGTTGAGATGGGAGAGGGGTGGGGAGAGAAGGATGAGGGGTGGGGAGAGAAGGATGAGGGGTGGGTAGAGATGGGAGAGGGGTGGGGAGAGAAGGGTGAGGGGTGGGTTGAGATGGGTGAGGGGTGGGGAGAGAAGGGTGAGGGGTGGGTTGAGATGGGAGAGGGGTGGGTTGAGATGGGTGAGGGGTGGGTTGAGAAGGGTGAGGGGTGGGGAGAGATGGGAGAGGGGTGGGGAGAGAAGGGTGAGGGGTGGGTTGAGATGGGAGAGGGGTGGGTTGAGATGGGTGAGGGGTGGGTTGAGAAGGGTGAGGGGTGGGTTGAGATGGGAGAGGGGTGGGTTGAGATGGGTGGGGATAGGGAGAGAAGGATGAGGGGTGGGTTGAGAAGGGTGAGGGGTGGGTTGAGATGGGAGAGGGGTGGGTTGAGATGGGTGGGGATAGGGAGAGAAGGATGAGGGGTGGGTTGAGAAGGGTGAGGGGTGGGTTGAGATGGGAGAGGGGTGGGGAGAGAAGGGTGAGAGGGGTGGGTTGAGATGGGAGAGGGGTAGGGAGAGAAGGGTGAGGGGTGGGTTGAGATGGGTGAGGGGTGGGTTGAGATGGGTGAGGGGTGGGGAGAGATGGGTGAGGGGTGGGTTGAGATGGGAGAGGGGTGGGGAGAGAAGGGTGAGGGGTGGGGAGAGAAGGGTCAGGGGTGGGTTGAGATGGGAGAGGGGTAGGGAGAGAAGGGTGAGAGGGGTGGGTTGAGATGGGAGAGGGGTGGGTTGAGATGGGAGAGGGGTGGAGAGAGAAGGGTGAGGGGTGGGTTGAGATGGGAGAGGGGTGGGGAGAGAAGGGTGAGGGGTGGGTTGAGATGGGTGAGGGGTGGGTTGAGATGGGTGAGGGGTGGGGAGAGAAGGGTGAGGGGTGGGTTGAGATGGGTGAGGGGTGGGGAGAGAAGGGTGAGGGGTGGGTTGAGATGGGTGAGGGGTGGGGAGAGAAGGGTGAGGGGTGGGTTGAGATGGGAGAGGGGTGGGGAGAGAAGGGTGAGGGGTGGGTTGAGATGGGAGAGGGGTGGGGAGAGATGGGTGGGGGTAGGGAGAGAAGGGTGAGAGGGGTGGGTTGAGATGGGAGAGGGGTGGGGAGAGAAAGGTGAGGGGTGGGTTGAGATGGGAGAGGGGTGGGGAGAGATGGGTGGGGGTGGGTTGAGATGGGAGAGGGGTGGGGAGAGAAGGGTGAGGGGTGGGTTGAGATGGGAGAGGGGTGGGGAGAGGTGAGGGGTGGGGAGAGAAGGGTGAGAGGGGTGGGGAGAGAAGGGTGAGGGGTGGGTTGAGATGGGAGAGGGGTGGGGAGAGGTGAGGGGTGGGGAGAGAAGGGTGAGGGTGGGGAGAGAAGGGTGAGGGTGGGGAGAGAAGGGTGAGGGGTGGGTTGAGATGGGAGAGGGGTGGGTTGAGATGGGAGAGGGGTGGGGAGAGAAGGGTGAGGGGTGGGGAGAGAAGGGTGAGGGGTGGGTTGAGATGGGAGAGGGGTGGGGAGAGAAGGATGAGGGGTGGGTTGAGATGGGTGAGGGGTGGGTTGAGATGGGAGAGGGGTGGGAGAGAGGGTGGAGGGGGTGGGGGTTGAGATGGGAGAGGGGTGGGGAGAGTAGGATGAGGGGTGGGTTGAGATGGGTGAGGGGTGGGTTGAGATGGGAGAGGGGTGGGGAGAGAAGGGTGAGAGGGGTGGGGAGAGAAGGGTGAGGGGTGGGGAGAGAAGGGTGAGGGGTGGGTTGAGATGGGAGAGGGGTGGGTTGAGATGGGAGAGGGGTGGGGAGAGAGGATGAGGGGTGGGTGAGATGGGTGAGGGGTGGGTTGAGATGGGAGAGGGGTGGGGAGAGAAGGGTGAGAGGGGTGGGGAGAGTAGGGTGAGGGGTGGGGAGAGAAGGGTGAGGGGTGGGTTGAGATGGGAGAGGGGTGGGGAGAGAAGGGTGAGGGGTGGGGAGAGAAGGGTGAGGGGTGGGGAGAGATGGGTGGGGGTAGGGAGAGAAGGGTGAGGGGTGGGTTGAGATGGGAGAGGGGTGGGGAGAGAAGGGTGAGAGGGGTGGGGAGAGAAGGGTGAGGGGTGGGTTGAGATGGGTGAGGGGTGGGGAGAGAAGGGTGAGAGGGGTGGGGAGAGAAGGGTGAGGGGTGGGTTGAGATGGGAGAGGGGTGGGGAGAGAAGGGTGAGGGGTGGGTTGAGATGGGAGAGGGGTGGGGAGAGAAGGGTGAGGGGTGGGTTGAGATGGGAGAGGGGTAGGGAGAGAAGGGTGAGGGGTGGGGAGAGAAGGGTGAGGGGTGGGTTGAGATGGGTGAGAGGGGTGGGGAGAGAAAGGTGAGGGGTGGGTTGAGATGGGTGAGGGGTGGGTTGAGATGGGAGAGGGGTGGGTTGAGATGGGAGAGGGGTGGGGAGAGAAAGGTGAGGGGTGGGTTGAGATGGGTGAGGGGTGGGTTGAGATGGGAGAGGGGTGGGTTGAGATGGGTGAGGGGTGGGGAGAGAGGGTGAGGGGTGGGGTGAGATGGGAGAGGGGTGGGGAGAGAAGGGTGAGGGGTGGGTTGAGATGGGTGAGGGGTGGGTGAGATGGGAGAGGGGTAGGGAGAGAAGGGTGAGGGGTGGGTTGAGATGGGAGAGGGGTGGGTTGAGATGGGTGAGGGTGGGTTGAGATGGGTGAGGGGTGGGGAGAGAAGGGTGAGGGGTGGGGAGAGAAGGGTGAGGGGTGGGTTGAGATGGGAGAGGGGTGGGTTGAGATGGGAGAGGGGTAGGGAGAGAAGGGTGAGGGGTGGGGAGAGAAGGGTGAGGGGTGGGTTGAGATGGGAGAGGGGTAGGGAGAGAAGTGTGAGGGGTGGGTTGAGATGGGTGAGGGGTGGGGAGAGAAGGGTGAGGGGTGGGGAGAGAAGGGTGAGGGGTGGGTTGAGATGGGAGAGGGGTAGGGAGAGAAGGGTGAGGGGTGGGGAGAGAAGGGTGAGGGGTGGGTTGAGATGGGAGAGGGGTAGGGAGAGAAGGGTGAGGGGTGGGGAGAGAAGGGTGAGGGGTGGGTTGAGATGGGAGAGGGGTGGGGAGAGAAGGGTGAGGGGTGGGGAGAGAAGGGTGAGGGGTGGGTTGAGATGGGAGAGGGGTGGGGAGAGAAGGGTGAGGGGTGGGTTGAGATGGGAGAGGGGTGGGTTGAGATGGGAGAGGGGTGGAGAGAGAGGGTGAGGGGTGGGTTGAGATGGGAGAGGGGTGGGGAGAGAAGGGTGAGGGGTGGGTTGAGATGGGAGAGGGGTGGAGAGAGAAGGGTGAGGGGTGGGTTGAGATGGGAGAGGGGTGGGGAGAGAAGGGTGAGGGGTGGGTTGAGATGGGAGAGGGGTAGGGAGAGAAGGGTGAGGGTGGGGAGAGAAGGGTGAGGGGTGGGTTGAGATGGGAGAGGGGTGGGTTGAGATGGGAGAGGGGTGGGGAGAGAAGGGTGAGGGGTGGGTTGAGATGGGAGAGGGGTGGGGAGAGAAGGGTGAGGGGTGGGTTGAGATGGGTGAGGGGTGGGGAGAGAAGGGTGAGAGGGGTGGGGAGAGAAGGGTGAGGGGTGGGTTGAGAAGGGTGAGAGGGATGGGGAGAGAAGGGTGAGAGAGGAGACTAGCACCGGTTAGAGAATTGCATGCAGGGAGCATGGGGGTGGGAAGAAAGGGGTGAGGAGAGGGCACAGGTTCTTGCTCCTAGGGGTGCAGGCTGTGTGTGAGGAGGGGAGTTGAGTGGGGCAGGGTGGGAGGGAAGTCGTGTGTGTAGGGGATTGTCACTTACCTGTAGCGCTGCAGGTGGAAGAGGGCAGCAGACCGGTTGGCATAGAGGAGGGCTGTCTCAGGGCAGTCGGCAGTACTGTGTCTGAGACCCTGATGACAGAGAGACCAATCAAGCAGGAGCAGACTCCTTCCCCACCCACTGACTCAAATGATGGCTCTCCCCCCCACCCTAACACTGATAGGCAGGTTGGGGGAGCCTTGAGCTACTGGCACATGCACTCAGGAAAAGCAGTGCAGATCTCTCATCGTTCTGATCAGCCCTTTATCTTTTTATTACTGGTATTAAACCCCGTATGATGTTGGGTGCTACATTTCTCATCAGCAGTGGGTGAGATGCTGAGGGGATTCTAAGAGACAAGAGGTATCCACAGGACAGCAAGGAATGATGAGGGATAGAGAACAGTACAGTCCCCTGCCTGACTAAATGCCTCAAACTGCCTGTCTCCATCAACACTCTGGAAACATATTCAGGAACCTTCCACAGCAAAAAGGTTCACCTAGCATATTCACTCATCATTAATAATCCCTGCAGGTCTCCCTCTCAGCCTCTGACACTCCAGAGAAAGCAATACAAGTTTGTCCACCTTGGCTTTCAGGCTGATGCTTTCTAATCAAAGGGCCATCCTGATGAGTCTCCTCTGCGCCTTCCAAACCGCACACACCCTACCTGTAACAGGGCGACCAAACCTGCACCCCAACCAGCCTTAAACAGCTGCAATGTGACTTCCTGACCTTTATACTCGATGCCCCAACCGCTGAAGGCCAACGTGCCATGCACCTTCTTTACAGTGCTATCTGACTAGCTGCTTTCAGGGAGCTGTGGACTTGAACCTCAGTATCCCATCTGTACATCAATGCTCCATGGACCCTGCCAGTCACTAAACGTTTTACAGTTGTCCTCCCAAAGTGCAACACCTCATACTTCCAGGATTAAACTCAATTTAACACCCTCCCCACCCCAGTGCCTTCAACTGTCCCATGGCCTGCTGATAACCATATAATAATTACAGCACGGAATCAGGCCATCTCGGCCCTTCTAGTCCGTGCTGAACTCTTACTCTCACCTAGTCCCACTGACCTGCACTCAGCCCATAACCCTCCATTCCTTTCCTGTCCATATACCTATCCAATTTTACTTTAAATGACAATACTGAACCTGCCTCTACCACTTCTACTGGAAGCTCGTTCCACACAGCTACCACTCTCTGAATAAAGAAATTCCCCCTCGTGTTACCCTTAAACTTTAGCTCCCTAACTCTCAACTCATGTCCTCTTGTTTGAATCTCCCCTACTCTCAATGGAAAAAGCCTATCCACGTCAACTCTATCTATCCCCCTCATAATTTTAAATACCTCTATCAAGTCCTCCCTCAACCTTCTACGCTCCAAAGAATAAAGACCTAACTTGTTCAGCCTTTCCCTGTAACTTAGGTGCTGAAACCCAGGTAACATTCTAGTAAATCTTCTCTGTACTCTCTCTATTTTGTTGACATCTTTCCTATAATTCAGTGACCAGAACTGTACACAATACTCCAAGTTTGACCTCACCAATGCCTTGTACAATTTTAACATTACATCCCAAATCCTATACTCAATGCTCTGATTTATAAAGGCCAACATACCAAAAGCTTTCTTCACCCCCTATCCACATGAGATTCCACTTTTAGGGAACTTGGCACCATTATTCCTAGATCACTCTGTTCTACTGCTTTCTTCAATGCCCTACCATTTACCATGTATGTCCTATTTGGATTATTCCTACCAAAATTAGCACCTCACACTTATCAGCATTAAACTCCATCTGCCATCATTCAGCCCACCCTTCTAACTGGCCTAAATCTCTCTGCAAGCTTTGAAAACCTACTTCATTATCCACAATGCCATCTATCTTAGTATCATCTGCATACTTACTAATCCAATTTACTACCCCATCATCCAGATCATTAAGGTATATGACAAACAACATTGGACCCAGTACAGATCCCTGAGGCACACCACTAGTCACCGGCCTCCAACCTGACAGTTATCCACCACTACTCTCTGACATCTCCCATCCAGCCACAGTTGAATCCATTTTACTACTTCAATTTTAATACCCAACGATTGAACCTTCCTAACTAAACTTCCGTGCGGAACCTTGTCAAAGGCCTTACTGAAGTCCATATAGACAACATCCACTGCTTTACCCACGTCAACTTCCCTCGTAACCTCTTCAAAAATTCAGTAAGATTTGTCAAACATGACCTTCCACACACAAATCCATGTTGACTGCTCCTAATCAGACCCTGTCTATCCAGATGATTATATATACTATCTCTAAGAATACTTTCCATTAATTTACCCACCACTGACATGAAACTTACAGGCCGATAATTGCTAGGTTTACTCTTAGAACCCTTTTTAAACAATGGAACCACATGAGCAATACGCCAATCCTCCGGCACCATCCCCATTTCTAATGACATTTGAAATATTTCTGTCAGAGCCCCAGCTATTTCCACACTAACTTCCTTCCAGGTCCTAGGGAATATCCTGTCAGGACTCGGAGATTTATCCACTTTTATATTCCTTAAAAGTGCCAGTACTTCCTCCTCTTTAATCGTCATAGTTTCCATAACTTCCCTACTTATTTCCCTTACCTTACACAATTCATTATCCTTCTCCTTAGTGAATACCGAAGAAAAGAAATTGTTCAAAATCTCCGCCATCTCTTTCGGCTCCACACATAGCTGTCCACTCTGATTCTCTAAGGGATCAATTTTATCCCTCACTATCCTTTTACTATTGATATAACTGTAGAAACCTTTTGGATTTATTTTCACCTTACTTGCCAAAGCAACCTCATATCTTCTTTTAGCTTTTTTAATTTCTTTCTTAAGATTCTTCTTACATTCTTTATATTCCCCGAGCACCTCATTTATTCCATGCTGCCTATAATTATTGTAGATATCTCTCTTTTTCCGAACCAAGTTTCCAATATCCCTTGAAAACCATGGTTCTCTCAAACTTTTAACCTTTCCTTTCAACCTAACAGGAACATAAAGATTCTGTACCCTCAAAATTTCACATTTAAATAACCTCCATTTCTCTATTACATCCTTCCCATAAAACAAATTGTCCCAATCCACTCCTTCTAAATCCTTTCGCATCTCCTCAAAGTTAGCCTTTCTCCAATCAAAAATCTCAAACCTGGGTCCAGTCCTATCCTTCCCCATAATTATATTGAAACTAATAGCATTGTGATCACTGGACCCAAAGTGCTCCCCAACACATACCCCCATCATCTGACCTATTTCATTCCCTAACAGGAGATCAAAACCTCCCCCTCTTGTCCCTCCGATTCTATCACACCTGAAGCAACGAAATCCAGGAATATTTAGTTGCCAATCACACCCCTCCTGCAACCATGTTTCACTAATAGCTACATCATCATATTTCCATGTATCAATCCATGCTCTAAGCTCATCCACCTTTCTTACAATGCTCCTAGCATTAAAATAAATGCAATTAAGAAATTCTCCACCTCTTCCTCTCTGTTTATCTCTAACAGTACAAAAAACTTTACTGTCTTCTTTTTCTTCCTTCTCCCATACATCTGTTCCTACACTCTGGTTCCCCTCCCCCTTGAATCTAGTTTAAATCCACTGGAGCCTCTCTAGCAAACCTGCCTGCAAGAATATTTGTCCCCCTCCAGTTCAGATCGGAACAGGTCCCACCTTCCTTGGAAAACTGCCCAATTATCTATAAATCTGAAGCCCTCCCTCCTGCACCATGTCTTCAGCCATGTGTTGATCTGCACTATCTTACTATTTCTAAACCCACCTGCACGTGGCACTGGTAGCAATCCTGAGATTGCTATCCTGGAGGTCCTGTCCTTTAACCTGGCACCTCGCTCCCTAAACTCACCTTTCAGGACCTCTTCACTCTTCCTACCCATGTCACTGGTCCCTACATGGACCACGACATCCGGCTGCTCACCCTCCCCCTTGAGAATACTGAGAACTCGATCCGAGATATCGCGGCCCCTGGCACCAGGGAGGCAACAGACCATCCAGGATTCTCGATCTCTTCCACAGAACCTCCTATCTGTCCCCCTAACTATCGAATCCCTTATCACTACTGCTCTCCTCTTTTCCCTCCTTTCCTTCTGAGCTGAGGGTCCAGTCTCGATGCCAGAGACGCAACCACTGCAACTTGTCCCTGGTAGGTCGTCCCCACCAACAGTATCCAAAACGGTATACTTATTGTTGATGGGAACAGCCACAAGGGTGCTCTGCTCTTCCTGTCTATTCCCCTTCGCTCTCCTGACAGTCAGCCAACTACCTGTCTCCTAGGGTTGACTATCTCCCTGAAACTCCTATTTCTGCCTCTGCCTCCCGAATGATCCGAAGTTCATCCAGCTCCAGTTCCCTAACACGGTTTGTCAGGAGCTGCAGATGGATGCACCTTTTGCAGGTGTTGTCATCAGGGACAGCTGTGCACGCCCTGACTTCCCACATACTGCAAACGGAGCACTCAACTGCCCTAACTGCTGCCTCCATTACCTACTCCTAATCTAATTAGATTAATGAAAGGAGCTTACCCAGCCTTACCTCACCTGGAGTGAAGCTCGTACTCAGCCTCTGCTTGCTTCTTGAATTCTCCCGCTGATCTCAGAGCCCAATTTTCACACACTTGCGCAGTTGTGCCCTGTTCAAACCTCGCCTCTGCCTGATTGAGCCAAAGCCGACCCACTCCGACGATGGCCGCTGTATATGGCGGTCTTTCTTTTTAAACCTTTGGCGCTCTACGCCACGCAGCTGCGCAGTCTAGCCTCTTTGCCCCGATCAGTTTAAAAAAAACAGCTTCTCTCCAAGCT
Source organism: Hypanus sabinus (assembly GCF_030144855.1). Classification (NCBI taxonomy): domain Eukaryota; kingdom Metazoa; phylum Chordata; class Chondrichthyes; order Myliobatiformes; family Dasyatidae; genus Hypanus; species Hypanus sabinus. Next base: position 181,553,337 of record NC_082711.1, read on the forward strand.
TCTTTTACCTCTTCCCTCTCTGCCCCTTGCTGCGATTTAACCTTCAATCTTTCCTAGGGTGGGGGAGTCTAAAATGACAGTATGTTTAAGGTAAGAGGGCAGAGATTTGGAGAGATATAGGCCAAACATGAGGAAAAGGGAAAAGCAGGGAGAGGCACCTTGGTCAGCAGGACTTGTTGGGCCGAAGGGTCTTTTTCCCTCTCGTACCTGGGAGTACAGAGCTAGTGCCTGGAGGTAGTCCTTCGCCTTGAAGCACTTGTTGCCACGACACTTTAAGTCCTGCGCCATTTTGACATCTTTCTGTGGCCACCACTGAGCAGACAAAGCATTCAGAACAGCCACATCTTCATCCCTGGGTGGGGAAAGTAGCTGGTTACTGCCTGACACATACCCTAGACCACTGAACTCCACATGCAACACCCACTCCCGCTAAGCACCAAGCAAATCCATCATTCCTGACAATGTACCCCAACCCCGGGCGCTGTAAATCCCCCATTCTAGACATACCCCTCCCCCAGCAGCCTGTGAATCCCGAATTCCAGACACATCCCAAGGGCCGCTTGAATCCCCCATTCTGGTCATATCCCCCCAAGGGCCCGTGAATCACCCATTCTGATCTTATACCCCCCCAGGGGCCCGTGAATCACCCATTCCAGTCTTATCCCCTCCCCAGGGGCCCGTGAATCACCCATTCCGATCTTATCCCCCCCCCAGGGGCCCGTGAGTCACCCATTCCGATCTTATCCCCCCCCAGGGGCCCGTGAGTCACCCATTCAGATCTTATCCCCCCAGGGGCCCGTGAATCCCCCATTCTGATCTTATCCCCCCCCAGGGGCCAGTGAATCACCCATTCCGATCTTATTCCCCCCCCCCAGGGGCCTGTGAGTCACCCATTCAGATCTTATCCCCCTAGGGGCCTGTGAATCCCCCATTCTGATCTTATTCCCCCCCCCCCCAGGGGCCCGTGAGTCACCCATTCAGATCTTATCCCCCCCCAGGGACCCGTGAATCCCCCATTCTGATCTTATCCCCCCCCCAGGGGCCCGTGAATCCCCCATTCTGATCTTATCCCCCCCCCCAGGGGCCCGTGAATCCCCCATTCTGATCTTATCCCCCCCCAGGGGCCCGTGAATCACCCATTCCGATCTTATTCCCCCCCCAGGGGCCCGTGAGTCACCCATTCAGATCTTATCCCCCTAGGGGCCCGTGAATCCCCCATTCTGATCTTATTCCCCCCCCCAGGGGCCCGTGAATCCCCCATTCTGATCTTATCCCCCCCCAGGGGCCCGTGAATCCCCCATTCTGATCTTATCCCCCCCCAGGGGCCCATGAATCCCCCATTCTGATCTTATCCCCCCCCCCAGGGGCCCATAAATCCCCCATTCTGATCTTATCCCCCCCCCAGGGGCCCGTAATCCCCCATTCTGATCTTATCCCCCCCCCCAGGGGCCCGTGAATCCCCCATTCTGATCTTATCCCCCCCCCAGGGGCCCATAAATCCCCCATTCTGATCTTATCCTCCCCCCAGGGGCCCATGAATCCCCCATTCTGATCTTATCCCCCCCAGGGGCCCATAAATCCCCCATTCTGATCTTATCCTCCCCCCAGGGGCCCATGAATCCCCCATTCTGATCTTATCCCCCCCAGGGGCCCATAAATCCCCCATTCTGATCTTATCCCCCCCCCAGGGGCCCGTAATCCCCCATTCTGATCTTATCCCCCCCCCAGGGGCCCGTGAATCCCCCATTCTGATCTTATCCCCCCCCCAGGGGCCCATAAATCCCCCATTCTGATCTTATCCTCCCCCCAGGGGCCCATGAATCCCCCATTCTGATCTTATCCCCCCCAGGGGCCCATAAATCCCCCATTCTGATCTTATCCTCCCCCCAGGGGCCCATGAATCCCCCATTCTGATCTTATCCCCCCCAGGGGCCCATAAATCCCCCATTCTGATCTTATCCCCCCCCAGGGGCCCATGAATCCCCCATTCTGATCTTATCCCCCCCAGGGGCCCATAAATCCCCCATTCTGATCTTATCCCCCCCCAGAGGCCCGTGAATCCCCCATTCTGATCTTATCCCCCCCCAGGGGCCCATAAATCCCCCATTCTGATCTTATCCCCCCCCCCAGGGGCCCGTGAATCCCCCATTCTGATCTTATCCCCCCCCCCCCCAGGGGCCCGTGAATCCCCCATTCTGATCTTATCCCCCCCCCCAGGGGCCCGTGAATCCCCCATTCCGGACAATGAGACGGGAAAAGGAGCCGATGGTTGGGGGGGGGGGGGTGCTGTGATGCCCCCGGGGTAAGGAGCCGGGCAGATTTTGGGTTGGGGAGTGGATGGACAGGGGACGAGGGTGCTGAACTGGTGAGGTTGCTGTACTTTGGCTCCACACTCACACAAGCCACCGGCGGCCTAAGTCGAAGACGCGGCGAGGATCGGCAACGGAGCCGAAGCGCCGGCGCTCGGAGTCCGGGGTCGCCCGCCAGCGGACGCCGCACACCCGCCGCCACCCGGCACTGGCGCCCGCCATCGCAGCCGGAAATACGTCACTCCACCGTCCGTGACGGACATTCAGGCAGTCAATCCGGGGATAGACAGCGCGAACTGGTCCCGCCCATTGTTCCAGTGATAATCCAGGGACGGCTTTGCTACTTGATCTGTCCCCGGGCAAACTATTTCCAACTACCCCCATTCACCCCACCTCCATCTGACCCCCATTTGCCTCATTCATCCCATCTCCAACTACCCCCATTCACCCCACCTCCATCTGACCCCCATCTCTATCACCATTCAGCCCATCTCCAAATACCCCCATTCACCCCACCTCCATCTGACCCCCATTTGCCTCATTCATCCCATCTCCAACTACCTCCATCTGACCCCCATTTGCCTCATTCAGCCCATCTCCAACTACCCCCATTCACCCCACCTCCATCTGACCCCCATCTCTATCACCATTCAGCCCATCTCCAACTACCCCCATTCACCCCACCTCCATCTGACCCCCATTTGCCTCATTCATCCCATCTCCAACTACCCCCATTCACCCCACCTCCATCTGACCCCCATCTCTATCACAATTCAGCCCATCTCCAACTACCCCCATTCACCCCACCTCCATCTGACCCCCATCTCTATCACCATTCAGCCCATCTCCAACTACCCCCATTCACCCCACCTCCATCTGACCCCCATCTCTATCACCATTCAGCCCATCTCCAACTACCCCCATTCACCCCACCTCCATCTGACCCCCATTTGCCTCATTCAGCCCATCTCCAACTACATCCATTCACCCCTTCTCCATCTGTTACCCAGGACTTATTTCCATCTGTCTCCCAATCACCCCATCTCTATCTATCTTCGTGTACCCCAATAAACCTATCACCCAATCTCCATCTGTCCCTGATAACCCATCTCTATTGGCAACCGATCACCCCATCTTCAGTCATCCCCTATCCATCAGTCCCTGCCATTAACCAATCTGCATCTGCATCGTCACCCAATTGGCATCTGTCCATCAACCCATCTCTATATCTTACATCAATCCAACTCTATCTGTCCCCTATCACCCCATCTGCCTCCAATCCAGCTGTTTGTCCCACAACCCTTCATCAATCTTTCCTGATCATCCCCTCTCAATTTGTACCATCACCCCACCTCCATCTGCCCCAATCATACTATCTCTATGTGTCTTATCTCCATCTTCCCACACCCCCAATCCACCCAGATCCATTTGTCCCTCAATCACCCACCTCCAGCTGCCCTATTACATGATCTCCATCTGCAACATCACCCACATCAATCTGCCCCATAATCACCCCATCTCCATCTCCCTGCCCCCCATCACATCACCCCACCCCAGTTTAGTTGAGTTATCCCATTTGGTTCAAAAGCCTGAAGGTTGAGTGGTGACCGTTCCTGGAACTGGCTCTTGTACATTATTCCAGTGAGAAGAGAGCATGATGTGTGTGTGGTGCTTTCCTGTGTCAGTGCTTTGTGTCAATGTGCTCCAATGGTGGGGAGGGTTTTGTCTGTTTACCTCTCCCTCACCATAGGCACAGTTCAACATGTTTATTACAGCAGAGTGTTTAGCTTGGTTTCAGTCTCAGACCAATTTCCTCATTCGCCCTGAACTCCCTCGTCATTCAATACTGTAATGAACTTTTCTTCACCTTCTAATTCTTTGCTGCATCTGTAAACTAATCCTTTGTGTTTCATATGGGGATGGAGATGGGAATGAGGGAGGAGGTGGGGTGGATTGTGAGGAATTATATACAAGAGGTGAAACAAACTGAATGTTTCGTCTTTGTGCAAATATTTAATTTTTATTTGTCACCCACTGAGGGTGCGGAGATGTACAGGCTGAAAACATTCATTGAGAAAAGTCATGATTAACCCGGGGAAAAGATGGAATGTTAAATACAGTTGACTGTTGCTGATTCACCCGACACGTCGAGCAGATTGGTGGCTCCTGCTGGGATTTCCACAGTCAGGGAGAGGAGTGGGAGGTGGGGGTGGGGGAGGGGGATGAGGGGGTTCCTCTCACACAATAAGGAAGGATAGGGAGCGAATAAGGGAGGATGAAATGAGTAGGGAGGGGCTAGGTATCGGGGTCAGACACTCAGCTCTCTGACTTCTCTGGCGGAAGAGGGTGATGGGGTTTGTTTGCCCTGTGTTGAGCAGACGAACATCTGTCTGTGACGGGCCTTGAGTGTGCGTGCCAGATCTACATGTCGGGCGAGCAGTAGATGGAATCACGCTGCAGGTCGCTGCTAGAGATGGGGTGATGCTGCAGGTAATAGAGCAGCACCTGGACCTGAGGGAGAGAGACAATCAGACCTGCGGCACCAGCACCATCTCCATACATCCCCATCCCCTCACATTGACCCCAACCCCCCCCGCACAGACCCAGACATCCCCAACCTCCCCTGTAGACCACAGACTTTCTCCAACCTCCACAAAGACTCCAAACCTCTCCCCCATGGACCCCAAACATCCCCCAATGCCTCCCCCAAACAACATACATCCCCCAACCCCTCCCCATAGACCTCAAACATTCCCACCCCCCCAAACATCCCCAACTCCTCCCCCCATTGACAACAAACATCCACAAGCTCTCCCCCAGACACCAAACATCCCTAACTCCTCCCCCATAGACAACAAGCATCCCCAAACCCTTCCCCATAGACTCCAAACACACCTCAACCCCTCCCCATGGCCCCAGACATCCCCAACCTCCCCCATAGACTAGACTTCCCCCAACCTCCCCACAGACTCCAAACACACCTCAACCTCTCCCGTATGGACCCCAGACATCCCCCAACCCCTCCCCCATAGACCTCAAACATCCAACTCCTCCCACCTTAGATCCCAAATATCCCCAACCCCTCCTCCAGACCCCAAACATCCCCAACCCCTCCCCCATAGACAACATCCCGAACTCCTCCCCAGACCCCAAACATCCTCAACCCCTTCCTCATCGACCCCAAACATCCCCTCCCCAAACCCCAAGCATCCTCCAACCTCCCCCATAGACCAGACTTTCCCCCAACCTCCCCATAGACTCCAAACACACCTCAACTCCTCCCCATAGCCCCCAGACATCCCCAACCTTCCCCGCAGACTTCCCCCAACCTCTCCATTCCTCCCTCCCACAGAACCCAGCCCAACCTCTCCTACACATTCCAGAGATCCCAACCGCAGCCTCCCCCACAGAACCCTCCACCCTTTCCCCTCTCCCACTACCTGTGCCATGACCTCTTGAGACCAGGACTGGTTGTTGCTGGGGGCGCTGTTCTCGGATGGCCGCAGTAAAGTGGGTCCAAACACCATCGCCAAGTTGTGCACCGACATCCGGTTCACTGGCTCCTTTTCCGCCACCCTGGGGGGAGCACGAGGGTGGGGGTTGCACAGGTCAGCTGGGGCTCAGAGGGAACAGGGTGCAAGAAGCCAATAAGGGGCAAGGGGGCACGTTCACTTGCGGATCGTGAGAAGGGTCACCAGCAGGGGAGCCAGGAAAAAGGGGATACAGGGGGGTCCTGCGATTTATCTTGGGGGGTCTTAGGGGTAACGTTTGTAGTGAGGGGAGAACATCCGGTTTAACTTGGGGGTAACATACCATTTGAAGGGGGTACATACCGTCTGAGGTGGTCCAGCAAGAAGAGGAAGGTGCAGGAATTGGCCTCGGGCAGCGAGCGCAGCAGGTGCAGCATGCAAGTCTCCCTCGCTGCAGGGTCAGACAGGGCTGCAATGGTGCAGGGTAGAATTACTCACTCCTCCAAACCCCAGCCTCCCCTATACTCGCCAGCCCCCATGTCAAAGCCCTGTTCTCCCCCGTTCCCAAGCTCACCCATGACCACCCTGCTCTTTACCCCACCCCAGTGGTGGGCAAACTATTGGAAATTATTCTTAGAGATGAGATTTACAAGCATTTGAAGAAGCATAGTCTGATTAGGGATAGTTAGCATGGCTTTGTGAGGGACAGGTGCCTTATTGAATTCTTTCAGGACGTGACAAAAGATATTCATGAGGGCAGAGCAGTTTATGCTGTGTATTAGTAAGGCCTTTGACAAGGTTCTCCATAGTAGGTTTGCAGGAAGTCAGGAAGCATAGGATCCAGGGAAACTTGGATTCGGAATTGGCTTGCCCACAGAAGGCAGAGTGGTTGTAGATGGAGAGTATTCTGCCTGGAGGTCAGTGACTAGTGGTGTTCCAGAGGGATCTCTTCTGTAACCCCTATCTGTGATTTTTATAAATGACTTGGATGAGGAAGAGGAAGGCTGGCTTAGTAGGTTTGCAAAGGATACAAAGTTTGGTGGAAATGTGGACTGTACAGAAGGTCGTCGTAGGTTACAGTGGAACATTGTAAGAGCTGGGCTGAGAAGTGGCAAATGGGGGTGCCACAGTAACATAGCAGTTAGCGCGATACAATTGCAACTCAGGGTGTTGACAGACAGACAGACTTTATTGATCCCAAGGGAAATTGGAGTTCAGATGTCAATTTCGGCATCCTCTGGAAGGAGTTTGTATGTTCTCTCCATGACCACGTGGGCTTCCTCCCACAGTTCAAAGACATACTGATTAGTAGGTTAATTGGTCAGTGATTAGGCTAGGGTTAAACTGGTGGGTGCTGGATATTGCAGCTCATTGGTTGGAAGGGCCTGTTCTGTGCTCCCTCAATAAAGAACGAAAATGAAAGGTGCGGTGCATTGGATTTCATTATTCAGGGGATTGGGTTCAAGAGCTGAGACGTAATGTTGCAGCTCCTTAAACCCTGGTTAGACCATGCTTGGAATATTATGTTCAAGGTAAGTAAAATGGTTTTTGGCAATATTAAAAGGTATTTGATCATAATAATCAGAATAATTATTAATAGGAAATAAATCATTTTTATGTACATTAATTTTATATCCAGAAAAAGTACCAAATTTTTTCACAGTTAATGGATAAAAATGATATCTCTAATACACATTTTTTCAGGTATTTACAGGTCAGGAAGTTCTTACATGATTTGTTACCAAATTATCCCTTGGCCTGCTCTTCAAATTTGGCTTATGTTATTTTTCAATTTAAACCTTTTCAAAAATGATTAATAGCTATCATTAATAAACAGTTAATGAATGCTCGCATGTCACCTAATGATAGGGTTCAACGTACCTGGGAAGTAGAACTCCAACATTCACTCTCAGATAATCAATGGAGTAAAATTTATTATTTAGTCAATAATTCATCTATCTGCGCACACCATATTTTAATTCAGTTTAAGATAGTACATAGAACCCATATGTCCAAAGATAAATTGGCGCATATTTTTCCGAATATAAGCCCTATCTGTGACAGATGTAACGCAGAAGTGGCTACTCTAACTCATATGTTTTGGTCATGTGTAAGTTTAAATAATTTTTGGAGGGATGTGTTTGGAACATTATATAAAGTTACAGATATGGATGTTCAACCTAATCCACTTACAGCAATTTTTGGGATTATTCCAGCGGAAGCAAGCAAAGTGTCTGCTTCCGCCCAACATGTGATAGCTTTTTCAACTTTACCGGCTAGGAGAGCTATTTTGCTGCACTGGAAAGAATCTAACCCACCTACTGTTTTTTATTGGCTCTCCTCCATTATGTCACGTCTAAGCTTGGAGAAAATTAGAAGCCGGACATTTGATACATCCTTTAATTTTGAACAAGTCTGGCGACCTTTTATTCAATATTTTCACATGATTTAATTTATTTATTTATTTTTCTTTATTCTCTTTGGGGAAAATCCTTGTCCATGAAGGTTCGGAGATGACTGGAAGGATGTTTTTTTTTCTCTCTCTCTGTTTTCTCTAATTTTATCCTCAATTGGACTGCTCAATCTTTCTTTTTCTTTCCTTTTTTTTGTTTCAGTTTAGTGAGTTTTTTTTCTTACCAATAAAATTTCCAATTTTTTTATGATTGTTATGAGGAGTTGTAGGTTTTTTTTAACCATTGTATATATAACAGCATAATATTTTACTTATTTGATTTTGATATTATATACTTTTTGTTTTTACTGTTGCTGTTTATACGTCTTTTATATTATCTACTTGTTAAACTCCTCTTCCGATTTGTACATTCTTTATTTGGAAATCAATAAAAAAGATTGAAAAATGGAATATTATGTTCAGTTCTAGTCACCTCATTGTAAAAAGGACATGGAAGCTTTAGAGAGGAAGCAGAGGAGATTTAGCAGGATGTTGGCTGGATTAGAGTATGTCTTATGAGGACACATTGAGCTTTTCTCTTTGGAGTGAAGGAGGATGAGAGGTGATTTTTTTTAAAGAGGTGTACAAGATAATAAGAGGTATCGATCAAGTGGATAGCCAGAGACTTTTTCCCAGTGTGGAAATGGCTAATACCAGTAGCTCCAGCTTCACCCGCCATACCCACTCTCCCCTGGCACCTTTAGCCCACAGAGAGGCTGAACTCTGTTAGCTCCACAGCCCCATAAGATATAGGAGGAGAATTAGGCCATTTGGCCCATTAAGGCTGCTCCATTTCATCATGGCTGATCCAATTTTCCTCTCAGCTCCAATCTCCTGCTTTCCCCCTCATATCCCTTCATACCCTGACCAATCAAGAATCTATCAATCTCTGCCTTAAATATACATAAAGGCTTGGCCTCCTCAGCTGCCTGTGGTAAAGAATTCCACAGATTCACCACTCTTTCCCTCATCTCTGTTCTAAAAAGACATCCCTCTATTCTGAATGCCCCTTTGTTCTGAGGCTGTGTCCTCTGGTCCTGGACTCCCCCACCACAGGAAACATCCTCTCCACATCCACTCTATCAAGGCCTTTCACCATTCGATAGGTTTCAATGACGTCACCTCCCCTGACTTCTGAATTCCAGCGAATACGGGCCCAGAGGCATTAAACGCTCTTCATATGACAAGCCGTTCAAACCCTGGAATCATGGGGAGCAGGGTTGACACACTCCCTGGGGGAGTGATTGGGAGGGTACATTATTGTGTTCTGCTGCAGACTCCTGAAATATTCATGGACAGGGTCTTGGATTTTTTTTTGTGTATGACTGAATTTTACTGATATCTGATATGTGCCTTGTGCTCTGTGTGACTTTTGGTACTGTGTTTTGCACCCTGGTCCCAGAGGAATGCTGTTTCCTTTCACTGTATTCATAGGTAATCATATATGGTTGAATGAGTATTAAACTTCAACTTGAACTTGGGAGCAGGTGGGAATGAGGAGCTCCATTGTGGGTGTGAGTATTGGTGGGTATGAGGGCTCTTTCTCTTGGCGGAGACCCCCCCCCCCCACTCATTGGGGGCTGCATTCCTTTACGATGAGCTAAAACAACCAACACCTATTGGTCAGCTGACAACCAATCCCAGTCTGACCTTCCCTGATTGGTCATTGTTCTCATGTAAACTTGTTTTGGGATGTACGGTTGAGTTTTGAGATTTTTGCAGTGGCATGATCTTACTGGCTCATTTACAGTTGCCACTCGGTGCAGTCTCCTGGCGCTTTGCGTCTCATCTGCAGCCATAAGCAAGTAAAAACAACACATCTGTCAGGGGGTGGGGTACCCTCATGGGGGGCTCCCTCGTAGAAGGTGGGTACTCACCAATACCCTCGAGGAAGGCGGGGTAAAAGCGGTCGGTGAGCAGGGGTTCAGGCAGTTGCCTGAAGTAGAGTTTAAGGGTCCCAGCGATCGCATTAATGTCCAGGTCTGACAGCAACACCAACACATCTTTTGCATCTGAAGGCAGAGGGCAGAGGTCAGCCAGATGATGGTGAGACATGGGGGGGCAGGTGGGGGTGGAAAGGGGTCACTCACAGGAGTTGAAGGTGGCCCACAGGGAATGGATGTCTGTGGGAAGGGATAGGGAGCAATGTGGTTAGGAGATGGAGATCCGGGAAGGGTGGATGTTCAGACTGGTGAGGAAGGCCACCCGGAGGGACTGGATGTTTGTGGGAGGATATGGAGAGCGGTACGATTGTGAAATGGGTATTCAGGGTGGGCGGGTTTACAGACAGGCGAAGGGGGCGTCATGCACTGGTAGATATGGAGAGCGGTACGATTGTGAAATGGGTATTCAGGGTGGGTGGGTGTACAGACAGGCGAGGGGGGCGTCATGCACTGGTAGATATGGAGAGCGGTACGATTGTGAAATGGGTATTCAGGGTGGGCGGGTGTACAGACAGGCGAGGGGGGCGTCATGCACTGGTAGATATGGAGAGCGGTACGATTGTGAAATGGGTATTCAGGGTGGGCGGGTTTACAGACAGGCGAGGGGGGCGTCATGCACTGGTAGATATGGAGAGCGGTACGATTGTGAAATGGGTATTCAGGGTGGGCGGGTGTACAGACAGGCGAGGGGGGCGTCATGCACTGGTAGATATGGAGAGCGGTACGATTGTGAAATGGGTGTTCAGGGTGGGCGGGTGTACAGACAGGCGAGGGGGGCGTCATGCACTGGTAGATATGGAGAGCGGTACGATTGTGAAATGGGTGTTCAGGGTGGGCGGGTGTACAGACAGGTGAGGGGGGCGTCATGCACTGGTAGATATGGAGAGCGGTACGATTGTGAAATGGGTGTTCAGGGTGGGCGGGTGTACAGACAGGCGAGGGGGGCGTCATGCACTGGTAGATATGGAGAGCGGTACGATTGTGAAATGGGTATTCAGGGTGGGCGGGTTTACAGACAGGCGAGGGGGGCGTCATGCACTGGTAGATATGGAGAGCGGTACGATTGTGAAATGGGTATTCAGGGTGGGCGGGTGTACAGACAGGCGAGGGGGGCGTCATGCACTGGTAGATATGGAGAGCGGTACGATTGTGAAATGGGTGTTCAGGGTGGGCGGGTGTACAGACAGGCGAGGGGGCGTCATGCACTGGTAGATATGGAGAGCGGTACGATTGTGAAATGGGTGTTCAGGGTGGGCGGGTGTACAGACAGGTGAGGGGGGCGTCATGCACTGGTAGATATGGAGAGCGGTACGATTGTGAAATGGGTGTTCAGGGTGGGCGGGTGTACAGACAGGCGAGGGGGGCGTCATGCACTGGTAGATATGGAGAGCGGTACGATTGTGAAATGGGTGTTCAGGGTGGGCGGGTGTACAGACAGGCGAGGGGGGCGTCATGCACTGGTAGATATGGAGAGCGGTACGATTGTGAAATGGGTGTTCAGGGTGGGCGGGTGTACAGACAGGCGAGGGGGGCGTCATGCACTGGTAGATATGGAGAGCGGTACAATGAGGAGATGGGGTAACGGAAGGGGTATTCAGGGGTGGGTCACTCACTGGTGTCAAAGGCTGCCCGGAGGGACTGGATGTCCGTGGCCACGCCAGAGATGCGGTAAATTCCAACCTCGTCGATGCCACGTTTCTCTACCTCCTCCACACACTGACGCACCACGTATGGAACCTTAGAACGTTCTCTCCTGTAACACAGACAGAGGCAGCATGGGGGGGGGGGCGAGAGAGGGTGGAGAGTGTGGGGGACGTAGCGGGGCAAGGGTTGAAGGAGTGTAGAGAGGGAGGAGGAGGGCAGGGGTGGAGAGTTGAGAGGTAGGGCTGATGGTGATTTAGGGGAAGGGGAGGGTGATGGGAAGGCTGAGGAGGAGGAGGTGGCATGGGTGGGGGGAGGGATGAGGGAGTGATGATAGTGTGGGGTAATGATGAGGGAGAGTGGGAGTGATGATGGAGAGGGGGAATGATGAGTGAGAGGGATGGAGACAGAGGGTGAAGGAGATTGGAGGGTGAGGAGGAGGTTGGGGAAAGAAAAGATGGGAAGAGTGTGGGGTGAGGGGGAGTGGCGAGGGCTGGGGAGAGGGAGTGAGAGACGGAGGTGGGCGGAGGGTAGAGGGAAGGTGGTGGGAGGGGAGGTGAGAGGGATGATGGGGAGAGGGGAGGGTAGAGGGACAGTGGGGGAGGGGAGGGGAAGGCAGGGGGAGGTGACAGAGGGAAGGTGCGGGAGGGTAGAGGGAAGGCGGTGGGAGGGGAGGTGTGAGGGGTGGGGAGAGGGGAGAGGGATGGGAGGGTAGAGGGACGGTGGGGGACGGGAGGGGACAGAGGGAAGGGACTGCAAAAGGGAGTGGGGTGAAGCTCAATGGATGGGGTCAGGCTTCCGGCTGTCAGACTTACTTGGTGACGATGCCTATCTTGACGCCGAAAACTCCATGTTGCCGGCGTGACGGGGTTCGTCGGAGACTCAGATCCCGGCTGCTGAACTTGAGTGACAGCAGCACCTCCACCTGCCGTCACCAGGGAGTAGGGTGAGGTCCTGGAACCTGATCCCCTCCCCTCCCCTCCCACTCCAACCCCTGAACCCTGAGACCCTTGACCCCACCCCAATTCATGGCAAATTGAGCATGGTTTCCTTCAGGGAAAATCCTACCAGACGAACCTGTCGGAATTCTTTGAGGAGATTACAAGGAGGATAGATAAAGGGGATGCAGTGGACTTTCAGAAGGCCTTGGACAAGGTGCCACACATGAAGCTGCTTACCAAGTTAAGAGCCCATGGTATTACAGGAGAGTTACTAACATGGTTAGAGCATTGGCTGATTGGTAGGAGGCAGCGAGTGGGAATAAAAGGATCCTTTTCTGATTGGCTGCCAGTGACTAGTGGTGTTCTGTAGAGGTCAGTGTTGGGACTGCTTCTCTTTATGCTGTAGATAAATGATTTAGATGATGGAATAGATGGCTTTGTTGCCAAGTTTGCAAAAATGATACGAAGATTGGTGGAGGGGCAGGTAGTGTTGAGGAAACAGGTAGACTGCAGTGGAACTTAGGCAGATTAGGAGAATGGACAAGAAAGTGGCAAATGAAATACAACACTGGAAAATGCATGGTCATCCACTTTGGTAGTGGAAATAAATGTGCAGACTATTTTCTAAATGGGGAGAAAATCCAAAAATCTGAGATGCAAAGGGACTTGAGAGTCCTTGTGCAGAACACCCTGAAGGTTAACTTGCAGATTGAGTCAGTGGTGAGGAAGGCAAATGCAATGTTAGCATTCATTTCAGGTGGTCTAGAATACAAGAGCAAGGATGTGATGCTGAGGCTTTATAAGGCACTGGTGAGGCCTCACCTTGAGTATTGTGAACAGCTTTGGGCTCCTCATCTTAAAAAAGATGTGCCGGCATTGGAGAGGGTCCATAGGAGGTTCACAAGGATGATTCCAGGAATGAAAGGATTATCATACAAGGAACATTTGATGGCTCTGGGTCTGTACTCGCTGGAATTCAGAAGGATGGTGGGGGGGGAATCTCATTGAAACGTTCCAAATGTTGAAAGGCCTAGACAGAGTAGATGTGGAAAGGATGTCTCCCACGGTGGGAGAGTCTAGGACAAGAGGGCACAGCCTCAGGATAGAAGAGTGCCCTTTCAAAACAGAGATGCAGAGAAATTTCTTTCGCCAAGGGGTGGTGAATTTGTGGAATTTGTTGCCACGTGCAGCTGTGGCTGGGTCACTGGGCGTGTTTAAGGCAGAGATTGATAGGGTCTCGATTGGACATGGCATCAAAGGTTGGGGGAGAAGACCAGGAACTGGGTTTAATGAGAAGAGAAAAAAGGATCAGCCATAATGGAAGGGCGGAGCAGACTCGATGGGCCAAATGGCCTAGTTCTGCTCCTCTGTCTGATGGTCTAGTTCCAGATTCCACCCCGAACTGAACCCAGTCTGACCATCTCTAACATCACCTTGCACCTGACCTCAACCTGACTCTGTCCTGACCCCAATCTGACCAGCAGCCCAGATCCAGCCTGACCACTTCCTAAAACTCATCTCCAACCCCAGGCTGACTCTGAGCGCTCCCACCTGACCTCTGACCCCAGCAGAAACCTCAACCTGACCACAGACAAAGCTAAAACCCCTCCTCACTGTCCCCACTCCCTTCTTTACCCCACTCCCTCACCGTCCCCACTCCCTCCCCGTCCGCACCCTTCTTCACCCCACTCCCTCACTGTCCCCACTCCCTTCTTCACCCCACTCCCTCCCTCACTGTCCCCACTCCCTTCTTCACCCCACACCCTCCCTCACTGTCCCCACTCCCTCCCTCACTGTCCCCACTCCCTTCTTCACCCTACACCCTCCCTCACTGTCCCCACTCCCTCCCTCACTGTCCCTACTCCCTTCTTCACCCCACTCCCTCCCTCACTGTCCCCACTCCCTTCTTCACCCCACACCCTCCCTCCCCGTCCCCGCTCCCTTCTTCACCCCACTCCCTCCCTCACTGTCCCCATTCACTTCCTCACCCCAATCCCTCACTGTCCCCACTCCTTCACCCCACTCCCTCCCTCACTGTCCCCACTCCCTTCTTCACCCCACTCCCTCCCTCACTGTCCCCACTCCCTTCTTCACCCCACACCCTCCCTCACTGTCCCCACTCCCTCCCTCACTGTCCCCATTCCCTTCTTCACCCCACTCCCTCCCCGTCCCCACTCCCTCCCCATCCCCACTCCCTCACTGTCCCCATTCCCTTCCTCACCCCAATCCTTCACTGTCCCTACTCCCTTCTTCACCCTACTCCCTCACTGTCCCCATTCCCTTCCTCACCCCAATCCCTCACTGTCCCTACTCCCTTCTTCACCCTACTCCCTCACTGTCCCCATTCCCTTCCTCACCCCAATCCCTCACTGTCCCTACTCCCTTCTTCACCCTACTCCCTCACTGTCCCCATTCCCTTCCTCACCCCAATCCCTCACTGTCCCCTCTCCCTTCTTCACCCCAATCCCTCCCTCACTGTCCCCATTCCCTTCCTCACCCCAGTCCCTCACTGTCCCCACTCCCTCCCTCACTGTCCCCACTCCCTCCCTCACTGTCCCCACTCCCTCCCTCACTGTCCCCACTATCCCCAACGTCAGACTCACCCCATTCATCTCCAGTGTTGCTGGCTGCCAGTTGCGACTCTGGGCCAACGTGGCGTCCAACTGTGAGCAACAGGGTGGGGTCAGACAGGGAGCATCAGAGAACACGCTCAACCCCCAACACTGACAGACACACACTCGCACTCATACACACACACATTCGCACACATACACACACACTCATACTCATACACACTGACACACACTCATACTCTCACATGCTGACACACACACGGCCACCACACCCTCCCATCCCCTCCTCCCACACCCAGAGTCAGTCACCCATTCTCTGGGGACTGAGCCTCCACACCTCCCACCTGGACTGGGGCTTTACCCACTGCCTCCAGGTAGGCCCTGGCTACAACCCACTGCTCTGGGACCCAGAACCACTCGCAGGGTCCTGACGTAAAACCTTCACTCACATCCCCTCTCCTGGCCATCTACCTACATTGACACTAACGTGCCAGGAGTCAATCCCTACCCTAATAAATACCCTCGGGATGGGTGTCCTCCTCCTGGAGGCAGTGACCCTGGGCAGGGTTGGGTGAAGGGAGGGAAGTGACTGTGGGAGAGGACAGTGTTCCTGGGTAGTGTCAGGTGTGGGGGCCTGAGGAGTGATCCTTGAGAAGGACGGGTGTGAGGGGTTGGGGTGACCCTGGGGAGGGATGGGTGAGGGGTGATGCTTAGGGGAGGGACGGGTGACACTTGGGACGGGTGTGGCGGGGTGAGGGGTGAATGGTGAGGGTGTGGGGAGGTGAGTGGTGAGGGGGTGGGGGGCTGAGGGGTGAGGGGTGAATGGTGAGGGGGTGAGTGGTGAGGGGGTGGGGGGGTGAGTGGTGAGGGTGTGAGTGGTGAGGGGGTGGGGGGCTGAGGGGCGAGGGGCGAATGGTGAGGGGTGAGGGGCTGAGTGGTGAGGGGGGGTGTGAGGGGTGGGAGGTGAATGGTGAGGGTTGGGGGTGAGTGGTGAGGGGGTGGGGGTGAGTGGTGAGGGGGTGGGGGTTGAGTGGTGAGGGGGTGGGGGTGAGTGGTGAGGGGGTAGGGGCTGTGGTGAGGGTTGGGGGGTGAGTGGTGAGGGGGTGGGGGGTGTGGTGAGTGGGGTGGGGGGTGTGGTGAGTGGGGTGGGGGTGAGTGGTGAGGGGGTGGGGGGTGTGGTGAGTGGGGTGGGGGGTGAGTGGTGAGGGGGTGGGGGGTGTGGTGAGGGGGTGGGGGGTGTGGTGAGTGGTGAGTGGTGAGGGGTGGGGGTGAGTGGTGAGTGGGGTGGGGGGTGAGTGGTGAGGGGTAAGGGCTGAGTGGTGAGGGTTGGGGGGTGAGTGGTGAGGGGGTGGGGGTGAGTGGTGAGGGGGTGGGGGGTGTGGTGAGTGGGGTGGGGGGTGTGGTGAGTGGGGTGGGGGGTGAGTGGTGAGGGTTGGGGGGTGAGTGGTGAGGGGATGGGGGGTGAGTGGTGAGGGATGGGGGGTGAGTGGTGAGGGGGTGGGGGTGAGTGGTGAGGGGGTGGGGGGTGTGGTGAGTGGGGTGGGGGGTGTGGTGAGGGGGTGGGGGTGAGTGGTGAGTGGGGTGGGGGGTGTGGTGAGTGGGGTGGGGGGTGAGTGGTGAGGGGGTAAGGGCTGAATGGTGAGGGTTGGGGGGTGAGTGGTGAGGGTTGGGGGGTGAGTGGTGAGGGGGTGGGGGTGAGTGGTGAGGGGGTGGGGGGTGTGGTGAGTGGGGTGGGGGGTGAGTGGTGAGGGTTGGGGGGTGAGTGGTGAGGGGATGGGGGGTGTGGTGAGTGGGGTGACCCTGGGGAGGGGCAGGGCTGTAACTCACCTGCACCTGCCCTTTACCCATGATGGTGTCGACAATTTCGTTGTCACCCTTGTTGAGCTTCAGTTTGTCGAGGGATTTCTCGTAACAGAGAACGCGGAGCCACTGTGAACCCTCCAGCTCGATCTCAAACTCCTACAGGGGGATGAGGGAGAGTCACATCCACACCCCCATCCCTCAACCTACCCCACCCCACCTTCTCCTCCCTCCCTCCCCACAACTACACCCCGCCTCGCTCCCCAACCCTCCTCTCTCCCTCCCATGCCAAACCCTCACTCCTATCCCGTCAGTACTAGCCCCACACCTGCAGTGGTTGTTAATGAGTTAATCCTATGCCCCCCCTCCCCCCACATCGGAGGTGTTCACATACTGTACAGAGGCCAGGTTATCAATAACATTCAGTGAATAGTCTGCATGTTGGCATCCTGGTGTGATCTGCACTCTCCCTTAATATCAAACACAAGAAGACGTCAGATGTGGTTGATCGTTGATGGAGTTGGGCCAGAGCCAGTGAAATCCCCAACGAGAAAGAACTGGCAGCAGGACTGTTCTTGTTCACATATATCAATGAAAAATATCCGGAGACTTATCAACTTATACTGCCTAAGCTAGTTTGCTAACTGAGCTGAGACTTTGCCAGGGTTGGTAGGCGACATCTTCAAGCTGCAGCTGGACACTTTGCAATAATCTGCGGGTCATGTCTAGGGAAATACACAGAGACACAAACACAGCAGAGAAGCCAGTCAAACTCTGGAAATTTGGGGATCAAAGCAGATGATCTCATGGGTGGATCAGGACTGACAGATACTCAGAAAAAGGAGTACAAAGCAGTGCAGGACAAATTCAAAGATTATTTCACAGGGAAGCAAAATGCAACATACGAGAGGGCAAGGTTCAACTCCAGAAAACAGAAGCCAGATGAAATCACAGCATTGTCTGCCCTGTGAGACAACGGCATGTGGAAACCTGAGCGATGAGCTCATGAGGTCAGGATTATTGTCAGACTACTGGACAACAAATTGTCAGAGAGACTTCACTGCCGGTATGACTCACACTAAAGAAAGCGATCACTGTGGTCAGGCAGAGTGAAAATGTTCCTCAGCACCAGGCAGGACACAGACATGAAAATGATGCTGAGGTAAAGCTTGAGGCTGTACAAAAAGGGCACAAACAAGGTGCAGTCAGACAGTTGACTGAAAGAGGCAACAATAGAGCTCAGCTCAAACAAACCAGCAAGTGAAACTAAGATGGGGTAAACTGTCCAACAGCAGTGATGCAGCAAGTCTCCATTCCATGTCAAAGAGCTCGGTCCAGCAGAAGAGAAATGCACCAGTGCAGTAGAGTTGGCCATTATAACAGCCATTGTCACTCAAAGCAGATCTTCAGGAATTCAAAGAACATGATTATGTGAGGAGCCCAAATTATATGCTCTGGGTAGAGTGAACAATCACTCAATTTCACTGACTACAATTTCAAAGCACTTCTATGGACGAGTAGTACAGACCCAGCCTTTCTTTGTTTTCAAGAGGGCAGGTGTAGTGGTAGTTAATGGGTTAATCCTATGTTTCTCAGTTAGCCACTCCCACATGTAAGCAGTTCCCAAGTTGGGTTATCAATAAAATTCTGTTCAAAATCCTGCAAGCTGGCGCCCTGGTATGTCCAGAGACCTCCTCCCTCAACATTGGATGTAACAACAACCACACCCACAGGGGAGGACGACCTTCCCACATCCCACCTCCCTCCAACTCCCCCACACAGCGTGCAACCACTCCCAACCTTCACCATCCCACATCCCACATCCCTCCAACTCCCCCACACAGCGTGCAACCACTCCCAACCTTCACCATGCCCCACCATCCCACAACCCACATCCCTCCAACTCCCTCACACAGCGTGCAACCACTCCCAACCTTCACCATCCCACATCCCACCTCCCTCCAACTCCCTCACACAGCGTGCAACCACTCCCAACCTTCACCATCCCACATCCCACCTCCCTCCAACTCCCTCACACAGCGTGCAACCACTCCCAACCTTCACCATCCCACATCCCACATCCCTCCAACTCCCCCACACAGCGTGCAACCACTCCCAACCTTCACCATCCCACATCCCACCTCCCTCCAACTGCCTCACACAGCGTGCAACCACTCCCAACCTTCACCATCCCACATCCCACCTCCCTCCAACTCCCCCACACAGCGTGCAACCACTCCCAACCTTCACCATGCCCCACCATCCCACAACCCACATCCCTCCAACTCCCTCACACAGCGTGCAACCACTCCCAACCTTCACCATCCCACAACCCACCTCCCTCCAACTCCCTCACACAGCGTGCAACCACTCCCAACCTTCACCATCCCACATCCCACCTCCCTCCAACTCCCCCACACAGCGTGCAACCACTCCCAACCTTCACCATGCCCCACCATCCCACAACCCACATCCCTCCAACTCCCTCACACAGCGTGCAACCACTCCCAACCTTCACCATCCCACAACCCACCTCCCTCCAACTCCCTCACACAGCGTGCAACCACCTCCCAACCTTCACCATCCCACATCCCAACTCCCTCACACAGCGTGCAACCACTCCCAACCTTCACCATCCCACCTCCCTCCAACTCCCCCACACAGCGTGCAACCACCTCCCAACCTTCACCATCCCACATCCCTCCAACTCCCCCACACAGCGTGCAACCACTCCCAACCTTCACCATCCCACATCCCTCCAACTCCCTCACACAGCGTGCAACCACTCCCAACCTTCACCATCCCACATCCCTCCAACTCCCTCACACAGCGTGCAACCACTCCCAACCTTCACCATCCCACATCCCTCCAACTCCCCCACACAGCGTGCAACCACTCCCAACCTTCACCATCCCACATCCCTCCAACTCCCTCACACAGCGTGCAATCACTCCCAACCTTCACCATCCCACAACCCACATCCCTCCAACTCCCTCACACAGCGTGCAACCACTCCCAACCTTCACCATCCCACATCCCTCCAACTCCCTCACACAGCGTGCAATCACTCCCAACCTTCACCATCCCACAACCCACCTCCCTCCAACTCCCCCACACAGCGTGCAACCACTCCCAACCTTCACCATCCCACAACCCAACTCCCTCCAACTCCCCCACACAGCGTGCAACCACTACTAACCTTCACCATCCCACAACCCACCTCCCTCCAACTCCCTCACACAGCGTGCAACCACCTCCCAACCTTCACCATGCCCCGCCATCCCACCTCCCTCCAACTCCCCCACACAGTGTGCAACCACTCCCAACCTTCACCATCCCACAACCCAACTCCCTCACACAGCGTGCAATCACCTACCCACCCATCAAGCCTCTCCACTGTCCCTCTACAAACACACCACAATCTCCATTTACCTCGCTCTGCCCCGGCCACATACCTCATTCCATTGAGGCTCGGTCGTGTCCCGGAATACCCTCGTCTTTGCTTTACTAACAAAGTAGCCAAAGGAATCAACTTCCAGAGTGCAATACAGACCTGTGAGCAGAGTGTGGAGAGAGAGAATGTGTAATGGGTGAGAATGAGAGTGGAGAAAGGAGAGAGTGAGTGTGAGAGCGAGGGTGAAGAAAGAGAGACAGTGAGTGTGAGCAGTGTGGAGAGAGAGAATGTGTAATGGGTGAGAATGAGAGTGGAGAAAGGAGAGAGTGAGTGTGAGAGCGAGGGTGAAGAAAGAGAGAGTGAGTGTGAGCAGTGTGGAGAGAGAGAATGTGTAATGGGTGAGAATGAGAGTGGAGAAAGGAGAGAGTGAGTGTGAGAGCGAGGGTGAAGAAAGAGAGACAGTGAGTGTGAGCAGTGTGGAGAGAGAGAATGTGTAATGGGTGAGAATGAGAGTGGAGAAAGGAGAGAGTGAGTGTGAGAGCGAGGGTGAAGAAAGAGAGACAGTGAGTGTGAGCAGAGAGTGTGGAGAGAGAGAATATGTAATTGGTGAGAATGAGAGTGGAGAAAGGAGAGAGAGAGAGTGAGTGTGAGAGCGAGGGTGGAGAGAGAGAATGTGTAATGGGTGAGAATGAGAGTGGAGAAAGGAGAGAGTGAGTGTGAGAGCGAGGGTGAAGAAAGAGAGACAGTGAGTGTGAGCAGAGAGTGTGGAGAGAGAGAATATGTAATTGGTGAGAATGAGAGTGGAGAAAGGAGAGAGAGAGAGTGAGTGTGAGAGCGAGGGTGGAGAGAGAGAATGTGTAATGGGTGAGAATGAGAGTGGAGAAAGGAGAGAGTGAGTGTGAGAGCGAGGGTGAAGAAAGAGAGACAGTGAGTGTGAGCAGAGAGTGTGGAGAGAGAGAATATGTAATTGGTGAGAATGAGAGTGGAGAAAGGAGAGAGAGAGAGTGAGTGTGAGAGCGAGGGTGGAGAGAGAGAATGTGTAATGGGCGAGAATGAGAGTGGAGAAAGAGAGAGAGAGTGAGTGTGAGAGCGAGGGTGGAGAGAGAGAATGTGTAATTGGTGAGAATGAGAGTGGAGAAAGG
Organism: Hypanus sabinus; assembly: GCF_030144855.1. NCBI lineage: Eukaryota > Metazoa > Chordata > Chondrichthyes > Myliobatiformes > Dasyatidae > Hypanus > Hypanus sabinus. The sequence continues at coordinate 181,575,002 of NC_082711.1, forward strand.
AGAGAGAGAGAGTGAGTGTGAGAGCGAGGGTGGAGAGAGAGAATGTGTAATGGGCGAGAATGAGAGTGGAGAAAGAGAGAGAGAGTGAGTGTGAGAGCGAGGGTGGAGAAGGAGAGAGAGTGTGAGGGTGGAGAAGGAGAGAGAGAGAGAGGGTGGAGAGAGAGAGTGAGTGTGAGCGAGGGTGAAAGAGAGAGTGTGAGAGCAAGGGTGGAGAGTGAGTGTAAGAGCAAGGGTGGAGAGAGAGTGAGAGAGAGAGTGAGGGTGGAGAAAGAGAGAGTGAGAGCGAGGGTGGAGAGAGAGAGAGTGAGAGCAAGGGTGGAGAGAGAGAATGTGTAATGGGCGAGCATGAGAGTGGAGAAAGAGAGAGTGAGTGTGAGAGCGAGGGTGGAGAGAGAGAGTGAGGGTGGAGAAAGAGAGCGTGAGAGCGAGGGTGGAGAGAGAGAGAGTGAGAGCAAGGGTGGAGAGAGAGAATGTGTAATGGGCGAGCATGAGAGTGGAGAAAGAGAGAGTGAGTGTGAGAGCGAGGGTGGAGAGAGAGAGTGAGGGTGAGAGCGAGGGTGCAGAGAGAGAGTGTGTGTGAGAGCGAGGGTGGAGAGAGAGAGTGAGGGTGGAGAAAGAGAGAGAGTGTAAGAGCAAGGGTGGGGAGAGAGAGAGCGAGGGTGGAGAATGAGAGAGTGACTGTGTGCGAGGGTGGAGAGAGAGAGAGAGCATGTGGCAGAGGGAGCAAGGGTGTGGGGAGAGGGTGAGAGTGGGGGAGTGAATGGGTGCAGTGTGTGAGTGGGGGGGTTGTGGGAGAGGTAGCCCGGGATGAACCCGGATTACAGAGGGGGATTTGTGGGGGGTGGTTGGAGAAAGAGGACTTCACACTCACTGGCTGAGCTCTTGAATCCTTTTGCAGATCGAACGATGACGTGAAGAAACCCGTACAGGCCGGTGGGCTCATCATCTGAGCAGCGAGGGAGGTGGTAGGAGTGTGAGGGTGGATGTGGTAGGAAGGTGTGAGAGGTGGTAGAAGGGTAAAGGTGGGTATGGGTGGGTAGGGGAGGAGTGGTAGAGAATTATTTTTCCGGGCTGTACTCAGTCCCTCTGTGACCAAAATTCCCCCCTTCCCCTCTGCCTCTCCCTGACATCCAACAGGCAACCAAACACCCCACCAACCCCATTACAAAGTCAATGATCCCCTCCACTCACCAGCCCCCCCACCCCTGCTGCAGACCCTCTGGACTCACCTTCCTTGTGGCTGGTGACAGGAAGGCTGTGGACAGTTCTCAGCTTTACGCATGAACCCATCAGCATCTGGAGCTCCAGAGAACTCAGCACAAAACCCTGCGGATCTGGGGAGGTGTAGAGGGGTGACTGATGGAGAGCTGGTAGCGGGGGGAGGGGATGTGGTTGATCGTAGCGGGGGAGGGGATGTGGTTGATCGTAGCGGGGGGATGTTGTTGATCGTAGCGGGGGAGGGGATGTTGTTGATCGCAGCGGGGGGATGTTGTTGATCGTAGTGGGGGAGGGGATGTGGTTGATCGTAGTGGGGGGATGTGGTTGATCGTAGCGGGGAGGGGATGTGGTTGATCGTAGCGGGGAGGGGATGTGGTTGATCGTAGCGGGAGGGATGTTGTTGATCGTAGTGGAGGGATGTTGTTGATAGTAGCTGGGAGGGATGTTGTTGATCGCAGCGGGAGGGATGTTGTTGATCGTAGCGGGAGGGATGTTGTTGATCGTAGCGGGGGAGGGGATGTTGTTGATCGTAGCGGGGAGGGATGTTGTTGATCGCAGCGGGAGGGGATGTTGTTGATCGCAGCGGGAGGGATGTTGTTGATCGTAGTGGGGGGATGTTGTTGATCGTAGCGGGGAGGGGATGTTGTTGATCGTAGCGGGAGGGATGTTGTTGATAGTAGCGGGGGAGGGGATGTGGTTGATCGTAGCGGGAGGGATGTTGTTGATAGTAGCTGGGAGGGATGTTGTTGATCGTAGCAGGAGGGATGTTGTTGATCGTAGCGGGAGGGATGTTGTTGATCGTAGCGGGAGGGATGTTGTTGATCGTAGCGGGGGAGGGGATGTGGTTGATCGTAGCGGGAGGGATGTTGTTGATCGTAGCGGGGGAGGGGATGTTGTTGATCGTAGCGGGGGAGGGGATGTTGTTGATCGTAGCAGGAGGGATGTTGTTGATCGTAGTGCGAGGGATGTTGTTGATCGTAGTGGGGGGATGTTGTTGATCGTAGCGGGAGGGATGCTGTTGATCGTAGCGGGGAGGGGATCTGGTTGATCGTAGCGGGGAGGGGATGTGGTTGATCGTAGCGGGAGGGATGTTGTTGATCGTAGCGGGGATGGATGTTGTTGATCGTAGCGGGGAGGGATGTGGTTGATCGTAGCGGGGAGGGATGTTGTTGATCGTAGCGGGGAGGGATGTTGTTGATCGTAGCGGGGAGGGATGTTGTTGATCGTAGCGGGAGGGATGTTGTTGATCGTAGCGGGAGGGATGTTGTTGATCGTAGTGGGGGGATGTTGTTGATCGTAGCGGGAGGGATGTTGTTGATCGTAGCGGGGGAGGGGATGTGGTTGATCGTAGCGGGAGGGATGTTGTTGATCGTAGCGGGGAGGGATGTTGTTGATCGTAGCGGGGAGGGATGTTGATCGTAGCGGGGAGGGATGTTGTTGATCGTAGCGGGGAGGGATGTTGTTGATCGTAGCGGGGGAGGGGATGTGGTTGATCGTAGCAGGAGGGATGTTGTTGATCGTAGCGGGGAGGGATGTTGTTGATCGTAGCGGGGAGGGATGTGGTTGATCGTAGCGGGAGGGGATGTGGTTGATCGTAGCGGGGGAGGGGATGTGGTTGATCGTAGCGGGGGAGGGATGTTGTTGATCGTAGCGGGGAGGGATGTTGTTGATCGTAGCGGGGGAGGGGATGTTGTTGATCGTAGCGGGGGAGGGGATGTGGTTGATCGTAGTGGGGGGATGTGGTTGATCGTAGCGGGGAGGGATGTGGTTGATCGTAGCGGGGAGGGATGTGGTTGATCGTAGCGGGGAGGGATGTGGTTGATCGTAGCGGGGAGGGATGTGGTTGATCGTAGCGGGAGGGATGTTGTTGATCGTAGCGGGGAGGGATGTTGTTGATCGTAGTGGGGGAGGGGAGTGGATTGATCATAGCGGGGTAGGGGAGGTGTTTGGTTGTAATGGGGGGAGGTGGTTGATTGTAGTGGGGGTGACCATGGTGGGGACTACTGTAGAAGTGAGGGTGACTCTCAGTAAGTTGCGTGGTGCCTGCCCAACTGATGGAACTAGCCAACAGCTGTTGAGTGTCAAAGGTCAAAGCATTTGGAGACAGGGTGGGTGATGGGTCGGAGTGCCGTGTTTCAGGGTTCGGAACACAGAGTTTCAGAGGCTGGGGCAAAAGCATACCTTTCCTCTGCTGCTTCTCAATAGCCTCTCTCCACTCACAGCGCTCATAGTCAGATGACAGCAGGAACTGGAAGCTCTAAACAGGAGGGACACAGTCAGACATCAATCCCAACCCCCCAAGCCCCCTCCCTCATCCTTGAACCCTGATTCTGAACTTTGACCTTTAACCTGTCATCAGCCATCCTCCCTCTTGCCCCTGAACATTGACTCCTATCCTTAGACATCATCCTTCTGACTCCTGAACACTGAAATTGTCCATGGAACCCCCCATTAACCCATCCCCTCCCCAAATGCACTGACCTTTCACCTGAGTGTTGCCCAAGGCACTGACCTTGCCGTTCTTGTTGTGGATGCGGAAGGGGATGTTGGGTGAGTGCATCAGCAGCCAAGACTCTAACTCAAACACCTTCCTTCTCAGACGCTCCACCGCTCGATTCTGAGCCTTTGGCAGTTTCTGCAAAGTTGGAGTATAGGTCAGTCCTGGTCAACACAGGTCAGCATTGGTCAGTCCTGGTCAACACAGGTCAGTGGTCAACGCAGGTCAGCATCGGTCAGTCCTGGTCAACGCAGGTCAGCATTGGTCAACGCAGGTCACTATTGGTCAGTCCTGGTCAACACAGGTCAGCATTGGTCAGTCCTGGTCAACGCAGGTCACCATTGGTCAGTCCTGGTCAACGCAGGTCAGCATTGGTCAGTCCTGGTCAACGCAGGTCACCATTGGTCAGTCCTGGTCAACGCAGGTCAGTGGTCAACACAGGTCAGCATCGGTCAGTCATAGTCAACACCGGTCAGCATCAGTCAATCCAGGTCAACACCGGTCAGCATTGGTCAGTCCTGGTCAACGCAGGTCACCATTGGTCAGTCCTGGTCAACGCAGGTCAGCATTGGTCAGTCCTGGTCAATGCAGGTCACCATTGGTCAGTCCTGGTCAACACAGGTCAGTGGTCAACACAGGTCAGCATCGGTCAGTCCTAGTCAACACTGGTCACCATTGGTCAGTCCTAGTCAACACTGGTCAGCATTGGTCAGTCCTGGTCAACGCAGGTCAGCATGGTCAGTCTTGGTCAATACAGGTCACCATTCGTCAGTCCTGGTCAACGCAGGTCAGTGGTCAACACAGGTCAGTAGGCAACACCGGTCAGCATTGGTCGGTCCTGGTCAACGCAGGTCAGTGGTCAACACAGGTCAGCATCGGTCAGTCCTAGTCAACACTGGTCAGCATTGGTCAGTCCTGGTCAACACTGGTCAGTGGTCAACACAGGTCAGCATCGGTCAGTCATAGTCAACACCGGTCAGCATTGGTCAGTCCTGGTTAACACAGGCAGTGGTCACCACAGGTCAGCATCGGTCAGTCCTAGTCAACACCGGTCAGCATTGGTCAGTCCTGGTTAACACAGGCAGTGGTCACCACAGGTCAGCATCGGTCAGTCCTAGTCAACACCGGTCAGCATCGGTCAATCCTGGTCAATGCAGGTCAGCATTGGTCAGTCCTGGTCAATGCTCCCTCCCCCAAAACTGTCAAACACCCCAACGCCCACCCCCACTACTCGTAAACAGTCAACGTTTTAGGCCGAGACCCTTCGGAGTCTTGCTGAAGAGTCTCGGCCCAAAACATCGACTATATTTTTTCCGTAGATGCTGCCTGGCCTGCTGAGTTCCTCCAGCATTTTGTGTGTGCTGCCTGCATTGGTCAATGCAGGTCCGTACTGGTCGATACTGATCAACAACAGTACGGTACTGGTTAGTGCAGGTCAGTATTAGTTAATGCTGGTCAAACCAGGTGGGTAGTGGTCACTGCCTATCAACACAGTTTAGTATTGATGAGTACTGGTCAACACAGGTCAGTATAGGTCCATATTGATAAATACTGGTAAGTACTAATGAGTATTTGTCAGTGCTAGCCTTCGCAGGTCAGTGCTAGTCAGTACTGATCTGTGCAGGTCAATATTAGTCAGAGCAGGTCAGTATTGGTTGATACTGGTCAGTGCAGGTCAGTACTGGTAATACTGTTCCCCCAATGGTCATAGAATAGGTCTGTGTTGATCAGTACTAGTCAATGAAGATCAAAATTTGTCAGTACTGGTCAACGCAGGTTGGTATTTGACAGTACTTGTCAACATAGGATGGCACTGTTCAGTACTGGTCAGTGCAGGTTGGTATTTGACAGTACTTGTCAACATAGGATGGCACTGTTCAGTACTGGTCAGTGCAGGTTGGTATTTGACAGTACTTGTCAACATAGGATGGCACTGTTCAGTACTGGTCAGTGCAGGTTGGTATTTGACAGTACTTGTCAACATAGGATGGCACTGTTCAGTACTGGTCAGTGCAGGTTGGTATTTGACAGTACTTGTCAACATAGGATTGCACTGTTCAGTACTGGTCAGTGCAGGTCAATTTTGGCAAGTTCTGGTCAGAGCAGGTTAGTATTGGTCAACACAGGTAGGTACTGGCAAATGCTGTCGTCCCCCCCCCCCCCAAATTGGTCATTGAACATCGATTTTGATTAATACTGGTCAACGCAGATCTATGTTGGTCAATACTTGTCAATGCAGATCATAATTGGTTAGTACTGGTCAGTAATGGTTAACGCTGTTCCCTCCACCGGGAGACCACGGGAACACTCGGTGATCCCTCACTGAAGGAGAGACCTAGCAGTCTGTCTGAAAGTCCACCAATGGAATCAGGAGGGAGAGTGAGTGTGGTTGAGTCAGCGCCGGGAGGGATGGGGGGTTAAGGTGTCGGGTAGGGTCAGAGGTCCAGGGATTGTCACATGCACTGACCTTCTCTCGCTGGATCTCATTCTTGGCATGGGAGATCTTCACCTTGGCCTCGTCGAGCTCGCGGTCTGGGATGGGTGGGAGCTGGGGTCCCGTCTCGCGGTCCTCGGCTGACACCAGTACCAGCTCCCACAGTGGCACGTACCATTTACACTCATACTGTGGCACCTTCCTGCCCACACACATCCTGTCAGGCTTTTTGGCCCATTTCTCCTAACCCAAACTCCTCCCAAATACCCCCCTACACCACCCCATCGGGCCGCCCCCACCCAAACCCACTGGCATGTGCTGGGACCAATTCATCCAAAGACCATCCAGCCCACTGCCCCCCAAGTCTGTCTAATTGGGGAGTAACGGGGGTGATACTCTTTCCTCAAACTCCCCAACCCAAACCTCCCCAAACCCACTGACACCACCCAGTCTCTTACTTTGTTACCCAGTGACCCCACCCCAATCTTCCTTAGCCACCCTGGGGTTCGGGTAGAGGGGTAGTGTGATGGACCTTCCCACACACAGGCCAGCCACTCCATCCAAAACATCAACTGTCCCACAACAGCCTAAAGAATGAGGGAGGGGGAGGGGAGAGTGGGGGAATGAGGGGTAGAGTGAGGGAAGAGGGGTAGAATGGACAGAGAGTAAGTGAGGGAGGAGGAATGAGAGAGGGAGGAGGGGATATTGAGGGAGGACAAACAGGATTTGGGGAGAGGAGTCATTGCTCAAGGAAGTAGTGAAGGATGGAGGAGTGAGGTGTGAGAGGTTAGGGGTGACAGTGGGGGATTGGGGTCAGAGTTGGGAGAGGGCTGAGTGAGGTGGGGGTCAGTGATTAGGGGCTGAGGGAAGTGAGTGAATGAAGACAGTGGAGTCAGGGATGAGGGTGAGCGGTTAGGGGTGAGAGATGTGGGGGTGACAGTGGGGGATTGGGGTCAGAGTTGGGAGAGGGCTGAGTGAGGTGGGGGTCAGTGGTTAGGGGCTGAGGGAAGTGAATGAGGAAGAGTCAGGGATAAGATGGTGAGCGGTGATAACTTACACAGCAGTGGGTTTCTTGAGCTTGGCACACAGCAGCAGGTCAGTGAAGAGGAAGAGATGTCTCAGCTTCCTCACCCCCTCCGATACCTCGACCAGGAACCCGTCCTTCACGAGCTGCCGGCTCTGGGGCCAAAGGGGTGGATTCACTGACAGGAGACTGACCGACCAGACGACCACCCCACACCCCGACCACCCTGCAAAACACTCCCCCATTGCAAAATATTGACTGTCCAGCTCCCCTACGGATCCTTCCTGATCCAGTCAGTTCCTCCAGCCATTTCTGTGTCAACCTCCTCACAAATATTAATTCACCAGTCGGGTTTCAGATCACGTAAACTATTATTAGTGTTAAGTGAACACAAGATTTCAAAAGCAAGCACAGCCTGTTGGCACTTCCAGCAAAGCTTGAGATCATTGGGTAATTTAGCACTTGGCAAGGACCAATAAAATGTTAAGTTAAAGTGGAGCCACCATTGCTGGAGTGGGCCAAGGTTAGAATGGGGGAGCTTGAGGCTTTGCCTCAAGATGATTCAGCGAGAAGTGGCAGAGGGTAAGGTACAATCTTGAAGTACAAAAAAGCTGGATGAACTCAGCAGGTCGGGCAGCGTCCATTGAAAGCAGCAGTCAACAATATTTCTATCTCTCATTCTCATTGCAGTTAGACAGGAAATGCAGGGAGACCTCCATGACCCTGATGACTCCACCTGCAGCTTCTAACACTCCATGTCGACTCCCAGAAGGTTAATTTACAGATCGCATCTGTGGTAAAGAAGGCAAATGCAATTTCGGCTTTTATTTCAAGTGGAACAGAATATAAAAGCAAGGAGATGATGCACTTGGAGTGTTACCAACAGTTCTGGGCCCCATATCTCAGAAAGGATGTGTTGTCATTGGAGAGAGTCCAGAGGAGGTTCATGAGGATTATTCTGGGAATGAAAGGGTTAACATATGAGGAGCGTTTGGCAGCTTTGAGCCTGTACTCACTGGAATTTAGAAGAATATGAGGGACAGGAGGGATCTCATTGAAACCTACCGAATGTTAAAAGGACTAGACAGAGTGGATGTGGAGGGGATGTTTCCTACGGTGGGGGTATCCAGAACTAAGGGGCTCAGTCTCAAAATGGAGGGGCAACCTTTTAGAACAGAGGTAAAGAGGATTTTTTTTAGCCAGAGGGTAGTGAATCTGTGGAATTCTCTGCCATAGACTGCAGCAGAGGCCAAGTCCATGGGTGTACTTAAGGTGGAAATTGATTGCTTCCTGATCTGTCTGGACATCAAAGGATATGGTGAGAAGGCGGATGTATTGGGTTGAGTGGGATCTGGGATTAGGCATGATGAAATGTCAGAGCAGACTCGAAGGGCAGAATGGCCCAATTCTGCTCCTATGTCTTATTGGCTTACGGTGGAAGAGTTGGAGCTTGAACTCGATGAACATTGATCATTCTTGAGGGTGAAAGGCAAGATATTTAGAGAGGTAGATACACCCAAGGTGCAGGACACAGGGAACTGTGTGACCATCAGGAAGGAGCAAGGCAATAGGCAGCCAGTGCAGAGTACCCCCGTGGCCATTCCCCTCAGCAACTGGTATACTTGGATAGTTTGGGAGGGCGGGGTGTTAGTGGAAATGACCTAGCTGTCTTGAGGAAAATTAGAACATGAGAAATAGGAGCAGGAGTAGACCATCTGGCCTGTCGTGCCTGCCCCGTCATTCAGGTAAACTATCAGAAGTTGCAGCTGGATTTGGACCAGCTGGAAAAATGAGCTGAAAAATAGTAGATGGAATTTAATGCAGTCAAGTGTGAGGTGTTACACTTTGGTATGTCAAGCCAGGGTAGGACTTGCAAACTGAGCAGAAGTGTGGTAGAACAGAGGGATCTGGGAACACAGGTCCATAATCTCTTGAAAGTGGTGCCACTGGTAGATAGGGTTGTCAAAAAAGCTTTGAATAAGGTTGAATAAGTTAGGACTTTATTCCCTAGAGCATAGGAGAATGAGGGGAGATGTCAATGTTCTAAGTGCAGTTATCATTGTATGTACACTATTTACAACTTTGAGATTCATCTCCTTACAGGCAGCCACAAAGAAACCCATTAAAAAAGACCCATCGGACACCTAATGTGCAGAGAAGAAACAAATTGTGTTAACAATAAAAGTAAGCAAATAACATTCAGAACTGAATTTCATGAAAGTGAATCCACAGCCTCAGTTCAGTGTAGAGACGAGCAAACCTTGGAGGGAACTGGCCTGTCCCTCGCCTTCAGCCCCAATCTGGCCTGGCGGTTAAATCATCCAAACGTTGGGTCTCTCCTTGCTCTTGGACCCAGGCCCTGCCCTCCTGGACCACTACACAACCTTCCCAATTTGTCCCAACACTTAGATCAGTCAAACCTCAGGTCTTCCCTTGTACTAAGGCCTGAGCCCAGCACCTCGACTCGGCATCTCCTCACCTCAGTTCCGCCACATCAAAGTGGGTCCAAGTCCGCTTCAGCAACAGCCAAACATTGGCTCATTTCCTGCTCTCAGGCCCAGGGCCTACTGTCTTGATTTGGCCCATACGTGCAACACCGCAACCTTTCTGCACCTCCGACTTCAGTTCACACCTCAAAAATGGCAGGTTGTATAGGCAGTTCAACAGCTCAACTCCAAAAGAGAATTTACAGGCTATTGATAGCAATGATCTTATCCATAAGACCCCAATCTGTTAAGTTAGACAAACTCTCCTCCTCCATTCTCACCCTGAACACCGGGCCTCAAGGCTGTGTGCTGAGCCCTCTTCTGTACTCCCTTTTCACCTATGACTGCATTCCTGTACATGGTTCTAACACCATAATCAAGTTTGCAGACGACACTACAGTGGTTGGCCTGATCAGAGGGAATGATGAGACGGCCTACAGGGACGAGGTCCAGCACCTGTCTGTGTGGTGTGCGGACAACAACCTGGCCCTTAACACCCAGAAGACCAAGGAGATCATTGAGGACTTCAGGCATGCTAGGAGCCACACTCACGTCCCCATCTACATCAACGGAGCTGTAGTGGTGCGTGTATCAAGCTTCAAATTCCTTGGTGACCACATTTCCGAGGATCTCTCCTGGTCCCTGAACTCCTCCATCCTGATCGAAAAGGTGTAACAGTGCCTTTATTTCCTGCGCAGCATCAAGAAAGCTCACCTCTGTCCCAGGATACTGACAGAGTTTTACCGCTGTACAATTGAGAGCATACTCATTAACTGCATCTCAGTGTGGTATGGCAATTGTCCCATACCAGACCGCAAAGCACTCCAGCAGGTGGTGAAAACTGCCCAGCAGATTATCGGCACCCAATTGCCCACCATTGAGAACATCTACCATAAACGCTGCCTGGGCAGGGCAAAAAGCATTATCAAGGATGCATCTTACCCTAACCATGGACTTTTTACTCTCCTCCCATCCGGTAGGTGCTACAGGAGCCTCCGCTCCCACACCAGCAGGCACAGGAAGAGTTTCTTCCCTGAGGCTGTGACCCTGCTGAACCTCACATCACAGCGCTAAGGAGTATTGCACCCATATTGTACTGTCTCACTACATTTATATTTGTGTGCTGTAACTTACTTTTTATTCACAGTTATTTTGTAAATAACACTATTCTTTGCATTTCTGGTTAGATGCTAACTGCAATTCATTTGGCTTTGTATCTGTACTCGGCACAATGACAATGACGTTGAATCCAATCTAATCTAATCTAATAAGATATAGGAGCAGAAGTAGGCCATTCGGCCCATTGAGTCTCTGCCATTCAACCACAGGCTGATCCAATTCTTCCAGTCATCCCCACTCCCCTGACTTCTCCCCATACCCTTTGATGCCCTGGCTAATCAAGAACCTATCTATCTCTGTCTTAAATGCACCCAATGACTTGGCCTCCACAGCCACTTGTGGCAACAAATTCCAAAGATTTACCACCCTCTGACTAAAGTAATTTTTAAAGTAAAGTAAATGGACGTCCTTCAATCCAAGACTCCCCTACCATCCAAAAAATGTGTGATTAACACAGTCAGTTGTTTGTTACCAGAAAGTCATCACTGTGCCATCTTAAACTGGAAGAGGTATACAGAATGATGAGGGGTATAGGTGGGGTAAATGCAAACTGGCTTTTTCCACCGAGGTTGGTGAGACTGGAACTAAAGATCATGGGTTAAAGGTGAAAAGTAAAATGTTTAAATGGAACATGAGGGGAAACTTCACTCAGAGGAAGATGAGAGTGTGGAAGGAGCTACCAGCACAAGTGGTGATGCGGGTTTGATTTCAACACTTAGGAGAAGTTTGGATAGGTACATGAATAGAGGCCTACAGTCAGAGTGCAAGTCAAAGAGACTAGTTACAATAATAGTTTGGTACAGACTAGAAGGGCTGAAGGATCTGTTTCTGTGCTGTAGTGTTTTATGGCTCTCTGACCCCTGCATCCATCTGCTGAGACCCCTTTTCCAACACCAAACCCCTCGCCCTTCTACCACCATCCATATTTTCACCTCATCCCTTCAGCCTCCCATTCCATTTCTCCGCCCCTCGCCCTCACCTCGCCCTTGGCCAGTCCAACAGGTGTGGGTCGTTCTGCGGTTTCCTGGTTGATGCTGGACAGGAGATTGTGGGAGATGCGAAGAGCGTCCTCCAGCAGCGGGTAGTCAGGGTGATCAACTGGGGTGTGTTTCAGCAGGTCCTACAACACACAGCAGAGACAGGTTACAGAGGGGTTCCAGGGAGTAAGGGTCAGGATGGAAGGAAATGATGGGTTGGGGGCCACATTCGGGAGGTATGGTTTTGAGGGATTCACAGGGGTGGGGAGCGGGGCGCGGATTCGGGGCGAAGGTGGCTCAGTGATGTCTGTACTCACGTGCAACACCAATGTACTTCGGGTGACACGGTCAATGGGCTTGTAGAGAAGGGCTGGAACACAGACAGAATTGTGACTGAGACCGAGACTCACTACACTACTCCCAACCCCACACACACACCACAGTCCGCCTGTCCCAAACCCAGTCTCACCAGCCCCCCCACCCCTGTCCCATGGGAGAGTAACGACCTCAACTCACCCCCTCGTCACACACGGTTACCATGCTGGTGGGCAGCCCTGAACCTCCTTCATGTGCAGACGCCTCTCCAGCCCTCCTATGCATGTACCACACACTGATACACGCAAGCTCCTGGACAGAGCACCGGGCCCAGGGAGGAGAGATTCAACATGCGATGGGGACAGGTGGAGGGTGGGATCAGAGGGTGAGGGGTGTGTCAGGGCAGTCCAGGGCGGGGACAAGGATGACGATGGGGGCAGTCCGGGGTGAGGCGAGGGCGGTCTGGGGTGAGGTTAGGGCGGGTCTGGGGTGAGGGCAAGAGGGGTCAAGGTCTGGGTCAGCACTATCCTACCTTCCAGTGTGACAGAGGTGGAGGTTTCCTTCGGATCTTTGCAGCTTTTGACCTTGATGTCCTGGAGGGGGACATAGGAGACGTTCACCACCAAATGACACCCCCCAACTGCTCGCGAGGTAGGACCCCTCACCAACCCCCACCCCCCCAAACAGCTCCACAGTTTTGAAAGCTGAACTCTGACCTCAGAGATCTTCCTGAAGTTGTTGTTGGCTGAACTGCAATGCTCCACCATCTCGATGGCCAACTTGTAATTGTCGACAAACTCCTTGTACACACCCAGACTCTCGGCCTGGGCAGCGGGCCCAGAGAGAGGTGGGAGGTGAGGAGGGGTGAGGAGGGGGATGAGAAGGGGTGAGGTGGGAGGTGAGGAGGGGTGAGGTGGGAGGTGAGGAGGGGTGAGGTGGGAGGTGAGAAGGGGTGAGGTGGGAGGTGAGGAGGGGTGAGGTGGGAGGTGAGAAGGGGTGAGGAGGGGGATGAGGAGGTATATTAGTTACACCAGATACAATAAACCCAAATCCACCCCACCCACCATCGATACAGTTCTGATCCCTGAGCTTTCACTGTAGCCTTCCCTCATACACCCATCCTCCCCACTGCCCACACACCTTCTACCTTCCTCTCACCCCACCCAGTGTCTCCACACCCCTCCCTCTGTCCTCCTTATTCCTTGTCCCCTCCCCTAGATTGCCTCTTCCTCTGTCTCCTCCCCTTATTGCCCATCTCTCCCTTTCAATTCCCCCACTCCCACCTCCTCCCCTTGCCTCTCCATTCCCCCCGCCTCTATGTTCCCCCATCTCTCTGACACCCTTCTCTGCCTCTCCATCCCTCCCGCCTCTCCTTCTCACTGGCTCTCTCTCTCTCTCTCTCTCCACAGCCCCTTGCCTCTTTGTCCTGCCACCAGGTGTAATTCAGACTCACCAGAGTGTGGAAGAGTTGTCCCACGGTGGGGTGGGCATCCCAATGCTGGATGTGAGCCCTCAGTCCGTCCGTGAATTGTTGGTGGACCTGGTGGATCTCGGTGACCCTATAGAAAATGGTGTCGATCTGCTGGTGGGTTAGGACAGGCTGTGACGTGGTGGCTGCTGCCTTCAGTGGCTTCAGTGGCTACAGGGGGTCCAGAGTGCTGCGGGTTAGATGGTCTGAACTCTCCCTCCTGCCCAGCTCCCACCCCATTCACCCCTGCCCGTCTCCCGTCCACCTCTGCCAAGTGCCCACCGCCTACCCGACTCCCACCCACCTCTGCCGAGCGCCCACCCCATTCACCCTGCCCGTCTCCCGCCTACCTCTGCCAAGTGCCCACCCCCATCCCCTCCATGCCAGGCAGTAATGGGTGAGGGTATCAGGAAAGATCTGGATATGGGTCAAGAATGAGAGTAGGGCTTGAAAGGTTAGCATGAGGGGAGATAGGGAGGCAAGAAGGGGGAGATGGGGAGAAGGGCAAGGGTGGAGGGGGGAAAGGGGGATGAAGAGATGGGTGTAATGCCCAGGTAAAGATTTTACTGCTAATGTTTTAGGGTATTTCATTTCATGGTTTTCTGTATAAACTGTGTGTTCTGCTGGTAGTGTTTGGGTTAGTCAAAGATAAGGGAACTTAGGAATGTTGTGTCATCCAATCAGGATGGTGAAACTGGGAGAAGGTTCTAGAGAAAACTAGGGGAGAGCTTTTGTGACAGACATTGAGATGGGTCGAGGTCTTTTTTTTGGGGGGGGGGAGGTGCAACGGAGACAGAAGAAGCTTGAGAGAACTGGCTGTTGGATTCGACCTGGTGTGAATGCGCAATCTGATGGAGCTTGAGGGGGACTGTACTGGGGATCGGTGAATAGGAGTTAGCGCCGTGATTACATTGGAGATTTGAGCTCCAACCTGTGCACGTTTGACAGTTTAATTATGATGGGCCCTTTTGTTTTTTTTTTCTTTTTCTTTAATAACTGTTTGGTTAAACTAACATTCATAAATATGCTTTCCTTATAACTGTATTCAGATTACGGTCTGTTATGTCTTGCCACAGGACAATTAAGTGGGAACAGTGAGTTAGTGTTCACACAAAGCAGGGTTTGGAGGGGCAAGATATTGCAACCTCACAGATTTGGTAGCAGCCAGGTCATATCCTAGACATACAAAGTCTGATAAGGGTTTTCTCATCGCTGAGTCTGGTGGCTGTTAGTAAGGGACCAACGATCCATATCTCTAGAGACGCCCAGTAAACGGGTTTCATTGTGGGGGCTATCATCCCAGACTGAGCTTGTTGAATACTGTGTAATTTCTCTAAGAACTGATTAAGTGGCTTTCTGTTTAAGCCTGTGTTAAACTTTTGACCAAGAAAGCGATTAAGATATGTAGTTACGAACGACGCAGGGATTAGGCGTTGGTGCAATTCAAAGAGATCATCTGTAATGAATACTTGCGTTCTGAGTGGGGTGGATATCTGCAGCCCAGATGAATTGTTATTTAGGGTTTTAAGTACCATTAAAGAACTAGGGGAAGTTGCATTCATGGAAAGACAGTTTGACCAAATGGTGGGCAAAGATGTCTCAGTTCAGACCAGCCATGACTTAATGGGAGTGGATCTGCCCGTTACCACTGGGGTCCTGGGAGATGCCACGGGCCATCCACACTTTCAGAGGAGAGAGAAGGGTAGGCAAGGGTGCCAAATTGGAAGCTGAGTTTCCTGTAGCTGAGGGCAGAAACTTTAAAGACAAGCTGTTCTTGTTTCTGCAGAATGAGAGGAAGGAGTTGTCTTATGTCTAAGGTCTAATGAGTCCTCCAGCAAAGGGTAAAAGTTCTGAATTGGTATTGCCAATTATGTCCCTGGTCGATAAATGGCAAAGTGCACTGGCAGAGTCAAAGTTATCTTAGGCTGAGAATGTTCTCAGGAGGGAAGCCAACCCTGAGTGGGAGAAGGAATATGAGACTTGGGTGGAACAGACATCTCAGATGCTGTATGATGTGCTCTGATAATGTGGAAAGACAGCGACTGGTAGAGAGCCTAAAATGTCCAGCTGCTGAGGCAGTGACGCCCTTAAAGACAGAGAACCTCTGCTGCTTCCGCAGGCTAAATACAAGTGCTGTTAGCAAGGGACCAGCAATCCACATATTGCATTTTTTGGCAATGGAGCTTATGGTGAGGTTTAGAAGCATGTTTCAGGAGAAGGGGGAGAAACTTTCTGCCCACATTTTTCAGCTAGAAAGACAACTGCTTTGCTTACAGCGTAAAGGGGCCATTCCCCAGGCTGATATGAATCAATTAAGGATGAACCAAGTGGCGAAGGGTTAGGGTCACGTGACATGATTGCTTTCAGCCTCTCAATGTCTTGTAAGATGTGTCCCCCTCCCTTGCTTGTTGAGCTGATCAGAGAAGTAGGAGAGGAGGAAAAAGCAATGGAGGAGTTGGAGGCCTCTGTCAGCAAGGAACAATCCTCGGTAGTTGCCTCTGTTGCTGAAGTGACCCCTGATGTCACACAGGCAGGGGTTTTACAGGACTTCGTGAAAGAATTGAGAGCCGAGATATCTCGCTCGATATCGTCACCAAGCATGACAAGGTCAATAGGTAGTCAGACCCACTGATGGGACATGCTAAGCAGGCCCCCTGTATTGTTCCCCCTCACCACAGTTGTAACATACAATACAGGTCTCACAGTAAAGGGCTGCTGTTGAACAGGGTCCTTGAGATGGGGAGCGACTGGTATTGATGGTTACAACTGTGGTGAGAAGGACATGAAAACCTTTGGAAAGTGAAGCAACAGTTATTGAAATAGAAGGGGAAGTCAGGAATCCACGGATCAATGTATCAAGGAAAATATGAAAGAGCAAAACACTACTCCTGAAGGCTTAGCGGGCCCAAGCTCCAGAGTATCCCACGGATGCTACAGCCATATTGATACGGGTTCTCAGGTTACTCTCTATAGATCATTCTACAACCGGTATTTGACACATTTACCATTGATGCCACTCAGTGCGCTAAAGATCTGGGGTCTTAGTACAGATGACTACCCGTTTGATGGCTACTTGTCGTTGAAACTGGAGGTTTCAGAGGCAGGTGTGTGGGAGTAGCTGAGGTCCTTGATATGTTAATGTTGGTCTGTAGAGAATTCATTACAGATTATTCATTACAGATGTTGGTGAAGCTTCAATTCTTGTGGGGACAAATACTCCTATTGTGAGGAGGCTAGTGGGAGCCTGCAGGGAGAGAATTGGAGAGATCTTTCTGAAAGACGTACATTCACCCTGTCTTTAGAGCTGCTTTTCAGAAAATGCAAGCCCATCCTGGACTGGATGATGAGCACAAACGAGGAACTGCGCGGTACACCCCCTCCAATCTATTGTGTCACGGCCTGGGGAAGTAGCGAGACTGACGAGAAACCCCAAATTTCCCAGAATGCCTGATGCCGAGGCCCTCCTGGTGGATGCTGTGGAAGATCACAAAGAGGAGTCATGTTTACCCGCTGGGGTACTGGTGAGGCCCGAACTGCAGAAGCCTTTGGTTCTACAGGTGATCAGGATGACAGTGAGTGTCAGGGACACCTCGGAGAGGGTGGTCACCCTCAGGCGGGGGATGCCAATGGCACACCTTTTTCTAGAGACTGTTATGTCTAGTTTCCCTGTGTGAAAAGCAGGAGAGAGAGACCATCTTCTGGATCAGGACAGTTGACATCAAATCATTTGACTATGGTCACTCCCTGGTACCTGGAGGTTGGAAAAGAAGACTGACAGGTTCTCAGGATGAGGCTTTTCATTCCAGAACGAAGGAGATGTCCTTCTTCAAAGAAAGGGCTTCCATTCCTCCACCATCAACACTGCCTTCATCCGCATCTCTTCTATTTCATGCGTGTCTGCTCTCATCCCACCCTCCCAGGGATAGGGTTCCTCTTGTCCTCACCTACCACCCCACCAGCCTCCGCATCCAGCACACGTCTCCTCAATCTCCAATGGGATCCCACTACCAAGCACATCTTTCTCTCCCCCCACAGGGATCGTACCCTACACCACTCCCTCATCCATTCGTCCCTCCCCACTCATCTCCCTCCTGGCACATACCCTTGCAAGTAGAATAAGTGCTATACCACCTCCCTCACTACCATTTGGGGCTCCAAACAGTCCTTCCAGGTGAGGTGACACTTCAGCTGTGAGTCTGTTGGGGTCAGATATTGTGTCCAGTGCTCCCAGTGTGGCCTCCTGTATTTCGGTGACACCCAAAATAGATTGCGAGACCACATTGCTGAGCACCTATGCTGTGTCCACCAGGAAAAGCGGGATCTCCCAGTGGCCACTCATTTTAATCCCTCTTCCCATTCCGATCCATACTATCCTTACTATCGCAATGAGGTTGGGGGAACAACCCTGTATTTTCTGTCTGGGTAACCTCCAACCTGATGGCATGAACATTGATTTCTCAAACTTCCGGTAATTGCCCCTTCCCCCCCTTCCCCAGTCCCCATCCCCTTTTCCCTCTCTCACTTTATCACCTTGCCTGACCATCACCTTCCTATAGTGTTCCTCCCCCACTTTTCCTTTTTCCATGACCTTCTATCCTCTATTAGATACCCCCTTCTCCAGCCCTGTATCTCTTAGAAACATAGAAAACCTACAGCACTATACAGGGTCTTCACCCACAAAGTTGTGCTGAACCTTAGCCCTCTATTCTTCTAAGGTCCATGTAGCCAACCAGGAGTCTCTTAAAAGACCCTTTTGTTTCTACCTCCAGCACCGCCGCCGACAGCCCATTCCACGGACTCACTCACTCACTTACTCCTGACATCGCCTCTTTACCTACTTCCAAGCACCTTCAGACTGTGCCTTCTAGTGCTAGTCAATTCAGCCCTGGGGAAAAGCCTCTGACTATCCACACAATCAATGCCTCTCATTATTTTGTACACCTCTAGCAGGTCACCTCTTATCCTCCGTTGCTCCAAGGAGAAAAGGCCGAGTTCTCGCAACCTATTCTCATAATGCACATTCCCTAATCCAGGCAACATCTTTGTAAATCTCCTCTGCACCCTTTCTATGGTTTCCATGTTCTTCCTATAGTGAGGTGACCAGAACTGAGCACAATACTCCAGGTGGGGTCTGACCAGGGTCCTTTATAGCTGCAGTATTACCTCTTGGCTCTTAAACCCATGATTGATGAAGGTCAATGCACCGTATGCTTTCTTAACCACAGAGTCAACTTGCGTAGCAGCTTTGAGTGTCCTATGGACTCGAACCCCAAGATCTCTCTGATCCTTCACACTGTGAAGAGTCTTACGATTAGTACTATATTCTGCCATCATATTTGACCTACCAAAATGAAGCACTTCACACTTATCTGGCTTGAATTCCATCTGCCACTTCTCAGCCCAGTTTTGCATCCTATCAATGTCCCACTGTAACCTCTGACAGCCCTTCACACTATCCACAATAAACCCAACCTTTACGTTATCAGCAAATTTACTAACCCAACCCTCCACTTCTTCATCCAGGTCATTAAAAAAAAATCACAAAGAGTAGGGGTCCCAGATCAGATCCCTGAGGCACTCCACTGGTGACTGACCTTCATGCAGAATATGACCCGTCTACAACCACTCTTTGCCTTCTGTGGGCAAGCCAGTTCTGGATCCACAAAGCAATGTCCCCTTGGATCCCATGCCTCCTTACTTTCTCAATGAGCCTTGCATGGAGTACCTTATCAAATGCCTTGCTGAAATCCACATACATTACATCTACTGCTCTTCCTTCATCAATGTGTTTAGTCACATCCTCAAAAAGTTCAATCAGGCTCGTGAGGCACGAACTGCCCTTGACAAAACCATGCTGACTATTCCTAATTGTATTATACCTCTCCAAATATTCATAAATCTTGCCTCTCAAGATCTTCTCCATCAACTTATCACCCACTGAAGCCTTTCACCAACCAACTTCCCAGGTCTTAAGTTCACCCCTCTCCCCACCAGTTTCACCCATCACCTTGTGTTTCTCTGACTTCTCATCTTTCTTTCTCCAGACCTGATGAAAGGTCTCAGCCCAAAATGTCGACTGTACTCTTTTCCATAGATGCTGCCTGGTCTGCGGAGTTCCTCCAGCATTTTGTGTGTGTGTTGCTTGTCTTCTCTACTGACGAATTTGATGTGGTTTGTTCCAAGAGTACTCACCACACAATCTGAGTGAAAGAAGACACCCCTTTCAGAGAAAGGGCTCAGTGAATAGCACTGGCTGATGTGGAGGATGTTTGGCAGCATCTGTTGTAGCTGAAGGAAGTTGGGATTATCACTGAGTCAAGGAGTCCCTTATGCGCCTCTCATAGGGGTGGTGAGGAAGAAGAATGGAAAGGAACGAATGTGTATTGACTATCAGACACTGAACCGACGTACAGTCCCTGACCAGTAGACTGTTCTGCAAATTGAGGTCACGCTGGCCTGCCTGAGTGAAGTGCTTCAGTGTGCTGGACCTAAGGAGTGGGTACTATCAGACCCCCATGAGTGAGACTGACAAGGAGAAGACGGCATTCGTATGTCCTCTTGGATTCTTTCAGTTTGAAAGGAGGCCCCAGGCAATATCAGGAGCACCAGCTCCTTTCCAGCGTGTCATGGAGACTGTTGGGGATATGAACTTGCTTGAGCTACTGGTGTACCTGGATGATCTCACAGTGTTTAGGTCCACCCTGGAAGAGCATGAGATGAGGCAACTGACGGTGCAAAACCGTCTGAAAGCTGAGGGTTAAATCTGTCACTAGACAAGTGCCAGTTCTGCAAGATGTCTGTCACCGAAGTTGGCACATAGTCTCATGGTATGAAGTAAGTACAGATCCAAAGGTAGAGGCAGTGACCACATGGCCAAAGCCCAAGAATGTGACAGCTCTGCGCTCGTTCCTTGGATTCTGTGGGTACTATCGGAGGTTCGTGAGGGACTTCTCCAAACTGAGTCGCTCTTTGAATCAGATTCTGTGTAGTTACTCTCCTTTAGGGAAGAAAGGAAGGAGGACGAAAAGAAAAGATGGTGAAGTTTATCGTCGCCCTTCAGAGCCCTTTGGAGCAAGATGGGATGCAAAATATGAAGAAATCTTTTGGTTGCTAAAGGAGGTGCTGAAGAAAACACCTGTGTTGCTGTATGTACTGCATACAGATGCCAGCCGAGAGGGCTTAAGGGGCATTCTGTATCAGGATCAGGGTAAAGGTTGAAGCCTGCCACTTTTGTCACCCGGAGTCTGAGCGAAACTACCCCATGAACAAATTGGAGTTCTGGTGTTGAAATGGCTGTAGTGGATAGTGGTTATCTACCTGGTGCCAAGTTCAAAGTGAGGACTGACAACAATCCATTATCCAGACCTCGATGAAAACAGATGCCACAGGCATCAGTGGTTGGCGGTGTTGTCTGCCTATGATTTTAGCCTAAAGTGCTGGCCAGGCAGCCAGTACATTGATGCGGATGTATTGTCCCTCCATGCGCACGAAGGGCCGGAAATGGAGAGAGTGGGAGGGCATTCTTGCACCTAGAGTGCCTGTTTTCTGCCACGGGGAAATCAGAGCGAGGCAAGGGCAGAATAGAGTTGTGGATCACGTGGGAGCTTCTGGTTGCGCCATTCCACAAGTTTATTGCAACTTGACCACTCTGAATGTGAAGTAGTTGCCTGCACTGAGTCCTGGGGAAGTGGACACTGCTCAGTGAGATGACTCTTGTATAGGTACCACTTGGTCAGCTGTTGCAAAAGGGGATATGGCACAAATTGAAAAGACAAAACACCCTGCTGAGAGAATGGAAGAAAATGGGAGTTGAGGAACCAGGTTCTGTACTGGGTCCAGACAGGCCTTGGCATTCTCAGCTGTTTCTGCCAGAGAAGTATCAGAGGATTGCATTGAAATCACTTCATGATCACTCAGGTCATTTGGGGTTTGACAAGACCTGTGGATTGGTTTGAATTTGGTTCTACTGGCCCTGAATGAAGCCTGAGATCAAAGAGAACTGTGCATTCAATGTTTTCAGAAGATGCTGCCTACGAGAGCTGCTCCTTTATCCCATTGCAGAGTGCAGGCCACTTGATCTAGTATGTATGGATTTCCTCTCCATAGAGCCTGATTTCAGCAACACTGTAAATGTCTTGGTTATTATTGATCACAACACCAGGTATGCTCAAGCCTTCCCTATAAAGGATCAGAGAGCAACCACCATGGCCAAAGTGTTATGTGAAAAGCATTTAGTTCATCATGGCCTTCCAAAACAGCGATCAGGGAAGGGATTTTGAGAGTATGCTGATACATGAGTTACTAGGCATGCTTGGAGTTGAAAAATTGAGGACAACACCTTATCAGCCTCAGGGTGATCTCCAGCCCAAGAGATTCAACTGGACATTGCTAGACATGCTCAGAACCCTGGATATCAGCAAGAAGAGCAAATGGAGTCAGCATATTGAGCATTTGGCCCACTGTTACAACTGTACACAGAATGGAGCTACGAGATACTCACCATATTATCTGATGTTTGGATACAAAGAGAGATTGCCTGTAGACCTCTGTTTTGGGACTTGAAACAGAAGACCAATCTTATGTATGTATCTGACATGAAAAAGGAATTGCAAGTGGCTTACAAACTAGCAGTGCTCTCTGCTACCAAGCAGGATTAAGGAAACAAGAGGAGATATGATCAAAAGATTAGGTTCTCCCAACTGATGGCTGCAGACAGAGTTCTAATAAGGAATTTGGGCCTACCAGGGAAGCACAAGTTGGCTGACTGATGGGTGGTTATGCCTTAGGTAGTGGAGAGTCAGATGCCAAATGTGCCAGTTTTTTGGGTGAAGCCAGAAGATGGAAATGGGTCTATCAAAACCACCTTTTACCTCGAGGACAAGAGATATGTGTTGACCCAGAGCTCGACATGGACCTTACACCTAGAAGAAGGGCTCTGTGCTGAAGCGGGAGAACAGAAAGACAATCAGTGGAGAGACCTGAAAGAGACATAACTGTTGTAAGCTGTGTGGACTCAGAGAACGAGGAATTGGGGGTGTGGTATATGTTACCTTATGCAAACTCCCCAATAATTGATGAAGAAATTCCTGAACCTCCCCACACTGGGGTGGGGGGGGGGGGGTAAATAGGCTCCAAAGTAACTGGGAATGAAGCTGAGCTCAGTCAAGTGACAGAGGGGCCTGAATTGCTGGAATGGATGAATAATGGATAGGGGGCTTCACCAAGTAGGCAGGAACGACCCCACCAAGAAGTGTCTGAGACTGAAGAAGTGAATGATAAGATGAGTGAGGAGACCCCTGGATATGTTGGCCTATGTGGTACTGGGGAACAGAGTGTTGTGCCTATCCCTCTAGTGAGATACATCTCTACCACTTACAAATGGATTGGAGGTCCTGACATCATGAACTTCCTTTGAAAACTGTTATTAATGATGAGGACAATGCTATTTTTGGTGGGAGAAGATTGTAATGCCCTGGTAAAGAATTTACTGCTAATGTTGTTGGGTATTTCTGTGCATTCTGCTGGTAGTGTTTGGTTTACCGTTAAAGATAAGGGATGCTTAAGAATGTTGTCTCATCCAGTCAGGAGGGTGGAATTGGGAGAAGGTTCTAGAGATTGCTGGGGAGAGGTTTTGTGACAGACACTGAGGTGGGTTGAGGTCTTTTTCGGCGGAGGATGGGGAAAGAAGCTGGAGAGGACTGGCTGAATGATTTGAACCGGCAGGAATGCACGATTCAAAGGAACCCGAAAGGGGAATTTCTACCGGGGATCGGTGAATAGGAGCTGACGCCATGAGTACGTTGGACACACTGGCTTTTGGAAGATTTGAGCTTCAACCTGTGCACATGTGACTGTTAATTATGATGGGCCCTTTTGTTTTTATCTTTCTTTATTTTAATACTGTTTGGATAAGCTAACATTCATAAATATGTTTTCTTTATAATTGCATGCACTGTACGTTCTGTTATTTCTTGCCGATGGGTGATTACATGGGAGCAGTAAGTTACGCAGTGTTCACACAAAGCGAGGTTTGGGTGGGTGAAACATCCCAACCTCACGATTTTGCTGGGACTCAAGTCATATCAACCTTAGACATACGGATTCTGAAAACAATGGTTTTCCCACTGCTAGGTCCAGTGGCTGTCAGTGAGGGGGCAATGAGCCACATATAACCATATAACATATAACCATATAACAATCACAGCACGGAAACAGGCCATCTTGGCCCTCCTAGTCCGTGCCGAACCCTTAATCTCACCTAGTCCCACCTACCCGCACTCAGCCCATAACCCTCCACTCCTTTCCTGTCAATATACCTATCCAATTTTACCTTAAATGACACAACTGAACTGGCCTCTACTACTTCTACAGGAAGCTCATTCCACACAGCTATCACTCTTTGAGTAAAGAAATACCCCCTCGTGTTTCCCTTAAACTTCTGCCCCCTAAATCTCAAATCATGTCCTCTAGTTTGAATCTCCCCTACTCTCAATGGAAACAGCCTGTTCACGTCAACTCTATCTATCCCTCTCAAAATTTTAAATACCTCGATCATATCCCCCCTCAACCTTCTACGCTCCAATGAATAGAGACCTAACTTGTTCAACCTTTCTCTGTAACTTAATTGCTGAAACCCAGGTAACATCCTAGTAAATCGTCTCTGCACTCTCTCTAATTTATTGATATCTTTCCTATAATTCGGTGACCAGAACTGCACACAATATTCCAAATTTGGCCTTACCAATGCCTTGTACAACTTTAGCATTACATCCCAACTTCTGTACTCAATGCTTTGATTTATAAAGGCCAGCGTTCCAAAAGCCCTCTTCACCACCCTATCTACATGAGACTCCACCTTCAGGGAACTATGCACAGTTATTCCTAGATCTCTCTGTTCCTCTGCATTCCTCAATGCCCTACCATTTACTCTGTATGTTCTATTTGGATTATTCCTGCCAAAATGTAGAACCTCACACTTCTCAGCATTAAACTCCATCTGCCAACGTTCAGCCCATTCTTCTAACCGGCATAAATCTCCCTGCGAGCTTTGAAAATCCACCTCATTATCCACAACACCTCCTACCTTAGTATCATCGGCATACTTACTAATCCAATTTACCACCCCATCATCCAGATCATTTATGTATATTACAAACAACATTGGGCCCAAAACAGATCCCTGAGGCACCCCGCTAGTCACTGGCCTCCATCCCGATAAACAATTATCCACCACTACTCTCTGGCATCTCCCATCTAGCCACTGTTGAATCCATTTTATTACTCCAGCATTAATACCTAACGACTGAACCTTCTTAACTAACCTTCCATGTGTAACTTTGTCAAAGGCTTTGCTGAAGTCCATATAGACTACATCCACTGCCTTACCCTCGTCAACATTCCTCGTAACTTCTTCAAAAAATTCAATAAGGTTTGTCAAACATGACCTTCCACGCACAAATTCATGCTGGTTACTTCTAATCAGATCCCGTCTATCCAGATAATTATAAATACCATCTCTAAGAATACTTTCCATTAATTTACCCACCACTGATGTCAAACTGACAGGTCTATAATTGCTAGGCTTCCTTCTAGAACCCTTTTTAAACAATGGAACCACATGAGCAATACGCCAATCCTCCGGCACAATCCCCGTTTCTAATGACATATTAAAGATCTCCGTCAGAGCTCCTGCTATTTCTACACAAACTTCCCTCAAGGTCCTGGGGAATATCCTGTCAGGACCCGGAGATTTATCCACTTTTAAATTTCTTAAAAGCGCCAGTACCTCCACCTCTTTAATTGTCATAGGTTCCATAACTTCCTTACTTGTTTCCCACACCTTAGACAATTCAATATCCTTCTCCTTAGTGAATACCGAAGAGAAGAAATCATTCAAAATCTCTCCCATCTCCTTCAGTTCCACATATAGCTGACCACTCTGATTCTCTAAGGGGCCAATTTTATCCCTCACTATCCTCTTGCTTTTAATATAACTGTAGAAACCTTTCGGATTTACTTTCACCTTATTTGCTAAACCAACCTCGTATCTTCTTTTAGCTTTTCTAATCTCTTTCTTAAGATTCCTTTTACATTCTTTATATTCCTCGAGCAATTCCTTTACTCCATGCTGCCTATATCTATTGTAGACATCCCTCTTTTTCTGAACCAAATTTCTAATATCCCTTGAAAACCATGGTGCTCTCAAACCTTTAACCTTTCCTTTCACCCTAACAGGAACATAAAGATTCTGTATCCCCATAATTTCACCCTTAAATGACCTCCATTTCTCTATTACATCCTTCTCATAAAACAACTTGACCCAATCCACTCTTTCTAAATCCCTTCGCATCTCCTCAAAGTTAGCCTTTCTCCAATCAAAAATCTCAACTCTAGGTCCTGTCCTGTCCTTCTCCATAATTATATTGAAGCTAATGCCATTGTGATCACTGGACCCGAAGTGCTCCCCAACACATACATCTGTCAGCTGACCTATCGCATTCCCTAACAGGAGATCCAACACTGCCCCATCTCTAGTCGGTACTTCTATGTATTGTTGCAAAAAACTATCCTGCACACATTTCACAAACTCTAAACCATCCAGCCCTTTTACAGAATGAGCTTCCCAGTCTACGTGTGGAAAATTAAAATCTCCCACAATCACCACCTTGTGTTTACTACAAATATCTGCTATCTCCTTACACATTTGCTCTTCCAACTCACGCGCCCCATCAGGTGGCCTATAATACACTCCTATCAGTGTTACTGCACCTTTCCCATTCTTCAATTCCACCCAAATGGCCTCCCTAGAGGAGCTCTCTAATCTATCCTTCCAAAGCACCGCCATAAGATTTTCTCGGACAAGCAATGCAACACCTCCTCCTCTGGCCCCTCCTACTCTATCACACCTGAAGCAACTAAATCCAGGA
Organism: Hypanus sabinus; assembly: GCF_030144855.1. Classification (NCBI taxonomy): domain Eukaryota; kingdom Metazoa; phylum Chordata; class Chondrichthyes; order Myliobatiformes; family Dasyatidae; genus Hypanus; species Hypanus sabinus. The sequence goes on from NC_082711.1 coordinate 181,601,466, forward strand.
ATATTTAGTTGCCAATCACACCCTTCCTGCAACCATGTTTCACTAATAGCTACAACATCATAATTCCAGGTATCAATCCACGCTTTAAGCTCATCCACCTTTCTTATAATGCTCCTAGCATTAAAATAGATACATTTAAGATACTCTCCATCTCCTCCTCTCTTTCCATCCCTAACAATGCATTCAAATTTATTATCCTTTTCTTTCTTCTCCCCTACATCTTCGGGCTGAGCGCATCCCTTCTCCGTCACCTGCCTTTCCTCCCTCACACACTGTCTATTTACTTGCTCCACTGGTGAACTAACCTCTTCTCCCATAGTCTCCTCAAATAGTCTCCCGCCCCCCCATCTTACTAGTTTAAAGTCTGCCCTGTAGCCCTAGCAAACCTCCCCGCTAGGATATTGGTCCCCCCACGATTCAAGTGTAACCCGTCCTTCTTGAACAGGTCACTCCTGCCCCAGAAGAGGTCCCAATGATCCAGAAACGAATCCCTGCCCCCTGCTCCAATCCCACAGCCACGCATTCATCCTCCACCTAATTCTATTCCTACTCTCACTGTCGCGTGGCACAGGCAGTAATCCCGAGATTATTACCTTTGCGATCCTTCTTCTTAACTGCCTTCCTAACTCCCTATACTCACGTTTCAGGACCTCTTCCCCTTTCCTTCCTATGTCATTGGTACCTACATGTACCACGACCTCTGGCTCCTCACCCTCCCACTTCAGGATATCTTGGACTCGATCAGAAACGTCCTGAACCCTGGCACCAGGGAGGCAAATTACCATCCGGGACTCCCAGTCACCTCCACAGAAACACCTGTCTGAGCCCCTGACTATTGAGTCCCCTATTACTATGGACCTCTTTCTTCTAACCCTACCCTTCTGAGCTACAGGGCCGTCCTCTGTGCCAGAGGCTCGGCCACTGTCACTTCCACCAGGTAGGCTGTCCCCCCCAACAGTACTCAAACATGAGTACTTATTGCCAGAGATGCCCAGTAAAGAGGGGTTTTGGGGGGAGATTGGGGTGGGGAGGGGAGGGAGATGAACAAGGTGACATGGGGATAGGGGTAGGGGGAGGTGGACCACACTGAGTGAGACCACAGCCCCTAACAACTCCTGCCCGTGAGAATACAGTCCCTCACTTGAGACCCAGAAACCACAGTGAGATGGCCACACCCTCCATCCATACCAGTAGTAGGGCCTCCAGCTGGTTGAGGTAGAGCTCCTCACTGGTAAGAACGCCTGACAGAACCAAACTTCTCATCTCCAGTCGCTTCTCCGGACCCGACACACCCTGAGGAAACAGTCACATTGGTCAGTCTCACGGTCCCCACACCCTGAGGAGACAGTCACACCGGTCAGTCTCACGGTCCCCACACCCTGAGGAGACAGTCTCACCAGTCAGTCTCACAGTCCCCACACCCTGGGGAGACAGTCACACTGGTCAGTCTCAATGTCCCCACACCCTGGGGAAAATTGTTACACCGGTCAGTCTCACGGTCCCCACACCCCGGGGAGACAGTCACACCGGTCAGTCTCACAGTCCCCACACCCTGAGGAGACAGTCTCACCGGTCAGTCTCAATGTCCCCACACCCTGGGGAGACAGTCACACCGGTCAGTCTCACGGTCCCCACAACCCGGGGAGACAGTCTCACCGGTCAGTCTCAATGTCCCCACACCCCGGGGAGACAGTCACACCGGTCAGTCTCACGGTCCCCACACCCCGGGGAGACAGTCTCACCGGTCAGTCTCAATGTCCCCACACCCCGGGGAGACAGTCACACCGGTCAGTCTCAATGTCCCCACACTGTGGGGAGACAGTCTCACCGGTCAGTCTCAATGTCCCCACACCCTGGGGAGACAGTCTCACCGGTCAGTCCCAATGTCCCCACACCGTGGGGAAACAGTCTCACCGGTCAGTCTCAATGTCCCCACACCCTGGGGAGACAGTCACACCGGTCAGTCTCACGGTCCCCACACCCCGGGGAGACAGTCACACCGGTCAGTCTCAATGTCCCCACACCCTGGGGAAACAGTCTCACCGGTCAGTCTCAATGTCCCCACACCCTGGGGAGACAGTCTCACCGGTCAGTCTCAATGTCCCCACACCCCGGGGAGACAGTCACACCGGTCAGTCTCACAGTCCCCACACCCCGGGGAGACAGTCACACCTGTCAGTCTCACGGTCCCCACACCCTGGGGAGACAGTCACACCGGTCAGTCTCAATGTCCCCACACCCTGGGGAGACAGTCACACCGGTCAGTCTCACAGTCCCCACACCCTGGGGAGACAGTCACACCGGTCAGTCTCACAGTCCCCACACCCCGGGGAGACAGTCACACTGGTCAGTCTCAATCTCCCCACACCCTGGGGAAACAGTCTCACCGGTCAGTCTCAATGTCCCCACACCCTGGGGAAAATTGTTACACCGGTCAGTCTCACGGTCCCCACACCCTGGGGAGACAGTCACACCGGTCAGTCTCAATGTCCCACACCCCGGGGAAACAGTCTCACCGGTCAGTCTCACGGTCCCCACACCCTGGGGAGACAGTCTCACCGGTCAGTCTCAATGTCCCCACACCCTGGGGAAACAGTCACACCGGTCAGTCTCACGGTCCCCACACCCTGAGGAAACAGTCACACCGGTCAGTCTCAATGTCCCCACACCCTGGGGAAACAGTCTCACCGGTCAGTCTCAATGTCCCCACACCCCGGGGAGACAGTCTCACCGGTCAGTCTCAATGTCCCCACACCCTGGGGAGACAGTCTCACCGGTCAGTCTCAATGTCCCCACACCTTGGGGAGACAGTCTCACCGGTCAGTCTCAATGTCCCCACACCCTGGGGAGACAGTCACACCGGTCAGTCTCACGGTCCCCACACCCCGGGGAAACAGTCACACTGGTCAGTCTCAATGTCCCCACACCGTGGGGAGACAGTCTCACCGGTCAGTCTCAATGTCCCCACACCCTGGGGAGACAGTCACACCGGTCAGTCTCACGGTCCCCACACCCTGGGGAGACAGTCACACCGGTCAGTCTCAATGTCCCCACACCCCGGGGAGACAGTCACACTGGTCAGTCTCAATGTCCCCACACCCTGGGGAGACAGTCTCACCGGTCAGTCCCAATGTCCCCACACCGTGGGGAAACAGTCTCACCGGTCAGTCTCAATGTCCCCACACCCTGGGGAGACAGTCACACCGGTCAGTCTCACGGTCCCCACACCCCGGGGAGACAGTCACACCGGTCAGTCTCAATGTCCCCACACCCTGGGGAGACAGTCTCACCGGTCAGTCTCTCGGTCCCCACACCCCGGGGAGACAGTCTCACCGGTCAGTCTCAATGTCCCCACACCCCGGGGAGACAGTCACACCGGTCAGTCTCAATGTCCCCACACTGTGGGGAGACAGTCTCACCGGTCAGTCTCACGGTCCCCACACCCTGGGGAGACAGTCTCACCGGTCAGTCTCACGGTCCCCACACCCCGGGGAGACAGTCTCACCGGTCAGTCTCAATGTCCCCACACCCTGGGGAGACAGTCACACCGGTCAGTCTCAATGTCCCCACACCCCGGGGAGACAGTCTCACCGGTCAGTCTCAATGTCTCCACACACCGGGGAGACAGTCTCACTGGTCAGTCTCACGGTCCCCACACCCTGGGGAGACAGTCTCACCGGTCAGTCTCAATGTCCCCACACCCCGGGGAGACAGTCTCACCGGTCAGTCTCAATGTCCCCACACCCCGGGGAGACAGTCTCACCGGTCAGTCTCAATGTCCCCACACCCCGGGGAGACAGTCTCACCGGTCAGTCTCAATGTCCCCACACCCCGGGGAGACAGTCTCACCGGTCAGTCTCAATGTCCCCACACTGTGGGGAGACAGTCTCACCGGTCAGTCTCAATGTCCCCACACCCTGGGGAGACAGTCTCACTGGTCAGTCTCAATGTCCCCACACCCTGGGGAAACAGTCTCACCGGTCAGTCTCAATGTCCCCACACCCCGGGGAGACAGTCTCACCGGTCAGTCTCAATGTCCCCACACCCCGGGGAGACAGTCTCACCGGTCAGTCTCACGGTCCCCACACCCTGGGGAGACAGTCTCACCGGTCAGTCTCACGGTCCCCACACCCTGGGGAAACAGTCTCACCGGTCAGTCTCAATGTCCCCACACCCTGGGGAGACAGTCACACCGGTCAGTCTCAATGTCCCCACACCCTGGGGAGACAGTCACACCGGTCAGTCTCAATGTCCCCACACCCCGGGGAGACAGTCTCACCGGTCAGTCTCAATGTCCCCACACCGTGGGGAAACAGTCTCACCGGTCAGTCTCAATGTCCCCACACCCCGGGGAGACAGTCACACCGGTCAGTCTCACGGTCCCCACACCCCGGGGAGACAGTCACACTGGTCAGTCTCAATGTCCCCACACCCCGGGGAGACAGTCTCACCGGTCAGTCTCAATGTCCCCACACCGTGGGGAAACAGTCTCACCGGTCAGTCTCACGGTCCCCACACCCCGGGGAGACAGTCTCACCGGTCAGTCTCAATGTCCCCACACCCTGGGGAGACAGTCACACCGGTCAGTCTCAATGTCCCCACACCCCGGGGAGACAGTCACACCGGTCAGTCTCAATGTCCCCACACCCCGGGGAAACAGTCACACTGGTCAGTCTCAATGTCCCCACACCCCGGGGAAACAGTCACACTGGTCAGTCTCACAGTCCCCACACCCTGGGGAGACAGTCTCACTGGTCAGTCTCAATGTCCCCACACCCCGGGGAGACAGTCACACCGGTCAGTCTCAATGTCCCCACACCCTGGGGAGACAGTCTCACTGGTCAGTCTCAATGTCCCCACACCCTGGGGAAACAGTCTCACTGGTCAGTCTCAATGTCCCCACACCCTGGGGAGACAGTCACACCGGTCAGTCTCAATGTCCCCACACCCCGGGGAGACAGTCACACCGGTCAGTCTCAATGTCCCCACACCCTGGGGAGACAGTCACACCGGTCAGTCTCAATGTCCCCACACCCTGGGGAGACAGTCTCACCGGTCAGTCTCAATGTCCCCACACCCTGGGGAAACAGTCTCACCGGTCAGTCTCAATGTCCCCACACCCTGGGGAAACAGTCTCACCGGTCAGTCTCAATGTCCCCACACTGTGGGGAGACAGTCACACCGGTCAGTCTCAATGTCCCCACACCCCGGGGAAACAGTCACACCGGTCAGTCTCAATGTCCCCACACCCCGGGGAGACAGTCACACCGGTCAGTCTCAATGTCCCCACACCCCGGGGAGACAGTCTCACTGGTCAGTCTCAATGTCCCCACACCCCGGGGAAACAGTCACACCGGTCAGTCTCAATGTCCCCACACCCTGGGGAGACAGTCACACCGGTCAGTCTCAATGTCCCCACACCCTGGGGAGACAGTCACACCGGTCAGTCTCAATGTCCCCACACTGTGGGGAGACAGTCTCACCGGTCAGTCTCAATGTCCCCACACCCTGGGGAAACAGTCTCACCGGTCAGTCTCAATGTCCCCACACCCCGGGGAGACAGTCACACCGGTCAGTCTCAATGTCCCCACACCCCGGGGAGACAGTCACACCGGTCAGTCTCAATGTCCCCACACCCCGGGGAGACAGTCTCACCGGTCAGTCTCAATGTCCCCACACCCCGGGGAGACAGTCACACCGGTCAGTCTCAATGTCCCCACACCCTGGGGAGACAGTCTCACCGGTCAGTCTCAATGTCCCCACACCCCGGGGAGACAGTCTCACCGGTCAGTCTCACGGTCCCCACACCCTGAGGAAACAGTCACACCGGTCAGTCTCACGGTCCCCACACCGTGGGGAAACAGTCTCACCGGTCAGTCTCAATGTCCCCACACCCTGGGGAGACAGTCTCACCGGTCAGTCTCAATGTCCCCACACCCTGGGGAAACAGTCACACCGGTCAGTCTCACGGTCCCCACACCCCGGGGAGACAGTCACACCGGTCAGTCTCACGGTCCCCACACCCCGGGGAGACAGTCTCACCGGTCAGTCTCAATGTCCCCACACCCTGGGGAAACAGTCTCACCGGTCAGTCTCAATGTCCCCACACCCTGGGGAAACAGTCTCACCGGTCAGTCTCAATGTCCCCACACCCCGGGGAGACAGTCTCACCGGTCAGTCTCACGGTCCCCACACCCCGGGGAGACAGTCACACCGGTCAGTCTCAATGTCCCCACACCCTGGGGAAACAGTCTCACCGGTCAGTCTCAATGTCCCCACACCCTGGGGAAACAGTCTCACCGGTCAGTCTCAATGTCCCCACACCCCGGGGAGACAGTCACACCGGTCAGTCTCAATGTCCCCACACCCTGGGGAGACAGTCACACCGGTCAGTCTCACGGTCCCCACACCCCGGGGAAACAGTCACACTGGTCAGTCTCACGGTCCCCACACCCCGGGGAAACAGTCACAGTGGTCAGTCTCACGGTCCCCACACCCTGGGGAAACAGTCACACTGGTCAGTCTCACGGTCCCCACACCCCGGGGAAACAGTCACACCGGTCAGTCTCAATGTCCCCACACCCTGGGGAGACAGTCTCACTGGTCAGTCTCACGGTCCCCACACCCCGGGGAAACAGTCTCACCGGTCAGTCTCAATGTCCCCACACCCCGGGGAAACAGTCACACCGGTCAGTCTCAATGTCCCCACACCCTGGGGAAACAGTCACACTGGTCAGTCTCACGGTCCCCACACCCTGGGGAAACAGTCACACCGGTCAGTCTCACGGTCCCCACACCCCGGGGAGACAGTCTCACCGGTCAGTCTCAATGTCCCCACACCCTGGGGAGACAGTCTCACTGGTCAGTCTCAATGTCCCCACACCCCGGGGAAACAGTCACACCGGTCAGTCTCACAGACCCGACACACCCTGGGGAAACAGTCTCACTGGTCAGTCTCACGGTCCCCACACCCCGGGGAGACAGTCACACCGGTCAGTCTCAATGTCCCCACACCCTGGGGAAACAGTCTCACCGGTCAGTCTCAATGTCCCCACACCCTGGGGAAACAGTCTCACCGGTCAGTCTCAATGTCCCCACACCCCGGGGAGACAGTCACACTGGTCAGTCTCAATGTCCCCACACCCTGGGGAAACAGTCACAGCGGTCAGTCTCACAGACCCGACACACCCTGGGGAGACAGTCTCACTGTCAGTCTCACGGTCCCCACACCCCGGGGAAACAGTCACACTGGTCAGTCTCAATGTCCCCACACCCTGGGGAAACAGTCACACCGGTCAGTCTCACAGACCCGACACACCCTGGGGAAACAGTCTCACTGGTCAGTCTCACGGTCCCCACACCCCGGGGAGACAGTCACACCGTGCCCACAGCCTGGGTGGTCAACAGTCATTTCCCTGCCATTTCTGCACCCTGGGGAAACACAACTACTTCTGTCACCCTTGCCACATCACCATCACACCACAGGACACACAGAGGCATCTGCATTTCTCACCCACAGACTCCCTCTCTTACACCCTCACCTTCTGCAGCCCCAGGTCCGTATCATCTATTTGCTCCTCCTCGCATTCGTCCTGGTCCGAGGCATCAGCTCCCTCCAACACCTCATCCAAGAATGAAAGCACCTCCTCCTCCTCACCCATTGTTGCGAGGGGTGCCTCCACCTCTGACAGTAGTCCAAGGGTGCAACTTCTCCCTCTTTTCTACCTCCGACTAAACTGAAGGTTCCCTCCTCTGAGAGTAGTCCGAGGCTGTGATCTCTCCCTTTCCCCTCCCTCTGAAAGGGGATCAAGGGTGCACCTCTCCCCACGTCCAAGAGGAGACTGCGTGTGAGATTTCTCCTTCTCTCCCTGCTTCAAGAGCAGGCCAAGGCTGGGATCTCGCCCTCTCCCTTCAATCTCCACCAATCTCTCTCTTCCCCCTCTGAGAGTGGAGTGAGGGAGCGGTCTCTCCCACCCCCTGGGATGACACCTGTCCTTGTCCTTGCCCCTCTTCCTCTACCCCCGGCACGGCACCTGGCACCTCTCCCACTCACCTCCTCCCTGCCCCTCTCCTCTCTGGATAAGAGCCTCAACTTGTCTCTCTTCTCCTCTCCCTCCACCTAATTTCTCATCCCTCCCTCCTCTTACCCTCCCTGCCACTCTCCTCTCCGTGGGACAGTTTCTTCCTGTCCTACCTCCCCTCCCCCATTCTCTCTTCCCCTCCCTCTCTGAGATACTCTTCCACTCCTTTCCTCTTCACACTCCCTGCACCTCTCCCTCTCCTCCTTTCCCTCTCCACCTCTCCCTCCTTGTCCTCCTACCCCACTCTGCCTCGCTCCCCTTCGTGGAACAAAGCCTGCCCCTGCGTCTTGCAAGTCGCAACTTCTTGTTGAGGCTCTTCCTCCCTGGTTACCCGCTGCACGAAGGCAGGATTTGCCCGGAACGGTGAGAGAGCAGGAACACAGCCACACAGAGGGTAAGGCTGAGTGGGGGGGGGGGGACAGTGAAGCCCCACACTACACCTCCTCTGGGGTCCAAGGAGCAGATGCCAGAACAGCCTGAGTCATAAACAACGAGCCCGACACTCCCCCACTGAGTCAGCAAGTGGCCACAATAACCACAGACCTGTGACTCGTGTTGCAGGGCCCAGAGAAACAGTACTGTACAGATACAGTGACAGACCCGTCCCCACCGGTACCGTACCCCGGTGTCACACAGTGACAGACCCGTCCCCACCGGTACTGTAACCCCGGTGTCACACAGTGACAGACCCATCCCCACTGGTACCATACCCCGGTGTCACACACTGACAGACCCGTCCCCACCGGTACCGTACCCCGGTGTTATACACTGACAGACCTGTCCCCACCGGTACCGTACCCCGTTGTTATACAGTGACGGACCCATCCCCACCGGTACGGTACCCCGGTGTTATACACTGACAGACCTGTCCCCACCTGTACCGTACCCCGGTGTCATACAGTGACGGACCCGTCCCCACCGGTACCGTACCCCGTTGTCACACAGCGACAGACCCGTCCCCACCGGTACCGTACCCCGTTGTCACACAGCGACAGACCCGTCCCCACCGGTACCGTACCCCGGTGTTATACTGGGATGGACCCGTCCCCACCTGTACCGTACCCCGTTGTCACACAGCGACAGACCCGTCCCCACCGGTACTGAATCCTCTTTTGGTACATGCCCTCTCATCCAGTCAGCATCCTGGTATACGTATTCTGCACCATCTCCCTCAGCATCCTTCCTATAACGGCGCAACCAGACTGTCAGCAACACTCCAGAAGCAGCCTAACTCAAGTTTTATAAAGCTGCAATATAACTTGCTAACTTTTGAACTCAAAGCCTTGACTAGTAAATACAAGAATGCTATATGCCTTTTTAACCACCTGAGCAACCCGCGTAGCCTCTTTCAGTCAACGCTGCACCTTCAAGATCCCTCTGTATATCGACGTTGTTAAGGGTTTTTCACTGACATGTAAAGTGATCAAGCCAAGTGCAACAGCTCATACTTGGCCCAGTACTGAACCACAGTCCCACACTCTCACCAGGGACTTTACAAACTGCCCCTGTCAATAGGAGGGCATCACATCAAACATCCACAGAGGCTCCAGTCCACCCTGGAAATAGGACTTCCCTTCCCTAACAATGCTGGCTTTTTGCCAGCCTCCCTGTTCACTCACTCCCTCACCCTCCCTCCCTACCCCCTCCCCGTTCACACACTCCCCATCCTCCCCGTTCACTCACTCCCTCAACCTCTCCGTTCACTCACTCCCTCACCCTCCCCGTTCACTCACTCCCTCACCCTCCCCGTTCACGCACTCCCCATCCTCCCTGTTCACTCACTCCCTCACCCTCCCCGTTCACTCACTCCCTCACCCTCCCCATTCACTCACTCCCTCACCCTCCCCGTTCACTCACTCCCTCACCCTCCCCGTTCACTCACTCCCCCATCCTCCCCGTTCACACACTCCCCATCCTCCCTGTTCACTCACTCCCAATCCTCCCCGTTCACTCACTCCCCATTCTCCCCGTTCACTCACTCCCCATCTTCCCAGTTTACTCACACCCCACCCTCTCCATTCACTCACTCCCTCACCCTCCCTCCCTACCCCCTTCCCATTCACTCACTCCCTCCCCCTTCCCATTCACTGACTCCCTCACCCTCCTGTTTACTCACTACCCACCCTCTCCGTTCACACACCCCCACCCTCCCATCCCACCCCTCCCCGTTCATTCCCTCCCCCCACCCTCCCCATTCACTTACTCCCTCATCTTCCCCCTCCCCATTCACTTATCCTCTCCCTACCTCCAGTTCATTCACCCCCTCCCTCCCTTTGCACAGTTCACTCATGCCCTCATCCTGCCCCCTCCCCATTCATTCACTCCCCACTTTCCCTGTTCACTCACCCCACCCTCCTCCTTGCCGCTCACTCACCCTCCCCACCCTGTTGTAGACTCACCCCGGCTGCAGGACCCTGTGGGGTGGCGAGAAGCGCAGGCCCAGTGCTCAGCTGTGGTGATACGGTGGGTGATTCATCGATAAAGGGCAGCGTATCCGATACCTCGTCCCCAGGCCGCGTCTCCTCTCCAGACTCACCGTCAAAACCCTCCGCAAAGCTGAAATCTGAGAGGCGTGAGGGGAGAGAGTAGAGAGGGGAAAGAAGTGAGCTCAACAGCCTTTGATCTGCTGCCCTACACCCCGGTCAGGGGTCAGGAGGGTGAACACAGCCAAGTCCTCCACTGCCCTGACACGAGCGGAGGCATGAGGAGGCTGGGGAAGGGGGTGAAGAGATCAGGGGTCGGGGGAAGGGGGTGAGGGGTGACGGGGTGAGGAGACTGAGGGGGGAAGGAGGTGAGGAGACCGGGGGTTGGGGGAAGGAGTGAGGGGTTAGGACTCTGAGGGCAGTTTGAGGGGAAAGATTAGGGAGGGGAAGATTAAGCATAGCTTCAGGGGGAACTTCAGAGGGTACAGAGGGGTACTGAAGGGCACAGGAGAGGGAAGATGAGGGGGAGGAGGGAAGATGAGGGGGAGGGGGAAGATGAGGGGGGGAAAGATGGGGATGGCAGGGGAATATGGGCAGGGGGGAATATGGGCAGGGGGATATGCAGGGGGAATATGGGCAGGGGGGAATATGGGCAGGGGGGAATATGGGCAGGGGGGAATATGAGGGGGAGGGGGAATATGAGGGGGAGGGGGAATATGGGGGGGAAGATGGGGGAGGGGGGAATATGAGGGGAGGGGGAAGATGGGGAGGGGGGAATATGAGGGGGAGGGGGGAATATGAGGGGGAGGGGGGAATATGAGGGGGAGGGGGAATATGAGGGGGAGGGGGAAGATGGGGGGGAATATGAGGGGAGGGGGAAGATGGGGGGAAGATGGGGGGAGGGGGAAGATGGGGGGAGGGGGAAGATGGGGAAGATGGGGGGAGGGGGAAGATGGGGAAGATGGGGGAGGGGGAAGATGGGGAAGGGGAAGATGAGGGGGAGGGGAAAGTTGAGGGGAAGTTGAGGGGGAGGGGGAAGTTGAGGGAGAGGGGGAAGTTGAGGGAGAGGAGGAAGTTGAGGGGGGTGTGGGGGAAAGTGGAGGGGCGTGTGGGGGGAACTTTTACCCTGGTGTTATACAGTGAGAAACCCGTCCCCACCAGTGCTGTACCCCGGTGTTACACAGTCGCAGAACCGTCCCCAACGGTACCGTACCCCGGTGTTACACAGTCGCAGACCAGTCCCCACCGGTACCATACCCCGGTGTTACACAGTGTCAGACCCGTCCCCACCGGTACTGTACACCGGTGTTACACAGTGACAGACCCGTCCCCACCAGTACCATACCCTGGTGTGATACAGTGACAGACCCGTCCCCACCAGTACCGTACCCTGGTGTGATACAGTCACAGACCCGTCCCCACCGGTACCATACCCCGGTGTTACACAGTGTCAGACCCGTCCCCACCGGTACTGTACACCGGTGTTACACAGTGACAGACCCGTCCCCACCAGTACCATACCCTGGTGTGATACAGTGACAGACCCGTCCCCACCAGTACCGTACCCTGGTGTGATACAGTCACAGACCCGTCCCCACCGGTACCGTACCCCGGTGTCACACAGTGACAGACCCGTCCCCACCGGTACCGTACCCCGATGTTACACAGTGACAGACCCTTCCCCACCGGTACCGTACCCCGGTGTTACACAGTGACAGACCCGTCCCCACTGGTACCGTACCCCGGTGTTATACAGTGTCAGACCCGTCCCCACCGGTACCATACCCCAGTGTTACACAGGGACAGACCCGTCCCCACCGGTACCGTACCCCAGTGTTACACAGTGACGGACCCGTCCCCACCGGTACTGTACCCCGGTGTCACACAGTGTCAGACCCATCCCCACCAGTACCATACCCCAGTGTTACACAGTGACAGACCCGTCCCCACTGTTACTGTACCCCGGTGTCGCACAGAGTCAGACCCGTCCCCACCGGTACCGTACCCCGGTGTCACACAGTGACGGACCTGTCCCCACCGGTATCGTACCCCCCGGTGTCACACAGTGTCAGACCCGTTCCCACCGGTACCGTGCCCCGGTGTCACACAGTGACAGACCAGTCCCCACCGGTACTGTACCCCAGTGTTAAACAGTGATGGACCCGTCCCCACCGGTACTGTACCCGGTGTCACACAGTGACAGACGCGTCCCCACCGGTATCGTACCCCCCGGTGTCACACAGTGACAGACGCGTCCCCACTGGTACCATACCCCGGTGTCATACAGTGATAGACCCGTCCCCACCGGTACCATACCCTGGTGTGATACAGTGACAGACCCGTCCCCACCGGTACCATACCCTGGTGTGATACAGTGACAGACCCGTCCCCACCAGTACCGTACCCTGGTGTTATACAGTGACAGACCAGTCCCCACCGGTACTGTACCCCAGTGTTAAACAGTGATGGACCCGTCCCCACCGGTACAGTACCCCGGTGTTACACAGTGACAGACCCGTCCCCACTGGTACCGTACCCCCGTGTCACACAGGGACAGACCCGTCCCCACCGGTACCGTACCCCGGTGTCACACAGGGACAGACCCGTCCCCACCAGTACCGTACCCCGGTGTTATACAGTGTCAGACCCGTCCCCACCGGTACCATACCCCAGTGTTACACAGGGACAGACCCGTCCCCACCGGTACCGTACCCCAGTGTTACACAGTGACGGACCCGTCCCCACCGGTACTGTACCCCGGTGTCACACAGTGTCAGACCCATCCCCACCAGTACCATACCCCAGTGTTACACAGTGACAGACCCGTCCCCACTGTTACTGTACCCCGGTGTCGCACAGAGTCAGACCCGTCCCCACCGGTACCGTACCCCGGTGTCACACAGTGACGGACCTGTCCCCACCGGTATCGTACCCCCCGGTGTCACACAGTGTCAGACCCGTTCCCACCGGTACCATGCCCCGGTGTCACACAGTGACAGACCAGTCCCCACCGGTACTGTACCCCAGTGTTACACAGTGATGGACCCGTCCCCACCGGTACTGTACCCAGTGTCACACAGTGACAGACGCGTCCCCACCGGTATCGTACCCCCCGGTGTCACACAGTGACAGACGCGTCCCCACTGGTACCATACCCCGGTGTCATACAGTGATAGACCCGTCTCCACCGGTACCGTACCCCGGTGTCACACAGTGACAGATCCTTCCCCACCGGTACCGTACCCCGGTGTCATACAGTGATAGACCCATCCCCACCGGTACCATACCCCGGTGTTATACAGTGACAGACCCGTCCCCGCCAGTACCGTACCCCAGTGTTACACAGTGACGGACCTGTCCCCACCGTTACTGTACCCCGGTGTCACACAGTGTCAGACCCGTCCCCACCGGTACCGTACCCCGGTTTTGTACAGTGACGGACCCGTCCCCACTGGTACCGTACCCCAGTGTTATACAGTAACAGACCCGTCCCCACCGGTACCGTACCCCAGTGTTATACAGTAACAGACCCGTCCCCACCAGTACCGTACCCCGGTGTCATACAGTGACAGACCCGTCCCCACCGGTACCATACCCCGGTGTCACACAGTGACAGACCCGTCCCCCGCCGGTACCGTACCCCGGTGTCACACAGTGACAGACCCGTCCCCACCGGTACCATACCCCGGTGTCACACAGTGACAGACCCATCCCCACCGGTACTGTAACCCCGGTGTCACACAGTGACAGACCCGTCCCCACCAGTACCGTACCCCGGTGTCACACAGTGACAGACCCGTCCCCACCGGTACCGTACCCCGGTGTCACACAGTGACAGACCCATCCCCTGGTGTTATACATTTAGGGACAGGAAGGGAGAAATGGAGGGATGGTGAGAGAGAGAAAGGACATGCAGGGAGGGGTGAGTGGATGATGGACGGAGGGAGAGAGGTACAGAGGGAGATGACATACTGCTGTAGAGGGTGTCGATCCAGGAGAGTTGGGGGAGGGCCTGTTGACTGACCGGTTCCATATCGGGCCTGACCGTTCAGTGTTGAACACCCGCCAGCCGGTGAACTCAGTTACAAAGGCAGCGGCCGCTGTAGACACAGGCTCCCTGTGTGTGCGCTGCAAAGACTCTGACAGCTGTGGCCTGGCCCGGCACCAGACAATGAGAGTGCTGGCTCCTGCCGCTCCTCACTGCAGGCAAAATCCATTAAAGGGCAGCGCTTATCCCAGCCGCCCCAACTCACGATTCCCAGTAGTCCCGACTGGATTGGGACTCACGGGCAGAACAGGGTTCAGTCCTACAGCCAGCAGCACCCAGCTCTGCAGACAGATGGCTTCGGGATTTGAAATGCAAATCAATCCTGCACAGCTGTCTGTTTGCTGCACCCACACGCAGGTCAGTGTTACTACGTATTCAATACCCCCCGACTACGTCTACACAGACAATACACTGCATCACACACACACACACCCCTCAAACCCCACGTACACATACACCGCAAACACACAACGTATCCAATACACCCCCACTACGTCTACACAGACAATACACTGCATCACACACACACACCCCTCAAACCCCACGTACACATACACCGCAAACACACAACGTATCCAATACACCCCCACTACGTCTACACAGACAATACACTGCATCACACACACACACCCCTCAAACCCCACGTACACATACACCGCAAACACACAACGTATCCAATACACCCCTACTACGTCTACAGACAATACACTGCATCACACACACACACCCCTCAAACCCCACGTACACATACACCGCAAACACACAACGTATCCAATACACCCCCACTACGTCTACAGACAATACACTGCATCACACAAACACACCCCTCAAACCCCACGTACACATACACCGCAAACACACAACGTATCCAATACACCCCCACTACGTCTACAGACAATACACTGCATCACACACACACACCCCTCAAACCCCACGTACACATACACCGCAAACACACAACGTATCCAATACACCCCCACTACGTCTACAGACAATACACTGAATCACACACACAGACACACACACCCCTCAAACCCCACGTACACGTACATCGCAAACACACAACGTATCCAATACACACCACTCCCCACTCACATACAATATGCTACACGTGTGCACCTACCACAACGCACATGCATGCTACATGAACAGTGTGTACACACTATGTGCTATACGTATGCTCCTACCATGCTACAGACATCTCAACATGCTATACCACGCCACACACGTATATAACATGCCTAACTACACCAAGTCACAGAGAAGTACAGCACAGAAACAGGTTCTTTGTCCCATCTATTCCATGGCTGCCAAACCATTTAATCTTCCTACTGCACCGTGACCATACCCCTACCATCCATGTACCTACCCAAACTTCTCTTAAACATTGAAATTGAGCTCACATGCACCACTTATATTGGCAACTTGTTCCACACTCTCACCATCCTCTGAGCGAAGAACTTTCCCTTCATGTTCCTCTTACACTTCTTACCTTTCACCCTTAACCTGTGACCTTTGCTTGCAGTCCCACCCAAACTCAATGGATAAAGTCTTTTTGCATTCACCCTATCTACAGCCCTCATAATTTTGTATACCTCCATCAAATCTCCCCTCAATCTTCTACGTTCTTAAGAATACAGTTCTAACCAATTCAGTCTTTCCTTATATACAGTAACTCAGTCCTCCAGAGCAGGCAATATCCTTGCAAACTTTCTCTGTACTCTTTCAATTTTGTTTATATCTTTCCTGTAGGTAGGTGACCAAAACTGCACATAATACTCTAAATTGGGCCTCACCAATGTCTTATACAACTTCAACATAACATCCCAACTCAGTACATTGATTTATGAAGGCCAAAAGCTTTCTTTACGACCCTATCTACCTGTGCTGCCACTTTCAGTGAATTATGCACCTGTACTCTCTGATCCCTTTATTCTACCACACTTTTCAGTACCCTACCACCTGCACCAACTCCTTAGTCATGTGTTACTGTATGATCTTCCTATTTCTGGCCTCACTAGCATGTAGCACAGATAACAATCCTGAAATCAATGGACCCTGGAGGTCTTGGCCTTTAACTTGGCACCTGACTCCCTTTGCAGAACCTTGTCACTCATCCTACTCATGTCATTGATACCTACATGGACCATGACCTCTGGCTGTTTACCCTCCCACTTAAGAATGTGGAGGACTTGATCTGAGATGTCCTGGATCCTGGCACCCAGGAGGCAACATACCATCTGGAATTTCATTCTCATCCACAGAACCTGCTTTCTGGTCCCCTAGCCAACGAATCCCCTATCACCACAGCTCAACTCTATTTCCCGCTTCCCTTGAGTCACAGAGCCAAAAACAGTGCCAGAGACCCCACCATTGAAGCTTTCCCGTTAGGTCAATTACAAACTCCCCCAACATTTTGAAAAGTGCTGTACCTGTTGTTGAGGGGGACGGCCACAGAGGTACTTTGCACTGGCTCCTTAACCCCTTTCCCCTTCCTGACTGTCACCCAGCTTCACGTGTGCTGCACCTTGACCTATCTATATGTCCTATTGATCACTTCTTCATCCTCCTGAATGGGCCATGGTTCATCCAGTTCCAGCTCCAACTCCTAACACAGAGTGTTAGAAGCTGCAGCTGGCTGCATTTCTCGCAGTTATTGTTGTCAGGGACATTGGAGGTTTCTCTGCCTTCAAATGTCACACAAGAGCATTTAGCTACCTTGCCTGGTATCCCTACTGTTCTAACGGTGCAAATACAAAAAAGGAAAGCAATAAATAAACTGGGAAAATATCAACCTACGGCTTTTTCACCTTCTCTCACTCGAGCCTCGAAGAGTTAAAGCCTCAAGTACGTGCTGAGGGACGCACTGAAACTTAGCGCAGCCACCACAAGGGCCCGGTGGGGAAGGACCACGGTCTAGGGTTCTTCTCCCGTGGGAGTGGGTGGTGGGGAGTACACCCCTCAACAATGGTGGGTAAAGAGGGCCATGTGACTGGCTGAAAGTGTGGAAATGTATAGAATGTATTGGTAATGTCTGTAAAGGATTGAGAGTTATTGAATGGTTTAATGTAAATAATTTTATTTTGAATAAAGTATATTTTGTTTTAAAAAAAACACTAACACTGTCCACTCCAACAAAGGCACTCTACCTGCTAACCTTATTTTACTTTGTTCTTGCCTATCAATTCCAATCACTGATTGACCACCGTAATTGCCAATTGCCACGAATTGATGTCTTACATACTCAGTCAGCAAACCTGAGTGAGTTACAGCTTCTCATGCTTCTGATCGCTGACAACACAACGTGGGAACAGGGCCTTTGGCCCAACTGCTATATGCTGCCCAAGATGCCCCTACCAAGCTAGACACATTTGCCAGCAGTTTTTGCATATCCTTCTGAACTTTTCCAATCCACCTCACTCTCCAAGTATCTTTTTTAATGCTGTTATTGCACCTGCCTCAACCATTTCCTCCAGCATCCCATTCCACTTACAGACCACTTTCTGTATAATGAAGTTGTTCCTCAAGTTCCTCTTGAATCTTTCCTTTCTCACTTTAAATCTATCCTGTGGTTCTTGATTCCCCACCCTGGGGAAGTAACTGAGTGTCCTCCGTGATTTATTCAGCTTCATAAGATTGTCTCTCAGTCTCCTGTGCTCTAAGCAATAAAGGACTAGCCAGTCCAAACTCTCCCCATTATCAGTCCCTTGAATACTGTCAGAGTCCTTGTTAATCTTTTCTTCACTTTTTCAATTTCATATCTCTCCATTGCAGAATGACCAAAACTGAACACAATTCTCTAACTGTGGTTTCACCAGCGTCCATGACACCCAACTTTTATACTTAATGCCCAGACAAGTGAAAGCCAGCGTGACAAAGGCCTTTTTCACCACCCTATTTTCACTCTCATCAGTGAAGTGGCTACACAGGTTGTAGCGTGGTTAAGAAAGGCATATGGCATGCTCACTTTTAGTAGTCAAGATATTGAGTACAAAAATAAGGAAGTAATGTTGCAGCTTTATAAAACTTTGGTTAGACCGCATCTGGAGTATTGCATATAGTTCTGGTACCCCCATTATAGAAAGGATGTCAAGGCTGTGGAGAGGTGCAGAAGAAGTTTACCAGGATGCTGCCTGGATTATAGGGCTTGTGTTGCAAACATAAAAATTGTTTCTCTGGAGCAGTGGACGCTGACAGGAGACCTGATATTGGTTTACAAGTTCAAAGTTTAATGGTAATTTATTATCAAAGTAGATATATGTCACCATATACAATCCTGAGATTCAATTTCCTGAGGGCACACTCAATAAATCCATAGAATAATAACCATAACAGAATCAATGAAAGATCACACCAACTTGGGCGTCCAACCACTGTGCAGAAGACAACAGACTGTGCAAATACAAAAAGAAAGAAAGAATAAATAAATAAACAATAAATATCAAGAACATGAGATGAAGAGTCTTTGAAAGTGAGTCCATAGGTTGTGGGAACATTTCAATGATGCGGCAAGCAAAGTTGAGTAAAGTTTTGGTTCAAGAGCTTGATGGTTGAGGGATAGTAACTGTTCCTGAACCTGATGGTGCGAGGCTTGAGGCTCAAGGTAGCGAGAAGAGAGCACGTCCTGGGTGGAGAGGGTCCCTGATGCATGCTGCTTTCCAGTGACAACAGTTCGTATAGATGTGTTCAATGGTGGGGAGAGTTTTACCTGGATTGGGCTGTATCTTATGACAGGCAGAGACAGAATAGACTTGACAGTATTTTTTTCCAAGGATTTAAATGTTTAATACCAAAGGGCAAATCTTTAAGGTAAGAGCAGGTAAATTCAGGGGGGTTGTGAGGGTCAAGTTTATGTTTTTTTTAAAAGAGTGGTGTGTGCCTGGGTGGTAGTAAAGGTAAATGTGGTAGAGGCGTGTAAGAAGTCACATGAATGTGCAGGAAATGGGAGGATATGGACATTATATAGTAGACGGGTTAGTTTAGTAGGTGTGTCCTGAGCCTCAGGGAACGTTCCTGTGCTGTACAGATGAATAATCTTCCAATTCCTTCAATCTGTCCTCCAATCAACCTCCTCCCCCCACCCACAGACACTCTGGGCAATGTTAATCTGGAGATACAACACAGAACAGGCCCTTTCAGTCAAACGAGCTACCTTGCTCAGCAACCCGCCTATTTAACCCTGGTTAATTGACAGAACAATTGATAATGGCAAATTGACCTATCATCTTCAGACTGTGGGAGGAGACCAGAACACCCGGAGGAAATCCACATGTTTACAAGAAGGACGTAAACAGTTCTTACAGAGAATACTGGAATTGAACTCCGAACCCCGAAACCCCAAGTTGCAATAGCATTGTGCTAACCACTGTGGCACCCTCATTTTAGAGGCACAGCATGAAACAGGCTCTTCCTGCCTAACAAGTCTGTGTTGCCCAATTACCTACTAATGTGTACATCTTTGAACGTGGGAGAAAACAGCTGACTGAGCGACCACATCACCAAAGAGTCATACAGCATGGACCAGGCCCTTCAGCCCATTGTGACCATGCTGGCTAAGGATACCTGCCAACACCGATCCCATTCTCTGTGCAGCTAACTGTATAAACATTGAGGGAGTACTGGCCTCCACCACTCCTTCAGATACTCTGTTCCAGATTGCAGCCAAAATATCCTTACTCACATCATCGAAGTTTAAATAATCTTCCTCAAAAGATAATTAGCAGGTCAGTTTTTTGAACTACGCTCCTAAACCATGGAACTCAATACCTAAAACAATAAGGGATCAGGGTTAACAGACTCACAGAAACATAAAAAACATACAGCATAATACAGGCTCTTTGGCCCACAAAGCTGTGCCAAACCTTAGAACTACGTAAGCTTTACCCATAGCCCTCTACTTTTCTAAGCTCCATGTACCAATCCAGGAGCCTTTTAAAAGACCCTACTGTTTCCGCTTCCACCTCCACAGCCCATTCCATGCACTCACCACCCTCTGCGTAAAAAAACGTACCCCCCGACATCTCCTCTGTACGTACTTCTAAGCACCTTAAAACTATGCCCCCTCCTGCTAGTCAATTCAGCCCTGGGGAAAGGCCTCTGACTATCCACATAATCAATGCCTCTCATTATCTTGTACACCTCTATCAGGTCACCTCTCATCCTCTGTCGCTCCAAGGAGAAAAGGCCGAGTTCACTCAACCTATTCTCATAAGGCATGCTCCCCAATCCAGGCAACATCATCGTAAACACAAGGAAATCTGCAGCTGCTGAAAATTCAAGCAACACACACAAAACGCTGGTGGAAATAGCAGCAGGCCAGGCAGCATCTATAGGAAGAAGTACAGTCGACATTTCGGGCTGAGACCCTTCATCAAGACTAACCGAAAGAAGAGATAGTAAGAGATTCGAAAGTGGGAGGGGGAGGGAAAGATCCAAAATTATAGGACAAGACATGAGGGGTTGGGATGAAGCTAAGAGCTGGAAAGTTGATTGGCAAAAGGGATACAGAGCTGGAGAAGGGAGAGGATCGTGGGACGGGAGGGCTAGGGAGAAAGAAAGGGGAAGGGGAGCACCAGAGGGAGATGGAGAACAGGCGAAGAATGATTGTGTGTGGGAGGAGGGAGGGAGGGAGGGAGAGAGGGAGAGAGGGAGAGAGGGAGAGAGGGAGAGAGGGAGAGAGGGAGAGAGGGAGAGAGGGAGAGAGGGAGAGAGGGAGAGAGGGAGAGAGGGAGAGAGGGAGAGAGGGAGAGAGGGAGAGAGGGAGAGAGGGAGAGAGGGAGAGAGGGAGAGAGGGAGAGAGGGAGAGAGGAGAGAGGGAGAGAGGAGAGAGGAGAGAGGAGAGAGGAGAGAGAGGAGAGAGAGAGAGAGAACAATAACAAATAAATAAATAAGGGATGGGGTAAGAAGGGGAAGGGGGCATTAACGGAAGTTAGAGAAATAAATGTTCATGCCATCAGGTTGGAGGCTACCCAGCCGGTATATAAGGTGTTGTTCCTCCAACCTGAGTGTGGCTTCATCTTGACAGTAGAGGAGGCCATGGATAGACATATCAGAATGGGAATGGGACGTGGAATTAAAATGTGTGGCCACTGGGAGATCCTGCTTTCTCTGGCGGACAGAGTGTAGGTGTTCAGCGAAACAGTCTCCAATTCTGTGTCCGGTCTCACCAATATATAAAAGACTGCACCGGGAGCACCGGATGCAGTATACCACACCAGACAACTCACAGGTGAAGTGTCGCCTCACCTGGAAGGACTGTCTGGGGCCCTGAATGGTGGTGAGGGAGGAAATGTAAGGGCAGGTGTAGCACTTGTTCCACTTACAAGGATAAGTGCCAGGAGGGAGATCAGTGGGAAGGGATGGGGGGGGGGACGAATGGACAAGGGAGTCACGTAGGGAGCGATCCCTGCGGAAAGCAGAAAGGGGGGGAGGGAAAGATGTGCTTGGTGGTGGGATCCCGTTGGAGCTGGCGGAAGTTACAGAGAATTATATGTTGGACCCGGAGGCTGGTGAGGTGGTAGGTTGAGGACAAGGGGAACCCTATCCTGAGTGGGGTGGCGGGAGGATGGGGTGAGGGCAGATGTGCGGGAAATGGGAGTGATGCGTTTGAGAGCAGAGTTGATGGTGGAGGAAGGGAAGCCCCTTTGTTTAAAAAAGGAAGACATCTCCTTCGTCCTGGAATAAAAAGCCTCATCCTGAGAGCAGATGTGGCGGAGGCAGAGGAATTGTGAGAAGGGGATGGCATTTTTGCAAGAGACAGGGTGAGAAGAGGGATAGTCCAGGTACCTATGAGAGTCCGTAGGATAATTATAGATATCAGTAGATAAGCCATCTCCAGAGATAGAGACAGAAAAATCAAGAAAGGGGAGGGAGGTGTCGGAAATGGACCAGGTAAATTTGAGGGCAGGGTGAAAGTTGGAGGCAAAGTTAATGAAGTCACCAAGCTCAGCATACATGCAGGAAGCAGCACCAATGCAGTCGTCAATGTAACGAAGGAAAAGAGGGGGACAGATACCTGTATTGAGAGTAGGGGAGATTCAAACAAGAGGACATGAGTTGAGAGTTAAGGGGCAAAAGTTTAGGGGTAACACAAGGGGGAACTTCTTTACTCAGAGTGGTAGCTGTGTGGAATGAGCTTCCAGTAGAAGTGGTAGAGGCAGGTTCAATATTGTCATTTAAAAACAAATTGGATAGGTATACAGACAGGAAAGGAATGGTGGGTTATGGGCTGAGTGCAGGTTGGTGGGACTAGGTGAGAGTAAGTGTTCGGCATGGACTAGAAGGGCCAAGATTGCCTGTTTCCGTGCTGTAATTGTTATATGTTTATACGGTATAGGCTTGGAACATGGACTGTTCCACAAAGCCAACAAAAAGGGAGGCATAGCTGGGACCCATATGGGTGCCCATGGCTACACCTTTAGTTTGGAGGAAGAGAGAGGAACCAAAGGTGAAATTATTAAGACTAATTCCACTAGATGGCAGAGTGTGGTGGTAGAGGGGAACTGGTTAGGTCTCGGATCCAAAAAGAAGTGGAGAGCTTTGAGACCTTCCTGGTGGGGGATGGAGGTACATAGGGACTGGACATCCATGGTGAAAATAAGGCAGTGGGGGCCATTGAAAAAATTCAGAGCGTGAGAAGTGTCATGAACATAGGTGGGAAGGAATTCAACAAGGGGGGATAAAACAACGTTGAAGTATGCAGAAATGAGTTTGGTGGGGCAAGAGCAAGCTGAGACAATGGGTCTACCTGGACAGGCAGGTTTGTGGATCTTGGGTAGGAGGTAGAAATGGAAAGTGTGGGGTGTGGGAACTATGAGGTTGGTGAATGGGAAATCCCCGGAGCTGATAAGATTGGTGATGGTGTGGGAGACAGTGGCCTGGTGCTCCTTCGTGGGGTCATGATCGAGGGGTAAATAAGAGGAGGTATCAGCGAGTTGTCACTGTGCCTCAGCAAGGTAGAGGTCAGTAAGCCAGACTACAACAGTGCCCCCACCCCCATCAGCAGGTTTTATAGTGAGGTTGGGATTGGTGCGGAGGGAGCGGAGAGCAGAGCATTCGGAAGGAGTGAGGCTGGAATTGGAACAGGGTGTGGTGAAGTCGAGACGGTTGATGTCCCGTCAGCAGTTAGCAATAAAAAGATTCACAGCAGGCAGAAGACCAGAGCAGAGTGTCCACAAAGAGGAGGAGGGTTGAAGACAACAGAAGGGGTCATCGGTGGGGGTGGGAGAGTCCTTGCCGAAGAAGTATGCTCAAAGACGGAGCCGGCAAAAGAAGAGTTCAGCGTCATGGCGCACGCGGAACATGCTGAGGTGTGGGCGAAGGGGGACAAAGGTGAGGCCCTTATTGGGGACAGAGCGCTCTGCCTCAGAGAGTTGAAGGTTGGAGGGGATAGTAAAGACCCGGCACAGATGAGAGCTGGGATCAGAGGAGGGAGGGAGGGTTGGGGTGAGAGGAAGATAAAGCCTCTTGAGGGTTCTCTAGCCTTGTATCCCTTTTGCCAATCAACTTTTCAGCTCTTAGCTTCATCCCTCTCCCTCCTGTCTTCTATCATTTCAGATCTCCCCCTCCCTCTTTTAAATTTCTTACTATCTCTTCTTTCAGCTAGTCCTGATGAAGAACATCCTTATAAATCTCCTCTGCACCCTTTCTATGGTTTCCACATCCTTCCATAGTGAGGTGACCAGAATTGAGCACAGTACTCCAAGTGGGGTCTGATCAGGGTCCTATATAGCTGCAACATTACCTCTCGGCTCTTAAATTCAATCCCACGATTGATGAAGGCATTGTGTGCTTTCTTAACCACAAAGTCAACCTGTGCAGCAGCTTTGTGTGTCCTATGGACTCGGACCCCATGATCCCTCTGATCCTCCACACTGCCAAGAGTCTTGCCATTAATGCTATATTCTGCCATCATGTTTGACCTACTAAAATGAACCACTTGAACTCCATCTGCCACTTCTCAGCCCAGGTTTGCATCCTATCAATGTCCCACTGTAACCTCTGACAGCCCTCCACACTATCCACAACAGCCCCAACCTTTTGGGTCATCAAAAAATTTACTAACCCATCCCTCCAGTTCCTCATCCAGGTCATTTATAAAAATCACGAAGAGCAGGGGTCCCAGAACAGATCACTGAGGCACACCACTGGTCGCTGACTCCATGCAGAATATGACCCGTCTACAACCACTCTTTGTCTTCTGTGGGCAAACCAGTTCTGGATCCACAAAGCAATGTCCCCTTGGATCCCATGCCTCCTTACTTTCTCAATGAGCCTTGCATGGGGTACCTTATCAAATGCCTTGCTGAAATCCATATACACTACATCTACTGCTCTTTTCTTCATCAATGTGCTTAGTCACATCCTCAAAAAATTCAATCAGGCTCGTAAGGCACGACCTGCCTTTGACAAAGCCATGCTGACTATTCCTAATCATATTATGCCTCTCCAAATGTTCATAAATCCTGCCTTTCAGAATCTTCTCCATCAACTCACTGTTGTGATGGAAATGAGACAGATTCTTTGAGTCTCAAAGGCAAGGACTTTGGACACAGTTTTAACAACAAGGAGTTTATTTACAAGGGGAAGAGAGCTTGGGAACAACACAAGTGGCTACAATATTCGCACAAATGCGCTTAGAATAGACAAGCATGGGAAAAGTTGGGTTGGCAGTAAAATAAATGGGAAAACGGTGTGGGGACAGAGTACAGGTACGCATACAAGCGAGGGAAAAGTAACTACGATACCCGCCACCCCTTGACTCTGGGCAGTCACAGCACTCTGCTGCAGGGACAAGAATAAACGCTCCCAAAACCCAATTCAATGCACAGCGTTTCCACATGTCTCCAGCGCTTTCTGTGGTCTTAAGCCTGGAGTGAAGCAGGGTGGTCCCTCAAGGATGGCAAAGAAAGTGAGCCAAGCACATGTAGCACCCTTTATAGGTCAGGGGGCTGGAGGGTCCAGCCCAGGTGAATCACCGGGGGGCAATGGCTTGGTGCTAGATGGGTTAATCCAATTAAGGTGGCCAATGGTTAAGTGTGCACTGATTAGTTGGGAGGGGTGAAATGTTGACTGGCAGGTGGTGTGACCTCCGACCAGGTGAGGGCAGTGCTGTCACGTGACAGGCACGGCTCTCAGGTTATACTTAATAATCAATGAAGTAAGACTCACTGGTCTATTTTTTCCTGGGCTATCCCTACTCTCTTTCTTGAATAAGGGAACAACATCCACAACCCTCCAATCCTCTAGAACCTCTCTAGTCCTCATTGGATGCAAAGATCATTGCCAGAGGCTCAGCAATCTCCCTCACTTACCACAGTAGCCAGGGGTACATCCCATCTGGTCCCGGCCACTTATCCAACTTGATGCTTTCCAAAAGCTCCAGCACATCTCTTTCTTAATATCTACATGCTCAAGCTTTTCAGTCTGCTGTAAGTCATCCCTATAATCACCAAGATCATTTTCTGTAGTGAATACTGAGACAAAGTGTTCATTAAGTACCTCTGCTAATTCCTCCGGTTCCATACACACTTTTCCATTGTCACACTTGATTGGTCCTATTCTCTCACGTCTTATCCTCTTGCACTTCCCATACTTGTAGACTGCCTTGGGGTTTTCCATAATCCTATCCGCCAAACCCTTCTCATGGTTCTTTCTGGATCTCCTAATTTCTTTAAGCTCCTTCCTGCTAGCATTATAATCTTCTAGATTCATATCATTACCTAGTTTTTTGAACCTTCTGTAAGATCTTCTTTTCTTCAGGACTAGATTTACAACAGCCTTTGTACACCATGGATCTTGTACCCTACCATTCTTCCCCTGTCTCATTGGAACTTACCTACTCAGAACCCCACGCAAATATCCCCTAAACATTTGCCACATTTCAGTCGACAGTAATGATGCCCACACCATTGAGCTGATGGTGATGGTGAACATCAGTTATGGGAGAATCTGGCAGTCCCACCCCCAGTGTGGGTGCTGGAGATCAGGCTGAAGCATCCACAACCATTCATCCAGCAGTGGCAAAGGAATGGTTAAAGTGACCCACACCAGATTCTCCAGGTATGCCTTGCTGGATTAATCACCTCCACACTCTCCTCTTTGGTGAATACAGAGTATAGATTAGCCTTTTCTGTCTAAAGGGGCCCACTCTTTCCCTCTTGCTCCTGATGTACGCTTACAGAACACATACCTGCTTCAATGGTACCTGGAGTGATAGAGCAGTGAAAGAAGTTCATGGAGTAAAGCCAGATCTAACATATAGAGAGACTTTGAGGAAAGAGCAGCAGAATATAGGGTGTAAAGGTAGTAAGGTAGAAGGGCTAAAGTGTGTGTACTTCAATGCAAGAAGCATCAGGAACAAAGGTGATGAACTGAGAGCTTGGATACATACATGGAATTATGATGTAGTGCCCATTACGGAGACTTGGCTGGCACCAGGGCAGGAATGGATTCTCAATATTCCTGGATTTCAGTGCTTTAAAAGGGATAGAGAGGGGGGGAAAGGGGAGGAGGGGTGGCATTACTGGTCAGGGATACTATTACAGCTGCAGAAAGGGTGGGTAATGTAGCAGGATCCTCTTTTGAGTCAGTATGGGTGGAAGTCAGGAACAGAAAGGGAGCAGTAACTCTACTGGGGGTATTCTATAGGCCCCCTGGTAGCAGCAGAGATACCGAGCAGATTGGGAGGCAGATTTTGGAAAGGTGCAAAAATAACAGGGTTGTTATCATGGGTGACTTTAACTTCTCTAATATTGATTGGCACTTGATTAGTTCCAAGGGTTTAAATGGAGCAGAGTTTGTTAAGTGTGTCCAGGATGGATTCCTGTCACAGTATGTTGACAGGCCGACTAGGGGGAATGCCATACTAGATCTAGTATTAGGTAACAAACCAGGTCAGGTCACTTCTTGACACAGAGAGTGGTGAATCTGTGGAATTCTCTGCCACAGGAAATAGTTGAGGCCAGTTCATTGGCTATATTTAAGAGGAAGTTAGAAAAGGCCTTTGTGGCTAAAGGGATCAGGGGTATGGAGAGAAAGCAGGTACAGGGTTCTGAGTTGGATGATCAGCCATGGCAGTGCAGGCTCGAAGGGCCAAATGGCCTACTCCTGCACCTATTTTCTATGTTTCTACTTTTCTACAGATCTGTCAGTGGGTGAGCATCTGGGGGACAGTGATCACCGCTCCCTGACCTTTAGCATTATCATGGAAAAGGATAAAATCAGAGAGGACAGGAAAATTTTTAATTGGGGAAGGGCAAATTATGAGGCTATAAGGCTAGAACTTGCGGGTGTGAATTGGGATGATGTTTTTGCAGGGCAATGTACTATGGACATGTGGTTGGTTTAAGGATCTCTTGCGGGATGTTAGGGATAAATTTGCCCCGGTGAGGAAGATAAAGAATGGTAGGGTGAAGGAACCATGGGTGACAAGTGAGGTGGAGATTCTAGTCAGGTGGAAGAAGGCAGCATACATGAGGTTTAGGAAGCAAGGATCAGATGGGTCTATTGAGGAATATAGGGTAGCAAGAAAGGAGCTTAAGAAGGGGCTGAGAAGAGCAAGAAGGGGTCATGAGAAGGCCTTGGCGAGTTGGGTAAAGGAAAACCCCAAGGCATTCTTCAATTATGTGAAGAACAAAAGGATGACAGGAGTGAAGGTAGGACTGATTAGAGATAAAAGTGGGAAGATGTGCCTGGAGGCTGTGGAAGTGAGCGAGGTCCTCAATGAATAATTCTCTTTGGTATTCACTACTGAGAGGGATCTTGATGACGGTGAGGACAATATGAGTGAGGTTGACGTCCTGAAGCACGTTGATATTAAGGGAGAGGAGGTGTTGGAGTTGTTAAAATATATTAGGACAGCTAAGTCCCCAGCGCCTGACGGAATATTCCCCAGGCTGCTCCACGAGGCAAGGGAAGAGATTGCTGAGCCTCTGGCTAGGATCTTTATGTCCTCGTTGTCCACGGGAATGGTACCGGAGGATTGGAGGGAGGCAAATATTGTTCCCTTGTTCAAAAAAGGTAGCATGGATAGTCCAGGTAATTATAGACCAGTGAGCCTTACGTCTGTGGTGGGAAAGCAGTTGGAAAAGATTCTTAGAGATAGGATCTATGGGCATTTAGAGAATCATGGTCTGATCAGGGGCAGTCAACATGGCTTTGCGAAGGGCAGTTCATGTCCAACAAGCCTGATAGAGTTCTTTGAAGAGGTGACCAGGCATATAGATAAGGGTAGTGCAGTGGATGTGATCTACATGGATTTTAGTAAGGCATTTGACAAGGTTCCACACAGTAGGCTTATTCAGAAAGTCAGAAGGCATGGGATCCAGGGAAGTTTGGCCAGGTGGATTCAGAATTGGCTTGCCTGCAGAAGGCAGAGGGTCATGGTGGAGGGAGTACATTCGGATTGGAGGGTTGTGACTAGTGGTGTCCCACAAGGATCTGTTCTGGGACCTCTACTTTTTGTGATTTTTATTAATGACCTGGATGTGGGGGTAGAAGGGTGGGTTGGCAAGTTTGCAGACAACACAAAGGTTGGTGGTGTTGTAGATAGTGTAGAGGATTGTCGAAGGTTGCAGAGACATTGATAGGATGCAGAAGTGGGCTGGGAGGTGGCAGATGAAGTTCAACCCAGAGAAGTGTGAGGTGGTACACTTTGGAAGGACAAACTCCAAGGCAGAGTCCAAAGTAAATGGCAGGATACTTGGTAGTGTGGAGGAGCAGAGGCATCTGGGGGTACATGTCCACAGATCACTGAAAGTTGCCTCACAGGTAGATAGGGTAGTTAAGAAAGCTTATGGGGTGTTAGCTTTCATAAGTCAAAGGACAGAGTTTAAGAGACGCGATGTAATGATGCAGCTCTATAAAACTCTAGTTAGGCCACACTTGGAGTACTGTGTCCAGTTCTGGTCGCCTCACTATAGGAAGGATGTGGAAGCATTGGAAAAGGTACAGAGGAGATTTACCAGGATGCTGCCTGGTTTAAAGAGTATGGATTATGATCAGAGATTAAGGGAGCTGGGGCTTTACTCTTTGGAGAGAAGGAGGATGAGAGGAGACATGATAGAGGTGTACAAGATATTAAGAGGAATAGACAGAGTGGACAGCCAGCGCCTCTTCCCCAGGGCACCACTGCTCAGTACAAGAGGACATGGCTTTAAGGTGAGGGGTGGGAAGTTCAAGGGGGATATTAGAGGAAGGATTTTCACTCAGAGAGTGGTTGGTGCGTGGAATACACTGCCTGAGTCAGTGGTGGAGGCAGATCACTAGTGAAGTTTAAGAGAGTACTAGACAGGTATATGGAGGAATTTAAGGTGGGGGGGTTATATGGGAGGCAGGGTCTGAGGGTCGACACAACATTGTGGGCCGAAGGGCCTGTAATGTGCTGTACTGTTCTATGTTCTAAATCTTTCAGTTTCCGTTTTTACTAAGTTTAACCCAGGCAACATTACACACATTTCCTGTCTAACATCGCTTACATTTCCCACTTTAATAAAGACAGCCGCAAAGAATTCATTCAGAACCTCACCCACATCCTCTCCCTCCACACACAGGTTACACTCAGACACACTCGCTCCTCAACTATACCCTACATTCATTTAATTAATACATTATATTCTTTGTGCTTTTATTTACCAGTATTTTGTCTAATAATTGCTTTGACCATAATAAAACGAGGGCTTTTCCCTTCGGAGAGGAGGATGAGTGTTGCTGATGGAGGTGTACAAAATGTTGAGAGGCATTGATCGAGTGGACAGACAGAGACGGTGGGCACTTTGAAGGCGCTGGTTGAGCTGGGCACATTAGCATCATGGAAAAGGTATGCAGATAAATACATTGTGTGTGAAGAAGCTGCTCCTGATGACCCTTTTAAATCTCTCACTTCTGATCTTACCCTTATGCACTTGTGCTTTTAACGCCCCTCCTTGCAAAAATGAGCATAGAATATAGAAGGAGAATTAACCCCTCTGGCCCATTGACTCTGCTCTGCCATTTCATCATAGCTAATCCATTTCTCTCAGCCCCAGTCTCTTACCTTCTCACTTCAAACCCTGATTAATCAAGACACCTTCAATGAATTGGTGCTGTCTACGTCCCTCATGATCTTATACACATTTACCAGGTGACCAAGATTGTACACAGTACTCCATGTGACCTCACCAGAACCTTATCTGACTGTACCACAATTTCCCAACTCCTATACACAGTACCCTGACTGATGAAGGTCAGTGTGTCAAACACCCTCACCACCTTGTCATCTTCTAATACCCCTCAGTGAACGATGCATTTGCACTCTAAGCTCCCTCTGTTCTATAACATTCCTTAGAGCCCGACCATTCACTCCACAAGTCCAACACCGGATTATTCTTCCAAATTGAAACACCCCACACTGATCTGGATTGAATCCACTCCTCAGCCCACACACCCAGTTAATCAAACACCCCCTGTAATTTTTCACAACACCATCTATCTGAGTACCATCTGTAAACTCTATAACATTAATATCCAAAAACATAGGGTTTGACAGTGTGGGAAAAAGCTCTTTGGCCCAACTGGCCCATACGAACCAAAATGTCCCATTCAAGTCCCATTGGCCAGCATTTGGTCCATAATTTTCTAAACATTCCCTGCAAACCTGATAATATAGAACATAGAATAGTACAGCACAGAACAGGTCCTTCGGCCCACAATGTTGTGATGACACTTAAACCCTGCCTCTCATATAACCCCCCACTTTAAATCCCTCCATATACCTGTCTGGTAGTCTCTTAAATTTCACTAGTGATCTGCCTCCACCACTGACTCAGGCAGTGCATTCCATGCACCAACCACTCTCTGAGTGAAAAACCTTCCTCTAATATCCCCCTTGAACTTCCCACCCCTCACCTTAAAGCCATGTCCTCTTGTACTGAGCAGTGGTGCCCTGGGGAAGAGGTGCTGGCTATCCACTCTATCTATTCCTCTTAAAATCTTGTATACCTCTATCATGTCTCCTCTCAAAAGTGTAAAGCCCTAGCTCCCCTAATCTCTGATCATAATGCATACTCTCTAAACCAGGCAGCATCCTGGTAAATCTCCTCTGTACCCTTTTCAATGTTTCCACATCCTTCCTATAGTGAGGCGACCAGAACTGGACACAGTACTCCAAGTGTGGCCTAACCAGAGTTTTATAGAGCTGCATCATTACCTCGCAACTCTTAAACTCTATCCCTCGACTTATGAAAGCTAACACCCCATAAGCTTTCTTAACTATCCTATCTACCTGTGAGGCAACTTTCAGGGATCTGTGGACATGTACCCCCAGATCCCTCTGCTCCTCCACACTATCAAGTATCCTGCCATTTACTTTGTACTCTGGCTTGGAGTTTGTCCTTCCAAAGTGCACCACCTCACACTTCACTGGGTTGAACTCCATCTGCCACTTCTCAGCCTAGTTCTGCATCCTATCAATGTCTCTCTGCAATCTTCGACAATCCTCTACACTATCCACAACACCACCAACCTTTGTGTCATCTGGGAACTTGCCAACCCACCCTTTTACCCCCAAATCCAGGTCATTAATAAAAATCACGAAAAGTAGAGGTCCCAGAACAGATGCTTGTGGGACATCACTAGTCACAACCCTCCAATCTGAACGTACTCCCTCCACCACGACCATCTGCCTTCTGCAGGCAAGCCAATTCTGAATCCACCTGGCCAAACATCCCTGGATCCCATGCCTTCTGACTTTCCGAATAAGCCTACCATGTGGAACCTTGTCAAATGCCTTACTAAAATCCATGTAGATCACATCCACTGCACTACCCTCATCTATATGCCTGGTCACCTCCTCAAAGAACTCCATCAGGCTTGTTAGTCACGATCTGCCCTTCACAAAGCCATGCTGACTGTCCCTGATCAGACCATGATCCTCTAAATGCCCATAGATCCTATCTCTAAGAATCTTTTCCAACAGCTTTCCCACCACAGACGTAAGGCTCACTGGTCTATAATTACCCAGACTATCCCTACTAACCTTTTTTGAACAAGGGGACAACATTCGCCTCCCTCCAATCCTCCGGTACCATTCCCGTGGACATCGAGGACATGAAGATCCTAGCCAGAGGCTCAGCAATCTCTTCCCTCACCTCATGGAGCAGCCTGGGGAATATTCCCAACTCCATTAAAGGTTAAATCAGACCAACGAAAGTCACACTTGTACTGCAACATGAAGCTTTAACTGTTTCTCTACAGATGCTGCCTAACCCGTTGAGTGTTTCCAGCATTTTCTCTTTTTGTTTTAGATTTTCAGCTTCTGCCATCTCTTTGATTTCCAGAGAGTAACTCTTTGTTCTCCTGTGTTCCTGCAGTTTACTGAAACAGTTCGTCTACAGAGAGCAGCTATCTCCTGAAGTTTGCTATCGGGGATTAGAAAGGACAGTGGAAGATGAAATTGAGACACAGCAGAATAACTGACCAGGTCAGTTGCTGGTGAAGACATTTCAAGTTGCCTGAAAATGCAGCTCTCAAGTCAGAGTACTACAGCACAGAAACAGGCTTTTCAGCCCATCTAGAGCATGCTGAATTGTTATTCCACTTAGAATATTTTTCTGGTATGCTAGTATATTATTCCAGCATTCTAACATGTTATGAAATATTTGCATATTATTCTAGTATTCTAAAGATCTGCTGCACATCTCCAAAACCATTTCAGCCAAGCAATATGAAAGTGGATTTGTCTTTGTCCGGGCTGATGGGCTGCACAGCGATGACCCATGTACGGTACAGAGTGGAGTAAATGCCACAGATTCTCAACACACAAAGCCAAGTGAGGTGTACTACAGATGCAAGTCTGAGAGGAGAGGGACAGGAAAGAAGGAACATGCAAAACTGAGCAGCAACAAACGGTGGGAACAGCTACACAAATGGACAATCTTCTCCGTTTAAACTGATTTTGGATTTGGGGATCAGGGCATTACCAGCAACACCAGTTTTCATGCCC
Organism: Hypanus sabinus; assembly: GCF_030144855.1. Taxonomy (NCBI): domain Eukaryota; kingdom Metazoa; phylum Chordata; class Chondrichthyes; order Myliobatiformes; family Dasyatidae; genus Hypanus; species Hypanus sabinus. The sequence goes on from NC_082711.1 coordinate 181,634,997, forward strand.
ATCTCTGACTGCCTCCTGGGAAAGGTGGCGAAGCTCTCAGTCCTAAAGGGAGCGGGGCTGGTGAAGCCATTTGGCACACTTGCCTTTATGTAAAATTATAGAGTACAGGCCCTTTGGCCCACAATGTTGCACTGACCTTTTAACCTGCTTTAAGATTAATCCAACTGTTCCCTCCTACATAGCCCACCATTTCCTTTCACCCCTGTGCCTATCTAAGAGTCTCTTAAATGCCCCTGTTCTACCACCACCCCAACAGCGTGTTCCACACACCCAACACTCTGTAAACAACCTACCTCTGATTTCCCCCCACTGGTATTTTCCTCCAATCACCTTAAAATTTTGTCTCCTTATATTATACATCTCCACCCTGGGAAAAAGTCTCTGGCTGTCTACTTTGTTAACACCTCTTATCATCTTGTACACCTCTATCAAGTTGCCCCTCATAAACAGCTCTTACAAACAACAGTGGTCCCAGCTTCGACCCACAGTGGCTGATCACAAGACACAGACTTCCAGACCAAGAAACCCTCAACTATCACACTTCTCACCACACTATTGTGCCAATTATGAACGCAATATGCTATTTCCCCTGGATCTCACACGATGCAAACTTCCAGGCTAGATGCCATCAGGGATTTGTTAAAATTCTTGCTGAAGTCAGAAGAGACAACAGCCACTGCCCTACCGTCTTCAAAAAACTCCAAGAGCCTATCCCAAATCAGATTGAGTCACTCCAAATATTGATAGGTTCTCTTCCTCAGAATTCCCTCCAGAAAAGTACCCACCACCAAAGCCTGACTGTACTTTTGCACCGAAAGGTGCCTGATCAGACAAATCCCCAATGTTGTGGGAAACAAGGGAAGAATTTGGTGGGTCCCTGGGTGTGTGTTCCTGCAGTGAAGGAAGCTGAGGGGTGACAATCACAAAATCTAAACTGAGAGGCAGAGGCTTAAGGTGAAAGGGGAAACTTTAATAATTGAGAACTAGATTTTTTCACACAAGTTCACTGCTGGGTGTCTGCATCCAGCTGTCAGAGGAAGTGGTTGAGGCATCCCGGACAATAGGTAGGAAATGAACAGAAAGGTACAGCGGCGGTGGGGACAGGTTGTCTCTGTATTTCACGGGGGGGGGGGGGTATAGATAGTGTATGCACGCCCCCCCCCCAGTGTAATACAGAGACAACCAGTTCCCACCGCTGCCTTTCTGTCCATTTCTGTCCCTGGTGTCAGAAGGCAGACCCGGACCCACCGGACCCGAACCCTAGTGCTGGACAGTGACAGGGCCGTCCCCACCGGTACCATATCCTGGATTTATACAGAGACAGACCCATCCCCACCGGTGTTGTACTCTAGTGTTACACAGTGACAACCCCGTCCCCACCTATAGTGTACCCCGATGTTATACAGTGACAGACCTGCCTCCATTGGTACTCTCACCTGTCGAATCCCGGTCCGAGCTGTATTCACGGTCGCTTCCTTCGCTCGGCGAAGTCTCCCTGTGCCACCTGGGCGATACTGACAGAAGTTGCCGCCGCCGCAGTCTCGGTGAATCGTCCTTAACTCGCTTCATCGGTATCATCCTGTACCTCGGAAAAATCAGGGGCCGTGTGAGGCCGGGTGACAACGATTCCCGGTCTCGCTGCTGCGTCTCGCCCTCGTCATTGTCCTCATCTGCCGCGTCTGATTCATGACCCGAGGCGTCTGGTCGTCTTTCCGGGCTCTCCACTTTTTGGTCATGGGTGTCTGCTCCCTGTTGCGGACTGTCCAGTGTGTCTGGTCCTTCGGTAAGTCCCTGGCTGGGACTTGTTTCTTCGTCCGGACTCTCGGCTTCCTCCGGGCCAAGACTTAGTTTCTCCGAGTTGTTACTTCGTTGCGCTCCCCCGAGTCCGGCGCTACATTCGTCTTGGCGCCTCTGTGACTTGCTCTGGGCCCGGAGCGACCCACTCTGGGGCTCACGGCCCAGCGCTGTCTCCAGGTAAATCACTTTGAACTTCTCCCGGGCCAAGCGCTCCTGGCCGACCCGCAGCCGCTCTCGGCACCGCTCCAACTCGGCCTCCAGTTCGGCTACCGAGTTCAGTTCCATCTGCGGCACTTCGCTGCCCGGGAACTCCCGACGCCAGTGCTCCTCAAACTCGGCCGGGTCCCACATTGCGGCTACAGCCTGGCGTCGGAGCCCGAGCCCGAGTTCAACAGGTGCCGTCCCTCACCGCCTCTCCCTCCCAGTCACACACACACGCACGCTAACTGCCTCTCACCCGGCTTCTCCCTCCCACGTTCTCTCGTTCACCCTCCCCCTCTCCTCTTTCTCTTTCGCTTTCTTCCAGTCCCTCCCCCTACTTTCTCCCCAGCCCCGTGTCTCCCAGACTTCTCTGTCAGGGTGAAAGAGACCCCGCTCCACAATAATACTCGTTAGCCCTGGCGGTCGAGGGTTAGTCCGTTAGCCTGATGGGCCAAACGGCTTCTGTGTTTCTGATCTCCTGCCGCCTCTGGCCCTCCCTCGTTACAGCCCATTACTTCTTGCCCATTCTCTCGCGGAATTTCTTCAGTCCGCCTTGGGCATGCTGAACCGATGTCTCCATCTAACCCTCTGACCACAGAAAACACCCAGCTACTCCCTTGAAGGTCTCACTACTCAACCTGTTCTGAGGGCACGCTGGTCTCCCATACTCATATCAGAATCAACTTACACTGACATAGGACCATAAGACACAGGAGCAGAATTAGGTCATCTGGCCCATCGAGTCTGCTTGGCCATTCAATCATGGCTGACCCTCTTTTTTCTCTCCTCATTAAACCCAGTTCCCAGCCTTCTCCCCGTAACCTTTCATGCCATGTCCAATCAAGAACCTATCAATCTCTGCCTTACATACACCCAATGGCCTGGCCTCCACAGCTGACTGTGGCCACAAATTCACCACCCTTCAGCTAAAGGAATTTCTCCGTATCTCCGTTTTGAAAGGGCGCCCCTCTATCCTGAGACTGTGCCCTCTTGTCCTAGACTCTCCCACCATGGGAAACAACCTTTCCACATCTACTCTAACTAGGCCTTTCAACATTTGAAAAGTTTCAATGAGATTCCCCCCCCCCCCCCCCCCCCATCTTCTAAATTCCAGTGAGTACAGATCCAGAGCTATCAAATGTTCCCTTTCGTTCCTGGAATCATCCTAGTGAACCTCCTCTGGACCCTCTCCAATGCTTACACATCTCTTCTTAGATGAGGAGCCCAAAACTGTTCACAATACTTAAGATGAGGCCTCACCAGTGTCTTATAAAGCCTCAGCATCACATCCTTGCTCTTGTATTCTGAAACCTCTTGAAATGAATGTTAAAATTGCATTTGCCTTCCTCACCATTAACTCAACCTGCAAGTTAACGTTCAGGGTGTTCTGCACAAGGACCCCCAAGTCATCTCAGATTTTTGTATTTTCTCCCCATTTAGTAAATAGTCTGCACATTTATTTCTACTACCAAAGTGCAAGACCGTGCATTTTCCAATGTAGTATTTCATTTGCTACTTCCTTGCCCATTTTCCTAATTTGTCTGTTCTTCTGTATCCTGTTTCCATAACATTACCTGCCCCTCCAACAATCTTTGTATCATCTGCAAACTTGGCAACAAAGCCATTTAAAATCATTTATATACAGCATAAAAAGAAGTGGTCCCAACACCAACCCCTGTGGAACATCGCTAGTCACTGGCGGCCAAGCAAAAGAGGGTCCTTTTATTCCCACTCACTGCCTCCACCAATCAGCCAAATGTTGTGAAATTTGTTGTTTTGTAGCAGCAATACATAATATATAAAACTAAATTACAGTAAGTATATATATATAAGTAAAGCAAAAAAGAAAAACAATAGTGAGGCATTTTACATAGGTTCATTGGCCATTCAGAAATCAGAGGCAGAGGGGAAGAAGCTGTGCCTGAATCTTTGTGTGTGTCTGTCTTCGGGCTCCTTGATGGTAGCACAGAGGGATGGGATGTCTGTCATGATGGGTACTACCTTCCTGAGGCATCGCCATTAGAAGATGTACTGAATGCTGGGGAGATTAGTGCCCATCACGTACATGAGAAAATCTGCAGATGCTAGAAATACAACGCAAAACACAAAATCTCAGGTGTCAGGTCGCACCTATGGAAAAGAGTAAACAGTGAACAGCCCTTCATCAGGACTGGAAAGAAAGAGGTCAGTGCCCACGATGGAGCTGACTAAGTTTAACAACTTTCTGCAGACCAGCCCTGTACACAACATTCCAGATGTGGTCTCATCAGGGCTCAGTACAACTGCAAGAAGGCATCTCTATTTCCTTGCGATGACACATTTAACTACATCAGGTGAGGTTTCTGTACTAACAAACCAGGGGTTAATGAGTGTAATTCAGTAATATATAAATGGATTTCAAAAACAGGTTTGAAGTGCCTTGCTAAGAAAGCAGCAGAACATAATGGGACACACCAGAAAGATTTTTGGATATTAAAGGAAAAGTGGAATATGGGAGGTGGGGCAGGAATGTGGCACCGAGGTAAAAAATTCAGCCTGATCTGGATGCTAGAGTGGACCTGACTGGTCGAATGGCCTCCTGCCATTCCAGAATCATGTTTATCACTGACACACTGTCCTGACAAAGGGTCTCAGCCCAAAACGTCGACAGCGCTTCTCCTTATAATTGCTGCCTGGCCTGCTGTGTTCCACCAGCATTTTGTGTGTGTTGTTTGAATTTCCAGCATCTGCAGATTTCCTCGTGTTTGGTCGTGAAACTTTGTTGTTTTGCAGCAGTAGTACGTTAAAAAAATTGTTACAATAAATAATTGGTGCAAAAAGAGAGCAAAATAGTGAGGTTGTGTTCATGGGTTGAGAGAGGGAAGAGGCCCTGACAGTTTAGAGATTCATTCATATGGGCTTCAGACTGCACCAGTGTGAAACTGCCTATGCCTGTGTTGATGGAGAGGTGACTTCTTCAAGCACTGCTGGTTTTGAGGTGCGACTACATCCACAGTGCTGTTAGGGAGGGAGTTTCAGGATTTTGACCCAGTGATAGTGAAGGAATAGGGATTTTTTTCCAGAATAAAAGCAAGAGCAGCCACACATTGAGTCTTTGCCTTTTTTATCCCAATTTATTAATGGTGGAGCGAGTTGATGGGGCAGCCATCAAGGGGACCAATGTGCCCTGGATGGTGTGGGGGTTCTTGAGAATTGAAGTTGCACTCACTCAGGCAGGTGAGGGTGGTGTTCCATCACACTCCTGAGGGTTCCAGTGAGATTCCCAGTCTTGAGGCCATACTGTGTGTACGTGGTGACTTCAGTTCATTCTGTGGTTAGTGGGAACCACCAGGGCATTGTGATAGTGAGGGACAGTGCTGTGGAGTGTCAGGGGGTGAAGGTTGGATTTCTTTTTGTTGAGTATCACCACTATACAGTGTAGGATAAAGGTTACTGTCACCAGCAGGCCCGGCCTGGATATTGTCCAGGTCTGGCTGTATCTGGAGCTGGGCTGCTTCATTACCTGAGGAGTTTCTGAACCCTGTGCAGTCATCAGCGAACTTTGCTCTCCTAAGCTGCTGAATGAAGGTTAATCAATAGTGAAGCCACTTGGGCCCAGGACACTGAAAAACCCCTGCAGAGATGATCGAACTCCCAACCACCACAACCTCCATCACAAAATGCTGGAAGAAATTAGCAGGTCAGGCAGCATCTAAAGGAAAGGTTTTGCACTGAGACCCTTCATCCTGAATGTTCATTCTTTTTCCAGAGTCAACAGAATTCTCGTTTGAGATTGGACTCCGGGTACGATTTCAGCAGGTGGAGGTTTTATCAAGTGCTGCCCTGATCAGGAGCACTAAATCTCATTTCACCTCCAAGTTCGGCTCCTTTACCCATGAGGTCAGGGACATTGTCAGAACCCAGAGAATGGCACGGAGTGATGGAGAGTATTAATTAGGAAGGGGAAGAAGAGCAGGAATGGATTGTAGGGAGAAATAAGGGGGAAGTGGGTAAAGAGGGGGAGGGAAAGAGGAGGTGGGATGGGGTGGAGGGGGGGCTGGGGGAGAAAGAGAGAGAGACACACACACAAAAAATGTGGATGGGAGCGCAAGAAACTCAATCCTCAAGGCTGATTTATACTTGTGCGTCTCATCGATGCCGTAGGTATCCCATACCCTACACCATAGGGTGAAGTGCACCTCTCCAGAAAACTCACTCACGCGTCGGTGCGATGCAGACCACAACAACTGTGATTGGTCCTCTTGGTAGCATCGCATTTCCGGTTGCTTCTTCTCCGCCACATCCGTAGGCTGTGTGTACACCTATGCGAAATAGATGAACCAAATTGTCAAATCTACCTGCCGACATGCTAAAATGTTTGAAATGCATTTCCTTGTCCATGTCTCTCACGAAGAAACTCAACGCAGTGGCACAGAAACCCCGCCGCCAACTAGCGTTTTGACGCACACCAATGCATGCTTGCTACGGAGTAGAGTAACGCAGAAGTGGAAATCAGGGCTACGGCATAGCCCGCACGCACAAGTTTAAATCAGCCTTTAGAATGTATTCGGTGTTGAATCAGGACCTTCTCTGTGAATAAACAACCACTCTTTTCATACAGTTCAGTATTTTAATAGACTCCTCTCAATGGAAACATGATTGACAGTAAAGAATGACCAAGACCGGTAAAGGCATGTCACTCTTACTCTGCTCCATACCCCAGCCCCATGTCATCTCCTTCTGATTAACCAGCTGGTGGCTGTCGTCTCCAATCCACTGGCGGCGTGTCCCGACCTGCAGCCTGTGGACCCACTCTGTCTGTGCCTGCAGTCTTGCCCGCTCACTCCCCACGAGCTCAGCGCAGATAGTAGTCGATGACTGCGGAGAAAGCAGCAAAACCTGCACATCCCACCGCTCCCGCTTTCAGGCCAGCTGCAGGACAGACGAGAGGTTAATCATGGCAGAGGGGCCTGCGCGCATTGGTGTGCGTGGGGCTGACGGGGTGGGGGGTGTGGCCCGCTTGGGGCGCAGGAAGGGAGGTGGGGGCATCTTGGGGCACGGGGAGAGCGGTGAGGGCTGCTTGGGGAGTGGGGACGGGGTGGGGACGACAAGAGGGGTATGGACTTCTTGGGGTGCAGAGAGAGAGGTGGGGGCTGTTTGGGGGGGTGGTGGCTTGAGGCACGGAAGCGGAGGGGTCTGGATGCGAAAGAGGTCCAGAGGCAAAGCCAATCTGAACAAGGGATTGAACTTACCCCGGAATCCGATTGCGCCTCCTGTCACACAGCCACTCAGTACACTATTCTTCCAGTCTGACTTTCCCCGGTACTTGAAGGAAATGAGGGAGAAATGTTACAAACTCCAGTTGTAATTCTTAAACAACTCAAATGCACAAAGTGACCATTCATCCCAACCAGACTGTGCTAGCCCTTTATCATGAATGGACCTAATCACATTGCACCTCTCCATTCTGATATCCACTGACGTCTGATCTCAAAAGTGAATATTTACATAATTTTCAACTGGGGAGTGAGCCTGACTGTCTGAAGTCCCCACCGAATCTCTTGCCTGTCTCCTTAAAATCAAGGAATTCTGGTAATCTTTTGTCTCTTCACCATTTCAAAAAGAAGAACCAGGAGGAGCCTTCCTCCAAACCCACCCTTCCTAAGCTGTAATTTCTCTTATTCCACTGAGGAACACAAATTGTTCTTGCACTAATTCGGAGAGAGACACAAACATACCGACTCAATAATGCACTCTGTACAGGAGAACATAGCACCGACAATAGCAAAATTCTTGGCGTAGGACATGCCACGCTGGCCCATATCCTTCAGAACTTCCTTTGCAGTTGGTGTCCTGAGGGGATCCTTGGGGTCAAAGCCAACGTTGGTGTCGATACCAGCGGTGAAAATGCCAAATGCCCCACCCAACACAAATCCTGCGGGAGAGACAAAACAGTCCAGAGAGGAAATCTTACAAACATGGAGAGTGGGGGGGGGGGGGCAGAGGTTGGGATGAGGGGGAAAGGGCAGCAGAGTCAGTCTCCAGCTCTGGGTTTCAGGGTATTTAGTTTCTGTCCAGGATATTGGTATCAGAAAATACAGCAGAGGACCCCAACCAGCCCTCCTGACCTCTTACCCTCTTCCTTACACCCTCAACCAGCACTCCTGACCACTCACCCTCAACCTACCCTAGCTCCCCATCCTTACACTTTCAACCAGTCCTCCTGACCCTTCACCCCAACTCACCCTCCTGACCCCTCATCCCATCCTTACACCCTCAACCAGCACTCCTGACCACTCACCCTCAACCTACCCTAACTCCCTATCCTTACACCCTCAACCAGCACTCCTGACCACTCACCCTCAACCTACCCTAACTCCCTATCCTTACACCCGCAACCAGCACTCCTGACCACTCACCCTCAACCTACCCTAACTCCCTATCCTTACACCCTCAACCAGCACTCCTGACCACTCACCCTCAACCTACCCTAACTCCCTATCCTTACACCCTCAACCAGCACTCCTGACCCCCGACCTCATCCTTACTCTCTCAATCTAACCTCCTAACCCCACAACCTTACTCATCCAATCTGCCCTCCCGAGACCTAAACCCTGACCTTACTCCCAAGCTTTCCCTGTCGACCGCTGACCTCCTACACAGGCCAGCGCCGCCTTGAAGCCGCAGCTCTCCATCGCTCGCTCCACCATCTTCTGCTCCTCAGACTTGTTAGGAGCGGGGAAGCCGCCGAGCACAGACGGACTGAGAGGTCGTGGCTGCCGCCGCTCGCCCACCAGATGCTGCAGGAGCTGTGAGTAGATGAGGCCGCCGGATCGCTCCGTCTCCGGGGAGACGGTGGCTGCGGGATCCCGCGTTGCCGCCATGGCGCCCGTCCGCGAACTTTGGCGTTACTACGTAGCATTGCGTCACCGCGTAGTCTACGGAGATGCGCGACAATGAGGAAGAGCGCCGCCATCGGGTTTAATGTGATATTGCAACGACGAACCTGATGAGGAAGCGGCGCAGTGGGAGGGGCAGTGAGGGAGCATCACAGCGGAAAGTCACGCTGTGGGAGGGGTAGTTCTGAGGGAGGGTGGTACTGAGGGAGGGTCACACTGTGGGGGGGGGGGCGGTACTGAGGGAGGTTCACACTGTGGGAGGGGTGAGACTGAGGGAGGTTCACTGTGGGAAGGGTAGTATTGAGGGAGGGTCACACTGTGGGAGGGGGTAGTACTGAGGGAGGGTCACACTGTGAGAGGGGGTAGTACTGAGGGAGGGTCACACTGTAGGAGGGGTGGTACTGAGGGAGGGTCACACTGTAGGAGGGGTGGTACTGAGGGAGGGTCACACTGTGGGAGAGGTGGTACCGAGGGAGGGTCACACTGTAGGAGGGGTGGTACCGAGGGAGGGTCACACTGTAGGAGGGGTGGTACCGAGGGAGAGTCACACTGTGGGAGGGGTGGTACCGAGGGAGGGTCACACTGTAGGAGGGGTGGTACCGAGGGAGAGTCACACTGTGGGAGGGGTGGTACCGAGGGAGAGTCACACTGTGGGAGGGGTGGTACTGAGGGAGGGTCACACTGTAGGAGGGGTGGTACCGAGGGAGAGTCACACTGTGGGAGGGGTGGTACCGAGGGAGAGTCACACTGTGGGAGGGGTGGTACCGAGGGAGGGTCACACTGTGGGAGGGATGGTACTGAGGGAGGGTCACACTGTGGGAGGGGTGGTACCGAGGGAGGGTCACACTGTGGGAGGGAGTAGTACTAAGGGAGGGGCGGTACTGTGGGAGGGGTGGGACTGAGGGAGGTTCACACCATGGGAGGGTGGTACTGAGGGAGGGTCACACTATGGGAGGGGTGGTACTGAGGGAGGGTTACACTGTGGGAGGGGTGGTACCGAGGGAGGGTCACACTGTGGGAGGGGTGGTACCGAGGGAGGGTCACTGTGGGAGGGGGTAGTACTGAGGGAGGGTCACACTATGGGAGGGGGTAGTACTGAGGGAGGGTCACACGGTGGGAAGGGTGGTACTGAGGGAGGTTCACACTGTGGGAGGGGGTAGTACTGAGGGAGGGGCGGTACTGTGGGAGGGGTGGGACTGAGGGAGGGTCACACTGTGGGAGGGGTGGTACTGAGGGAGGGTCACACTGTGGGAGAGAGTAGTACTAAGGGAGGGTCACACCGAGGGAGGGGCGTTACAGTGGGAGGGGTGGGACTGAGGGAGAGTCACACGGTGGGAGGGGTGGTACTGAGGGAGGGTCACACTGTAGTAGGGAGTAGTACTGAGGGAGGGTCACACGGTGGGAGGGGCGGTACTGAGGGAGGGTCACACCGTGGGAGGGGTGGTCCCGAGGGAGAGACACACTGTGAGAGGGAGTAGTACTGAGGGAGGGTCACACCGTGGGAGGGGTGGTGCTGAGGGAGGGTCACACTGTGGGAGGGGTGGTCCCGAGGGAGGGTCACACTCTGGGAGGGGGTAGTACTGAGGGAGGGTCACACTGTGGGAGGGGTGGTACTGAGAAAGGGTCACACTGTGGGTGGTGCTGAGGGAGGGTCACACTGAGGGAGGGGTGGGACTGAGGGAGGGTCACACCGTGGGAGGGGTGGTGCTGAGGGAGGGTCACACTGTGGGAGGGGTGGTCCCGAGGGAGGGTCACACTCTGGGAGGGGGTAGTACTGAGGGAGGGTCACACTGTGGGAGGGGTGGTACTGAGAAAGGGTCACACTGTGGGAGGGGTGGTGCTGAGGGAGGGTCACACTGTGGGAGGGGTGGGACTGAGGGAGGGTCACACCGTGGGAGGGGTGGTCCCGAGGGAGAGACACACTGTGAGAGGGAGTAGTACTGAGGGAGGGTCACACCGTGGGAGGGGTGGTGCTGAGGGAGGGTCACACTGTGGGAGGGGTGGTCCCGAGGGAGGGTCACACTCTGGGAGGGGGTAGTACTGAGGGAGGGTCACACTGTGGGAGGGGTGGTACTGAGAAAGGGTCACACTGTGGGAGGGGTGGTGCTGAGGGAGGGTCACACTGTGGGAGGGGTGGGACTGAGGGAGGGTCACACCGTGGGAGGGGTGGTCCCGAGGGAGAGACACACTGTGAGAGGGAGTAGTACTGAGGGAGGGTCACACCGTGGGAGGGGTGGTGCTGAGGGAGGGTCACACTGTGGGAGGGGTGGTCCCGAGGGAGGGTCACACTCTGGGAGGGGGTAGTACTGAGGGAGGGTCACACTGTGGGAGGGGTGGTGCTGAGGGAGGGTCACACTGTGGGAGGGGTGGTCCCGAGGGAGGGTCACACTCTGGGAGGGGGTAGTACTGAGGGAGGGTCACACTGTGGGAGGGGTGGTACTGAGAAAGGGTCACACTGTGGGAGGGGTGGTGCTGAGGGAGGGTCACACTGTGGGAGGGGTGGTGCTGAGGGAGGGTCATACTGTGGGAGGGGTGTGACTGAGGGAGGGTCACACTGGGAGGGGCGGTACTGAGGGATGGTCACTGTGGGAGGGGTGGTACTGAGGGAGGGTTACACTGTGGGAGGGGTGGTACTGAGGGAGGGTCACACTGGGGGAGGGGTGGTGCTGAGGGAGGGTCACACTGTGGGAGAGAGTAGTACTAAGGGAGGGTCACACCGAGGGAGGGGCGTTACAGTGGGAGGGGTGGGACTGAGGGAGAGTCACACGGTGGGAGGGGTGGTACTGAGGGAGGGTCACACTGTAGTAGGGAGTAGTACTGAGGGAGGGTCACACGGTGGGAGGGGCGGTACTGAGGGAGGGTCACACCGTGGGAGGGGTGGTGCTGAGGGAGGGTCACACTGTGGGAGGGGTGGTCCCGAGGGAGGGTCACACTCTGGGAGGGGGTAGTACTGAGGGAGGGTCACACTGTGGGAGGGGTGGTACTGAGAAAGGGTCACACTGTGGGTGGTGCTGAGGGAGGGTCACACTGAGGGAGGGGTGGGACTGAGGGAGGGTCACACCGTGGGAGGGGTGGTGCTGAGGGAGGGTCACACTGTGGGAGGGGTGGTCCCGAGGGAGGGTCACACTCTGGGAGGGGGTAGTACTGAGGGAGGGTCACACTGTGGGAGGGGTGGTACTGAGAAAGGGTCACACTGTGGGAGGGGTGGTGCTGAGGGAGGGTCACACTGTGGGAGGGGTGGGACTGAGGGAGGGTCACACCGTGGGAGGGGTGGTCCTGAGGGAGAGACACACTGTGAGAGGGAGTAGTACTGAGGGAGGGTCACACCGTGGGAGGGGTGGTGCTGAGGGAGGGTCACACTGTGGGAGGGGTGGTCCCGAGGGAGGGTCACACTCTGGGAGGGGGTAGTACTGAGGGAGAGACACACTGTGAGAGGGAGTAGTACTGAGGGAGGGTCACACCGTGGGAGGGGTGGTGCTGAGGGAGGGTCACACTGTGGGAGGGGTGGTCCCGAGGGAGGGTCACACTCTGGGAGGGGGTAGTACTGAGGGAGGGTCACACTGTGGGAGGGGTGGTGCTGAGGGAGGGTCACACTGTGGGAGGGGTGGTCCCGAGGGAGGGTCACACTCTGGGAGGGGGTAGTACTGAGGGAGGGTCACACTGTGGGAGGGGTGGTACTGAGAAAGGGTCACACTGTGGGAGGGGTGGTGCTGAGGGAGGGTCACACTGTGGGAGGGGTGGTGCTGAGGGAGGGTCACACTGTGGGAGGGGTGGGACTGAGGGAGGGTCACACCGTGGGAGGGGTGGTCCCATGTAACATGCTGTATTGTGGGGATGGCCACTGTGCCTTTTTGTGAAGCACCGAGGAAGTTGTACGGACTGCTCCCCCCCCCCCCCCGCAACCTTTCCTTGCCTTTGTCAAGCAAAAGGGGATGGGGAATAATGAAGGGGGCCATTATTGGAATGGGAAGTGGAATTAAAATAGGTAGCGACTGGGGGATTCCATTCTGATATGTCTATCCACGGCCTCCTCTACTGTCAGGATGAGGCCACACTGAGGTGGGATGAACCAACACCTTATATTCCGTCTGGGTAGCCTCCAACCTGATGGCATGAACATCCATTTCTTGAACTTCCAGTAATGGGGAATAGTGAAACCTCACTTTCATCATTCCCCATCCCCTTTGCCTACTCTCATTTTATCTCCTTGCCCACCCACATCCTCCCTCTGGTGCTCCCCCCCCCCATCCCCACCCTTTTCTTTCTACCATGACCTTCTGTCCTCTTCTATTAGATCCCCTTCTCCAAACTTGTATCTCTTTCACCAATCAACTTGCCAGCTCTTTGGTTCATCCCTCCCCTCGTGGTTTCACCCATCACCTTGTGTTTCTCCCCCCTCCCCCCTCCTTTTTCTCTTCAGTTCTGCTGAAGGGTCCCGGCCCAAAACATCTTTTCCATAGATGCTGCCTGACCTGCTGAGTTCCCCCAGTGTTTTGAGTGTGCTGCTCGGATTTCCAGCGTCTGCAGATATCCCCTTGTTTGTGATTGGTTTTTAAGCAGGTTCACTGATACCCCGTCCCCCTGTCCGTTCTGTGTCCGGGAGAAGTCAGTACCATGCTTATATGGAGTGTGAGATGCTGCAGCCCCTGTCTGATTATCTGAGAGGTCTGTTCCTCAGGTTCTGGTTGCACTTCAGCCCCCCCCCCCCTCACCGTGTATATAGTCTGGAAGTGGGTGGGGCACGAGTTGGGCTTGGCCAATGGGGCGGATAGTCTGTCCCTCTTCAGAGGATACGATCCAGCCCGCTGTCCTTCTAGAGGGAGTGTGTGGTCACGTTGGGAACAGTGGGGGATTTCTGGGATCAGAGACCATCCCCCCCCCCCCACCCAGGGGACTGACTGTTTTATAGACAGTAATAATCATATTTTAGTTTGAATGTATTCACTGCCTTGGAAATACTTACACATTTTCTATGTAAATAAACATTTGTAGTTTTGTAATTAAAAACAGGGCAGTATTGAGGGAGATTCTCACTGTGGGGCGAGTGTTGGTGAGGGAGAGACTCACTGGGGGGTGTGATGCTGAGGGAGAGTCTCACCGTGGGGGGAGTGTTGCTGAGGGAGAGTCTCACTGGGGGGTGTGATGCTGAGGGAGAGTCTCACCATGGGGGGAGTGTTGGTGAGGGAGAGTCTCACCGTGGGGGGAGTGTTGGTGAGGGAGAGTCTCACTGTGGGGGGAGTGGTGCTGAGGGAGATTCTCACCGTGGGGGGAGTGTTGGCGAGGGAGAGTCTCACTGTGGGGGAAGTGGTGCTGAGGGAGATTCTCACTGTGGGGGGAGTTTTGCTGAGGGAGTCTCATTGGGGGGAGTTTTGCTGAGGGAGAATCTCACTGTGTAGGGAGTATTGGTGAGGGAGATTCTCACTGTGGGGGGAGTTTTGCTGAGGGAGAGTCTCACTGTGTAGGGAGTATTGGTGAGGGAGATTCTCACTGAGGGGTGAAATGCTGAGGGAGAGTCACTGTGGGGGAGTGGTGCTGAGGGAGATTCTCACTGTGGGGGGGAGTGGTGCTGAGGGTGAGTCTCACCGTGGGGGGGGTGTTGGTGAGGGAGAGTCTCACTGTGGGGAGAGTGGTGGTGAGGGAGATTCTCTGTGGGGGGAGTTTTGCTGAGGGAGAGACTCACTGTGTAGGGAGTATTGGTGAGGGAGATTCTCACTGAGGGGTGAAATGCTGAGGGAGAGTCACTGTGGGGGGAGTGGTGCTGAGGGAGATTCTCACTGTGGGGGGAGTGGTGCTGAGGGAGATTCTCACCGTGGGAGGAGTGTTGGTGAGGGAGATTCACACTGTGGGGGGAGTGTTGGTGAGGGAGATTCTCACTGTGGGGGGAGTGGTGCTGAGGGAGATTCTCACTGTGGGGGGAGTGGTGCTGAGGGTGAGTCTCACCGTGGGGGGAGTGTTGGTGAGGGAGAGTCTCACTGTGGGGGGAGATTTGGTGAGGGAGATTCTCACTGTGGGGGGAGTGTTGGTGAGGGAGATTCTCACTGTGGGAGGAGTGTTGGTGAGGGAGATTCTCACTGTGGGGGGAGTGTTGGTGAGGGAGATTCTCACTGTGGGGGGAGCAGTACTGAGGGAGATTCTCACTGTGGGGGGAGTGGTACTGAGATTCTCACTGTGGGGGGGAGCGGTACTGAGGGAGATTCTCATTGTGGGGGGTGGTACTGAGGGAGATTCTCTGTGGGGGGAGTGTTGGTGAGGGAGATTCTCACTGTGGGGGAGTGTTGGTGAGGGAGATTCTCACTGTGGGGGGAGCAGTACTGAGGGAGATTCTCACTGTGGGGGGAGTGGTACTGAGGGAGATTCTCACTGTGGGGGGAGTGTTGGTGAGGGAGATTCTCACCATGGGGGGAGTGTTGGTGAGGGAGATTCTCACCGTGGGAGGAGTGTTGGTGAGGGAGATTCTCACTGTGGGGGGAGCGGTACTGAGGGAGATTCTCACTGTGGGGGGAGTGTTGGTGAGGGAGATTCTCACCGTGGGAGGAGTGTTGGTGAGGGAGATTCACACTGTGGGGGGAGTGTTGGTGAGGGAGATTCTCACTGTGGGGGGAGCAGTACTGAGGGAGATTCTCACTGTGGAGGGAGTGGTACTGAGGGAGATTCTCACTGTGGGGGGAGTGTTGGTGAGGGAGATTCTCACCGTGGGAGGAGTGTTGGTGAGGGAGATTCACACTGTGGGGGGAGTGTTGGTGAGGGAGATTCTCACTGTGGGGGGAGCGGTACTGAGGGAGATTCTCACTGTGGGGGGAGTGGTACTGAGGGAGATTCTCACTGTGGGGGGAGTGTTGGTGAGGGAGATTCTCACCGTGGGAGGAGTGTTGGTGAGGGAGATTCACACTGTGGGGGGAGTGTTGGTGAGGGAGATTCTCACTGTGGGGGGAGCGGTACTGAGGGAGATTCTCACTGTGGGGGGAGTGGTACTGAGGGAGATTCTCACTGTGGAGGGAGTGTTGGTGAGGGAGATTCTCACTGTGGGGGAGTGTTGGTGAGGGAGATTCTCACTGTGGGGGGAGCAGTACTGAGGGAGATTCTCACTGTGGGGGGAGTGGTACTGAGGGAGATTCTCACCGTGGGAGGAGTGTTGGTGAGGGAGATTCACACTGTGGGGGGAGTGTTGGTGAGGGAGATTCTCACTGTGGGGGGAGCGGTACTGAGGGAGATTCTCACTGTGGGGGGAGCAGTACTGAGGGAGATTCTCACTGTGGAGGGAGTGATACTGAGGGAGATTCTCACTGTGGGGGGAGTGTTGGTGAGGGAGATTCTCACTGTGGGGGGAGCGGTACTGAGGGAGATTCTCACTGTGGGGGGAGTGGTACTGAGGGAGATTCTCACTGTGGGGGGAGTGTTGGTGAGGGAGATACTCACCGTGGGAGGAGTGTTGGTGAGGGAGATTCACACTGTGGGGGGAGTGTTGGTGAGGGAGATTCTCACTGTGGGGGGAGCGGTACTGAGGGAGATTCTCACTGTGGGGGGAGCAGTACTGAGGGAGATTCTCACTGTGGGGGGAGTGGTACTGAGATTCTCACTGTGGGGGGGAGCGGTACTGAGGGAGATTCTCATTGTGGGGGGTGGTACTGAGGGAGATTCTCTGTGGGGGGAGTGTTGGTGAGGGAGATTCTCACTGTGGGGGAGTGTTGGTGAGGGAGATTCTCACTGTGGGGGGAGCAGTACTGAGGGAGATTCTCACCGTGGGAGGAGTGTTGGTGAGGGAGATTCACACTGTGGGGGGAGTGTTGGTGAGGGAGATTCTCACTGTGGGGGGAGCGGTACTGAGGGAGATTCTCACTGTGGGGGGAGCGGTACTGAGGGAGATTCTCACTGTGGGGGGAGCGGTACTGAGGGAGATTCTCACTGTGGGGGGATCAGTGAGGAGGGTCTGTACTTGGAAGCCTAAGCTTTGGGACTCTGTGGTGCCTGTGGCTTGGGTCTCCTGGGACAGATTGATGTGGTGCTGAGGGTGAAGATGGAAGTGCACTGACTCCCATTTGAACATCAAAGGAGGAGCTACAAGGTGGGGCAGATGACAGTGCTACTGCCTCACTGTTTCACTCTTGAACTTTGCTGCCACCTGTGTGAAGTCGGTACATTCTCCCTTGGACGGACTCCACACAGGTGTTTCTCCTGGTGCTCTGGTTTCCTCCCATGTCCCAATGAGATGCCGTGGTCAGTTAACGCAGCTGTTATTTGTCTACCGTGTGTAAGTGGGTCGTAGAATGAGTGGTTGATGATCATCGGTGACTCAGTGGGCTGAAGGGCCTCTTTACTGTATCACTGTATGTCTAGGTGCAGAGACCGGAAATCTGAAAAAGAGGGATCAGGTGTATGTATTAAGTAAGAGTAATTCAACAAAGCAAACTGTTACTGTGTATTGGGTGAGTTATCAGGGATGAGGAATCAAAATTGGTTAATTGTTGTCACATGCTCCCAGCTATAGTGAAAAGCTTACTTCGTCTGCAGATCACACACATGGAGCATCCTGGTCACCTCATTCTTAGAAGACTGTCGAAGCTTTAGAGAGGGTGCAGAGGAGATTGACCGGGATGCTGCCTGGATTAGAGAGGGTGCAGAGGAGATTGACCAGGATGCTGCCTGGATTAGAGAGGGTGCAGAGGAGATTGACCAGGATGCTGCCTGGATTAGAGAGGGTGCAGAAGAGATTGACCAGGATGATGCCTGGATTAGAGAGGGTGCAGAAGAGATTGACCAGGATGATGCCTGGATTAGAGAGGGTGCAGGGGAGATTCACCAGGATGCTGCCTGGATTAGAAAGGGTGCAGAGGAGATTGACCAGGGTGCTGCCTGGATTAGAGAGGGTGCAGAGGAGATTGACCAGGACGCTGCCTGGATTAGAGAGGGTGCAGAGGAGATTGACCAGGATGCTGCCTGGATTAGAGAGGGTGCAGAGGAGATTGACCAGGATGCTGCCTGGATTAGAGAGGGTGCAGAGGAGATTGACCAGGATGCTGTCTGGATTAGAGAAGGTGCAGGGGAGATTCACCAGGATGCTGCCTGGATCAGAGAGGGTGCAGAGGAGATTCACCAGGATGCTGCCTGGATTAGAGATGGTGCAGAGGAGATTGACCAGGATTTTGCCTGGATTAGAGAGGGTGCAGAGGAGATTCACCAGGATGCTGCCTGGATTAGAGAGGGTGCAGAGTAGATTGACCAGGACGCTGCCTGGATTAGAGAGGGTGCAGAGGAGATTGACCAGGATGCTGCCTGGATTAGAGAGGGTGCAGAGGAGATTGACCAGGATGCTGCCTGGATTAGAGAGGGTGCAGAGGAGATTGACCAGGATGCTGTCTGGATTAGAGAAGGTGCAGGGGAGATTCACCAGGATGCTGCCTTGATTAGAGAGGGTGCAGGGGAGATTGACCAGGATGCTGCCTGGATTAGAGAGGGTGCAGAGGAGATTGACCAGGATGATGCCTGGATTAGAGAGGGTGCAGAGGAGATTGACCAGGATGATGCCTGGATTAGAGAGGGTGCAGAGGAGATTGACCAGGATGCTGCCTGGATTAGAGAGGGTGCAGAGGAGATTGACCAGGATGATGCCTGGATTAGAGATGGTGCAGAGGAGATTGACCAGGATGCTGCCTGGATTAGAGAGGGTGCAGAGGAGATTGACCGGGATGATGCCTGGATTAGAGAGGGTGCAGAGGAGATTGACCAGGATGCTGCCTGGATTAGAGAGGGTGCAGAGGAGATTGACCAGGATGATGCCTGGATTAGAGAGGGTGAGAGGAGATTGACCAGGATGCTGCCTGGATTAGAGAGGGTGCAGAGGAGATTGACCAGGATGATGCCTGGATTAGAGAGGGTGAGAGGAGATTGACCAGGATGATGCCTGGATTAGAGAGGGTGCAGAGGAGATTGACCAGGATGCTGCCTGGATTAGAGAGGGTGCAGGGGAGATTCACCAGGATGCTTCCTTGATTAGAGAGGGTGCAGGGGAGATTCACCAGGATGCTGCCTGGATTAGAGAGGGTGCAGAGGAGATTGACCGGGATGATGCCTGGATTAGAGAGGGTGCAGAGGAGATTTACCAGGGTGCTGCCTGGATTAGAGAGGGTGCAGAGGAGATTGACCAGGATGCTGCCTTGATTAGAGAGGGTGCAGGGGAGATTGACCGGGATGCTGCCTGGATTAGAGAGGGTGCAGAAGAGATTGACCAGGATGATGCCTGGATTAGAGAGGGTGCAGAGGAGATTGACCAGGATGCTGCCTGGATTAGAGAGGGTGCAGAGGAGATTGACCAGGATGCTGCCTGGATTAGAAAGGGTGCAGAGGAGATTCACCAGGATGTTGTCTGGATTAGAGAGGGTGCAGAGATTGACCAGGATGCTTGTTGGATTAGAGAGGGTGCAGAGGAGATTTACCAGGATGCTGTCTGTATTAGAGAAGGTGCAGGGGAGATTCACCAGGATGCTGCCTTGATTAGAGAGGGTGCAGGGGAGATTCACCAGGACGCTGTCTGGATTAGAGAGGGTGCAGAGGAGATTGACCAGGATGATGCCTGGATTAGAGAGGGTGCAAAGGAGATTGACCAGGATGCTGCCTGGATTAGAGAGGGTGCAGAGGAGATTGGCCAGGATGCTGCCTGGATTAGAGAGGGTGCAGAGGAGATTCACCAGGATGCTGCCTGGATTAGAGAGGGTACAGAGGAGATCGACCAGGATGCTGCCTGGATTAGAGAGGGTGCAGAGGAGATTCACCAGGACATTGTCTGGATTAGAGAGGGTGCAGAGGAGATTGACCAGGATGCTGCCTGGATTAGAGAGGGTGCAGAGGAGATTGACCAGGATGCTGCCTGGATCAGAGAGGGTGCAGAGGAGATTGACCAGGATGTCGCCTGGGTTAGAGAGGGTGCAGAGGAGATTGACCAGGTTGCTGCCTGGATTAAAGAGGGTGCCGAGGAGATTGACCAGGATGCTGCCTGGATTAGAGAGGGTGCAGAGGAGATTGACCAGGATGCTGCCTGGATCAGAGAGGGTGCAGAGGAGATTGACCAGGATGTCGCCTGGATTAGAGAGGGTGCAGAGGAGATTGACCAGGATGCTGCCTGGATTAGAGAGGGTGCAGAGGAGATTGACCAGGATGCTGCCTGGATTAGAGAGGGTGCAGAGGAGATTGACCAGGATGCTGCCTGGATTAGAGAGGGTGTCTTATGAGGACAGGTTGAGCAAGCTAGGGCTTTTCTCTTTGGAGAGGAGAATAAGAGGCAACTTGTTAGAGAGGTACAAGATCATAAAAGGCGCAGATTGAGTGGACAGCCAGAGATCTTCTCCCCTAGGACAGAAATGTCTAAGACCAGGGCCATCATTTTAAGGTGTTGGAGCTAAGTGATGCACCATCAATAACTCTCTGAGACTGGAAGTGAACGATAGGCTTTTATTAGCAGCAAAAAGGAGCACGACGTCTCGGAGACTGAGGGGGGAGCAGTGCCCCAATCACCTTTATACAGGGGTCTGTGGGAGGTGCCACAGGAGCAGTCAGCAGAGGGGCGTGTCCAGACAGGTAGACATAGTTTACCCACACTAAGTACAGGGGGAGGTGTCAGACAGAGGTAGGTTTTTTTTACACAGACTGTGGTGGGTGCATAGAACGTGTTGTGGGGGTGGTAGAGGCAGGTAAAAGACTCTTAGATAGGCACATGGATGATAGAAAAATGGAGAGCTATGTGGGAGGAAAGGGTTAGATTTATCTTTGAGTAGGTTAAAGGGTCAGCAGAACATTGTGGGTTGAAGGGCCTGTATTATGTTGTAGTGTTTTATGTTCTTGCATAAGGAGTATTGTGAACCCTTCTCCACGTGGCCACACTAGTGCCCTAACCACTGAAGCACAACCTCTCCACTAGTCTTTAGTTCTCACAATGAACAAGAATATTCTTTTAGTTTGCTGCCCCTTCATGTATACCAACCTTTCAATCTGCCCTCTGAACTCTGCAGTCCCTCAATATCTATGAAATAGCTTTCTCTTTTATGTATAGCTAAATGACAACACAGAAGGAATCACAGCTCATCACTAGGTCTTGTGTTGTGAATGTAACTTCCTTTCCTGCCCATCCCTGGGTCCTTACGACCTTAAATGAGTTGTACAGAGCTGAGGTTCCATCACCCTACTCCGTGACCTCTCACAGCTTTTCCACAATGACTGCTGATGTGGCTTTGGGAACCTGAGCACCAGCTGGTTCCGCTTTCTTCACAGCTCATAGTGCTCGTTCCAAAATAGCTGGTCAAGCATGGCCTTCCCATTTACAAACCCACACTGACTGCCTGATTTCCTTGAATTTTTCTATGATAAGATTGGCCGTTACCTCACTGGCTGCAGGAGCAGGAAGGAGGGCCGAATTGCCTCGGTCCTGTTTCTGATGTTGGGTCGGAGCAGACACTGAAGCTCTGAGATCCTCAGTCTGCGTGCAGGGCAACCAGAGGCTGTTTTGCAGTGAACAGTGTGCGCTGACTAATCATGTTCCGTCACTTCCTCATTCTTACCTCAATCTCTGTATCTGCCGAGAGTCTTTACTTCATTCCTAATAATTAGTTATGATTAAAGCACTGATATCTTCTCGGCTGGGATGTGGAGCAGGAAGTTGGGGAACCTAATCTTGGCATCACTGCACTCACTGCCCTGTACACAGAGTGAACAGGGTCACAAGTGGACGGGTATCTCTGATCAGTTGTCCAGAATAGAGTCTGCCTAACATTGGGGTAGCTTCCTTCCGCTCTGGAGCAGCTGTTCTCTGCCTTCTCTAACCCTGTGGATTTCCTCTTCTGGGAGAATGAACACACTCTGAATTCAAAGTGCCTTGCAGGTTTGGACCCATTACAGCCCTCGGCTTGCTACTTTCATTCCGGATCATCAGAGGTGAGTGTATTGTTTCTCAATTGAGTGAGTGTGTGTGTGTGTGTGTGAGAGTGTGAGTGTGTGTATGTATGTGTGTGAGTGTGTGTATGTATGTGTGTGCGTGTGTGAGTGTGTGTATGTATGTGTGTGCGTGTGTGAGTGTGTGAGTGTGTGTATGTATGTGTGTGTGAGTGTGTGTATGTATGTGTGTGAGTGTGAGTGTGTGTATGTATGTGTGTGCGTGTGTGAGTGTGTGTATGTATGTGTATGTGTGTGTGTGCGTGTGTGAGTGTGTGTATGTATGTGTGTGTGTGTGTGCGTGTGTGAGTGTGTGTATGTATGTGCTTGTGCCTGTCTTGAGTGTGAGTGTGTGTTTGTGAGCGTGTGTCTATGTGTGGGGACATTCATACAAGTTATAATCTTCGGGTATGTGTCAGCGATTCCACATGGAATCCATTCTTACGGCCGGAGTGTACAGTCTCAGGAGCTGGGAGAGTGAGACAGCTTGTGTTACTGTGCTGAACAAGCTGGCCACATCCACTCTCCCCCATGAGAGCCAAACCAACCTTTGACGGGGTGGGGAGACGGTAACACCGGGTTAGTTATTCATATCTCATGAATATGGGATCATGATCAGGATTTGAGATTTAATGTCAATGTTGTGGTGTGGAGTTTGGGTTCAGAGTTTGTGACAAGGTTCTGTGTCAGAGTGTGAGTGTGTGTCTATCTGTGTGTGTGATTGTTTGTCTACCTGTGTGCATCGATGTGTATGTGTGTCTATTTGTATGCGTGTGTGTCTGTCCATCTCTCTGAGTCTATAAGAAGTAGGTGTAGCCATCTGGCCTGTCGAGCCTGCTCTGCCATTCAATAAAAGTGAGTGTGTGTGTCTGTGTCTGTGAGTGTGTGTGTGTCTGTCTGTGGGTGAGTGTGTCTGTGAGTGTGTCTGTGTGTGCGTGTGTGTGTCTGTCTGTGGGTGAGTGTGTCTGTGAGTGTGTCTGTGTGTGTGTGTGTGTGTCTGTCTGTGGGTGAGTGTGAATGTGAGTGTGTGTGTGTGGGTGAGTGTGTCTGTGTGTGCGTGAGTGTGTGTGTGTGTGTGTGTGTGTGTGGGTGAGTGTGTCTGTGTGTGCGTGTGTGTGTCTGTCTGTGGGTGAGTGTGTCTGTGAGTGTGTCGGTGTGTGCGTGTGTGTGTGTGTCTGTGTGTGTGTCTGTCTGTGGGTGAGTGTGTCTGTGTGTGTGTGTGGGTGAGTGTGTGTGTGTGTGTGTGGGTGAGTGTGTCAGTGTGTGTGTGTGGGTGAGTGTGTCAGTGTGTGTGTGTGTGGGTGAGTGTGTCAGTGTGTGTGTGTGTGGGTGAGTGTGTCTGTGACTGGCTTTAGGCTACATTGCACAACCTGTTGGAGAGTCAGTGATGTGTCAGATGGAACGCTGACCAGGGTGTGACCAAGCTCTGAAGGCTGTGTTCTGGGTATTTGGAGCTGCAGCCTGTTTATAAACCTTGGCTCTCTGGAGAAACTAAAGACCAATGATCATAATAAGCTAAATGTTGACAAGAAAAGGCAGAAGTAAACAGGATATTCATGGATACCTCCTCCTCCCCACCTAACCCTCCTCTGAAATACAATTCTTTCCTCTCTGTAGCCTTTCCCGTAACATCCCCCCTTGCAAACCCCTGCCCTTCCACTCCAATTCCTGCTACCCCTAATCCCCTTGCCCTCCCTTTGGCCCACAATCTATCCTCCACCCCTCCAGCTCTTCTTCCCACACCCTGTGAGGGTCAGCCATTTCTTCCTGAACCATGTTACTAATTGCCATTCGGGCTAAGCTCCCTCAGTTCACCACTGGTGAGAAGGCTTTCTCTGTCTGGGACTGTCCCATCACTCGAAGGGCTGGCTGCCGTCGCAAGACTCCTCTCCCCTCTCCCAGGTTTGCTGATGTTGGAGGGGGGAGCGGAGATATCTGGTCCTGGCCAGGAGGTGCAGAGCGCAGGCTTTCACGGGGGTGTGATGGGAGTTGGAGTGGAGAACGAGGGGGATCTTATTGAAACTTATTGCATATTAAAAGCTGAAGGGTCCCGGCACGAAACGTCAACAGCGTTTCTCCCTATAGGTGCTGCCTGGCCTGCTGTGTTCCACCAGCATCTTGTGTGTGTGTTGTTGTTTGCATATTAAAAGCCCTAGACAGAGTGGATGTGGAGAAGATGGTTCCTATACTGGGGCAGTCTAAGAGTAGAAGGTACAGACTCAGAGTAGATTCAATTTAGAACAGAGATGAGAGGGGATTTCTTTAGCCAGAGGGTGGTGAATCATTGATACAGACAGCTGTGGCGGCCAAATCAGGGTATATTTAAAGCAGAGGTTGATGGATTATTGATTCGACAGAGCGTCAATAGTTTTGGGGAGAAGGCAGTCCTTCTCCCCAAAATACATAATGCTTCCCTCAGAAGAACCCTCCCCATATGTGTAAAATCAGTGGAGACAAATGTGAGTTCCTTCTGGTCAGAAGCAGGAGAGCAGGAGAATTTAAAATGGGGAACACAGGAAGTGCGGAGCAATTGAACAAATACTTTCATGCAACGCACACAAAATGCTGGAGGAACTGAGCAGGCCGGGCAGCATCTATGGAAAACAGTAAACAGTCAACGTTTTGGGGTCTTGGACTGAAAAGTCGACTGTTTATTCCATCAATTCTTTTCCTGACCTGCTGAGTTGCTCCAGTGTGCTGTTGTGTTGTTTTGGATTTCCAACCCTTGCAGATTTTCTCATGTTTGAAATGCTTTCACTTTGTCTTCACACAGTAAACCACAAGTAACTTCCCAGAAATGCTGCGGAACCAAGGGGCTAATCAAAGACATTAATTTTATTTAAAGCAAAGGTACTGGAGAAATTAACAGGACCGAGAGTTGTTAAGTTCCTGCTTTTGGCCCAAAATGTTGCTGTGTGTTCATTTCCACAGACACTGGCTGACCTGCTGAGTTCCACCAGCATTTTGTGTGTGTTACATTAGAAGTGTAGTCCAGTACAGCCAGGAACAGGCCCTTTTGTCTGTCTGTGCCAACAGTGATACCAAAATAAGACCGTTAGAAATAGGGCAGAAACTGGCCACTCTGCCTTTTAATCATGACTGATCTACCATATTTTCTCTACAGGACCTCATCCCTTCTCCTACCTGTGTTGTTGGTACCAGTAAGTACCATGACTTCCGGCTGCTCACTTTTCCATGAGGTCTTATGGTCTCATATAACAATTACAGCACAGACAACACTCATGGACTGGTATATTTTCCCCTCATTCTCCTGCCTTCTTCCCATAAACTTAGTCACCCTTACTGAATTTATTAAAACAAATCCCATCTGCAGGTGATTAATATTCCACATTTTATATCTGTTTAAATTACTTTTAAACATTCTTGTCGAATCTGCTTCTGCTACCATCCCTGACAGTATGTTGCAGGCACCCACTGTACTCTGTGTAAATCAAAACCTGCATTTTATTTAAACGTCCTCCCCCTCACCTTAAACTTCTGCCTTTACTATTTGACATTTACACCCTGGGAAAAGACTCTAACTGTCTACCCTGTTCACAACTCTCATAGTGTTATAATCTTACAGTATCCTAATGAAGGGTCTCGGACTGAAATGTCGACTGTTAATTCCTCTCCATTGACGCTGCCTGACCTGTTGAGTTCCTCCAGAATTTTGTGTGTGTTTCTGGAAATGGTGGCATTCACTGGGACAGAATTTGTAAAGCATTTTGCTGAAGCAGCGTACAATTGGCACTGGGACTATGTGGCCTTCTCTTAGGAATTGAGGCTGAAGTGTCAGTGGGCAAGTACTTGGGGACTGTGTAACATGTGTTCTGTAATGCCCCAGTGCAAAGTGTCTTTGCTTCCTCCCTAGGCTCTTCACTCAGAGAGGGGAATGAGATGCCAGCCATGAAGAAAACTGTTGGAGTGATGACAAAAGCAGGCGTGCGGGGAAGCCAGGCTCCTCCCTCGGTATTGCAGCCACCCCAAGCTGGACGCTCACTCCGCAGACCCACACAGCACAATGAGGTAGGAGGACACATCAACCCTCCACATGATGAGGGAAGGTCGCCCACCTCCACCTCTTGGACAGCACTGGTTATACTGGCAAATTGGATTTCTTCAAGGTGTGGAGGGATTGGTGAGAGATCTGGGTGGGAAGGACCTAGGAGAGGTTTGGAACAGAAGGGCTGCTCCACTGTTCCAGCACAGCCCCCCTCCACCAGTGTGGCACTGACCTCTCCAGTGGGGATGACACTGAGGTCACCAGTGGAGGTAACACTGGAGTCAAGATTTCACCCTCCAGTGGGTGTCACACTAGGGTGAGAGTTTGGGTTGACAGACAGACAGACATACTTTGTTGATCCCGAGGGAAATTGGGTTTCATTACAGTCGCACCAACCAAGAATAGTGAAGAAATATAGCAATATAAAACCATAAATAAATTATTCCAAGTGGAAATAAGTCCAGGACCAGCCTATTGGCTCAGGGTGTCTGACACTCCGAGGGAGGCGTTGTAAAGTTTGATGGCCACAGGCAGGAATGACTTCCTGTGATGCTCAGTGTTACATCTCGGTGGAATGAGTCTCTGGCTGAATGTACTCCTGTGTCTAACCAGTACGTTATGGAGTGGATGGGAGACATTGTCCAAGATGGCATGCAACTTGGACAGCATCCTCTTTTCAGACACTACCGTCAGAGAGTCCAGTTCCACCCCCACAACATCACTGGCCTTACAAATGAGTTTGTTGATTCTGTTGGTGTCTGCTACCCTCAGCCTGCTGCCCCGGCACACAACAGCAAACATGATAGCACTGGCCACCACAGCTTCATAGAACATCCTCACCATCGTCCGGCAGATGTTAAAGGACCTCGGTCTCCTCAGGAAGTAGAGACGGCTCTGACCCTTCTTGTAGACAGCCTCAGTGTTCTTTGACCAGTCCAGTTTATTGTCAATTCGTATCCCCACGTATTTGTAATCCTCCACCATGTCCACACTGACCCCTTGGATGGAAACAGGGGTCAGCAGTGCCTTAGCCCTCCTCAGGTCCACCACCAGCTCCTTAGTCTTTTTCACATTAAGCTGCAGATGATTCTGCTCACGCCACATGACAAAGTTTCCCACTGTAGCCTTGTACTCAGCCTCATCTCCCTGGCTGATGCATCCAACTATGGCAGAGTCATCAGAAAACTTCTGAAGATGGCAAGACTCTGTGCAGTAGTTGAAGTCGGAGGTGTGGATGGTGAAGAGAAAGGGAGACAGGACAGTCCCCTGTGGAGCCCCAGTGCTGCTGACCACTCTGATACACAGTGTTGCAAGCGCACGTACTGTGGTCTGCCAGTCAGGTAATCAATAATCCATGACACCAGGGAAGCATCCACCTGCATCACTGTCAGCCTCTTGCCCAGCAGAGCAGGGCGGATGGTGTTGAATGCACCGGGGAAGTAAAAATAAACATGACCCTCACAGTGCTCGCCGGCTTGTCCAGGTGGGCGTAGACACGGTTCAGCAGGTAGATGATGGCATCCTCAACTCCTAGTTGGGGCTGATGGGTCTTGTTTGATGCTGAGGCAGGAGATGTGGGACAATCCTGACCAAACTGAGATGGAACAGGTGCAAGGTCTAAATAACCAGTTGTTGCAAGAGCTGGGTTGGTTTGGCTGTGCTGATGTGGCCCAGATCATTACTAAACTCAATCTCTTCCACAGGTAAAGAGTCGAAGCTTTGCTGAGGTCACCCCAAAGAGCAAAGCTCAGACAAAGAGTCTGCAAGTGACAGCGACATCCATTACGACCAAGGCCAGGAGTCCAGGTCAGAGGGCAGAGGGCAGCACCAGTCCTTATGTTGAACATGGGTGATGACAGAATAACTTAGAACAGAGCTCAGATTAAGTCAGGGATGGCTTGGGACTGGGAATAAAGAATGGGGTCTGTGAATAGAGATGGGGAGTGGGGAGTGGGAATAGGAGATGGTGTCTCAACAGGTTAATGGTGAAGAAGGTTATCACAGATTACAATGTGTTCTTGATCAGTGGCAAATGGATTTCAATACAGGTAAGTGTGAGGAGATGCATTTTGGTAAGCTAAACCATTGAAGGAGTTATCCTGTGAATGGTCGGACACGAGGGAGTTTGATGGAACAGAGAAACCTTGGAGTAGAAGTGCATGGTTCATTGAAAGTGCCACCACAGGTAGGCAGGGTGATAAAAAGGATGTTTATTTCGCTGGACCTTCATCAGTCAGGACATTGAATATAGGAGCTGGGACATTATGTTACAGGTGAACAAGTCATTGGTAAACTACATTTGGAGTACTTGCACAGTTTTGGTCACCCTATCATACAAAAGATGTGGTTAAACTGGAAAGAGTGCAGGAAAGATTTCACAAGGATGTTGCTGGGACGAGACAGCTTGAATTATAGGGAGAGGGGTGACCTTATAGAAATGTTTAAGGTAATGAGAGATGGTAGCAGGCTTCGCCCCAGGTTCGGGGAATCCAAAATTAGGGGGCATAGATTTACGGTGAAAGAGAGGGGAAAGATTTTAAAAGGACCTGAGGGGCAACTTTTTCACCCAGAGGGTGGTGAGTTTATAGAATGAGCTGCCAGAGGAAGTGGTTCTGGCAGGTACAACAGAAGAACTTGGACAAGTACATGGAGGAGGTGTGGGCTTAAGGAATATGGCCTGAACACAGGAAATTGAGACGAGCTGGGTGTGTACCATGGTCAGTATGGACTGGTTGTGCCGAAGGGCCTTATCTGTGCTGTCTTGCTCTGTGACCACTGAGATGTGTTTGCAATAAGGGGTAGAGGGCAGTTTGAGGGGAAGTGGGGGATGGTTTAGATGTAGGAAAGGTTCAAGGGGGGCTAGAGTTGTTGGGGATTTGAGACTGTGTACCCCACCCATTCGGCGAAAGTTTGGGGGTGAGCTTCAACAAGAGGTCAGAGTGTGATGCAAGCTTTCTGGCGACGGTGGTTTGGGGTCGCAGTTGGGCTGGAGTAAGGTTAGACTTTGACATCAACCCAATGACTTACAGCGGAATGAAAAGATATTTAAATATATATATTTATATATTATAAATTTATATATAAATGTAGATATTAAGAAAGAGGATGAGCTGGTGCTTTTGGAAAACATCAAGTTGGATAAGTGGCTGGGACGGGATGAAATGTACCCCAGGCTACTGTGGGAGGCAAGGGAGGAGATTGCTGAGCCTCTGGCGATGATCTTTGTATCATCAATGGGGACAGGAGAGTCCCGGAGGATTGTGGGGTTGCAGATGTTGTTCCCTTATTGAAGAAAGGGAGTAGAAATAGCCCAGGAAATTACAGACCAGTGAGTCTTACCTCAGTGGTTGGTAAGTTGATGGAGAAGATCCTGAGAGGCAGTATTTATGAACATTTGGAGAGGTATAATATGATTAGAAATAGTCAGCATGGCTTTGTCAAAGGCAGGTCGTGCTTTAAGAGCCTGATTGATTTTTGTGAGGATATGACTACACACATTGATGAAGGAAGAGCAGTAGATGTAGTGTATATAGATTTCAGCAAGGCATTTGATAAGGTACTCCATGCAAGGCTTATTGAGAAAGTAAGGAGGTATGGGATCCAAGGGGACATTGCTTTGTGGATCCAGAACTGGCTTGCTCACAGAAGGCAAAGAGTGGTTGTAGACGGGTCATATTCTGCATGAAGGTCGGTGACCAGTGGTGTGCCTCAGGGAACTGTTCTGGGACCCCTTCTCTTCATGATTTTTATAAATGATTTGGATGAGGAAGTGGAGGGATGGGTTAGTAAATTTGCTGATGACACAAAGGTTGGTGGTGTTGTGGATAGTGTGGAGGGCTGTCAGAGGTTACAGCCGGACATTGATAGGATGCAAAACTGGGCTGATAAGTGGCAGATGGAGTTCAACCCAGATAAGTGTGAGGTGGTTCATTTTGGTAGGTCAAATATGATGGCAGAATATAGTATTAATGGTAATTCTCCTGGCAGTGTGGAGGATCAGAGGGATCATGGGGTCCGAGTCCATAGGACACTCAAAGCTGCTGCGCAGGTTGACTGTGTGGTTAAGAAGGCATACGGTGTATTGGCCTTCATCAACCTTGGGATTGAGTTCAAGAGCTGAGAGGTAATGTTGCAGCTATATAGGACCCTGGTCAGACCCCACTTGGGTACTGTGCTCAGTTCTGGTCACCTCACTACAGGAAGGATGTGGAAACTATAGAAAGGGTGCAGAGGAGATTTACAAGGATGTTGCCTGGATGAGGGAGCATCCCTTATGGGAATAGGTTGAGGGAACTTGGGCTTTTCTCTTTGGAGTGACAGAGGATGAGAGGTGACCTGATAGAGGAGTATAAGATGATGGGGGCATAGATTGTGTGGATAGTCAGAGGCTTTTTCCCAAGGCTAAAATGGCTAACACAAGCGGACACAGTTTTAAGGTGCTAGGAAGTAAGTACAGAGGAGATATCAGGGTTAAGTTTTTTTACGCAGAGTGGTGAGTGCGTGGAATGGACTGCTGGCAATGGTGGTGGAGATGGATGCAATAGGGTCTTTTAAGAGACTCCTGGATAGGTACCTGGAGCTTGGAAAAATAGAGGGCTATGGGTAACCCTAGGTAATTTATACAGGTTTGGTACAGCATTGTGGGCCGAAGGGCCTGTTTTGTTTTCTATGTTTCTATTGGGGCCAGTGTTGGGTTTCAAATGAAGTCAAGGCTGGGATCAGTTCAGAATCAGAGCTCAGGGTCAGTGATCAGGGTTGTTCAAGATTGTCCTTTGACTTCTGCCCTCTCCCCACAGGGACCCTATCGTCAGGCCGAGCCACTGCTCCAATCCGCAGGGAGATGCCAAAGGAACCCATTTCCCAGGGTCAGGCTCACCGGGTGGGGCCGGTCCCCAGGGATCAGTGGTTGCAGGGTCCCAAGAATCTGAGACCACCAGAGGTGGCCAGATCCCGACTGAAGGTCTGCCCAGCACACCCCACACTGGAAAGAGGGGGTGTGAGGTCCCGCAGGAAAACCAGCAGCTTCTCCCAGGGGCCCCCGACCCTTGACCCCTCACCCTCCAACTCCTGCCCTGCCATAGATCTGCCTTCTGAACCTTCAAACTCCAACCCCCCGACTTCCAACTCCTGTACTGCCGAAGATCTGCCGTGTGATCTCCTGACCTCCAACCCTTTGCCCACTGACCCCGACCCTGCCAAAAACATGTCCTCTGACTCCCTGACCTCTGCCTCCCCTCCCTCCAACCCCTTGCCCTTCAAACATTTGGCCTTTTACCCCCTGACTTCCAGCTCCTTCTCCTTATACCATGTCAGTGCTGATAACTCCAACCCAGGATCATTATCTGTGTGTGGGGAGGGGAACCACTCTCCCCCGGTGGTCTGGACCCCTCAGTTTCAGGGTCTAGGCCAGGGGAGGGAGCTAGGGTCCAAGCAGCAGCTTACAGCCTGTCCAGAATGGTCCAGGAATCTCAGAGATCAAGGGGGGGTCGAAGACTCAGTGGGAAGTCATAGTGGTGAGGCAAGCACTCCTCAGGCAGAGAAACACAGAGCAACGCAGGTTGGGGAATGCGGTACGATGGAAGCTGGGGATTGCAGAACAGTGCAGGGTGAGGACTGTGGAACAGCACAGGCAGAGGAACGCAGAGCTGCACGAGCTGGGAAACCAGAAACAGCGCAGGCCGGGGAATGCGGAGAAACGCAGACAGAGAGTGGCAGTGCAGCGCAGGCCAGGGAATGCGGAGAAGCGCAGACAGAGAGTTGTAGTGCAGCGCAGGCCGGGGAATGCGGAGCAGCGCAGACAGAGAGTTGTAGTGCAGCGCAGGCCGGGGAATGTGGAGAAGCGCAGACAGAGAGTTGTAGTGCAGCGCAGGCCAGGGAATGCGAAGCAGCGCAGATAGAGAGTTGTAGTGTAGCACAGGCCGGGGAATGCGGAGAAGCGCAGACAGAGAGTTGTAGTGCAGCACAGGCTGGGGAATGCGGAGAAGCGCAGACAGAGAGTTGTAGTGCAGCACAGGCTGGGGAATGCGGAGAAGCGCAGACAGAGAGTTGCAGTACAGCGCAGGCCGGGGAGTTTGAAACAGCACTGGCAGATGGAAGTAGTACAGTGCAGTACCGGGATCGTGGAACAGTGGCAACCAGAGACTGTGGATCACTGCAGACTGTGGAATGCAGAACAGTACAGGCCAGCAAGTTGTTCGGCATCAGTGAGACCAGCACTGATGGGGAGCGGTCAAGCACTGGGCGCTCGAAGCATGCAGAGTGTGACCATGGGGAGTGTCCGCACACGGAGAGTTCGGCAATGGGAGCAGCATCGCCGGAACCTGGCTCTCAGCCCCTGGAACACAGCTACTCACAGGTGAGGCTTTTATGCTGTGGCACTGCTTCCTGGATGATAGCAGCTGGAATAGATTGTGGTTGGGATGGCTTGGGTGTCCAATGATCCTACATACCTGACCTTGTAAATGTTCTGAATCATGGGAAGTTCACAATTACAGATGCACTGGGCTGTCCACATCATCTCTGCAGAGTCCTGCGAGTAGTGGAGGTATAGGGGGAGAATTAGGCCATTTGGCCCATTGTGTCTGCTCCGCCATTTCATCATGGCCAATCTATTTTTCCTCTCAGTCCCAATCTCCTGTCTTCTCTCTGTGTTCCTTCATGCCCTGACCAATCAGGAATCTATCAATCTCTGCCTTATATATACATAAAGACTCGGCCTCCCTAGTTGCCTGTGGCAAAGAATTCCACAGATTCATCACCCCCGGCTAAAGAAATTCCTCCTCATCTCCATTCTAAAAGAACACCCTTAGACTTAGTCTTAGACTGTCCCACAGGAAACAACTTCTCCACATCCACTCCGTCAAGATAGACTTCAATGAGGTCACCCCTCACTCTTCTGAATTCTAGTGAATACAGGACCAGAGTCATCAAACACTCTTCATATGACAAACTGTTCAATCCTTGGATCCTTTTTTTGAACTTCCTGTGAACCCTCTCTAGTTTCAACACATTCTTTCTAAGGGATCCAAACCTGCTCACAGCACA
Source organism: Hypanus sabinus (assembly GCF_030144855.1). Lineage (NCBI taxonomy): Eukaryota > Metazoa > Chordata > Chondrichthyes > Myliobatiformes > Dasyatidae > Hypanus > Hypanus sabinus. The sequence continues at coordinate 181,667,838 of NC_082711.1, forward strand.
CCAAGTGAGGCCTCAACAGTGCTTTGTAGAGTTCCAACATCACATCGTTGCTTTTGTGTTCTAGCCCTCTTGAAATGAATGTGAACACTGCATTTGCCTTCCTCATCACAGACTTAACTTGTAAGTTAACCTTTAGGGAATCTTGCACAAAGACTCCCATGTCCCTTTGCAACTCAGTGTTTTGTATTTTCTCTCCATTTAAAAAATACTCTACCCTTTCATTTCTTCTGCCAAAGTGAATGACCATACACTTCCCAACACTGTATTCCATCTGCAATTTTTTTGCCCATTCTACAGTCCTTCTGTAGCCTCTCTACTTCGTCAAAACTACCTGCCCTTCCATCTGTCTTCATTTCATCTGCAAACTTTACAAAAAAACCCATCAACTCCATTGACATATAACGTAAAAAGAATTGGTCCCAACACAGACCCCTGTGGAACACCACTAGTTACCAGCAGCCAGCCAGAAAAGGCTCCCTTTATTCCCACTCTTTGCCTCCTACCGATCAGCCACTGCTTTATCCATGCTAGAATCTTTCCTGTAAGACCATGGGCTCGTAGCTTGTTAAGCAGACTCGTGTGGCACCTTTTCAAAGGCCTGAAAATCCAAATACACATCAACCAATTTCTTTTGTCTATCCTGCTTGTTATTTCTTTTATCAGGCAAGATTTTCCCTCGAGGAAACCATGCTGATTACCTGTTTTATCATGTGCTTCCAAAAACCCTGAGTCCTCATCCTTAACAATCGACTCCATCATCTTCCCAACCACTGAGCTTAGACTAACTGGCCTATAGTTTCCTTTCTTCTGCCGCTCCCCCTTCTTGAAGAGTGGAGTGACATTTGTAATTTTCCAGTCTTCCAGAACCATTCCAGAATCTAGTGATCCTTGAAAGATCATTACTAATGCCTCCACAATCTCTTCAGCCACCTCTTTCAGAACTCTGGGGTGTACATCATCTGGTCCAGGTGACTTATCTACCTTCAGACCTTTCAGTGTCCTGCGATCCTTCTGTCTAGTTAATGTAATTTCACACACTTCATGCTCCCTGACATCTGAATTTCCATCATACTGCTGGTGTCTTCCACAGTAAAGGTTGATGCAAAATGTTTATTCAGTTTGTCCTCCATTTTATTGTTTCCCATTACTACCTCTCCTGTGTTGTTTCCCAGCGGTCCAATATCCACTCTCACTACTCTTTTACACCTTATGTATCTGAAGAAACTTCTGGTATCCTCTTTAATACTATTGGCTAGCTCACTTTCGTATTCTATCTTTACCTTTGTAATGACTCTTTTAGTTGCCTTCTGTCACTTTTTAAAAATTTCCTAATACCCTAATTTCCCACTAAATTTTGCTCTATTATATGCCCACTCTTTGGCTGTTATGTTGGCTTTGACTTTCCTTGTTAGCCATGGTTGTGTCATCTTGCAATTAGAATACCTTTCTCTTTGAGATGTATATATCCTGTGCCTTCTGAATTGCTTCCAGAAATTTCCAGCCAGCTGCTCTCTCAAGCCTCTATAACTCCCTTTACTCCACTGTAATACTGATACATCTGACTTTAGCTTCTCTTTTCAAATTTCAGGGTGAATTTAATCATATTATGATCACATGCACCTAAGTGTTCTTAAGCTCTCTAATCAATTCTGCTTCATTGCACAACACCCATGATGCACCATCAATAACTCTCGGAGACGGGAGGCGAACGATAGGCTTTTATTAGCTGCAAGAGACCACGATTAGCAGCAAAAGACCACCACACAACATCCTGGAGACTGAGGGGGGAGCAGTGCCTCCAATCGCCTTTATACAGGGGTCTGTGGGAGGAGCCACAGGAGCGGTCAGCAGAGGGGCGTGTCCAGACAGGTATATATAGTTCACCACACAGGGTCTGTGGGAGGAGCCACAGGAGCGGTCAGCAGAGGGGCGTGTCCAGACAGGTATATATAGTTCACCACACAGGGTCTGTGGGAGGAGCCACAGGAGCGGTCAGCAGAGGGGCGTGTCCAGACAGGTGTATGTAGTTCACCACAACCCAATCCAGAATAGTTGATCCTCTAGTGGGCTCAACCATGAGCTGCTCTAAAAAGCATCTCATAGACACTCTGGAAATTCCCTCTCCTGGAATCCAGCACCAACCTGATTTTCCTAATCTACCTGTATATTGAAATCCCCCATGACTATTGTAACATTGCCCTTTTGGCTGCATTTTCAATCACCCGTTGTAATTTGCAGACCACATCCTTACTACTGTTTGGGGGTCTGTACACAACTCCCATCAGGGTCTTTTTACCCCTGCAGTTCCTTAGCTCTATCCACAGTGATTCAACACCTTCCCACCCTATGTCACCGCTTTCAAATGACTTGATTTCATTTTTTACCAACAAAACAGGCTACACCACCTCCACCCCACCCTCCGTCTTCCTGCCTGTCCTTTCAATACAATGTGTATCCTTGGACATTAATTTCCCAGCTGTAATCCTCTTTCAGCCATGATCTGGTGATGCCTACGACATCATACCTGCCAGTCTGCAACTGTGCTGCAAGTTCATCTACCTTATTCTGTACACTGCGTGCATTCGGATACAACACCTTCAGGCCTATGTCCTTCCTTTACAATTTTGCCACACTATGTTCAACCTTTTGATCTCTAACTTGTCTGAGGTCTTACCACCATCTGCCTTCACAACATCTCCACTAACTGTTCTGGCATTCTGGTACCCTTCCCCATGCAACTCTAGTTTAAACCCCACCATGCAGCATTAACAAACTTTCCCACTGGGCTATTAGTCCTCCTCCAGTTCGGGTGTAAATAGTCACTTCTGTACAGGTCCCACCTTCCCTGAAAGAGAGCCCAATGATCCAAAAATCTTTTGCTCTTCCTCCCACACCAATTCCTTAGCCACATATTAAACGGTATAATCTTCCTAGTTCTTACCTCACTAGCTTGTGGCATGGGTACCAATCCCGAGATCATAACCCTGGAGGTCCTGCCCTTTAACTTAGCACCTAACTCCCTGAACTCACTATGCAGAACCTTGTCACTCATCCTACCCATGTCATTGGTACCTACATGGACCATGACCTCTGTTTGTTCATCCTCCCACTTAAGAATGCTGAGGACTTGTGAAACCCCCTGTTTTTCTTGTCTGTGTAAGTCTGGGGAAGACACTCTCTGGTCCCATCAAACTCATGAGATTGAGACGGCTGTCCCACCCCAAACCACAGTTTGTGTGGGTGCTCTGTAATTTGCTACCCTGTTACAAATTAGTGCCACGAAATAATGGACAGTACACTGCATAAAACTAATAGAATTATATTTATGAATCTTAACTTAAGGGTTAGTAAAGAAAAACCAAAAGAAAAGGGCCCATTTTAATTAAACAGTCAAATGTGCACAAGTTGGAGCTCATCTTGAACTCCTCTGTCACTCACGAGCTGGGCCCTCAGTCAATGTGAAAGCACACTCCACCTTCTGGACGATCCATCTCGACAAACGGGTCTCCCACTGGGTTGTACCCTACGACTGGTTCTCCCCAGCGCCTTCTCTCTTCATCTCCTGCCAAACAAAAGACCCAAGCTCAACATTAGTGTCCCTCACCAGAGAAACCTCCCTTCAGCCTTACCATCCTAACTGGATGGCATACATTTCTCCTCATCTCTTATCTTCAACAATAACTCAAACAAGTTGAAAACAAAACAGGCTGCTCTTTCAGAACTGCTGAATGAAATACATACAGCATGACAGTAGAAATATGAACCAGGGCATTACACTTGATTTGAGATATCCTGGACCCTGGTACCCAGGACACACCATAACATCCAGGAATCTCATTCTCATCCACAGACCCATCTGTCTGTTGCCCTAACTATAAATCCCCTATCACCACAGCATGCCTCTTCTCTCTTCCCTTCTGAGTCACAGTGGCAGACTGATGTACTGACTAACCACAGGGTACAGTCCCTGATGTACCAACTCTCCCCAGGTATAGTCTCCGAAATACCACCTCCCACCGGGGTCTGGTCAAGCTGTGCAAGGCCTAGAACTGGCATTTTAAACAGTGTTTATCCACATCAGTTTAGAAATGCTAAAGTGCATGGATCTGAGGCGTGCTATGGTTACAGGTGGATTGTGGAGGACATGGTGGAAATGGAGGGAAGGAGCAGCAGGTGAAGGAGCTAGAGGAGACGGTCTTCGAGTTGAGGGACCAGTTGGAACAACATCAGGCTGTGCGCCTGCACAACGAGAGGACCATCGAGCAGCTGGAGTGTAAGTTCCAACACCAACAGGGGTCCACACTCTCCACCTGAAACCTCATCCAGCCAACATCACTGAAATCTCAACACCCATTGGGGCCCAAACCCTCCACCTCAAACCCTACCCAGCCATTATCAGTGGGATCCCAACACACAATGGGGTTTGCACCCCCCACCTCAAACTCCGCCCAGCCAACACAGTACCTGTTGGGAGAGAACTGGTGACTGTTTCAGGTGATTGTGTCACTGTCACCCGGTCCTCAACAGCAAAGAGCTGAGTGCGTCAGAGGCCTATATGAGAAACTCAAACCTTGGGCTCTCTCTCTCACTGCCTATACCTGTCCCCATCAACCCCCACCCCCTTCCCCAGCCTCCCTTTCCTCCTCCACTCCTCTCCCTCCGCTCCCCATGTCACCGATCGATGCTTCGTTGTGCCGTAATGGACAGGTCATAGAACATATACAGGCCTTTCGGACGTACTTGTCCATGCCACCAAAGCTCCTACTATTCTGCCAAGCTCCTCCTGACCTGTCCCTGTAGCTGCCCGAGTGTATCTGCCTCTGGCAGATCGTTCCGTTTTCTCACCACCATCTGTGTGAAGAAGCTGCCCTTTAATCTCTCCTCTCTCACACTGAATGTTGAATTTATGAATTTCCTTTCCTAGGTAAAGTGAAGTCTTTGGAAAACCAGAACCTGGAACTGGGGAAACAGCTGAAGATGTCCAACAGGAAAATGAAGGTGAGTGCTAGATCAGAGTTACTCAGTTTTCCAGCCTGTCACTGCAAAGGACCCAAAGATAATATAACAACAGCTTCACCCAGAGGGTGGAGAACCCTTGGAATCCATTGACGGCAGTGGGTATATTTAAAACAGCTGATAGGCTCTTGATTAGTCAGGGTGTCAAAGGTTACAGGGAGAAGGTCAGAAAACGGGGTTGAGAGAGATCATAAATCAGGCATGATGGAATGCTGCAGACTCAGGCCGAATGGCATAATTCTACTCCTATGTCTTATGGTCTGAGCTGCAGCTTCCATCCCATAAGCCATTCACTGGGTGGTAGTTGGAATGTGTGTTTGTCCTTAGGCTGCACTGACTGGGCAATGTCAGTATTAGGGGTGGTCAGGGGTGGAATGTAATGGACCCCCATCTACTCCATATAGGCTCTTTAGGATTTGAGTTAATTGTTAGATTGATCCTCAGAAGAGTTTCACAAAATCAGAATCTGGTTTATTATCATCGGCATGTGTCGTGAAACTTAACTTGGCAGCGTCAGTACAATGCAATACATGATAATATAGAAAGAAGAAAAAAATCATTTACAGTAAGTATATATGTATATTAAATAGTTAGATTAAGATAGTGCAAAACAGAAATAATATATATTTAAAAAGTGAGGTAGTGTTCATGGGTTCAATGTCCATTTAGGAATCAGATGACAGAGGGAAAGAAGCTGATCCTGAATTGCTGAGTGTGTGCCTTCAGGCTTCTGTATCTCCTTCCCAACAGTAATGATAAGAAGACATGTCCTGGGAGATGGGGTTCTTCAATAATGGATGCTGATTTCTGAGGCACTACTTGAAAATGTCTTTGATACTATGGAGACTAGTACCCTAGATTGAGCTGACTAATTTTACACCTGTCTGCAGCTTCTTTCTGTCCTGTGCAGTAGCACCCTTCCTCACTCCATACCAGACAGTGATGCAGCCTGTCAGAATACTCTCCATGGTATATCTATAGAAGTCTTTGAGTGTTTTAGGTAACAAATCAAATCTCTTCAAGCTCTTAATGAAATAGAGTCACTGTCTTGCCTTCTCTGTAGCTGCATCAATATGTTGGGAATAGATTATATGCTCAGAGATCTTGACACCCAGGAACTTGAAATTGCTCACTCTCTCCACTTATGATCCCTTTCTGAAGATTGGTTCGTGTTCCCATGTTCTACCCTTCCTGAAGCCCATAATCAGCTCTTTGGTAGTACTGATGTAGAGTACAAGGTTATTGTTGTGACACCGCTCAACTAACTGGTATATCTTGCTCCTGTATGGCCTCTCATCTCCATCTGAGATTCTACCAACAATTATTGTATCATCAGCAAATTTATAAATGATATTTGAGCTGTGCCTAGCAACACAGTCATGGGTGTGGAGGGAGTAGAGCAGTGGGGTGTGCCAGTGTTGATCATCAGTGAGGAGGAGACATTATTATCAATCCATAAAGATTGTGATCTTCAGGTTAGGAAGTTGAGGATCCAATTGCAAAAGGAGGTACAGAGGCCCAGGTTCAGTTGCTTATTGATCAGGACTGTGGGACTGATGGCATTAAACGCTGAACTATAGTGAACAAACAGCATGCTGACATAGGTGTTTGTATTGTCCAGGTAATCTAAGAATGTGCGAAGAGCCATTGAGATTGCGTCTGCCGTAGACCTATTGTGGCAATAGGCAAATTGTAGTTGGTCCAGGTCCTTGCTGAGGCAGGAGTTGATTCTAGCTATGACCAATGGGCAATCAGCCTACTGTCTCTGTACTAACACCATCAAGAGCTGTCCGGGCAGAATCACTCCTCACACTCTCCCCACAAATTGGGCAACACTTTCAGGCATTTCCTTGCCCCTCGAATTTGGCAGAGGAGGTGTGATGGACACTCCATGCAGCGAGGCATGACAGTAGTGATGGAGTTGGCAAAGTTTCAGGAGCAAGATGCTGCTGCTAAAGATCAAGTGGAAATGCAGAAAGTGTAGGACACAGAATGAGGCAATTCAGCCCATCTTGTTCATGTCTGTCAACAAAGTTCTCCAGCCTTAGCCCAGGAATGCCCAGTTCTTCAGGTACAACTCCCAGGCACAGTTAAACATAAAGGATTTCAGTCATTGAGTTCCAGGACCTCCCCCACCCCCGACAGTCTTACACAGTTCAACCACTCTTCCCTCAACCTTCTCCACTCTAAAGTACCCAAATAATTCCTTCTGGCCACATTTTACCAATTCTGATAACATCTTTGCAGTCTCCTCTAGCATCCTGTTGTAGGCTGGGAAGGATTGGGATATCTGGGCTCTCTTCTACCATTCTCCCTGGCATTTCTCAGTGCTCTGGGATACAGCATATGTGGTCTGGAATATGAAAGGTGAATGTGTGTGGCCTGCACTAGAATAATGGGAGATGGAGAACTGTGCTGAAAATGTGTGTGACAGATCAAATTTAGAGGCTGTGGTTGCAATTTATAGAGTCACATAACACAGAGACCACTCTTCTACTTTTCTACCTGTTTATTCTTGCTCTAAAACCGATCTCCTCATGCTCCAAGCCAATGCCCTCTTCACACTTGCCCCAAATGAATGTCCTCTTCCGCAAACCGAACGTCTTCTTCCCTCTTCCCCAAACCAACGTCCTTTTCCCTCTTCCCCAAACCAACGTCTTCTTCCCTCTTCCCCAAACCAACGTCTTCTTCCCTCTTCCCCAAACCAACGTCTTCTTCCCTCTTCCTCAAACCAACGTCCTTTTCCCTGTTCCTCAAACCAATGTCTTCTTCCCTCTTCCTCAAACCATCGTCTTCTTCCCTCTTCCCCAAACCAACGTCTTCTTCCCTCTTCCCCAAACCAACGTCTTCTTCCCTCTTCCTCAAACCAACATCCTTTTCCCTGTTCCCCAAACCGACGTCTTCTTCCCTCTTCCTCAAACCGACGTCTTCTTCCCTGTTCCCCAAATCGACGTCTTCTTCCCTCTTCCCCAAACCCATGTCTTCTTCCCTCTTCCTCAAACCGACGTCTTCTTCCCTCTTCCTCAAACCGACGTCTTCTTCCCTCTTCCTCAAACCGACGTCTTCTTCCCTCTTCCTCAAACCGACGTCTTCTTCCCTCTTCCCCAAACTGACATCTTCTTCCCTCTTCCCCAAACCGATGTCCTTTTCCCTCTTCCCCAAACCAATGTCTTCTTCCCTCTTCCCCAAACCAACGTCTTCTTCCCTCTTCCCCAAACCAACGTCTTCTTCCCTCTTCCCCAAACCAACGTCTTCTTCCCTCTTCCCCAAACCAATGTCCTTTTCCCTGTTCCCCAAACCAACGTTTTCTTCCCTCTTCCCCAAACCAATGTCCTTTTCCCTGTTCCCCAAACCAACGTCTTCTTCCCTCTTCCCCAAACCAACGTCTTCTTCCCTCTTCCCCAAACCAACGTCTTCTTCCCTCTTCCCCAAACCAACGTCTTCTTCCCTCTTCCTCAAACCAACATCCTTTTCCCTGTTCCCCAAACCAATGTCTTCTTCCCTCTTCCCTAAACCAACGTCTTCTTCCCTCTTCCCCAAACCAACGTCTTCATCCCTCTTCCCCAAACCAACGTCTTCATCCCTCTTCCCCAAACCAACGTCTTCTTCCCTTTTCCCCAAACCAATGTCCTTTTCCCTGTTCCCCAAACCAACGTCTTCTTCCCTCTTCCCCAAACCAACGTCTTCTTCCCTCTTCCCCAAACCAACGTCTTCTTCCCTCTTCCCCAAAACCAACGTCTTCTTCCCTCTTCCCCAAAACCAACGTCTTCTTCCCTCTTCCCCAAAACCAACGTCTTCTTCCCTCTTCCCCAAACCAACGTCTTCTTCCCTCTTCCCCAAACCAACATCCTTTTCCCTCTTCCCCAAACCAACATCCTTTTCCCTCTTCCCCAAACCAACGTCTTCTTCCCTCTTCCCCAAACCGACGTCCTTTTCCCTCTTCCCCAAACCGACGTCCTTTTCCCTCTTCCCCAAACCGACGTCTTCTTCCCTCTTCCCCAAACCGACGTCTTCTTCCCTCTTCCCCAAACCGACGTCTTCTTCCCTCTTCCCCAAACCGACGTCTTCTTCCCTCTTCCCCAAACCGACGTCTTCTTCCCTCTTCCCCAAACCGACGTCTTCTTCCCTCTTCCCCAAACCAACGTCTTCTTCCCTCTTCCCCAAACCAACGTCTTCTTCCCTCTTCCCCAAACCAACGTCTTCTTCCCTCTTCCCCAAACCAACGTCTTCTTCCCTCTTCCCCAAACCAACGTCTTCTTCCCTCTTCCCCAAACCAACGTCTTCTTCCCTCTTCCCCAAACCAACGTCTTCTTCCCTCTTCCCCAAACCAACGTCTTCTTCCCTCTTCCCCAAACCAACGTCTTCTTCCCTCTTCCCCAAACCAACGTCTTCTTCCCTCTTCCCCAAACCAACGTCTTCTTCCCTCTTCCCCAAACCAACGTCTTCTTCCCTCTTCCCCAAACCAACGTCTTCTTCCCTCTTCCCCAAACCAACGTCTTCTTCCCTCTTCCCCAAACCAACGTCTTCTTCCCTCTTCCCCAAACCAACGTCTTCTTCCCTCTTCCCCAAACCAACGTCTTCTTCCCTCTTCCCCAAACCAACGTCTTCTTCCCTCTTCCCCAAACCAACGTCTTCTTCCCTCTTCCCCAAACCAACGTCTTCTTCCCTCTTCCCCAAACCAACGTCTTCTTCCCTCTTCCCCAAACCAACGTCTTCTTCCCTCTTCCCCAAACCAACGTCTTCTTCCCTCTTCCCCAAACCAACGTCTTCTTCCCTCTTCCCCAAACCAACATCCTTTTCCCTCTTCCCCAAACCAACGTCTTCTTCCCTCTTCCCCAAACCAACGTCTTCTTCCCTCTTCCCCAAACCAACGTCTTCTTCCCTCTTCCCCAAACCAACGTCTTCTTCCCTCTTCCCCAAACCAACGTCTTCTTCCCTCTTCCCCAAACCAACGTCTTCTTCCCTCTTCCCCAAACCAACGTCCTGTTCCCTCTTCCCCAAACCAACGTCTTCTTCCCTCTTCCCCAAACCAACGTCCTTTTCCCTCTTCCCCAAACCAACGTCTTCTTCCCTCTTCCCCAAACCAACGTCTTCTTCCCTCTTCCCCAAACCAACGTCTTCTTCCCTCTTCCCCAAACCAATGTCTTCTTCCCTCTTCCCCAAACCAACGTCCTTTTCCCTCTTCCCCAAACCAACGTCTTCTTCCCTCTTCCCCAAACCAACGTCTTCTTCCCTCTTCCTCAAACCAACGTCCTTTTCCCTGTTCCCCAAACCAATGTCTTCTTCCCTCTTCCCCAAACCAACGTCTTCTTCCCTCTTCCCCAAACCAACGTCTTCTTTCCTCTTCCCCAAACCGTCTTCTTCCCTCTTCCCCAAACCAACGTCCTTTTCCCTCTTCCCCAAACCAACGTCCTTTTCCCTCTTCCCCAAACCAACGTCTTCTTCCCTCTTCCCCAAACCAACGTCTTCTTCCCTCTTCCCCAAACCAACGTCTTCTTCCCTCTTCCCCAAACCAATGTCTTCTTCCCTCTTCCCCAAACCAACGTCCTTTTCCCTCTTCCCCAAACCAATGTCTTCTTCCCTCTTTCCCAAACCAACGTCTTCTTCCCTCTTCCTCAAACCAACGTCCTTTTCCCTGTTCCCCAAACCAATGTCTTCTTCCCTCTTCCCCAAACCAACGTCTTCTTCCCTCTTCCCCAAACCAACGTCTTCTTCCCTCTTCCCCAAACCAACGTCTTCTTCCCTCTTCCCCAAACCAACGTCTTCTTCCCTTTTCCCCAAACCAACGTCCTTTTCCCTGTTCCCCAAACCAACGTCTTCTTCCCTCTTCCCCAAACCAACGTCCTTTTCCCTCTTCCCCAAACCAACGTCCTTTTCCCTCTTCCCCAAACCAACGTCTTCTTCCCTCTTCCCCAAACCAACGTCTTCTTCCCTCTTCCCCAAACCAACGTCTTCTTCCCTCTTCCCCAAACCAATGTCTTCTTCCCTCTTCCCCAAACCAACGTCCTTTTCCCTGTTCCCCAAACCAACATCTTCTTCCCTCTTTCCCAAACCAACGTCCTTTTCCCTCTTCCCCAAACCAACGTCCTTTTCCCTCTTCCCCAAACCAACGTCTTCTTCCCTCTTCCCCAAACCGACGTCTTCTTCCCTCTTCCCCAAACCCATGTCTTCTTCCCTCTTCCTCAAACCGACGTCTTCTTCCCTCTTCCTCAAACCAACGTCTTCTTCCCTCTTCCTCAAACCGACATCTTCTTCCCTCTTCCTCAAACCGACGTCTTCTTCCCTCTTCCCCAAACCAACACCTTCTTCCCTCTTCCCCAAACCGATGTCCTTTTCCCTCTTCCCCAAACCAACGTCTTCTTCCCTCTTCCCCAAACCAACGTCTTCTTCCCTCTTCCCCAAACCAACGTCTTCTTCCCTCTTCCTCAAACCAACGTCCTTTTCCCTGTTCCCCAAACCAATGTCTTCTTCCCTCTTCCCCAAACCAACGTCTTCTTCCCTCTTCCCCAAACCAACGTCTTCTTCCCTCTTCCCCAAACCAACGTCTTCTTCCCTCTTCCCCAAACCAATGTCCTTTTCCCTGTTCCCCAAACCAACGTCTTCTTCCCTCTTCCCCAAACCAACGTCTTCTTCCCTCTTCCCCAAACCAACGTCTTCTTCCCTCTTCCCCAAACCAACGTCTTCTTCCCTCTTCCCCAAACCAACGTCTTCTTCCCTCTTCCCCAAACCAACGTCTTCTTCCCTCTTCCCCAAACCAACGTCCTTTTCCCTCTTCCCCAAACCAACGTCCTTTTCCCTCTTCCCCAAACCAACGTCTTCTTCCCTCTTCCTCAAACCAATGTCCTTTTCCCTCTTCCCCAAACCGTCTTCTTCCCTCTTCCCCAAACCAACGTCTTCTTCCCTCTTCCCCAAACCAACGTCTTCTTCCCTCTTCCCCAAACCAACGTCTTCTTCCCTCTTCCCCAAACCAACGTCTTCTTCCCTCTTCCCCAAACCAACGTCCTTTTCCCTCTTCCCCAAACCAAAGTCTTCTTACCTCTTCCCCAAACCAACGTCTTCTTTCCTCTTCCCCAAACCAATGTCTTCTTCCCTTTTCCCCAAACCAACGTCTTCTTCCCTCTTCCCCAAACCAACGTCCTTTTCCCTCTTCCCCAAACCAACGTCCTTTTCCCTCTTCCCCAAACCAACGTCCTTTTCCCTCTTCCCCAAACCAACGTCCTTTTCCCTCTTCCCCAAACCAACGTCCTTTTCCCTCTTCCCCAACCAATGTCTTCTTCCCTCTTCCCCAAACCAACGTCCTTTTCCCTCTTCCCCAAACCAACGTCCTTTTCCCTCTTCCCCAAACCAACGTCCTTTTCCCTCTTCCCCAAACCAACGTCCTTTTCCCTCTTCCCCAAACCAACGTCCTTTTCCCTCTTCCCCAACCAATGTCTTCTTCCCTCTTCCCCAAACCAATGTCTTCTTCCCTCTTCCCTCAAACAAATGTCCTTTTCCCTTTTCCCTAAACCAATGTCCTTTTCCCACCTGCCCCAAATAAATGTGCTCTTCCCCCAAACCAATGTCCTCTTCCTTCTTACCTTTAGGCAATATCCTCTAGTTTTGGGCAAAAGGTTACTACTATTGACCCTCTCTTTGCCTGTCATAATTTTATACACCTCTATCAGTTTCTCCCTCAGCCTCCTCTGCCCCAGAGAAAACAGACCTGATGTCTCCAGTTACTGAAGCATTCCACTGCAGGTGAGGTTGTAGTGGGTCTGCACCCTGTTCCATGTGGTCTTCATCATCCTACTGAGCTACACAGTCCTCCTACTGCGGCTGTGACCAATAGCTAATAGAATAACAGAAAATTCCAGTGGTCATGGGCTGTGAATCACACAGCAAGTGTCCACCATCACCCACTGCCTCCTGTTGCCAAAGCAGTTTGCATCCCACTTGTCCCTGGCTAGGAGAGAGCTATAGAGTGTCGGTGAGAGAGAGAACATCCCAGAGGGAGTGTTGGTCAGGTAAGCAATGAGGGCCTGTGTCTAGAACAAGGAGTGTGGGTAGGCAGAAGGGACACAGAGTCAAGGGGGTCAGCAGAGAACCAAATGAAGAATGTGTCCTGTGGTGAGCGACCTACCTGAAAGGAAAGTGGAAGCACTTTGTGTAACAGCTTTGCCAAAGGGAAACATCCGTGGAATGTGGGAAAGGCTGGAGTACACAGCTAAATGGAGAGCATAGTGTGAATGGGTTGAATGGCCTCAAGTGAATTTAATGGTGATGTTGGGAAAACCTCTAAGAGGGAAGTTGCAATGAGAAGGTCTTCTGTAAGTCGAGGTCAACCATGGACATTGCATCCATGGCATACTCAAGCCAGGGCAATCAGTACAATATAGAGAGCAAGCTGTTGCTCAAGCAGCAGTCTCTCTCCCTCTCTACGAAGCTGATGAATCCAAAGGAACTCCAGCGGTATCACAGGAGTTGACAGTCAACATTAAACTCAATGTAGGACTGCCTTAGGGACTCCAGCTCTGGATTTTCCTTTGAGTTTACTTCTAAAGCCTCGTCCTTGAGTGGGTGTAGCTGCAAGGCAGTGGAAGTTTGAGATCAGAGTTTTCCTTCTCCCAAATGGATTGTCAACCGTAGCTGACAAACCCCATCTGCCTGAATCAACTGGTTTTAAAGTGCCTGTAATCCACCTTTGCCCCTTCTCCTGTCTGTAGAAATGGTTCCAAAGGGCTTAGTAGCTAAGCTACACATGAAGGCCAGGAGCTGGACTTGGTTGTTGGAGGCTATTTGTGCCGCATTGGGAGCATTTAATAGGTAGTGGGAGCTTGTCCCCATTACCACCTCCAGCTCTGACAACATTCAGGAAACTTAAGGAACTTGCAATGAGGAGGAAGTAACTGAACATTGGAAGAGAGGAGGAAGTGAAAGTGGGAGTGACAGGGTGAAGTTAAGAGGGTGGTTTGCAGTTCCTGAGCTGTAACTCTGCCCCACAGTATGGCTCAGTGCTCACCACAGGTAGGTGGTGTAATGAGAAAGGCAGATCATCATGGGGTGGGGGGGGGGGCTCTGTTCATCAGATCCCGGGGTGGGGGCCTTTATTCATCAAATCCCAACCCACAAACAGACACAAGACCATCAGTAACTTTGCTTCCCATCTCTTCTAACCCTGCCTTTCTCACTGAGTTGTTCTCTGTCTCTGTCCCTCCCTGAGTCTCTCTCTCTCCCTCTATCCCTCTCTTTCTCTCCTTCCCTCCCCCTCTCCAACCTCACCCCTCCCACTCTCCCCTCTTTCCTCCTATCCCCTCCCCCTCCTCTCCACTCTCCCCTCTCTCTCCTATCCCATCTCCATGGGTTATGATGAACCAAGAGGTTGTGTGTTCACACCTCCATCCCGTTTGATTTTGGGCCGTAAGGTGAGGGACAACAGCCCACTCCAGCGGGACAAAGGGTGTGTCGGCTGTCTCTGGGAATTATTGTTATTCGCTGGCAGGAGGAAGAGGAGGAGTGGCGATATTTCCAGGCTGACCTGCAGACAGCGGTAGTGGTGGCCAACGACATGAAGTGCGAAGCACAGGAGGAGATGCGGGAGCTGAGGAAAGAGCTCCAGGAAGAGAGGAGGAAAACCAAGCAGCTGCACAGGGAGCTGGCTGCCATTCGGGCTCTCAGGTGGGTAAGCAGCTTCTGTCTGATGGCCAAAGTGGTCACTTGCACAGTAGTCAGGCTCTGCTCTGCCAACTGCTGTCATCACCATAGGGATGTTCCTCACTGATTACGCCCTGGTTTGGATTTCCACAGCTCCTGATGGGTCTATCAGCAGAGGTTCAAAGCGACACACCAGCAAGGAGGAACTTGCATGTTTGAAAGGCTGGGGATTGGCCAAGGGGCGGTGGAGACAGGGCCATTATTACTGAGTCCCAATATGTCAGTGTACATATCCACCGTCCTGCCTGTCCAAAGCGTTTGCACTCTGATCACCTCTCCCCCTTACCCCTCCATCTCCATCCATAAACCCCCCTTATCATTACATGCCCTCATAAAATGGGGGTAGGGGAGTGGATGACCCATTCCACCGATCGTTTCAGACTCTTCTCCAACCTCAGCAGTACGTTCCTTCCTGATCTTATAATAAAGCTATGGATCCCTTCCCAATGGTACATGGGGACATAAACCAAAGTCCTGTTATCCTCCTCTCTCCCCACTCCCCCCCCCCATGTTTGAGACTATGATTTCTGGTTGAATATACCGCACCAAGAAGAAACAGCAATACTCCTCCCAGCCAGTGAAGCTCAGAACTTCATACCTTTCTATTTGTCACCTCCTGACATCCAGAACGTGACAGAGTACAGGCCCAGGATGCCAAATCTGTCTCCTTTCAAGAATCCAGCCATTCTGAGTCAATTTGAGATCCCCATTCTCACAACTACACCTTTTCTTTGATAAGCAACCCAGAAGGTATGCAATGTTCTAAATGTGGCCTCACTAAAGATGGAGATAGGATGTATCTGTTCTTGTTCTTACATACATTTGTCACAGAGTTGTACAAAGCAGACCCTTCAGCCCACCCTAATGCTAACCTTTTTGCTATCTACACTATCCAAGTTTTAGGTCTATATTCTTTTGTGTATTTCCTAATGGTGTCTGTGTTAATGTCTGTCAAACATGGGGATCATATCTGACTCCAGCACTTCCTCTCTCTCTGGACACTGAGTCCTGCCAAACCCACCATTCCCCAAAGAGTGAGCACCACATTTTCTATGTCCCATCTGCACGTCCATTCCCTCAACCCTTCCAACTGCCCCCTCCAAGCTACCTTTGCACTCCCAACACTCCCAGTTTTGATCATCACAACCTCACACAAGATCAATGTGTAAATCACTGATGTAGACAGAGACCAGCGCCAATCTGCCTCACAGGACTTGTCAAAGCTTCTCTCCTGTCAATTCTGACCTGCCCAATCTATCAGGTGTACCACCAATACCCACACTTGATTTTTCTATTAAAGACCTTCAGAAAGTCAAATGACACCATATTTACAACTTCAAGCTGCTCTATCAGCCATTGCTAATCACAAAGCCCGGACACGGTCTATACTCTTTACTGCCTTCACATCCACATAAACGTTACTGGTGATCTTCCCCATCACCACCTCGGCAGTTTCCCCGGTAATCTGCCCCACTGCCCCCTCGGGCAGAATGTCCCTAGTAATCTGCCCCACTAACCCCTCGGACAGTGTTTACCCGGTAATCTGCCCCACTGCCCCCTCGGGCAGAATGTCCCTAGTAATCTGCCCCACTAACCCCTCGGACAGTGTTTACCCGGTAATCTGCCCCACTGCCCCCTCGGTCAGAATGTCCTCAGTAATCTGCCCCACTAACCCCTCGGACAGTGTTTACCCGGTAATCTGCCCCACTGCCCCCTCGGTCAGAATGTCCTCAGTAATCTGCCTCACTAACCCCTCGGACAGTGTTTACCCGGTAATCTGCCCCACTAATCCCCTCGGACAGTGTTACCACTGTGGTCTGCCCCAGCATCCCTCTCAGGCGATATGTGCCTGGTGGTCTGCCCCACCGTCCCCTGGACAATGTTTTCCTGGTCACAGAGTCATAGAAAAGTACAGCTCTGGAAGAGGCCCTTTGGCCCATTTAGTTCATGACAGACCATTTAAACTGCCTACTGCATAAGACATAGAAGCAGAACTAGGCCACTCAGCCACAGAGTCTGCTCCAGAATTCCATCATGGCTGATTTATTATTGCTCTTAATCTTCTTTTTCCCTGTAACCTTTGACACCCTGAATGACCAAGAACCATTGTTTTAAGTATACTGAATGACTTGGTCTCCACAGCTGTTTACAACAATGAATTCCACAGATTCACCATGCTCTGGCTAATGAAATTCCTCTTCATGGCCATTCTAAATGGACATCTCTTCTAGTCCTAGACTCCCCCTCCGTAGGATACATCCTCTCCACATCGACCCTATCTCAACCTTTCAATATTCAATAGGTTTCAATGAGATTTCCCCACTGCCACCATTCTTCTGAACTCCAATGAGTAAAGGCCCAGAGCCAATCAAATGCTCTTCATATATTAACCCTTTCATTCCTGAAATAATTCTTGTGAACCACCACCGGACCCTCTCCAATGCCAGCACATCTTTTATAGACAATAGACAATAGGTGCAGAAGTAGACCATTCGGCCCCTCGAGCCTGCACCGCCATTTTGAGATCATGGCTGATCAATTACTATCTTTTTCTTAGATAAAGGGACCAGAACTGCTCACAAAAAGTGGGGTCTGCCTTATAATGTTTCTGCATCACATGCTTGCTCTTATATTCTAATCTTCTCAAAATGAATGCTAAGATTGCTTTTAAGACCATAATACCACAGGAGCAGAATTAGGCTATTTGATGAGGCTCCCCCTCTATTGGAAACATCCTCTTCACAGCCACTCTTTCAAAGCCTTTCAGCATTCGATAGGTTTCAATGAGATCAGCCCTCATTCCTTTGAATTCCAGTGAGTACTGGCCCGGAGCCATCAAATATTCCTCATATGACAAGCCTTTAAATCCCGGAATCAATTTCATGAACCTCCTTTGAACCCTCTCCAATATAAGCAAAGTTTGACTTCCTCACTACCCTATCAACCTGCAAATTAACCTTTAGAGAATTCTGTATGAGGACTCCCAGGTCCCTTTGTACCTTTGATTATTGAATTTTCTTCCCATTTAGAAGGTAGTCTATGCTTTTGTTCCTTTTATCAAAGTGCATGACCATGCACTTTCCTACATTATATTCCACCTCATTGCCTCATTGCCCATTTTTCCAATCTGCCCATCCTTCTGCAGCCTCACTGCTTCTTCACAGTACCTGCCCCTCCACCTGTCTTCATATCATTCACAAACTTGGCCACAAAGCCATCAATTGCATCATCCAAATCATTGATATATAACATAAAAAAAAGAGATCCCAACACCTGTGGAACATCACAAGCCAGCGACAGTCAACCAGAAAAGGCTGCCTTCATTCCTGTTGTTAACTTGTCAAGCAGCCTCGTGTGCAGCACCTTGCCAAAGACTTTCTGAAAATCCAAATAAACAACAACCACTGACTCTCCATTATCTATCCTGTCTGTTATTTCCTCAAAGAATTCCAACAGATTTGTCAGGCAAGATTTTCCCTTAAGGAAACCATGCTAACTTTGGTTTACTTTATCATGCCCCTCCAAGTACTCCAAAACCTCATCCTTAATAATATACTCAATCATCTTTCCAACCACTGAAGTTAGTGTAACGGGTCTGTAATTTCCTTTCTTCTGCCTTCCTCCCTTCTTGAAGAATGGTCTGACAGTTGCAATTTTCCAGTCCTCTGGAATCTTTTGAGAATTTATTGATTCTTGAAAGATCATTATTAATGCTTCCACAATCTCTTCAACTATTTCTTTCAGAACTCTGGGATATATCCATAAGACCATAAGACATAGGAGCAGAATTAGGCCATTTGGAGTCTGCCCTGTCATTTAATCATGACTGATCATTTTTTTCTCTTTCTCAACCCCATTTCCTGGCCTTCTCCCTGTAACCTTTGATGCCATGTCCAATCAAGAATCTATCTATCTCTGCCTAAAATACACCCAACGACCTGGCCTCCATAGCTGTGCATGGCAACAAGTTCCACAAATTCACCAGCCTCTGGCTAAAGAGATTTCTCTGCATCTCTGTCTTGAACGGACATACCTCTATCCTGAGGCTGTGCCCTCTTGTCCTAGATTCCCCCACCACAGGAAACATCCTTTCCACATCTACTCTGTCTAGGCCTTTCAACATTCAAAAGGTTTCAATAAGATCCCCCCTCATCCTTCTAAATTCCAGTAACTACTGACCCAGAGCCATCAAATGCTCCTTGTATGATAACCCTTTCATTCCTGGAATAATCCTTGTGAACCCCCTCTGGACCCTCTCCAATGCTTACACATCTCTTCTTAGATGAGGAGCTCAAAACTGTTCACAATACTCAAGGTGAGGCCTCACCAGTGCTTTATAAAGCCTCAGCATCACATCCTTGCTCCTGTATTGTAGACCTCTTGAAATGAATGCTAAAATTGCTTTCGCCTTCCTCACCACTGACTCAACCTGTAAGTTAACTTTTAGGGTGTTCTGCACAAGGACTCCCAAGTCCCTTTGCATCTCAGATTTTTGGATTTTCTCCCCATTTAGAAAATAGTCCACACATTTATTTCTACTACCAAAGTGCAAGATCATGCATTTTCCAACATTATATTTCATTTGCCACTCTTCTTGCCCATTCTCCTAATCTGTCAAAGTCCTTCTGCATCCTACCTGCTTCCTCAACACTACCTGCCCTTCCACCAATTTTTGTATCATCTGCAAACTTGGCAACAAAACCATCTATTTCATCATTTAAATCACTTATATACATTAAAAAGCAGTGGTCCCAACACTGACCCCTGTGGAATACCACTTGTCACAGGCAGCTTACCAGTAAAGGATCCTTTTATTCCCACTTGCTGCCTTCTTCCAATCAGCCAATGCTCTAACCATCTTAGTAATTTCCTGTAATACCATGTGCTCCTAACTTCATAAGCAGCCTCATGTGAGGCACTTTGTCAAAGGCCTTCTGAAAGTCCAAATATCCAACATTCACTGTGTCCCCTTTATCTATCCTCCTTGTGATCTCCTCAAAGAATTCCAAGAAGTTTGTCAGGCAGAATTTTCCCTTAAGGCAGTGGTTTCCAACCTTTTCTATGCCCCACACACCTAGAAATGTTTGATTAATGTTCGCACCCCCTACAAAAGTAATATCAGATTTGAAGATGAAGAAGTCTAATTTCTAATTTTTGAACCACAAATTGAACCACGTACAATACTGCGGGTGAACAAATTGAACTTAAAAATATAAGCTTTTAACTCAGTGCATAAAATGCAAATATAAATTGAGCAATTAGATTCTAATTTATTCAGAAAAAATTCTAAACAGTAAAATCAATCCCAATTATGAACATAAAATTCAATGACTTCTTTGCTCCTGCTTCTCATTCATGATTTCATCAAAACATGGAACTTTCTTGCTGACTGCGATCCGCAGGTCTGCCTGTGGATTCAGGCGATTCCTAGATTTTGTCTTGATTGACAAAAGAGAACTGAATCCAGATTCACACAAGTATGTTGTTGCAAATGGAATGAGGACATGGAGTGCTTTTCCACCAAGTCTTGGGAACATATCCAGTGTTGCACACCAAAACTCCTCCAAAGTCTTGCTTTCAAGTTGCATTTCAAGAGCTCGATTTGTCCGTAAATCAACAAGATCTTCCTTCAGCTCTTCATTATCTGGCATTTTCTCCAAATTGTAGGAATATGGATTCATGATCCATTCTTCTGCAATCTTCAGGTCTCCAGCTGCAAAATATCTGTCAAACGATTTTGACAGCATTTCCAAATGAGCCACAATTTCTTCACGCACAGTAGGAGTTATGGATCCAGCATCATCAACCATCTCTTCTAGTGAAGGAAAATTTGAGAGACTGCCTCTTTCCATCCTTCGATGCCAAAGACATAACTTTTCTTTGAAGGCATTCAACTTTTCACAAGCCTTCAATATGTTTATCCCTTTTCCTTGAAAAGAAACACTCAGGTCATTCATATGAGTGAACATGTCAGCTAAGTAAGCCAGCATTTGGGCAAATTCCTGTGATTCCATTGCCCCAACCAGATCACATTCACGCTCCTCCAGAAAAACTTTGATTTCTTCCCACAGTTCAAAGAAGCGGGTTAAAGCTTGTCCTCGTGACAACCAACGGACTTCTGTGTGGAAAAGCAAAACTGAATGCTCACTTCCCAGATCCTCACAAAATGATTTGAAGATGCGATGGTTCAAAGCACGCCCCTGATCCAGTTGATGATCTTCACACAAGTATCAAAGACTTTCTTCAAATTTGGAGGCAATGTTTTTGATGCCAAAGCATGCCGATGAAGAAAACAATGGGTAACTTGCAAGTCTGGAATCTCCTTTTTCATCAATGCAGAAAAGCCAGATTAATTTCCAAGCACTGCAGGTGCCCCATCAGTGCACACAGAACCAATTACTTTGATATCTAAATCATGTTTGGCAAAGAAGTCTTTCACCAGCTGCATCACATCCTTTGCAGTTGTGTTTGTTTTCAGATCTTTACAAAACAGGAAATCTTCCTTCACAGCACCATCATTGACATTCCTCACTAATGTGACGAGTTGACTACAACTGGAGGCATCAGTTGACTCATCCAATTGAATAGGGATTTTAAGAAGACTAGCTCTGACATCTAGATGACTTGGTCCAAAATATCTTCACTCAAATCACTGATTCGGTTGTGAATGACATTATTTGATAGGGATGCCTGTTTAAATTTTTTTCTTGCTTCTTTGCCCTGGATAACAACAGTGTTGCTGTTTCCAGTGGACATGGCTTGATGAGATCTTCAGCAATTGTATGGGGCTTCTTGGATTTGGCTACTTTATATGCCACTTCGTATGAAGCAAGAAGTAGTGGTTTTTCAACAGAAATGAAACCTAATTTTGGAAGAGTTCCTTGAGAATCAAAACGAGTTCTTTTGATTTTCAATGACCCAAAATCATGTCCTTCAATATCAGCTCTGCCATGCTTGTTCTTGAAGTGCTCTTGAAGCTTTGATGGCTTCAGATTTGAGTTGGAAAACACAACGCTACAAAGAATGCATTGGGGTTTTCCTGTTGTGCAAGTGAAACCAAAGCACATATAGTCATCATTCCATTTCCTTCTTTTTGACATGATGAAGGGTTATGGGTAAAGAGAAAAATATGAGTTAATATGAGAAAACTATCTGACTAAGTCAGGGATGACTGCTTTAGTCAACCAGACACATCTATAGCAAAGTATCGCGAGAAGTACACTTCCGAATATTATATTACAATATTATCTGCGGTTACGCCAAGATAAATTGTCAGGTGGAAATGCTATGGGGACGCGATGCAACTTATTAGGCTACTCTGTACTGAATTTACACACCAATTAATATGCAGCAGTCTCTCCAGACTCTGGATTGGGGATTGCCAAATGTTACGTGGATTTTCTGGTGTAGTCTGATCTGTCATGTGTTTTTGTGATATCATTCTG
Organism: Hypanus sabinus; assembly: GCF_030144855.1. NCBI lineage: Eukaryota > Metazoa > Chordata > Chondrichthyes > Myliobatiformes > Dasyatidae > Hypanus > Hypanus sabinus. The sequence goes on from NC_082711.1 coordinate 181,689,989, forward strand.
GAGGAACGTTGCCTCATTTTTTAACTGCATTGCATTTGTGGTTTTTAAATGACAATAACTTGAATCTGAATCTGAATATGAACTTCCATCACACGATTCAAAGTCCTCGGTACTAACCATGATACCTCCTCAACTAACACAATTCAAAATTATAAATGATTCAAGAAAAAAACCTTTTAAGAGAAAAAACCTTTGAAATTCAAAAACTTTCTTTGAGACAAATATGAATGAATGACTTCAGCTGCTTTTTATCAAAATGCGGCTTTTAAAAATTTTATAATTGAATAATTTACCTTCTGTCTGTGGGTTTGGTTTTAATATGAAGTCGTTACTCGACGGTTGATTCAGGATGTTTAAAGATTTTGGCATTATGAGATGATTTTTAACTCGGTGATGTAACCTTCTAGCTAACATTGATGAGACTCCTCAACTCTGAGGTGTAACTCCCAGGTAACACTGATGAGAATCCTCAACGTTGACTCGGGCAGCGGGAGACTGGAGTGTGCTTGGGACAAACGTTACTACCACTTCTCAAGGCACACTGGCAGCTGGCTGAGTGATGACTCGTGACTCATCACTCAAGCACAGAAGCCACTCTTTGTCGCACCCCCTGAAATTCCAAATCACACCCCCTGGGGGTGCAGGCACCCCAGGTTGGGAACCCCTGCCTTAAGGAAACCATGCTGACTTTGTCCTATCTTGTCCTGTGTCACCAAGTTCTCCATCACCTCGTCCTTAACAATAACATCTTCCAAACCACTGAGATCAGACTAATTGGTCTATAATTTTCTTCAAAGGTTTCAAAGGTACATTTAATGTCAGAGAAATGTATACAATATGCATCCTGAAATGCATTTTCTTTGCAACCGTCCACAAAAATAGGGGAGTGCCCCAAAAAATGAATGAACCCTAAAGTCCCCTCAGCCCTCCTCCCTCCCACATGTAAGCAGCAGCAAGCAACGATCCCCCTCCCCATCGGCAAAAAAAAGCATCGGCACCCGCCACCGAGCACTCAAACGTCAGCAAAGACACAGACTTGCAGTCCTCCAAAGACTACGCGTTCACCTGGTATTCGACACACCACAGGTTCTCTCTCTCCCTAATAAGGGAGAAAGAGATGTCTCCATTTCACAGCAAGACAGGAGACATAACCAACAATTCGCTAGCTTATGATGTTAAAAGTCTATTGCGTTGCTTTTTCTGAGCTCTGTGCTCAAAGATCTCATGTCTCTGTGCACACAGCCAAAGATCTTCCGGCTCCCATGACACACCGGTCTGTCGGGATATTGACATTCAATCTGCCTTTTCCCAGAGCCCTGAGACCCTAGGCCTCCAAAGGCGAGCCAATCTCTTAGGCCACACCCTTTTCTTTCTTTCTAAATCTTTTTATTATTATTAGTAGTATGGACAAAATACAAATGATATATTAATAAAGAAATTACAAACATACAAATTCCATTACAGATGAAAAAAAACATAAACAATAGTTGTTACAATATAAATGAGTTTACCAAGACATAAACTATACAATATATGTATGAACATGGTAAGTCTAAATATTTCATAATATATGATATAAAAAAAAACAGAAAAAAGAAAGAAAAAAAATATAATGCAAAATTAGCAAATCTACTAATCTAATAACTAATAACTAATAAAGAAGAAAAAAGAAGCAAAAAAAAGAAAAGAAAAAGAGAAAAAAAAGGGGGCTGTTTATAATATCTCACAAGAATAAATATTCATCAATGCCGTCACTTCCGGTCCTCTCAACATACATAAGCTAAAAGCTGGGAAATCAAATGAACTTGGAACAGGGTCATATTACATCATATGAAAATGTTGAATAAATGGTCTCCATAACTTTTCAAATTTAATAGGTCTCAAAAACACCACTTCTAATTTTTTCTAAATTTAAACATAACATAGTTTGAGAGAACCAATTAAATACAGTGGAAGGATTAATTTCCTTCCAATTCAACAATATAGATCTTCTAGCCATCAGAGTTAGAAATGCAATCATTCGACGGGAAGAAGAAGATAAATGCAGTGAGTCTAACATTGGTAAACCAAAAATTGCGGTAATAGGATGAGGTTGTAAATCGATATTCAAAACCGCAGAAATAATATCAAAAATATCTTTCCAATATTTTTCCAACAATGAACAAGACCAAAACATTTGGGTTAAAGACGCAATTTCAGATTGACATCAATCACAGATAGGACTAATATAAGAGTAAAAAAGGCCACACCCTTGGCATGGTGGATAACCGCTAGTCGTGAAACCCCGAGAGTGGGTCCCATTCCCGCAAAGAACCAGAGTCGGTGTGTAACTCCCGGTCAGGGTCTTCAAAAGAATCCTGAAAGGGAAAAATAGAGATATTAAAAATACAATTAGAACTGTTTCCAAAGATGCAAGCAAAGGAGTCGTCATTTAGCGCCATTTTGACTAAGCTCCGCCCTCCATAGAGGCCTTTCTGCTGCCTTCCTCCTTTTTTAAAGAGTGGAGTGACATTCAATTTTCCAGTCCTCTGGCACCGTGCCAGAGTCCGATGATTTTTGAAAGATCATTTTTAATGCCTTCACAATCTGTAATGCTACTTCGTTCAGAACCCTAGGGTGCAATTCATCTGGTCTGGGTGACTTATGTACTTTTAGGTCTTCCAGCTTTTTGAGCACCTTCTCCCTTGTGATAGTAACTGCACCCAACTTATCTTCCTTCACAATCTACAACATCTGATACACTGCTAGTGTATTCCACACTAATGCAAGATACTCAGTTAGTTCATCTGCCATCTCCTTGTCCCACATTATTATTTGTCCTGCCTCATTTTCTAGCGATCCTATATTCACTCTCAACTCTCTTACGAGGGATGATTGATAAGTTTGTGGCCTAAAGTAAAAGGAGTCAATTTTAGAAAACCTAGCACATTCATTTTTCGACATAGTCCTCCTACATTTACACACTTAGTCCAGCGGTCATGGAGCATACGGATCTTGGACCTCCAGAAAGTGTCACCAGCAGGGATGATTGATAAGTTCATGGCTTAAGGTAGAAGGAGATGAGTTATACAGCACTTGTTACATGCACATGCAGGATAGCTCTTTGAGTGATTATACAGAAAGTTTGAAGTTAATAACTCATCTCCTTCTACCTTAGGGCACGAACTTATCAATCACCCCAATGATAATTGGGACCTCTTCTGGGGCAGGTGGAACCTGTACAAAAGGGATGATTGCACTTGAATCCAAGGGGGACCAATATTCTTGCAGGCAGGTTTACTAGAGCTGTTGGGAGTGTTTTAAACTAATATGGCAGGGGGTGGGAACCAGCATGATAGAGCTGAGGATGGGCCAGCAGGTTTACAAGTAGGTGATGGGTGTAACATGAATGTAAGAAAGGACAAGCCAATGATTGGGTACAAATGCAGACAGGGTAAAGAGTTAATACTATCACAGGGACAAAATTCAGAAAGGAGAAGAATGCCGGACTGAAGGTGCTGTATTTAAATGTGCGTAACATTTTGAATAAGGTGGACGAACTCGTGGCACAATTAGAGATTGGTTGGTATGATGTTGTGGGCGTCACTGAGTCATGGCTGAAAGAAAGCCATAGTTGGGAGCTTAACATCAAAGGATATATTTTGTATCAAAAGGACAGGCAGGAAGGCATAGACGGTGGTGTGACTCTGTTAGTAAGAGATGGAATTACATCTTTAGAAAGAAGTGACATAGGGTCAGAGAATGTTGAGAACTGCAAAGGTAAAAAATATTATGGGAGTCATATATAGGCCTCCAAATAGTAGCCAAGATGTAGGGTTGAGATTGCAAAGGGAGCTGGAAAAGGCATGTAATAAAGGTAATGTTGCCATTGTAATGGGGGACTTCAATATGTAAGAGCTTTGGGAAAAACAGGTTGGTGGTAGATCGGAAGAGAGGAAATTTGTTGAATGTCTTTGCGATGGCTTTTTAGAGCAGCTTGTGCTTGAGCCTATTTGGGGAAAGGCTGTCTTAGACTGTGTGTTCTGTAATAACCCAGATCTTATTAGGGAGCTTAACATAAAAGAATCCTTAGGAGGCAGTGATCATAATATGATTGAATTCATATTGTAATTTGAGAAGGAGATGCATGTCACATATATCAGTATCGCAATGGATTAAAGGAAATTACAGAGGCGTGAGAGAGGAGCTTGCCCAGGTGGACTGGAGGAGGATACTGGTGGGGATGATGGCAGAGCAGAGGTGGCTGAAGTTTCTGGGAATAGTTCACAAGGCGCAGGATAGATATGTCCCACAGAGGAAGAACTTCTCAAATCACAGGGGTAGCTAACCATGCAACCATGGTTGACGAAGGAAGTTAAGGAATGCATAAAAGTCAAGGAAAGGGCATGTAAGGTAGCAAAAGTGAGTGGAAGGTTGGATGATTGGAAGCTTTTAAAATCCAGTGAAAGACAATTAAAAAAAGCTACAAGGGAAAAGATGAAATTTGAGGCCAAACTAGCCAATAATATAAAGCTGGAAAGTTTTTTTCAGTTATATTGAGAGCAAAAAGGAGGTGAGAGTTGATATTGAACCACTGGAAAATGATGCTGATGAGGTAGTGATGGGGACAAAGAACTTAGTAAGAACTTTGCATCAGTCTTCACAGTGGAAGACACTAGCAGTGTGCCAGAGGTTCGTGAGTGTCGGAGGAGGAGTGAGTGTCATTGCTATTATAAAGGAAAAAGCGCTAGGCAAACTGAAAGGTCTTAAAGTGGATAAGTCACCTGGACCAGATGGACGACATCCCAGAGCCCTGAGAGAGGTTGCTGAAGAGATAACATGTGCATTGGTCATGATCTTTCAAGAATCACTTGATTCTGGCATGGTCCCGGAGGACTGAAATATTGCAAATGTCAGTCCATTTTTTAAGAAGGGAGAAAGGAAATTATCGGCCAATTAGCCTAACCTCAGTGGTTGGGAAAGTGTTGGAGTCCATTATTAAGGATGAGGTTTTGAGCTACTTGAAACTAATGATAAAATAAGTCAAAGTCAGCATGGTTTCTGTCAAGGGAAATCTTGCCTGACAAATCTGTTAGGGATCTTCAAGGAAGTAACAATCAGGATGGACAAAGGAGAGGCAGAGGATGTCATTTACTTGGATTTTCAGAAGGCGTTTGGTAAGGTGCCACACATGAGGCTGCTTAACAAGATAAAATCCTGTGGTGTTACAGGAAAGATACTGGCATGGATAGCAGAATGGCTATTGCAGTGAGTGCAAATAAAGGGAGCTTTTTCTGGTTGGCTGCCAGTGCTAGTGGTGTTCCTCAGGGGTCAGTATTGGGATGGCTACTTTTCACATTGTTTGTTAATGATTTAGATAATGGAATTGATGGCTTTGTGGCAAAGTTTGCAGAAGATACAAAGACAGGCAAGGGGTAGGTAGTGCAAGGAGGAAGGTGTATGGGATTGAGTGGGATCTGGGATCAGCCATGATAAAACGATGGAGCAGACTCTCATTTACGGCCACAGAATCTCCTGCCTGTCCTGCTAACCTTTGAGTCTCATATCACCACTGCTTTGCCTGGGATTTTACCCTTTCCTGCTCAGTGTCAGAGCTGGCCACAGTGTCACTGGCCTGGCAGTGGCTGCTGTGACCTGATAGGTCATCCCCCTTTGTAGTATCCAATGGGGGAATATTGTTACGTATTCAGGCAACAATAAATATATGAGTTCGGCAAGGGTTTCTTATAACAAACAACACGTTTATTAAACACAGAAAACAAACCCCCCAAAAGTAAACAAACACTACCGTAACCGGAAACAGCTGCTGAGCGGCTGTTCAAACAGTTCGTAAAGTGATATTCCAAAACAGTTCTTTAAAGTGATATTCCAAAACAGTTCTTAAAGTGATATTGCCAAAAGTTCGATATGCTCACAGTCCATTTAAAAGGAGAGACTTTACAGGACGATTTAAGTTCTCTTTCACGTCGCTTGCTTCGATCCCCGACGTCGAACTTCCCCCGAAGAATTTACGAAACAGAACGGCTTAAAGGCACTGACCTTTCCTTCTCCACTACCTTCAATCCTTTCTAGGTAAACCTAGGGATTAACACCAAGATAGTCAACGAAATCCTTCCAAATAAGGATCAAACAAAGGTCGCCCCCGTTTCACCGTAGAAAGCGATTCTCCTCGATCTTTAACTTCCAACCTTGAATCTTCACTCTCCTTTAATTCTCAAACTAACAGAATCATAAAGAACCTGTTGGCATTAACCTTTTAAACTTTAGGCATTAAATAAAAACTTCATCCTTCAACTAAACTGCGTCATCACTTCAAACACGCAGTGGCACGAACTCAACTTGGCAAATCCAGCCACGAACTGCCCCTCCTCACAGGGTGGGGTCTACCTTTTATAACCTGTAAAAAAAACCCGTCACATGATCTCTACTGGCGGGAAAATGACGTCATTCCACCATCACCTCAAGTCCAGTACAGCTTCAACCCCAGTCACATGACAAGGGCACCACTGTCATGTGTCACGAGTATGTAACAATATATATAAATGTATACAGGGTTATATCCAAAACATTGTTTCAGAGGGTTAGGAAGGTAGGCAGAGGGTGTGGCATGTGTCTGCTGGTAAAGAATGACATCAAATCAGAAGAAGGGTGTGACGTAGTATTGGAAAATGTTTGATCCTTGAGTTGTGTTAAGAAACTGCAAGGGTAAAAGGACCCTTATGGCAGTTATATACAGACCTTCGAACAGTAGCTGGGATGTGAACAGGAAATAGAAAATGCATATCAAAAGGGCAATGTTATCATAGTCATGGGAGATTTCAACATGCAGATCCAAATGGCCTGATTCAGTTCCTAGGTCTTATGGTCTTATGTGTGTGTGGTCCCTGGTCTTTTCCCTGTAACTGTTGATGCCATGTCCAATCAAGAACATAGCAAGTTCTGCCTTAAATACACCCAACAACCAGGCATCCACAGCTGCCTGTGTTAATAAATTACACAAAATCACCACCCTCTGGCTAAAGAAGTTTCTCTGCATCTTTGTTTTAAATAGACACCCCTCTATCCTGAACTTGTGCCCTCTTGTCCTAGAATCCTCCACCATGGGAAACATCCTTTCCACATCTATTCTGTAAAGGCCTTTCAACATTCAAAAGGGTTCAATGAGATTCCCCCCTTATCGTTCTAAATACCATTGAGTACAGACCCAGAGCCATCAAACATTCCTTGTATGATAACCCTTTCATTCTTGGAATCTTCCTTGTGAACCTCCTCTGAAACTTCTTCAATGCCAGCAATGCCGACCCTACTTGCACATTAACCTTTAGAGTGTTTGCACAAGGACTCCTAAGTCCCTTTGCATCTCAGATTTTTGGACTTTCTCCCCCTTTAGAAAAAAGTCTGCTCATTTATTTCTACTACCAAAGTGCATGAGCATGCATTTTTCAACATCGTATTTCATCTACTGCCTCTTGCCCATTCTCCTAATCTGTCTAAGTCCTTCTGCAGCCTACCTATTTCCTGAACACTACCTGCCCCTCCACCAACTTTGTATCATCTGCAAACTTGACAACAAAGCCATCTATTCCATCATCTAAATCACTGAAGCGGCCCCCAACACCAACCTCTGTGGAAGACCACTAGTCATTGGCAGCCAACCAGAAAGGGATCCGTTCATTCCCATTCACTTCCTCTTACCAATCAGCCAATTCCCTAACCTTGCCACTATCTTCCCTGTAATACCATGGGCTGTCAACTTGGTAAGCAGCCTCATGTGTGTCACCTTGTCAAAGGCCTTCTGAAAGTCCAAATATACAACATCCACTACACCCCCTTTATCTATCCTACTTGTAATCTCCTCAAAGAATTCCAACAAGTACGTCAGGCAAAATTTTCCCTTAAGAAAACCATGCGGACTTTGTCCTATCTTGTCCTGTGTCACCAAGTACTCAATAACCTCATCCTTAACAATTGACTCCAACATCTTCCCAACCATTGAGTTCAGGCTAACTAGTCAATAATTTCCTTTCTGCTGCCTTCTACCTTTCTTGAAGAGTGGAGTGGCATTTGCAGTTCTCCAGTCCTCAGGCACCATGCCAGAGTCCAATGATTTTTGAAAGATTGTTACTAATGCCTCCACAATCTCTACTGCTACCTCTTTCAGAACCCTAGGTTGCAGTTCATCTGGTCTGTGTGACTTATGTACATTTAGGTCTTTCAGCTACTTAACTTCGCCCTTGCAATAGTAACTGCACTCACTTCTCTTCCCTCTCACCCTTCAACATTTGGCACACTGTTAGTGTCTTCCACAGTGAAGACTGATGCAAAATACTCATTTAGTTAATTTGCTATCTCCTTGACCCCCCCATTATTACTTCTCTGACCTCATTATTTAACGGTCGTACATCCACTCTCATCTCTCTTTTATTTTTTACATACTTGAGAAAGCTTTTACTATCCACTTTGATATTGTTTGCTTTCATATTTCGTATTTTCCTTTCTAATGATTCTTTTAGTTGCTCTCTGTAGGTTTTTAAAAGCTTCTCAATCCTCTGTCTTACCACAAATTTTTGCTTTGTTATATGCCCTCTCTTTTGCTTTTACATTATCTTTGACTTCCCTTGTCAGCCATGGTTGTACTATTTTGCCATTTAAGTATTTCTTTATTTTTGGAATACATCTATCCTGCACCTTCCTCATTTTACCCAGAAACTCATCCTTGCTAGTAGCTCCTTCCAATTTACTTTAGCCAATCCTTCTCTTATACTACTGTAGTTTCTTTTACTCCATTGAAATACTGCTTTATTTCAGTGACTTTACTTTCTCCTAATCAAATTTCAAGTTGAACTCAGTCATATCATGATCACTGCCTTCTAAGGGCTCTTATACATATAGTCCCTAATCTGCTGTGGTTCATTACATAACACCCAGTCCAGTATAACTAACCCTCTAGGAGGCTCAACGACAAACTGCTCTAAAAAGCCACCTCACAGGTATTCAACAAACACAGTCTCTTGAGATCCATTACTAACCTGATTTTCCTAATTGACCTGCATGTTGAAATCTCCCATGACTATTATAACATTGCCCTTTTGATGTGCCTTTTCTATTTGCAGTTGTAATTTGTGGTCCATATTCCAGCTACTGTATATAACAGGCTAAAAAAATATCATCCTTATCACTGTTCTAAAGGGTCACTCCTCAGTTTTGAGGCTATGCCCTCTAGTTCTAGATACCCCCACCGTAGGAAACATACTCTCTACATTCACCTTGTCTTGTCCTTTCAACGTTCGGTAGGATTCAATGAGATGCTCACACACGATTCTAAATTCTAGTGAATACAGGCCCAAAGCTGCTAACCAGCAGTCAACCAGAAAAGGCCCCTTTTATTTCCACTTGCAGCCTTCTGCCTGTCAGCCTTTCTGCTATTTATGCCAATATCTTTCCTGTAATGCCGTAGGATTTGATCTTGTTAAGTGGCCTTGTGTGGCACCTTATCAAGTGCGTTCTGGAAATCTGACATTCACTGCCTTTCCTTTGTCAACCCTGCTTGTTACTTCCTTGAGGAACTCTAATAGATTTGTCAGGCAGGATTTCTCTTCACAGAAACCATGCTGACTTTGACTTATTTTATCATTAGTCTCCACAAAACCTCCTCCTTAATAATAGACTCCAACACTACTGAGGTTAGGCTAACTGACCTATAATATTATTTCTTTTGCCTTCTTCCCTTTGTAAAGAGTGGAGTGACATTTGCAATCTTCCAGTCTTCTGGAACCATGCCAGAATCAAGTGATTCTTGAAAGAACATGACCAATGCATCCGTTATCTCATCAGCAACCTCTCTCAGGACTCCTGTAGTCTATCTGGTCCAGGTGACTTATCCACCTTAAGACCTTTCAGCATGCCTAGCATTTTTACCTTTGTAATAGCAATGGCACTCACTCCTGCTCCCTGACACTCATGGACCTCTGTCACACTGTTAGTGTCTTCCACAGTGAAGACTGATGCAAAATACCCTTAATGTTCATCTGCCATTTCTTTGTCCCCATCACTACCTCACAGCATCATCTTCCAGTGGTTCAATATCAACTCTCACCTCCCTTTTACTCTTTATATAACTGAAAACACTTTTGGTATCCTGCTTTATATTGTTGACTAGTCTGCTCTAATATTTTATTTTTTCCCCTTTTTATAGCTTTTGTAGTTGTCTTTTGTTGTATTTTAAAAGCTTCCCAATGATCCAACTCCCCATTCACTTTTACTGCCCTATATGCCCTTTCCTTGGCTTTTATACAGTCCTTAACTTTCCTTCTCAGCCACGGTTGCCTACCCTGCCATTTGAGAACTTCTTACTCAGTGGGACATATCTATCCTACGCCTTGTGAACTGGAAACTTCAGCCATCGCTGGTCTGCAATCATTCCTGACAAACTCCTGTCTCATGCCTCTGTAATTCCCCTTATTCCATTGCAATGCAGATACATGTGACTTATGCTTCTCCTCAAATTGCAGTATGAACTCAATCATGGGGAATTTTCTCTACACCCTCCCCTGTACAACCTCTCCCTCCCTACAGTGTGGTGACCAGAACTGTACACCGGCTCACCTGACCACTGCCCGTCTGTCTGTCTGTGGATTGGGCCCATATGGTGTCTGACTGTCTGTGGGTTGGGCCCATACGGGGTCTGTCTGTCTGTGAGTTGGGCGCAGACAAGGTCTGTCTGTCTGTGGATTGGGCCCATACGGGGTCTGACTGTCTGTGGGTTTGGCCTATACGGGGACTGTCTGTCTGAGGGTTGGATGCAGACAAGGTCTGTCTGTCTGTGGGTTGGACGCAGACAAGGTCTGTCTGTCTGTGGGTTGGCCCCATACGGGGTCTGTCTGTCTGTGAGTTGGGCGCAGACAAGGTCTGTCTGTCAGTGGGTTGGGCACGTACGGGGTCTGTCTGTCAGTGGGTTGGGCCAATATGGGGTCGGACTGTCTGTGGGTTGGGCACGTAAGGGGTCTGTCTGTCAGTGGGTTGGGCCAATATGGGGTCGGACTGTCAGTGGGTTGGGCCAATATGGGGTCGGACTGTCAGTGGCATGGGTCAATATGGGGTCGGACTGTCAGTGGGTTTGGCCTATACGGGGTCTGTCTGTCAGTGGGTTGGGCCAATATGGGGTCAGACTGTCTGTGGGTTGGGCACGTACAGGGTCTGTCTGTCAGTGAGTTGGGCCAATATGGGGTCTGTCTGTCAGTGGGTTGGGCACGTAAGGGGTCTGTCTGTCAGTGGGTTGGGCCAATATGGGGTCGGACTGTCAGTGGGTTGGGCACGTATGGGGTCTGACTGTCAGTGGGTTGGGCCAATATGGGGTCGGACTGTCAGTGGGTTGGGCACGTACGGGGTCTGTCTGTCAGTGGGTTGGGCCAATATGGGGTCGGACTGTCAGTGGGTTGGGCCAATATGGGGTCGGACTGTCAGTGGGTTGGGCACGTACGGGGTCTGTCTGTCAGTGGTTTGGGCACGTAAGGGGTCTGTCTGTCAGTGAGTTGGGCCAATATGGGGTCGGACTGTCAGTGGGTTGGGCCAATATGGGGTCGGACTGTCAGTGGGTTGGGCACGTACGGGGTCTGTCTGTCAGTGGGTTGGGCACGTAAGGGGTCTGTCTGTCAGTGAGTTGGGCAATATGGGGTCGGACTGTCTGTGGGTTGGGCCAATATGGGGTCAGACTGTCTGTGGGTTGGGCATGTACGGGGTGGAACTGTCTGTGGGTTGGGCCAATATGGGGTCGGACTGTCCGTGGGTTGGGCACGTACGGGGTCTGTCTGTCAGTGGGTTGGGCCAATATGGGGTCGGACTGTCAGTGGGTTGGGCACGTAAGGGGTCTGTCTGTCAGTGGGTTGGGCCAATATGGGGTCGGACTGTCTGTGGGTTGGGCTAATATGGGGTCTGTCTGTCAGTGGGTTGGGCCAATATGGGGTCTGTCTGTTAGTGGGTTGGGCACATAAGGGGTCTGTCTGTCAGTGGGTTGGGCCAATATGGGGTCGGACTGTCAGTGGGTTGGGCACGTAAGGGGTCTGTCTGTCAGTGGGTTGGGCACGTAAGGGGTCTGTCTGTCAGTGGGGTGGGCCAATATGGGGTTGGACTGTCTGTGGGTTGGGCCAATATGGGGTCGGACTGTCTGTGGGTTGGGCCAATATGGGGTCGTACTGTCTGTGGGTTGGGCCAATATGGGGTCGGACTGTCTGTGGGTTGGGCCAATATGGGGTCGGACTGTCTGTGGGTTGGGCCAATATGGGGTCTGTCTGTCAGTGGGTTGGGCCAATATGGGGTCTGTCTGTCTGTGGGTTGGGCCAATACGGGGTCTGTTGAGCTTCACCACCACCCTCCCTGCCATCCCTCCCCACCCTCAGACTGCTGCACCGGTCGCAGACCATTCCCTGTCCCCCCCCCCCCCCCCCAATCTTGATCCCAGATCCTACTTTTGTCACTTACAGGCAAGCTTCCCTTTGATATTTTGTGTATTCTCTGAGCTCCCTCCCTCTCTCTCTGACTATTCATCTCATCGTTGTACAGGTCCAATCCTTCCCTGCAGTGAAGCTGGTGACAGAGATACAGAGCAGCTGTGGACCAGGGGCAGATGTTCCCTCTCACCCTCACTGTAGACCAGGAGAAGAACTGACCTCTCACCCTCACTGTGGACCAGGGGAAGATCTGACCTCTCACCCTCACTGTGGACTGGGGCAGATCTGCCCTCTCACCCTCACTGTGGACCAGGGGCAGATCTGCCCTCTCACCCTCACTGTGGACAGGATTTTCCAGGGATCCAGAGCAAATATGAGAATAAGACCTCCTCTCACAGTGCTGGGCACTGGCAGCAGTCTCCCTGAGCCACACCCTGTATACGGCCACATCAAACAAGCCTGAGGAAGCCATTGTCAGCTGCTGGCACTATGATTAGTTAATGTAAAACACAGGATACAGAGACCAGTGCAGACCAGCTGTTCCTGCACAGCACTGGACACAGAGACCAGTGCACTGGATACAGTGGCCATGTAGACCAGCTGTTAATGCATATCCCTGGATATAGAGGTCAGTATCAGAATCAGGTTTATTATCACTGACTCAATGACCTGATCCTGAGAGTTGAAGGAGGTGAACAGAGTGGATGCACCAGCTTTTATTTTCCAAAATTCTATTGTTTCTAGAACATTCCTACAAACTGAAGAAGTTTATTTTAAATCATAACGTGCAGTGTACAGAGATGAGCCTGTAGCCAGGTTGAGGTGGGTATCTCTGGGTTGAGAGAGGGAGGTTGCCTTCCTGGCCAATGTTAGCGACTTTGCCAGCAAAGTCTAAATACTAAATCATACTAAATACATTTCAAAAAACAAAGCAAATGCCAGAATCTGTTATTTGTGAAGCGACGGGGCATTAGGAAAACAGCAACAAGGCCATACACGATCAACATGACTTCATAGGTGGCAATTTAGAGAGCAAATCAGGGACAATCAGCTGAGTGAGAGATGTCTGGACATTTGAAATCTTTCAATAAAATGTCACAGGAGATGAACACCCTGGAGTAGTATACTGGCATGGAGTCAGCAGAAAAGGGTTGTGAGCCTGTGACCATCGCTTGGCCTGGGACAAAAGGATGTAGTGCTGGACATCCAAGCAGGCACAGACTACTGGATTTAGCAGCCAGAGATCCAAAGCTGGGGATTAGTGTGGACCATGGGGAGGATGGGAAGAGGCATCAGGGTGATAGTGTGGACCATGGGGAGGACGGGAAGAGGCATCAGGGTGATAGTGTGGACCATGGAGAGGATGGGGAGAGGCATCGGGGTGATAGTGTGGACCATGGGGAGGATGGGGAGAGGCATCGGGGTGATAGTGTGCACCATGGGGAGGATGGGGAGAGGCATCGGGGTGATAGTGTGGACCATGGGGAGGACGGGGAGAGGCTTCAGGGTGATAGTGTGGACCATGGGGAGGATGGGGAGAGGCATCGGGGGGATTAGTGTGGACCATGGGGAGGATGGGGAGAGGCATCGGGGGGATTAGTGTGGACCATGGGGAGGATGGGAAGAGGCATCGGGGTGATAGTGTGGACCATGGGGAGGATGGGGAGAGGCATCGGGGTGATAGTGTGGACCATGGGGAGGACGGGAAGAGGCTTCAGGGTGATAGTGTGGACCATGGGGAGGATGGGGAGAGGCATCGGGGTGATAGTGTGGACCATGGGGAGGACGGGAAGAGGCATCAGGGTGATAGTGTGGACCATGGGGAGGATGGGGAGAGGCATCGGGGTGATAGTGTGGACCATGGGGAGGACGGGAAGAGGCATCAGGGTGATAGTGTGGACCATGGGGAGGATGGGGAGAGGCATCGGGGTGATAGTGTGGACCATGGGGAGGACGGGAAGAGGCATCAGGGTGATAGTGTGGACCATGGGGAGGATGGGGAGAGGCATCGGGGTGATAGTGTGGACCATGGGGAGGACGGGAAGAGGCTTCAGGGTGATAGTGTGGACCATGGGGAGGATGGGGAGGCAGCTGTAGAGGCCAGATCGTTGGGTGTATTTTAGGTAGAACTTGATAGGTTCTTGATTGGACATGGCATCAAAGATGATGGAAGAAAGACTAGGTAGTGAGGCTGAGGAGGGGAAAAAATTATCAGCCATAATTGAATGGCAGAGCAGACTCGATGGGCCAGATGGCCTAATTCTGCTCCTTTGTCTTATGGTCTTACATGGGATTAATGTCCATTCTGAAATCTGATGGGGGAGAAGAAGCTGCTCCTGAAACATTGAGTGTGTGTCTTCAGGCTCTTGGACCACCTCCCTGATGGTAGCAATGAGAAGAGGGCATGTCCTGGGTGTTGGGGAGGGGGGTGGTCCTTAATGATGGATGCAACCTTTTTGAGGCATCACCTTTTGATGCTGGAGCACTTAACAATTGGTATTGTTTCCTGACTGAGACATCTGTCTCACCCCTGATTCCCCATCACTTTCTGCACAGTGCCTTTTCAGATATCTTATAGAAGATTCACCTTAAGGGTTTTATTGGTTCTGTTCATCCCTGTAGACGTCACCTGTTTCTGCAAAAAAAACTTCTCAACTCTGCATCTGCAGTCCAATATTTCACACATGCCCAGGGTCCTTGAACCCTCCTCTGAGAGGAACAGTATTTGAAGGATTATGTACAGTTCTGGTCTCCACACTACAGGAAGAAGCCAATAGCTTCTTTTTTAAAGAGATATAGCATGGTATATAGCGGGTGGCGGTTGGAGATACACCTCCACCAAAGCAGGTGTAAGGTGCTGCTTCCCTCCACTAGCCTGCAGATTACCCTTGGCTAAGGGGTAGCACCGGCTTAGCCCCTCCTCCCAATCAGGGTCACGTGGAGCTATGGGAGCAGGTGGTGGATGGTCGTATGAACAGCTGGTGCACATCACAAGTCCTGGTTATGTGACCACTGATGCCAGGTAGACAATCTCTGAAGAGTATTGATAATGGCTGGGGTCACCCATTTTGTAAATACACTGCCCAGAAGAAGGCAATGACAAACCACTTCTGTAGAAAAATTTGCCAAGAACGATCATGGTCATGGAAAAACCACAATCCCCCATGTTGTTCTACACAGCAAATAACAAACAATAGTATGATAACAGACCCAGCAAGTCCACGCTGCCTAATAACACTGTGTGACCAAGTAGACTTGAAGACATAGGAGCAGAATTAGGCCATTCGGCCCATCAAGTCTGTTCCACCATTTCATCGGGGCAGATCTATTTCCCTCTGAATCCCATTCTCCTGCCTTCTCCCTGTAACCTTTCATTCCCTGACTAATCAATAACCTATCAATGTCTGCCGTTAAGTACACCCAATGACCTGGACTCCAAGGCTGCCTGTGGCAACAAACTCCACAGATTCACCATCCTCTGGCAAAAAAATTCCTCGCATTTTTTTTCTAAATGGACATCCATCTATTTTGAGGCTGTGATGTCTCATGTTAGACACTATGGGAAGCATCCTCTCCATAGCCACTCTATTTAGGCCTTTCAGCATTCAATAGATTTCAATAAAATACCTCCTCATTCTCAGAATTTCAGTGAGTACGGACCCAGAGCTAATAAATGCTCTTCATATGGTAAACCTTTCATTCTCATGAACCTCCTCTGAACCCTCTCTAATGTCAGCAAATATTTTCTAAGATGTTGATAAGACCTCAGACAAAATTAGGAATCACAAAGTTGAGCATGGTGCGACAAGTGTCCTGAGCTGCGTATATTTCACTTCAAGAAGTATTGTAGGAAAGGCGAATAATAATGCTGAAGATGAGGTGGCTGGTTTATAAACAGAGGCACTGGGAAAGTGGCCACACATTTTAATTCGACATCCCATTCCCATTCTGATATGTCTATTCATGGCCTCCTCTACTGTCAAGGTGAAGCCATACTCAGGTTGGAGGAACAACATCTTATATTCCATCTAGGTAACCTCCAACCTGATGGTATGAACATTGATTTCTCTAACTTCCGTCAATGCCCCTCCTCCCCTTCTTACCCCATCCCTTATTTATTTATTTATCTATCTATCTCCCACCCCCATTCTTTTTCTCTCTCTGCCCTTCTCACAATCACTCTTTGCCTGTTCTCCATCTCCCTCTGGTGCTCCCCTCCCCCTTTCTTTCTCCCTAGGCCTCCTGTCCCATGATCCTTTCCCTTCTCCAGCTCTGTATCCCTTTTGCCAATCAACTTTCCAGCTCTTGGCTTCATCCCACCCCTCCTGTCTTCTCCTATCATTTTGGATCTCCCCTCCCCCTCCCACTTTCAAATCTTGCCCTGATGAAGGGTCTCGGCCCAAAACGTCGACTGTACTTCTTCCTATAGATGCTGCCTGGCCTGCTGCGTTCCACCAGCATTTTGTGTGTGTTGGCAGGTATGATGTTGTAGGCATCACTGAATCATGGCTGAAAGAGTTGGGAACTTAATGTCCAAGGATACACATTGTATCGAAAGGATAGACTGTAAGGCAGAGCAGACGGCATTGCTCCGTTGGTAAAAAATGAAATCAAATCATTATAAAGCGGTGACATAGGGTCGGAAGTGGTTGAATCATTGTGGATAGAGCTAAGGAACTGCAAGGGTAAAAATACCCTAATGGCCTACAAATTACTATGTGAGATAAAAAAATGCATGCAAAAAGGGAAATGGACAATAGTCATGAAGGACTTACTTCACTGAGAACAGTGAGAAGAGTTTAAAAGGAAACGGTTATTTCTTCAGTGGTTTGATTGGGGCACGACTGCGCAAGCGCCTGGACGTCAGCCAGTGAGAACAGTGAGAAGAGTTTAAAAGGAGACAGCTTTATAGAGCAGGCGTCAGAGGAGCAGGTGACGGAATAGGGGGAGACAGAAAAAAGGAAGGCTTCAGTTCAACGGGGCTTTGGCAATAATGGAAAAGGCAAGTTAGGTTGCTGGTGTAGAATACAGACAGAAAGAATGTGTGTGAGGCTGGTGTTCTGTGTCAGATGTGGGAAATCCGCGAGACTCCCAGCCTCTCGGATGGCTACATCTGCGCCAGGTGCGTTGAGCTGCAGCTCCTTAGGAACCCCGAAAAGGAACTGGAGATGCAGCTCGATGACCTTCATCTGGTCAGGGAGAGCGAGGAGGTGATAGAGAGGAGTTATAGGCAGGTGGTCACACCGGGGCCTCAGAAGACAGATAAGTGGGTTACAGTCAGAAGAGGGAAGGGCAAGAGTCAGAGGTTAGAGAGTACCCCTGTGGCTGTACCCCTTGATAATAAGTACTCCTGTTTGAGTACTGTTAGTGGGGGGGTCACTGTACCTGGGGGAAGCAACAGTGGCCGTGCCTCTGGCACAGAGTCTGGCCCTGTGGCTCAGAAGGGTAGGGAAAGGAAGAGTATGGCAGCAGTGACAGGAGACTCTATAGTTAGGGGATCAGACAGGCGATTCTGTGGATGCAGGAAAGAAGCATGGATGGTAGTTTGCCTCTCAGGTGCCAGGGTCCGGGATGTTTCTGCTCACATCCACGATATCCTGAAGTGGGAAGGTGAACAGCCAGAGGTTGTGGTACATATTGGTACCAACAACCTAGGCAGGAAAAGGGAGGAGGTCCTGAAAGCACACTATAGGGAGTTACGAAGGAAGTTGAGAAGCAGGACTACAAAGATAGTAATCCCGGGATTACTGCCTGTATCAGGTGACAGTGAGTATAGAAATTTGGGGTAGTGGAGGTATAACTTGCCCATCTGTGCTGATCACCCCATCCTTGACTAAGCTGTTCCACCATGAAAATGAACTGTTATGAGTCAACACGATGCTTTCAGATCAGGTCATGCATAGCACATACCTCTGCCTCAGGTGTGTTTCTGGGGTCAAGGGGCTAGCGACCCTTGTGCTTGTTCTATTGCTGAGCAGCAGTGAACCATCTGATTGGCCTATCAAAGTTCTCTTTGGGAACTAGTTGACTTGATCAGCATTTCTGATCTGGCTATTGTTCACAATTGCACTTAATAAAAAAAAGAGTGAGGTGAAAGATAAATGTGTGGCTAAGGGATTGGATTCAGATTTCTGGATCATTGGGACCTCTTCTGGGGCAGATGTGACCTGTACAAAAAGGACGGGTTGTACTTGAATCCGAGAGGGACCAATATCCTGGTGGGGAGGTTTGCAAAGACTGCTGGGGAGTGTTTAAACTAGAATTGCTGGAGGTTGGGAACCAAGCTGAAGAGATGGAGGAAGAGGTGGTTGGCTCACAAATAGAGAAAACTTGTAGACAGCACAAGAGGGAGGATAGGCAGGTGATGGAGAAGGGACACGCTCAGACCGATGGTTTGAAATGTGTCTTTTAATGCAAGGAGTATTATGAACAAAGTGGATGAGCTTAGAGTGTGGATCAGTACTTGTTTAGATGGGGTGGAGTTGGTTAGTTGTGTTCAGGAAGGTTTCTTGACACAATATGTAGATAAGCCTACAAGAGGAGAGACTGTACTTGATTTGGTATTGGGAAATGAACCTGGTCAGGTGTCAGATCTCTCAGTGGGAGAGCATTGTAGAGATCATGATCATAATTCTATCTCGTTTCCCATAGCATTGAGGAAAGATAGGAACAGACAAGTTAGAAAAGCATTTAACTGGAGTAAGGGGCGATATGAAGCTATCAGGCAGGAACTTGGAAGTATAAATCGGGAACAGATGTTCTCAGGGAAATGTATGGAAGAAACGTGGCATATTTGCATGAAGCTCTGCATAGGTACATTCCAATGACACAGGGAAAGGATGGTAGGGTACAGGAACAATGGTGTACAAAGGCTGTTGTAAATCTAGTCCTGAAGAAAAGAAGAGCTTATGAAAGGTTCAAAAAACTAAGTAGTGATAGATCTAGAAGATTGTAAGGCTAGCAGGAAAGAGCTTAAGAAGAAAATTAGGAGAGCCAGAAGGGCCCATGAGAAGGTCTTGGCAAGCAGGATTAAGGAAAACCCCAAGGTATTCTACAAATATGTGAAAAGCAGGAGGGTAAGACATGAAAGAATAGGACCAATCAAGTGTGACAGTGGAAAAGGGTGTATGGAACCGCAGGAGATAGCAGAGGTACTTAATGAATTCTTTGCTTCAGTATTCACTATGGAAGGGGATCTTGGCGATTGTAGGAATGACTTACAGTGGATTGAAAAGCTTGAGCATATAGACATTAAGAAAGAGGATGTGCTGGAACTTTTGGAAAGCATCGTTGGGTAAGTTGCCGAGACCGGACGAGATGTACCCCAGGCCACTGTGGGAGGTGAGGGAGGAGATTGCTGAGCCTCTGGCGATGATCTTTGCATAATCAATGGGGATGGGAGAGGTTCCAGAGGAGAAGAGGGTTGCAGATGTTGTTCCCTTATTCAAAAAAGGGAATAGAGATAGCCCAGGAAAATATAGACCAGTGAGTCTTACTTCAGTGATTGGTAAGTTGATGGAGAAGATCCTGAGAGGCAGGATTTATGAACATTTGGAGAGGTATAATATGATTAGGAGTAGTCAGCATGGCTTTGTGAAAGGCAGGTCGTGCCTTACGAGCCTGATTGAATTTTTTGAGGATGTGACTGAGCACATTGATGAAGGTAGAGCAGTAGACATAGTGTATATGGATTTCATCAAGGCATTTGATAAGGTACCCCATGCAAGACTTATTGAGAAAGTAAGGAGGCATGGGATCCAAGGGAGCATTTCTTTGTGGATCCAGAATTGGCTTGCCCACAGAAGGCAAAGAGTGGTTGTAGACGGGTCATATTCTGCATGGAGGTCGGTGACCAGTGGAGTGCCTCAGGGATCTGTTCTGGGACCTTTACTCTTTGTGATTTTTATAAATGACCTGGATGAGGAAGTGGAGGGATGGGTTAGTAAATTTACTGATGACACAAAGGTTGGAGGTGTTGTGGATAGTGTGGAGGGCTGTCAGAGGTTACAGCGAGACATTGATAGGATGCAAAACTGGGCTGAGAAGTAGCAGATGGAGTTCAACTCAGTTAAGTGTGAGGTGGTTCAGTTTGGTAGGTCAAATATGATGGCAGAGTGTAGTATTAATGGTAAGACTCTTAGCAGTGTGGAGAATCGGAGGGATCTTGGGGTCCGTGTCCACAGGACACTCAAGGCTGCTATGCAGGTTGACTCTGTAGTTAAGAAGGCATATGGTGCATTGGCCTTCATCGACTGTGGGATTGAGTTCAAGAGCCAAGAGGTAATGTTACAGCTGTATAGGACCATGGTCAGACCCCATTTGGAGTACTGTGCTCAGTTCTGGTCACCTCACTTCAGGAAGGATGTGGAAACTATAGAAAGGGTGCAGAGGAGATTTACAAGTATGTTGTCTGGATTGGGGAGCATGCCCTATGAGAATAGGTTGAGTGAACTCGGCCTTTTCTCCTTGGAGTGACAGAGGATGAGAGGTGACCTGATAGAGGTGTACAAGATGATGAGAGGCATTGATCATGTGGTTAGTCAGAGGCTTTTTTCCAGGGCTGGAATGGCTAGCATGAGAGGGTACAGTTTTAAGGTGCTTGGAAGTAGGTACAGAGGAGATGTCAGAGATAAGTTTTTTACACAGAGTGGTGAGTGTGTTGAGTGGGCTGCCAGTGATAGTGGTGGAGACGGATACGATAGGGTCTTTTAAGAGATTCCTGGATAGGTACATGGAGCTTAGAAAAATAGAGGGCTATGGGTAACCCTTGGTAATTTCTGGAGTAAGTACATGTTTGGCACAGCTTTGTGGGCCAAAGGGCCTGTATTATACTGTAGGTTTTCTATGTTTCTAAATTTAGAACATAGATCAGTACTGCACAGAATCAGGCCCTTCAATTGTTTTACGGGTTTGACAGGTTGATGGGCTTGTTCCTTTGTAGTACTGATCTATATTCTAATTATGAAACATTCTTTCATTATCAGTCCATGTTATTCTAAATGCAAATAGGTTCTGTCTCTCAGAATCCCCTCCAGTAACTTACCCACTACTGATAGTAGGCTCACTGGTCTGTATTTCCCTGGATTATCCTTGCAGCCCTTCTTAAGTAAAGGCAAAACATTAGCTACCCTCCTGTCTACTGGCAACTCACTTGTGGCTATATCACTGCTAGTCCCTTGACAATTTCATCCCTAGTTTCCCACAATGTCTATGATACACTTGATCAGACCCTGAGGATTTATCCACCTTTGTGAACTTTAAGACCCCTGAACCTCCTCTTTATTAATATAGATATGTGTCAGTATGTCCCAGTTCCTTTCCCCAAATTCCCTAGTTTGCACGACCTTCTCCATGCTAAGTACAGACAAGAAATATTCATTGCTCACCCACTGTGGTGAACTATGTATACCTGCCTGGACACGCCCCCCCCGACCCGCTGACTGCTCCTGTGGCTCCTCCCAAAGACCCCTGTATAAAGGCACTGCTCCTCCCTCAGTCTCCAAGATGTTATGGTCACTTTTGCAGCTAATAAAAGCCTATTGTTTGCCTCCCATCTCCGAGAGTTATTGATGGTGCATCAACCCACCTCCTGTGGATCCACACACAGACAACCACACAGATTCTTAACAAGACTAATTCTTAAACAGGTTAATAAATCATCTTTCTGTGCTCGTCATTCTCTTCTACAATTTAAAGTGGTTCATAGAGCTTACATTTCTAAACAGAAGCTGTCCAGTTTTTACCCAAATGTTTCTCCACTTTGTAATAAATGCAACTCTGCTGATGCCTCTTTAATTCATATGTTTTGGTTTTGCCCTACAATTGAAAAGTTTTGGCGGGAAATATTCCATACCTTCTCACAACTTTTTAGGGTCCAATTTGACCCAAATCCCCTTACTGCCTTGTTTGATATTATTGCAAATGAAGATATAACTTTAAATACTCCTAACCTACAGGTTTTAGTTTTTACCTCTCTTTTAGCAAGGAGAGCAATCTTGCTTAAATGGAAGGAGTCTACCCCTCCTACACATCTTCAATGGCTACGTGGTATTATGTCGTATTTAAATTTAGAAAAGATCTGCTGCTCAGTCTTAAATTCAAAACAATCTTTTTATGATATTTGGGGACCTTTCCTAAATTACTTTTCCAATTTATAAAGTTTAACAGTGCACAGACTTTTATGTATATTTTTATCTTCTCTTCTTAAGTGAATATGTTTTTTCTAATTATCCATTGACATCCTTCAGCTTTTTTCTTTGGTAGTTGGTAGGGGGTTGACTTTTTTTTATATATGTAAAAAATTTCTTTTGTGATGTATGACCTATCTTTAAATTTTTGATTACAGGGTGGTATACCTTTATGTGATATGCTATAACATTTTGGTCAATTTTATTACAGTATATGAATGTACACAATGTGTTGCACTCTGTAAATCTTTTTTTTTCTTCTGAATAAAAATATTGTAAAAAGAAAGAAAGAACAAGACATATTCTGTCCCTAGTTAACCTTTTGTTCATATACTTACAGAATCGCTCAGAGTTTTGGTTTACCTTATCCATCAAACCTCTCATGTTATCTTTTTGCCCTCCTGATTTTCCTTGTGTTCCTCAAGGGATTCTGGGACTCCAAATGATCCCAGCTGCATATTCCTAAGCCATTCCTCCTTTTTTTTCCTGCCCAGGGCCTCAATATCCTTTGTCATCCAGAGCTCCAGCAAGTCTTGCCCCTCACTTTGACAGAAATATGCCAACTCTGAATTCTTCCTCTCCCACATTTAAAAAATTCCCACTTGCCTTTAACGTCCCTTTAACTGCAAACAGCCTCTCCAACCAGCCTTCTCTCCCCAATGTAGGACATTAACTTGTGGACTAGTTGTATCGTTTTCAACATCTATGTTTAAACTCATAAAATTATAGTCACTGGTCCCAAAGTGCTCCTTCACTGATATCTCACTCCCTTTCTGCTGTGTTTCCCATTGGGAGGTCCTCTGTAGCCTACCTCCCAGCACACCATTTGAGAAAATTTCCCTGGACATCCGAGACAAATTCAGCTCCATCCAAGCCCTTTGCATAATGGCATTCCCAGTTAATATTAGGTAGGTAAAACCACATACTATTTACAGTTCTAATATTACTGCAGTCCAGGCACTCAAAGTTGTGTGCTCCTGACAGAAAGGATTGGTGTGAGTTTGCCACATTCTACCACAGCCTCTCTATTTTCTCTTATTTCACAGACATCAGTCCCTCCTGGGTCATGGGAGCAGACACTGAAATGCCTTTCTGCTTCTCTGGGTTTCTGGAAAGGAACTTCCCCTGAGATGTCAGAGGTTGAGAAATAAAATGTAAAGTTCAAATGTAGTCCAAATTAGGAATATGTTTCACAATCTCAGAGCCTTCAACCAGAGGCAGAGGGAGGGCAAGGGAGGGGGATTGGGGGTGGGAAAGGGAGAGAGAGAGAGGGAGGGCAATGGAGATGGAGAGAGAGAGGGATTGTGAGTGGAAAGGGAGACTGAGAGGGATTAGGGATGGAAAAGGAGAGTGAGAGGGATTGGGGTGGGAAGGGAGGGAGAGGGATTGGGGACAGAAGCGGAGAGGCAGAGGGAAGGCAAGGGAGTGGGATTGGGGCAGAAAGGGAGAGGCAGAGAGGGAGGGTGAGCGAGAGGGATTGGTGGCAGAAAGGGAGAGGGAGAGACAAGGAGCGAGATGGAAAAGGGGAGAGGGGAAGGGTAGGAGGGAGGGGCAGAATGGGACAGGGAGGGGTGATGGAGAGGTAGTGGGAGGGAGAGTGTGCAGAGCAAGGGGCGGGAGAGGAAGGAGGAGGGGAGGTGGAGAGGGAGAGGGGAGGAGGGGGAAGCGAAGGACAGAAGGGGAGGGGTAGGACAAGGAAAAGATGGAGAGGGAACGGGGGAGTGAGAAGGGGGAGAAAAGAAAGGGAAGGGGAGGATGAGGAATGGGGAGAGGGAGGGGAAGAGAGGGATCAAGGGAGAAAGAGAGAGTGAGGGGTTGAAGGAGAGGCTGAGGATGAGGCAGGGGAGAGTGGAGGGAGGATGGAGGGGGAGAGGAAGAGTCGAGTGAGTAGGGGAGTGAGAAGGTGCAGGGGGGGAGAAGGACACCGAGGGGGAGAGAGATGAAGAGGGAGACGGGAACTGAGGGGGAGAGAGTGGGGAGAGATGGAGAATGAGAGGCTGAGGATGAGGTAGGGGAGAGGGAGGAGAGGGGAGGGAGGGAGGGGGAGAGAGAAACAGGGGAACAGGAGAGACTGAAGAAAGGGAGGAAGAGAGATGAGGCTGAGGAAGAGAGAGGGGAGGAGGGAGGAGGTGGGGGGAGTGGGAGAGAGGAGAATGGGAGGGTGAGGGGAAAGAGGGATGTGGAGAGGGAGAAAGGGGGAGGGGAGAGAGAGGAAGAGTGAGGACGTGATAGGAAAGAGAGGAAGTTGTTGTTAGGGGAGAGGGAGGTGGAGAGTGAGGAAGTGGGAAGGTGAGGGACTGAGAGAGGGAGATGGGTGAGACAGAGAGAGAGAGAGGAGTTGAGAGAAACAGCAAGTGAGAGGGAGAAGAGAGGATGAGAAAGGAAGGAAAAAGAGAGGGGGAGAGGAGGGGGAGGGGAGAGGACTGGCCATGGAGGAAGGAGAGGTGATGGAGAGACAGTGGAAGGGGGAAAGGGAGGAGGGGAAGGGAAAGAGGTTGAGGGAGAGGGAGAATGTGAAGGGGGAGAGGGAGGAAGAGGGAGATGGAGAGAGAGTGAGGGAGAGAATGGAAGAGGGAAAAAGATCGGGAGAGGGTGAATGGAGGGATAGGGAGAGGAAAAATTAGGGGAAGTATGGGTCAAGGAGAAGTAGAGTGAGAGTGGGAGAAAGAGAGGGAGAAGCAAGGGGAGAGGGTGAAGCAGAGTGAGGGGAAGAGGAGAGAGAGAGCAGAGTGAGAGGGAGGGAAAGGAACAGGAAGGAGAGAAGAGGGAAAGGTGGGAGAGGGGTAGGAAGAAGGAAGGCAAGAGAGAGAGGGAAAGGGAGCAGGAAGAGGGTAAGGATGAGGTAGGGGAGAGAGTTGAAGGGAGAGGGAGGAGTGAGAGGGAGGGAAGGTGAGAGGGAAGGGGAGTGAGTGGGGGAGAGGGAGAGGAAAGGATTGGGGAGAGGGAGAGGGAAGGGAGAAGAACAAGGAATGAGGTGAGGGAGACAGAAGAGGATGGAGAGGGAGAGTGAGGGGCGGAGGCAATTGAACTGAATTAAATGTATTTAAATCTTACACCCATCCATCCATCCCACAACGCTAGGGAGTAAAAATCTTGGCGTTATGACTGTCGCAATATACACGTGAATTTTAAGTTTCATGGCTTGTAGAAAGAAGTTATGCTGTAGCCAACACGAGTGAATCTGCAGATGCTGGAAATAAATAAAAAACACAAAATGCTGGCAGAACTCAGCAGGCCAGACAGTATGGTGGTGAGGGAAGAAGTGTGGCGGCGCATATAATTTTAGTCTGGTTCTCTTTCTCTCTCTTTTTCCCACCTCACTATAATCTCTCCCCTCAGCCCTACCTTTCTTTCTCTTTTATTTCCCATAATTCTCCACCTTCCCCCCAGCCCATTTCCCTCCAGCCTATCACTTCCCAGCTCTCTACTTTATCCCTCCCCCCACTTCTTATCCCCCCTCGACCATCCCATGTTACTTCACTCCTGATGAAGGGTTTCGGCCCGAAACGTTGTTATTACCTCCTCCCATAGATGCCGTCTGGCCTGCTGAGTTCTGCCAGCATGTTGTGTTTTTTATCCTGTAGCCCGTTGGTCCTGGCTTTAATGCTGTGGTACCGTTTGCCAGACGGAAACAGCCGAAACAGTTTATGGTTGGGAGGGTGGGGCGGTGACTGGTGTCCCTGATGATATTCAAGGCTTTCTTTATGCATCTGCTGCTGTAAATGTTCTCGATGGAAGGATGTTCACACCCACAGAGGTGCTGGGCTGTCCGTACCACTCTCTGCCCAGCGATCAAGGTTGATGCAGTTTCCGTACCAGGCAGTGATGCAGCCAGTCAGGATGCTCTCAATAGGGCCCCTGTAGGTGTCTTGAGGATCTGGGGGCTCTTGCCAAACTTCTTCAGTCGTCTGAAGTGGAAGAGACACTGTTGTGCTTTTTTTGCCACACAGCCAGTGTGTATAATCCAGGTGAGACCTTTAGTGATGTGTATACTGAGGAAACTGAAACTATTCAACTGCTGTCCCACTAATGTTGATTAGGGCAAGCCTGTCTCCATTCCTCCTGCAATCCACCATCTGCTCTTTTGTTGTTGGACATTGAGGTTGTTACCTTGGCACCACCGTGTCAGGGTGTTAACCTCTCCTCTGTAGGCTGTCTCATCACCGCTAGAAATAAGGCCCATCAATGTCATGTCATCTGTATATTTGATCAGCAGATTGGAGCTGTGTGTGGCTGCATAGTTGTGGGTGTAAAGGGAGTAGCGGAGGGGACTCAGGACAAAACCCTGGAGCTCCTGTGTTGAGGGTCAGAGGAGAGGGAGCCCACTCTTAACACCTGTCAGCGATCCGACAGGAAATCTGGGATCCAGCTGCACAAGGAGGGGTGCAGGCCGAGGTCTCTGAACTTCCTGTCGAGTCTGGAGGGGATTATGGTGTTGAATGCTGAACTGTAGTCCAGGAACAGCATTCTAATGTGTGCATCCCTCCGCTCCGGGGAGTGAGGACGGTGTGTCGTGCTGTGGTTATTGCATCATCAGTAGACTCAGGGAGAGGGAGAGGGAGAGATGGAGCAGGGGAGGAGAGGTTGAGGGACAAGAAGGAGCAGAGGGAGAAGGAAATAGCAATGGGGAGACAAAGGGAGAGGGAGAGTAGAGAAAGAGAGAAGGAGGGGTGAGGGACAGAGAGGGGGAGGAGTTAAAAAGAGAAACGGAGAGGGAGATGGAGTGAGAAGAGAGGGAGGAGAGGTTAAGGGAGAAGGAGAGAATGAGGGGAGACAGAAGAGAGAGGGCGATGGGGAGAGGGAGGGAGAGAGAAAGAGAGGGAGAAGGAAGGGTGAAGCAGAGGGGAGGGACAGGGGAGAGGGGTAGGGAGGAGATGGGGAGAGAACGAGGGAGTGAAAGGGTGAGGAGTGGGAGAGGGATACGAAGGAGGGGATGAGAAAAGACTGAGGAAGAAGGAGGGAGGGCAAAGAGAAGGAGGAGAGGAGGTCAGGTGAGGGAGAGGGTGCAGAGAGAGCTGGAGGGGAAGAGGTTAAGGGGAGGGATAGGGAGAGTGAGGTGGAAAGGGAGACTGAGGAGAGGGGTGAGGGACAGGAAGATGGAAGGAGACAGAGAGGGAGGGGGACAGGGAAGGGATAGGGAGACGGACAGATGGAGTGGGGAGGTAGAGTAGGAGGAAGAGGGAGGGGTAAGGAGGAGGTGAGAGGGGAGGATAGGAAGGGAGAGATTGGGGAGGGGAAGTGGCTGAGGAAGAGGGGAGAGGGAGGAGAAGGTGCAAAGGAGAGAGGGGAAGAGGGAGGGGGAGAAAGAGGGAAATGGAGGGTGAAGAATGAGGAGAGGGAGATGGAGAGGGTGTGGGAGGGTGAGAAAGAGGGAGAGGGAGACAACAGGAGGGAGGGTGAGGGGGAGGGCAAGATGGAGAGTGAGGTACAGAAGGAGAGGGGAGGGAGACCAAGTGGGAGGGAGGGAGGGAGAAGGGTTTTCTCCTTTACCCATCTCTGCATCTCCCTCCTTACCCAGGGATCTGTTTATGCTCCATTTGTTCCTTCTGGGAATTTCAGGGTTTTGAAAGTGGGCCTGCCGATCAGGATTGAGTGAAGGCACTGTATTGCGTGGACTGCAGTGGTGGTGACTGAGGGTAAGGGGGCCCTCTGGACAGTGAGGACTGAGACTCACTGCTGCTAAGGTTTTCCCACGATCTAGCAGTCCAGATGTTGGCCTAAGACAACTGCTGACTTTATGTTCCCCTGTGGTGGTGAAGATCTGGTTTCCCCTCCGAGATGCAACCGCAAAGGTCACGTGAAATGCCTGAGATCCCACCTGAGCAACTGCTGCAGGCAGTCTTGGATGTTCCCAACAGTTCTAACAGTGGGGTCAGCAGACACCGGTCGCGTGTGGCAGCTGCCACTGCCCTTCCAGCAGCCCACCCCAGGTTGGTCTACTTGGTCTTGTTCCCAGGTTACTGGGGTCAGTCTCAGCTTGGTTTGCTCAGTCCTGATTACTGTGGTCAATCCCAGTTTGGTATGGTCAGTCCAGATTACTGTGGTCAATCCCAGTTTGGTATGGTCAGTCCCAGTTTGGTATGGTCAATCCCAGTTTGGTATGGTCAATCCCAGTTTGGTATGGTCATTCCTGGGTTGGTATGGTCAGTCCCAGTTTGGTATGGTCAATCCCAGTTTGGTATGGTCATTCCTGGGTTGGTATGGTCATTCCTGGGTTGGTATGGTCAATCCCAGTTTGGTATGGTCAGTCCCAGTTTGGTATGGTCAATCCCAGTTTGGTATGGTCAATCCCAGTTTGGTATGGTCTTCCCAGTTTGGTATGGTCATTCCTGGGTTGGTATGGTCAATCCCAGTTTGGTATGGTCAGTCCCAGTTTGGTATGGTCAATCCCAGTTTGGTATGGTCAGTCCCAGTTTGGTATGGTCATTCCCAGTTTGGTATGGTCAATCCCAGTTTGGTATGGTCAGTCCCAGTTTGGTATGGTCAATCCCAGTTTGGTATGGTCAATCCCAGTTTGGTATGGTCATTCCTGGGTTGGTATGGTCATTCCTGGGTTGGTATGGTCAGTCCCAGTTTGGTATGGTCAATCCCAGTTTGGTATGGTCATTCCTGGGTTGGTATGGTCATTCCTGGGTTGGTATGGTCA
Organism: Hypanus sabinus; assembly: GCF_030144855.1. Classification (NCBI taxonomy): domain Eukaryota; kingdom Metazoa; phylum Chordata; class Chondrichthyes; order Myliobatiformes; family Dasyatidae; genus Hypanus; species Hypanus sabinus. Next base: position 181,719,268 of record NC_082711.1, read on the forward strand.
GTCCCAGTTTGGTATGGTCAGTCCCAGTTTGGTATGGTCAATCCCAGTTTGGTATGGTCAGTCCAGATTACTGTGGTCAATCCCAGTTTGGTATGGTCATTCCCAGTTTGGTATGGTCATTCCTGGGTTGGTATGGTCAATCCCAGTTTGGTATGGTCATTCCCAGTTTGGTATGGTCATTCCTGGGTTGGTATGGTCAATCCCAGTTTGGTATGGTCATTCCCAGTTTGGTATGGTCATTCCTGGGTTGGTATGGTCAATCCCAGTTTGGTATGGTCAGTCCAGATTACTGTGGTCAATCCCAGTTTGGTATGGTCAGTCCCAGTTTACTGTGGTTAGTCCTGGGTTGGTGTGGTCAGTCCCAGATTGATGTGGTCAATTCCAGTTTGGTATGGTCAGTCCTGGGTTAGTGTGGTCAGTTCTGGGTTAGTATGGTCAGTCCCAGGTCTTTGTGGTCAGTTACAGGTCTGTGTGGTCAGTTCTAGGTTAGTGAGGTCAGTTCTATAAGATCATGAGACACGGGAGCAGAATTAGGCCATTTGGCCCATCAAGTTTGCTCCACCATTCAATCATGGCTGATCCATTTTCCCCTCCTCAGCCCCACTCCCTGGCCTTCTCTCTGTAACTATTGACACTGTGTCCATTCAAGAACCGATCAAGCTCTGCCTTAAATACACCGAACAAACTGGCCTCCACAGCTGCATGTGGCAACAAATTCCACAAATTCACCACCCTCTGGCTAGAGAAATTTCTCTGCAACTCTGTTTTAAATGGATGCCCCTCTATCCTGAGGCTATGCCCTCTTGTCCTTTTCTCCTCCATCATGGGAAACATCCTTTCCATATCTACTCTGTCTAGGCCTTTCAACATTTGGACGGTTTCGATGAGATCTCTTCCCTTCATCCTTCTGAATTCCAGCAAGTACAGGCCCAGAGCCATCAAACGTTCCTCGTATGAAAACCCTTCCATTCCCGGAATCATTCTAGTGAACATCCTCCGAACCCTCTTCAATGCCAGCACATCTTTTAACACCATAAGACACAGGAGCAGGATTAGGCCATTCAGCCCATCACATCCGCTCTGCCATTTCATCATGGATAATCCCAGATCCCATTCAACCCCATACACCTGCCCTCTAACCATATCCCTTGATGCCCTGACCAATCAGAAATCTATCAACTTCTGCTTTGAATGTACCCACAGACCCAGCCTCTGCCTTGGTCTGTGGCAGAGCATTCCATAGATTCACCACTCTTTGGTAAAAAAAAATTCCTCTTTACTTCTTTTCTAAAAGGTCACCCCTCAATTTTGAGACGTTGCCCTCCAGTTCTGGATACCATCACCAGAGGAAACATTCTCTCCATATCCACCTTACTTAGTCCTTTCAACATCAGAAAGTTTCAATGAGATCCTGGCACATTCTTCTAAATTCCAGTAAGTACGGGCCCAAAGCTGCCAAACACTCTTCATATATTAACCCCTGAGATCAACAATATTGTTAAGGAAGTGTGTGGTGTGTTGCCATTCATCAACCGAGGGATTGAGTTTAAGAGACGAGAGGTAATGTTTCAGCTATATAGGACCCTGGTCAGACCCCACTTGGAGTACTGTGTTCAGTTCTAGTCACCTCACTACAGGAAGGATGGGGATACTATAGAAAGAGTGCAGAGGAGATTTACAAGGATGTTGCCTGGATTGGGGAGCATGCCTTATGAGAATAGGTTGAGTGAATTTGGGCCTTTTCTCCTTGGAGTGACGGAGAATGAGAGGTGACCTGAAAGAGGTGTATAAGGTGATGAGGGGCATTGATCGTGTGGATAGTCAGAAGCTTTTCCCCAGGACTGAAATGGCTAACATGAGGGGGAGTAGTTTTAAGGTGCTTGGAAATAGGTACAGGGGGATGTCAGGGGTAAGTTTTTCACACAGAGAGTGGTGAATGCGTGGAATGCACTGTTGGTGATGGCGGTGGAGGTGGATACAATAGGGCCTTTTAGGAGACTCTTAGGTACATGGAGCTTAGAAAAATAGAGGACTATGTAGGAGGGAAATTCTAGGCAGTTTCTAGAGTAGGTTACATGGTTGGCACAACATTGTGGGCCGAAGGGCCTGTAATGTGCTGTAGATGCCCATGTTCTATGTCCTATATTCTAACATTGCATTTGCCTTCTTTACCACAGTCTCAACTTGTGAATTAACCTTCTGGGGTCTGGCACAAGGGCTCCCAGGTCCCTCTGCACCTCTGATGGTTGAATTTTCTCCCCATTTAGATAATAGTCTACACTATTGTTCCTTTTACCAAAATGCATTATCATACATCTTCCAACACTGTTCTATCTGCCATATTTTTTCCCATCCTTGCAAGTCTAAGTCCTGCTACAATTGCATTGCTAGCCACCATCCGCAAACTTTGCCACAAAGCCATCAATTCCATGATCTAAATCACTGACAAACAATGTGAAAAGTAGCAGTCCCAATACTGACCCCTAAGGAACACCACAACTCACTGGCAGCCATCCAGAAAAGGCCCCTTTTATTCCCACTTGCTGCTCCCTGCCTGTCAGCCATTCCTCTATCCATGTCAGTATATTTCCTGGAACGCCATAGTATTTTATCTTGTTAAACAGCCTCATGTGATACTTCACTTATCAAAACCAAAGTAAATGATATCCACTGTCCACCTTGCTTGTTACCTCCTTGAGGAACTCTAATGGATTTGTCAGGCAAGATCTTTCATGCTGACTTTGACTTATTTTAGCATTAATCTCCAAGTACCCCAAAACCTTGACCTTAATAATAAACTCCAACACACTACAAACCACTGAGGTTAGGGAACTGGCCTATAATTTTCTCTCTTTTGCCTTCCTCCCTTCTTAATGAGTGGAGTGACATTTGCAATCTTCCAGTCCTCCAGGACCATATGAGAATCAAGTGATTTTTGAATCAGGACCAGTGCATCCATTATCTCTTCAGCAACCTGTCTCAGGATTCTGGGATGTAGTCCATCTGGTCCAGGTGACTTATCCACCTTCAGACCTTTCAGTTTCCCTGGCATTCACTCCTGCTCCCTGATGCTCACTGACCTCTGCCATACAGCTAGTATCTCCCACATTAACGAATGAAGCAAAGTACTTGTTAAGTTCATCTGCCATTTCTTTGTTCCCCATTACCAGCTCACCAACATAATTTTCCAGTGATCCGATAGCAACTCTCATCTCCCTTTTACTCTTTATATAACTGAAAAAAGATTTGGTATCCTGCTTTGTATTATTGGCTAGCTTGCCCTCATATTTCAACTTTTCCCTTCTTATAGCTTTTTAGTTGTCTTTTAAAAGCCTCCCAATCATCCAACTTCCCAGTCAGTTTTGCGACCTTGTATGCCCTTTCCTTGGCTTTAATGCAGTCCTTAACTTCCCTTGTCAGCCACAGCTGCCTAGCCCTGCTGTTTGAGAACTTCTCCTGTGGGATATATCTATCCTGCGCCTTGTGAACTATTCCCAGAAACTTCTGCCACCTCTTTTCTGCCGTCATCCCAGTCAGTATCCTCCTTCAATCAAGCTGGGCAAACTCCTATCTGACGTCTCTGTAATTTCCTTTATTCCATTGCAATACTGATATACTGTACATGACTTATGCTTCTCCCTTTCAAATTTCTGAGATAAGCAGCCCAAAGCTATTCGTAATACACAAGGTGAGGCCTCACCAGTGCCCTATAAAGCCTCAGCATCACATCCCTGCCCTTATATTAAAGACCCCGTGAATGAATGCTAACATTTCATTTGCCTTCCTCACCACCAACTCAACCTGCAAGTTAACCTTCAGGGTGTTCTACACAAGGACTCCCAAGTCCCTTTGCATCTCAGATTTTTGGATTTTCTCCCCATTTAGACTTTAGTCTGCACATTTATTTATTTTACCAAAGTACTTGACCATGTATATTCCAACATTGCATTACATTTGCCACTTTCTTGCCCATTCTCTTAATATGTCTAAGCCTTCCTGTTTCCTCAATACTACCAGCCCCTCCACCAATCTTCGTACCATCTGCAAACTTGGCAACAAAGCCATCTATTCCATCATCTAAATCATTTATATACAGGATATAAAGAAGTGGTCCCAACACCAACCCCTGCAGAACACCACTAGTCACTGGCAGCCAAGCAGGCAAGGATCCTTTAATTCCCACTCGCTGCCTCCTACCAATCAGCCAATGCTCTAACCATGTTAGTAACTCTCCTGTAATATTATGGGCTCTTAACTTGGTAAGCAGCTTCATGTGTGGCACCTTGTCAAAGGCCTTCTGAAAATCCAAATATACATCTACTGCATCCTACTTGTAATCTCATCAAAGAATTCTAACAGGTTTGTCGGGCAAGATATTCCCTCAAGGAAACCATGCAGAGTTTGTCCTATATTGCCCTGTGTCACCAAGTACTTCATAACCTCATCCTTAACAATTGACAATTTAGTGTGGTAAGTACTGGGTTGGTGAGGTCAGTCCCGGGTTGGTGTGGTCAATTCCATGATGGTTTGGTCAGTCCCAAGTTTGGTGTGGTCAGTCCCGGGTTGGTGTGGTCAGTCCCAGATTTGGTTGCTCAGTTCCAGTTTAGTCTGGTCAGTCCCAAGTTTGACGTGCTCAGTCCCAGGTTGGTGTTGTCAGTCCCAGGTTGGTGTTGTCAGTCCCAGGTTAGTGTGTGCAGGTTTGTGTGGTCAGTCCCATGTTGGTCCAGTCAGTCCCAGGTTAGTGTGTGCAGGTTGGTGTGGTCAGTCCCAGATTTGGTTGCTCAGTTCCAGTTTAGTCTGGTCAGTCCCAAGTTTGATGTGCTCAGTCCCAGGCTGGTGTTGTCAGTCCCAGGTTGGTCCAGTCAGTCCCAGGTTAGTGTGTGCAGGTTGGTGTGGTCAGTCCTGGGTTTAGTGTGGTCAGACCCAGGTTGGTGTGGTCAGTCTCAGATTGGTGTGGCCAGCCCCAGGTTAGTGTGGTCAGTCCTGGATTAGAGTGGTCAGTCTGTGGTTGGTGTGGACAGTATAGAGTTACTGTTGTCAGTGCAGGATTTGCTATGGTCAGTACAGAGTTTGTTTGGTCAGTCTAACATTAGTATGGTTATTGCTGGGTTAGTGTGGTCAGATCAGAGTTGGTGTGGTCAATTCAAGTTTGGTGTGCTCAGTACCATGTTGGTCTGGTCAGTCCCAGGTTGGTGTTGTCAGTCCTAGTTTAGTGTGGTCTGTCCTAAGTTAATGCGGACTGTTCTGGGTTGGTGTGGTCATTCCAGCGTCCACACCAATCTAGTGTAACACGGTGTAAGGTTTCACTGCTAATGTAATGGTTTCCCTGTAAAGTTCCACGGCTAATGTAATGGTTTCTCTGTAGCAGCAATGTTTGGATTATGACTAGAAATAACGGAGCATGTTAGTCAATGAGTAGGATGCTGTTCTTTCTTGTGTGTCTGGGAGCCGGGAATTTGCGGTCTTTGGCCGGGGAGAGATGAGGAGAGAAGATGCAAGTGGAGAGAGTTGGTAGACCGCTGGATAGAGTGGACTTGGAGCGAGGGTACGAAGGTCAGCGAAGGTCAGAGGAGGTCGATGGTGGACAAATAGCATTATTAGTGAGCTCCAGTGTTGCGCATTAGACTGTTTCATGAGAATGGGTCCCTTTTCTCTCTTGATTTCTTTACTAAACATATAATCAAATTAAGAATTATAAAGCTCAATCGTTTAATCATATATTGGTACTGTTTGTTATTTTGTGGCACTGATTTGTAACAGGGGACACATGGTGCAGTATCCGCCCAAATGAGATTTCTTAAGTTTGGCCAGGTCGGGGGGGGGGGGGCCGAATCTATCATCTCCTATATTAAGCAGCTAGCCAAAGCAAGAGTTACACTAGCATTAGTGTGGTTATTTCTGGGTTAGCATGCTCAGTCCAGGGTTGGTGTGGTCAGTACCAGCTTAGTGTGGTCAGCTACCAAACAATATTGAAGTGGATAGTAAAATATTTTTCAAGGTGTAAAAAATAAGAGATGAGAGTGAATACAGGACCACTAGAAAAAATGGCCAGAGATGTAATAACGGGGGACAAGGGGATGGCTGTTGAACTAAATGAGTATTTTGCATCAGTCTTCGTCATGGAAACACTAGCAGTGTGCAGATGCTGAAGTGTGAGAGGGACGAGAAGTGAGTGCAGTTACTATCACAAGGGAGAAGGTGCTCAAAAAGCTGAAACACCTAAGGGTACATAAGTTACCTGGACTAGGTGAACTGCACCCTAGGGTTCTGAAAGAGTTAGTGGTCAAGATTGTGGAGGATTAGTAATGATCTTCCAAAAATCATTGGACTCTGTGGTGCTAGAGAACAGGAAAATGGCAAATGTCACTCCACTCTTTAAAAAATGAGGGAGGCGGCAGAAAGAAAATTATAGACCAGTTAGCCTGACTTCAGTGGTTGGGAAGATATTGGAGTCAATTGTTAAGGACGAGGTGATGGAGTACTTGGTGACGCAGGACAAGATAGTACAAAGTCAGCATGATTTCCTTCAGGGAAAATCCTGCCTGACAAACCTGTGGAATTCTTTGAGGAGATTACAAGTAGGATAGATAAAGGGGATGCAGTGGATGTTGAATATTTGGACTTTCAGAAGGCCTTTGACAAGGTGCCACATATGAGGCTGCTTACCAAGTTAAGAGCCCATGGTATTACAGCTAAGTTACTAACATGGTTAGAGCATTGGCTGATTGGTAGGAGGCAGCAACTGGCAATAAAAACATCCTTGTCTGGTTGTCTGCCAGTGACTAGTGGTGTTCTGCAGGGGTCAGTGTTGGGACCACTTCTTTTTATGCTGTATACAAATGATTTAGATGAAGGAATAGATACCTTTTTTTGCTAAGTTTGCAGATGATACGAAGATTGGTGGTGGGGCAGGTAGTGTTGAGGAAACAAGTAGGATGGAGAAGGACTTAGAGAATGGGCAAGAAAGTGGCAAATGAAATATAATGTTGGAAAATGCATGGTCATGTACTTTGGTCAAAGAGATAAACGTGCAGATTATTTTCTAAATGGGGAGAAAATCCAAAAATCTGATATGCAAAGGGACTTGGGAGTCCTTGTGCAGAACACTCTAAAGATTAACTTGCAGGTTGAGTCAGTGGTGAGGAAGGCAAATGCAATGTTAGCATTCATTTCAGGAATTCTAGTATACAAGAGCAGGGATGTGATGCGAAGGCTTTATAAAGTACTGGTGAGGCCTCACCTTGAGTATTATTAATAGTTCTGGGCTCCTCTTCTAAGGAAAGATGTACTGGCATTGGAGAGGGTTCAGAGGAGGCTCACAAGGTTAATTCTGGGAATGGAAGGGAGGAGACTGAGAAGGGGGGGAAAGGATCAGCCATGATTAAATGGCTGAGCAGACTCCATGGGCCAAATGGTCTAATTCTTCTCCTATGTCTTATGGTCTTACGGTCCTGGATTACTGCGGTCAGTCCTGGCTTAGAGTAGTCAGTATAGAGCTATTGTGGTCAGTGCAGGGTTGGCTTGGTCAGTCTAAGGTTTGTGTGGTCAGTTCCAAGTTGGTGTTGTCAATCCTAGTTTAGTGTGGTCAGTACTGGGTTGGTGTGGTCAGTCCCAGGTTAGTGTTGTTAATCCTGCTTTGGTGTGGTCAGTCCTGGGTTGGTGTGATCCATGCTGGGTTAGTTTGGTCAGTCCCAAGTTGGTGTGGGCAGCCCCAGTTTCATGTGGTCAGTCCCAGGTTAGTGTGCTTAGTTCTGGGTTAGAGTGGTCAGTCCAAGGTTGATGTGGTCTGTCACAGGTTGGCGTGGTCAGTACTGCTTTTGTGTGGGCAGCTCAGCATTGGTGTGGTCAGTGTGATCAGTCCTGTGTTGGTGAGGTTAGTCCCATGTTGGTATGGTCAGTCCCGGATCAGTGTGGTCAGTCCTGTGTTGGTGTGGTCAGTCCCAGATCAGTGTGGTCAGTCCTGAGTCAGTGTGGTCTGTCCCGGATCAGTGGTGTCAGTCCCGAATCAGTGTGGTCAGTCCCGGATCAGTGGGGTCAGTCCCGAATCAGTGTGGTCAGTCCCGGATCAGTGTGGTCAGTCCTGAATCAGTGTGGTCAGTCCTGGATCAGTGTGGTCAGTCCTGAATCAGTGTAGTCAGTCCTGAATCAGTGTGGTCAGTCCCGGATCAGTGTGGTCAGTCCCGGATCAGTGTGGTCAGTCCTGAATCAGTGTGGTCAGTCCCGGATCAGTGTGGTCAGTCCTGAATCAGTGTGGTCAGTCCTGAATCAGTGTGGTCAGTCCCGGATCAGTGTGGTCAGTCCTGAATCAGTGTGGTCAGTCCCAGATCAGTGTGGTCAGTCCCGGATCAGTGTGGTCAGTCCTGAATCAGTGTGGTCAGTCCTGAATCAGTGTAGTCAGTCCCGGATCAGTGTGGTCAGTCCCGGATCAGTGTGGTCAGTCCCGGATCAGTGTGGTCAGTCCTGGATCAGTGTGGTCAGTCCCGGATCAGTGTGGTCAGTCCCAGATCAGTGTGGTCAGTCCTGAATCAGTGTGGTCAGTCCCAGATCAGTGTGGTCAGTCCCAGATCAGTGTGGTCAGTCCTGAATCAGTGTGGTCAGTCCTGGATCAGTGTGGTCAGTCCCGAATCAGTGTGGTCAGTCCCGGATCAGTGTGGTCAGTCCCAGATCAGTGTGGTCAGTCCTGAATCAGTGTGGTCAGTCCCGGATCAGTGTGGTCAGTCCTGAATCAGTGTGGTCAGTCCCAGATCAGTGTGGTCAGTCCTGAATCAGTGTGGTCAGTCCCGGATCAGTGTGGTCAGTCCCGGATCAGTGTGGTCAGTCCTGAATCAGTGTAGTCAGTCCTGAATCAGTGTGGTCAGTCCCGGATCAGTGGGGTCAGTCCCGAATCAATGTGGTCAGTCCTGAATCAGTGTGGTCAGTCCTGAATCAGTGTGGTCAGTCCCAGATCAGTGTGGTCAGTCCTGAATCAGTGTGGTCAGTCCTGGATCAGTGTGGTCAGTCCTGAATCAGTGTGGTCAGTCCCGGATCAGTGTGGTCAGTCCCAGATCAGTGTGGTCAGTCCCAGATCAGTGTGGTCAGTCCTGAATCAGTGTGGTCAGTCCTGGATCAGTGTGGTCAGTCCTGAATCAGTGGAGACAGTCCTGAATCAGTGTGGTCAGTCCCGGATCAGTGTGGTCAGTCCCGAATCAGTGTAGTCAGTCCTGAATCAGTGTGGTCAGTCCCGGATCAGTGTGGTCAGTCCTGAATCAGTGTGGTCAGTCCCGGATCAGTGTGGTCAGTCCCGGATCAGTGTGGTCAGTCCTGAATCAGTGTAGTCAGTCTCAGATCAGTGTGGTCAGTCCTGGATCAGTGGGATCAGTCCTGAATCAGTGTGGTCAGTCCCGGATCAGTGTGGTCAGTCCTGTGTTGGTGTGGTCAGTCCTGTGTTGGTGTGGTCAGTCTTGTGTTGGTGTGGTCAGTCCTGTGTTGGTGTGGCCAGTCCTGTGTAATGTGGTGAGTCTGGGGTTACTGTGGTCAGTCCCAAGTTAGTGCGTTCAGTCCTGGGTTAGTATGCTCAGTCCTGGATTAGTGTGGTTAGTCCCAGGTTAGTGTGGCCATTACTGGGTTGAGGTTGTCAGTCCTAAGTTTGGTGTGGTTTGTCCCAGGTTTGATGTGATCAGTCACAGGTTAGTGTGGTCAGTCCCAGTTTAGCGTGGTCTGTCCTGGATTAGGGTGGTCAGAGTAGAGTTACTGTGGTCAGTGACAGGTTAGTATGCTCAGTCCTGGGTTAGTGTGGTCAGTCCCAGTTTAGTGTGGTCAGTACTGGGTTGGTGTGTTAAATCCTGGGTTACTGTGGTCAGTTATGGGTTGGTGTTGTCTGTCCTGGATTAGAGTGGTCAGTCTGCGGTTGGTGTGGTCAGTGCAGAGTAACTATAGTCAGTACTGGGTTAGTGCGGTCAGTCCTAGGCTACTGTGGTCAGTCCCAGTTTCATGTGGTCCATCCCAGAGTAGTGTGGTCTGTCCTGGATTAGAGTGGTCAGTCTGGAGTTTGTGTGATCAGTGTTGGGTTACTGTGGTCAGTATAGAGTTAGTGTGATCAGTGCTGGGTTAGTGTGGCTAGTTGTGGGTTGGTGAGGCCAGTCCCAGTTTAGTGTGGTCAGTACCAGGTTGGTGTGGTAAATCCTGGGTTAGAGTGGTCAGTCCCAGGTTACTGTGGTCAGTCCGAGTTTAGTGAGTTATATCCCAGGTTGGTTTGGTCATTTCCAGGTTGAGAAAACTTGGTCTTTTCTCCTTGGAGCAGTGGTGGATGGGAGGTGGCCTGACAGAGGTGTATAAGATAATGAGAGGCATTGATCATGTGGAAAAAAGTCAGGCTTTTTTCCCAGGGCTGAAATGGCTAACGTGAGAGGGCACAGTTATAAGGTGCTTGGAAGTAGGTACAGAGGAGAAGTCAGGGGTAAGTTTCTTTTACGCAGAGGGTGGTGAGTGTGTGGAATGGGCTGTCGGCAATGGGGGTGGAGGCAGATATAATAGGGTGTTTTAAGAGGCTCAGATAGGTACATGGAGCTTAGAAAAATAGAGGGATTTGTGGTAGGATAATTCTAGGCAGTTTCTAGAGTGGGTTCCATGGGCTGAAAGGCCTGTAATGTGCTGTAAATTTCTAAGTATCTGTGTTAGTGAGTTCAGTCCTGGGTTGGTGAGGTCATTCCTGGATTGATATGGCCAGTACCGGGTTGGTGTGACAGTCTGTGTGTGGATGTGTGTCTGTGGATCACTGTGTGTGTGTGTGAATGTGTGTCTGTGGGTGACAGTGTGTCCTGTGTGGATAGTTGACTGGGTGTATGGGTGACAGTGTATGTGTGGATGTGTGACTGTGTGTGTGTGTGGATGTGTGTCTCGGGGTGACACTGTGTGTGGATGTTTGACTGTGTGTGTGTCTGGGGGTGAGACTGTGTGTGTGGATGTGAGACTGTGTGTGTGTGTGTGTGTGGATGTGTGACTCTGTGTGTGTGTGTGGATGTGTGTCTAGGGGTGACACTGTGTGTGTGTGTGACTGGGGGTGACACTGTGTGTGTGGATGTGTGACTGTGTTTGTGTGTGGATGTGTGACTGTGTGTGTGTGTGTGTGTGTGTGTGTAGATGTGTGTCTGGGGGTGACACTGTGTGTGTGGATGTGTGACTGTGTGCGTGTGTGTGGATGTGTGTCTGGGGTGACACTGTCTGTGGATGTATGACTGTGTGTGTGTGTGGAAGTGTGACTCTGTGTGTGTCTGGGGGTGACACTGTGTGTGTGTGTGTCTGGGGGTGACACTGTGTGTGTGGGTGTGTGACTCTGTGTGTGTGACTGTGTGTGTGTGTGGATGTATGTCTGGGGGTGACACTGTCTGTGGATGTATGACTGTGTGTTTGTGTGTGTGTGTGCGTGTGCGTGTGTGTGTGTGTGTGTGTGTGTGTGTGTGGAAGTGTGACTGTGTGTGTGTCTGGGGGTGACACTGTGTGTGTGGATGTGTGACACTGTGTGTGTGTGTGGATGTGTGTGTGTGTGGATGTGTGACTGTGTGTGTGTGTGTCTGGGGGTGACACTGTGTGTGTGGGTGTGTGACTCTGTGTGTGTGACTGTGTGTGTGTGTGGATGTATGTCTGGGGGTGACACTGTCTGTGGATGTATGACTGTGTGTTTGTGTGTGTGTGTGCGTGTGTGTGTGTGTGTGTGTGTGTGTGTGTGTGTGGAAGTGTGACTGTGTGTGTGTCTGGGGGTGACACTGTGTGTGTGGATGTGTGACTGTGTGTGTTTGTGTGTGGATGTGTGTGTGTGTGGATGTGTGACTGTGTGTGTGTTTGAATGTGTGTCTGGGGGTGACACTGTGTGTGTGGATGAGTGACTGTGAGTGTTTGTGAGTGACTGTGTGTGTGTGTGGATGTGTGACTGTGTGTGTTTGTGTGTGGATGTGTGACTGTGTGTGTGTGTGTGGATGTGTGACTGTGTGTGTGTTTGGATGTGTGTCTGGGGGTGACACTGTGTGTGTGGATGTGTGACTGTGTGGATGTGTGACTCTGTGTGTGTGTCTGGGAGTGACACTGAGTGGATGTGTGACTGTGTGTGTGTTTGAATGTGTGTCTGGGGGTGACACTGTGTGTGTGGATGTGTGACTGTGTGTATTTGTGTGTGGATGTGTGTGTGTGTGGATGTGTGTGTGTGTGGATGTGTGACTGTGTGTGTGTTTGAAAGTGTGTCTGGGGTTGACACTGTCTGTGGATGTGTGACTGTGTGTGTGTTTGAATGTGTGTCTGGGGGTGACACTGTTTGTGGATGAGTGACTGTGAGTGTTTGTGAGTGGATGTGTGACTGTGTGTGTGTGTGTGTGTGTGGATATGTGACTGTGTGTGTGTTTGGATGTGTGTCTGGGGGTGACACTGTGTGTGTGGATGTGTGACTCTGTGTGTGTGTGTGTGTGTGACTCTGTGTGTGTGTCTGGGGGTGACACTGAGTGGATGTGTGACTCTGGGTGTGTGTGCGGATGTGTGACTGTGTGTGTGTGTGTGTGTGTGTGTGTGGATGTGTGTCTGGGGGAGACTGTGTGTGTTTGTGTGTGTGTCTGGGGGTGACACTGTGTGTTTGGATGTGTGACTGTGTGTGTTTGTGTGTGGATGTGTGACTCTGTGTGTGTGTGTGTGGATGTATGTCTGGGGGTGACACTGTCTGTGGATGTATGACTGTGTGTTTGTGTGTGTGTGCGTGTGTGTGTGTGTGTGTGTGGAAGTGTGACTGTGTGTGTGTCTGGGGGTGACACTGTGTGTGTGGATGTGTGACTGTGTGTGTTTGTGTGTGGATGTGTGTGTGTGTGGATGTGTGACTGTGTGTGTGTTTGAATGTGTGTCTGGGGGTGACACTGTGTGTGTGGATGAGTGACTGTGAGTGTTTGTGAGTGACTGTGTGTGTGTGTGGATGTGTGACTGTGTGTGTGTGGATGTGTGACTGTGTGTGTTTGTGTGTGGATGTGTGACTGTGTGTGTGTGTGTGTGTGTGTGGATGTGTGACTGTGTGTGTGTTTGGATGTGTGTCTGGGGGTGACACTGTGTGTGTGGATGTGTGACTGTGTGGATGTGTGACTCTGTGTGTGTGTCTGGGAGTGACACTGAGTGGATGTGTGACTGTGTGTGTGTTTGAATGTGTGTCTGGGGGTGACACTGTGTGTGTGGATGTGTGACTGTGTGTATTTGTGTGTGGATGTGTGTGTGTGTGGATGTGTGACTGTGTGTGTGTTTGAAAGTGTGTCTGGGGTTGACACTGTCTGTGGATGTGTGACTGTGTGTGTGTGTGTGTGTGTGTGTGTGTGTGACTCTGTGTGTGTGTCTGGGGGTGACACTGAGTGGATGTGTGACTCTGGGTGTGTGTGCGGATGTGTGACTCTGTGTGTGTGTCTGGGAGTGACACTGAGTGGATGTGTGACTGTGTGTGTGTTTGAATGTGTGTCTGGGGGTGACACTGTGTGTGTGGATGTGTGACTGTGTGTATTTGTGTGTGGATGTGTGTGTGTGTGGATGTGTGTGTGTGTGGATGTGTGACTGTGTGTGTGTTTGAAAGTGTGTCTGGGGTTGACACTGTCTGTGGATGTGTGACTGTGTGTGTGTTTGAATGTGTGTCTGGGGGTGACACTGTTTGTGGATGAGTGACTGTGAGTGTTTGTGAGTGGATGTGTGACTGTGTGTGTGTGTGTGTGTGTGTGGATATGTGACTGTGTGTGTGTTTGGATGTGTGTCTGGGGGTGACACTGTGTGTGTGGATGTGTGACTCTGTGTGTGTGTGTGTGTGTGACTCTGTGTGTGTGTCTGGGGGTGACACTGAGTGGATGTGTGACTCTGGGTGTGTGTGCGGATGTGTGACTGTGTGTGTGTGTGTGTGTGTGTGTGTGTGTGTGTGGATGTGTGTCTGGGGGAGACTGTGTGTGTTTGTGTGTGTGTCTGGGGGTGACACTGTGTGTTTGGATGTGTGACTGTGTGTGTTTGTGTGTGGATGTGTGACTCTGTGTGTGTGTGTGGATGTATGTCTGGGGGTGACACTGTCTGTGGATGTATGACTGTGTGTTTGTGTGTGTGTGCGTGTGTGTGTGTGTGTGTGTGGAAGTGTGACTGTGTGTGTGTCTGGGGGTGACACTGTGTGTGTGGATGTGTGACTGTGTGTGTTTGTGTGTGGATGTGTGTGTGTGTGGATGTGTGACTGTGTGTGTGTTTGAATGTGTGTCTGGGGGTGACACTGTGTGTGTGGATGAGTGACTGTGAGTGTTTGTGAGTGACTGTGTGTGTGTGTGGATGTGTGACTGTGTGTGTGTGGATGTGTGACTGTGTGTGTTTGTGTGTGGATGTGTGACTGTGTGTGTGTGTGTGTGTGTGTGTGTGGATGTGTGACTGTGTGTGTGTTTGGATGTGTGTCTGGGGGTGACACTGTGTGTGTGGATGTGTGACTGTGTGGATGTGTGACTCTGTGTGTGTGTCTGGGAGTGACACTGAGTGGATGTGTGACTGTGTGTGTGTTTGAATGTGTGTCTGGGGGTGACACTGTGTGTGTGGATGTGTGACTGTGTGTATTTGTGTGTGGATGTGTGTGTGTGTGGATGTGTGACTGTGTGTGTGTTTGAAAGTGTGTCTGGGGTTGACACTGTGGATGTGTGACTGTGTGTGTGTGTGTGTGTGTGTGTGTGTGTGACTCTGTGTGTGTGTCTGGGGGTGACACTGAGTGGATGTGTGACTCTGGGTGTGTGTGCGGATGTGTGACTGTGTGTGTGTGTGTGTGTGTGTGTGGATGTGTGTCTGGGGGAGACTGTGTGTGTTTGTGTGTGGATGTGTGTGTGTGTGTGTGTGGATGTGTGACTGTGTGTGTTTGTGTGCATGTGTGTCTGGGGGTGACACTGTGTGTGTGGATGTGTGACTGTGTGTCTTTGTGTGTGGATGTGTGTGTGTGTGTGGATGTGTGACTGTGTGTGTTTGTGTGTGGATGTGTGACTGTGCGTGTGTTTGGATGTGTGTCTGGGGGTGACACTGTGTGTGTGGATGTGTGACTGTGTGTGTGTGTGTGTGTGGATGTGTGACTGTGTGTGTATGTGTGTGTGGATGTGTGATGTGTGACTGTGTTTGAGTGTGGATGTGTGACTATGTGTCTGTGTGTGTGTGTGCATGTGTGTCTGGGGGTGACACTGTGTGTGTGGATGTGTGACTGTGTGTGTGTGTGGATGTGTGACTGTGTGTGTTTGTGTGTGGATGTGTGACTCTGTGTGTGTGTGTGTGTGTGTGTGTGTGTGGCTGTGTGACTGTGTGTGTGTTTGGGTGTGTGTTTGGATGTGTGTCTGGGGGTGACACTGTGTGTGTGGATGTGTGACTGTGTGTGGATGTGTGACTCTGTGTGTGTGTGTGTGTGTGTGTGTGTGTGTGTGTGTGTGTGTGTGGATGTGTGTGGATGTGTGTCTGGGGGTGACACTGTGTGTGTGGATGTGTGACTGTGATTGTGTGTGTGTGGATGTGTGACTCTGTGTGTGTGTGCGTGTGTGACTCTGTGTGTGTGTCTGGGGGTGACACTGTCTGTGGATGCGTGACTGTGTGTGTGTGGAAGTGTGACTGTGTGTGTGTCTGGGGGTGACACTGTGGATGTGTGACTGTGTGTGTGTGTCTAGGGGTGACACTGTCTGTGGATGTGTGACTCTGTGTGTGTGTGTGTGTGTGTGTGTGTGTGGGGGGGGGGGGGGTAGATAGATAGATAACTTATTCATCCCCAAGGGGAAATTCAAACATTTTTCCAGTGTCCCATACACTTATTGTAGCAAAACTAATTACATACATTATTTAACTCAGTATAAATATGATATGCATCTAAAATCACCCTCCCAAAAAGCATTAATAAATAGCTTTTAAAAAGTTCTTAAATAGTTTACTAAAGTGCATTGAGTGGTAACTTAAGCTCAGTCCTAACCCCGGCACTTTAACATGTCTTGCCCCTGGTGGTTGAATTGTAGAGCCGAATGGCGTTGGGGAGTAGTGTTCTCTTCATCCTGTCTGAGGAGCATTGCATTGACAGCAACCTGCCGCTGAAGCTGCTTCTCTGTCTCTGGATGGTGCTGTGCAGAGGTTGTTCAGGGTTTTCCATGATTGACTGTAGCCTACTCAGCGCCCTCTGCTCTGCCACCGATGTCATACTCTCCAGTTCTGTGCCCACGACAGAGCCCGCCTTCCTTACCAGCTTATTAAGACGTGAGGCATCCCTCTTCTTAATGCTGCCTCCCCAGCACGCCACCACAAAGAAGAGGGCGCTCTCCACAACTGACCGATAGAGCATCTTCAGCATCTCACTACAAACATTGAATGACGCCAGCCTTCTGAGGAAGTACAGTCGACTCTGTGCTGTGGATGTGGGTGACACTGTCTGTGGATGTGTGACTCTGTGTGTGTGTGTGTGTGTGTGTGTGTGTGTGTGTGTGTGTGTGTGTGTGTGTGTGTGTGTGTGTGTGGATGTGTGACTGTGTGTGGATGTGTGTGTGTGTGTGTGTGTGTGTGTGGATGTGTGTGTGGATGTGTGACTGTGTGTGGATGTGTGACTGTGTGTGTGTGTGTGTGTGTGTGTGTGTGTGTGTGTGTGTGTGTGGAAGTGTGTCTGGGGGTGACACTGTCTGTGGATGCGTGACTGTGTGTGTGACTGTGATTGTGTGTGTGTGGATGTGTGACTCTGTGTGTGTGTGTGTGTGTGTGTGACTGTGATTGTGTGTGTGGATGTGTGACTCTGTGTGTGTGTGTGTGTGTGTGTGTGTGTGTGGAAGTGTGTCTGGGGGTGACACTGTCTGTGGATGCGTGACTGTGTGTGTGTCTGGGGGTGACACTGTCTGTGGATGCATGACTGTGTGTGTGTGTGTGTAAGTGTGACTGTGTGTGTGTGTCTGGGGGTGACAATGTCTGTGGATGTGTGACTCTGTGTGTGTGTGGAAGTTTGTCTGGGGGTGACACTGTCTGTGGATGTGGGACTGTGTGTGGAAGTGTGACTGTGTGTCTGTGGAAGTGTGTCTGGGGTGACACTGTCTGTGGATGTGTGACTCTGTGTGTGTGTGGAAGTTTGTCTGGGGGTGACACTGTCTGCGGATGCATGACTGTGTGTGTGTGTGTGTGTGTGGGGGGGGGGGGTGACACTGTCTGTGGATGTGTGACTCTGTGTGTGTGTGTGGAAGTGTGACTGGGGGTGACACTGTGTTCTGTGTGGTTCAACCATCCATCATACATTCAACGCTCACTTGAGTTCAGCTTCCTGAGGTTTGCAGTTCACATTGTATGAATTTCCTGTTGAAACCAGTTAAAATAGATGCACAGCAACTTCTTTTAAGAATCTCAGTCTGCTTAAAATAGCGTATGTGTGCTGTGAAGGAATTGTGGTTTGGGCTGACGGATTCTGCTAGTGACAGTGGAGCTGAGTTGCTGTCCTGAGGGTTCACACGAGTCCTGAATCATATGGACCGGGGGCTGCAGCAACAGCATCAATAGCCTACCACTCACTACCCAAGTCTTTCCCTGGGTTGTCCTCCCAGTGCAACACCTCACACTTGTCTGCATTAAATTCCATCTACCACATTTCAGCTCTTTTTCCCAGCTCTTCGGTAGTGCTTCTGCCTGAAACACTTTTCCATAGATGCAGCCTGGCCTGCTGAGTTCCTCCAGCATTTTGTGTCTGTTGCTTGCATTTCCAGCATCTGCAGAGCTTTTCTTGTTTGTGTCTTTCAGTACTAAGTGGGTATGGCAAGGGGTCAGCAGCTTCCTGCCCGTGCGAAGGCAGGAGATAACCAGGATCCAGCAGTTACGTCGGCCCGAGACGCACACAACCAATCAGTACACGATAAAGGTAGGCTTTCTGCTACTTGAGGGTGATCCCCAGAGGGAAGGGAACTTTTAAAGATTTGCACACATCCCCTTATGCTTGGAGGCACTTTTTACAGAATTGGATGTATCAGGGAAGTGGGATCCAAGCGGTCGCCCCTGGAGACGGAGAAAAAGGGAGAGAGAAAGGAAAGGAGTGTGAGTGAGTGAGAGAGAGAGAGAGAGAACACGGAGTGGGAGAGAGAGGAAACAGAGGGTGTGAGAGAGAGAGAGAGAGAGGAAACAGGGTATGAGAGCGGACGAGAAGGAGGAGAAAAAGGAGGGGAGGGAAGTAGACGGAGGGAGGGAGAGGTGGGAGTCGGGCTGCAAATGGGAGAACCACTCCGGCCAGCAACATGGGCTTACGTCATGCTGGAGTTGTTGATCGCCTTACTTGTTGGGAAACTTGCTGGTCTGCTGGTTTGTGGCTGCCAACAACAACCCTGAAGACTGCCACCAATTATTTTCTGGTGTCACTGGCGGTGGCCGATATCACGGTCAGAGCCTTCGCCATCACTATCAGCCTGGGGCTCGCCATTCCATTCCATCCTTGCCTGCT
Organism: Hypanus sabinus; assembly: GCF_030144855.1. Lineage (NCBI taxonomy): Eukaryota > Metazoa > Chordata > Chondrichthyes > Myliobatiformes > Dasyatidae > Hypanus > Hypanus sabinus. The sequence continues at coordinate 181,737,689 of NC_082711.1, forward strand.
TCGTCCTCGTATTGACCCAGAGCTCCACCCTCAGCCTGCTCGGCTTGGCCATCGATCGCTATCTGGCAGTCAGCATCCACCTCAGGTAGGAATGGCCGAGTCTGCACAGCACAAACGAGTCCTACCCGGGCAGGTCCCCAGACCATCCCAGACCCAGATTGTCCTGCTGGAAGGCCTTAACTCTGCCAACCTGTTCAGAGTCCCGGTACAACCCAGAATGTACCTGACCAGGCAGGTTGAGGCCGCACAGTTGTGTATAGGGCCGGTGTTTATCCACAACCAGAAAGACTCCTTCTCACTATTACTGAATATTTAGAAAGATACAGAAAACCTACAGCACAATTCAGGCCCTTCAGCCCACAATGTTGTGCCGAACATGTCCCTACCTTAGCAATTACTAGTCTTACCCATAGCCCTCTATGTTTGTAAGAACCATGTACCTATCCAAAAGTCTCTTAAAAGACCCTATCCTATCTGCCTCTACCACCGTTTCCGGCAGTCCATTTTGTGTCCTCTTGTAGCAACCATATCAGCCCTGGGAAAAAGCCTCTGACTATCCACACAATCAATGCCTCTCATCATCTTATACACCTCTATCAGGTCACCTCTCATCTTCCGTCGCTCCAAGGAGAAAAGGCCAAGTTCACTCAACCTATTTTCCTAAGGCATGCTCCCCAATCCAGGCAACATCCTTGTAAATCTCCTCTGCACCCTTTCTATGGCTTCCACATCCTTCCTGTAGTGAGGTGACCAGAACTGAGCACAGTACTCCAAGTGGGGTCTGACCAGGGTCCTTTATAGCTGCAACATTAACTCTCAGCTCCTAAGTTCAATCCCATGATTGATGAAGGCCAATACACCATATGCCTTCTTAACCACACAGTCAACCTGCGCAGCAGCTTTGAGTGTCCTATGGACTTGGACCCCAAGATCCCCCTGACCCTCCACACTGCTAGGAGTCTTACCATTAATACCATATTCTGCCATCTTATTTGACCCACCAAAATGAACCACTTCACAGTTATCTGGGTTGAACACCATCTGCCACTTCTCAGCCCAGTTTTGCAACCTATCAATGTCCCGCTGTAAGCTCTGACAGCCCTCCACACTATCCATAACACCTCCAACCTTTGTGTCATCAACAAATTTACTAACCCATCCCTCCACTTCCTCATCCAGGTCATTTATAAAAATCATGAAGAGTAAGAGTCCCAGAACAGATCCCCGAGGCACTCCACAGGTCACTGACCTTTATGCAGAATATGACTTGTCTACAACCACTCTTTGCCTTCTGTGGGCAAGCCAGTTCTGGATCCACAAAGCAATGTCCCCTTGGATCCCATGCCTCCTTACTTTCTCAGTAAGCCTTGCATAGGGTACCTTATCAAATGCCTTGCTGAAATCCATATACACTCCATCTACTGCTCTTCCTTCATCAATGTGTTTAGTCACATCCTCAAAAAATTCATTTAGGATATGCTATAAAACAGAGTCTGGTACAATAGTCACCTCTATCTATGTCTTTGGTAGGTCGTATTAATGTTGTTAAAATGTATGTTCTCCCCAAATTTTTAAACCTATTTCAATCTATCCCAATTTTTATTCCTAAATCTTTTTTTGATTCCTTAGACTCTATTATTTTGTCATATCTGTGGCAGAATAAGCGCTCTAGAATTAATAAAATCCATCTCCAAAAATCTAAGAAAGAGGGTGGCATGGCTTTACCTAACTTTCGTTTATATTATTGGGCAGCTAATATACGTTGTGCTACCTTCTGGTCTTTCTTCCATGGCCAACCCGAATGCCCTAACTGGGTGGGGATGGAGCTGAGCTCCACTAAACAATTATCTATCTCTGCACTTCTTGGCTCTGCACTCCCTAGTAGTCTGCCCAGATCAATAGCTAATCCTCTTGTTAGACACACTTGGCGTATATGGGCTCAGATCAGGAAATGCTATGGTTTCCAGGGGTTTTCCGTTTCCAGCCCTATTGCTCATAATCACCTTTTTTTACCTACTACATACGATTCAGCATTCCAGGTTTGGTATAGGAAGGGCATTAGACATTTTGAAGATCTTTTCATTGATAATCACTTTGCTTCCTTTCAACAGCTCTCTGTTAAGTTCAATCTGCCCAATGCTCATTTTTTCAGATATCTCCAAATCCGACACTTTATTGCTCCTTTAATTCCTAACTTCCCTGAAATGCCTGCGAAAAATGCTATGGACCTATTTCTTTCCATGAATCCACTAGGTAAAGGCTTAATATCAATCATCCGAGATAAACTAGCAGCCTTACGACGGGCCCCCAAGGATAAAATCAAAATGGCCTGGGAGCAGGATTTAAATATCTCCTTATCTGAGGAGAGCTGAGATTCAGTTCTCAAATTGGTTAACTCAACCTCTCTTGGTTGAGTTAACCACTGCCTTTTACAGTTTAAGATTGTTCATAGAGCCCATATGTCTAAATCTAAACTATCTTGATTCTACCCTAGCGTTAGTCCGCTCTGTGATAAATGCAAGAGGGGCGTGGCCTCTCTCATCCATGTGTACTGGTTCTGTCCAAGCTTGGAGAAATTCTGGAAAGATGTCTTCACTACGTTATCGTGTATTCTGAATCAGCACCTAGAATCAAACCCCTTAATTGCTCTGTTCGGTTTTTGGGGCGAGACAGATTTATGTCTGGGTCCGACCAAATGCCGAATATTATCCTTTGCCTCTCTTCTGGCTAGACGCTTGATCCTCCTCAGATGGAGAGATGTTGCCCCGCCCACTCATGCTCAATGGCTTAACGACATCATGGCCTGTTTGGACCTCGAAAAAATTCATTATTCAGTTCTCAATTTGGATCTAAAGTTCCACAAGGTCTGGGGACCTTTTATCGAGTACTTTCATAACCTTCCTCTTGACTAGGGATTTTTTTTCTTTTCGGTCCCTTGCTTTCAGCTCCGTTTTTTTCTGGTAGAAGGCATTATTACCCTCTGTTGCTGAGTGTATTCACAGTCTGGGAGTTTGGCTGTCCTGACTTATACTCTCTATATTGTGTTGTGGTTGGTCTGGAGTTGCTGTTGTATTTTTTTCTTGTGTTGTGGGGCTTGGGGAGGACACTAAGCTTACTTGTCTTTAGTTTAGGTGCTTTTTTTTTTAGCATATTGTTATTGTATGCTTAACTTTGCACTGTTTTAATGTTCCTCATTGGGATTTGGGGTTTTTAATTTGTAAAATGTTTTGAAAAACTAATAAAAAATATTTTAAAAAAGGGAAAAAAAATTCAATTAGGCTCGTAAGGCATGACCTGCCCTTAACAAAGCCACGCTGACTATTCCTAATCATATTATACCTCTCCAAATGTTCATAAATCCTGCCTCTCAGGATCTTCTCCATCAGCTTACCAACCACTGAGGTAAGACTCACTGGTCTATAATTTCCTGTGCTACCTCTACTCCCTTTCTTGAATAAAGGTACAGTGTCCGCAACCCTCCAATCCTCCGGAACCTCACCCGTCCCCATTGATGATGCAAAGATCATTGTCAGAGGCTCAGCAATCTCCTCCCTCACCTCCCACAGTAGCCTGAGGTACATCTCATCTGGTCCCAGTGACTTATCCAACTTGATACTTTCCAAAAGCTCCAGCACATCCTCTTTCTTAATATCTACATGCTCAAGCTTTTCAGTCTGCTGCAAGTCATCACTACAATCACTAAGATCCTTTTCCATAGTGAATACTTAAGTAAAGTATTCATTAAGTACCTCTGCTATTTCCTCCGGTTCCATACACACTTTACCACTGTCACAATTGATAGGTCCTATTCTTTCACGTCCTATCCTCTTACTCTTCAGATACTCGTAGAATGCCTTGGGGTTTTCCTTAATTCTGCCCACCAAGACCTTCTCATGGCCCCATCTGCTAATTTCCTTTTTAAATTCTTTCCTGTTAGCTTTATAATCTTCTAGATCTCTAACATTACCTAGCACTCTGAACCTTTAGTAAGCTTTTCTTTCCTTCTTGACTGGATTTATACATCACGGTTCCTGGACCCCACCATAAATTCCCAGTCTCATTGGAACGTACCTATACAGAATTTTACACAAATATTCCCTGAATATTTGCTACATTTCTTCCGTACTTTTCCCTCAGAACATCTGTTTCCAGTTTTAGCTTCCAATTTCCTGCCTGATAGCCTCATAAGTCCCCTTACTCCAAATAAATGCTTTTCTAACTTGTCTGTTCCTAACTCTCTCCAATGCTATGGTAAAGGAGATAGAATTATGATCACTATCTCCAACATGCTCTCCCACTGAGAGATCTGACACCTGACCAGGTTCATTTCCCAATACCAGATCAAGTACAGTCTCTCCTCTTGTAGGCTTACCTACATATTGTGTCAAGAAACCTTCCTGAACACAACTAACAAACTCCACCCCATCTAAACCCCTTGTTCCATTGAGATGCTAATCGATATTTGGGAAATTAAAATATCTCATCACGCCAACTCTGTTATTATTACACCTTTCCAGGATCTGTTTCCCTATCTACTCCTCGATATCCCTGTTACTATTGGGCAGTTTATAAAAATCACCCAGTTAAGTTATTGACCCCTTCCTGTTCCTCATCTCCACCCACAGATACTCCGTAGACAATCCCTCCATGGCGTCCACCTTTTCTGTAGCTGTGACACTATCTCTGATCAACAGTGCCACACCCCCACCTCTTTTGCATCCCTCCCTGTCCTTTCTGAAACATCTAAATCCCAGCACTTGAAGTAACCATTCCTGTTCCTGAGCCATCAAAGTCTCTGTAATGGCCAAAACATCATAGCTCCAAGTACTGATCCACGCTCTAAGCTCATCTGCTTTGTTCAAAATACTCCTTGCGTTAAAATAGACAGATCTCAAACCATCGGTCTGAGCGCGTCCCTTCTCTAACCATATAACAATCACAGCACGGAAACAGGCCATCTCGGCCCTCCTAGTCTGTGCCAAACTCTTAATCTCACCTAGTCCCACCTACCTGCATTCAGCCCACAACCCTCCACTCCTTTCCTGTCCATATACCTATCCAATTTCTCTAGTACCTGCCTATCCTCCCTCACACACTGTCTACAAGCTTTCTCTATTTGTGAGCCAACCACCTCTTCCCCAGTCTCTTCAGTTTGGTTCCCACCCCCCAACAATTCTAGTTTAAACTCGCCCTGGTAGCCAGGATATTGGGCCCCCTGGGATTCAAGTGCAACCCGTCCTTTTTGTACAGGTCACACCTGCCCAAAAGAGGTCCCAATGATCCAGAAATCTGAATCCCTGCTCCAATCCTTCAGCCACTCATTTAACTTCCACCTCATTCTATTCCTATACTCACTGTCACGTGGCACAGGTAGTAATCCTGAGATTACTACCTTTGCGGTCTTACTTCTCAACTTCCTTCCTAGCTCCCTTTAGTCTTTTTACAGGACCTCTTCCCTTTTCCTACCTATGTCATTGGTACCAATATGTAGCACGACCCCTGGCTGTTCTCCCTCCCACCGCAGGATATCTTGAACGCAATCTGAAACATCCCGGATCCTGGCACCTGGGAGGCAAACTACCATCTGAGTTTCTTTCCTGTATCACAGAATCGCCTGACTGACCCCCTAACTAAAGAGTCCCCTATCACTACTGCCTTCCTCTTCCCTACCCTTCTGAGCCACAGGGCCAGGCTCTGAGCCAGAGGCCCGGCCACTGTTGCTTCCCCCAGGTAGGGTGTGTTTCCCCCCCCCAACAGTACTCAAACAGGACTACTTATTGTCAAGGGGTACAGCGTCAGGGGTACTGTCTAGTACCTGACTCTTCCCCTTCTCCCTCTTGATTGTGACCTACTTGTCTGTCTCCCGTGGCACTGGTGTGACCTCCTGCCTGTAACTCCTCTCTGTCACCTCCTCGTTCTCCCTGACTTGGCAAAGGTCATTGAGCTGCATCTCCAGTTCCCTAACTCGGTCCCTCAGGAGCTGCAGCTCGACACACTGGGTGCAGATGTGGCCGTCCGGGAGGCTGGGAGACTCCAGGACCTCCTACATCTGACACCGAGCAGAGAAAACCGGCCGTATGCAGGGTCCTTAGCAATGTCAAAGACCCCTCCAACAATCTCTTCAACACCCTACCATCAAGTAGGAGGTACCATAGAGTTAGGGCAATAACTGTTAGCATGGGAAACATCTTCTTCCCCCAGACTACAGAACTCTGTGCCACCACTCAAGTATCATCACATATGAAGCGCCAGTGGCGTTATACTCTTTACTTTTTAACATGCGTCGAAAATGCACCTTATTATTTGTTAATTTACTAGTAGTCATATTACTGTATGTGTTGTGTTATACATACTGTTTGAGTACTGTATACACTGCATGAGTTATATGTATTGTGTTGTGACCTTGGTCTGGAGGAACATCGTTTCGTTTTGCGGTATAGGGTTGGAGGGCAATAAACTGAGCTTGAACTTTGCTGCAGATCTGATTGGCTGAATATAAACTGCATAGATTCTGAGGTGGGGTTTGTTTCTATGAGAGCTGAGCTAGGATAATAACTGGTTTTCAAACAGCCCACCTGGGAGAGAACCGTACAGAACCTGGAAAGTCTCAGCAGATCATCACCATCAGTAGAGGAATAAGCAGTTAATGTTTCAGGTCAAATGACCTTTGTCAGAACTAACAAAGGGTCACAGTAATCCTGATATGTTAACTGCTTCTCCCTCTACCTGTCTAATTGATCTGCCAGAGACAGCTCGAGAGGCTGGCTGTTGAAAAACAGAGAGGACTCTAGGGAAGTGAGGTGGTCACTGAAGATTAGTGAATGATCCAGTGGGGAGTAGTGAAAGTGATGCTACAAGTGTCACTGGAGATTTCGAGAACGAGGCAGCCTATTCCTTTACATAAGAACATAAGAAATAGGAGCAGGAGTAGGCCATCTGACCCATCAAGCCTGCCCTGCCATTCAATAAGATCATGGTTTATCTGTCTGTAAACTCAGCTCCATCTACCTGCCTTTTCCCCATAACCCTCAATTCCCTTACTAGGTAAAAACCTATCTAACTGTATTTTAAATATATTTAGTGAAGAAGCCTCAACTGCTTCCCTGGGCAGAGAATTCCACAGATTCACCACTCTCTGGGAAAAACAGTTTCTCCTCATCTCCATCCTAAATCTTCTCCCCTGAATCTTGAGGCAATGTCCCCTAGTTCGAGTCTCACCTACCAATGGAAACAACTTTCCTACTTCTAGCTTATCTATCCCTTTCAAAATTTGTATGTTTCTATAAGATCCCCTCTCATTCTTCTGAACTCCAGAGTATAGTCCCAGGCGACTCAATCTCTCCTCATAGGTTAACCCCTTCATCTCTGGAATCAACCTGGTGAACCTCCTCTACACTGCCTCCAAAGCCAGTCTATCCTTCCTCAAGTATGGAGACCAGAACTGCACGCATTACTCCAGATGCGGCCTCACCAGTACCCTGTATAGTTGCAGCCTGACCTCCCTGCTCTTGAATTCAATCCCTCTAGCAATGAAGGCCAACATTCCGTTTGCCTTCTTAATAACCTGTTGTTCCTGCAAGCCAACTTTTTGTGATTCATGAAGAAGGACTCCCAAGTCCCTCTGCACAGCAGCATGCTGCAATCTTTCACCATTTAAATAATAATCTGCTCTTCTATTATTCCTTCCAAAGTGGATGATCTCACATTTACCAACGTTGTATTCCATCTGCCAGACCTTGACCCATTCACTTAATCTATCTATATCCCTCTGCAGACTCTCCACATCCTCTGTACAATTTGCTTTTCCGCTCAGTTTAGTGTCATCAGCAAATTTTGCTACGCTACACTCAGTTCCCTCTTCCAAATAATCAGTGTAAACGGTGAACAGCTGCGGGCCCAGCACCGACCCCTGCGGCACCCCACTTACCACTGACTGCCAACCAGAGAAACACCCATTTATACCAACTCTCTGCCTTCTATCGGTCAACCAATCCACTATCCATGCCAATACACTTCCTCCGATTCCATGCATCCATATCTTATTCATAAGTCTCTTGTGCGGCACCTTATCGAATGTCTTCTGGAAATCCAAGTGCACAACTCACTCTATCCACTGCACTCATTATGTCCTCAAAGAACTCCAGTAAGCTTGTCAAACAGGACACGCCCTTTCTGAATCCATGCTGTGTCTGTCTAATGGAACCACTCCTTTCTAATTGTTTTGCTATTTCTTCCCTAATGTCTGCTTCAAGCATTTTCCCGACTACAGATATTAAGCTAACTTATTTTGCCTACATTCTTTTTAAAAAAGTGGCACGACATTTGCTGTCTTCCAATCTGCCAGGACCTGCCCAGAGTCTAGAGAGTTTTGATAAACGATTACCAACGTGTCTACTATAACCTCTGCCAATTCTCTTAACACCCTGGGTTGCATCCCATCAGGACTAGGGGACTTATCTGCCTTCAGGCCCTCTAGTTTGCTCATCACTATCGCTTTAGTGACAGTGATTTTATCAAGGTCCTCACCTCCCATTTTGTCCATAACATCCTTCTTTGGCATATTAGACATGTCCTCCACCACGAAAACCAACACAAAATAGTCGTTCAATGCATCAGCCATTTCCTTATCACCCAATATCAATTTCCCTTTCTCGTCTTCCAAGGGACCTACGTTGACTTTAGACTCCCTCTTCCGCTTTATATATTTATAAAAACTTTTGCTATCTGTTTTTATATTTTGTGTTAATTTACTTTCATACTCTATCTTCCCTTCCCTTATTTCTTGTTTAGTTGTTCCTTGTTGCTTTTTAAACTTTTCCCAATCCTCCAGTTTCCCACTACTCTTTGCGACTTTGTATACATGAGCTTTTAATTTGATACTATTTTTATTTCCTTAGTTATCCAAGACTGGCTCTCCCCACACTTACTGTCCTTACATTTGACGGGAATATATTTTTGTTGAATACTGTGAAAAATCTCTTTGAAAGTATTTCACTGTTCCTCAACTGTCCTACCAAACAGCCTGTGCTCCCAGTCCACATTAGCCAACTCCTCCCTCATCCCGTTGTAGTCTCCCTTGTTCAAGCATAATACACTAGTTTTAGACAATAGACAATAGGTGCAGAAGTAGACCATTCGGCCCCTCGAGTCTGCACCACCATTCTGAGATCATGGCTGATCATTCACTATCAATACCCAGTCCCTGCCTTGTCCCCATATCCCTTGATTCCCCTATCCATCAGATATCTATCTAGCTCCTTCTTGAAAGCATCCAGAGAATTGGCCTCCACCGTCTTCCGAGGTAGTGCATTCCACACCTGCACAACTCTCTGGGAGAAGAAGCTCTTCCTCAACTCTGTTTTAAATAACTGACCTCTTATTCTCAATCCATGCCCTCTGGTACTGGACTCTCCCAACATCTGGAACATATTTCCTGCCTCAATCCTATCAAATCCTTTAATTATCTTAAACGTTTCAATCAGATCCCCTCTCAATCTCCTCAATTCCAGCGTGTACAAGCCCAATCTCTCCAATCTCTCTGCGTAAGACAGCCCTGCCATCCCAGGAATCAACCTAGTGAATCTACGCTGCACTTCCTCAACTGCCAGAATGTCCTTCCTTAAACCTGGAGACCAAAACTGTACACAATATTCCAGGTGTGGTCTCACCAGGGCCCTGTACAAATGCAAAAGGACATCCTTGCTCTTGTATTCAATTCCCCTTGTAACAAAGGCCAACATTCCATTTGCCCTCTTCACTGCCTGTTGCACTTGCTCATTCACCTTCATTGACTGGTGAACTAGGACTCCTAGGTCTCTTTGCATTTCTCCCTTACCTAACTCTACACCGTTCAGACAATACTCTGCCCTCTTGTTCCTGCTTCCAAAGTGGATAACTTCACATTTATTCACATTGAATGACATCTGCCAAGTATCTGCCCACTCACCCAGCCTATCCAAGTCTCCCTGTATTCTCCTAACGTCCTCTTCGCATGTCACACTGCCACCCAGTTTAGTATCGTCAGCAAACTTGCTGATATAGTTTTCAATGCCCTCATCTAAATCATTGACATAAATCGTAAAGAGCTGTGGTCCCAATACAGAGCCCTGTGGTACCCCACTAGTCACCTCCAGCCAGTCCGAGAAACACCCATTCACTGCTACCCTTTGCTTTCTATCTGCCAACCAGTTTTCTATCCATGTTGAAACCCTGCCCCCAATGCCATGAGCTCTGATTTTACTCACCAATCTCCTATGTGGCACCTTATCGAATGCCTTCTGAAAATCTAGGTATACAACATCCACTGGCTTACCCTCGTCTAACATCCTTGTTACACCCTCAAAAAACTCCAACAGATTAGTCAAGCATGATTTGCCCATGGTAAATCCATGCTGGCTCGGTCTAATCCTATTTCTGCCATCAAGATGTGCCACTATTTCGTCCTTAATAATGGACTCAAGCATCTTCCCCACGACTGACATTAGGCTAACAGGGCGATAGTTCTCCGTTTTCTCCTTCCCTCCCTTCTTGAAAAGTGGGATAACATTAGCCACTCTCCAACCTTCAGGAACTGATCCTGAATCTAAGGAACATTGGAAAATGATTACCAATGCATCCGCAATTTCCTGAGCCACCTCTTTTAGAACCCTCGGATGCAGACCATCTGGACCCGGGGATTTATTAGCCTTCAGTCCTACCAGTCTACTCATCACAGTTTCTTTCCTAATGTCAATCTGTCTCAATTCCTCTGATATCTTATAACCCTGGCCCATCCATACATCTGGGAGATTGCTTGTGTCCTCCCTGGTGAAGACAGATCTAAAGTACGCATTAAATTCTGTTGCCATTTCCCTGGTTCCCATAACAATTTCTCCCAATTCATTCTTCAAGGGGCCAACATTGTTCTTAACTATCTTCTTTCTCTTCACATAGCTAAAAAAGGCTTTTGCTATCCCCTTTTATATTCCTGGCTAGACTGAGCTCATACCTGATTTTTTCTCTCTGTATTGCTTTTTTAGTTAAGATCTGCTGTTCCTTAAAACTTTCCCAATCATCTGTATTCCCACTCATCTTAGCCCTGTCATACTTCTTTTTCTTTAATGCTATACAATCTCTGACTTCCTTTGTCAACCACTGTGGCCCCTTCCCCCTCTTTGAATCCTTCCTTCTCATTGGAATGAACTGCTTTTGCATCTTTTGTATTATGCCCAAGAATATCTGCCACTGCTGATCCACTGTCTTTCCTGCCAGGGCAACCGCCCATTTAACTTTGGCCAGCTCTTCCCTCATGGCTCCGTAGTCTCCTTTATTTAATTGCAACACTGACACCTCTGATCTGCCCCTATCCCTCTCAAATTGTAGATAAAAACTTATCATGTTATGATCACTATTTCCTAATGGCTCCTTTACTTCAAGATCACTTATCAATTCTTGTTCATTACACAACACCAAAATAGCCTCATTCCTGGTTGGCTCAAGCACAAGCTGTTCCAAAAATACATCCCTTAGACACTCCACAAACTCCCTATCCTGGGATCCAGCACCTACCTGATTCTCCCAGTTCACCTGCATGTTGAAATCTCCCATAACGACTACATTACCTTTAGCACATGCCAATGTTAACTCCCTAATCAACTTGTACCCAATATCCACGCTACTGTTTGGGGGCCTGTACACAACACCCATTAGGGTCTTTTTACCCTTGCTGTTCCTCAGCTCAATCCACACAGACTCTACTTCCCCTGCTCCCAAGTCACCTCTTGCTAAGGACTGAATCTCATTCCTTACCAACAGGGCCACCCCACCCCCTCTTCCCATATTTCTGTCTCTACGATAGCACGTATACCCTGGTACACTCAATTCCCAGGCCTGATCCCCTTGCAGCCATGTCTCCGTTATCCCAACAATATCGTAGTTCCCCATTTTCATCTGAGCTTCAAGCTCATCTGCCTTATTTCTGACACTACGTGCATTCAAGTATAGAATTCTTAGCCCATTCCTCCTCTCTTTGCTTAAAAGACTGTCTACTGTACCTAACCCAGCTCCTTGAACTTCCATCGGGCTAATTGCACCCTGAATTTTGATGACCTTCTCAAGATTACCCAAACCTTCTACACATTTAATCCCATGCTCCTTCTGACCAACCCTCTGGATCTGGATCCCTGCCCCCTGCACATCTAGTTTAACCCCCCCCCCCCACCCCCCGAGCAGCACTGGCAAACACTCCTGCAATAATGCTAGTACCCCTCCGGTTCAGATGTAGACCGTCCCTTTGAAACAGATCCCAATGTCCCTGGAACAAAGACCAATTATCCAAAAACCTGAACCCTTCCTTCCTGCACCATGCTCTCAGCCTCGTATTAATGTGCATAATCATTCTATTCTTTGCCTCACTCGCACGTGGCACAGGTAGCAATCCCGAGATTGTCACCCTGGAGGTCCTGCCTTTCAGCTTCACTCCTAACTCCCTGAACTCTCTAAGCAGGAGCCCCTCACTCACCTTACCTACATCGTTGGTCCCTACATGGACCACTGCATCTGGGTTCATGCCCTCACTCTCAAGAATAGCCTGCACCCGATCTGAGATGTCCTGGACCCTGGCACCAGGGAGGCAACATGCCATCCGAGACTCCCGATCTGCCCCACAAAATCTCCTATCTGCCCCCCTAACTATAGAATCCCCTAAAACTATCACTCTCTTCTCTTCCCTCCTCCCCTTTCTAGTTGAGGGTTCAACCTCTGTGCCAGAGGCAGGACCACTACAACTCATTCCTGGTAGGTCATCCCCATCAACAGTATCCAGTACGGTATACTTATTGTTAATGGGAATGGCCGCAGGGGTGCTCTGCTCTCTCTGCCTGCTCCCCCTGCCTCTCTGGACCGTCACCCATCTGCCTAAATCTTGGTTCTTTGGTGTGACCCTTCAGCCCAACCAGTCCATACTGACCATGGTGCTCACCTGGCTAGTCTCAATTTCCTGTGTTCAGGCCATATTCCTTAAGCCCCCACCTCCTCCATGTACCTGTCCAAGTTCTTCTGTTGTACCTGCCAGAACCACTTCCTCTGGCAGCTTATTCTATAAACTCACCACCCTCTGGATGAAAAAGTTGCCCCTCAGTTCCTTTTAAAATCTTTCTCCTCTCTTTCACCGTAAATCTATGCCCCCTAATTTTGGATTCCCCGAACCTGGGGCGAAGCCTGCTACCATCTCTCATTACTTTAAACATTTCTATAAGGTCACCCCTCTCCCTATAATTCAAGCTGTCTCGTCCCAGCAACATCCTTGTGAAATCTTTCCTGCACTCTTTCCAGTTTAACCACATCTTTTGTATGATAGGGTGACCAAAACTGTGCAAGTACTCCAAATGTAGTTTACCAATGACTTGTTCACCTGTAACATAATGTCCCAGCTCCTATATTCAATGTCCTGACTGATGAAGGTCCAGCGAAATAAACATCCTTTTTATCACCCTGCCTACCTGTGGTGGCACTTTCAATGAACCATGCACTTCTACTCCAAGGTTTCTCTGTTCCATCAAACTCCCTCGTGCCCGACCATTCACAGGATAACTCCTTCAATGGTTTAGCTTACCAAAATGCATCTCCTCACACTTACCTGTATTGAAATCCATTTGCCACTCCTTGGCCCACTTCTTTAACTGATCAAGAACACACTGCAATCTACAATAACCTTCTTCACTATCAACATCTTCTCCTAGTTTCCTGTCATCTGCAAACTTATTGGTTAAGCCTTGTGCATCCAAATCATTTATATAAATGAAACACAAAACTAACACAAACCCCTGCGGCACACTAATAGTCACTGTCTCCATTCTGAGAAACGGCCTTCAACTATCATCCTCTGCTTTCTACCTTCATGTCAGTTTTGAATCCATTAACCAGCTTCTGTGGATTCCACGGGACCTAGCCTTCCAGACCAGTCTACTGTGTGGGACCTTTCACAAGGTCCAAATAGACAACAACAACTGTCTTACCTCATCTACCCTTTTGGTTACCTTTTCAAGATTCACATGGTACAATTTTCCATTCTGGTCAGATACTAGAGAGTACCCCTGTGGCTGTTCCCATCAACAATAAGTACTGGTTGGGGGGACAATCTACCTGGGGGAAACAACAGTGGCAATGCCTTTGTCACAGAGTCTGGCCCTGTGGCTCAGAAGGGTAGGGAAAGGAAGAGGATGGCAGCAGTGATAGGGAACTCTATAGTTAGGGGGTCAGACAGGCGATTCTGTGGACACAGGAAAGAAACATGGATGGTAGTTTGCCTCCCAGGTGCCAGGATCTGTGATGTTTCTGATTGTGTTCATGATATCCTGAAGTGGGAAGGAGAACAGCCAGAGGTTGTGGTACATATTGGTACCAACAACATAGGAAAAGGAGGAGGTCTTGAAAACAGTCTACAGGGAGTTGAGAAGCAAGACCTCAAAGGTAGTAATCTTGGGATTATTGCCTGTGCCACGCAATAGTGAGTATAGAGTGAAGTGGATAAATGTGAGGTTATCCACTTTGGTTGCAAGAACAGGGAAACAGATTATTATCTGAAAGGTGGCCAATTAGGAAAAGGGGGGATGCAATGAGACCTGGGTGTCATTGAAGGTGGGCATGCAGGTACAGCAGGCGGTGAAAAAGGCAAATGGTATGTTGGCATTCATAGCAAAAAGATTTGAGTACAGGAGCAGGTTCTACTGCAGTTGTACAAGGCCTTGGTGAGACCGCACCTAGAATATTGTGTGCAGTTTTGGTCCCCTAATCTGAGGAAAGACATTCTTGCCATAGAGGGAGTACAGAGAAGGTTCACCAGATTGATTCCTGGGATGGCAGGACTTTCATATGAAGAAAGACTGGATTGACTAGGCTTATACTCACTGGAATTTAGAAGATTGAGGGGGGATCTTATTGAAACATATAAAATTCTAAAGGGATTGTACAGGCTAGATGCAGGAAGATTGCTTCTGATGTTGGGGAAGTCCAGAACGAGGGGTCACAGTTTAAGGATAAAGGGGAAGCCTTTTAAGACCGAGATGAGGAAAAACTTCTTCACACGGAGCGTGGTGAATCTGTGGAATTCTCTGCCACAGGAAACAGTTGAGGCCGGTTCATTGGCTATATTTAAGAGGAAGTCAGATATGGCCCTTGTGGCTAAAGGAATCAGGGGCTATGGAGAGAAAGCAGGTACAGGGTTCTGAGTTGGATAATCAACCATGATCATACTGAATGGCGGTGCAGGCTCGAAGGGCCGAATGGCCTACTCCTGCACATATTTTCTATGTTTCTATGGAGGATAAATGCATTGCTGAGGGATTGGAGCAGGGGGCAAGGATTCAGATTTCTGCATCATTGGAACCTCTTTTGGGGCAGAAGTGACCTATACAAAAAGGACGGGTTGCACTTGAATCCGAGAGGGACCAATATCCTGGCAGGGAGGTTTGCTAAGGCTATCGGGGAGAGTTTAAACTAGAGTCGCTGGGGGGAGGGAACTGAACTAAAGAGACAGAGGAAGGGGCGGTTGGTTCACAAATAGAGAAAGCTTATAGACAGTGTGAGAGGGAGGATAGGCAGATGATAGAGAAGGGATATGCTCAGACTGATGGTTTGAGATTTGTCTAATTTAATGCAAGGAGTATCATGAACAAAGTGAATGAGCTTGGAGTGTGGATCAGTACCTGGAACTATGATGTTTTGGCCATTACAGAGACTTGGATGGCTCAGGGGCAGGAATGGTTACTTCGAGTGCCAGGCTTTAGATGTTTCAGAAAGGACAGGGAGGGAGGCAAAAGAGGTGGGAGTGTGGCATTGCTGATCAGAGATAGTGTCACGGCTGCAGAAAAGGAGGAAGTCATGGAGGGATTGTCTACTGAGTCTCTGTGGGTGGAAGTTTGGAACAGGAAGGGATCTGCTCTGGGACTCTTACTCTTCATGATTTTTATAAATGACCTGGATGAGGAAGTAGAGGGATGGGTTAGTAAGTTTGCTGATGACACAAAGGTTGGAGGTGTTGTGGATAGTGTGGAGGGCTGTCAGAGGTTATAGTGGGACATTGATAGGATGCAAAACTGGGCTGAGAAGTGGCAAATGGAATTCAACCCAGATAAGTGTGAGATGGTTCATTTTGGTAGCTCAAATATGATGACAGAATATAGTATTAATGGTAAGACTATTGGCAGTGTGGAGGATCAGAGGGATCTTGAGGTCCGAGTCCATAGGACATTCAAAGCAGCTGCGCAGGTTGACTGTGTGGTTAAAAAGACATATGATGCATTGGCCTTCATCAACTGTGGGATTGAATTCAAGAGCCAAACTGTAATGTTACAGCTGTAGAGGACCCTGTCAGGTCCCATTTGGAGTACTGTGCTCAGTTCTGGTCACCTCACTACAGGAAGGATGTGGAAACTATAGAAAGTGTGCAGAGGAGATTCACAAAAACATTACCTTGATTAGAGAGCATGCCTTCTGAGAATAGGTTGAGTGAACTTGGCCTTTTCTCCCTGGAGTGACGGAGGATGAGAGATGACCTGATAGAGGTGTACAAGATGATGGGAGGCAGTGTGGACAGTTAGAGGCTTTTCTCCAGGGCTGAAATAGCTAACGTGAGAGGGTACAGTTTTAAGGTGCTTGGAAGTAGGTACAGAGGAGAAGTCAGGGATAAGTTTTTTTATGCCAAGAGTGATGAGTGCATGGAATGGGCTGCTGGCAATTTGGTGAAGGTGGATACAATAGGGTCTTTTAAGAGACTCCTGGATAGGTACATGGAGCTTAGAAAAATAGAGGGCTATGTGTAACCCTAGGTAATTTCTAAAGTAAGTGCTTGTTACTTTGTGGGCCGAAGGGCCTGTATTGTGCTGTAGATTTTCCATGTTTCTATGTTTCCAAGCCATATTGACTCCTCCTAATCAGACTCTATCTATCCGAACACTGATAGACCCTATCCCTCAAAATTCCCTCCGGTAACTTCCCCATCAATAATGAGCCTATAATTTAAAGAGCAAACACGAGGAAATCTGCAGATGCTGGAAATTCAAACAACAACACACAAAACATCGACAGTGCTTCTCCCTATAGATGCAGCCTGGCCTGCTGTGTTCCACCAGCACTTTGTGTGTGTTGTTGTATAAGCCTATAATTCCCTAGTTTGTTCTTGTTGTTACCCTTCTTTAACAAAACATTAGTCATCTTCCAAAGTTCAGGAACTTAATCAGTGGTTAATGATGAAGAAAATGCCATGCAAATGTCTTTGCAATGTTCTCTAGCTTGCCACACCGTCTGGTATGCATTTGGTTAGGTCCTGGAGATTTTTACACCTTAATGAGCCATTAGGGCTGTAAATACCTCCTCACTGATAATATTAATGTCCTGAAAACATCTTTGCATGTTTCCTTATCTCTTGAGCAACCATGATTTTCCCCTCAGTAAACATTATGGAGGAATATTTGCTAAAAATTCCGCCCACCTGCTGCAGTTTGAGACACAGGCAGCTCTGCTTAGGTCTCCCTAGCTACCCTTTTACTCTTTATTATCTCAATATTCCTCCTCAGCCAAAGTTTCCTAAACTTGCTAGATTTACCCTTCACTCTGACAGGAATATTCTGCTCCTGGAGTTTTGACATCACACTTATAAAATCCTCCTGGCTGCTATTCATTCCTTTCCCTTCAAACATGATCTCCCAATTGACCTCTGCTAGATCCTACCTAACTTTCTCAAACACAGCCCTACTCAGGTTTAAGTGGACTTGTCCTATCCTTTTCCATCACTATCTTAAAACTAATAGAACCCTAGTCACCTGAACCCAAGTGCTCTCTGACTGCCACTTCAGTTACTTGTCCTACCTCATTCTTTAAGAGGAGATTCAGAGGGTCCCTTGTATAGTGCCTTTAAAAAGTATTCAGGTCACACTATTTTCACATTTTACTGTCTTATTTTCTAAATTTAAGATATATTGAAGTAGGATTTTTGAGCTAATCTACAAAATATTGTGCAGCATGTCAAACCAAAAAAAAAATTGAAAACCTGTCACCAATTTACTAAATATTAAAATCCAAAATTGCGAGGCTGAAGAAGTGTTCATCCCCTTTGTAATTACACTAACTTTCCTCAGTAGCAATATATTACCTTACCAACTCACTCAGTTTGTTGATATAGAAAACTGGAGGATCACCTGTTTTCAATGAATTCATAAGAATAAATACCCATCTCTCTATAAGGTCCAAGAGTATGATAGATTTTCAACAGTCCAAACCAAAATGAAGACAAAAGAGCATTTAAGACAATGCAGGGAAATGATAATAGTGAAGCACAAATCTGGGGAAAGGTACAAGACAATCTCAAAGGAACTGAACATGTCTCAGAGGTCAGTGCAGTCCTTTGGGAAAAAGTGCAAAAATATGAAACCACAGCCACTCTGCCTAGGTCAGGCTGCATCTCTAAATTTAGTCACTATGATTGGCAATTGTAAGAGACCGACTGTGATGCCAACAGACGTTGAGTGAGCTGTAGAAGTCAGTGGCTGCAACTGGAGATGAAGTTCATAGCTCCACAACCACTAAGGCCTTGCACAAAAAGGGTATTTATGGAAGCATGGCAACAAAGAAGCCCTGGCTAAAAAAAAAGCCTATCGTTGTGTGTAAAGGCTTTGCAGAGTGTTATTCAGACGATACTGTAAAGATATGGAAGAAGGTTGTGTGGTTGGATGAGACTAAAGTGGAACTTTTAGGCTTCAACACTAAGCAGTACCTGTGGTGTAAATCTAATACTATTCATTAGTCGGCTAACACCATCCCTGCTGTAAAGTACCATGGATATAGCATCGTGTTATGAGTAAGGTCTGGAAATATGGTCAGGATTGATGGAAAGATAAGTGCTGCTAAATACCGAGAGATCATGGATAAAAACTTGCTAGTCTCTGCCAGAAAGCTTAAACTGTAGAGAAAGTTCATTTTTCAGCAGAACTTTGACCTAAAAGCACACTGCCAGAGTAACCATGGAATGGCTTAAATGAAGAAAATTGATATCTTTGAGTAGCAATGTCAGAGTCCTAACCTTAAATAGATCAAACATCGCTGGCAAGACCTCAAGATTACTGTCTACTGCCACTCTCCAACTAAACTGGCACAGCTTGAGCAATATTGCAGGGAGGAATGGACAAATCTTGCTCCAATATGTTGTGCAAAGCAGCCAAAATGACTACTGGCTGTAATAGCTGCAAGAGGTGGTTCCACTAAGTACTGAGCAAAGGATATGATATGAAAGGAAATGAACTGCTGACATTTCAGTTTTTGAAATTTTAGTTTTTCACGCTTTACAATTTTCCCTGTTTTTTTGATCTCAACTGTTTTAAAAAAAACACATATGATTCACCAATAAAAATCATCAGACAAATTTAGCAAAACCCTGGTTGTAATATGGACAGGTATATGGACAGGAAAGGAGTGGAGGGTTATGGGCTGAGTGTGGGTAGGTGGGACTAGGTGAGATTAAGAGTTCGGCACGGACTAGGAAGGCCGAGATGGCCTGTTTCCGTGCTGTGATTGTTATATGGTTATATGGTAATGCTCATTTATGTGAACAAAGTGTTGGGGGCTGAATACTTTTACAGGGTACTGTATATTAACACAGGAAACTTTCCTGGATACATTTCACTAATTCCATTCCATTCAGGCCCTTAACACTCTGGGTAGTCCAGTCAATATTGGGGAAGTTAATATTTCCCACAAACACAACCCAATTATTTTTATTACAATGATCAATTTCTCTACACAACTACTCCTCAAATTCCCACTGACTTGTTTGATTTCCTGGCTCAGAGATGCCTTTGGTGATAAGTCTCTTCTGCTGGTCATCCCTTTAGAACAGAGATGAGGGGGAATTTCTTTAGCCAGAGGGTGGTGATTCTCTGGAATACATTGCCATAGACGGCTGTGGCGGTCAAGTCATTGGGTATATTTAAAGTGAAAGTTGATAGGTTCTTGATTAGTCAGGGTATCAAAAATTATGGGGAGAAGGCAGTATAATGGGGTTGAGGGGGAGAATAAATCAACCACAGTTGAATGGTGGAGCAGATTCAATGGGCCAAATGTCTAATTCTGTTCCAACATCTTGTGGTCTTATCTGTTTGCGCATGTGTTCCCTTAACTTCAAATGTATGGTTACCATCCTACAATTATCTTAACTGTTTGGATCCTAAATTACCAAAGTGTTTAACTGAGATCTGTAATCTATCCATAGGATCCTGGTTCCAAATACCTCTGCATGTTCAGTCCTCCAAAGGTCTATAAAGTTGTTTCAACAATGTTCTTACTTGAGACTGACCAGGTACTGACTTCCTAACCCTCCTTCAAGTGCCCCTTTAGAATTACAGAGCACTGCAGCACAGAAACAGGCCCTTCAGCCCATCATATCTATGCTGAACTTTTATTTTACTGAGTCCTTTGTTTGTTGGTTTCCAACGCCTTTTCATGGACAGCAGATTACCTTCCCAAAGATTGATGGGATACTTGACATTACTGTAAGCTAATTCTCATCGGGTTCCTGGTATTTGTTTGCCTTTAAACCTGCTAATGTATCAGGTGCCTCTGCTCAATTTTTGGACACTTGCATGAGAAAATCACCTTCCTCTTCATTTAACCTGCCATCTCCAAATCTATTATCATTATGATTCTGATGCAAGGTGTTCATTTGAGGCCTCACCTGTAGTTTCGTAAACAGATTGCTTCTCTTGTCCCAATTGGGCCCTACTCCTGCACTTAAAATACCTCTAGATACCTTTGGGTTTATCCTGATCATCTCTGTCAGTGATTTGTTGTCACCTTTTTTGCCTTACTCTTCTCCTTTATAGAACATAGAACAGTATAGCACAGTACAGGCCTTTCAGCCCACGTTGTTGTGTGAACTCTTTAACCAACTCTAAGATCAATCCAACCCTACTCTCCCACATAGATCTCCATTTGTCTTTCATCCATCTACCTATCTAACAGTCTCTTTAGTGTCCCACATATATTTGCCTCCACCACCACCCATGGCAGTGCATTCCACATACCACTCTCTTTATAAAGAAAACCTACCTGTGACATCTCTCCTACCGTACTCTTTCCTCCAAACACCTTAAAACTATGTCTGCTCGTATTAACTACTTCTCTGAAAAATTTCTCTATCTACTCTGTCTATGCCTCTTATCATCTTGTCCACCTCCAACAAGTCACCTGTCATCTTCCTTCTCTCCAAAGTGAAAAGCCCTAGCCCACTCAACCTATCCTCATAAAACACGCCCTCTAATCCAAGCATCTCCCTACACTCGTCATCAGTTCCCTGTTCCTGTCATACACTTCCTTTTTCCTCTTTTCCAGCCCCTGATATCCAGAGTCTCCTACAGTGGCTCTGAAATCTGTTGGAACACTTGTTCTTTCTATCTTTCTACTATGAATGTTTCCCACGAAGCAGATGTGGACTTATCTGCCAGTAGATGATCCCAAGCTACCTGTGAGAGGTCTTGCATTATGCTAATTAAATTGGCCTTCTTCAATTTAAAATCTTTGTCCATGGCTATGAAAATATATGGAGTTGTGGTCAATATCTTCAATTTGATCCTCCACCAACCCTCCTTCAAAATGTTTAGTTATATTCTTCAAGATTCAGTAATGCCTTCTCGCTCTTTGGTCAAATTACTTAGTGCATCAAAAGCTCACTAAACTCCTCAAAAATACTGCACCCTCTGGTATTGACTGAACATAGAATAATACAGGTCTTTTTAACCTGCTCTAAGATCAATCTAACTCTTTTACCCCACATAGCTCTATATTTTTCTATCATTTATGCTATGACGTCCCTGGTGATATTTGGAAAATCAACATCCTTCAGTATGCCCTGTTTTTCTTGTGTCTTTCTGATATGGGACCTAGGAAGAGCTGACTAATTGGACACACAATTGACTTGATGGTACGGAGCAGAGAGTGAAGGGCTATTTCTCAGACTGGAGGCCTGTGATTCGTGGTGTGTCTCAGGGGCCAATGCTCAGCCTATTGTTATTTGTTATCTATGTCAATGATTTGGATGAAAATGTACAAGGCACTGTTAGTAAGCTTGCAGATGTCATTAAAATCATTGGTGTCATTTACAGTGAAGATTATTATTGGGATTTACACAGGGATATTGATCAACTGGGCCATGGAATGGCAAATGAAGTTTAATTTGGATAAGTGTAAGGTGTTACACTTTGGGAAGACAAATGAGGGTAGGATTTTCATAATTTAGCCCTGGAGAGTGTTGTAGAACAGGGGGACCAAGGAATACAAGTACAGAGAGTTCAAAAGTCAAAGTTATGTTAGGCCATGAGATATAGGAGCAGAATTAGGCCATTCAGCCCATTGATCATGGTTGGGTTTTCTTCAAATTATTCTCCTGCCTACCCTCTGGGAATTTCTCTATGCCCTGGTGCCCCCAAGAGAAAGCATCCAGGATGGCTGTACTGGATCTGCTTTTGGGTAGGCTGGCTAGATGACTAAACTTTCAGTGGGTGTGCAGTTAGTGACGAGTGACCACAGCTTCTTAAGTTTGAAGATAGCTATAGATAAGGACCTTGACCTTATGGGAGGGTATTAAATTGGAGCAGAGCAAATTACAAGAGCATTAGGCAGGAACAAGGGACATATACAGGGCAGGTATGTTCCATTCAGAAGGAAGGAAAAGGATGGTAAGATAAGAACATCTTGGATGTCGAGGGGGGTGATGAATTTAGTCAAGAAAGAAAAGAAGTGTGTAAAGCTCAGAAAGCTAGAATCAAATCCCTTGAGGATTATAAAGAAGTCAGAAAAGAACTCAAGAAGGGAATTAGGAAAGGCAGGAGGGGCCATGAAATGTCCTTGGCTAGAAGGATTAAAGAGAATCCCAAGGCATATGTACAAGAGGATAACTAGGGAGAGGGTGAGATCACTCAAAGATAAAAGTGGAACATTTGCTTCGATGTGAATGTGGGTGAGGTCCTTAATGAGTACTTTCCATCAGTATTTACTAAGCAGAAGAGTACAGAGAATAGAGAGATCAGTGCTGGGAGTATTAATATGATAGGGTGTTTCTAAGTAAAGGAGTAGTATTGGGTTTCTTAAAGAGCATTAAAGTGGTCATGTCCCCTGGACCTGATGGGGTATACCCCAAGTTGTTGAGAGGGGCAAATGAAGAGATTACTGGGGCCTTGACCAATATATCTTGGTGTCCTCTCCAGCCACAGGCGAGGTCATGGAGGACAGGTGAGTACATAATATTGTTCCATTATTCAAGATGGGAACCAGAGATAATTCTGGAAATTATACAGCACTGAGTCTCACAACAGTAGCAGGGAAGTTACTGGAGAGAATTTGGAAAACCATGACCTAATTTTGGAGAGCCAGCATGACTTTGTATAGGGCAAGTCATGTCTTATTAACTTGATTGAGTTTTTTGATGAGGCGACATGGGTGATCAAAGAACATAGAACTGTGGATGTTGTCTACATGGATTTTAGTAAGATATTCAGCAAGGACCCTCATTGGTGACTCATCCAGAAGATTAAGATGTATGGGATCAATGATGAGTTGGCCATTTGGATTCAGAACTGGCTTGCCCATGGAAGACAGAGGGTGGTGGTCATAGGGACTTTCTAGCTGGAGATCTGTGATTAATGGTAATCCCCAGGGATCTGTACCGAGACCTCTCTTGTTCATGATTAAAACAAATGATCTGGATGAAAATGTAGATGGGTTGGTTAAAAGTTTGCAGATGAAATGAAGATTGGTGTTATGGATAGTGTAGATCACTGGTAAAGAATGCCGCATGATATAGATCAGTTATAGTTCAGGGCACAGAAATGGAGATGGAATTTAACCCAGCCAAATGTGAAATAGTGCAACTTAGGTGGTCAAATGTAAGGGAACAGTACACTGTTAAAGGCAGAATCCTTAACAGTGTTGCTCAGCAGAGGGATCTTGGGGTGCAAGTTCATAGTCCCTGAAAGTGGCTGTACAGGTTGCTTGGGTGGGTAAGAAGGCATGTGGCCTGCTCGCCTTTATTAGTCGAGGCATTGAGTTCAAAACTCAGGAAGTTATGTTGCAGCTTTATAAAACTCTAGTTACATAGAAATATAGAAACCCTACAGCACAATACTGTGCCAAACACGTACATACTTAAGAAATTACCTAGGGTTACCCATAGCCTTCTATTTTTCTAAGCTCCATGTACCTATCCAGGAACTTCTTTATCATATCCGCCTCCAGCACAGTCAGTGGCAGCCCATTCCACTCACTTACCACTCTCTGCATAAAAAGCTTAGCCGTGACATCTCCTCTGTACCTACTTCC
The DNA here is from genome assembly GCF_030144855.1 of Hypanus sabinus. Taxonomy (NCBI): domain Eukaryota; kingdom Metazoa; phylum Chordata; class Chondrichthyes; order Myliobatiformes; family Dasyatidae; genus Hypanus; species Hypanus sabinus. The sequence continues at coordinate 181,762,028 of NC_082711.1, forward strand.
AAGCACCTTAAAACTGTGCCCTCACATGCTAGCCATTTCAGCCCTGGGAAGAAGCCTCTGATTATCCACATGATCAATGCCTCTCGTCATCTTGTACACCTCTATCAGGTCACCTGTTATCCTCTGTCGCTCCAAGAGGAAAAGGCTAAGTTCACTCAACCTATCCTCATAAGGCATGCTCCCCAATCCAGGCAACATCCTTGTAAATCTCCTCTGCACCCTTTCTATAATTTCCACATTCTTCCTATAGTGAGGTGACAAGACTGAGCACAGCACTCCAAGTGGGGTCTGACCAGGGTCCTGTACAGTTTTAACATTACCTCTCAGCTCTTCAAATCAGTCCTGTGGTTGATGAAGGTCAATGCACTGTACGCCTTCTTAACCACAGTCAACCTGCGTAGCAGCTTTGAGTGTCCTATGGACACAGATCCTAAGGTCCCTCTGATCTTCAATACTGCCAAGGGTCTTACCATTAATACTATATTCTGCCATCATATTTGACCTACCAAAGTGAACTACCTCACACTTATCTGGGCTGAACTCCATTTGCCACTTCTCAGCCCAGTTTTGCATCCTATCGATGTCCCATAGTGACCTCTGACAGCCCTCCACACTATCCACAACACCTCCAACCTTTGTGTCATCAGCAAATTTACTAACCCATCCCTCCACTTCCTCATCCAGGTCATTTATAAAAATCACAAAGAGCAGGGGTCCCAGAACAGATCCCTGAGGCACACCACTGGTCATTGGCCTCCATGCAGAATATGACCCGTCTACAACCACTCTTTGCCTCCTGTGGGTAAGCCAATTCTGGATCCACAAAGCAACGTCCCCTTGGAGCCCATGCCTCCTTACTTTCTCGATAAGCCTTGCATAGGGCCCCTGATCCAATGCCTTGCTGAAATCCACATACACTACACCTACTGCTCTACCTTCATCAATGTGTTTAGTCACATCCTCAAAAAAATCAATCAGGCTCGTAAGGCATGACCTGCCTTTGACAAAGCTATGCTGACTATTCCTAACCATTTTATGCCTCTCCAAATGTTCATAAATCCTGCATCTCAGGATCTTCTCCATCAATTTACCAACCACTTAAGTAAGACTCACTGTTCTATAATTTCCTGGGCTATCTCTACTCCCTTTTTTGAATAAGGAAACATTACCTTCAATCCTCTGGAACCTCTCCTGTCCCCATTGATGATGCAAAGATCATTGCCAGAGGCTCAGCAATCTCCTCCCTCGCCTCTCACAGTAGTCTGGGGTATATCTCATCCGGTCCCAGTGACTTATGCTTTCCAAAAGCTCCAGCACATCCTCTTACTTAATGTTTATATACTGAAGTTTTTCAGTCTGGTGTAAGTCATCCCTATAATTGCCAAGGTCCTTTTCTGTAGTGAATACTGAAGCAAAGTATTCATTAAATACCTCCGCTATCTCCTCTGGTTCCATACACACTTTTCCACTGTCCAATTAAACGTTTTCCTAACTTGTCTGTTCCTATCCCTCTCCAATGCTATGGTAAAGGAGATAGAATTGTGATCACTATCTCTAAAATGCTCTGCCACTGAGAGATCTGACACCTGACCAGGTTCATTTCCCAGTACCAGATCAAGTACAGCCTCTCCTCTTGTAGGCTTATCTACATATCGTGTCAAGAAACCTTCCTGAACACATCTAACAAACTCCTCCCCATCTAAACCCCTCGCTCTAGGGAGATGCCAATTAATATTGGGGAAATAGGCATTTAGGCCACATCTGGAGTATTGCATAATATTCTGGTTGCCTCATTATAGATTGATACTCTATTGATCCCAAAAGCAATTACAGTGTCACAGTAGCATTATTAAATTGACTTTATTACTTACATCCTTCACATGCATGAGTAAAAATCTTAACGTTACATCTCCATCTAAATGTGCAATGTGCAATTTATAGTAATTTGTAATAAATAGTATGTACAACAGGACAGTCAATAGAGTATAGAAATACAATTGTATTGGTGAATTAATCAGTCTAATGGCCTGGTGGGAGAAGGTATCCCGGAGCCTGTTGGTCCTGGCCTTTATGCTGAGGTATCATTTCCTGAAGGCAGCAGCTCGAACAGTTTGTGGTTGGGGTGGCTTGTGTCTCCAATGATCCTTCAGGCCCTTTTTACACATCTGTTTCTGTAAACATTCTGAATTGTGGGAACTGCATTACAAGTGCACAGATACACAAATATTAGAAGAGAAGAAAGAAAGCATAAAAAAGTTCTCAAACTGTCTAACAGGAGGGAGGTAATCATTTCCCTGGCTATAGGCTGACTCATTACAGAATCTAATGGCTGAAGGTAAGAATGACCTCATATAGAGCTCTTTGAAGCAGAGCAGTTGTCTTAGTCTATTACTAAAAGTGCTCTATTCAGTCAAGGTGGCATGTAGAGGGTGAGAAACATTGTCCAGAATTGTCAGGATTTTCCATAGGGTCCTTTGTTCTACCACAGCATCCAGTGTGTCCAGTTTGACTCCTATAACAGAGCCAGCATTTCTAATCAGTTTATTGAGCCTGTTGGCATTGATGTGTTGATGCCATTGCCCCAGTACACCACTGCATAGAAGATTGTACTGGTGCCAACAGACTGGTAGAACATGTGAAGGAAAGGCCTGCGTACTCCAAGGGACCTCAGTCTCCTCAGGAAGCAGAGGCTTTGGAGAGGGTGCAAAAGAGATTTATCAGGATGCTGCCTGGATTAGATGATATGCTATAATGAAAGGTTGGACAAATTTGGGTGGTTGTCTCTGGAGCAGTTGCAGCTGAAGGTAGATCTAATAGAGGTTTATAAGATTATGAGAAGCATGGCAAGAGTAGACATGTAGTATCTTTTTCCCAGGGTCAAAATGTCTAATACTAGAGGGCATGCTTTTAAAGTGGGAGGGGTTGATTTCAAAAGAGATGTGAGGGACAAGTTTTTCTTTCTTTACATAGAGAGTGGTCGGTACCTGGAATGCATTGCCTGGGGTGGTGGTAGAGCCAGATACATTAGGGACTTTTAAGAGACATTTAGATAGGCCCATGAACGTGAGGGAAATGGAAGGATTTGGACATTGTGTAGGCAGAAGAGATTAGTTTAGCCATTTGATTACTAATTTATTTGGTTTAGCACAACATTGTGGGCCAAAGGGCCTGTTTCTGTGCTGTACTGTACTATTCTATACAATCTCCAGGGTCTCACTGGAGGTCATTTAAATTTCTCTATTGTTAAACTAAAACTGTAAAAACATAAATATGTCTAAAACAATTGAAAGAGGACACAGATGCAAAGAGAAGCTCCTGGTATTAGTAGCTGGCACCCAACTGCCTCCATTTAAAATCATGAGGGGCACAGACAGATATGGGAACAGGGGAAACAGTTCACCCTAGGTTGGGAAATGAAGGTTCCAGGGGGTGTAGGGTTAAGGTGAAGGGAGTAGGAGTGTGATGACAATATTTTCACCCAGAAGGTGGTCTGCATATGGAACAAGCTGCCAGTGGAAGTGATTGAGACAGGAACATTAACAATATTTAAAAAGTACTTGGACAGGTCCATGTTAAGATTTAGAGGGATTATAGAAAATTATAGGCCAGTGAGCCTGACATCAATACTGTACTGGAAAAGTTATTGTAAGGTATTTTAAGAGACCAGATATATGAGTATTTGGATAGACAAGGATCAATTAGGGATAGTTGGTATGGCTTTGTGCATGGTAGGATGGATGTGTCTAACCAATCTTATAGAGTTTTTTGAGGACATTACTAGGAAAGTTAATGAAGGCAAGGCAGTGGATGTTGTCTACATGGACTTCAGCAAGACATTTGACAAAGTCCCACATGGAAGTTTGGTCAAGAAGGTTCAGACACTAGGCATTCAAGCTGAGGTAGTAAATTGGATTAGATATTGGCTTTGTGGGAGAAGCCAGAGAGTGGTAGTAGATGGTTGCCTCTGACTGGAGGCCAGGGACTAGTGGTGTGCCACAGAGATTGGTGCTGGGTCAGTTGTTTTTTGTCATCTATGTCAATGATCTGGATGATAATGTGGTTAATTTGATCAGCAAATTTGCAGTTGACACCAAGATTGGGGGTGTAGTGGACAGTGAGAAAGACTCAGCAAGATCTGGACCAGATGGAAAAAATGGCAGATGGATTTTAATGCAGAAAAGTGTGAGGTGTTGCAGTTTAGGAGGACAAACCAGGGTAGGTCGAACACAATCAGCAGTAGGGTACAGAGGAGAAAAGTAGGACAAAGGGATCTGGCCCATAATTCATTGAGTGAGGCATTACAGATAGATAGGGTCATTAAGAAAGCTTTTGGCACATTGGCCTTCAAATATCAAAGTACTGAGTACAGAAGTTGGAATGTTATGTTGAATCACAAACAAGAGAAAATCTGCAGATGCTGGAAATCCAAGCAACACACATAAAATGCTGGAGGAACTCAGCAGGCCAGACAGCATCTACGGACAAAAGCACAGTTGACGTTTCAGGCCGAAACCCTTCGGCAGGACTGGAGAAAAAAACGCTGAGGAATAGATTTGAAAGGTGGGGGAGGGGGAGGAGAGAGAGAAATACCAGGCAATAGGTGAAACTTGGAGGGGGAGGGATGAAGCAAAGAGCTAGGAAGTTGATTGGTGAAAGAGACAGAGGCCATGGAAGCAAGAAAAAAGGTGGGGGAGGGAGGAGCACCAGAGGGAGGCGGGAGGCAATGGGCAGGCAGGGAGATAACATGAAAGAAGGAAAAGGGGGTGGGAAATGGTGAAGGGGGGGCATTACTGGAAGCTTGAGAAATCTATATTCATGCCATCAGGTTGAAGGCTACCCAAACGGAATACAAGGTGTTGTTCCTCCAATCTAAGTGTGGCCTCATCACGACAGTGAAGGAGACCATGGATGGACATATTGGAATGGGAATGGGAAGTGAAATTAAAATGAACGGCCACTGGGAGATCTTACTTTTTCTAACGGACAGAGTGTAGACGGTCAGCAAAGCAGTTTCCTAATCTACATCAGGTCTCACCGATATACAGAAGGCCACCTCAGGAGCACATGTTATGTTGAACTTGTACAAGATGTTGGTGATGCCTAATTTGGAGTATTTTGTACAGTTTTGGTCACCTACATACTGGAAAGATGTAAATTAGATTGAAGGAGTACACAGAAAATTTACAAGGATATTGCTGGGACTGGAGGACTTGACATAGGTGATTGAATAAGCTCAAACTTTATTCCCTAGAACATAGAAGATTGAGGGAAGATTTGATAGAGGTATAAAAAAAATTATGATATATATGTAACTCTTGCTTCGGCTAGCAGCTTAATATAGGGGGTGATAGCTCCCAGCCTGGTCAAACTCAAGAAATCTCGTTTGGGTAGATGCTGCGCGATGCATTCTCTGTTACAAATCAGTACCCAGAAATGACAAACAGTACACAATATGCAATTAAACGATTAAGCTTTATAATTCTTACTTTGACTATATGGTTAGTAAAGAAAATGAAAAGAAGAGGAAGGGCCCAATCTTATGAAACAGTCTATTGAGAATGTTGGAGCTCTCTGATAAGCCGCTTGTCCACCATCAACCTCCTCTGATCATCGCTGCCCTTCGGACCCTCGCTCCAAGTCCATCCCATCCAGCGGTCTACCAACTCTTTCCATTCGCGTCTTCTCTCCTCATCCCTCCCTGGCGAAAGACCGCAAAAACCTCTCCTCCAGACTCACAAGAAAGAACAACAGCATTCCAAACCCATATCTCTAGTCGTAACCCAAACATTGCTGCTGCAGAGAAACCATTACATTATCAGTGAAACCTTACAGCATGTTCCACAGCAGGAAAATGCAACAGCATGTTGCATATAGACAGGGTAAATGTAAGCATGTTTTTTTCCATTGAGGTCTGGTGAAAGTAAATTAGAGATCATGGGTTAAGGGTGAACAAAAGGGGAAACTTCTTCACTCAGAGAGTGGTAGGAGTGTGAAACAAGCTGCAAGTGGTGGATATGACTTCAATGTTCAAGAGAAGTTTGGATAGGTACATGGATGGGAGGGGTATGGAGAGCTATGGTCTGTATGCAGCTTGATGGGACTAGACAGTTCAAATGGTTTGGCACACACTGTAAGGGCCAAAGAGCCTGTTTCTGTGCTATAGTTTTCTATGGATATGGGTCAAACGGAGACAGATTGGATGGGACCTTGGTCAGTATGAACTGGTTGGGCCGAACAGTCTGTGTGACTCTATGAGCTCAGTGTGTGGATCACTGTTGTAATTTTGAACCCATGGTAAGTTCATAACCATCACTCTGGAGCTAAGACTGAACGCTGGCAAGAAATAAGTTAAGCACCAGCTGCAAATGGTCAATCCGACCCAAAGAAGAAATGGAAAGTATAGAAGATGTTAGTCTGGTAGCTTCTTCAGGGAACAACTGAGATGGCATCTATGGTTTGGCAGACAGCACTAGAGCCACTTCCACACCACTGAGAATCTGATGACTCTACCTGTTGGAACTTGGTGGCTGAGAGAAAACTACATCATTAGCATTTTCTCCAAAAAATCTTCAGTACAAAATGGAGTGTCACCATACTCGCATCAGTGCCCACAGGGATGCCAATGTTTCCAGAGAACACAAGATGTAATTTGCACCGCCAACCTGATTCAACAGGATGCTACCCAAATCTCTACCTCAAACTCCACTTCCCTGCAGTGTCCTCCCAATCGTGGATTCTTTTCCTATCTAGAAACCCCCAACCTTTGTTTTCGGTGAGCCTCTGGGGTTGAAAATTCTGAAATTTCACCATTTTCTCTACAAAGAAAGTGTACATCTGTTGTAAGCAGTTCACCCGCACTCTGTAAGCCCTGGTTCTGAACTTATCAGGCAAGGGATCCTCTCTGTATCTAGTCTGAATCCTGAAGGAATTTTGTAAGTTCCACTGGGGACACTACTCCAGAGACTGAGCCTGCTCAACTCTCAAATTCAAGAAGTTTGAAGTATATTTGTTAACAAAGTACATATTGAGATTGAGGCTTTTCCATTGGTCAGGGTTGATCATAGATGTTGTGTTCTAGATGTCTAGATACTCAAGCTAGGGCAATACAATATGGAGAGCAAGCTGTTGCCCATGTAGTGAGCTTTCCCTCTCCAGCATCTGATGAACCCAAAGGAATGGCAGAGATCAATAGTTTGGTACCAGCAGCATCGCAGGAGTTGCCAGTCAATGTTAAACTCTATGTAAGACTACCTTAGGGACACATATGTCACCATATACAGTCCTGAGATTATATTTCTTGCATTCACACTAAATACAAAGCAACACAATAGAACCAATGAAAACCTGCAGACAGGCAAACAACCAATGTGCAAAAGACATAAAATTGTGTAGATACAAAAAAAAACCGAGAGATCTCTCGCAATCCTTGGGCAGAGTTCATTGACAGTGGCAGGGCAAGGAGAGGTGGTGGGTTCAGGGGGTTTAAAAACTGAGGTATGGTGTACACAAGTTAGGACTTCGTACAATTCTGGATTACATCCAGTGCTACGTGCTAGTGAGGGTAAGAAGAGGAGAATATGGGAAATGAATGTGTGTTTGAAAAGTTGGTGTAGGGGACCAGGAACCTGTGGGGTCATTTTTGGAGCAGAGATGATCTGTATAGGATTGTGGTATGTAAAGAGGAAGTAGGTTAATTTTTTTTGAAAGATTTAGGAATTAAGGGCCAAAGGAACTGATAGAGATGAAGAAATTAGACGGTGGGAAAATCATCCATAATATAGAATGACAGGGCAGACTGGAGGAGCTGACTGGCCAACTCCATCTCCTACAGTTTGTGCTCTGTACTGTCATTTATATTTTGGAGGAAGTCAGTATCTGTGGAGGGAAATGGACAGTTGATGTTTCAGGTTGAGGTAAAGTGAAAAGCTTGTCTTGCATACTGTTCATACAGATTAATTCATTAGTACAGTTCAAGGTAAAGCCAGTAATGCAGAATAAAGTGCACCAATTACAGAGAAAGTGGAGAGCAGGTAAATGATAAGGTTTAAGATCATAAGAGTCCATCTTATTGTACTAGAGAAATATTCAATAGTCTTATAACAATGGAGTAGACACTGTCTGTAAGGCTGGTGGTACGTGCTTTCAGGGTTTTGTATTTTTCACTGGAATATCATCAGTTTCTAAATGCTGGCATGAAATTCAAAGGTCATCCCTTCTTCAGATGAGTGGACGCAGAATTTTGAGTTGATAGCCCAATGAACACAGACCTTGGTTGAGAACATGTAATTCCATTGAGAGTGTATGGCTATCATTATCTGACAGAGGAATATTCCATCCAGCATGTTGTTTGTGGTACCAGATTCCACCATCTGCAGTCCCTCCTTCTGCTTAAGTCATCTCCATGTTGCTGCTAAATGTTTTAGGAACCCTTTTGAACGGTAAAAATATTTTTCAAATATGAATTGAGATTTAGTCAGTTCTACTTGTCCATTATTTTAAGGGATTTGGGGTTTTACAACAATGGACTCCTACTGGGGATTGGGTTTCAGTCTCTCTTCCAGACCCACTTTGCTACAGGCACAGGAAATGTCAAAAGAAAACAACCTTGGAAAAACATGTCACAATTCCCAATGACAAACACCAGGAATTGCCAGGATACAATGGATATTTCAACTGGTTTCCTGACTTTGTATTGCTTCCTTTTTCACAGATACAGTGGGCTGATAACTGGGAGGAGGGCCAGGCTGATTATAGCAATCTTCTGGATCCTGTCCTTTTTGATCGGCCTGACTCCATTCTTTGGTTGGAACCTGAGACGCCAAGTGAAGCTGGAATGCACAGCCCCCTGGTACTCTCAATGATCCCTGTTCCCAGAACAACACAGGGGAATGCTTCTTTCTCAAAGTGGTTGACATGGAATACATGATTTACTTCAACTTCCTGGGCTGTGTTTTAACTCCCCTGCTTATTATGCTGGGAATTTACATTAAAATCTTTACTGTGGTCAGAAAGCAAATGCACAAGATAGAACTGAACTCTGTGAATTTCAACACATCCCAGACATTTCTACAGAACCAAGTCCAAGTTGCAAAATCGCCATCCATCATTGTTGGTTTCTTTGCGTTCTGTTGGCTTCCACTTCACATCATCAATTGCATTTATTACTTCCACCCACAATATTTCCAATCCATAGGTCCTGGCCTCATGGACGCTGCCATCATTCTATCTCATGCCAACTCTGTTGGCAATCCCATCATCTATGCATACAAGATTCAGGAATTCTGCAACACCTTCCGCAAAATTATTTTCAAACACATTCTTTGTCGGGCAGACAACAACTTTAAGCAGGATGGAAGTTCCCACCAGCACACCATATACAAAAGGCACAACAACATTGACATGTATATGTGCAGGAGTTGACCTTTATATGGATTGTTCCCAGACAAGCCCTGGACAAATGCAAGTGTGCGTCAGTATGGGGAAAGTGACAAAGGAAGGAAAGAAAACATGGAATACAAATGGAGAAATACAGCATCGCCTGAATCCGAATCCTGTAAGTAATTCTTCTCCATAAAGAACTGGCCAGGGGTAACATTATGGACAGAAATATCTATCTTTCTAATACATAAATTGAAGTTTGGATCACAAATACTATCGTGTTCAGAGGCCCACACATACAAATCGGCACTTGCACTGAAGTCTGGTTAGTCCTGTGGCAGTTATTTAGCATGGAGCTGCTTTAATCCAGAAGTCATCGAACTGTAAAAGTAGGTACTGTCTCGGTGACCCAAAGACAGAAATGTGTTCAAAAAGCAGCTATTACTGTACGTAAGTCAACGATTTAATATTTTTACTATGAAGCACACTATATGCCAAACATGTAACTAAGAAATGTGTGTGAGAACATCAGTGCTTTGCATCTGGAAGAGTAGGGGGAGCATCTAATGCCAAATAGAAAAAGGGAAAGCATTGCTGGATCTCTGTCCTTCCTGCTCTGGCCACTCACACCAGAGAATAACACAGATATTAGCCTTCATGATTCCTAAAAGAAATAGGAAAAAATTAGGTATTTTGGCCCGTTACGTCTTCTCCACCATCCCATCATGGCTAATTTATTATTCCTTTCAACCTCATTCTCTTGCCTTCCCCCCATTTTTGATGCTCTGACTAGTCAAGGATCTATCAAGCTCCTCTGTAAATATACCTATTGACACAGCCCTCAGAGCCGCCTGTGGCAATGAATTTTGCAGATTCACCACCCTCTGGCCAAAGAAATTCCTCATCTCTGTTTTAAATGTATGTCCCTCTATACTGTAGCTGTGCTCTCTGGTCCTAGACTCCCCCAATATAGGAAACATCCTCTCCACATCCACCCTATCTCGACTTCTCAATATTCAATAATTGTCAGTGAGAACCCTCCCCCCATCTGTAACACCGATGCTCACTGTCACCTATCACCCCAATGCTGTGACTGTAAGGAGAAACGTCACCTCATTGCTTTGACAGCTGAGCAGGGAAAATGCGTTTCCCCTTGGATCCTGTGGACAATTCTGATTAAGGTCTTCTTTTGGATCCAGCTAGCTAACAAATCCAACTGACATCATTGTTGAAACCTATGTGTCTCAAGTTGCCATTGCATCAACCACCAATGATAAAGCAAGATCAGGGGCTGAGATCACAAACGGAGCGGGAGTTTGCTCTTGCACTCTGAGCCTGTCCCACCATTCACTCTGATTGGTGCTCGGCTCAACTGCTCTTCAGTTGCAGTTTTCTAGAATCCATAATTCCACAATAGAACACACAACAGTAGAGCACAGGGCAGGCCATTCAACCCACAATGTTGTGCTGTTCTTCATGCCAATTTATACGAAGAGTCTTTTTTGTGTATATCATCCATATCTTCCATTCCTTTCATATTCATGTGTCTATCTAAAGCCTCACAAACCCAACCAAACTGCCTGATTCCACTACTACCCTTGGTAACCTATTCCCGGCACCTACCACTCTCTGCATAAAAAAATGTGCCCCTCACATCGCCTTTAAACACCACCCCCCCCCCCCCCCACCAAATTTTAAAGCATGTCCTCTGGTGTTTGATAATTCTATCCCACAGAAAAGATCTGTATACCAAATCTATGCCTCATAATTTTAAAAACTTTGATCATGTCCCCACTCAGCCTTTGACACCCTAGGGAGAATAGCAAAAGTTTGTCCAATCTCTCCTTACAGTACGTGCCCTGTAATCCAGGCAACATCCTAGGGAGCCACTTCTGTACCCTCACCACACCCTTCCTAAAATGGAGCAATCCAAACTACACACAATACTCCAAGAGTGGTCTGGAAAAAGTTTTATGTAGCAACAATACAACTTCCTTACTGACTACTGCCAATGACAACAAGCATGTCACATGACTTTTTTTGCAACCTTACCCACTTACAGAGCCACTTTCAGTGAACTTTAGTTGGACTGCCAGATCCCTCTGTACCTCAGTGCTATTAAGACCAGATCTCCATTTCTCAGGGACCATTTACTGTATGCTTTCTCCTTTTCATCTGACCTCCCAAAATGCAACACCTTACCCTTGCCCAGCTTAAACGCCATCTGCTACTTCCTTACCCGTAGCTGTAATTGACCTATGTCCAATTGTTTCCCTTAATAATAATTTATGCTGTCTACAACTCCACCAATCTTTGATCCATGTACATACTTGCTAATCCATCCAGTTACATTTTTAACCAAATCATTGATAAAAATCACAAACCACAACACAATTCCCCATCCCTCAGAGACCAGCTTTCCATTTCTCTGAGTTTATGTAGTGATTAGAGTGAGGGTTAGACTCGTGTAATTCTGTGGCCACAGACTTTCTTGTAGCATAGAAAAGAGCAGCTGTTCCAGTGTCCATATTTACATAATACTTTAACTTTGTGCAATAGCTTTAAGATTGTAGAGAATGTTTGCCATGCTCTCTTCAGATCACACATCAGACGGCCCAGGTCTCACTCTTACCTGCTGGTTTTGCCACGGTGAAGGTTCCTTGCACAACCCTGGGGCATCATTCTCACCATCCAACAAATGTTTCACAGATTGTACAGTCTGTGTTGAGAGTCCACCTGGAAATGGAAAGGCTACATAATGCACATAAAAAACCCATTTATATAAGCTTGCTTCAAGTTTTTTTCTTGGTTGTGAGATGAGTATATTTGTGATTTTACACTGGTGGCACGTAAACATGACTGATGCACAACTGTAATATTCCTTTAACCAAGATCAACTTTCTTAACCTTTACTCAACTGCACTTTTGTGGAAAGTTTGGCAACATTAGGGTTTTATCTGGAGTCAGATCATTTGACTCGCTTCTGCTTTCCATACCTCTGCCTTGCCAGTTACCAGGGCTTGTTGCCAAACACCAGACTTAGTCCAGATCTCGTCAGGATCCTAAATTGGTTTGATGTGCTGCAGTGAACAGGAGGGTATACATCCAGCTGAAACACTCCACATCTTCGAGAGGTATAGAAAAAGTTCAGTTGTTTAACCTACTCACTGCTGAACCAAACACATTTATTGAGTTGAACATTTCCAAAATTAATAAAACCTATTAGTATAAACATGAGCAATTCTGCAGATGCTGGAAATGCAAAACAACTCACAAAATGCTGAAGGAACTTAACAGGACATGCAGCATCTATGCAAATGAATAAACAGTTGTCATTTTGGGTTGAAACCCTTCTTCAGGACTGGAAAAGGGGGAAGAAGGTGATGGATGAAGCCATGGTAAAGGGATGGAGAGGAAGAAATCTGATAGAAGAGGAGGTAACAGGACAGGGGGCAATAGAAGAGGAGGAGAAAGGAAGGGAATTTTTTTTATTATTACCTTTTTTAAACAATTCAGGATCATCACATTCACAAGTTTTGAAGCTATTCTCACAAAATAAGCAGGGGCTTCACCAAAGTTACTTTTTCCGCTGATTTTTCTTGAGATGTTACAGATTTCTAACGCATATCACCCTGGGTCCTTTGATGGTGTACTCCCTGGGTACTCCGATGGAGTTCCTGGTAAGGCTCTGAAAACCTGTGCCAACCAACTGGCAGGAGAATTCAAGGACATTTTCAACCTCTCACTGCTACGGGCGGAAGTTCCCACTTACTTCAAAAGGCAACAATTCTACCAGTGCCTAAGAAGAATAATGTGGGCTGCCTTAATGACTATCGCCCGGTAGCACTCACATCTACAGTGATGAAATGCTTTGAGAGGTTGGTCATGACTAGACTGAACTCCTGCCTCAACAAGGAACTGGACCAATTGCAATTTGCCTATCGTCACAATAGGTCAATGGCAGACGCAATCTCAATGGCTCTTCGCACAACTTTAGACCACCTGGACAACACAAACACCCATGTCTGAATGCTGTTCATCAACAATAGCTCAGCATTTAATACCATAATTTCCACAATCCTGATCGAGACGTTACAGATCATGGGCTTCTGTACCTCTCTCTGCAACTGGATCCTTGACTTCATAACCAGAATACCACAATCTGTGCGGATTAGTGATAACATCTCCTCCTCGCTAGTGCACCTCAGGGTGTGTGTTTAGCCCACTGCTCTAGTCTCTCTATGTCCATGACTATGTGGCTAGGGATAGCTGAAATCCCATCTATAAATTTGCTGATGATACAACTATAGTTGGTAGAATCTCAGATGGTGATGACAGGGCATACAGGAGCGAGATATGCCAACTAGTGGAGTGGTATCACAGCAACAACCTGGCTGTAAGACGAAAGCTGATTGTGGACTTCAGGAAGGGTAAGATGAAGACCATAGAGAGATCAGAAGTGGAGAGAATGAGCAGTTTAAAGTTCCTGGATGTCAAGTTCTCTGAGGACCTAACCTGGTCCCAACATATCGATGCAGTTATAAAGAAGGCAAGACAGTGGCTATATTTCATTAGGAGTTTGAAGAGATTTGGTATGTCAACAAATACACTCAAAAACTTCTATAGATGTACCATGGAAGGCATTTTGACAAGCTGCATCACTGTCTGGTAAGGGGGTGGGGGCCTACTGCAGAGGACTGAATTTGGTCAGCCACATATTGGGTACTAGCCTACAAAGTACCCAGGACATTTTCAAGGAGTGGTGTCTCAGAAAGGCAGAGTCCATTACTAAGGACCTCCAGCACCTAGAACATGCCCCTTTCTCACTGTTACCATCAGGTAGGAAGTACAGAAGCCTGAAGGCACACACTCAGTGATTCAGAAAGAGCTTCTTCCCCTCTGCCATCCGATTCCTAAGTGGACATTGAACCCTTGAACACTACCTCAGTTTTTAAAAATATATTATTTCAATTTTGCATGATTTTTAATCCATTCAATATACATGTTCTGTAATTGATTGATTGATGATCTATTATTAATTTTTTTCTTCTATGCTATGTATTGCATTGAACTGGTGCTGTTGTTAACAAATTTCACAACACATGCCAGTGATAATAAACCTGATTCTGATTATCCATGTGCCACAATGCCCTGATCCAAGAAGCAGTCATTTCCACTGTATTTCCATTTGCCACTCACTTCCAAGCCTTTCCAGAGTGCTCACCTGACTCGCTCCTTCACTGATACCCAACACAAGAGATACCTGACGTATGACAAAAGCCTGACCTGCATTCACAAAGATCCCAGCTGACACACAAGAGATTCTGCAGATGCTGGGAAATACAAAATTCTGAAGAAACTCAGCAAGTGGGTTGATAAATCTGTTGGAATTCTTTGAAGAAATAACAAGCAGTATAGATAAAGGAGAATCAGTGGATATTGCATACTTGGATTTTTAGAAGGCCTTTGACAAGTTGTCGTACATGAGGCTGCTGAACACAATAAGAGCACCAGGCATTACAGGGAAAAATACCAGCATAGATAGAGCATTGGCTGATTGGCAGGAGGCAAACAGTGGGAATAAAGGGACCCTTTTCAAACTGTTTGCTGGTGACTAGTGGAGTACCACAGTGTTCAGTGTTGGGACTGCTTCTTTTTAAGTTGGTCTATGATTTGGATAATGAAATTGATGGCTCTGTGGCCAAGCTTGCAGCTCACATTTTTGTATTTTCTCTCCATTTAGAAAATAGCCAACCCTTTCATTTCTACTACCTGCAGAAGGGCATAATCATACACTTCCTGACACTGTATTCCATCTGCCACTTTGCCCATTCTCCTCATCTGCCTAAGTCCTTCTGTGGCCTCTCTACCTCCTCAGAGCTACCTGCCCCTCCATCTATCTTCATATCGTCTGCAAACTTTGCAACAAAGCCATCAATTGCATCATTCAAATCCTTGACATGTAATGTAGAAAGAATCAGTCCCAATACAGACCTCTGTGGAACACCACGAGTCACTGGCAGCCAACCAGAAAAGGCTTTCATTGTTCCCACTCTTTGCCTCTAGCCAATCAGGCACTGCTTTATCCATGCTAGAATCTTTCCTGTAATACCATGGGCTTATCGCTTGTTAAGCAGCTCATTTTATCATGTGCCTCCAAGAACCCTGATACCTCATCCTTAATAATCCATTCTAACATCTTTCCAACTACTAAGGTTAGAATAACTGGCCTATAGTTTACTTTTTTCTGCCCCTCTCCCTTCTTGGAAAGTGGAATGACATTTGCAATTTTTCAGCCTTCTGGAACCATTCTAGAATTTAGTGATTCTTGAAAGATCATTACCAATGCCTCCACAATCTCTTCAGTCATCTCTTTTAGAACCCTGGGGTGCACACAATCTGGTCTAGATGACATATCAGACTTTTTACTTTCCCAAGATCACTCTCACTAATAATAGGAACTTCACACACTTCATGACCCCTGACACCTGGAACTTCCACCACACTGCTAGTGTTTTCCACAGTGAAGACTGGTGCAAAATACTTATTCAATTCATCCACATTTCCTTGTCCCCCATTACTACATCTCCAGCATCGTTTTCCAATGGTCAGATATCCACTCCTGCCTCTCTTTTACACTTCATGCTTCTGAAGAAACTTTTGGTATCCCATTCAATATTATTGACTAAACTACTTTTGTATTCTATCTTTACCTTCTTAATGACTTTCTAATTGTCTTCTGTTGGTTTTTAAAAGCTTCCCACTCCACTAATTTTTGTTCTATTATATGTCCTCTCCTTGGCTTTTATGTTGGCTTTGACTTTTCTTTTTAGCCATGGTTGTGTCATCTTGCCTTTAGAATACTTCTTGCTTTTTGGGATCTATATATCTTGTGCCTTCTGAATTTCTTCCAGAAATTCCAGCCATTGCTGCTCTGCCAGTGTTCCTTTCCAGTCAAATCTGGCTGCTCTTTCATGCCTCTGTAATTAATTTTACTCCATTGAAATACTGATAAATCTGACTTCAGCTTTTCCTTCTTAAATTTCAGAGTGAATTCAATCATATTATGATCACTTTTCCCCTAGGGGTTCTTTTACCTTAAGCTCTCTCATCAATTCTAGTTCATTGCACAACACCCAATCCAGAATAGCTGACCCTCTAGTGGGTTCACCACCTGTTGCTCTAAAAAGCCATTTTGTAGGCACTCTAGAAATTCCTCCTCCTGAATCCAGCACCAACCATAAGACATAAAAGTAGAATTAGGCCATTTGGCCCATTGAGTCTGCTCCACCATTCAACCATGGCTGATCTTCTTTTCCCCTCTTCAGCCCCACTCCTTGTCCAATCAAGAAACTATAAAGCTCTGCCTTAAATAAATGGACACCCCTCTATCCTGAAGCTGTGCCCTCTTGTCCTAGACTCCCCTACCATGTGAAATATCCTTTCTACGTCTACTCTGTCTGAGCGTTTCAACATTTCAATGAGATTCCACCCCCCCCCACCTTATTCTTCTAAATTCTAGCGAGAACACATCCAGAGCTATCCTTGTATGACAACCATTTCATTCCCTGACTCATCCATATGAACCTCCTCTGGACCCTTTCCAACGACAGCACATATTTTCTTAGAGGAGGAGCCCAAAACTGTTCACAATACTCAAGGTGAGGCCTGACCAGTGTCTTATAAAGCCTGTGCATCACATCCCTGCTCTTGTATTCTAGATCTCTTGAAATGAATGCTAACATTGCATTTGCCTTCCTCACCACTGATTCAACCTGTAAGTTAACCTTCAGGGTGTTTTGTACAGGGATCCCCAAGTCTCTTCACATCTCAGATTTTTGGATTTTCTCCCCATTTAGAAAATAGTCTACACAGTTATTTCTTCCATCAAAGTGCATGATCATGTGTTTTCCGACATTATATTTCATTTGCCACTTTCTTGCCCATTCTCCTAATCTGTCTAAGTCCTTCTCCAGCCTACCTGTTTCTTCAACACAACCTGCCCCTCCACCAATCTTCATATCATCTGCAAATTTGGCAACAAAGCCATCTATTCCATCATTTAAATCATTGATATACAGCATAAAAAGAAGTGGTCCCAACACTGACCCTTGTGGAACACCACTAGTCACCGGCAGCCAACCAGGAAAGGATGCTTTTATTTCTACTCACTGCTTCCCACTAATCAGCCAATGTTCTAACCATGTTAATAGCTTTACTGTAATACCATGGGCACTTAACTTCGTGAGCAGCCTCATGTGTGAAAGGCCTTCTGGAAGTCCAAATACACACATCCACTGCATCCCCTTTATCTATTCTACTTGTAATCTCCTCAAAGAATTCCACAGGTTTGTCAGGCAGGATTTTCCCTGAAGGAAACCATGTTGACTCTGTCCTATCTTGTCCTGTGTCACCAAGTACTCCATAACCTCATCCTGAGCAATTAATTCCAACATCTTCCCAACCACTGAGCCAGGCTAACTGGTCTATAATTTCCTTTCTGCTGCCTTCCTCCTTTCTTAAAGAGTGGAGTGACATTTGCAATTTTCCAGTCCTCTGGCACCATGCCAGAGTCCAATGATTTTTGTAAGATCATTACTAATGCCGCCACAGTCTCTACCGCTACCTCTTTACCTGTATATCTAGTGTGCAGTTTATCTGGTCCAAATGACTTATGCATCCTTAGGTCTTTCAGCTTTTTGAGCACCTTGGCTCTTGTAATAGTAACTGCACATCTTTTCCCTCACTCCCTTCAACATCTGGCACATTGCTAGTGTCTATCACAGTGAAGACCAATGCAAAATAATCATTTAGTTCATCTGCCATCTCCTTGTCCCACGTTATTATTTCTCCTGCCTCATTTTCTAGTGGGCCTATATCCACTCTCATCTTTTTGTTTTATTTATTACATACTTTGATATTGATTACATCCACTTTGGTATTGTTTGCTAGCTTCCTTTCATATTTCATTATTTCCCTCCTAATGGCTCTTTTAGTTGCTCTCTGTAGGTTCTTAAAATTTCCCTATCCTCTATCTTTCTGCTAATTTTTGCATTGCTGTATGCCCTCTCTTTTGCTTTTACATTAGCTTTGTCAGCCATGGTTGTACTATTTTGCCATTGGAGTATTTCTTCATTTTTGGAATACCTCTATGCTGCAGCTTCCTCATTTTTCCCAGAAACTAATTGTCATCCCTGCCAGCTTCTCCTTCCAACTTACTTTTGCCATCTCCTCTCTTGGTCAGTGAGGACTAAGAAGGCACAGACAAGGGAAGCGTCTACAGGACTGGTTTGGTAGACTGGACTGTATTCAGGGATTCATCTTTGAACCTGGATGAGTATGCTGCAGTTGTTACCGACTTCATTAAAATGTGTGTGGATGAGTGGGTGTCTACGAAGACTTACCGTACATTCCCAAACCAAAAGCTGTGGATGAACCAGGAGGTACATTGTCTGCTGAAGGCTAGATCTGTGGCTTTCAGGTCTGGCAACCCAGGCCTGTACCAGAAAACTAGGTATGATTTGTGGAGAACTACTTCAAGGGTGAAAAGATAATTTTGAATGAGGTTGGAGGTGACAGCGGATGCACGGCAACTCTGCAAGGGTCTGCAAGACATTACTTCCTACAAAGCAAAACCCAATAGCATGTATGGCAGCGATGCTTCACTACCAGATGAACTCAACACCTTCTATGCACACTTTGAAAGGGAGAACACAACTCCAGTTGTGAAGATCCCTGATGACCCTGTGATCTCCATCTCAGAGGTCGATGTTAGACTGTCGTTAAAGAGAGTGAATTCTCGCAAGGCGGAAAGTCCCAATGGAGTACCTGGTAAGACTCTGAAGACCTGTGCCAACCAACTAGTGGGAGTATTCAAGAACATTTTCAACCTCTCACTGCTACGGGTGGAAGTTCCCACTTGCTTCAAAAAGACAACATTTATACCAGTGCCTAAGAATAATAATGTGGGCTGCCTTAATGACTATAACCCGGTAGAACTTACATCCACAGTGATGAAATGCTTTGAGAGGTTGGTCATGATTAGACTGAACTCCTGCCTCGGCAAGAACCTGGACCCATTGCAATTTGCCTATCACCACAATAGGTCAATGGAAGACGCAATCTCAATGGCTCTCCACACAGTTTTAGACCACCTGGACAACACAAGCACCTACATCAGGATGCTGTTCATTGTCCATAGCTCAGCATTTAATACCATCATTCCCACAATCCTGATTGAGAAGTTACAGAACCTGGGCCTCTGTACTTCCCTCTGCAATTAGATCCTCGACTTCCTATCCAGAAGATCACAATCTGTGCAGATTAGTGATAACATATCCTCCTCGCTGACGATCAATATTGGCGCACCTAAGGGGTGTGTGCTTAGCCCACTGCTCAACTCTTTATATAAACATGATTGTGTAGCTAGGCATAGCTCAAATACCATCTATAAATTTGCTGATGATACAACCATTATTGGCAGAATCTCAGGTACGTGAGGGCACACAGGAGCGAGATATGCCAACTAGTGGAATGGTGCCGCAGCAACAACCTGGCACCCAACATCAGTAAGGCAAAAGAGCTGATTGTGGACTTCAGGAAGGGTAAGACGAAGGAACACATACCAATCCTCATAGAGGGATCAGAAGTGGAGAGAGTGAGCAGCTTCAAGTTCCTGGTGTCAAGATCTCTGCAGATCTAACCTGGTCCCAACATATCCATGTAGTTATAAAGAAAGCAAGTCAGTGGCTATACTTCATTAGGAGTTTGAAGAGATTTGGCATGTCAGTAAATGCACTCAAAAACTTCTATAGTTGTACCGTGAAGAGCATTCTGACAGACTGCATCACTGTCTGCTATGGAGGGGCTACTGCACAGGACCAAAAGATGCTGTAGAAAGTTGTAAGTCTAGTCAACTTCATCTTAGGCACTAGCCTACGAAGTACCCAGGATATCCTCAGGGAGTGGTGTCTCAGAAAGGCAGTGTCCAATATTAAGGACCTGCAGCACCCAGGGAGTACCCTTTTCTCACTGTTACCATCAGGTAGGAGGTACAGAAGCCTGAAGACACACACTCAGCGATTCAGGAACAGCTTCTTTCCCTCTGCCATCCAATTCCGAAATGGACATTGAACCCTTGGACACTACCTCACATTTTAAAAAAATATACGTTATTTCTGTTTTTGCACTTTTTAAAATCTATTCAATATATGTGATTGATTTAGTTGTTTATTTATTGTTATTTTGTATTTTATTTATTTTTTCTCTGTTAGATTATGTATTGCATTGAACTGCTGCTGCTAAGTTAACAAATTTCACGTCACATGCCAGTAATAATAAACCCGTTTCTGATTATACCACTGAAATTTTCTTTACTCCATTTAAGTACTGCGACATCTGACTTTGCCCTATTTTCCCTATCAAATTTGAAGTTGAACTCAATCATACTGTGATCGTTGCCTTCTAAGGGTTCTTTTACCTTAAGCTCCCTAATCATCTCCAATTCAATACATAACACCCAATCCAGTGTATCTGATCCCCTGGTAGATTCAATGACAAACTGCTCTAAGAAGCCATCTCATAGGTATTCAACAAACTCACTCTGTGGAGATCAATTACCAACCTGATTTTTCCAATCAACTTACCATAGGACCATAGAATATTACAGCACAGTACAGGCCCTTCAGCCCTCCATGTTGTGCTGACCCATATAATCCTTTTAAAAAAGTACTTTACCCACACTATTCCATAACCCTCCATTTTTCTTTCATCCATGTGCCTGTCCAAGAGGCTCTTAAATACCCCTAATGTTTTAGCCTCCATCACCATCCCTGGCAAGTCATTCCAGGCATTCACAACCCTCTGTGTAAAAAACTTATCCCTGATGTCTCCCCTAAACTTCCCTCCCTTAATTTTGTACATATGCCCTCTGGTGTTTGCTATTGGTGCCCTGCAAACAGGTACTGACTATCCACCCTATCTATGCCTCTCATAATCTTGTAGACCTCTATCAAGTCCCCTCTCATTCTTCTACGCTCCAAAGAGAAAAGTCCCAGCTCTGCTAACCTTGCTTCATATAACTTGTTCTCCAAATTAGGCAACATCCTGGTAAATCTCCTCTGCACCCACTCCACAGCTTCCACATCCTTCCTATAATGAGGTGACCAGAATTGATCACAATACTCTAAGTGTGGTCTCACCAGAGATTTGTAGAGTTGCAACATGACCTCTCTACTCTTGAACTCAAACCCCCTTTTAATGAAGCCTGGCATCCCATAGGCCTTCTTAACTACCCTATCAACTTGCGCAGTGACCTTGAGGGATGTATGGATTTGAACCCCAAGGTCCCTTTGTTCATCCACACTCTTAAGTAACTGACCATTAATCCTGTACTCAGTCTTCTGGTTTGTCCTTCCAAAATGCATCACCTCACACTTGTCCAGATTGAACTCCATCTGCCATTTTTCTGCCCAACTCTGCAGCCTGTCTATATCCTCTTGTAACCTTCAACAACCTATAGCTCCATCCACAACTCCTCCAATCTTTGTGTCATTCGCAAACTTACTCACCCATCCTTCCACCTCTACATCCAGGTCATTTATAAAAATCACAAATAGCAGGGGTCCCAGGACAGATCCCTGTGGCACTCCACTGGTCACCGACCTCCTCAACTTGCATGTTGAAATCTCCAATGACTATCATAACATTGCCCTTTTTACATGCCTTTGCTATTTCCCGTTGTAATCTGTGGTCCACATCACAGCTACTGTTGGAAGGCCTGTCTATAATTGCCATCAAGGTCCTTTGCTCTTGTAGTTTCTTAATTCAACCCACAAGGATTCAACATTTTCTGATCCTATGTCACATCTTTCTACTGATTTGTTGCCATTCTTTACCAGCAGAGCCATGCCACCCCCTCTGCCTACCTTCCTATCCCTCTGATACAACGTGTAGTCTTGGATATTCAGCTCCCACTACAACCATCCTTCAGCCACAATTTAGTAATGGCTACAACATCATACTTGACAGTATGTAATAATGCAACAAGATAATTCACCTTACTTCTAGTATTCCGTGCATTGAATTATAAAACTGAATACTGTATTTGCTACCCTTCTTAGAACATAGAATAGTACAGCACATTACAGGCCCTTCAGCCCACAATGTTGTGCCAACCCTCAAACCCTGACTCCCATATAACCCCCCACCTTAAATTCCTCCATATACCTGTCCAGTAGTCTCTTAAACTTCACAAGTGTATTTGCCTCCACCACTGACTCAGGCAGTTCATTCCATGCACCAACCACTCTCTGAGTAATAAACCTTCCTCAAATATCCCCCTTGAACTTCCCTCCCCTTACCTTAAAGCCATGTCCTCTTGTACTGAGCAGTGGTGCCCTGGGGAAGAGGCGCTGGCTGTCCACTCTATCTATTCCTCTTAATATCTTGTACATCTCTATCATATCTCCTCTCATCCTCCTTCTCTCCAAAGAGTAAAGCCCTAGCTCCCTTAATCTCTGATCATAATGCATACTCTCTAAACCAGGCAGCATCCTGGTAAATCTCCTCTGTACCCTTTCCAATGCTTCCACATCCTTCCTATAGTGAGGCGACCAGAACTGGACACAGTACTCCAAGTGTGGCCTAATCAGAGTTTTATAGAGCTGCATCATTACGTCGTGTCTCTTAAACTCTATCGCTCGACATGAAAGCTAACACCTCATAAGCTTTCTTAACTACCCTCTGTGGACATGTACCCCCAGATCCCTCAGCTCCTCAATACTACCAAATACCCTGCCATTTACTTCGTACTCTGCCTTGGAGTTTGTCCTTCCAAAGTGTACCACCTCACACTTCTCCGGGTTGAACTCCATCTGCCACTTCTCAGCCCACTTCTGCATCCTATCAATGTCTCTCTGCAATCTTCGACAATCCTCTACACTGTCTACAACACCACCAACCTTTGTGTCATCTGCAAACTTGCCAACCCACCCTTCTACCCCCGCATCCAGGTCGTTAATAAAAGTCACGAAAAGTAGAGGTCCCAGAACAGATCCTTGTGGGACACCACTAGTCACAACCCTCCAATCTGAATGTATTCCCTCCACCACGACCCTCTGCCTTCTGCAGGCAAGCCAATTCTGAAACCACCTGGCCAAACTTCCCTGGATCCCATGCCTCCTGACCTTCTGAATAAGCCTACCGTGTGGAACCTTGTCAAATGCCTTACTAAAATCCATGTAGATCACATCCACTGCACTACCCTCATCTATATGCCTGGTCACCTCCTCAAAGAACTCTATCAGGCTTGTTAGACATGATCTGCCCTTCACAAAGCCATGCTGACTTGATTTTGCATCTCAAAAAACAGTAACAGAAATATAAAAGATAACATGCAACAGAGATGAAGAAAGGTCAGGCAGGAGATGAGGCATAATCGCAGCCAGTGGGATGATTTACAGGGCAATAGAGACGTGGTGTAGTTAAAACAGAAAGCAACAAATACTGGACTGAAAGTGTTATATTTGAATGCACGCAGCACAAGAAATAAAATAGACTATCTTGAAATTCAGCTACAGATTGGCAAGTATGGCATTGTAGCCATCTCTGAAACTTGGTTAAAGGATGACTGCCGTTGAGAGCTGAACGTCCAAGGATATACAGTGTATTGGAAAGATAGGTTAGTAGGCAGAGGGGGTGGTGTGGCCCAGTGTGTAAGAAATAATATTAAATCATTAGAAAGGCATAACCTTGGAAGGTGTAGAGCCTCTATGGGTTGAGTTAAGAAATGGCAAGGGTAAAAGGACCCCAATGGCAGTTGTATACAAGCCTCCAAACAGCAGCCGGGATATGGATTACAAACTACAGCACGAGATAGGAAAGGCGTGTCAGAAGGGCAATGTCACGATAATCGTTGGGGATTTTACATGAAAGTGGTTTGGGAAAACCAGGCCAGTACTGGACCTCAAGAGAGAGAACCTGTAGAATGTCTAAGGGATGGCTTTTTAGAACAGTTTGTTGTTGAGCCCACTAGGGGATTGTCTCTGCTGGATAGGGTGTTGTACAATGATCTGGAGGTGATAAGAGAGCTTAAGGTTAAGGAACCCTTAGGAACAGTGATTGCAATATAATCAAGTTCACTTTGAAATATGAGAAGGAGAAACTAAATTCCAATGTTTCGGTATTTCAGTGGAATAAAATAAATTACAATGGCATGAGAGGGGAACTGGTCAAGGTTTACTGGAAAGAGACACTAGTAGGAAGGACAGCAGGGCAGCAATGGCTGGAGTTTCTGTGAAAAATGAGGGAAGTGCAAGACAGATATATCCCAAAGAAGAAGAAATTTTCAAATGGAAGAAGGACACTACCATGGCTGATAAGTGAAGTCAGAGCCAAAGTAAAAGCAAAGGAGAGGACATACAAGGAAGCCAAAGCTAGTGGGAAGATAGAGGATTGGGAAACTTTTAAAAACTTGCAGAAGGAAATAAGAAGGTATAATTAAGGAAAACTGAATTATGAAAAGAAGCTGGTGACTAGCATCAAAGAAGATACTAAAAGCTTTTTTTAAGTATATAAAGGGTAAAAGAGAGTTGAGGGTAGATATAGGACCAATAGAAAATGACACTGGAGATATTGTAATGAGAGACGCAGAGATGGCAGAGGAACTGAATGTGAATTTTGCATCAGTCTTCACAGTGGAAGACGTCTGCAGTATACCGGACATTCAAGGGTGTCAGGGAAGTGAAGTATGTGCAGTGACAATTACGACTGAGAAGGTGCTCAGAAAGCTTAATGGTCCGAAGGTCGATAAGTCTCCTGGACCTGATGGAATGCACCCTCGGGTTCTGAAGGAAGTAGCTGGAGAGACTGAGGAGGCATTAACAATGATCTTTCAAGAATCGATAGATTCTGGCATCGTACCAGATGACAGGAAAATTGCAAATGTTACTCCACTATTTAAGAAGGGTGGGAGGCAGCAGAAAGGAAACTATAGACCTGTTAGCCTGACATCAGTGGTTGGGAAGTTGTTGGAATCAATTGTTAGGGATGAGATTATGACATGATAGGCCAAAGCCAGCATGGTTTCCTGAAAGGAAATTCCTCCCTGACTAACCTACTGCAATTTTTTGAGGAAATTACAAGCAGGGTAGACAAAGGAGATGCAGTGAATGTGGTGTATTGAATTTTCAGAAGGCCTTTGACAAGGTGCCACACATGAGGCTGCTTAGCAAGATGAAAGCCCATGGAATTACAGGGGAATTACTAGCGTGGGTGGAGCATTGGTTGATCGGCAGAAAACAGAGAGTGGGAATACCAGTGGAGTTCCACAGGGGTCAGTGTTGGGACTGATGCTTTTTACGATGTATGTCAATGATTTGGACTATGGGATTAATGGATTTGTGGTTAAATTTGCCAATGATACAAAGATAGGTGGAGGAGCGGGTAGTGTTGAGGAAACAGAGAGCCTGCAGAGAGACTTAGATAGCTTAGGGGAATGGGCAAAGAAGTGGCAAATGTAATACAATGTTGGAAAGTGTACGGTCATGCACTTTGGTGAAAGAAATAAACAGGCAGACTATTATTTAGATGGGGAGAGAATTTAAAATGCTGAGATGCAAAGGGACTTGGAAGTCCTTGTGCAAGATACCCTGAAGGTTAACCTCCAAGACGAGTCAGTTGTGAAGAAGGCGAATGCAATGTTGGCATTCATTTCTAGAGGTATATAATATAAGAGCTGGAATCTGATGTTGAGGCTCTATAAGGCACTCATGAGACCACACTGGAGTATTGTGTGCAGTTTTGGGCTCCTTATTTTAGAAAGGATATACTGACATTGGAGAGGGTTCAGAGAAGATTCATGAGAATGATTCCAGGAGTTAAAGGGTTACCATATGAGGAACGTCTGGCAGCTCTTGGGTTGTATTCCCTTGAGTTCAGGAGAATGGGGGTGGGGGGGGGAATCTCATAGAAACATTCCGAATGTTAAAATGCCTGAACCGATTAGATATGGCAAAGTTATTTCCCACGGTAGGGGAGTCCAGGACAAGAGGGCACGACTTCAGGATTGAAGGACATCCTTTTAGAACTGAAATCTAGAGAAATTACTTTAGTCAGAGAGTGGTAAGTCTGTGGAATTTGTTGCCATGAGCAGCTGTGGAGGCCAGGTCATTGTGTGGATTTAAGGCAGAGACAGACAGGTTCTTGATTAGGCAAGCATCAAAGGGTATGGGGAGAAGGCAGGGGAGTGGGGACGACTGATAGAATTGGATCAGGCATGATTGAATGGTGGAGCAGTCTCGATGGGCCAAAAGGACTACTTCTGCTCCTATATCTTATGGTCTTATTATCTCTAGTACACTAATACTAATTATTAGTAATTATGCAATTACTGCATAATTGCATATCTGCAACTATGTCCAATCATCTGCCTGCCCTTCTTGACAGTCTGACTGCATGTTAACTTTGCTTCTTCTTTAAAAAACCATCTTGAGTCCCTCCACTCAGGTTCCCGCCTCCCTGCCAAATTAATTTAAACTCTGCCGAATAGCCCTAACAAACCTGTTCATGAGAATATTGCTTCCCCTTGGGTTCAGGTGCAACCTGTCACTTTTGTAAAGGTCATACCTCCCTCAGAAGAGATCCCAATGATCCAAAAACCTGAAGCCCTGCCCCATGCACCAGCTTCTCAGCCACGCATTAATCTACCAAATCAACCTGTTTCTACCTTCACTGGTGCCAGGCACAGGCAGCAATCCAGAAATTACTACCCTGGAGGTCCTATTTCTCAACTTTCTTTCTAGCTCTCTAAATTCTCTTTTCAAAGGTTTCAAATGTTACAAAGGTTGAATTTAATGTCAGAGAAATGTATACAATATACCTACATCCTGAAATGTTTTTTCCTCGCAAACATCCACGAAAACAGAGAAGTGCTCCAAAGAATGAACGACAGTTAAATTTGAGAACCCCAAAGTCCCTCCCCCAGTTCCCCCCTCCTGCGTGTAAGTGGCAGTGAGCAATGATCCCCCTCCCCCACCAGCAAAAAAAAAGTGCATCGATACCATCACTGAGCCCAAGTGCGTGCTAAGCAATAGCAAAGACCTTTTCAGGACCTCTTTGCTTTTCCTTCTTATGTCATTGGTACCAATATTTACCAAGGCATCTGGCTATGCACCTTCCTTCCCCAAAATGTTGTGGACAAGATCTGAGATGCCCCTAACCCTGGCACCTGGGAGGCAACATACCATTTGGGTATCCTGTTCATGTCCACAGAATCTCCTGTCTGTTCCTCTGACTATTGAGTCCCTATCACTACCACATTCCACTCCTCCTCTCTCCCTTTCCCTTCTGCACCACAGACCCATGTTCCATGCCTGTAACCCAGTTTCCATGGCATTCCCTTGAGAGATCATCCAATGGTCACAGGGGTGCTCTGCACTAACTGCCAATTCAGATTTCCATTCCTCCTGACAGACACCCAGTTACTGGCCTCCTGCAACTTTGGGGTGACTACTTCCCTGTAACTCTGATCGATGATCTCGTCACTCTCCCGTTCAAGCCGAAGATCATCCAGCTGCTACTCCAGATCCCTAACACGGTCTTCAAGGAGCTGCAGCCGGATGCACTTCACGCAGATGTAGTTCTCCGGGGAGACTCTGGCTCTTACCAGGACTCCAACATCTGGCATGAAGAACACACAACAGCCATTTACTACACTAGGTACAGTAAGAGAGAGAAAAAAAGGGAACTTTAACAGAAGTTTACCCAGAGCCAATGCCTCTTCTGAGCCAAAGCCTGACACTCCTACTCTCACCACCAGGCCTACTCCCAACAATGGCCACCCTGCTTGTCACTTCTGTACTTTTAAACAAGCTTCACTGACCTGTGAGAAACCTCGTTGCTATGGCCTGCTCTTGCCGTTGATTGGACAGCTGGAAGTTCATCTGTCTTATTCCGTATAATGCTCACATTCAAATATAACACCCTTCCAATTTTGTCTGCCTTTTACATTCCAACTCATCCTATTGACTGTAATTTTGTCCTATCAACAGCCTCTCCTCACTACACATTGCCTCTGTTTGTAAACCAGCTACCTCATCTTCAGCACAATCATCTGCCTTTCCTACATCTTGTATTGAAATGTAGGCAGCTCAAGACACTAGTTGCACCATGTTCAACCTTTTGATTCCTAACTTTGTCTGAGTCCTTACCAACATCTGCCTCCACAACCTCTTCACTAACTGTTCTGGCACTCTGGTTCCAATCTCCCTGCAACTGTAGTTTAAACGCCACCATGCAGCATTAACAGACCTTCTTGCTAGGATGTTTGTCCCCTCCAGTTCAGGTGCAAACTGTCCCTTCAGTACAGGTCCCATCTTCCCTGGAAGAGTGACCAATGATCCAAAAATCTTATGCTCTCCTTCTGACATCAACTCCTTAGCCACATGTTAAACTGTATAATCATCCTCGTTTTGGCCTCACTAGCACGTAGCAATCCTGAGACCATAACCTTGGAGGTCCTTCCCTTTAACTTAGCACCTAACTCCCTATGAATTGATATAACAGCATAAAAGGAGTTGTCTCAACACTGACCCTGGCACCCAGGAGGCAACATACCATCTGGGAATCTGTTCCCGCCCACAGATCCTCCTGTTCGTTCCCCTAATGGATCCCCATCACCACAGCCTGTCTCTTCTTCTTCCTGCCCACCTGAGTCACAGAGCCAGACTCAATGCCAATACCCAACCATTGTGACTTTATTCTGTTAGGTCAACCCCCACCCCTAGCAGTATCCAAAGTGATATACCTGTTATTGAGGGAGACGGTCACAGGGGTACACTGCACCCACTCCATAACACCCTTCCCCTTCCTGACTGTCACCCAGTTTGCTGTCCTTCTGCACCTTGGGTGTAACTACCTATGTGTCTTATCTATCACCTCCTCAGCCTCCCAAATGATACAGAGTTCATCCAGTTTCAGCTCCAACTCCTTAACACGGATGTTTAGAAGCTGCAGCTGGATGCATTTATGGCATTTGTAGTCGTCAGAGACACTGGAAGTCTCCCTGCCTTCGCACATCCAGCAAGAGGAGAATTTCACTACCCTGCCTGGCATCTCTCTGTCCTAGCTGAGCAGATATAAAGAAGGGGGGAAAAAAATCACCACTCTGACTCTGTCCACTTGACACAGCTGTTGTGACAATGGCTACTGTGCTTGCCCATGCCTTTCTTTAATTTGCTCTTGCTAATCAATCTCCAACACTGATTGGTCGCAGGTCAATGCTCTTATTCACTGTAGCAACCTGCTGCTGCTTTTTCTACCTAGGCAGTGGACCGGAATGAAATCCCCTTCTCTCAAAACTTCCAATGTTTGGATTGGTTGCTGGACAAAGGGGAAAGCGTGAGCAATTCAAGTTCCTGGGAGTCAAGATCTCTAAAGATGTAACTTGGACCCAATATATTGATGCAGCTATAAAAGAAGAAAGACAGAGACTATATTTCATTAGGAGTTTGAGGAAATTTGGCGTCACCTAAAACACTTGAAAACTTCTACAGATGTACCTGGGAGAGGATTCTGACTAGTTGCCCCATTTTCTGGTATGGGGAGTGAGCTATTGTACAGGATCAAAAGAAGCTACAGGAAGTTATAAAATGAATCAGCTCCATTATGGGTACCAGCCCCTGTAGACATCTTCAAGGAGTGGTGCCTCAGAAAGGCAGCATCGATTATTAAGGACCTTCATCATCCAGGTTATGCTCTCCTTTCATTGTTACCATCAGGAAGGAGGTACGAAAGCTTGAAGGCACACATTTAGCAATTCAGGAACAGCTTCTTTCCCATCTGCCATCTGATTTCTAAATGGACATTGAGACCATAAGATACAAGATATAGGAGCAGAATTAGGCCATTTGGCCCATTGAATATGCTCCACATTTTCAAAAAATCGCTCCTTCCTGTCACCCATGACATTGAATCCATGAACACTACCTCACTTTTTAAAATATTATTCTGTTTTTGCACTATTTTTAATTTAACTATTTGATATACATATATACTGTAAATGATTTACCTTTTTTTCTGTATTAGCATATACTACTGCCACAAAGTTAACAAATTTCATGACATTTGCTGATAATGTTAAACCTGATTCTTACATATAAGCAACGATTGAAAGCTCTGGGCCTGTATTCAATGGTGGCAGGGATCTCATTGAAACCGATTGAATGTTGAAAGGCCCTGATAGAGTGGATATGAACAGGATGCTTCCTTTGGTGGGAGAGTCTAGGACCGGAGGGCACAACTTGAAAATAGAGGGACATCCATTTAGAACAGAGATGCGGAGGAATTTCTTTAGCCAGTGGATGATGACTCTCTGGAATTCGTTGCCAGAGGTGGCTGTGGAGGCCAGGTTACTGGGTGTACTGAAGATGGAGGTTGTTAGGTTCTTGATTAGTCACAGCATGAAAGGTTATGGGGAGAAGGCAGGAGAATGGGGTTAAGGAGGAAATGGATCAGCCATGATGAAATAATGGAGCAGACTTGATGGGTCCAATGCTGTTCCTGTGTCGTTGTTGTTGCGCGAACAGAGTCATCAGAGAGAAGTACTGGTAGATATGAAGCAGCCAATTTATCCAACAAAATGAGATGCAGCAGGCTCCAGATGGAGATGTTTTTTGAGGAAGAAGGTCTCCTTGACCCAGAACTGCATAGTGTTTTATATGCCAAAGAATAAAGAAAATTCAGAACAATTCCAAATATTCGGAGCAAGGCAGCTGCGAGTGAATTGCTGAATTTTCAGAGCGAAGGGAGTTTTTTACTACTCGGATTAAAGAGAGGTGAGACTGTGCTGGTGTGTGACATCAGCCAGTAGAGTGCAAAAGGTTTAAAAAGAGGACCGCCATATCCAGCAGGCAGTGGAGTGAGAGGCAGCAGAGTGACAGGGCTTTGGCTCAACGGGTTTAGGTGGTAACGGGACAAGGTGAGGTAGGAAGTATGTGTGTGAGGCCAGTTTTCTGTGCTCAGTGTCAGATGTGGGAGGTCCTGGAGTCTCCCAGCCTCCCGGACGGCCATATCTGCACCCAGTGTGTCGAACTGCAGCTCCTAAGGGATTGAGTTAGGGAACTGGAGCTGCAGCTCGATGGCCTTCATTTGGTCAGGGAGAGTGAGGAGGTGATAGAGAGGAGTTATAGGCAGGTAGTCACACCAGGGCCACGGATACAGAGAAGTGGGTCACAGTCAGGAGGGGAAAGGGGAAGAGGCAGGTACTAGAGAGTACCCCTGTGGCTGTACCACTTGACAATAAGTCCTCCTGTTTGAGTACTGTTGGGGGGGACAGCCTACCTGGGGGAAGCAACAGTGGCCGTGCCTCTGGCACAGAGTCTGGCCCTGTGGCTCAGAAGGGTAGGGAAAGGAAGAGGAAGGCAGTAGTGACAGGGGACTCTATAGTTAGAGGGTCAGACCCGCAATTCTGTGAATGCAGGAAAGAAACTCAGATGGTAGTTTGCTTCCCAGGGTCCAGTATGTTTCGGATCGCGTCCAAGATATCCTGCGGTGGGAGGGAGAACAGCCAGAGGTTGTGGTACATATTGGTACCAATGACATAGGTAGGAAAAGGGAAGAGGTCCTGAAAAAAGACTACAGGGAGTTAGGAAGAAAGTTGAGAAGCAGGACCGCAAAGGTAGTAATCTCAGGATTACAGCCTGAGCCACACAACAGTGAGAATAGGAATAGGATGAGATGGAAGATAAATGCATGGCCGAGAGATTGGAACAGGGGGCAGGGATTCAGGTTTCTGGATCATTGGGACCTCTTTTGGGGCAGGTGTGACCTGTACAAAAAGGACAGGTTGCACTTGAATCCCAGGGGGACCAATATCCTGGTGGGGAGGTTTGCTAAGGCTACTGGGGAAAGTTTAAACTTGAATTGTTGGGGGGTGGGAACCGAACTGAAGAGACTGGGGAAGAGGTTAACTCACAAATAGGGAAAGCTTGTAGACAGTGCGAGAGGGAGGACAGGCAGGTGATAGAGAAGGGACGTGCTCAGACCAAAGGCTTGAGATGTGTCTATTTTAGTGTTGTGAGCAAAGC
Organism: Hypanus sabinus; assembly: GCF_030144855.1. Taxonomy (NCBI): domain Eukaryota; kingdom Metazoa; phylum Chordata; class Chondrichthyes; order Myliobatiformes; family Dasyatidae; genus Hypanus; species Hypanus sabinus. The sequence goes on from NC_082711.1 coordinate 181,794,490, forward strand.
AGATGAGCTTAGAGCGTGGATCAGTACTTGGAGATATGATGTGATGGCCATTACAGAGACTTGGATGGCTCAGAGACAGGAATGGTTACTTCAAGTGCTGGGTTTTAGATGTTTCAGAAACTACAGGGAGGGAGGTAAAAGAGGTGTGGGCATGGCACTGTTGTTCAGAGATAGTATCACAGCTGCAGAAAAGGTGGATGCCATGGAGGGATTGTCTACGGAGTCTCTGTGGGTGGAGGTTAGGAACAGGAAGAGGTCAATAACTTTACTGGGTGTTTTTCATAGGCTGCCTAACAGTAACAGGTATATCGAGGAGCAGATAGAGAAACAGATCCTGGAAAGGTGTAATTATAAGAGTTATCGTGATGAGAGATTTTAATTTCCCAAATATTGACTGGCATCTCCCTAGAGCAAGGAGCTTAGATGTGGTGGAGTTAGTTAGGTGTGTTCAGGAAGGTTTCTTGACACAATATGTAGATAAGCCTACAAGAGCAGAGGCTGTACTTGATTTGATATTGGGAAATGAACCTAGTCACGTATCAGATCTCTTAGTGGGAGAGCATTTTGGAGATAGTGATCATAATTCTATCTCCTTTACATTAGCATTGGAGAGAGATAGGAACAGACAAGTTAGAAAAGCATTTAATAGGAGTAAGGGGAATTACGAGGCTATCAGGCAGGAAATTGGAGGCTTAAATTGGAAAAAGTTGTTCTCAGGGCAAATATCCAGGGAATATTTGTGTGGAGTTCTACATAGGTACATTCCAATGAGACAGGGAAGATATGGCAGGGTACAGGAACCGTGGTGTACAAAGGTTGTAATAAATCTAGTCAAAAAGAAAAGAAAAGCTTACAAAAGGTTCAGAGAGCTAGCTAATGTTAGAGATCTAGAAGATTATAAGGCTTTTAGGCAGGAGCTTAAGAAAGAAATTAGGACAGCAAGAAAGGGCCATGAGAAGGTTTTGGCGGGCAGAATTAAGGAAAACCCCAAGGCATCCTACAAGTATCTGAAGAATAAGAGGATAAGACGTGAAAGAATAGGACCTATCAATTGTGACAGTGGGAAAGTGTGTATGGAACCGGAGGAACTAGCAGAGGTACTTAATGAATACTTTTCTTCAGTATTCACAATGGAAAAGGATCTTGGTGATTGTAGTGATGACTTGCAGCAGACTGAAAAGCTTGAGCATGTAAATATTAAGAAAGAGGATGTGCTGGAGCTTTTGGAAAGCATCAAGTCGGATAAGTCACCAGAACTGGATGCAATGTACCCCAGGCTACTGTGGGAGGTGAGGGAGGAGATTGCTGAGCCTCTGGCGATGATCTTTGCATCATCAATGGAGACAGGAGAGGTTCCAGAGGATTGGAGGGTTGCAAATGTTGTTCCTTTATTCAAGAAAGGGAGTAGAGATAGCCCAGGAAATTATAGACCAGTGAGTCTTACTTGAGTGGTTGGTAAGCTGATGGCGAAGATCCTGAGAGGCAGGATTTATGAATGTTTGGAGAGGTATAATATGATTAGGAGTAGTTAGCATTGTTTTGTCAAGGGCAGGTCATGCCTTACAAGCCTGATTGAATTTTTTGAGGATGTGACTAAACACATTGATGAAGGAAGAGCAGTAGATGTAGTGTATATGAATTTCAGCAAGGCATTTGATAAGATACCCCATGCAAGGCTTACTGAGAAAGTAAAGAGGCATGGGATCCAAGGGGGTATTGCTTTGTGGATCCAGAACTGGCTTGCTCACAGAAGGCAAAGTGTGGCTGTAGACGGGTCATATTCTCCATGGAGGTCTGTCACCAGTGGAGTGCCTCAGGGATCTGTTCTGGGACCCTTACTCTTCATGATTTTTATAAATGACCTGTATGAGGAAGTAGAGGGATGGGTTGGTAAGTTTGCTGATGACACAAAGGTTGGAGGTGTTGTGGATAGTGTGGAGGGACATCAGAGATTACAGCAGGACATTGATAGAATGCAAAACTAGATTGAGAAGTGGCAGAGAGTTCAACCCAGATAAGTGTGAAATGGTTTATTTTAGTAGGTCAAATATGATGGCAGGATATAGTATTGGTGGTAAGACTCTTGGCAGTGTGGAGGATCAGGGGGATCTCGGGGTCCGAGTCCTTAGGACGCTTAAAGCAGCTGTGCAGTTTGACTCTGTGGTTAAGAAGGCATATGGTGTATTGGCCTTCATCAATTGTGGAATTGAATTTAGGAACCAGGAGGTAATGTTGGAGGTATATAGGACCCTGGTCAGACCCCACTTGGAGTACTGTGCTCAGTTCTGGTCGCCTCACTACAGGAAGGTTGTAGAAGCCATGGAAAGGGTGCAGAGGAGATTTACAAGGATATTGCCTGGATTTAGGAGCATGCCTTATGATAATAGGTTGAGTGAACTGGGCCTTTTCTCCTTGGAGCGAAGGAATATGAAAGGTGACCTGATAGAGGTGTACAAGATGATGAGAGGCATTGATCATGTGGATAGTCAGAGGCTTTTTCCCAGTGTTGAAATGGTTGCCACAAGAGGACACAGGTTTAAGGTGCTGGGGAGTAGGTACAGAGAAGATATCAGGGGTAATTTTTTTACTCAGACAGTGGTGAGTGTGTGTAATGGGATGCTGGCAACAGTGGTGGAGGTGGATACGATCAGGTCTTTTAAGAGGCTTTTAGTTAGGTGCATGGAGCTTAGTAAAATAGAGGGCTACAGGTAATTTCTAAGGTAGGGACATGTTCAGCACAACTTCGTGTGCCAAAGGGCCTGTATTGTGCTGTAGGTTTTCTATGTTTCTATTTACAATGAACTACTCCCCACTTTCACACCTCCCTCCTCTGCACCCACACTACACACAAATCAATGAATTTAAATCAGCAATGACTGCTCTTCCAGTGAGCTAGGTTCATGATTCTTAGGACCCCATTGTTCAAAGTTGAATTATAGATTTAATTATCAATGCATATTCAGTTCTAAAGTTGGTCGCTGCAGTCAATATTCACTATTGGTCCTAACCCCCAAAAATGGCTTAGCAGAATTGTAGCAAGTTAGAGAGTACCTTTGGCGAGAAATGAACAGTCAGGTTTCAGGCTGACAGCCTTCTTCAGGACTGGAAAGAAAGGGGGCAGTAACTAGTGTAGAATTCTGTGGAATTTGTTGCCATGACTGGTTGTGGAGGCCAAGTCATTGGATGCATTTAAGGCAGAGATAGATAGGTTCTTGATTAGCCAGGGCATCAAAGGGTATGGGGTGAAGGCAGGTGAGTGAAGATGATTGGAAAAATTGGATCAGCCCATGATTGAATGGCTGAGCAGACTTGATGGGCTGAGTGGGCTACTTCTGTTCCTATATCTTATGGTCTAAAAGATTGGATGGGGTGGGGGAGGCAGTACAAGCTGGCAGGTGATAGGCAAGACCCAGTGAGGGGAGGAGAGGTATTACAGAGAATGGTGTGGAAAGTGGGAGGTGACAGGTGTGAGAGTTAAAGGGCTGAAGGAATCTGATAAGAGAGGACGGTAGAATAAAGGGAAGATGGGGAACCAGAGGAAGGTCGTGAGGTCAGGGAAGGGATGAGAAGAAGGATAAAAAAGTAGGGAAAAAAGGGGGGGGTATGAAAACAGAAGTAAGCAGTTACAGTAAGTTAGAGAAATAAAGAACACGCCGTCAGTTGGAGACTACCAAGATGGAATATGAGGCGTTGCTCTTCTGACTTGTATCTGGCCTCATCGTGTCAATAGAGACGGCTGTAAACAGATGTGCCAGTGTGGGAACAGGTGTTCACAGGGATATCCTTGGTGTTTCAGAGGATTGGAGTGAAGGTGCTTTAAGTGTCCCCCAATTTGTGTCTGATCTCAGTAATGTAGAGGAGATTGCTGGGAGCACTGGATATAAATTACACCAACAGATTCGCAAGTGAAGTGCTGCTTCACCTGGAAGGACTGATTGGAGTCCTGAATGGTGTTGAGGGGAGAGATATCGGGGCAGGTGCAGTGCATGGTTGCAAAGATCAGTTCCAGGAGGTTGGCTTCAAAATTCTATTGCAGGCGCATAATGCTCAGTTCTCCTTGAACTGAACAATCTCTCAGCCTGGAATATATTTAATATCTCAGTACTGCTCTCTTGTGTAGAATTACAAAGTTCTACAACTAAGGGGAAGAGGGAATCCTCATCAACACAATCTGAAAATGGCATGCTTGTTAATGTGATACAAATCCCTCAAGCTCTTTAATCTTCCAACTGGGTACCATTTCTCTGCATCGGTCTCACCTCAATTGATTCTGCTTAATATGAAGATCTTTCATTTTTTTAAATTGAATCTACGGAATGCTCTGTCACAGACTGTGGTGGAGGCTGAGGCCAAGTCCATGGGCACATTCAATGCCGAAGCTGATTATTTCCTGATCAGTCAGGGCATCAAGGGATATGGTGAGAAAGCAAACGTATGGGTTTGAATGAGATCTGGGATCAGCCATGATGAAATGGCGAAGCGGAATTGATGGGATGAATGGCCTAATTCTGCTCCTATGTCTAACGATCTTATGGTCTAAATTCCACACAACACAGGAAATAGAACCCACCCACTCTCACAGAACAATGCTTAATCCCATAAACAAGTTTAATGAACCTTCACTACATTTCACTGCAATTTTTAAAAAAGTCTGTAGAGTTGCAGAGTTTGCACTTCATCCCTTTAGAATGAAGGCCAATGTTTCACAGGTTTTCTTTGACAGCAATATTTAGTCCAGTATCTTGTCAACAGTATTCTACATTCTCCTATTTTATATTGCACCTGGCATTTTTTTGTCCTGATGAAGGGCCTTGGCCCAAAATATCGACTGATTATTTCTCTCCATAGATGCTGCCTAATCTGTTGAGTTCCTGCAGCATTGTGTGCGCTCATGTGTGTCATCTTTTTGGCCTGCTAAACTCTCCAGCATTTTGTGTGTGTTGCTCGGAGTTCCAACATCTGCAGATTTTCTCTTGTTTATCATATATATCCATATGCTGCATTTGTCAATTCTTTGATGTCTGACTCACAAACTTATCTAACCTTCCCCTTGCTGCCATACCTCTCCAGTTACTTGTACCTGCCAAAACATCACAAAATAAATCAAAGCCTTGAGACCTGTGACCAACCACCCCTCTGGCTGTTCTGGTTGACTGGAAGATGTGGGAGAAGAGCCTATTTATATATGTACTGGATTAAACGCAGTACATTGGTAACTACTTGTACCACGAAAAAGGGTCTACTTTTATTTGTACATGCATCATGGAGAGAACCTAACCCTAAAGCCACTCAGGCTGAAAGGTTTGCTATGTGAGATTGAACTGTGGAGTAAATCAGGGCTCACGTTACCTACCTTTGCTTCTGTTTCTAATGACCTTATCTAGCTATGTTTTCTTCGAATCCGAAGGACTACCACTAATATCTAGCCAGAGGTTAAAACCCCACCCTCGTATTGATGTAGCCGAATCAGCATGAAGCACAATAGAAACTTGAAACAGACTGGAGTGATAGATTACCTGTCACCAGAGACAGCAAGGCTCAAGCAAAACTGCCACTTCCTGTCTGATGCTCTGGTGTCAGTGACTAAGTGATGAAATACCACCTGTTGTATAGGGTTTACAACCACTGACATATGGGAGACCAATAATGTTCAGATAAAGCAGCTGAACATGAGCAGGAGGGATGGACAAGACAGGGAGACAGAGGGAAGTGTCAGAGGCGGAGAGAGTAGAGGAGGAAAATAATGTTCCTGATAGCACGCCAGTGAATACACATTAGAAAGCTAATCAGGGAAACCTATATCTCACCAGTAAGTGTTGAGACTGATACAGTTAACAATTGCTCAACAGTCACCATAAGACATAGGAGCAGAATTAGGTCATTCAGCCCATTGAGTCTGCTCCGCCATTCCATCATGCCCTTTCCTTGGCTTTTATGCAGTCCTCAACTTTCCTTGTCAGCCACAGTTGCCTACCCTGCTATTTGAGAACTACTACTTCTGTGGGACTTATCTATTCAGCGCTTTGTGAACTATTCCCAGAAACTTCAGCCAAGTCCGCTCTACCATCATGCCCACCAGTATCTTTCTCTAAACCACCATGGCAAGCATCTCTTTTGAACCTCTGTAATTCCCTTTATTCCACTGAGATACTGAAACATGTGACTTCCCATCCCTCTGCTGTATTAGTTTAAACCATTCCTAACAGCTCTAGGAAACCTGTTGCAAGGATATTGGCCCCCTCAGATTCAAGGGCCACCTATCCCTTTGGTACAGGTCTCACCTACCCCAGAAGAGGTCCCAAATTCCAGAAATCTGAATCCCAGTCCCCTACTCCAGTTCTTAAGCCAGGCACTTATCTGCCACCTCATTCTATTCCTATCCTCACTGTCACATGGCTCAGCCAGCAATCCCGATATTACTACCATTGAGGTCCTGCTTCTCAGTTTCCTTCTGAACTCCCTGGATTCTGTATTCAGGATCTCCTCCCTTTTTCTATCTATGTCGTTGGTGGCAATATATACCACGACTTCTGTCTGATGACCCTCCCTTTTCAGGATATTGTGGATGCATTCAGAAACATTGCAGATCCTAGCACCTGAGAGGCAAATTACCATCCGTGTTTCTTTTTCATATCTACAGAATTGCCCATCTGTCCCTCTAATATAGAGTCCCCTATTACTGCTATCATCCTCTTCAGTTCCCTACCTTTCTGAGCCACAGGGCCAGACTCAGTGCCAGAGGCATGGCCACTGTTGCTTCCCCCAGGTAGGTCTCTCCCTCATCACCCCAACAGTTCTCAAAATGGAGTACAGGGTACTCTCCTCTATCTGATGTTCTCCCTTCCCTCTCCTGACAGTCACCCATTTATCTGTCTCCTTTAGCCTCAGGGTGACTACCTCCCTGTAGCTCCTGTCTACCACTGCCTCACTTTTCCCAACAAGGCAAAAGTTATCAAGCTGCAGCTTCAGTTCCCTAATACGGTCTCTAAGGAGATGCATATCGATGCATCTGGTGCAAACGTGGTCATCGGGGAGGCTGGTGGTCTCCCAGAAATCCCATATCTGACACCCAGAACAGAACACTGGGCCTGTTGACATACCCCTTATTCTCTCAAGAGTTAAATAAGAAAAAAAGAAACAAGGAATGAACTTACCTACTTACCTTGCCTCCACTTATTCTTACCAAAGCTCTGTTGAGCCAAAGCCTTACCACTCCGATGATGACCGCTCCACTAGATGGTAGTCTTTCTTTTCTGGAGACTGGGTTTTTAAAGCTCTTTGCTGGACTTGTGTGGGGACGCTTCTACTGAAGAATAGCTGACTAACTTGTCCTGAATTCAGAAGTGGTGACAAAGGACAGCCAAGATATAACCTCTTCTACCTACAGTTGTAGACACTTCCAGTCTGCAAACTGCTGTCTCATAGAGACTGATTTGTTTTAAGCAATCCAACAACATGACTCACTCAAATGTTTCTTAATCAAGGTATTTATTTACATCAAGTAATTCAAACAACTAACGAGGAAGAATAATCAGGGACAGGATTAAATAGTTTTTTTAAAAACATGGACTCAGGAAAGTTGAGGACAGACCCTTTAAAGGTAAACACCGCTCATCTATCTCCATGATATTTTTTGATGAGGCAAGTGAAGCTGATGAAGGCAAACCAATTTACTCAGCATACGCAGACTTCCAAAAAGTGTTTGAAAACATGGTGATGCCCAATAGTTATGCTGCTATAAATGGGAGTGTAACTGTGCTAATAAGGATATGGGCTGAGAATTAGGAAGATAAGGAAAAAAAATCTGCTGGAGGAACTCAGCTGTGTCTTCATGTTGATCAATAGCTGCTTTTCAGGCTGGAGAGAGAGACAGACTCATTCTCTTATGAAACAAAGCAGGACCGTAACTCTTCTTCAGAGATAATCAAAACTTTTAGATGACAAAATCTGGTAGTGTGGTAAATAGTGAGGAGGTTACTGACAGATGAAGAGGATAAATAGGCAAACAAGATTTATTGCAGAATGCAAGTTGATCCTTTTGGCAGGAAGAATGATAATAAAACAGGTAAATTCTGAAGGCTGTGGGAACAGATTGCTCTGGGCAAATTATGCACACATTTATGAAGCTGGCAGTTCAGGCAGAATAGAGCACTGAGAATTAAAGAGAAAGTTAATGTTGAACCTCTATAAAACTCTGGGGGGACTACAGCCAAATTTCATCTGCAGGAGGAATGTGATGATTGTAGAGAGAATACAAGAATGCTATGTAGAAAAATCAAAGGGTGAGGGGCATCAATCACACAGGTCAACTGAAGCTAAGGATTATCTCCTTACAAAACTTAGACGGCAGAAAGACAATGGATGGAGTGGCTTCATTCTGCCTTTAACGCCACAGCTGAGAATCAGAGTGCAGTATAATGACAGGCAGATCTTGTATCACATTCTCTGCCTTGGCAAGGCTTTGAGGAGACTGGACAGTTGACATTCCTTCCTGAATGTGGTGATGTTGATATGGGTGTCTATGCTGAACTATGTTGTTAACAGACATATTGAGCAATACAGCAAGCACCTTCTTATATTCTGAAGATTATCTCAATTATTTTTACAGCTGATGCCTTCAAGTCAATGGTGGACAAGTCTCTGGTGCTTGTCACCAGGATTACTCCTCTTCTTGCCTCTGAGCCATGCCATAGGATCTTTTAATGGCCAAGGAATAAGGTTTCATCTTAAAGATCTCTTCTATAATGATGTGGTGTTCCCCTTGGAAGGTACTGAAATGTTACCCTGGATTAGATGCAGAAACATGGGTTTAGCAGGAATTCCAGCATTTGTTTCAGCCAATACCCTGGATTTGGGTCAGATCATGGGCTTGTACACCTTGTTCTTTATTAGTCTGAAGGTTCAAGCTCATTCTTCTTTGCATGCAACAGACTGGAGAGCTAGATTCAGCGTCAGATTTGTGGCCTTGTACACTTCGTCCTGTTCTACGTTAGTCTGTAGGCTCAAACTCCTTCTCATTGGCATGCAACAGAGTAGTCAGTTGCTGGTTGGAGACTCTCAGCTGGCGGAGCGTTCCCATGGCTTGGCACAGATAAACAGCAAGGAGATGTTTACACTACAAAATGCACAGTAATGTCAAGAGTAGAGGGACAGTCAACAAGGGAAACAAGTAAATCATCATTCCCTTCTCCTGTCTGGATAAACAATGATCCTTCCATACAAAATAACCCCATCCTCTGACACTTTCCAAGGAAAAGTTCCACATACAAAACTGTCTTTTTTTCACTAAATCATAAACACAAGAGATTCTGCAGATGATGGAAATCCAGAACAAAACACATTTTCAAAGGGCTTATAAACATGTTTTAATATAAAAATATGGAGCATACTTCCAGGTCTCTCAAGTCTGCTGTATCATTCAATATCCTAGTGGTTTGTCCATTTTATCACAGTCACAACTGATCCTTATATCCTGCAGTAGACCGCAGACACTGGAATCTGGAGCAACAAACAATCTACTAGAGGAACTCAGCAGTCAGGCAGCATGTATGAGGAGGAAGGAATTCTCAACATTTCATTCAGGTTGAAACTGTGTACCAGGACAGAGTGGAGAAGATAAGTGACAAATATAAAGAGGAGAAGAGAAGTGGCAAGAGAAGGGAAGATTCAGAGGTGACTGAGGAGGGGTGTAAGATGACAGGCTGATCATATCAGATAGGGGTAGGGAGCAGAGTGGAGTAGGTAAGATACGAGAGATTGGACAAGCAGATGGAGCAAGGTGCAGTGGCGTGGATGGGGAACAGGAGATCGGAGAGAACTGCAAATCATCTAGTAACCAAAAAAATCAATCTCATACGTAAATATATTCAAAGATTGGATGGATAGCCTAGCAGAAAAGACAGTGGATCAGCAATGGCAGGTATTCTTGGGAATAATGCACAAGGTGAAAAATCAGTTCATCCCCCAGAGAAGGAAGGATTCAAAGGGGGGAAAGGGGCCACAGTGGTTGACAAAGGAAGTCAGAGATTGCATAGCATTAAAAAAAAGGAAGTATGACAGAGCTAAGGTGAGTGGGAGGACGGATGATTGGGAAGTTTTTAAGGAACAACAGAACTTAACTAAAAAGACAATACGGGGAGAAAAAATGAGGTACAAACGCAAGCTAGCCAGGAATATAAAGGAAGATAACAAAAGCTTTTTTAGGTATGTGAAGAGAAAGAAGATAGTTAGGAACAATGTTGGGCCCTTGAAGAATGAATTGGGTGAAATTGTTATGGGAAGCAGAGAAATGGCAGAAGAATTTAATGAGTACTTTAGATCTGTTTTCACTAAGGAAGACACAAGCAATCTCCCAGATGTATGTTTGGGCCAAAGACATAGGGTAACAGAGGAAATGAAACAAATTGACATTAGGAAGGAAACGATGATGAGAAAACTGATGGGACTGAAGGCTGACAAATCCCCAGGTCCAGATGGTCTGCATCCTAGGGTACTAAAGGAGGTGGTCCTGGAAGTTGCAGATGCATTGGTAATCATTTTCCAATGTTCCTTAGATTCAGGATCAGTTCCTGAGGATTGGAGAATGGCTAATGTTATCCCAATTTTTAAGAAAGGAGGGAGGGAGAAAACAGAGAACTATCAACCTGTCAGCCTGACATCGGTGGTGGGAAAGATGTTAGAGTCCATTATTAAGGATGAAATAGTGGCATATCTAGATAGCAGTGATAGGATTGGGCCGAGCCAGCATGGATTTACCAAGGGTAAATCATGCTTGACTAATCTGTTGGAGTTTTTCGAGGATGTAACCAGAAAGTTAGACAGGGGAGATCCAGTGGATGTAGTGTACCTCGACTTTCAGAAGGAATTTGATAAGGTCCCACATAGGAGATTGGTGGGTAAAATCAAAGCTCAGGGCATCGAGGGGAAGGCATTGACATGGATAGAAAACTGGTTGGCAGATAGAAAGCAAAGGGTAGCGGTGAATGGGTGTTTCTCGGAATGGCAGGTGGTGACTAGTGGGGTGCCACAGGGCGCGATATTGGGACCACAGCTGTTTACAATTTACGTCAATTTGGATGAAGGCATTGAAAATAACATCAGCAAATTTGCTGATGATACTAAGCTGGGTGGCAGGGTGACATGTGATGAGGATGTTAGGAGAATTCAGGGTGACTTGGATAGGCTGGGTGAGTGGGCAGATACTTGGCAGATGGCGTTTAATGTGATTAAGTGTGAGGTTATCCACTTTGGGAGTAAGAAAAGGAAGGCAGATTATTATCTGAATGGTGTAGAGTTAGGTAGGGGAGAAATACAAAGAGATCTAGGAGTCCTTGTTCATCAGTCACTGAAGGTGAATGAGCAAGTGCAGCAGGCAGTGAAGAAGGCTAATGGAATGTTGGCCTTTATTACAAAGGGAATTGAGTACAAGAGCAAGGAAATCCTTTTGCATTTGTACAGAGCCCTGGTGAGACCTCTGCTGGAGTACTGTGTACAGTTTTGGTCTTCAGGGTTAAGGAAGGACATCCTGGCTGTAGAGGAAGTGCAGCGTAGATTCACGAGGTTAATTCCTGTGATGTCTGGACTGTCTTACGCAGAGAGGTTAGAGAGACTGGGCATGGACACGTTGGAATTAAGGAGATTGAGAGGGGATCTGATTGAAACATATAAGATTATTAAGGGATTGGACAAGATAGAGGCAGGAAATATGTTCCAGATGCTGGGAGAGTCCAGTACCAGAGGGCATGGTTTGTGAATAAGGGGTAGGTCATTTAGGACAGATTTAAGGAAAAACTTCTTCTCCCAGAGAGTTGTGGGGGTCTGGAATGCACTGCCTCGGAAGGCAGTGGAGGCCAATTCTCTGGATGCTTTCAAGAAGGAGCTAGATAGGTATCTTATGGATAGGGGAATCAAGGGATATGGAGACAAGGCAGGAACCGGGTATTTGATCAGCCATGATCTCAAAATGGCGGTGCAGGCTCGAAGGGCTGAATGGTCTACTTCTGCACCTATTGTCTATTAGGTACCAAAAGCCCTTTGAGATAGAGAACTATACAACTCTTCACAGGAAGGATGGAGAACAGTCAGCCCTAATCCTCCTTCTGGACACTTCTGCTCAAGGAACCATCAGCAACCACACTGACAACGCAGCGGTTACACAACTGCGATTAATGGACAGGTAACAGCTGAAACAAAATCCCAGCCATTAGATCCTACAGGACCTTACGCTGCTAATCAGATAAATCATGTCATTAGTCAATCCATGTCAAAATCGGAAACCATTAGCTAGTAATCTAAACAGAGTAATTTGTAAATAATCTTTGGCACATGTATCTAAATATAACAGTCCAAAGCTATAAATTACTTTATGTATAACTGAACAAAGCACTCCACATGACTAACCTTAAGAGGCAAATTTTGATGTTCAGCCTGGCTATAAGCACTCCTTGCCTCTTGCAGACTCTGTCTGGTTTGGTTGGTAGGCTAACTGGCTACTGCTAATTGTCTCCGGTACGTCGCTGAGTGCTAGAACCTGGGGTGAGTTGATGGGAATGTGTGGAGATTAACATGGGATCAATGTAGGATTAGTGTAAATGGAACGGTTGATGGTTGTTGTAGACGTAACAAACTGAAGGGCCTATTCCCTGCTGGATCTATGGCTCTGCTTATTTTATCCAATTCTTTGCTCTGCCACTTTGACCTTGGTTTCACAGCTTTCTAATTTCTCCTTGTCTGAAATCTCTCAATGATAAGTAGGAAACAAGCGTATCCAATCTTGTATTCCCACTCTGATTGCTACATTAGCAAAGTACTGGAGACAGTATTCCAACTGGAATTGCACTGCAGCAGGGAAGCTTGCAGGACATGAGAGAGAACAGGAAAGAAATCTGTCTGGTTGATCTTAAATTCTTACCAATAGATGGTCATTTCTTCGTAAGACAGAGTATGTGAAAGCCACACATGAGCAGTAGAGGCAGGAACTGAGGCAGTGATACACCCGACCAGAGCTTCCTACAACCTAGTCAAACATAAGTGAGTACAATTAAGGCAAATGCAGAACAAAAAGCGTTTGATGAGGCTGGGAATGGTCTTGATTTCAGAGGATTCAGATCAGGGTTATCAAAAACAAAGCATTTAATATTCCAATGCAGCATTCAGTTCTAACGTTCCACTGGTGTGGAAACAGCACAGCCACTGGCACATGCATTACACTGGCTGTGTGATAACACATGCCCCATTCGCTACAGTGAGGACAATGTATGGGGATTTTCAGAAATAGTGTTATAGTCACAGGTACAGTTGGGAAAAATATAGAGTGGGCAGCTGATTAAAGCTGGATCATAAGGGAATGACTCAATGAGTACTGCACCAACCTGTTTATAATGCCTGTACAGAAAAGAGCAGGGACTTTTGGGAAATGGAAAAATGATTGCACTTGTAAAGTCTCAGCATTTCCAATAAAATTCAGCCTCAACATTTGCACTTCCATCCTTGTGAGTTTTTTCTTTCACATTTTATAGTCGTTTCCTTCCATCATAGGGCACAATACAAGAGCATAAACTCCCTTTTGGTGTAATCAAAGACCTAGGAAGAATCAGCACCATTCTGTTGCTGTACCTGCATGTCAGTATTCCTGCTGACAAGGAGGGATAGTGGGAGATCCCCAATGGTTATTGCAGGAAACATGAGTAGCCAGAGATAAACCATTCACCTCCTTGCCATCACTCTGTTTAGAGGTGACATTGCATAGACTCCAGCTGGGAGACAGATGGTGCAAGGTCCTCTGGGGTAATACCTGCATCAAACCACCTCTACAGATTCAGGTTATCCTGAAACCAGATCTATATGTAGACTGTAAGTATTGAGTCTATATCAGAATTTCATTATAGAACAGTACCGCACAGTACAGGCCCTAAGGCCCACAATGTTGTGCCGACCCTTAAACCCTGTCTCCCATATAACCTGCCCACCTTAAATTCCTCCATATACCTGTCTAGTGGTCTCTTAAACTTCACTAGTGTATCTGTCTCCACCACTGACACAGGCAGTGCATTCCACGCACCAACCACTGAGTAAAAACACCTTCCTCTAATATCCTCCTTGAACTTCCTGCCCCTTACCTTAAAGCCATGTCCGCTTGTATTGAGCAGTGGTGCCCTGGGGAAGAGGCGCTGACTGTCCACTCGTTATCTATTCCTCATAATATCTTGGATACTCTGCCATGTCTCCTCTCACCCTCCTTCTCTCCAGAGAGTAAAGTCCTAGCTCCCTTAATTTCTGATCATAATGCATACTCTCTAAACCAGGCAGCATCCTTGTAAATCTCCTCTGTACCCTTTCCAATGCTTCCATATTCTTCCTATAGTGATGTGACCAGATCTGGACACAGTACTCCCCGTGTGGTCTAATCAGAGTTTTATACAGCCGCATCATTTTTAAATTCTATCCCTCGACTTATGCAAGCTAACACTCCATAAGCTTTCTTAACTACCCTATCTACCTTAGATAGATAGAGTTAGGTACAGCTCTTAAAGATAGCAGAGTCAAGGGATATGGGAAGAAGGCAGGAACGGGGTACTGATTGTGGATGATCAGCCATGATCACAGTGAATGGTGGTGCTGGCTCAAAGGGCCAAATGGCCTACTCCTGCACCTATTGTCTATTGTCTACCTGTGAGGCAACTTTCAGGGATCTGTGGACATGTACCCCCAGATCCCTCTGCTCTCCACACTTCCAAGTATCCTGCCATTTACTTTGTACTCTGCCTTGGAGTTTGTCCTTCAAAGTGTACCACCTCACACTTCTCCTGGTTGAACTCTATCTGCCACTTCTTAGCCCACTTCTGCATCTTATCAATGTCTCTCTGCAATCTTCGACAATCCTCTACACTATCCTTTGCAAACTTGCCAACCCACCCTTCTACCCCCACATCCAGGTCGTTAATAAAAATCACGAAAAGTAGAGGTCCTAGAACCGATCCTTGTGGGACACTACTGGTCACAACCCTCCAATCTGAATGTACTCACTCCACCACGACCCTGTGCTTTCTGCAGGGAAGCCAATTCTGAATCTACCTGGTCAAATTTCTCTAGATCCCATGCCTTCTGACTTTCTGAATAAGCCTACCGTGTGGAACCTTGTCAAATGCCTTACTAAAATCCATGCAGATCACATCCACTACACTACCCTCATCTATATGCCTGGTCACCTCCTCAAAGAACTCTATCAGGCTTGTTAGACATTATCTGCCCTTCACCAAGCCATGCTGACTGTCCCTGATCAGACCATGATTCTCTAAATGCCCATTGATCCTATCTCTAAGAATCTTTTCCAACAGCTTTCCCACCATAGACGTAAGGCTCACTGGTCTATAATTACCCGGTCTATCCCTACTACCTTTTTTGAACAGCCGTTGATCATGGCTGATCCATTTTTCCTCTCAGCCCTAATCTTCAACCTTCTCCCCCTATCCCTTCACTCCCTGACCAATCAAGAATCTATCAACCTCTGCCTAAAATATTCATAAAGATTTGGCCACCACAGCTGTCTGTGGCAACGAATTCCACAGATTCACCGCTCTTTGGCTAAAGAAATTTCTCCTCAGCTCCATTTCAAAAGGACACCCCTCTGTTCTGAGGCTGTGTCCTCTGGTCCTAGACTCTCCCACCATAGGAAACATCCTCTTCACATCCACTCTATCAAGACCTTTCGATAGATTTCAATGAGGTCACCCCTTAATCTTCTGCATTTTAGTGAATACAGGACCAGAGCCATCAAACGCTCTTCATATGACACACCGTTCAATTCTGGGATCATTTTTGTGAACCTCTTTAGAACCCTCTCCAGTGTAAGCGCATTCTTAGGGGCCCAAAACTCCAAGAGAGGCCTCACCAATGTTTTATAAAGCCTCAACAATACATCCTTGCTTTTATATTATAGTCCTTTAAAAATGAATGATAACATCACATTTGACTTCCACACCACAAACTCAACTTGCAAATTAACCTTTAGGAAATCCTGCATGAGGATTCTTTGCACCTGAGATTTTTGAACTTTCTCTCCTTTTAGAAAATAGTCCACCCTTTTATTCCTTCTACCAAAGTGCATGATCGTACAATTCCTGGCACTTATTCCATCTGCTACTTTGCCTTATCTGATTAAGTCCTTCCGTAGCATCTCTGCTTTCTCAAAACTACCTGCTCCTCCACCTATCCTTGTACCATTTGCAAACTTTGTAAAAAAGCCATCAATTTTGTCATCCAAGTCATTGACATAAAACATAAAAAGAAGTGGTCCGAACACAGACCCTGTGGAATACCACTAGTCACTGGCAGCCAACTAGAAAAGTCTCCCTTTATCCCCATTCTGCCTCCTGCCAATCAGCCACTGATTTATCCATGTTAGTTTTTCCTGTAATACCATGGGCTCTTAACTTAAGCATGCTCATGTATAGCACTTTGTCAAAGGCCTTTTGAAAATCCAAGCACACAACATCAACCAATTCTCCTTTGTCTATTTTGCTTGTCATTTCTTCAAGGAATTCCAACAGATTTTCCCTTGAGGAAACCATACTGACTACAGTCTATTTATCATGTGCCTCCAAGTTCCCCAAAACTACATCCTTAATAATTGATTCCAACATCTTCCCAACCACTGAGGTCAGAGTAACTGGCCTATAATATTCTTTCTTCTGTCTCTCTCCCTTCTTGAAGACTGGAGTGACATTTGCAATTTTTCAGTCTTCTGGAACCATTTCAGGATCTAGGGATTAATGCCTCCACAATCTCTTCAGCCACCTTGTTCAGAACTCTGACGTGCAGTCCATCTGGTCCAGGTGACTTATCCACCTTCAGACCTTTCAGTTTCTCATTAATTTTCTCCCTAGGAAGGGTAACTGCACATATTTCTGAAACCTGACACCTAGAACCTCCAGTATATTGCTAGTGTCTTCTACAGTGAAGACTGATGCAAGATACTTATTCAGTTCATCTGCCATTTCTTCTTCACTCATTACTACCTCTCCAGCATCGTTTTCCAGCGGTCCGATATCCACTCTCACCACTCTTTTACACTTTATGTATCTGAAGAAACTTTTGGTATCCTCTTTAATATTATTGGCTAGCTTACTTTCATATTCCATCTTTTCCTTCTTAATGACTTTTTTAGTTCATTTCTGTTGGCCTTTAAAAGCTTCCCAGACCTCTAATTTCCCACTAAGTCTTGCTCTATTATATTCCCTCTCTTTGGCTTTTATGTTAGCACTGACTGCTCTAGTTAGCTACGGTTGTTTCATTTTGCCATTAGAATTCACCTTCCTTTTTAAGATGTACAGTATATATCCTGTGCCTTCTGAATTACTTAAAGAAATTTCAGACATTGCTGCTCTGCTGTCATCCCTGACACTGTTCTTTTCCAATCAATTTTGGCCAACTCCTCTCTCATGCTTCTGTAATTCCCTTTGCTTCGAAGGAGTAAAGGTGATATCATTGAAACCTTTTCTAGCAGAATGGGCCAATTCTTGGAACTTTATTTGTCACATGTATATCAAAACATACAGTGAAAGTATTGTTTGGGTCAATGACTAGCCAAGTTCAAGGATGTACTGGGGGGCGGGCACAGCCCACGTGTCACCATGCTTCCAGTGCCGACATAGCATGCCCAGAACTTACTAACCCTAACCCATGTATATTGGGAATGTGGGAGGAAATCAGAGCACCCAGAAGAAACCAGATCACAGAAAGAATGAGTAAACTCTATGGACAGCAGCAGGAAATTAGTCCCAGTTGGTGATCACTGGCACTGTAAAGCATTGTGCTAATTGCTACGCCACTTGCCATCCCAAATCCTGAAAGATCCCAGACTTGCAGATTATGGGGCACTAGCAAAGAGGAAGTGACATCTGCGGCAGATCAGAAGTACTCACAGTGAATGGTGGGGCTAAAGAGGCATGGTGACTTACTCTTGCTTCTGTCATTGGAATGTACTTGATGGGTAAAACAGCTTCCTTCTATCATCATAATATAAAAACACAAAGACGTCCAAGTGTCAAACCTGATAGAGCGTTCTTCCACTGGGAGCGTCAACAAGTGTCACTGAGCGCTGATCCACTAGTTCTAATGCCTGCAGAGCCTGTGGTCCAAAGACACATTTCAGCCTGGAAGAGAAACATCTTTAAGAAACAGTTTGTTATATTAAAGCCAAGCAGATTATAACACAAGATCTGCTTTTCCTTATTCAGGAAAAAGGCAGTAATGTTTTTCTCCCTCATGTGTTCAGTCCTAAAGCAATGAAGGAGTAAAGAGCAATCAACTCACATACCACGACCCACCACCCTTTTGCAGGACTCCTTTCTCCTTACAGTGTGCCCAGAGAATCTAATAGAAAATCGGCCACAAAGTTGTCAGTAGAGGAACAGTGAAGACAAGAAATATCCGTAGCCAGCATGGCTTAACCTTAGGCAAAGGCAGTGAGGATCAGCGATATGTAGATAGTAACGAACAGCACCAGGCCCAGGCAGTGAAGTGGTGGTGGGGTGTGGATATGTAGACAGTACGGAACAGTACCAGAATAATTTGGTAACTGTGATGCACACTTCACTGAAATATATTACTTTTATGGGATTAAATTGGAAAGAAATGAGATTGAATACAGAAAGAACACACTGCTGTAACAAACATTTGGGTTGGAAACAACAATCTGATTTGAACCTGGGAGGAACAATATCCGAGTCCAAACATGCAGGGTACTGCTGAATGTATTTCTGGACTACTGTACACAGATTGAGTGTCCATATCTACACAATATATTTGTCATTGGCGGAATACAACAAAGGTTCACTTGATGCCTGGGATGGTGGATCTGCTGAATGTAGAGACACTGTGTGGACCAGATCTATATTCCCCAGAGTTTAAAATAATGAGGGAATAATTTGAAAATCCCATCAAATGTAACTGACTAGATACAGGAGAAGTTGTTCCAGCTTGGGGAAGAAGTTTAGAAAGGGAAGGACAACAATCTCAGGTTCCAGAGAAAGAGATTCAGGACTGAGGAAAAACAGCTTCACTTTGGAGGATGGTGAAGGTGTACACCTCTCCACCAGAGAGCAGCAGAGGCAGCAAATACATCTGAGGAGATTCTTCAGTAAGTGTTGGGAAAGGAAGAATTAGTGATTTGAGATGGATGATCAACACATTTATCATGGATGGTAGAAAAGACTTGCAGGACAGAATAACTGGTAACAACTGGTCCTAGCTGACAAGTATACAGACTATAATCTGCTCCACTTCAACTCTCAACTCCACAAGAAAATAGGCAGTCCTTGTGTAATGAAATAATGTTCATTAAAGCAACAGTCCTAAAATCTCTATAACACACTTACCAGCTCATGTTCCAGATATTGGTCAGATCACCTGAACATGTGATTCTGGGTCTATAACCATATAACCATAAAACAATTACAGCACGGAAACAAGCCATCTCGGCCCTTCTAGTCCATGCCGAACGCTTACTCTCACCTAGTCCCACTGACCTGCACTCAGCCCATAACCATTCCTTTCCTGTCCATATACCTATCCAATTTTACTTTAAATGACAATACCGAACCTGCCTCTACCACTTCTACTGGAAGCTTGTTCCACATAGCTACCACTCTCTGAGTAAAGAAATTCCCCCTTGTGTTACCCTTAAACTTTTGCTCCCTAACTCTCAACTCATGTTTGAATCTCCCCTACTCTCAATGGAAAAAGCCTATCCACGTCAACTCTATCTATCCCCCTCATAATTTTAAATACCTCTATCAAGTCCCCCCTCAACCTTCTACGCTCCAAAGAATAAAGACCTAACTTGTTCAATCTTTCCCTGTAACTTAGGTGCTGAAACCCAGGTAACATTCTAGTAAATCTTCTCTGTACTCTCTCTATTTTGTTGTCATCTTTCGTATAATTCGGTGACCAGAACTGTACACAATACTCCAAATACGGCCTTACCAATCTCTTGTACAACTTCAACATTACATCCCAACTCCTATACTCAATGCTCTGGTTTATAAAGGCCAACATACCAAATGCTTTCTTCACCACCCTATCCACATGAGATTCCACCTTCAGGGAACTTAGCACCATTATTCCTAGATCACTCTGTTCTACTGTGTTCTTCAATCCCCTACCATTTACCATGTATGTCCTATTTGGATTATTCCTACCAAAATGTAGCACCTCACACTTATCAGCATTAAACTCCATCTGCCATCATTCAGCTCACTCTTCTAACTGGCCTAAATCTCTCTGCAAACTTTGAAAACCTACTTCATTATCCACAACGCCACCTACCTTAATATTATCTGCATACTTACTAATCCAATTTACCACCCATCCTCCAGATCTTTAATGTATATGACAAACAACACTGGACCCAGTACAGATCCCTGAGGCACACCACTAGTCACCGGCCTCCAACCTGACAAACAGTTATCCACCACTACTCTCTGGCATCTCCCATCTAGCCACTGTTGAATCCATTTTACTACTTCAATATTAATATCTAACGATTGAACCTTCCTAACTAACCTTCTGTGCGGAACCTTGTCAAAGGCCTTACTGAAGTCCATATAGACAACATCCACTGCTTTACCCTCATCAACTTTCCTCGTGACCTCTTCAAAAAATTCAGTAAGATTTGTCAAACATGACCTTCCACACACAAATCCATGTTGACTGTTCTTAATCAGACCCTGTCTATCCAGATAATTATATATACCATCTCTAAGAATACTTTCCATTAATTTACCCACCACTGACGTCAAACTGATAGGCCTATAATTGTTAGGTTTACTCTTAGAACCCTTTTTAAACAATGGAACCACATGAGCAATACGCCAATCCTCCAGCACCATCCCCATTTCTAATGACATTTGAAATATTTCTGTCAGAGCCCCTGCTATTTCTACACCAACTTCCCTCAAGGTCCTAGGGAATATCCTGTCAGGACCTGGAGATTTATCCACTTCTATATTCCTTAACAGCACCAGTACTTCCTCCTCTTTAATCGCCATAGTATCCATAACTTCCCTACTTGTTCCCCTACCTTACACAATTCAATATCCTTCTCCTTAGTGAATACCGAAGAAAAGAAATTGTTCAAAATCTCCCCCATCTCTTTCGGCTCCACACATAGCTGTCCACTCTGATTCTCTAAGGGACCAATTTTATCCCTCACTATCCTTTTGCTATTAATATAACTGTAGAAACCCTTTGGATTTATTTTCACCTTACTTGCCAAAGCAACCTCGTATCTTCTTTTAGCTTTTCTAATTTCTTTCTTAAGATTCCTCTTACATTCTTTATATTCCTCGAGCACCTCATTTACTCCATGCTGCCTATAATTATTGTAGATATCTCTCATTTTCCTAACCAAGTTTCCAATATCCCTTGAAAACCATGGCTCTCTCAAACTTTTAACCTTTCCTTTCAACCTAACAGGAACATAAAGATTCTGTACCCTCAAAATTTCACCTTTAAACGACCGCCATTTCTCTATTACATCCTTCCCATAAAACAAATTGTCCCAATCCACTCCTTCGAAATCCTTTCGCATCTTCTCAAAGTTAGCCTTTCTCCAATCAAAAATCTCAACCCTGGGTCTAGTCCTATCCTTCCCCATAATTATATTGAAACTAATGACATTGTGATCACTGGACCCGAAGTGCTCCCCAACACATACCCCCGTTACCTGACCTATTTCATTTTCTAACAGAAGATCCAACACTGCCCCTTCTCTAGTCGGTACCTCTATGTATTGCTGCAAAAAACTACCCTGCACACATTTTACAAACTCCAAACCATCCATCCCTTTTACAGTATGGGCTTCCCAGTCTATGTGTGGGAAATTAAAATCTCCCACAATCACAACCCTGTGCTTACTACAAATATATGCTATCTCCTTGCAAATTTGCTCCTCCAATTCTCACTCCCCATTAGGTGGTCTATAATACACCCCTATAAGTGTTACTACACCTTTCCCATTCCTAAATTCCACCCAAATAGCCTCCCTAGACAAGCCCTCTAATCTATTTTGCCAGAGCACCGCTGTAATATCTTCTCTGACAAGCAACGCAACACCTCCCCCTCTTGTCCCTCCGATTCTATCACACATGAAGCAATGAAATCCAGGAATATTTAGTTGCCAATCACACCCCTCCTGCAACCATGTTTACTAATAGCTACAACATCATACTTCCATGTATCAATCCATGCTCTAAGCTCATCCACCTTTCTTACAATGCTCCTAGCATTAAAATAAATACATTTAAGAAATTCTCCACCTCTTCCTCTCTGTTTATTTCTAACAGTACAAAGAACTTCACTGTCTTCTTTTTCTTCCTTCTCCCATACATCTGTTCCTACACTCTGGTTCTCCTCCCCCCTTGTATCCAGTTTAAATCCATTGGAGCCTCTCTAGCAAACCTGCCTGCAAGAATATTTGTCCCCCTCCAGTTCAGATGTAAACCGTCCCGCCGGAACAGGTCCCACCTTCCTTGGAAAACTGCCCAATTATCTATAAATCTGAAGTCCTCCCTCCTGCACCATATCTTCAGCCACGTGTTGATCTGCACTATCTTACTATTTCTAAACCTGCCTGCACGTGGCACTGGTAGCAATCCTGAGATTGCTATCCTGGAGATCCTGTCCTTTAACTTGGCTCCTAGCTCCCTAAACTCACCTTTCAGGACCTCCTCAGTCTTCCTACCCACGTCACTGGTCCCTACATGGACCAAGACATCCGGCTGCTCACCCTCCCCCTTGAGAATAATGAGAACTCGATCCGAGATATCGTGGACCCTGGCACCAGTGAGACAACAGACCATCCGGGATTCTCGATCTCTTCCACAGAACCTCCTATCTGTCCCCCTAACTATCGAATCCCCTATCACTACTGCTCTCCACTTTTCCCTCCTTCCCTTCTGAGCTGAGGGTCCAGTCTCGGTGCCAGAGATGCAACCACTGCAACTTGTCCCTGGTAGGTCGTCCCCACCAACAGTATCCAAAATGGCATACTTATTGTTGATGGGAATGGCCACAGGGGTACAGGTGTGAACTGTGTATTGTCCAGTGTGCTATGTGCAGGTGTGAACTGTGTATTGTCCCGTGCCGAGTGTGCAGGTGTGAATTGTGTATTGTCCCGTGTGCTGTGTGCAGGCGTGAACTGTGTATTGTCCGGTGCCAAGTGTGCAGGTGTGAACTGTGTATTGTACAGTGTGGTATGTGCAGGTGTGAACTGTGTATTGTCCCGTGTGGTGTGTGCAGGTGTGAACTGTGTATTGTCCAGTGCCGAGTGTGCAGGTGTGAATTGTGTATTGTCCTGTGCCAAGTGTGTAGTTATGAACTGTGTATTGTCCTGTGTGGTGTGTGCAGGTTTGAACCGTGTATTATCCCCTGTGGAGTGTGCAGTTGTGATCTGTGTATTGTTCCTTGCGTAGTGTAGAGGTGTGAACTGTGTATTATCCCCGTGCCTAGCATGCAGGTGCGACCTAGTCATTTGGCCCATCATGTCCATACTGACCCTTTTCTCTGTAACACCTGTTGAATTTGCCCCCATTAGGTCCATGTCCTAGACTGCCGTGCTTATTTAGTACCAATTTAAATGTCTCTTAAATGTAGTGTAATATCGGATTCCATCACCTTCTCTGGCACTATGGTCTAAATGTTAGCTTTCCCCCAGATTTCCTTCAAAACTCCATTTCCCTCACCTCCCTTTAAAACCATGACCTCCTGCTTTTCTACCTTCTACAAGGGCAAAAAGATTCTGGGTCTATGCCTCTCTTAATTCTGTAACCTCCACCCAGTCATCCCTCAGCTTACTTCACTGCAGGGAAATTATCCCTGTCCAAACAGTCATCCCCAATAACTAAACTCCTGCAACTGCAGTAACATCCTAGTGAACCTCCCTGTACTCACGCCAGCACAACCACATCCTTTCTGTAGTGTGGAAACAAGAAATGTACACAATACTCCAAGTGTGGTCCAAACAGTGTTTTGTGCAGTTGTAAAATACCACGATGTTTATATGCTATGTCCCCAGTTCCTAAGGCAAACATGCTGTAAAAAGGGACATTCTGTATAATAAACTATTACATTACAGTAATGTGATCCAAAACCATTTGAGAATCTGGCGAGGGAACTTCAGAGTTTAGGGAGCATAAAGTGATAGACATACTCACATCAAAAGCAGTTCATCTG
Source organism: Hypanus sabinus (assembly GCF_030144855.1). Lineage (NCBI taxonomy): Eukaryota > Metazoa > Chordata > Chondrichthyes > Myliobatiformes > Dasyatidae > Hypanus > Hypanus sabinus. The sequence goes on from NC_082711.1 coordinate 181,818,721, forward strand.
TCACTGAAAAACACAAGGCAAGGAAACATATCAATGACATTTGAAAAAACATACGTAGTCTCAACACAAATGCAGCTAAGCACACCACTCAGATACTTCAATCTATCCACGCAACCTATTTAAAAATAAACTATGCTGTTGGCCTATCTCAGTGTGACTGGGAGATACAGCATGAAAACAAGCCTTTCAACCCAAGGAATCTGTTTCAGCCGCTATCTAGATATTCATATTAATACCATCTCAATACTTTTGTTTGAGGTTCTACCCCTCACCTACACATTAGGGACAATTTTCAGCTCTACCACCCTGCATGTATTTGGGCTGCTTAGAGGAGCACATCACACACCATGGGGAAATCCTTGCAGTCACAGGACTTATGAACACCATACAGACAGCACCAAAGGTGAAGGTTGGAGGTGGCTGGGTAATGCTAAAAGGCAGATTATGTTACAGCTGAATGTGCATACAGGTGGCCTGAGTCATCAATGAACATTGAGACAAATCACTCAGAACTTGTCACAGAGAACAAGCACACAAGGCTGAGTAAATGCTTTCCCACTGGAGGGGAGTGGCACATCAGTACACATTGTTGGAAACAGCAGAAATAAATATTGCAATATAAAAACAGCATGCTTGCCTGGACATTGTCCTGAAGTGTTTCTGCAGCTCTGGTAACACACAAGGCAGTGCTACAAGCCAGCTGGGATACAGTAACACCAAAAACCCTTTTGTTTTAGGTGTGGAGTTTACAATCTCATCACAAGTTACCAAATTACTTCAGCAAATCAGTGACCAAAGCAGTCTTTAAAGGTTTATGGTCCTGTGGGGAGTATCAATGTAATTTCATTTCATTTCAAAACTGCACACATTACTGGTGAAGCAGACTAGATAAACCATAAGACATAGGAGCAGAATTAGGCTATTTGGCCCAGAGAATCTGCTCCACTATTCAATCATGGTTGATCCCTTTTTCTTCTCCTCAACCCCACTTCCCAGTCTTCTCCCTGTAACCTTTGATGCCGTATCCAATCAAGCTCTGCCTGAAATACACCCAATGACCTGACCTCAACAGCTCTTGTGGTAGCAAATTCCATAAATTCACCAGTCTCTGGCTAATGACATGTCTCCACATCTCTGTTTTAAATGGATGCCCCTCTACCCAGAGGCTGTGCCCTCTTGTTCTAGACTCTCCCACTTTGGGAAATATCTTTTCCACATCTACTCTGTCTAGGCCTTTCAACATTCCAAAGGCTTCAATGTGATCCCTTCCTCGCCCTTCTAAATTCCAGTGAGTACAGACCCAGAGTAAACAAACATTCCTAATATGAAAACTCTTTCATTCCCAGAATTCTCCTTGTGAACAACCTCTGCATCCTCTCCAATGCCAGCACATCTTTTCTTAGATGAGGAGCCCAAAACTGTTCACAATACACAAGGTGAGCACTCACCAGTGCCTTATAAAACTTCAGCATCACATCACTGCTCTTGAATTCTAGACCTCTTGAAATGAATGCTAACACTACATTTGCTTTCCTCACCACTGACTCTACCTACAAGTTCTACATGAGGACTCCCAAGTCCCCTTGCATCTCAGGTTTTTAGATTTTCTCCCCATTTAGAAAATAGTCTGCACATTTATTTCTACTACCAAAGTGCATGACCATGCATTTTTCAACACTGTTTTGCATTTACCACTTTCTTGCCCAGTCTCCTCATCTGTCTAAGTCTTTCTGCAGCCCACCGGTTTTCTCAACTCTACCTGCCCCTCCACCAATCTTCATATCATCTGCAAATTTGGTAACAAAGTCATCTGTTCCATCGTCGTTGTTACACAGCATAAAAAGAGCAGTCCCAACACCAACCACTGCAGTACACCACTCGCTGCCTTGTACCTATTAGCCAATACTCTAACCGTGCCATTAGCTTTCCTGTAATAACATGGGCTCTTAACTTGGTTAGCAGCCTCATGGGCCAAATAGCCTTAATTCTTCTACGTCTTGTGGTTTAAAATCAGAATACTGCTTATATTCAGCAGGTCTGACAGCATCGATGGATCATGTTTTTGAAAGTGGCATTACAGGCAGATAAGAGTTGTAAAGAGAGCTTCTGGCACAGTGGCCTTCAGAAATAAAATTGAATAGAAGAAATACAAGGCTGTTATATTGGAGTTGTACAAGATGTTGCTGAGGCCTAATTTGGAATATTGTGTGCAGTTCTGATCACCTACCTACAGGAAAGATATAAGAATGAAAGAGTACAGAGAAAATTTACAAGCATGTTGCCGGCAATTGAGGACCTGATTTATAGGGAAAGGTTGAATAGGTTAGAACTTTATTCTGGTATTGGCAATTGATATCTTAGGAAAACCAACCTTACAGCCTTTAAAAGACCCATTTATTCCAACACTTTAAGTTCCAAGTCTTTGACATTCCAAGTTAAACACTTAGACCATAAGATATAGGAGCAGAAATAGACCATTCAGACCATCGAGTCTGCTCTGCCATTCAATTATGGGCTGATCCAATTCTTCCATTCATCCCTTCTCCCCATACCATTTGAGGCCCTGGCTAATCAAGAACCTATCTATCTCTACCTTGAATGAGCCCAATGACTTGGCCTCCACAGCCGCTTGTGGCAACAAATTCCACAGATTTACCACCTTCTGACTAAAGTAATTTCTCCACATCTCTGTTCTAAATGGACGCCCTTCAATCCTGAAGCCGTGCCCTCTTGTCCTGGACTCCCTTACCATGGGAAATTACTTTGCCATATCTAATCTGTTTAGGCCTTTTAATATTCGGTTTCTATGAGAACCACCCCCCCCCCATTCTCCTGAACTCAAGGGAATACAGCCCAAGAGCTGCCAGATGTTCCTCATACGGTAACCCTTTAATTCCTGGAATCGTTCCTGAGAATCTTCTCTGAACCCTCTCCAATGTCAGTATATCCTTTCTAAAATAAGGAGCCCAAAACTGCATACAATACTCTTAAGTGTGGCCTCACGAGTACCTTATAGAGCCTCAACATCACAACCCTGGTGTTATATCCTATTCCTCTAGAAATGAATGCCAACATTGCAATTGCCTTGTTCACTACTGACTCAACCTGGAGGTTAACCTTTAGTGTATCCTGCACAAGATCTCCCAAGTCCCTTTGCATCTCTGCAGTTTGAATTCTCTCCCCATCTAAATAAGTCTGTCCGTTTATTTCTTCCACCAAAGTGCATGACCATACACTTTCCAACATTCTATTTCATTTGCCTTTTCTTTGCCCATTCCCCTAAACCAATTAAGTCTCTCTGCAGGCTCTGTTTCCTCAACACTACCCGCTCCTCCACCTATCTTTGTATCATCAACAAATTTAACTATGAATCCATTAATCCCATAGTCCAAATCATTGACATACATCGTAAAAAGCATCAGTCCCAACACCGACACCTGTGGAACTCCACTGGTAACCGGCAGCCAGCCAGAATAGGATCCCTTTATTCCCACTCTCTGTTTTCTGCCGATCAATCAATGTTCCACCCATGCTAGTAACTCCCCTGTAATTCCATGGGCTCTTACCTTGCTAAAAGCAGCCTCATGTGCAGCACCTTGTCAAAGGCCTTCTGAAAATCCAAGTACACCACGTCTGCTGCATCTCCTTTGTCTACGCTGCTTATAATTTCCTCAAAAAAATTGCAGTAGGTTAGTCAGGCAGGATTTTCCTTTCAGGAAACCATGCTGGCTTTGGCCTATCATTTCATTTGCCTCTAGGTACTCCATAATCTCATCCCTAACAATCCATTCCAACAATTTCTCAACCACTGATGTCAGGCTAACAGGCCTATAGTTTCCTTTCTGCTGCCTTCCACCCTTCTTAAATAGTGGAGCAACATTTGCAATTTTCCAGTCACCTAGTACAATGCCAGAATCTATTGATTCTTGAAAGATCATTATTAATGTCTCCGCAATCTCTCCAGCTACAGTACTTCCTTTGAACTCTAGGGTGCATTCCATCAGGTCCAGATTTATCCACCATCAGACTATTAAGCTTTCTGAGCACCTTCTCAGTACCTCCCCCAGAAGAGGCCTCAATGATCCAGGAACCAAAGCCCTGCCCCCTACACTAGTCTCTCAGCCACGCATTAATATGCCTGATCATGCTATTCTTGTGCTCATTAGCACGTGGCACAGGCAGCAATCCTGAGATTACTGCGCTGACGGTCCAGCTTTTCATCTCCCTACCCAACTCCACGAATTCTCTCTTCAGGACCTCCTCCCTTTTTCTACCTATGTCATTGGTATCAATGTGTACCAAGACTTCTGGCTGTTCACCCTCTCCCTTCAGAATACTCTGCACCCGATTTGAGACATCCCGTACCCTGGCTCCTGGGAGGCAACACACCATGCGGGTAACTCTATCAGGTTGACAGAACCTGTCTGTTCCCCTCACTATAGAATCCCCTATGACTCTCATTTTCTTCTCTTCTGCACCATAGAACCAGGTTCAGTGCCAGAGAGCTGATCGTCGTGTCCATCCTCTGTCAGGTCACCCCCCCCTCAACAGGATCCAAAATGAGATAACGATGGCCACAGGGGTGCTCTCTACTATCTGAGCTCTTCCCATCCTTTCCCTGACAGTCACCCACTTATCTAACTCTGGAGTCTCGGAATGACTAACTCCTTGGATTCCCACATCTGACACCCAGAGCAAAGTACTAACCCTACAGACAAGCTCTCTATTCTTCCAAAAAAATACAAGAGAAAAGAAACGAAGTCCACTTACCTTGCCAAAGCTTTACCACTCTGCCTCAGACTGTTCCTTTGACCTTAAATTCCCCATTAAAATTCATCTAAGTAATTTATGAAAAACACAAAGAGTAGGGGCCTCAGAACAGATCCCCGCAGAACACCACTGGTCACTGAATTCAAGGCAGAATATCTCCATCAACTACCGCTCTCTGCCTTCTGAATCCACACAGATTTGAGTTTCTGAATGAGCCTTCCAAGGGGAACCTTGCTGACCACCTTGTGAAAATTCATGTACACCACATCCATCACTGTACTTTCAATTTGTTTTGTCATATCCTCAAAAAGTTCAGGCAGGCTCATGAGCATGACCAGCCCCTCACAACACCAAGACCATTATTCCTAATCAGACTGTGCTTCGCTAAATGCTTGTAAATCCTGTATTCAATAGTTTGCCCATCACTGACAAGACTCACTAGTCTATAATCTCAAGATGATCCCAATCACCTTTCCTGAATAAATGAATAACGTTTGCCCTCCTCCCATCTTCTGGTATTAATCTTGTGGCTGGTGAGGTAGCAAAGATCATTGCCAAAAGGTGAAACAATCTCTTCCCTTCCTCCCCATAGTATTCTGGGGTATATCCTATCCAACCCCGGGGACTTAGCTTTCCTAATGTTTTTCAAAAATTCCAGCACATCCTCTTTATTAACACTGACATGTTGTGCCATGACAGCCCATTCTACACTGACCTCACATTCATCAACATTCCTCTCACAGTCAATACTGAGACAAAGTACTCATTAAGGATGTCCCCTCCCTCCTGCAACTCCAGCCACGTTTCCTCTTTTATCCCCGATTGGTCCTACCCTCACACAAGTCATCGCCTTGTTCTTCATGTACATGATTTAAATACATCGTTTTTATAAATTTGTATTTAAGTTCTTAATTATGATTTCCAGCATCATCTTAAGAACAACTTTACACTAACTGGTCAATAGTTTTTCCAATTTGAGCCTCTCTTTGTTCTTAAATAGAAATACCGCATTCAAGATTTTACTTTAAATCAGCTGGAGGCCTTCTGGAACATGATAGGTTCTAATATCTTTGCAGCCACTTCCTCCAATGATTTTGAATATAGAACATCAGCTCATAACAATCTCTGCTTTTCATTCTCTTAGATTTTCCAAGTTTGAAGTAACCTCTCTCAAGAGGCACAATTTCCTCCCTCTGAACTTAAACTAATTTCTTGGGATGTTTGTAATGCCCTTCGCCAGAAAAATCTCTGCAAAATATCAGTTTAGATAGCAAGCTACAAGCTTCTACTACCTTCTGTGTATTCTTTGCTCTCCTTTATCCTTTTCCAATTGCTTTGTAACTACACTTCCTAGTCTTTAATCTCTTTGTTAAGGGAACAACCCCCGTGTATCTAATTGAATAACTCCAACTTATTCAACTTTTCCTTATGGTTAAAATTATCCAGTCTGGCAATATTTTCAGAAATTATTGCACATTTTCTTGGACCCGGCACATCAGGTAAGTGTAGGAGTACAGTGGTGCTTGGAAGTTTGTGAACCCTGTATACTTTGCTCTATTTCTGCATAAATATGACTTAAGATGTGATCAGATCTTCACACGTCCTAGATAAAGAGAACCCAATTAAATAACACAAAAGCATTATACTTGTTCATTTGTTAATTGAGAAAAATGATCCAATATTACATATATTTGTTGGAAAAAGTATGTGAACCTCTGGAGTATTGCCTTTTACAAAAACAGTTTGGAGTTGGGTGTTCCAATCAATGAGATGAGATTGGAAGTGTGGGTTGTAGAGATTCTCTACCCTATTTAAAAAAAACCACAAAGTCAGATTACTGACAAAGCCTATTCTTCTCAAGTAAGATCTGTTTATGTGCACCATGCTGTTATCAAAACAACTTTCAGAGGACCTCAAAAGAAGAATTGTAGAAATGCAGGAAGTTGGAAAAGGCTACAAAAGCATTTTTAAAAACCTGACTGTTCATCAGTCCACAATAAGAGAAACTGTCTACAAATGGAAGAAACTCAGTACTGTTGTTACTCTCCGTAACAGTGGGCATTCTACAAAGATCACACCGAGAGCACATGCTGAAGCAGGTGAAGAAGAACCCAAGGGCACCAACAAAAGGACTGCAGAAATCTCTAGAACTTGCTAAAGTCTCTGTTCATGTGTCCACTGTAAGAAAATTACTGAACAAGAATGGTGTTCATGGAAGGACACCATGGAGGAAATTACTGCTCTCCAAAAAACATTGCTGCACATTTCAAGTTTGCAAAAAACCACGTGGATGTTCTACAATGCTTCTGGGACAATGTTCTGTGGACAGATGAGACAGAAGTTGAACTTTTTGGCAGATATACACATTGCTATGGTTGGAGAAAAAAAAGGCACTGTACACCAACACCAAAATGTCATCTCAACTGAGAAGCATGGTGGAAAGAGCATCATGGTTTGGACTGCCTTGCTGCCTCAGGACCTGGACAGCTCGCAATCGTTGAGGGAACAATGTATTCAAAATTGTATCAAGACATTTTACAGGAAGATGTCAGCATAGTCGTCCATCACCTGAAGCTTAATAGAAGTTGGATAATGCAACAAGACAATGATCTGAAAGACAAGAGTAAATCAACAACAGAATGGTTTAAAAAGAAAAAAATATGTGTTTTGGGATGGCTGAGTCAAAGTCCTGACTTTAATCCTATAGAAATGTTGTGGAAAAACCTGAAACAAGCAGTTTGAGTAAGGAAGTCAACCAACATCCCAGAGTTCAAGTAGATTTATAAGGAGGAATGGCGTAAAATTTCTCCAAGCTGATGTGCAGATTTGATCTACAATTACTGGATACATTTGGTTGAAGTAATTGCTGTACAACAGGGTCAAACCAGTTAATGAAAACAAAAGTTCACATACTTTTTCCAACAAGTACATGTAATATTGCATAATTTCTCTCAATAAGTAAGTATAATGTTTTTAGTGTTATTTATTTAATTGGGTTTTATTTATCTAGTTTTAGGACTTATGTGAAGATCTGATCACATTTTAGGTCATACTTATGACAGACAGACATACTTTATTGATCCTGTGGGAAATTGGGTTTCGTTACAGCCGCACCAACCAAGAATGCAGAAAGAGAGAAAAGTATACAACATTCACAAACTTTCCAGCACCGCTGTACATGTTCCTCCAAAGTGGCAACATAGGTAGACAGGTGGAGGTGGTGGTGCTTGGAACTCTGGCCTACTTTATTGAGGGCATTGAGTGCAGGAGTTGGGATGTCACCTGGCAAATGCTTTTTTTAAAATACAGAGTGTGGTTGGGTACGTGGAATGTGCTGCCAGAGATGGAAATAGAGGCAGATACATTAGAGACATTTAACAGATTCTTAGGTAGCCACACGAAAGACAGAAAAATGACAGAAGGGTACGTGTGAGGGCAGGATTAGATTCATCTTGGAGTATGTTAAAGAGCCAGCACAACATTGTGGGTTGAAGGGCCTGTACTGTTCCATGCAAGAATTGTATGTGAGACCACTGACAACACTGCACTCAGTTCTGGTCACTCAGCGTTTAGAGCAGGGGTTCCAAACCTGGGGTCCACGGACTCCTCCGTTATTGTAAGGGTCTGACAAAGATCACACCAAGAGCACAATATGCAACATTGAAGGAGATGAAGAAGAACCCAAGGGCAACAGCAAAAGGCCTGCAGAAATCTAGAGAACTTGCTAAAGTCTCTGTTCATGTATGCTCTATAAGAAAAACACTGAACAAGAATGATGTTCATGGAAGGACACCATGGAGGAAATCACTGCTCTCCAAAAAAAAACATTGCTGCACATCTCAAGTTTGCAAAAGACCACGTGGATGCTCTACAACACTTTTGGGACAATGTTCTGTGGACAGATGAGACAAAAGTAGAACCATAGAACACAACAGCACAGTACAGGCCCTTCAGCCCTCCATGTTGTGCCGACCCATATAATCCTTAAAAAAGGTACTAAACCCACACTACCCCATAACTCTCCATTTTTCTTTCATCTATGTGCCTGTCCAAGAGGCTCTTAAATACCCCTGTTTTAGCCTCCACCACCATCCCTGGCAAATCATTCCAGGCACTCACAACCCTCTGGGTAAAAAACCTACCCCCGATGTCACCCCTAAACTTCCCTCCCTTAATTTTGTACATATGCCCTCTAGTGTTTGCTATTCGTGCCCTGGGAAACAGGTACTGACTATCCACCCTATCTATGCCTCTCATAATCTTGTAGACCTCCGTCAAGTCCCCTCTCATTTTTCTACACTCTAAAGAGAAAAGTCCCAGCTCTGCTAACCTTGCTTCATATGACTTGTTCTCCAAACCAGGCAACATCCTGGCAAATCTCCTCTGCACCCTCTTCATAGCTTCCACATCCTTCCTATAATGAGGTGACCAGAATTGAACACAATACAGGTGTGAGCCACGGTGGCAGGGCCTCTGGCACTGAGTCTGACCCTGTGGTGCAGAAGAATGGGACGGAGAAGAGGAGAGCTGTCATCATTGAAGACTCTATAGTCAGGGGAGCAGACAGGAGATTTTGTGGACATGAGAAGGAAACCCGCATGGTTTGTTGCCTCCCAGGTGCCAGGGTCCGGGGATGTCTCTGACCAGATGCATGACATTCTGGTACGAGAGGGAAAGCAACCAGAAGTCGTGATACATGTTGGGACCAACGACATAGGCAGGACGAGGGATGAGGTCCTGAAGTGTGAGTTTCGGGAACTAGGCAGAAGGCTGAAGAACAGGACCTCAAGGGTGGCGTTCTCAGGATTGCTGCCAGTACTACGTGATAGTGATGGTAAGAATTGGAGGAGATGGCAGTTGAATGTGTGGCCGAGGAGTTGGTGCAGGGAGCAGGGTTTTAGATTTTTGGACCATTGGGATCTCTTCTGGGGAAGGTGGGACCTGTATAGATTGGATGGGTTGCACCTGAACTCGAGAGGGAGCAATACCCTTGCTGGTAGATTTGCTAGCATGGTTCGGGAGGGTTTAAACTAATTTGCAAGGGGGATGGGACCCGGAGTGATAGAGCAGTGAAAGAAGTTCATGGAGTAAAGCTAGATCTAACATATAGAGAGACTTTGAGGAAAGAGCAGCAGAATATAGGGTATAAAGGTAGTAAGGTAGAAGGGCTAAAGTGTGTGTACTTCAATGCAAGAAGCATCAGGAACAAAGGTGATGAACTGAGAGCTTGGATACATACATGGAATTATGATGTCGTGGCCATTACGGAGACTTGGCTGGCACCAGGGCAAGAATGGATTCTCAATATTCCTGGATTTCAGTGCTTTAAAAGGAATAGAGAGGGGGAAAAAGGGGAGGAGGGGTGGCATTACTGGTCAGGGATACTATTACAGCTGCAGAAGCGTGGGTAATGTATCAGGAAATACTTTTGAGTAAGTATTGGTGGAAGTCAGGAACAGGAAGGGAGCAGTTACTCTACTGGGGGTATTCTATAGGTCTCCTGGTAGCAGCAGAGATACCGAGGAGCAGATTGGGAGGCAGATTTTGGAAAGGTGCAAAAATAACAGGGTTGTTATCATGGGTGACTTTAACTTCCCTAATATTGATTGACACTTGATTAGTTCCAAGGGTTTAGATGGGGCAGAGTTTGTTAAGTGTGTCCAGGATGGATTCCTGTCACAGTATGTTGACAGGCCGACTAGGGGGAATGCCATACTAGATCTAGTATTAGGTAACGAACTGGGTCAGGTCACAGATCTGTCAGTGGGTGAGCATCTGGGGGACAGTGATCACTGCTCCCTGATCTTTAGCATTATCATGGAAAAGGATAGAATCAGAGAGGACAGGAAAATTTTTAATTGGGGAAGGGCAAATTATGAGGCTATAAGGCTAGAACTTGCGGGTGTGAATCGGAATGATGTTTTTGCAGGGAAATGTACTATGGACATGGGGTCAATGTTTAAGGATCTCTTGCAGGATGTTAGGGATAAATTTGTCCCGGTGAGGAAGATAAAGAATGGTAGGGTGAAGGAACCATGGGTGACAAGTGAAGTGGGAAATCTAGTCAGGTGGAAGAAGGCATCACACATGAGGTTTAGGAAGCAAGGATCAGATGGCTCTATTGAGGAATATAGGGTAGCAAGAAAGGAGCTTAAGAAGGGGCTGAGAAGAGCAAGAAGGGGGCATGAGAAGGCCCTGGTGAGTAGGGTAAAGGTAAACCCCAAGGCATTCTTCAATTATGTGAAGAACAAAAGGATGACAGGAGTGAAGGTAGGACCAATTAGAGATAAAAGTGGGAAGATGCGACTGGAGGCTGTGGAAGTGAGCGACGTCCTCAACAATACTTCTCTTTGGTATTCACCACTGAGAGGGAACTTGATGACGGTGAGGACAATATGAGTGAGATTGATGTTCTGGAGCATGTTGATATTAAGGGAGAGGAGGTGTTAAGAGTTGTTAAAATACATTAGGATGGATAAGTCCCCGGGACCTGACGGAATATTCCCCAGGCTGCTCCACGAGGCAAGGGAAGAGATTGCTGAACCTCTGGCTAGGATTTTTATGTCTTCATTGTCTACGGGAATGGTACCGGAGGACTGAAGGGAGGCAAATGTTGTCCCCTTGTTCAAAAAAGGTAGTAGGGATAATCCAGGTAATTATAGACCAGTGAGTCTGTGGTGGGAAAGCTGTGGAAAAGATTCTTAGAGATAGGATCTATGGCCATTTAGAGAGTCATGGTCTGATCAGGGACAGTCAGCATGGCTTTGTGAAGGGCAGATTGTGCCTAACAAGCCTGATAGAGTTCTTTGAGGAGGTGACCAGGCATATAGATGAGGGTAGTGTAGTGGATGTGATCTACATGGATTTTAGTAAGGCATTTGACAAGGTTCCACACTGTAGGCTTATTCAGAAAGTCAGAAGGCATGGGATCCAGGGCTTTACTCTTTGGAGAGGAGGAGGATGAGAGGAGACAAGATATTAAGAGGAATAGACAGAGTGGACAGCCAGCACCTCTTCCCCAGAGCACCACTGCTCAGTACAAGAGGACATGGCTTTAAGGTAAGGGGAGGGAAGTTCAAGGGGGATATTAGAGGAAGGTTTTTCACTCAGAGAATGGTTGGTGCGTGGAATGCACTGCCTGAGTCAGTGGTGGAGGCAGACACACTAGTGAAGTTTAAGAGACTACTGGACAGGTATATGGAGGAATTTAAGGTGGGGGGTTATATGGGAGGCAGGGTTTGAGGGTCGGCACAACATTGTGGGCCGAAGAGCCTGTAATGTGCTGTACTATTCTATGTTCTATACTCTAAGTAGTCAATACTAAGTAGTTTGGGAACCCCTGGTTTAGAGAAATATGGACCAAACACAGTTGAATAGGACTTGTTTGGATGGACACTTGGTCAGCAAATAAGAGCTGGGCTGAAGGGCCTATTTTGTACTGTACATTTCTACAGCTCAATCACATTCACAATGTCATTATATGCAATGTTTGCACTTATGTGGCTCAAATCCACTGGAAGCTAGAATTTTCAGTGGTCCCGTTACAGCTCTCCTCTCAGCGAGAAATCAACTCCAGACAGTGATAGTGGTCCTGTGGGAACAGGGAACTGACTGCTCAGCCAGGGCCATGATCAGCTTTGTGCCTGTTCCATCCAATCACTCACATTGCAAAGACTGCTGGTAAACTTCCTGGACTTTATTCAGTAGCTCTGCCATCACCAGAGGAAGGAGGCCCAATGAAGGAGCCATCTTCATGCCGTGGCTCTGCTAAGGAAATCGGAAAACACAGTCAGCAACAGTAAAGGTGATTGGGAGGGTTGATCTAAACCAACAGGGTAGGCAGCAACAGAGAGGAAGAGGATTAAGATGCACAAAGGAGTGAGTGTTCGATGAATCAGTACAGAAGAGGGGAACAGCCTATGGAAGATGAGGAAATTCAAAGAGGTGTGGGTATTGAGGTTGGTGAGTTATAGGTATTGTATGACTATTCATGAGATGATGTATGGCTCAAGTAGTAAATATTCCAGAAACAAACCAAACAGAAAAGGTAGATAAGAAATAAGAAGTGAGGTGGACAGCACTAACTAACAGTGTCTGAAGTAAGAGGAGGCAACACAAACCTTGGGCCTGGTTCATCATTTCATATTATCTCAGCAGATCCAACATTGGCCTACTCCACCATTTCATATCATCTCAGCTGATCCAACACTGGCTTGCTCCACAATTTTATATCATAGCAGATCCAACAGTTGTCTGTTGGAGGATGAGCAGCCAGAATTCGTGGTACAAATTGGTACCAACGATGTAGATAGAAAAAGGGAGGAGGCCCTGAAAGTGAATCCAGGGAGTTAGGAAGGAAGCTGAGAAACAGGACCTGAAGTAGTGATCTCGAGATTGCTGCCTGTGCTACGCGACAGTGAGGATAGGAATAGAATGAGGTGGCAAATAAATGTGTGGCTGAGGAATCTAAGCAGGAGCAAAGATTCAGATTTCTGGATAATTGGGAGCTCTTCTGGGGCAGGTGGTACCTGTACAAAAGTGACGGGTTGTACTTGAATCTGAGGGAGACCAACATTCTTATGGGCAGGTTTGCTGGAGCTGTCCGGAGTGGTTTAAATTAAATTTGTAGGGGAATGGGAACCAGTATGACAGAGGTGAGAATGAGCCAGCAGGTTTACACGTAAGATGATGAGTGTAGCATGGATGCAAGGACAAGCAAATGACTGGGTACAAATGCAGACAGATTAAAGAGTTAAATTGTACAACAGAGGCATAATTTAAAACAGCGAAGAATGCAGGACTGAAAGTGCTGTATTTAAATGCATGTAACATTCGGAAGAAGGTGAACAAACTCATGGCACAATTAGAGATTGGTCAGTATGATGTGGGCATCGCTGAGTCTTGGCTGAAAGAACGTCATAGTCGGGAGCTTAATATCAAAGGATATACTTTCTATCAAAAGGATGGGCAGGTAGGCAAAGGTAGTGTGGCTCTGTTGGTAAGAGATGAAATTTCATCTTTAGAAAGGATTGACATAGGATCAGAGATTGTTGAATCTCTGGTAGTTAAGAAATTGCAAGGGTGAAAAAACCATTATGGAATCATACATAGGCCTCCAAATAGTAAGATTTGCAAAGGGAGTTGGAAAGGGCATGCAATAATGACATATTTGTAATGGAGGACTTCAATATGCGAGGGGATTGGGAAAATCAGGTTGGTGTCAGATTGCAAGAGAGGGAATTTGTTGAATGCCTATGAGATGGTTTGTTAGAGCAGTCTGTGCTTAAGCCTTCTCAGGGGAAGGCCATCTTAGACTGGGTGTTATTTAATAACCCAGATCTTATTAGGGAGCTTCATGTAAAGAAACCCTTAGGAGGCAGTGATCATATGATTGAATTCATACTGCAATTAAAGAGACAGAAGCATATCTCACATATATCTATATCACAATGAAATAAACGGAATTACAGAGGCAGGAGAGATGAGCTTGTCCAGGTGGATTGGAGGAGGATACTAGTGAGGATGACGGCAGAGAAGAGGTGGCTGAAGTTTCCAAGAATAGTTCACAAGGCACAGGATGGATGTGTCCCACAGAAGTAGTTGTTCTCAAATGGCAGAAGTTAAGGACTGCATAAAAGCCAAGGAAAGGGCAAATAAGGCAGCAGAGGTGAGTGGGATGATTGGGAAGCTTTTAAAATCCAACAAAAAGCAACAAGGGAAAAGATGAAATATGAGGCCAACATGAGGAAATCTGCAGATGCTGGAAATTCAAACAACAACACACACAAAATGCTGGTGGAACACAGCAGGCCAGGCAGCATCTATAAGGAGAAGCACTGTCAACGTTTCGGGCCGAGACCCTTCGTCAGGACTAACTGAAAGGAAAGATAGTAAGAGATTTGCAAGTAGTGGGGGGAGGGGGAAATGCGAAGTGATAGGAGAAAACCACAGGGGGTGGGATAAAGCTAAGAGCTGGAAAAGAGTTCTCCTCCATCTAGCGGAATTAGTTCTTACTCTCAATACCTTTGGCTCCTCCCACTTCCTCCAAACCAAGGGTGTAGCCATGGGCACCTGTATGGGTCCCAGTTAGGCCTGCCTTTTTGTTGGCTTTGTGGAACAGTCCCTGTTCAAACTCTATACGGGTATCTGTCCCCCCTCTTTTCTTTTGCTACATCGACAACTGCATTGGCGCTGCTTCCTGAACGTATGCTGAGCTTGTTGACTTAATTAACTTTGCCTCCAACTTTCACCCTGCCCTCAAATTTACCTGGACCATTTCTGACATCTCCCTCCCCTTTCTTGATCTTTCTGTCTCCATCTCTGGAGAACGCTTATCTACCGATATCTACTATAAGCCTACAGACTCTCACAGCAACCTGGACTATTCCTCTTCCCACCGTCTCTTGCAAAAACGTTATCCCCTTCTTACAATTCCTCTGTCTCCGCCGCATCTGCTCTCAGGATGAGGCTTTTCATTCCAGGACGAAGGAGATGTCTTCCTTTTTTAAACAAAGGGGCTTCCCTTCTTTCAC
Organism: Hypanus sabinus; assembly: GCF_030144855.1. Lineage (NCBI taxonomy): Eukaryota > Metazoa > Chordata > Chondrichthyes > Myliobatiformes > Dasyatidae > Hypanus > Hypanus sabinus. The sequence goes on from NC_082711.1 coordinate 181,834,023, forward strand.
CATCAACTCTGCTCTCAAACGCATCTCTCCCATTTCCCGCACATCTGCCCTCACCCCATCCGCCCGCCACCCCACTCGGGATAGGGTTCCCCTTGTCCTCACCTACCACCCCACCAGCCTCCATGTCCAACATATAATTCTCCGTAACTTCCGCCACCTCCAACGGGATCCCACCACCAAGCACATCTTTCCCTCCCCCCCTTTCTGCTTTCCGCAGGGGTCGCTCCCTACGCGATTCCCTTGTCCACTCGCCCCTCCCCCCCATCCCTTCCCACTGATCTCCCTCCTGGCACTTATCCTTGTAAGCAGGACAAGTGCTTCACCTGCCCTTACACTTCCTCCCTCACCACCATTCAGGGCCCCAGTCAGTCCTTCCAGATGAGGCGACACTTCACCTGTGAGTCGGCTGGTGTGGTATACTGCATCCGGTGCTCCCGGTGTGGCGTTTTATATGTTGGTGAGACCCGACGCAGACTGGGAGACCATTTCGCTGAACACCTACGCTTGGTCCGCCAGAGAAAGCAGGATCTCCCAGTGGCCACACATTTTAATTCCACGTCCCATTCCCATTCTGATATGTCTATCCATGGCCTCCTCTACTGTCAACATGAATCCACACTCAGGTTGGAGGAATAACACCTTATATACCGGCTGGGTAGCCTCCAAACTGATGGCATGAACACTGACGTCTCTAACTTCCGTTAATGCCCCTCCTCCCCTTCTTACCTTGTCCCTGACATATTCAGTTGTTTGCCTGTTCTCCATCTCCCTCTGGTGCTTCCCCCCTCCACCTTTCTTTTTCCCGAGGCCTCCCGTCCCAAGATCCTTTCTCTTCTCCAGCTCTGTATCACTTTCACCAATCACCTTTCCAGCTCTTAGCTTCATCCCACCCCCTGCAGTCTTCTCCTGTCATTTAGCATTTCCCCCTCCCCCCACTACTTTCAAATTTCTTACTATCTTTCCTTTCAGTTAGTTCTGACGAAGGGTCTCAGCCCTAAACTTTGACGGTGCTTCTCCTTATAGATGCTGCCTGGCCTGCTGTGTTCCACCAGCATTCTGTGTGTGAAATATGAGGCCAAACTAGCTTATAGTATAAAGCTGGATACCAAAAGTTTTTTTCAGTTATATATAGAGTAAAAGGGAGGTGAGAGTTGATACTGGATCACTGGAAAACGATGCTGGTGGGGTAGTAATGGGGGGGACACAGAAATAGCAGATGAATTTAATGGGCACCTTGCAACTGACTTCACTGTGGAAGACACTAGCAGTGTGCCAGAGGTCCATGAGTGTCAGGGAGCAGGAATGGGTACCATTGCTATTACAAAGGAAAATGTGCTAGGCAAACTGAACGGTCTTGAGGTGGGTAAGTCACCTGGACCAGATGAGGTCACCTACACCCCAGAGTCCTGAAAGAGGTTGCCGAGACGATAATGGATGCATGTTAATGATCTTTCAAGAATCACTTGATTCTGGCATGGTCCTGGAGGACTGGCAGATTGCAAATGTCACTCCACTCTTTAAGAAGGGAGGAAGGCATCAGAAAGGAAATTATAGGCCAGTCAGCCTAACCTCAGCGGTTGGGAAAGTTTGGGAGTCTAATATAAAAGGATGATATTTTGGGGTACTAGGTGACTAATAATAAGTCAAATTCAGCATGGTTTCTGTAAAAGGAAATCTTGCCTGACAAACGTGTTGGAGCACTGTGAGGAAGTAACCAGCAGGGTGGACATGAAAGAGGCAGTAGATGTCATTTACTTGCATTTTCAGAAGGCGTTTGATGCGGTGCCACACGAGGCTGCTTAACAAAATCCTTTGGTGTTCCAGTAAAGATACTGGCATGAATAGTGGAATGGCTGACAGGTAGGAGGCAGTGAGCGAGAATAAAAGGGGCCTTTTTCTGGTTGGCTGCCAGTGGCTAGTGGTATTCCTCAGTATTGGGACTGCTACCTTTCACATTGTTTGCCAGATATTTAAATAATGGAATTGATGGCTTTGTGTCAAAGTTTGCAGATGATACGGAAATAGGTATAGGGGTAGGTAGTGCTGAGGAAGCAATGTAATTGAAGCAGGACTTAGACAAATTGGAAGAAAGGGCAAAAAAGTGGTGATGGAATACTGTGTTGGGAAATATATGATAATCATTTGGGAAAAGGAACAATAATGTGGACTATTATCTAAATGGGAAGGAGGTTCAAACATCAGAGGTGCAGAGGGACTTAGGAGTCCTCGTGCAAGATTCCCAGAAGATTAATTTACAGGTTGAGTCTGTGGTAACGAAGGCAAATGCAATGTTGGCATTTATTTCAAGGGAAATAGAATATAAAAGCAAGAAGATAATGCTAAGGCTTTATTAGACACTAGTCAGGCTGCACTTGGAGTACTGTCAACAGTTTTGGGCCCCGTATCTCAGAAACGATGTGTTGTCGTTGGAGAGACTCCAAAGGATGTTTCCTGTGGTGGTAGTATCCAGAACTAGAGGGCACAGCCTCAAAATTGAGGGGTGACCCTTTAGAACAGAGGTAAGGAGGATTTTTTTTTTAGCCAGAGAGTAGTAAATCTGTAGAATTCTCTGCCACAGACTACGATGGAGGACATATGTGCATATATTTAAAGTGGAAGTTGATTGTTTCTTGATCGGTCAGGGCATCAAAGAATATGGCGAGAAAGCAGGTGTACGGGGTTGAGTGGGATCCAGGATCAGCCACGATGGAATAGTGGAATAGACTCAATGGGCTGAATAGCCTAATTCTGCTCCCATGTCTAATGGTCTTACAGAGATGGCTTTTTTAGAACCTACTCAGGGAAAGGCCAGCTTAGATTGGATGTTATGTAATAACCCAGATCTTATTAGGGAGCTCAACATAAAGGAACCCGGAGGAGGCACATGCATCAGTATCACAATGGAATAAAGGGAATGACAGAGGCATCAGAGAGGAACTTGCCCAGGTGGATTGGAGTGCAATGCATTGTAACATTTAAAAAGAGATTAAATGGTAAGAAATACAAGGATACCTAATGCAACAAATGGGATTAATGTAGTTAGTATCAAGAACATGTAAAATTCCTATTAAGTTAGACAATGTGGAAGTTGAGGACATTTCCTCTTGTGGGAGAGTTCAGAAGGGCACTCTCAGAATAAGAAGAGATCAAGTACTTAGACAAGGAAGACTTTCTTCTCCCAAAGGTCGAGCCTTTGTTCCACAACAAGGAGACCCAAAGTGCTTGTGCATGTTTTGGCTGAAAGCAGTATCGTAATAGCGGGTAATGGAAAAAGAGCAGAAAAGTGGATGAAGAATGTTGGATCAGCTGTGATGATGTGTAATAGTGGAGTAGGCCAATATTGGATAGAGCTTTGACCAGTGGCCAATCTGGTCATCAGAAGTTTGGAGATGAGGGGACTTCAATCAGGTCTACTGCCTGAGGAAAAGACAGGAGTGGGTCGTGGCAGTATAATATGCTTTGACCAGCAACCAATCCGTGCCTGGGATTGATTAGCAAGAGCAAATTAAAGGAAGATAGCGGTTGTCATCAGAATGGTAATCTTAAGGCTCTAGCTCTTTGAGGCTTCCGTGAAGTGAAGCTTCACTCTTGAGAAATCAAAGCAAAGAAAAGCTCAAGTTTTTCCTTTTCTTTTTATCTTCTCAGCTAGGGCAGCAGGGCTGACAAGTGGGATAGTGAAATGTGGGAAGTCCCTAATGACTACAACTGCGAGAAGAGCATTAAGGCTGATTTATACTTGTGCGTACGGGCTACGCCGTAGCCCTGATTTTCACTTCTGTGTCGCTCTACGCTGTAGCAAGCATGCATTGGTGTGTGTCAAAACACTAGTTGGCGGTGGGGTTTCTATTCCACTGTGTTGAGTTTCTTCATGAGAAACATGGACGACGAAATGCACTTCAAACATTTTCGCATGTCGGCAGGTGCATTTGATGATTTGGTTCATCTATTTCGCATCGGTGGACACACATGGCGGAGAAGAAGCAACAGAAATGCGTAAGAGGAAATATGATGCTACCAAGCGGACCAATCACAGTTGTTGCATTCTGTGTTGCCGTGACGCATAATTGTTTTGGGGAGGTGCACGTCACCCTACGAAATAGGGTATGGGGTACCTACAGCGTAGATGTAATGCACAAGTATAAATCAGCTATTAATCTGCACCTTCTAACACGTCGCATTAAGGAGTTGGAACTGGATGAACTCCATATCATTCAAGAGTCTGAAGGGGTGATTGATAGGAAGGGGAAAGGGTTAAGGAACCAGTGCAGAGTACCCCTGCGGCATCCCACTCAACTATAGGTATACCACTTAATGACCTAACACAGGAAAGTCACGGTGCTCACGTCTCTGGCACTGAGACTGCCACTGTGACTAAGAAGGAAAGGGGATAGAACAGTCACACTGTGGTGATAGGGGATTCGTTAGAGGAATGGGCAGGAGGTTCTGTGGGCAATAACAAAATTCCTGGATCCCAGGGTCTGGGATATATTGGATCAATTCCTCAGCATTCTTAAGTAGGAGGGAGGACAGCCTAAGGTCGTGGTCCAGGTAGGTATCAATGACATGAGTAGGAATGACGAAGTTCTGCATAGGGAATTAGGTGCTAAGTTAAAGGGTAAGATCTCCAGGGTTGTGACTGTTAAACATGCCGCTAATGAGACAGAACTAGGAAGATTATACAGTTTAATAAATGGCTAATGAGCAGGTGCAGGAGGGAGGACATAATATTTTTGGATTATTGGGTACTCTTCCAGGTAAGGTGGGACCTGTACAGAAAGAAAAAATGCTGGTGGAATGCAGCAGGCCAGGCAGCATCTATAGGGAGAAGCGCTGTCTTTCTTTTTACAATATTTTTATTCAGAAGAAAAAAACAAGATTTACAGAGTGCAACACATAGATACATCTCAACATAACTTGTGTACATTCATATATTGTGATAAAATTGATCAAAATGTTATAGCGTAACACATAAAGATATACCACTCTATAATCAAAAATTTAAAGATAGGTCATACATCATAAAATAAATTTTTTATATAAAAAAAGTCAACCCCCTACCAACTACCAAAGAAAAAAAGCTGATGGATGATAATCGATAAATTAGAAAAGAAAACATATTTGCTTAAGAAGAGAAGATAAAAATATACATAAAAGTCTGTGCACTGTTAAACTTTATAAATTGGAAAAGTAATTTAGGAAAGGTCCCCAGATATCATAAAAAGATTGTTTCGAATTTAAGACTGAGCAGCAGATCTTTTCTAAACTTAAATAAGACATAATATCACGTAGCCATTGAAGATGTGTAGGAGGGGTAGACTCCTTCCATTTAAGCAAGATTGCTCTCCTTGCTAAAAGAGAGGTAAAAACTAAAACCTGTAGGTTAGAAGTATTTAAAGCTATATCTTCATCTGCAATAATACCAAACAAGGCAGTAAGGGGATTTGGGTCAAATTGGACCCTAAAAAGTTGTGAGAAGGTATGGAATACTTCCCGCCAAAACTTCTCATATGAATTAAAGAGGTATCAGCAGAGTTGCATTTATTACAAAGTGGAGAAACATTCGGATAAAAACTGGACAGCTTCTGTTTAGAAATGTAAGCTCTATGAACCACTTTAAATTGTAGAAGAGAATTACGAGCATAGAAAGATGATTTATTAACCCGTTTAAGAATTTTATTCCATCTATCATCAGAAATCTAACAATTTAGATCCTCCTCCCGCTTTTTTTATTTTATCTAAAAAGTCTTGTCCAGAATCAACCAACAAGTTATAGATACAAGTAATAGAACCATTAACAAAAGGTTTTAAATTTAAAAGATCATCCAGTAAATTTTTATCAGGACCTATAGGAAAAGTAGTTAAATGGAAACATAGAAAATCTCTAATTTGAAGGTATCTGTAAAAATGTGTTTTTGGGAGTGCGAATTTATTTGACAATTGGTCAAATGAAGCAAGAGATCCTGAGATAAACAGGTCCCAAAAACACTTAATACCTAGTTCATCCCAATCCTTAAAGACTTTGTCAGTCATGGAAGGGATAAAAAAAAATTAAGGAGAATGGGAGATGATAATGAAAAATTCGCTAAACCAAAAAATTTCCTAAATTGAGCCCAAATCCTTAAAGTTTGCTCAACAATTATGTTATCTGTTATTTTATTTGCTGAAAAACAAGAGTATGATCCAAGAAGAGAGACAATAGAGGAACTTTTTACAGAATTAACTTTAAGGAGACCCATGATGGGCAATCTTTACAATAAATATAATAGGACCAGAAAGTAATATTCCTTATATTGGCAGCCCAATAGTAAAATCTAAAATTGGGTAGGGCTAGTCCACCCATCTCTTTATTTCTTTGTAGGTAAACTTTACTTAAACAAGCTTGTTTATTATTCCAAATATAAGATGTTAAAATTGAATCTAAAGAATCAAAGTACATCTTAGGAATAAAAATAGGTAAGGCCTGAAAAAGATAATAAAAATTTAGGAAGAATCTTCATTTTAATCGAATTAATTTGGCCAATTAGGGATAAAGAAAGAGGGGACCATTTAGAAAGCATCTTTTTCACATAATTCAAGAAGGGGTTTAAGTTTTCTTTAAATAAATTCTTGAAGTTTTTAACAGTTTACACCTAGATATGTAAATTAACTTGTAACAACGGTACGGAAATTTGGCATTTGATGACATCAGGTCATTTAAAGGAAATAGCTCACTTTTATGTAGATTCAGCTTATATCCTGAAAAAGAACTGGGAAATTAAAGAAAGAACCAAAGGTAAAGAAGTTTCAGTGTTGGAGATTAAAAGTAAAATATCATCAGCGTATAATGAAATTTTATGAGTCATACCTTCCCTTAGGATACCAGAAATGTCCTTAGATTCTCGAAATGCTATTGCTAAGGGTTCTATAGCTAAAGCAAAAGGTAAAGGACTAAGAGGGCAACCTTGTCTAGTTCCCCGCTGTAATTTAAAGGGCTTAGAAATTTGGGAGTTAGTAATAACCTGAGCGGTAGGAGACAAGTAGATTAATTTAACCCAACAAATAAAATTAGGCCCAAAATTAAACTTTTCTAAGGTCTTAAAAAGATAATTCCACTCAATACTATCGAAGGCTTTTTCTGCATCTAAGGATAATATACACTCTGATTTTTTTTGGATGGTGAATATATCACATTCAATAACCAGCGTATATTAAAATGTGAGTTAACGATTTTTAATAAATCCTGTCTGGTCATGTGATATAATAGATGGGAAAATATTTTCAAGTCTTTGAGCTAAGATTTTGGATAAATTTTTTGCATCAACATTTAATAAAGAAATCGGTCTGTATGAAGAACATTCAGCTGGATTGATTTTTTTTATGAATAAGAGAAATAAAAGCTTCATAAAAAGATTGAGGGAGTTTACCTGATTTAAAGGACTCTAATAAAACAGAGGATAAATAAGGTGTAAGTAACGTAGTGAAAGTTTTATAATACTCCCCAGGAAAGCCATCAGGTCCTGAGGTCTTACCAGAATGTAAAGCACGCATAGCCTCAGCCACTTCTTCATTGGAAATAGGCTGATCTAACTGTGTTAGACTATCAGCAGACAATGTAGGAATGTTGATATTACTGAAAAAAGCATTCATATAGGTATCATCTGAAGAAGAGTCAGACTGATACAACTTAAGGTAAAAGTCTTTAAATACATTGTTAATTTCAGAATGGCCGGATATCTTAGTTCCATTATCTTTTAAAAATTTCTGTGTTTTAATTTCAGGTGTTCAATCAAGTAATTGGCGCTTTGTTGATAACAAGGTTTCTTGGTTTTATGAAGTCTTAATCATTTGTTTGATTAAGTAACTGGCGCCTTGTTATCTTTCAAACTATGCAAAATATGCAGGCAGACTGCATCCATTTTCTCTTTTGCTGTTTTCCGCTTTTATATGGGTCCTCTAATGTTACTTTTTCGCAACTCTTTTTAAACAATATGTTCTATTCTCTCAGAGTTATGTTGATTTTTACCTTCCTTTTAGCAATTTGACTGAAAGTAATTATGTAGGGTGTACATGTAGTAATTACCGAGGAATGAAACCATAGGGTGTTTTGCTTTACCTTAAATTCACTCAGATTTTTCCTATCTTTTGATTATTTATACACCTTTCGGTCTTTTACTGTTTTCCAATAGTATACAATATTCTATATTTCTTATTGCTGGTTTTTGTTTTTTTTTCATTATTTTACCATTTTGTCATTTTTTTTTCTTCCTTGAATGCCTTAAATTAGTCATGTAGGAAGCTATCTAAACCGCTTCCCTTTCTAATTATCTATTTGTTTCTTTACTCCTTTTTTTGCACCCGCGAGTATATCTCGTTTTACTTATTGATTTTCCTTATCTGTCTTTCCTTTTTATCGAGACTAATACTAATATTTTCCCATGTTTTTTTTGTAAATAGCGAACTTATTTACTTCGACATTTTGTTTTTGTATATATATATATTTACAATCGTTTATTCAGCACAGCTATACATATATATTTTCTGGAGCCATTGGAGTTTTGGGTTGGAAACGTTAGATTTAGTCTTCAGCCTCTCTTGGCTGATTTCTCTCTTTGGGGGGAGGGAGGGCAGAAATGGGTTCTTCCAGAAAGCTGATTGGATGTTTTTACTGTTTTATTTATTCACTATCTACATATCTGTGATTACCTTTTATACATTACTAAAGGATACTTGATGGATTCTTTTATTAATATACTCAGTTTTAATTTGAAAGGTCTAAATAACCCTGTTAAACGAAATAAGATTTTCTCTTATATCCGGAAACTTAAAACTCGTATAATCTTTCTCCAAGAAACCTATATTCGTAAAGATGATATTTCACGTTCTTTCAAAGGATGGAAGGGTATACATTTTCACTCACCCTCTCAATCTAGATCGAGAGGCATCTCAATCCTGTTTGATCAGAATGTATCCTTTATTCAACATAATGTAATTTCTGATACAAATGGGCACTTTGTTATTGTTTTGGGTAGACTTGAGAATAAACTAATCGTATTTGTGAATGTATATGCTCCAAATACAGATGACTCCTTGTTCTTTGAACGTCTTCTCTCTTTTCTGCCTGATTTGAATCGGTATTCCTTAGTGATGGGTGGAGATTTTAATTTTTGGCTTGACCCTATATTAGACCGCTCTTCAAGTAAAACCCCTGTCACTAATAAATCAGTCCTACTTTTTAAATCTTTTTAATTTCAATGTGGTATTCTTGACGTGTGGTGTTTTTTACACCCCCAAGAAAAAGAATATTCATATTTCTCTCAGGTTCATCATATGTACTCTCGGTTTGATTATTTTTTTATAGATAGAAACTTGCTTCCACTGGTACAATCCTGTGATTATAAGGAGGTTGCTTTGTCTGTTTATACAACTGTGCTTCTGGCTTTAAGATTACCTGTTTACTCTGTACCAAACAGAAGTTGGTGTTTTAACTTATCATTGTTATCTGATAAAAATTTTCTAAAGTTTTTGGAAAACCATATTACTTTTTTCTTTAAAGAAAATTTTAAAGGAGATACTGCTGGTAATATAGTCTGGGATACTTTTAAAGCATATATTCATGGAGAAATTATCTCTTACTCTACCTATATAAAGAAAAAAGCTGACAAAGAAAGGTCTGACCTAGCAGCGATATTAAAAGATCTTGATCGAAAGTATGCTCTATCTCCAGATCCAACTATATATAATAAGCGTATTGAAATCCAATCCAAGTATAATCTTCTGCTGACTTACCCAATTGAACGACAGCTGTTGAGAGATAAAACTCAATTTTACATTCACGGGGATAGAACAGGTAGTTTATTAGCCAATTGCTTAAAATCTTTTACAGTTAATCGTCAAGTCACAGAAATTTTAAAAGATAATGGTACTAAGATATCCGACCATTCTGAAACTAACAACATATTTAAAGACTTTTACCTTAAGTTATATAAATCTGATACTTCTTTAGATGATACCTATATGAATGCTTTTTTCAGTAATATCAACATTCCTACATTGTCTGCTGATAGCCTAATACAGTTAGATCAGCCTATTTCCAATGAAGAAGTGGTTGAGGCTGGTAAGACCCCAGGACCTGATGGCTTTCCTGGGGAGTTTTATAAAACTTTCACTACATTACTTACACCTTATTTATCCTTTGTTTTATCAGAGTCCTTTAAATCAGGTAAACACCCTCAAACTTTTTATGAAACTTTTATTTCTCTTATTCTTAAAAAAAAATCCAGCTGAATGTTCTTCATACAGACCGATCTCTTTATTAAACGTTGATGCAAAAATCTTATCCAAAATCTTAGCTTGAAGACTTGAAAATATTTTACCATCTATTATATCACATGATCAGACAGGATTTATTAAAAATCGTTACTCACATTTTAATATACGTCGGTTATTGAATGTGATATATTCACCATCCAAAAAAAATATCAGAGTGTATACTATCCTTAGATGCAGAAAAAGCCTTCGATAGTATTGAGTGGAATTATCTTTTTAAGACCTTAGAAAAGTTTAATTTTGGGCCTAATTTTATTTGTTTAGTTAAATTAATTTACTTGTCTCCTACCACTCAGGTTATTACTAACTCTCAAATTTCTAAGCCCTTTAAATTACAGCGGGGAACTAGACAAGGTTGCCCTCTTAGTCCTTTACCTTTTGCTTTAGCTATAGAACCTTTAGCAATAGCATTTTGAGAATCTAAGGACATTTCTGGTATCCTAAGGGAAGGTATGACTCATAAAATTTCATTATACACTGATGATATTTTACTTTTTATCTCTAACACTGAAACTTCTTTACCTTCAGTTCTTTCTTTAATTTCCCAGTTTAGTTCTTTTTCAGGATATAAGCTGAACTTACATAAAAGTGAGCTATTTTCTTTAAATGACCTAATGTCATCAAATGCCAAATTTCCGTTCCAAGTTGTTACAAGTCAATTTACATATCTAGGTGTAACAATTACTAAAAACTTCAAGAATTTATTTAAAGAAAACTTAAACCCCTTCTTGAATTATGTGAAAAAGACGCTTTCTAAATGGTCCCCTCTTTCTTTATCCCTAATTGGCCGAATTAATTCGATTAAAATGAAGATTCTTCCTAAATTTTTATATCTTTTTCAGGCCTTACCTATTTTTATTCCTAAGACCTACTTTGATTCTTTAGATTCAATTTTAATATCTTATATTTGGAATAATAAGCAAGCGCATTTAAGTAAAGTTTACCTACAAAGAAATAAAGAGATGGGTGGATTAGCCCTACCTAATTTTAGGTTTTACTATTGGGCTGCCAATATAAGGAATATTACTTTCTGGTCTTATTATATTTATCATAAAGATTGCCCATCATGGGTCTCCTTAGAAGTTAATTCTGTAAAAAATTCCTCTATTGTCTCTCTTCTTGGATCATATTCTTCTTTTTCAGCAAATAAAATAACAGATAACATAATTGTTAAGCAAACTTTACGGACTTGGTCTCAATTTAGGACATTTTTTGGTTCAGTGAATTTTTCATTATCATCTCCCATTCTCCTTAATTTTTTTTATCCCTTCCATGACTGACAAAGTCTTTAAGGGAGAAGCGCTGTCAACGTTTCGGGCCGAAATCCTTCGTCCTGACGCACCTGAACTGGAGGAGTCTAATATCATAGCTAGGTTTGTTAATGCTGCACAGTGGGGTTTGAACTAGAGTAGCAGGGGATGGGAACCAAAGTGCCAGAACATTTAATGGAGAGGTTGTGGAGGCAGATGCTGGTAAGAATTCAGACAGTTGGGAATCAAGAGCATATGCATAGTGCGACTCGTGTCCTGAACTGCCTATATTTCAATGCAAGAAGTATCGCAGAAAAGGTGGATAATAGTGCTGAAGATGAAGTAGCTGGTTTATAAACAGAGGCAATGTTAAGTGAGGAGAGGCTGTTGATGGGGCAAAATTGCAGTCAACAGGAGGAGTTGGAACATTAAAGGTGGTCAAAGTAGAAAAGGCTGAATACAAGACTGAAGACTGAATCTGCACAGTATTTGAATAAGGTAGTTGAACTTGCAGTCCAGTTGCAAATTGGCAAGCATGATGTCGCAGACATCTCTGAATCATGGTTGAAAGATTATAGCTGGGAGCTTAACGTTCAAGGATACACATTTTATCAAAAGGACAGGCAGGAAGGCAGAGGGGTCAGTGTTGCCCTGTTGATAAAAAATCAAATCAAATCACTCGGAAGAGGTGACTTAGGGTTGGAAGGTGTTGAATCATTGTAGAAAGAGCTGAGAAACTGCAAGAGTAAAAAGACCCTGATGGGAGTTGAATATAGCAGTAGTAAGGATGTAGCCCACAAATTATAATGGGAGATAGAGAATGTATGCCAAAAGTGCAATATTACAATAGTCATGGGGGTCTTCAATATGCAGATAGATTGCTGATATCAGGTTGGTGCTAGATTCCAGAAGAGGGGAATTTCTACAGTGCCTACAGGGATGGCTTTTTAGAGTAGCTTGTGATTGAGCCCACTAGAGAATCAGCTAATCTGGATTGGGTGTTGTGCAATGTGGCAGAATTGATCAGACAGCTTAAGGTAAAAGAATCCTTAGTTGCAAGTGATTATAGAATGATTGAATTCACCCTAAAATTTGAGAAAGTGAAGCTAAAGTTGGACGTATCAGTGTTACAGTGGAGTAAGCAGAATTAAAGAGCTATGAGAGAGGAGTTGGCCAGAATTGATTGGAAAAGGACACTAACAGGGATGACATAAAAACATAGAAAACCTACAGCACAATACAGGGCTTTTGGCCCACAAAGCTGTGCCAAACATGTTCGTCCCTTAGAAATTACCTAGGGTTACCCATAGCCCTCTATTTTTCCAAGATGGCAGAGCAGCAATGGCTGGAGTTTCTGGAAGCAATTCAGAAGACAGAGGTTATATACATCCCAAAGAGGAGGAAGAAATCTATAGGAATGACACAACTGTGGCTAACAAGAGAAGTCCAGGACAACATAAAAGCCAAAGAGAGGGCATATCATAGAGCAACGATTAGTGGGAAGGTAGAGGATTGGAAAGCTTTTAAAAACAGCAGACAACTAAAAAAAGTCATTAAGGTACATGCAATATGAAAGCTAGCCAATAATATTAAAGAGGATACCAAAAACTTCTTCAGATACATAAAATGTAAAAGAGAGGCGAGAGTGGATATTGGAACGCTGGAAAACAATGCTGGAGTAGTAATGGGGGTCAATGAAATAGCAGGTGAACCGAATAAGTATTTTACATCATCTTCACTGTGGAAGACACTAGCAGTATGGACGAAGGGTCTCAGCCCGAAATGTTGACAGTGCTTCTCCCTATAGATGCTGCCTGGCCTACTGTGTTCCACCAGCATTTTGTGTGTGTTGTTTTAGTAGTATGGAAGTTCTAGGTATCAGGAGGCATGAAATGTATGAAGTTATCATAGCTAGAGAGAAGGTTCTTGGGAAACCGAAAGGTCTGAAGTTAGATTAGTCACCTGGACCAGATGGTGTACACCCCAGAGTTTTGAAAGAGATGTCTGAAGAGATCATGGAAACATTTGTAATGACCTTTCAAGAATCATTAGATTCTGGAACAGTTCTGGAAGATTGCAAATGTCACTTCATTCCAAGAAGGGTGAGGGCCGAAGAAAGGAAACTATAGGCCTGTTAGTCTGACCTCAATGGTTGGGAAGATGTTGATTATTAAGGATGAGGTCTCAGGGTACTTGGAGGCACATGATAAAATAGGTTGTAGTCAACATCGTTTCCTCAAGGAAAATCTTGTCGGATGAATCTGTTGGAATTTTTTAAAGTATTAACAAGCAGGATAGACAAAAGAAAAATTGGTTGATGTCGTTTTCAGAAGGCCTTTTGTAAAGTGGCACACGTAAGGCTGCTTAACAAGCCACAAGCCCATGGTATTACAGGCAAGAATCTAGCAAGGATAAAGTAGTGGCTACTTGGCAGGAGGCATAGAGTGGGAATAAAGGGAGCTTTTTCCGGCTGGCTGCCGGTGACTAGTGGTATTCCACAGGGCTCTGTGTTAGGACCAGTTCTTTTTACGTTATATATCAATGATTTGGATGATGGAATTGATAGCTTTGTTGCAAAGTTTGCAGATGATATGAAGAAAGGTGGAGGAGGAGGTAGCTTTGAGGAAGGAGAGAGGCTATAGAAAGTTTGTAGAACAGGCAAAGAAATGGCAGATACAGTGTCAGGAAGAGTATGGTCATGCATTTTGGTAGAAGAAATGAAAGGGTAGACCATGGAGAGAAAATACAAAAACCTGAGGCGCAAAAGGACTTGGGAGTCCTTGTGCAGGGGTCCCTATAGATTAATTTGCAAGTTGAATCTGTGATGAGGAAGACAACTGAAATGTTAACATTCTTTTCTGAAGGATATATAAGAGCAAGAATATATAGAATATAAGAATAGAATATATATAATATATATATTATTACAGAATATAAGAGCAAGGATGTAATGATGAAACTTCATTAAGCACTGGTGAGGCCTCCTTTGGAGTATTGTGAGCAGGTTTGGGCCCCTTATCTTGGAAAGGATGCGCTAAAACTGGAGAGGGTTCAAAGGAGATTCACAAAAATGATTCCAGTATTGAACAGCTTGTCACATCAAAAAAAGTTTTTGATGACTCTGAGTCTGTGTTTGCTGGCATTCAGAAGAATGAGGGGTGACCTCATTGAAACCATCGAACGCTGAAAACCTTGATAAGAGTGGATGTGGAGAGGATGTTTGCTATGGTGGGACAGTCTAAGACCAGGGGAAACAGCCTCAAAATAGAAAGGCATCCTTTTAGAACGGAGATGAAGAATTTCTTTAAGCAGAGAGTAGTGAATATGGAATTCTTTGTCACAGGCAGCTGTGGGGGCCAAGTCTTTACATATATTTAAGGCAGAGGTTGATAGATTCTTGATTGGTCAGGGCATGAAGGGACATGGGATGAAGGCAAGAGACAGGGGCTCACAGGAAAATTGGATCAACCATGATAAAATGGTGGAGCAGACTTGATGGGCCAAATGGCCTAATTCTGCTCCTATATCTTATTGATCAGCTGTGATTACAGGTATATGAGATGGTGAAGCAGACATAGCCCATGACAGATGAGCAGAATTAGGCCATTCAGCCCACTGAATCTGCTCCATCATGGCTGATCCAGGATCCCATTCAACCCGATACACTTCTTGCCATATCTTTTGATGCCCTGACCAATCAGAAAACTATCAACTTCCACCTTCAATATCCAGGCCAGTATATTTCCTGTAATGCCATAGGATTTTATCTTGTTTAGCAATCTCACCTGTTCCACCTTATCAAATGAGTTCTAAAAATACAAGTAAATGACATCCACTGCCTCTCCTTTGCCCACACTACTTGTTACATACTTTAGAAATTACCTAGGATTACCCATAACCCTCTATTTTTCTAAGCTCCATGTACCTATCCAGGAGTCTCTTAAAAGACCCTATTTGTATCCGCCTCCACCACAATCACCGCCAGCCTGTTCCACACACTCACCACTCTCTGCATAAAAAACTTACCCCTGACATCTCTGTACCCACTTCGAAGCATCTTAAAACTGTGCCCTCTCATGATAGCCATTTCTGCCCTGGGAAAAAAGCCTCTGACTATTCTCACAATGCATTTAATCATCTTTACACCTCTATCAGGTCACCTCTCATCCTCTGTTGCTCCAAGGAGAAAAGGCCAAGTTCACTCAACCTATTCTCATAGGGCATGCTCCCCAATCCAGGTAACATCCTTGTAAATCTCCTCTGCACCCTAGTTTCCACATCCTTCATGCAGTGAGGCGACCAGAACTGAGCACAGTACTTACTCCAAGTGGGGTCGGATCAGGGTCCTACATAACTGTAGCATTACCTCTCAGCTCTTAAACTCAGTCCCACGTTTGATGAAGGCCAATGCACCATATGCCTTCTTAACCACAGTCAACCTGCACAGCAGCTTTGAGTGTCCTATGGACTCGGACCCCCAAGTTCCCTCTGATCCTCCACACTGCCAAGAGTCTTGCCATTAATACTATATTCTGCCATCATATTTGACCTACCAAATGAACCACTTCACACTTACAGAACTCCATCTACCACTTCTCAGCCCAGTTTTGCATCCTATCGATGTCCTGCTGTAACTTCCGACAGCCCGCCACACTATACACAACACCTTCAACCTTTGTATCATCAGTAACTTTACTAACCCATCCCTCCACTTCCTCATCCAGGTCATTTATACAAATCGTGAAGAGTAAGGGTCCCAGAACAGATCCCTGAGGCACACCACTGGTCACTGACCTCCAACTCTTTGCCTTCTGTTGTCAAGCCAATTCTGGATCCACAAGCAATTTTCCTTTGGATCCTATGCCTCTTTACTTTCTCAATAAGCCTTGTATAGGGTATCTTATCAAATGTCTTGCTGAAATCCATATACACTACATCTACTGCTCTACCTTCATCAATGTGTTTAGTCACATCCTCAAAAAATTCAATCTGGCTTGTAAGGCATGATCTGCCTTTGACAAAGCCATGCTGACTATTCCTAATCATGTTATACCTCTCCAAATGTTCATAAATCCTGCCTCTCAGGATGTTTTCCATCAACTTACCAACCTCTGAAATAAGACTCACTGGTCTATAATTTCCCAGGCCATCTCTACTCTTTCTTGAATAAGGGAACAACATCTGCAACCCTCCAATCCTCTGGAACCTTCCCCGTCCCCACTGATGATGCAAAGATTGTTGTTAGAGGCTCAGCAATCTCCTCCCTCAGACCTGTCCAACTTGATGCGTTCAAAAAGCTCCAGCACATCCTCTTTCTTGATGTCTACATGCTCAAGCTTTTCAGTCCACTGCAAGTCATCACTACAATCACCAAGATCCTTTTCCGTAGTGAATACTGAAGCAAAATATTCATTATGTATCTCAGCTATCACCCCTAGTTCCATGCACACTTTTCCACTGTCGCACTTGATTGGTCCTATTCTCTCACGTCTTATCCTCTTGTTCTTCACATACTTGTAGAATGCCTTGGGGTTTTCCTTAATACTGCTCACCAAAACCTTCTCATGGCCCCTTCTGGCTCTCCTAATTTCATTCTTAAGCTCCTTCCTGCTAGCCTTATAATCTTCTAGATCTCTATGATTACCTAGTTTTTTGAACCCTTTGTAAGCATTTTGTTCTTTTAGTTGCCTTTTGCTGGATTTTAAAAGCTTCCCAATGATCCGACCTCACTCACTTTTGCTCCTTATACGCCCTTTCCTTGGCTTTTATGCAGTCCTTAATTTCCCTTGTCAGCCATAGTTGCCTACCCCAGCCATTTGAGAACAACTTCTTCTGTGGGACATAATTATCCTGTACCTTGTGAACTATTTCTGGAAACTTCAGTCAACTCTGCTTTGCTGTCGTTCCTGCCAGTATCCACCTCCAGTCCACCTGGGCAAGCTCCTCTCTCATGCCTCTGTAATTCCCTTTATTCCACTGTGATTGATACTGAAATATGTGACTTATGCTTCTTCCTCTCAAAGTGCAGTATGAATTCAACCATATTCTGACCACTGCTTCCTAAGGGTTCCTTTACACCACGCTCCCTAATATGATCTGGGTTATTACACAACACCCAATCTAAGATGGTCTTTTCCCAAGTAGGCCCAGGGACAAGCTGCTCTAAAAAGCCACCTCATTGGCATTCAACAAATTTCCTCTCTTGCGACTGGACATGAACCTGATTTTCCTAATCCCCTTTTATATTACCTCCAAGTTAGAATCTCAATCTGCGGACCAGACCCATCTTTTTCCTTATTTACTTTGAAACTAATGGCACTGTGATCACTATATGCAAATTGTTCCCATACACAAACTTATCATTCCCTAATAGGAGATTAACACACAACTCTGGTTGTGACTTCTACAAACTGATTAAGGAAATTTTCCTAATACATTTGACAAACTATCCGATCTAGTCCTTTTATAGCATGGGAATCCAAATCAAAATATGGAAAGTTAAAATTACCGACAACAACCTTGTTTCTTGCAACAGTGTGATCTCTACACAAACTTGTTCCTGTAAATCCTGTGGAATATTGGGTGATCTGTAATACAGCCCCATTAACATGGTTATACCTTTCTTATTACTCAGTTCCACCCGTAACACCTCACTAGACAAATTCTCCAGTTTATCCTGAGTACTGCCGTGACATTTTGCCTGCCTTGTAACGACTTCCCTCCTCCTCTACTCCCTTCCGATCTGCTACGTCTAAAACAACTGACCCCCCGGAATACTGAGCTGCCAGTCCTGCAACCCAGTCTTACTAATGACAGCAATATCATAATTCCAGGTGTTGATCCATGTACAATACTTCTTTCAATGAAATATACGCAGCTCAGGAAATTAGTTGCATTATGCTCAACCTTTTGATTACGGCCTTGCCAACATCTTCCTCCATAATCTCTCCACTAACTGTACTGGTACTCTGGTTTCTATTTTAAACCACTTATTAACTCACTATGTAACATTCAAAACTGACTAAAAATGCAACATAAAAAGGAGGCGACCATCCGGCCTCATGTCACAGCTGACCTGTGATTGCAGATCCTCGGACACCGAGCCTCATGGCTAATATTCTCCGCCTGGGGCAAGGAATATCTCTCCCCTGGCTGTGGACCTGCTGCCCCCTCTCTCACCTAGGTTGGCGAAAGTGGGAAATCCACGAAGGCATTGAGGTCAGGACCAGAAGTCTGTGCCCAGACGGGAACAGGAAGCGAGACCACGGTGGGATTCGACTAGGGACGGGAAGGTGGGGCTACGGCGAGGTGGGGATGGTGTGAAGGACTGGGTAAGGGATGTACCGGTGGGATTCCACGTCCCGAAACGACGCTACTTACTTCTTGCGCGCGCTGGGCTCTGGTAGCAACACAGAACACCATCTCCCAAGAACCTTTGCGGCCCCGGTCACAGGCCCCGCCCCGCGCTGCTTTTGTCGTCCCGGGGTCCTAACGCTGGATCGCTGATACCTTTCAGCATCGTAGCTGCACACACTTCGCCTTCCACGAAGGTAACACGCAATCTACTGGAAGAACTTACCTCTGAAAGGAAAGAAACTATTAGGGTTCGTAACCCTTCATCAGGACCGAGAGTGAAGATCGCCAGTACAGAGAGCGAGAGTATGAGGAAGGATTCGGATATGACTGGTAGCGAATCAGGCAGGTAGGGGGGGGGGGGGTAAGGAGCAGGGGTAGACGGGAGACTGGCAGGTGAATGGTGGACGGAGGAATTCAGAGGGGAAGAAAAAGAGGAAAAAGATGGTACGAAATTGGGAGAAAGGAGTGAGAGCGGTGGGAATGACGACAACAAAAGAAACGATTTAAAAGACTGAAATCAGATGCCATCTTTATTTCAGGCTAATAACATTTACATGAATGGTCTGATTTTTGGAATGGTGAGCTACTTTAAAAGGCAGGTGTTAGCCTCAGTTGGCTGGCGGGCGGGCAGGAAGGGAGGTTGCAATTACAATACAGTGCAGTTAAAATAATTATCAGAATTCAACCCCTGCCCTGCTGTGAAAGCTGTGGGCAGTCCTGAACAAAGAAAATAACACGACCCATTCCAGATGAGGAACTCTTTGTGCAGCTCCTTCAACTTCCATAGGCCACAGTCACATTAGGATTATTTGCAGGACTTCTCCCAAACTAGGGAGAAGCATGCATTTTCAAAGTTGCAAAACACATCCAGCATTGAGGACTAAAGCTGAAGAGAGATACCGTACTTTAAACACTTGCAATCAGCAGTCAGACAGCGCAGGACTCTCAGTAAACTTTGAGTGAAGTTTAGAATTCTTCACAACTGCATCCAGATGTTACTGGGCAATACATACTACCATCTCCCTTAACCTCTCCAATGTGTGAGAGGCAGTGTGCAAATAATTGTTACAATCTTCTGACATCATAACAGAAACAGACTGCCAACCACCCATAGGAACTCCATTTGAAATGTGACCCTGGCATCCAGTGTTAAGAGGCTCCAACCAGCAGGCAGAACAGAATGTCATCTTCCATTTGAAACAGTTTTCCAGCTTCAGTTCAACCGTTAAACCTCTTGAGGAAACAGCTCTCTCCCATTCCCACCATTAACAATAAAAGATTAACTTCTGGAAGCATCTTTGAGAGCTTCTTACATTTCTCAGATTTTCAAACTATTTTGTTTTACAAGCATTGGGGGAGGGAAGAGATGCAGAAACATGAGATGGAGGTACAGGATGTTCCCTTTGGGTTAACATTGTGCACAGTTGTAGGGTGAGGCCTCTTCCCGAGCCCAAACACACCAGGGTACATACTCCCTTCAAATCGCATCTTACAATGAATCATAATACATCCATGCATTAATATCATAGCAGTACTGCTAAATAATTAAAGACAAAATGAAACAATTTACAATGAATATACCAGTCCTTTGGGCTCACCTCATTGATGTATATCCTACATGTTGTAGCAATCAAATTCACTGTTTAAGAATGTGTAAGATTGGTAGCATGATACATAGGGAGAAAAATTCTATAATACACAAGAATGATTTAAAGAGTTTTTTTAAAAAATAAATGGAGAGCAGAAAATGTCTTTGTGAACTCTACACAAACTTCTGATCAGCAGTGACATTCCAATCTACATCTGCTCAAAGGAACTGGAAACTGCTTTGCATTTGGCTGTGAACAAATGCTCAGTTATTTTAATCACTGACTTAGGCTCCTGAAGAGTCTCTTGTCTGTGGCCTGCAGACTGGAAACACTTTCTAAAATCTTAGCCAGACTTTGGAATTCAGTCATCACTGTCTGACAGTGTCTCGTACTGTGAGGAGAGTAAGGGAGCTGGTTCACGCTCCCACGTCCTGGTCGGTGGATGCGAACTGGCTTGGCCCATGGTTGGTGGTGCACAGGCGATGGATGTTGGTGCCACACTCATCATACGTATCGTCAGTGGATTATATGGGAACGCAGTTGAACCTGGATAACAAGACACAAGGCAGTTAATTTGCATTCTTTATTGTCCCATTGTTCACCATGTTTCTGCACTGTAGAAAATACCCTACATCCTCTTATAGGGCAACTTTAATGCTGTAGATGCTCCAAGTAACTTTCAGAGAACGATAATGTGGACACCAAGCCAAAATGGACAGGTGTGGAGTAAGAAGGTGTGGTCCGGGTGAGGCTGCTTTGTTCAGATTAAGAAAAGGGAGAAGTTCATGATGGTGTCTGTTATCATGCTACAGAAATGACCCTTGGACTGAGATGTAAAGAGATATAGCCACACAACTGGAAAGTGCTTTAAAAGAAGCTTGAAGATAAAAGGCACAAAATACTTTTATTGAAAATTGCTAAACATGTCAGGTCAGAAAGGGTCGGTGGGCAGTGCTGTGGAGTGGAACAATGAGGAGCATGGAACAGCAACTACCAGCTGATTCAACAGATACCCAATGGTCAGAGAAAAATCAAAGCAATAAAATGCAAGTGTAGACAAAAAAGATCAAAGCCTTTTTCCAAAATAAAAAGTCAAAGTAGCAATCTGCATATAGCCATGCTATCAACATGTACAGTGCATCTCGAGATGCTTCAACAGGAATGGTTATCAACAAAATTTACACCGAGACACAGATTAGGGTAGATAACCACAAGCTTCATCAGAGAGGTAGGTTTTAAGGAGCACTTTAAAGGAAGTGAAAAGGGTAGAGGCGGAGAGCATTAGGGAAGAATTCCAGAGCTTTGGGTCTTTGCAACTGGCTGCCATTGCTGAACTGTTGAGAGGCTATAACTAGAAGTGTGCAGAGATGTCCAGACAGGTATAGGACTGGATGAAATGAGAGGGACTGAGAGGGGTAGGGCCATGGAGGGATGAAAATTTTTAACAGCTTAACCAGGAACTAGCGTGGATCAACAGGTAAAGGGGACGGCACAAATTACAGTACCAAAGTTTCACATGATCTTATGTCTATACAGAATTTGTTGCAAAAGTCAAAGTCACAGGTAACAAAATCATGGACGGAGGCTTCAGCAGTTGAGCTGAGGCAGTGATAATGATAGAGGTGGGGCTGCTTTTGGGGCAAATCTCCCTTTCATTTGTCTGGTGGCAATGCTTAGATTTTCAGCAGGAGCCTGTGCAAGGTCCTACTCAGCACCCCACGTCCATGGCAGAATTGGACGCTGCACCACATGATGCACCAGCTGCTGCCGATGCTTCCTCAGCCACACACTAACCTGACGGAGGTGACGGATTAGCCTCCTCAGTCCGAGCATCAGCAGACACAGGGATGCTAGTGCTCATGTTGTCCTGCGTCGCACTCACAGGGTGGGCTAGAACCCCTTGGTGGTCTTCTCCTTTGTCATCATATTTCCCCATTAAGGCTTTCCTGATAATGTCCTCGAGGCCGAGATTACTGGCCGGATCTGCAAAGGAATTACTCCGAGCACTGACTCCGCCTGGGAGGTGGGAGGAAACAGTTGGAGAGGGGTAAAGGGAAGTCATTCAGGGGAGGGAGAGATAAAGGCACAGACAGGCAGAGAAAGAACAGGAAAACCACGTCAGCACTTGTTTTGCAAGCTGAAAGCTCCAACAAGCAAAGCAACAGCAATGAACAGTCTCAGTGACTTCAGATCCTACACAGAGGTTGCAAAGCAGAACCATGAAGTTAAAAGAATTCAGCACAGAAAGTCACTGCTTCACATTCAGCCCATTCTTGTTGTTACAGCACCACAAGCTGTCTGCAGTCAGCATTATAAAATATAAACTGGATAAATAAGCAAAAAAGTTTAATCATCAAGTTTTATGAAGCAATTGCACTTTACATTTCAACAACTTATTACTTAACACTGCTGATTTAGAACTAGGGGATGGATGCCAATTGTAGACATTGGCCATCATACTCCATAAGAACCTCTTTACATTTTCTTCATCTGGATCATGCCAGCAAGTTTTCTGTTCCCATTCTTCAGGTGTTCCTCTTATTCCTGTCAACTCAACTGGACTTCGTGCTATTGAGTTCAACATTCTCACCAGTCTGAATTCATGAATGATCATTTTATATTGATCCCTTGCATTGGTGTCCCAGAGATCAAGACTATTCCAAACAAAGTTATACACCTTTACCACAATATTGCTGTTTTTCACTATAGTCTACTATGGTAAAGTGATGACATATTTCGCAGAAAAGGTACAGGTTGAGTAACCCTTATTTAAAAAAGTAATCCAAGTAAAAGTGGGTGCCATGGTAGTGTAGTGGTTAATGTGATGCTATTACAGCTTGAAGCATCAGAGTTCAGAGTTCAATCCTAGCATCCTCTGTAAGGAGTTTATACATCCTCTCTGTGGAATGCATGGGTTTTCCCGGGTGCTCTGGTTTCCTCCTACAGTCTAAAGACATACTTTAATTGGTAGATTAATTGGTCAGTATAAATTGGCCTGTGAATGGGTTACGGTTAGATCTTGGTTGTTGGGGGTTGCTGGGTAGTGTGGCTCAAAGGGGTGAAAGGGCCTTTTTGGGGATGTATTGTTAAAGATATGGCAAGTGAGCTCAGACCCTTGTACTGCCTGAATTGAATTGAATTGACTTTAATTCTTACATCCTTCACATACATGAGCAAAAATCTTTGTTACATCTCCATCTAAGTGTGCAATCATAGTAATTTGTAATAAATAGAACAGTCAATGTAATATAGAATACACTCAAATCAGCATGAGTTCATCAGTCTGATGGCCTGGTGGAAGAAGCTGTCCCAGAGCCTGTTGGTCCTGGCTTTTATGCTGCGGTACCGTTTCCTGGATAGTAGCAGCTGGAATAGATTGTGGTTGGGGCTGGCTTGTGTCCCCAATGATCCTACGGGCCCTTCACACCTGTCCTTGTAAATGTCTTGAATTATGGGAAGTTCACAACTATAGATGCGCTGGGCTGTCCGCACCACTTTCTGCAGAGTACTGTGATTGAAGGAAGTACAGTTGCCATACCAGGCAGTGATACAGCCAGTCAGGATGCTCTCAATTGTGCCCCTGTAGAAACTTCTTAGGATTTGGGGGCCCATACCAAACTTCCTCAACTGTTTGAGATGAAAGAGGTTGTGCCTCTTTGGATTTTGAAGAATTCTGAGATACTTCCTGCAGCCTGGAATTCTATCAGTTTAGCTAGGTTTGGAGCTGGTCCCAGCAGGAGGCAGTTTGGTGCACCAGTAAGACTGAGAATTGTGTGGATAGCTTTACAGGTGGGCAGGCCAATCACTCGAGCTCAGAGTGGGAAGGCAAGCAGATGGTGAAACTTATGAGTACATCTCACTCTAGAACTTGCTTCCAGCTTGGAAAATGAGGAGGCTGTTCTTTTGTGTACTGCCAGAGCTGAGTTGGGACAGTGCTGTGGGTGACTCAGTTAACCAGGGGAACAGCAAAAGTATTTTGTGTATCCGTTAGCAAGATGAGTTCTAAGGTATCGGAAAAGCCTAAAGGGCTTGTAAGGGTTTTTACCCTTAGCGTAAAACTAGATATAATTGTTTCGATCATGGTGAACAAAATGAGGACATAGTGAGTTTGGCTAAGGAGGCTGGGTTTGTGGAAGATGACGAAGATGATGTTGAAGAGGTTTTGGCATTGCATGACCAAGGACTGACAGATGAACAGCTGATGCAACTGTAAGTGGAAAGGATAACAATCGAAACCGAATGCTGTAGCGAACAGCCCGAAAGTGAAGTCGTTCAGGAAATGAACATGAAGCAATTACGTGAGATTTTCGCCGCGACTGACAAATCTGCAATGATTGCAGAAAAGTATGACTTTAATTTTGAAAGGGTACGTAGGTTTATGGCATATTTGCAGGATGGTTTGAGTGCTTACAAAGAACTATGATAGAAAAATGCGTGAGGCTAAGGAGTCAAGCATACTGTTGTTTTTCAAACCTTCCACATGAGCCGCAGATGATGAACCTTGACCTTTGACATCGAGGCAGGCAGATAAAGAAAGTGGTGACCTGCCTGCCCTGATGGAAGCAGATGACGATGAGATGACACCTCACTCTCCTCTACCTCCCACAACTCAGCCCAACACACCAACATCAGTGTGCTCGCTGTCTTCCTGATTCCGGTAAGTGAAACTACACTGTACATACATTATTTCTACTGTATATAGGCTGTGTATTTTTGTGTTTTTTCATACGATTTGGCAGCTTCATAGCTTAAAGGTTACTGGAGAGAGTGCTTCTGCTGAGAGCACTTGCGCTGAGAGTGCTGCCGAGAGCGCTTGCATGAGATTTTCACTACGCTAGACAGTGCTACAATGGTTACAGAGAAGTATTTCTACTTTATATAGGCTGTGTACTTATCATATCATTCCTGCTTTTACTATATGTAACTGTTATTTTAGGTTTTGTGTGTTATTTGGCAGGTTATTTTTTGGGTCTGTGAACGCTCACAGATTTTCCCCATACAAATAAATGGTTATTGCTTCTTCACTTTATGACATTCCGGCTTACAAACCGTTTCATAGGAACGCTCTACCTTCGGACAGCGGGGGAAACCTGTAGTGGCTTTCTTTGCCAGTCTCCCATAAAGCTGCGACTGGAGAAGCACCTGGGCACAGCTGTATCCTTCCATCTCAGCCACTGAAGCTTTTAACTCCTCCAAAGTTGTCATAGGTCTCTTGGTGACCTCCGTCACTAGCCCCCTTCTTGCATGGTCACTTGGTTTTTGAGGACGGGCTGCTCTAAGCAGATTTATGGCTGTCTTGATGTAACTGTACTCCAAGGAATATTCAATGACTTGGAATTTTCTCGTATCCATTTCCCGGCTTTTGCTTTTCAATAACCTTTTCGCAGAGTTACTTTGAGTGTTCTTTTGTCTTCATGGTGTAGTTTTGCCAGGATACTGACTCTCCAGCAGCTGGACCTTCTACAAACAGGTGTATTTTTACTACTATCAATTGAAACATCTTGTCTGTACATTAGTTGTTGTTTTGTATGGCAGCTGTTTTTCTCTTCACACTTCTAATTGATTTTTGTCAATCCACTCCTCCAGCTTGTGGCCATATTGATGGACAGTGGCAAAGCAGTCACAGATCTTGGTGATAGAGCATATTTGGACCAGGTGGAGAACATCGTGGGTTGGGGTTTGTTGGGCGCCCCATTGGTGTAGTGTTTGTGCTGTTTTGACGGCTGTCCAGCTTTTTTCTGGTAGCTGTAGTAAAGCCCTGAAGGAGCGAGGTGGAGTTGTCGATCAGATCTCCGCTGAGGCATGTTGGTGTGCAAGTAATACTGTATACTAGTGATCTCAATTTAATTATGTGGATTTGAAAACCAATTGACTGTGCCAGTGATGATTTGATGCGTCATCTTAAAGGGGGTGAATACTTATGCAATTATTTTGTGTTTTATATTTGTAATTAATTTAGATTACTTTGTAGAGATCTGTTTTCACTTTGACATTAAAGAGTCTTTTTCTGATGATCAGTGTCAAAAAAATTCAAATTAAATCCATTGTGATTCCATGTTGAAAAACAATAAAATGTGAACACTTCCAAGGAGCGAGGGCGGGGGGGGGGGGGGGGGGTGAAAACTGTACACGAGTGATCAGGGTGTGAGTGAAAGAGGTATTTTAATACGTTCACAGTGACAGTGATCGACGGTGTTGTTGATAGTAAGGAGAGTAGTCTTTGGCCACAGAATAATATTGACCAGTTAGTAAGAAGGGCACAGAAATGGCAGATAGAATTTAAAGCACCACACTCAAAATGTTGTAGGAACTCAGATCAGGCAGCATCTATGGAAATGAATAGATGACATTTTGGGCAGAAACCCTTCTTCAGGACTAAGGAAGGGGGAAGATGTCAGAACAAAAAGGTGGGGGGGGGAGGGGAGGAGAAAGAAGCTAGCTGGAAGGAGATAGGTAAAACCAGGTGGATGGGAAAGGTCAAAGGCTGGAGAAGAAGGAATCTGATAGGACAGTGAATCATTGGAGAAAGGGAAGGGGGGGGGGGACCTTGGACAAAATAACAGGCAGCTGAGAAGCTGTAAAAGGTCAGAGTGGGGAATTTGGTGGGGGGGGGAGAAGGAAAGAGAATGTTGTTACCGGAAGGAGAAATCATTATTCATGCCATTGGGTTGGAGGCTACCCAGACAGAATACAAGGTGTTACTCCTCTATCCCGAGTGTGGCCTCTTAGCACAGGAGGCGGCCATGGACCGACTCGTCAGAACAGGGATAGGAATTGTAATTAAAATGTTTGGGAATATTAATTTCTGCTTCCCGCTTCTGGTGGATGATGCAGAGGTGCTGGATGTAGCAGTCCCTCAATTTATGACAGGTCTCACTAATGTAGAGAAGGCCGCATTGAGAGCGCTAGACATAACAGCCGACCCCAGCAGATTCGCAGTTGAAGTATTGCCTCACCTGGAAGGACTGCCCGGGGTCCTGTACAGAGGTGAGGGAGGTGGTGTATTGCCAGGTGTACTTAAGCCACTTGCAAGGATAAGTGCGAGGAGGGACAAATGGACAAGGGAATCACAGGGGGAGCAATCCCCAAGGAAAGTGGGTGGGGAAGGGAGGAGAGAAAATACATGTAGTATTTGGAGATGGTGTAAGTTGCAGAGGCAGATGGGGTGAATGGGGATGTATGGGAAATGAAGGAGATACGGTATGTGAGTGAGGGGAGCATCAACAGTGCAGGGAGGTAAACCCCATTCTTTAAAGGGGCAGGATATTCTGTTGTCTAGAATGGAAAGCCACTTCCTGGGAACAGAAGTAATAAGGCTGGAAATGCACAATAAATGCTAGGACCCTCTGTACAGTATAGACAGAGAAACTGCAAATGGAATTTAATTCTGCTAAGTGTAAGTTTTATATTTCTGGAGAAGTAATAAGGTTGGATATGTACAATAAATGCTAGGACCTTCTGTAAGTACAGATAGAAATGGGTGATGGAATCTAATCCTGCTAAATGCAGTTTTTACATTTTTGGAGAATTAGTAAGGATGGAAATGTGCAATAAATACTAGGACCCTCTGTATAGATGCTCAATGACCTTGAAAGCAGCAGCACAGGTAGATACAATGGGAAACTGCATCCTTGCCTTTATAGATTAGGGCACAGAAATTAGGAACAGAGACCTATGCTACATCTATGTAAAAGATTGGTAAAGGCCATATCAGGTCTGTTTTGTTCAGCTCTAATCACTATACTATGAGACAAGTGCAGTTGCATGGTGTAAGACCATGAGCTATGGAGCAAAACCAGGCCAATCAGCCAGATTTGACCCATTAATGGACCAACTACCAAGGATAAAGTCTTTCAGCTGTGGATAAGCTGGGTTTTCTTTCTTTGGAGCAGAGGCAACTGAAGGGGTTATCTGATCTAGGTATATGAAATGGTTTGGCAGTGACAAGCATGAATAGTGAGAAGCCTTTCTATAGGCAGAGGGGTTTTAAACAAAAGGGCGTATGTTTAAGATAGGTGGCAGATTTAAAAGGAATCTAGAAAGTTAGCAGTTGCAGATACTCGCACAATATTTAATTAGTATTCATGTGAGAACTTGAATCCTGAGAGCTAGGAAATGGAGCTGGTATGGACAAAGTGGGCTGAAGAGCCTTTCTCTTTTGCTACATGACTCCTGTTGAGTAGATGTTTCACTGCTTTTGAGCTTCATTATAACACCTTCACCTTATTAAAGCATCATAACTGACAACAACCAACAGCCTGCAGAATGGAAGAAATGGGGTCATTTAATCAGACATCTTCCACCATTCAGCAAGACATTGGATGATGTCTGGGGTTCCCAACCTTTTTGTATGCCATGGACCAATGCCATTAAGTAAGCGGTCCATGGACACTAGGTTGGGAAACCCTGTTCCACAATGTTTCCCACCTTATCCCTATATCCTTCAATTTCTCATATCCCCACAAATTATCGGTAACAGTTTGGAATGCAATCATTGACTGCACAGCCTTCTTAGGTAGAGAACTCCAATGATTTACCAACACTAACTTTGACACGGCGACCACAGTTATAGAACCATGGTTTCACACAGCACAGAAACAGGCCCATCAAACCACCATGTTCACACCAACCAGCTCTATTAATTGCACTCAGATTGTGGTCTCACCAAGGACCAATATAATCAAAATGATACCCCATTTTTGAACTTAAATCCTCTTGCAATGATGACCTGATATACTTTTTGTTTTTCTAATTGCTTGCTGCACTGGTATGTTTGTTTTCAGTGACTTATGTACAAGAATACCCAAGTCCCTTTGAATATAAACACTTCACAGTCTTTCATCTTAAAAAAAAATACCTAGCATTTATTTTTCTATCAAATCTCAAATTTATCCACACTTAAGTTTGTCACTACCACCTTAAAGCCTCTCACAGTTTTAAAAACAACTTGAGACTATGCTAGCTGTCAGAACAAACCCTACTTGTAACTACCTGTAACTGCTCTCACATGTTCATCAACTAAATCAGCCTTACTAGACTATACTTTGGCCAATTACCTACCAACTTGCACACCTCTGGATGGATTGGGGGGGGGGGGGGTGTGGAGGGAGTGGAATCCAGGCAGTCACAGGGACAGCGTGTGAACTGGAGGTCAGGGCCAAGGTCAAACCACTAACACTAACCTTTGAACAGAGGTGCCACTATTTTCCCATCATATTCATAATCTGTTAGTTTTAGCTCATCAGCAAACCTGGAAGTAAATGCCCTCAGCTGTCGATATATAGACTGTGAATAACTATGGCCCAAGTGCAGATAGATCACTGCCCGCTGACCTGAGAAGGGTTTGCATATTGCCATTTTCTAGCTTTCTATCTGTTAACTCTCAATCCATGCCAGCCAAGCTTCTTACACAACCGAGTGTCAAGGAAAAACAAACCTAACCCAACCCAGTCTTTCCTCATTGCTGAGGTGCTCCATCCAAGCAATATACTGGTGAATCTCCTTAGCATCCTCTCAAGTGTTAGTATGCCTTTCTCTTGTGTAGTGACCAGAATTACACACAATACTTCAGCAATGGCCTAATCAATGTTTCATAACACTGTACTTTCCTGGTGCTACATTCTGTGCTCTGGCTAGTGGATGTCAGTTTGTAGTGCCTTCTTCACTACCTTACTGAGCTGTGCTTCAGACTTCAAGGATTCTCGGAGATCACCAAAGAAAGAAAAAGCAATTAAAATGAACTATTCTCAATAAATTTTAAATGACTTATCTGAGAATTGCGAATAGATTTTTAAATAAACTGACGCACCTTTCTTGTATGAAACCACACCTGGGAAGAAAGAAAGAAAGAATTGGATTTAGAAACTGAGATTAAGATGAACTTCCCTTCACAAGATGCACCCATAATCTTTGAATGTAATGGATAATAAATTCAACATACTTTTATAAACAGAGGTCAAATGGTTTTAATCTTACTAGGGGATGGTTCACTGTTATGCACAAGCAGATATCCAGCAATATCCTGGTGAATCTCCTTAGCATTCTCTCCAGTATTAGTGTGTCTTCCTCTCATATAGTGACTAGATCTTCAGCTATGGCCTAATCAACGTTTTGTACTTGGTGGGAACCACTGAACAACATTTGTAGAAGGCGGAGCTTAGGAGGGATAATGACACCACACAGGGACTCCTTTTCTTGCATCTTTGGAAACAGCTCTATTTCCATCTTTAATATCTCTATTTTTCCCTTTCAGGGTTCTTTTGAAGATCCTGACCTGGAGTTATACGCCAACTATGGTTCTGTTCAGGAATTGGACCCACTCTCGGGGTTCCATAACTGGCCGTTGTTCGGCACGCCAAAGGCTCGGTCTAAGAGTCCACTCGAATTCGGAAGCCTAGGATCTCGGAGCTCTGAAGATGAGCAGATCGAAGGTTGGTGTCACAACAGGAGACCTGTGTGTCACTGGTTGAAATACTGCTGTGTGTCCGGGACCCGGGATCTTAGCGATCTTCAGGCACACAGCTTGAAAAAAGTGACGTTAACAGACTTTTAACATTGTAAACCAGTGAGTTGTTTGTTATGTCTCCCCACTTGCTGGGAAAACGGAGACACCTCTTTCTACCTAATTAGAGAGAGAGAGAGAGAGAGAGAGAGAACTTGTGATATGTCGAATACTGGGTGAAACGCGAGGTCTTTGATCTTTGCAAGTCTGTGTCTTTGCTAGTGTTTTGCTCATGCTTGACAGTTCTGAAGCTTTCTTTTGCTGGATGGGGGAGATTGTTGCTCACTGCCGCTTACAATGGGGGGGGGGATACTTTGGGGTTCTAAAATTTAACTATCGTTCATTGTTTGGGGTACTCCTTTGTTTTTGTGGATGTTTGCAAAGAAAAAGCATTTCAGGATGTATATATCGTATACATTTCTGACATTAAATTGTACTTTTGAACCTTTTGAGTACCTGATGGTGGACCCAGGCAGTGTTGTCCTGTGGGTGCCTTCAGAGTAAGTAGTAGGTGCACCTTTTGATGGCTGCCTGAGTTAGGCTACAGCAGTGGTCTCATCTGGATCACTGGTTCTGCAGAGCATTTCCAGTTTTAATTGGTAGCTGTTATCCATTTCTCAAAAATTCAGTATTAGTAGATACTAAGCAGTTACTAAAAATATTTATAACAGAAATATAGATATGGGGAGGGGGGAAGAACAGTAGTGATGGCCACCTTGAGTATAAACCTATGGCGCAAGGCACATTAGAAACGTGACTCTGACACTGTTGCATTCGGTTCCTTGTCTCAGGAAACATTGCAGAGGGACACAAAGACTGTATCTGGATTAGAAATAAAACACCTCACTGGGACTTGTGGTCATTCATGTTTCCCAGTGCATGAATATGGCACTGAGATAACCATTCATCACTGAATGACATAGCAGATAAAAGGGATCAGGAAGCTGCCTCCTGCTCATTTCTTCAGTCCCCACAATGGGACAGCATTCCAACAGTGCCTACCTGATGTGGTAACCGCTGGTAGGTTAAATATCTCGGTCCCAGGTTGAGCATTAGCTGAAAATAAAAAGGAACTCATTAGCATCTGGTCATACACCCACATAAATTAGTCTACTCCCGCAGTCCAGGAACCGAGATGTTTACTCTCATGAAATTATTTTCTCTTCAACTACCATTCCCCATATTCCCAAAAACCATCCAAACAAGGAGACTGCCAATCAGCCCAATAAACTGATGATGGCTCATTGTATAGCAATCCAATCAGTCCCAAATCTCATCTTTCTCCAGATCCCTGTCAATTATTCTCTCATGTTTATTCAGCTCATTTTTAGAAACACTAACGGTTTCCACCATTTTTACTGCCAGTGAGTTCCAGAGCAAAGTTCCTCAGAAGTCCCCTTGCACCTTACCTCCCTCACATTGAATAATATGCACACCCTATGGTGTGGAAGGATGGAGGGGTATGGGCCATGTGCCTGCAAATTGGACTAGCTCAGGAAGGCACCTGGGTCAGTGTGGACCAGTTGACCCAAGGACTCTGTGACTCTAACCCTCTTTATTGCAAGAACAACCCAGTCCAACTTTCAAGTAAAATCCCTCTTCCCCAGAACACTTAAAAGGTATTTCCTCTGCATTCCTCCAAGGCCTTCACAGCTTCCAGAGCTGGGAGACCAGAACTGAACACAATATTGTAAAGTCCCACAAAGATTCTCTGATTTTATTCTTGGTCCCTGTTAATGAATCCCACTCATTTCTTAATCACTTTCTCAACCTGTCCTGTCACTGCAATTCAACTGTGCACCTCTACACCCAATATTCTCTCTTTCTGGTGCCCTTTAGAGCGGCCTTTGTATTTTTCACTACTGCTAAAATAGAATTTCATTGCCACTCGATGTCCAATCTGTTGCCCATGTATTTTTAATATTTGTTACTATCATCTTCATTATTCACTACATCTCCAGGATTAATTTATTTGCAAATTTTCAAACATCCACATTGAAGTTATTCATACATGTCAGAAAGTAGGGCTGCCAAAACACTTCCCATCCTCTGCATTTACATTAACAAACACACTTTAATACAACCCAAAATTAAAATCCAGCCAATGCTGGAAATCTGGAAATAAAAACAGAATTCTGGAAATTCTCAGCAGACCAGATGAGCAAAAGAGTTAACATTTTAGTTTAATGGCTATTGAGATATTAATTGAATTTCTCTTTCCACTGATGCTACCTGACCTTTGTAGTAGCTCGGGTCTCCTGCATCACTTTGTTCAATACAACTTTTTATTATTCTGAATGCGAGTCTCCTTTATGCACACCGTCTGACATCATTGTTCTTTAATTTTGCTGATGTATGTTAAATGGGATGTTCAGACTTCACTGTTGTGATTAAATTCACAGCATGTTCCTTGGTTGGGTGAAAGAGGTCTCAAGTATTTTACTGGATGGGGAGCAGTGGACAGCCTGATCAGCAAAAGCATGAAATCAATGAACAACATGGAACCAAACATGAGTGGGGCTCAATGTGGATTTTGACTGGAGCTAAAACAGGTTGTGGCATGGAACTGGACCAGAGTTTGTATGGTAACAGACTGGGGGAAATGTGATGGGGCAGGAATTTATGTGAAAATTGATCAAGTCACAACATGAAATCACACCTGCAAAATGCTGGTGGAACATAGCAGGCCAGGCAGCATCTATAAGGAGAAACACTGTCGACGTGAAATCACACCTGATTAGGATATCAATCATATAGTCACACAACATGGAAATAGGCAGCTCATTCACACTAGCCAGCTGACACCCATCCATTTTAATCTCAGCCCTCAGCACTTGGCCCATAGCCTTCTGTACTTCAATAACTTGTGCCCATTGGGACTCTTCTGAATGCTGCCAGTCACCCTGCTTCCACTACTCTCTGTTGTAACTCTCAGTTGTGACTCTCCATGTACTGTGCGGTAATGTTCTATGTACAAGCAGGCAGCATCAATTGCACAGAATCTCCAAATTAAGTTAGTGTACTTGTCCTTTTCTTATTTGTTTGGGACCTGGAGACTGCTGGCAAGACTTGCACTTGTCACTCATCCTTAACAGGACGAGAAGGTGTAGGCAAACTACTTTCTTGATCTGCTGCAAACCTTCTGGTGAAGGTGATCCCATGGTGCTGTTGCATAAAGAGTTCCAGGATTTAGACCCAGAGGAAACAAAGGGCTAGTGATTTGTTTACAAGTCAGGATGGTGTGCAGTTTGGAGAGAAATCTGCAGGTTGTGGTATTCCTCGTGTTTGCAACTGCTGCTCTTCTTCTGGATGGTAGAGGTTGCAAGCTTGAGAGGGGCTATTCAAATTCACAAGAGAATAATCTGTAGTGCCTTTTGTAAATTGAACACACTGATATGCTGATAGGGAGGCAATGAACATTGAGGGTGGTGGATGATACTTCATCCTTTGTGGAGCTTCACTGAGCAAGACTCCCCTGGCAAGTTTTACTGTTGATGATATTGGGAAAATACATCAATTGCCATGGGACATCTGGGAGTGATAGGCTGGTGCATTCATGTCTGAATAAAACCCTTCCATGATTTGCAAACACGAGGAAATCTGCAGATGCTGGAAATTCAAGCAACACACACAAAATGCTGGTGGAACGCAGCAGGCCAGGCAGCATCTATAGGAAGTACCACCGTTGATGTTTCGGGCTGAGACCCTTCGTCAGGACTAACTGAAAGAAAAGATAGCAAGAGATTTGAAAGTGGGAGGGGGAGGTGGAAATCCGAAATGATAGAAGACAGGAAGGGGAGGGATGAAGCTAAGAGCTGGAAAGTTGATTGGCAAAAGGGATACAGAGCTGGAGAAGGAAAAGTATCATGGAACGGGAGGCCTAGGGAGAAAGAATAGGGGAGAGGAGCACCAGAGGAAGATGGAGAGCAGGCAAGGAGTAATTGTGAGAGAGGCAGAGACAGAAAAAAGAGAGAAAAAAAAGTGGGGGGGGGGGATAATAAATAAGGGATGGGGCAAGAAGGGGAGGAGGGGCATTAACGGAAGTTAAAGAAATAAATGTTCATACCATCAGGTTGGAGGCTACCCAGACAGAATATAAGGTGTTGTTCCTCCAACCTGAGTGTGGCTTCATCTTGACAGTAGAGGAGGCCATGGATAGACATATCAGAATGGGAATGGGATGTGGAATTAAAATGTGTGGCCACTGGGAGATCCTGCTTTCTCTGGCGGACAGAGCGTAGGTGTTCAGTGAAATGGTCTCCCAGTCTGCCCTTCCATGATATTTCTGGTCTCCGTGGAGTGGGGATGAGGGCAAGAACGAGAGCAAAAGCCTGGCCCAGTCACTTACATCCAAGCATAAGAGGCCTGCTTGATGGTGAGTTTAAGAATATGTAAGAGGAATTCTTTTTAACATTTCGGTGAGAAATCAGAACAGGCTCAAATGAGAACAAGAGAGCAGGCTGACTTACCAATGTCAGACTCCCCGCCGCCAGAGGAGTTCAACTTACGAAATATCTCCTGTTTCTTTGACTTCACCATTGGGGAAGTGTTTTCCAGTTTAGTGAAGAACGCTGGTGAATAGCTTATGTTTCCTGGTGATCTCGAGTCACTCCTGGAGAAACAAAGAATACCACAAGACAGTTATTCATAAAACAGAAAGCAGATACAGAGATTGCAACAAACTCAATCTCTGTTAAAACTACGAATTACCAAAATGATAATGACCCAATAGTTTTGTTTAATTTTGCAATAAGGTTAGGGTAATGGAAGCAGGCTTACAACCAGGTGCCAGATCCTAGGGGTTCTAAAGCAGATGGTTTAGAGTAGAATGGAATGATGAGTGTGGCTGAAGAGGTGAAATGGCTTACATACATGAGAATGATAATGACAATGGATCAATGCCCTGAAACATTAACTGAGTTTCTCTCTTCACAGATACTGTCCGACCAGCCGAATTTTAAAAATTCCAGGCCTCATTTTGGCAAACCGGCCCCTTGGCCTTGAAATGTTAACCATTTCTCTTTCTACATATACTGCCTGGTTTAAAATGTTAACAGTTTCTCTCTCCTCAGATACACCTTGAATTGCTGAGTGTTTCCAGCAAATTCTGTTTTTATTTCCAAAGATTCAATGTTAGTTCTCAAAGGCAAAGCATTTCAATTCAGTGATGAAGACAAAGCTAGAAATAAAAGAGCACAGACATCTCAGAAGGCTATAGAACCCTAGGAAATTACAGTGTAGAGAATGTGGAATTTGAAATCAAGCACAGAAACAAGCCTTTAGGTCTATCAAGTCTGCATTGACCACCAACCACCTGTTTACACTGATCTTACATAAATCTCTAACTTTCAACTACTCCGAGACATCACTACTTACCTTCATACTTGAGCAATTGAGAGCTGCCAATTAACCAGCTTTGAGGTGTGGAGTAAACTGGAGCACCCAGTGAAAGCTCACAGTTACGGGGCGGTCTATTAGCTGCTGTACTACTAGCAAAATAACGGTCAAGATTTGGGGCTAAACTGGGAGCCAACAGTGGGTGAAGAGTGATAGGACACAGAACCATGGAATCAATGTAACACAAAAGGATGCATTTAGCTGGTCAGC
This sequence comes from Hypanus sabinus, assembly GCF_030144855.1. Classification (NCBI taxonomy): domain Eukaryota; kingdom Metazoa; phylum Chordata; class Chondrichthyes; order Myliobatiformes; family Dasyatidae; genus Hypanus; species Hypanus sabinus. The sequence continues at coordinate 181,870,631 of NC_082711.1, forward strand.
TCTGCCTGCTCTATGTACGGCTTTCAGCTTTCATTTCAGCTCAGCAAATAAATAACCTTAAATCCAACTCCTGTTTTCAATCCACAATAAGGAGAATGTGAAAACATTAGAAACAATCCAAAAAATGATGAGCGTCATGAAAATAGGATGTGGGAATAGATAAACAAGTAATATAACAGCAGACTTCAAAAGCATCTCAAATGATGCAGAAGGAAAGAGCATCAAATGTAAATGCTGGGACCTGGAAATTGAGACAAGATGATGAACAGGAAACTAAGCAAACAGCATTAACATTAAATGAGTATTTTGTATCAGGTTTCATAGAAGACACTAAAGTCATAGGAAAGCAGTGGGCAATAAGAATGCAAGAGTGATGGAAGATCTAAAATTATCATCAGTAGAGGAGCAAATACCAAGTAAACTACTATGAGTAAAGACACACAAATGTCCTGTATGTCCTGGCCAGCAGCATTGGGTTCCAATAAAGTAGCTGCTGAAAAACAAAAAAACAAAAAATAACACTACCAAACAAGGAGGGGGGGGGGGGAAGAGAGGGAGTGGGAAGACTGGGGTGCCGAGAGGGGTGAGAGGGAGGGGCGGAGTGCCAAGAAGGGGCGAGAGGGAGGGGCGGGGTGCCAGGAGGGGCAAGATTGAGTGAGCATTGCAGTGTAAAAGGGTGGCAAAATTGAAAAAGGTGACAAATACAGGAACTGAAGGTGTTTATTTGAATGCACACAGTATACAAATGTAATCCTCTCAGCATAGGCTTGTAATGAGTTAGGTATTATGGTGAATTTAACCTAACAGGAACGTAACTCGACAATGCATGGGAAAAACGAAAGAGGTCATTTCCATTAAATAAACACGTTTGGGGTAAATATGATTTATTTAAGCTCAAACATAAAAGTCTGAACGTTCCTTCCAAGGGAAATTGAAGGCAGTTAATGCATGAACACTGACACACCCAAGTGAATTTACCATTCGCTAGGAAACAATTTAACTCACACCAGTGTAAACAGATGAAAAATGCATTGATAAAAATTTTAAAGTGTGACAAACACAATGCAAAGGCTATATAATGCAAGGTAACCAAAAGGCCAATCATTTAAAAAAAATATAAAAAATATATATAGTCTATATTGTGCACATAATTATTGGGGTGCATTGTTGAATAATCAATCCAATTAACTTCACTTTGTTTACTTAACACGAAATGATTTTGCACTGAAGAACCTGTCCCTGGAAACAAATATTTGCACAACATCAAAGTTATCTGAACGTTCTCTGTGAGACCATTGTCTGCATGGGGATTTCCAAATGGGTTCTGTGAACAGTTTACCACATTCTTCACCGATGTTCGTTGACTGTTTCCATTCTCTTCCGATCCCACAAAAAATATGGCACCCCATATTCTTTTTCCGTGCTCTCTCTAGACCATTACCAAGCCTAATCCTGTTGGCTAGTTCAACAGGCCTAATTTATCAATCAACTGAATTTTTATTTTAAACAGCAGAAATAAAATAATTACAGTATAATTGTATTAATAGAATAAAGCATGGTCTTAAACCAGGTATTACTTGAAACAAGGTAGATGATCTTGTAGTGCAGTTAAAGACTGACAGATATGACGTTGTGGGTATCATGCAGTCATGGCTGAAAGATGATTGCAGTTGGGAGCGTAATAACTTTTACTTAATAATGGAGTAAAGGGAATTATAGGGGCGTGAGAGAGGAGCTGGTCAAAATTGATTGGAAGAAAGCACTAGCAGGGATGATGGCAGAGTAGCAATGGCTGGAGTTTCTACAAGTAATGGTATTCTAAAGGGAGGATGACACATCCGTGGCTGAAAAGTGAATTCAAAGTCAACATAATAGAGCAAAAATAGTGGGAAGTTAGAGGATTAGGAAGCTTTTAAAAACTAACAGAAGAGAACTAAAAAGAAATCATAAATATAAAAAGATGGAATACAAAAGTAAGCTACCCATAATATTAAAGAGGATACCAAAAGTTTTTTCAGATATACACAGTGCAAAAGAGTGGAAATGATATCAGACTGCTGTAAAATGACATTGAAGAGATGGTAATGAGGAACAAGGAAATAGTGGACAAACTGAAAAAGTATTTTGCAACAGTCTTCACTGTGGAAGACATTAGCAGTATGCTAGAAGTTTGAGAGTGTCAGGTGGCAGAACTGAGTGCAGTTGCTATTACTTATGAGAACATGCTTAGGAAGCTGAAAGATCTGAAGGTTGATAAGTTACCTGGGCCAGATGGTTTGCACCTCAGGGTTCTGAAAGAGGTAGCTGAAGAGATTAGGGAGGCATTAGTAATGACCCTTCATGAATCAAGATTATGGCATGGTTCTGGAGGACTGGGGAAAAAAGGGAGAGAGGCAGAAGAAAGGAAATTATAGGTCAGTTAGTCTGACCTCAGTTGTTGGGAAGATGTTGGGAGTCGATTGTTGAGGATAACACTTCGGGCTACTTGGAGGCACATGGTAAAGCGTACCCAAGTCTGCATGGTTTCCTTCTTGTCTGATAAATCCGTTGGAATTATTTGAGGAAATAACAATTAGGTTAGACAAAGGAGAATTGGTGGATGTTGTGTACTTAGATTTTCAGAAGGCCTTGACAAGGTGGCATGCATAAGGTTGGTTAGCAAGAGCCCATGGTATTATAGGAAAGATACTAATATGAATAACATTGGCTGATTGGCAGCTGGTAAGGAGTGGAAACAAAAAGAGCCTTTTCTGATTAGTTGCTGGTGACTAGTGGGTGTTTTGCACGGGTTGGTGTTAGAACTGCTTTTTACAATGTACGTTAATGATTTGAACAACAGAATTGATGGTTTTGTGGCCAAATTCGTGGACGATATGAACTTAAGTGGAGAGGCAAGTAGTGTTAAGAAAACATATAAGGTACAGAACAACTTAAGACAAATTTGGAGAATGGGCAATGAAGTGGCAGATGGAATACAGTGTCAGGAAGTGTATGGCCGTGCACTTTGGTAGAAGAAATAAAAGAGTAGACTTCTCTAAATGGAGAAAAAAATTCAAAAATCTGAGGTACAAAGGGACTTAGGAGTCCCCTTGCAGGATTCCCTAAAGGTCAACTTGCAGATTGAGTCAGTGGTGAGGAAAGCAAATGCAATGTTAGCATTCATTTCAAAAACACTAGAATACAAAAACAAGGATGTAACACTGAGGCTTTAAGGCACTGGTGAGGCCTCACTTGAGTACTATGAGTAGTTTTGGGTCCCTTATCTAAGAAAGGTTGTCCATTGATAAGGATTCAAATGAGGTTCATGAAAATGATTCTGGAATGAAAGGCTCATCATATGAAGAACGTTTGAGGCTCTGGGCATGTATTGGCTAGAATTTAGAAAAGCAAAGGGGGATATCATTGAAACCTATCAAATGTTGAAAGGCCTTGATAGAGTGGATATGGAGAGGATATTTCCTATTGTGGGGGAGTCTAAGACTAAAGGGCGCAACCTCAGAATAAAGGGATGTCCTTTTAAAACAGTGATGAGGAGGAATTTCTTTAGTCAGAGGGTGATGAATCTGTGGAGTTTGCTGCCCCAGGTGGCTGTGAAGGCCAGGTCGTTGGGTGTATTTAAGGCGGAGGTTGATAGTTTCTTGATAAATCAGGTTGTGAAAGGTTACAGGGGAAAGGCAGGAGAATGGGGTTGAGGGGCAAGTTGATCGGCCATGGTGAAATAGCAGAGCAGACTTGATGGGCCAAACAGCCTGATTCTCCTAAGTCTAAAGCACTAAAACTTTCCTAAGTTTATACCTAACATCACTTGTAATGAAGGCCACCATTACTTTAGTTTTACCAATGCGTTTGTATACTTGCATGCCAACCCTTAGTGTTTCAAGAATCTAGCTAATCCCCCTACCTATGGCACTAGAAAGCTTGGATAAACAGAACCAGTTCTTTGAGGCTGCTCTAATACTTAGCATAGTCATGATGGATTATCTAACACAACAGCGCCTTGACAGAGAGGGGCAGGAATGGGTGATTAATGTACCAAGATAGAGGAGGTGGTAGAAACAGGGGGAGGGGGATTTGCACTAATAATCAGGGACATCATAGATGCACTTGGGGGGAGTTAATGGAGGGATCAGACACCAAGTGCATTTGGGTAGAGCTGAAGAATAGGAAGGATGCAATCGCATTGATGGGATTGTACTACAACCCCCCAAATAGCCACCGGGATATTGAGGGACAGTTATGTAAGCAGATAATGGAAATGTGTAAAAATAACAGGGTTGTTGTCATGGGAGATTTTACCCTGCCGAATATAAACTGGGACCTTCTTGGTGCAAGAAGTTTAGATAGGGCAGAATGTGTTAAGTGTATCCCGGAGGGTTTCTTAAATCAATATGTTGACGGTCCAACGTGAAGAGGGGCGTACTGGACCTGGTGTTGGGTAATGAGCCAGGCCAGGTGACCGATCTTTCAGTGGGTGAGCAGTTAGGGAACAGTGACAACTCTAACTTTCAGGATAGCCATAGATAAGAATAGGTATGGTCCGTGCAGGAGTCTTAAACTGGGGTAAGGCAAATTATGAGGGCATTTGGGAGGAACGAAGAAGAGTGAAATCAGAACACCTTTTTTCTGGCAAGTGGAGGGTGCTTAAAGATCAATTGCACAGAGTACAGGAAAGGTACGTTCCTGTTAGAAGGAAGGACAGGGTTGTCCAGAGAGATAATGAATTTAATCCAAAAGAAAAAGGAAAAGTATGCAAGCCTTCGGAAGTCAGGATCAAAAGAAGTACATGAGGAGTATAAAGCAGCCAGAAAAGAACTAAGGAATGGAATTAGGAAAGCCTGGGGAGGCATGAAAAGTCCTTTGCAAGTAAAAGATTAAGGTGAATCCTAAGGCATTTCAAACATACATCAAGAGTAAGAAGATAACAAGGGAGAGAGTAGGTCCACTTATATAAAGAGGGAAACATTTGCTTGGATGCACTGAATATGAGTGAGGTACTTAATGAGTATTTTACATCAGCAATTACCATGGAAAAAGACATGAAGGACCAGGAGATCAGTGCTGAGAGCATAAATGTTATGCCATTTAGAGCTCAAGAAGGAGGAAGCATTGGGTCTCCAAATGAGTGTTAAGAACATAGAACAGTACAGCACATTACAGGCCCTTCGGCCCACAATGTTGTGCTGACCCTCAAACCCTGCCTCACATATAACCCCCCACCTTAAATTCCTCCATATACTTGTCTAGTAGTCTCTTAAACATCACTAGTGTGTCTGCCCCCACCACTGACTCAGGCAGTGCATTCCACGCACCAACCACTCTCTGAGTGAAAAACCTTCCTCTAATATCCCCCTTGAACTTCCCTCCCCTTACCTTAAAGCCATGTCCTCTTGTACTGAGCAGTGGTGCCCTGGGGAAGAGGTGCTGGCTGTCCAATCTGTCTATTCCTCTTAATATCTTGTACACCTCTATCATGTCTCCTCTCATCCTCCTTCTCTCCAAAGAGTAAAGCCCTAGCTCCCTTAATCTCTGATCATAATGCATACTCTCTAAACCAGGCAGCATCCTGGTAAATCTCCTCTGTACCCTTTCCAATGCTTCCACATCCTTCCTGTAGTGAGGCAACCAGAAATGGACACAGTACTCCAAGTGTGGCCTAACTAGAGTTTTATAGAGCTGCATCATTACATCGCGTCTCTTAAACTCTATCCCCGACTTATGAAAGCTAAAGTTAAGGAGGATAAGAACCCAGGCCTAATGGGATTTACCCCAGGTTATTGAGGACAGCAAGAGATGAGATTGCTGGAGCCTTGACAAGCATCTGTGTATCCTCTCTAGGCACAGGCGAGGTCCTAGAGGACTGGCAAGTGGCTAATGCTGTATTTCTATTTGACAAGAGAACATGGGAAAATCCTGGAACTATTGACTGGTGCGTCTCACTTTAGTTGTAAGGAAATTGTTGTGGAGAAAATTCTTAGGAATAGGAGACACGAGCGTTTGCAAACTCATGGCCTAATTAGGGAGAGGCAGCATGTGTGGCAGGTTGTGCCTTACCAACTTCATTTAAGGTGAGAGTATGTCCACTCATATAAAGAGGGAAACATTCGCTTGGATGCACTGAATGTGAGTGAGGTACTTACTGAGTATCTTACATCAGCATTTACCATGGAAAAAGACAAAAAGACAGGGAGGACCAGGAGATCAGTGCTGAGTGCATAAATGTTATGCCATTTAGAGCTCAAGAAATGACAAGACAGGTTGTTTAACATAAAGCAGTGGATGTTGTGTACATGGATTTTAGTAAAGTGTTTGACAATGTCCCTCATGGGAGGTTAATCCAGAACACTAGGATGCATGGGGCCCAACGTGAATTGGCTGTTTGGATTCAGAACTGGCTTGCATATAGAAGGCAGAGGATAGCGGTTGAAGGGACTTACTGAAGCTGAAGGTTTGAAATTAGTGGTGTTTCTTGCAGGGATCTGTGCTAGGACCTCTGCTGTTTGTGATGTATATTAATGACCTGGATGAAGATGGGTGGGTTAGTAAGTTTGCAGATGGGACCCGGAATGATAGAGCAGTGAAAGAAGTGCATGGAGTAAAGCCAGATCTGACATATAGAGGGGCTTTGTGGAAAGAGCAACAGAATAAAGAGTATAAAGGTAGTAAGGTAGAAGGGCAAAAGTGTGTGTACTTCAATGCAAGAAGCATCAGGAACAAAGGTGATGAACTGAGAGCTTGGATACATACATGGAATTATGATGTCGTGGCCATTACAGAGACTTGGCTGGCACCAGGGCAGGAATGGATTCTCAATATTCCTGGATTTCCGGGATGGGGGGTGGGGAGAAGGGGAGGAGGGGTGGCATTATTGGTCAGGGATACTATTACAGCTGCAGAAAGGGTGGGTAATGTAGCAGGATCCTCTTTTGAGTCAGTATGGGTGGAAGTCAGGAACAGGAAGAGAGCAGTTACTCTACTGGGGGTATTCTATAGGCCCCCTGGTAGCAGCAGAGATACCGAGGAGCAGATTGGGAGGCAGATTTTGGAAAGGTGCAAAAATAACAGGGTTGTTATCATGGGTGACTTTAACTTCCCTAATATTGATTGGCACTTGATTAGTTCCAAGGGTTCAGATGGGGCAGAATTTGTTAAGTGTGTCCAGGATGGTTTCCTGTCACAGTATGTTGACAGGCTGACTAGGGGGAATGCCATACTGGATCTAGTATTAGGTAATGAACCGGGTCAGGTCACAGATCTGTCAGTGGGTGAGCATCTGGGGGACAGTGATCACCGCTCCCTGATCTTTAGCATTATCATGGAAAAGGACAGAATCAGAGAGGACAGGAAAATTTTTAATTGGGGAAGGGCAAATTATGAGGCTATAAGGCTAGAACTTGCGGGTATGAATTGGGATGCTGTTTTTGTAGGGAAATGTACTATGGACATGTGGTCGATGTTTAGGGATCTCTTGCAAGATGTTAGGGATAAATTTGTCCCGGTGAGGAAGATAAAGAATGGTAGGGTGAAGGAACCATGGGTGACAAGTGAGGTGGAAAATCTAGTCAGGTGGAAGAAGGCAGCATACATGAGGTTTAGGAAGCAAGGATCAGATGGCTCTATTGAGGAATATAGGGTAGCAAGAAAGGAGCTTAAGAAGGGGCTGAGAAGAGCAAGAAGGGGGCATGAGAAGGCCTTGGCGAGTAGGGTAAAGGAAAATCCCAAGGCATTCTTCAATTATGTGAAGAACAAAAGGATGACAGGAGTGAAGGTAGGACCAATTAGAGATAAAAGTGGGAAGATGTGACTGGAGGCTGTGGAAGTGAGCGAGGTCCTCAATGAATACTTCTCTTTGGTATTCACCACTGAGAGGGAACTTGATGACGGTGAGGACAATATGAGTGAGGTTAATGTTCTGGAGCATGTTGATATTAAGGGAGAGGAGGTGTTGGAGTTGTTAAAATACATTAGGACGTTTAAGTCCCCGGGGACTGACGGAATATTCCCCAGGCTGCTCCACGAGGCAAGGGAAGAGATTGCTGAACCTCTGGCTAGGATTTTTATGTCCTCGTTGTCTATGGGAATGGTACCAGAGGATTGGAGCGAGGCAAATATTGTCCCCTTGTTCAAAAAAGGTAGTAGGGATAGTCCGGGTAATTATAGACCCATGAGCCTTATGTCTGTGGTGGGAAAGCTGTTGGAAAAGATTCTTAGAGATAGGATCTATGGGCATTTAGAGAATCATGGTCTGATCAGGGACAGTCAGCATGGCTTTGTGAAGGGTAGATTGTGCCTAACAAGCCTGATAGAGTTCTTTGAGGAGGTGACCAGGTATATAGATGAGGGTAGTGTAGTGGATGTGATCTACGTGGATTTTAATAAGGCATTTGACAAGGTTCCACACGGTAGGCTTATTCAGAAAGTCAGAAGGCATGGGATCCAGGGAAGTTTGGCCAGGTGGATTCAGAATTGGCTTGCCTGCAGAAGGTAGAGGGTCGAGGTGGAGAGAGTACATTCAGATTGGAGGGTTGTGACTAGTGGTGTCCCACAAGGATCTGTTCTGGGACCTCTACTTTTGTGATTTTTATTAATGGCCTTGATGTGGGGATAGAAGGGTGGGTTGGCAAGTTTGCAGATGACACAACGGTTGGTGGTGTTGTAGATAATGTAGAGGATTGTCGAAGATTGCAGAGAGACATTGATAGGATGCAGAAGTGGGCTGGGTAATGGCAGATGAAGTTCAACCTGGAGAAGTGTGAGGTGGTACACTTTGGAAGGACAAACTCCAAGGCAGAGTCCAAAGTAAATGGCAGGATACTTGGTAGTGTGGAGGAGCAGAGGCATCTGGGGGTACATGTCCACAGATCCCTGAAAGTTGCCTCACAGTTAGATAGGGTAGTTAAGAAATTTTATGGGGTGTTAGCTTTCATAAGTCAAAGGACAGAGTTTAAGAGACGCGATGTAATGATGCAGCTCTATAAAACTCTAGTTAGGCCACACTTGGAGTACTGTGTCCAGTTCTGGTCGCCTCACTATAGGAAGGATGTGGAAGCATTGGGAAGGGTACAGAGGAGATTTACCAGGATGCTGCCTGGTTTAGAGAGTATGCATTATGATCAGAGACTAAGGGAGCTAGGGCTTTACTCTTTGGAGAGAAGGAGGATGAGAGGAGACATGATAGAGGTGTACAAGATATTAAGAGGAATTGACAGAGTGGATAGCCAGCGCCTCTTCCCCAGCACACCATTGCTCAGTACAAGAGGACATGGCTTTAAGGTAAGGGGAGGGAAGTTCAAGGGGGATATTAGAGGAAGGTTTTTCACTCAGAGAGTGGTTGGTGCGTGGAATGCACTGCTTGAGTCAGTGGTGGAGGCAAATACACTAGTGAACTTTAAGAGCCTACTAGGTAGGTATATGGAGGAATTTAAGGTGGGGGGTTATATGTGAGGCAGGGTTTGAGGGTCGGCACAACATTGTGGGCCGAAGGGCCTGTAATGTGCTGTACTATTCTATGTTCTATGGTATCAGGATTGGTGGAGTTGTGGATGGTGTAGAAGACCGGCAAAAAGTAAAGCTCGATATAGATTAGTTCCAAATATGGGCTGAGAAATGACAGATTGAGTTTAACCCAGATAAATGTGAGGTGTTGCACCTTGGTAGGATAAATGTAAGGAAACAATACACTGTCGAGGGCAAGACACTAACAGTATTGCTGAACAGAGAGATCTTGGGATCAAAATTCATAGCTCCTTGAGACTGGCTACACAGGTCAATTGGGTGCTTAAGGTGGTATATGGAATGCTTGCTTTTATTAGTTGAGGCACTGAGTTCAAAAGTCAAGAGGTTATGTTGCAACTTTATAGAACTCTGGTTTGGCCACATCTGGAGTATTGCTTACATTTTTGGTTAGCCCACTATAGGAAGGAAGTTGAGGCTTTGGAGAGGATGCAGAAGAGATTTACCAGGATGCTGCCTGGTTTAGAGGGCATGTGCTATCATGAGAGACTGGATAATCTTGGATTGTTTATTCTGGGACGGCAGAGGCTAAGGGGAGATCTGAGAGAGGCTTGTAAGATTACGAGAAGCATAGACAGTAGACAGACAGTATCTTTTTCTCAGAGTAGAAATGTCTAATACCAGAGGCCATGCATTGAAGATGAGGGGGGTAGGTTCAAAGGGAATGTAAGGATAAGTTTTTTTTACTCAGAGTGATGGATACCTGGAATGTACTGCCTGGTATGATGGTAGAGACAAATACATTAGAGGCTTTTAAGAGACATTTGGATAGGCACATGAATATGAGGAAGATGGAAGGATATGGATATTATGCAGGTAGGAGTGATGAGGTTTTATGTTTATTAAAATTTACTTTTTCAAGGGCCTGTTCCTGTGCTGTACTACTCTATGTTCTACGCAACATATTATCACAGCATTCTTACTTGGTGCAGTATATGCCAAAACTAAAGGCATGCTCAATTACCAATTCAAGTATGTACAAGAAAGGGGAAGCAGAGAGAACACAAGTGGCAGATACAGGTAATCAGTTCCTCGCAACCGTTCATTCAGTCACTGAAATTGTGGTTGATTTAGATCTCTGCCTCAAGAACATTTTATTGCTTTCCTATTGCCCTGAATCCTTTGGAATTTAAGTATCTTTTATTTTCTGCCTCGGAGAGGTTCAATGCCTCAAACAGAATAGAGATTTCTGGGATAGAGAACTCCAAAAATTCCTCTGCACCATCTTAGCTTGTCAACCTCTTCCTCTCTAACTTCACTGGTTTGAGATAACCCCATTAGGGAAACATCCTCTCAGCATCAACCCTGTTGGTCCCCTTCAAAACCTCACATTTCATCAGGAACAAATCTCAACTCTCCCAAAACGCCATGAGGATAGGCCCAACCTTTCTTAACACATCTCCACTTTCAGAACCTCATTTCTGAGCAGGATCAAATCTCACTCTCCCAAAATGCCATGAGTATGGGCCCAACCTTTCCTAGCACCACCTTCATTCCCAGAATTACACTTCTCTGCACTACCTCTGCTGGAAAAGGTAACAAAAGGATATAGTTAATTACACTATATTAAAAAATTAAGAAAAGGAATTAAGGGCAAAGCAGCACTGAAAAGGTGTACCAAAGATAGGGTGCAATGAAGTTTCTTTGAATTGAAACTGGGCATCGAACTTTAACTCAAGAGACAAATTCCATAAAGTTGGCATGTATTCTTGTTAATTTTAGTGACAAAAGGACGATCTAATTAAGATGTTTAAACCGAAAAACTGACCATTCCTCCCAGTGGCAGAACAAAGGATCCAGGCAATGTCGGATAGGTCCAGTCTGAAGTTCTAGTACTGGACAACAGTGGTTTCTGGTGGCTTTTGTCTGCTGATTTGCCTCTCAGATTTGTAGCATCAAAGGAGTCCAACATCACTTAGAAATTCAGCTACCTAGAATGTGATTCTGGCAGCTATGGAAAAAGTTGCATGGACTAAATTCAACTTAGAAAGTCTTCAGAAACTACCTACCATGCAATAGTTTCTTTTTCACTGCCATAGTTGTTTTAAGATATCATAAAGGTCAGAAATAATGAGGATGGGGCAACTTCTTACCCCAATGTTGTCTAGTCTGGCCCTCTCCGTCAGGAATGTAGGTGAACGGATGGAAATCCTATCACCTGGGTAACATTGCCTCCACATACAGTACAGCATGACTGCATTAAGTATTAGCTCACAGTCAGGAGGTTTAAGCTGTCAGTACCTTGCAGCAGAATCTGGGGCACGACCTCTTCGCACAAGCAACGGCATCGGAAGCCATTCATTACTTGGGGGCAGCCTGCAGGAGGGCAAAGGTGAGAGGTCAAACCGATACACTGGAGTAACTGTGGGGAACTGGACACCAGCAACATTCAAAAGGCTTCAAACTCTCTCAAAAATTACAATTTGTGCACTGCTTTGACCTCTGCCTTTGTCTGAGTCAAATAGTTTTTGCATCATCTGGTCTGCACCTGCAGGAGACATGCAACTCCACAACCCTCTGCAGCTCAGCCTCTTGGGAACTGCTTGTACACCTCCACAATTCCCCTACACTTGCCTTCACTGACAAAAACTGTTCTTTAACATCACAAAATAAACTCTCGAGGTAAACTGGTTTATTAAGTACAGTACTGGTAAACTTAGGCAAATATTAAGTTTAGTGCAGACAGGAAGAAAGACTGGCAGAACCTTCAGTTGAAAAGCAAGACAGAGAAACAATGTGCAGAAAATTTGAGCAAAGGAAATGTAGGGAATCCACAATCTCAATATGCAACGTTACCTGCATAGAGAATCAAACTGATACACACAAAAAAACGTACAAATACAGGGATTGTAAGACAGATGAAAATGCAACAATTAAAAAATTATCATAGCATTCTTACTAAAGTTTTAAGTTTGCCATTCAATGTCACAATCTGGATTTGGTTAGTTAATTACAAGCAGACCATCTGCTGAGTGAAATTCATATTTGAATCTCAAAAACAGCAGCTGAACAGATGTGAATGGAAAAGGGACCAGGAAGACCTACTCTGTACAATCTCACCTACCTCTGTTCAGTAGGCTCTGCTTCCCTTTCCCTTCGCTGAGGAGCCTGGACTACACTCTCCTGTTTCTCTAGGGTTGCAGGGGCCTGGGGCGGAGAAATAGGCTCATAAGATTCTGATGAAACATGACTTCGTTCTGGGGATTTCCCAGGCCTGTGTGTAATAAGGAAAAGATCTCATTAGTCTTAGTAGACTCAATCATATCTCTGCCCTAAAGACAGCAGCAAAGTGGCGACCTGGCTCTAGTTCCTGCCAGCAAAGTTCTGCACAACTGATGATTCCTGACCCCTGTGTTTTATTTGGCATTCCACTTCAATATCGTTCTCCTGATAAAGCACTAAGTTTTCTTGCTTATTAACGTCTTTACAGGTAACAAGGCTAGGTAATCAGGATAAGCACCCAATAAGTACTCTAACTTTACGCAATGTTGCTCTGTATTGTTCTTTATATAACTCTAATAAAGTAATTTATTATGTTTAATATGTATACAGTGCTTCCTTTGTTTGTGGATACTTTTCGCTGTTGAATCAGAAAAAACAAGGAACAAATTTTAAAATATTTTCATTACAGAAGCTTGTGCAAAAATCTAGAGCTGAGTGTATATGGAAGAAGCAATTAGTCAGTAATTTGCAGATCTTTGATGGAACTTACTGAGTAGTATTCAAGGTTTTCTAGTCAGAGTGTCAAAACCAATGAAAGCAAGCACAGGCCAAGAGATCCTTCTGGTTCTGTTTCAGTGGGGCAATTCTTGCCTCATGCACAGCCATATTAAACTTGCATCCTACTTGTGCACATTTAACCTTATCAGCAGGATGAATCACAAAAGAATGTTCAACTTCATTTGTTTCCCAAATTGCTTACTTACCTTGCCCTGCCTTTTTCAGTTGTGTTCTCAGGGGAGACTCGAGATGGTGGCCTCTGAAGAAGGGAAGTTTGACTGCTCTGGGTCTGAGAGTCTGTGCTGTAATGGGTTGAAACCTTTCCTCGGTTAGAGGACACTGTTGATGCAGTCTGGAAAGTTGACACTGGTGGCTGGTGTGATAATGGGCTGCTGGCTTGGTTTCGGGCAAAGTCCTGGGTGATAATATGCTTTAAAAAAGATCAAAACTACATCAGAAAGCAACAAATGAGCAGATTGGCAAATGCTTTTATTTACTACAATATCAAATGCACCAGGAAGAAAGAGCTTGATGGGAGGAAGAGGGGATGGGGAAGAGGATGGTTGGGGGTGGCTGGGACCAGGGAGATGGGCTGGAATGTGAAAGGGAGGGGGACAGGAAATGTTTGGGCAAGGGGGGCAGAGAAAGAGATAAGATGGGGAGACAGTGGGTTAGGGAGGAGGGAGAAAGAAAGTGGGAAAGAGGAAAGGGGGTACAACAGATTGGGGTCTACCAAGGGATTATTAGGGGTCCAAACCCTGGGCAAAGATTGAAAGCAAATGCAAATGAATTAGGAAGTAAACAATAGTAATGGAAATCATGAAATCACAGAAACGTGAGTGTATATACATACACACAAACACACACACATAGATGGCCTTACTTACATGGATGTGATCAGCAAGAGTGATCAATTTGTGTGTTTTGGAAACTTGAGGGTTAGAGGCAGACGGATACACACTGTCAGCCTGTGAGGATGATGGTGGCTGCTGTTGTGGCGATGGAGATTTCTGCATCACCCTATATCGACTCATGGCTGTATCGAATATCCGAGCACTTGGTTCACCTTTAAAATATGCAAACAAATTCTTTTCAGATTCCACCTTTGAGTTCAAGAGCAGTGAATTAATGTTGCAGCACTATAAAACCCTGGTTAATCACACTTGGAATATTGTGTTCAGTTCTGGTTGCCTCATTGTAGGAGGATGTGGAAGCTTCAGAGAGGGCGCAGAGGAGACTTATCAGGATGCTTCCTGGGCTAGAGAACGTACCACATGAGGATACATTGAGTGAGATAGAGCTTTTCTCTTTGGATTGAAGGAGGATGACAGGTGACTTGATAGAGGTATAGCTGTAAAAGGCATAGATTGCATGGATAACCAGAGACTTTTTCCCAGGGCAGAAATGGCTAATGCGAGGGGCATAATTGTAAGGTGATTAAAGTATAAAGGGGAGGTCAGAGACGAGTCTTTTCTCCCCCCACAGAGAGTGGTGAGTGCATGAAACAGTCTGCCAGGGGTAGTGGTAGAGGCAGATATATTAGGGACTCTTAGACAGGCACATGGATGATAGAAAAATAGGCTAATTAGGAAGGAAGAATTAGAGATTGATCTTAAGAGATTACAGTATAGCATCATGGTCCCAATGGTCTGCACTGTGCTGTAATGTTCTATGTTACCCTTTCTGCTCAGGAATAAATTTTCAGAATTTTTGCCATTTGTGCATGACCTGATGTGAATACGGGAGGCATGATCAGTACATTCACAGATATCATGAAGGTTGGTAGAATTGTTGACAGTAGTCTACAAAGTGATATTGATGTGCTGGTAAAATGGGCTGAGATGACAGATTGATTTTAATCCAGATAAACATGAAGTGAACTAATGTGAAAGCACTAACAAGGCTCTGACAGACACCATGAATAGCGGGGAACTGACAAAGAGAGTACACGTCTACTGGTCCTTCAAGCAGGTAATTTAGTTAGGAAGCACATGGGATAATGGCTTTCACTAGGAAAATTGTTTGGACAAATCTACTGTATTTGATCATATAAACGATAGAATAGATAAAGGGAATCCATGGAGCTCGAGTATTTAGATTTTCAGTAGAAAATAGACAATTAGGTGCAGAAGTAGACCATTCGGCCCTTCAAGTCTGCACCGCCATTCTGAGATCATGGCTGATCATCTACTATCAATACCTGGTTCCTGCCTTGTCCCCATATCCCTTGATTCCCCTATCCATAAGATATCTATCTAGCTCCTTCTTGAAAGCATCCAGAGAATTGGCCTCCACTGCCTTCCGAGGCAGTGCATTCCAGACCCCTGCAACTCTCTGGGAGAAGTTTTTCCTTAACTCTGTTCTAAATGACCTACCCCTTATTCTCAAACCATGCCCTCTGGTACTGGACTCTCCCAGCATCTGGAACATATTTCCTGCCTCTATCTTGTCCAATCTCCTTAATTCCAGCGTGTACAAGCCCAGTCTCTCTAACCTCTCTGTGTAAGACAGTCTGGACATCCCAGGAATTGGGAGAGCCCTTTGATAAAGTTTCTTATAAGAGATTAGGAGCAAAGTTAGAACTTAGGGATTGTATTTATTATACTGACATAGATTGAAAGTTAGTTGACAGATGGAAAACAGAATAGGAATAAACAGGACTTTCTTCAAAACTCGAAGTAAATTTATTGTCAAAGTACTTATAGGTAACCATATACTATCCTGAGATTCATTTTTTTGTGGACATGCATGGTAGATATAAAGAAACACCATAGAATCAATGGAAATACTACACAAAAGACAGATAAACAACCCATATGCAAAAGACAACAAACCGCAAATACAAAATAAATAAATAAGCAATAAATATCGAGAACATGAGATGAAGTGTCCTTGAAAGTGAATTGTGGGAACTCACAAGATGGGGCAAGTGAAGTTGAGTGAAATTATCTCCTCTGGTTCAGAAGCCTGATGGTTCAGGCATAATAACTGTTTCTGAACCTGGTGGTGTAGGTTTTGAGGCTCCCATATCTTCTTCCTGACGGCAGCAGTAAGAAACAAGCATTGCTTGGACGGCGGAGTCCTTCATGACGGATGCTACTTTCTTGCGATAGCACTCCATGCAGATGTGCTCAATAGTGGGGTAGGCTTTATCATGGTGGACTGGGCCATATCCACTACTGTTTGAAGGCTTTTCCATTCAAGGGCGTTGGTGTTCCCATACTAGGCCAGGATGCAACTGAATGGTGCATGTTGGGATACAACCGATTCAAGGCTCAGGTGTCATGTATACACAACACAGAGCAATGGCTTGGAGAAAGGAACTGATTGTAATGTTTCTCAATTTGCCAACAACACTAAACAGGGCGAGGCATCAAGTAGGATACACAAAGACTTCAAAATGACTTCAACAAGCTAAATGAATAAGCAGATACAGTGGAATAGAGACAAATTTGAAATTAACCTTGATGGAACAAAATAGAAAGGCAGAGTATTGCCTGAAATTGTGATAAATTGGAAGATATTCATGTACAAAGGGACTTGAATGTCCCTCTACACCAGACATTTAAAACAAGCAAGGTTGCTCAAAAGAAACCAGATACTAGAATCTGGTGCAAGAAACCAACTTCTGGAAGAATTCAGGTCAGGCAGTGTCTGTGGAGACAAAGGGATGGCTGACATTTTGGGTTGAGGCTCTGTACCGAGAGTGCAGAGGGGAAGAAGCCAGTATGAAAGGAAGGAGGGAGTGGTGAAACAGGTAGAACTGAGATGGGAAATGACGAGCAGGTGGAACTGGCAGGTATACTACTTGAACCACTGAGTCCCCCCAACAGTCTGTTTAATCATGCTGGAATTGCAAGCAATTGAGTCAAATGGTATGTTGGGTTTCATTGCAAGAGGTTTTGAACATTGGAGCAAGTGCAACTTACTCCATTTACATTGGGCCTTGATGAAACTACAGGTGGAGTACGGAGAGCAAGTTTCATCTCCTTACCAAGAGTAGGACATAGAGAGAGAACCACAAAGGTTCACCAGGCTGATTTCTGGAACAGCAAAAACACTGTAGCAGAGATCAGGCTAACTAAACTAGCATTCATCAAAGTTTAGAAGAATCAGAGTGGATTCATGGACTTCACAAGAGATGCAGGAAGATGTGGCTGGGGTTTCCAGAGTAAGAGGACCCTACTTCAGGATATGGATTAAAATATTTAGGAGTGAAATGAAGAAAGATTTTTTCAATTTCTTTAATCAAAGGATGGATTTCTCTATCCTTTGGAGATCTCCACTGTATATTATTAAGAAGGTGCTAGGTGTCTTTCTAGATCCAAAATAGGGTATAGGGGAAGAGCAAGAACAGGGTACTGAGTTCAAGGACCAGTCACAATCAGAGAAAATGACAGAGTAAGCTTAAGTAGCTGAACAGTTTATTCCTGCTCCTGTTTTCCATGTTTTCCATGTGTGGACAAGGCACACAGAAAATCATCATTCCAGCCCTAATCCTAGGTATGTACTGAGTAAGCTAATCCAAACTGGGCACGCAAGGGTGTCCTACACATAGGTATCCATATATATATAGAGTGAAAAACAAACTGCTGGAGGACTCCGTGGATGAAATAGTCACCACAGATGCTGCCTGACCCACTAAGTCCCTCCAGCAATTTGTCATTGAACCAAATTTCAGCATCTGCAGTCTTATATTTCTATGTACACATATTATATAAGTGCACAAGCATATTTAGGTTGTCCAATCAAGTGTGCACAGTAAAGCTGTGAATGTGTCAATGATTAGCAGAAGAGGGAGGAAATGAAGAATACTTGTGGAAATTGGAACTTACCATCTCCCTGGGAAGGCTTGTGCATCTCCTGTTGGAAGGATTCAGCCTTCTCTTGTGACTGTACTGGAGAACTTGCAGGGCTAATCACTTCAATCGCATCTGTACTCGATATGTCATAGCGATGAGAAGACACTTGGAGAAATCAAATCTGAGTGTAAATCCATCACTCTGATATCAGAGTTGTACAACATAGAAACAGTTCCTTTGGCCCACTATGTTCATCATAATACACCTATATATGTTGATCGCATTTACCAATACATGTCCATATCCTTTACTGTCTTCCTAACCTGTACACCAGACCTCTCTATGTTGCCTTTCTGCTGCCAGTTAAAGTTCTCTACATCAGCACCCCAAGCTTAATCACCCTTAGCTGGGAAAAGGACGTGCAGAGCTAAGTGTAGGATTAACAGTGAATATATTAACATTGTTGTTTAACTTAGTTCTGCCTCAACTCACTGAAACCTGCAGCTCCAATCTACCTCTGGTTGCCCCCCCCCCCACCCCCACCTTTCACTGCTCCTCAGATTGGAGGTGATCAAAATTCCAATGGACACACCCTCGTCAGAGTCCTGTAGTGACGTTATTAGGAACAGAACTCACCACTGCACACTGATCAGGAGATATAATTTGGATTCCATCATGATGTTGCACTTTGGGGGACAAACCAGGGTAGGATTTACAGGGTGAACAGTAGGGCACTGAATGCGATAGAACAAAGGGGTCTGGGAATACAGATTAATTATTCCTTGAAAGTGGCCTCACAGGTAGATATGGCCATGGGGAGAATTTTGGGTACATTGTCCTTCAAAGATCAAAGTACTGAGTACAGGACTTGGGATGCTACGTTGAAGTTGTAAAAGGGGTTGGTGAGGCCAAATTTGGATTATTACATCCAGTTACATCTACAGGAAATATATCACTAAGACTGAAAGACTACAGTGAAAATTTATAAGGATGTTGTCAGGACTTGAGGACCTGAGTTATAGGGAAAGGCTGAAAAGGATAGGATCCTTAGAACGTAGGAAAATGACAGAATGGGGGTATGTATACCAAATTATGAGGGGTTTAGAAAGGTTAAATGTAAGCATGCTTTTTTGACTTAGATTAAGTGAGACTAGAAATAGAGATCATAGGTTAAGGGTGAAAGGTGAAATGTTTAAGTGGGAAGGGGAATTTCTTCACTCGGGACAGCGAGAGTGTGGAACATGTTGTCAACAGAAATGGAGGATGGAAGTTTGATTTCAACACGAGAAATTTTGATAGGTATATGGATGGGAGGGCCGTGGAACGTTATGGTCCAGGTGCATGTCAATAAGACTTGGTAGATCAATAGTTTGATAGACTAGATAGGCTTGTTTCTGTGCTGTACTGCTCTATGCCAACTAAGGAATATAATTTTGAGAAATTAAGTAAAGACACTTAATTTAAAGAGACCTTGTCTCAATAACAGCTGCCACAATACTGCTGGCTTCTGGACAGCACAGTTCTCTATTGTCATTAGGAAAGAAAACATGCCCACTGACCAGTATTTGAATCCAGAACCAGCAGTATGACTGATTGGGGATTATTTTGGACGCTGGGAGTTCCATCAATGTCTGCTCTCCATGAGCATATAAAATAAAAAAACATCACTTCCACTTGCTGATAAACATGTTTTAAGTTAAGTGCAGAGATATTAAAATTCTCATCCTTGTTCTAAATTCTCTTGAGTCATGCCTCTCCCTTTCTGTGTAATCCTTTCCAATTATACAGATCTTCATGCATCTCCAATTCCAGTCTTCTGATCACACCCAATTTTAATTGCTCCATCATCAATGGCTGTTCATTCTGTTCCAAGGTTCCAAGTTCTGAAATTTTCTCCAAAACTTCTCTACCCCCATCTCTTCTCCCTTTAAAAATGCTCATTAAGTCTCACTACTTTGATCAGTAATGTAGTTAGTTGTGTCAAATGTTGTTTGACAAGGTTTCAGTTAGTCACAAGAGAGTTTCTGCTCTCCATGTTGGTATTTACATCTAAACATAGAACACAGAAAACCTACATCACAATACAGGCCCTTCAGCCCACAAAGCTGTGCAGAATATGTCCTTACCTTAGAAATTACCTAGGGTTACACATAGCCCTCTATTTTTCTAAGCTCCATGTACATATCCAAGAGTCTCTTAAAAGACCCTGTTGTATCTGCCTCCACCGTTGTCGCCGGCAGTCCATTCCATGCACTCGCCACTCTCTGCTTAAAAGATTTACCCCTGACATCTCCTCTGTACCTATTCCCCAGCACCTTAAACCCGTGTCCTCTTGTGGCAACCATTTCAGCCCTGAGAAAAAGCCTCTGATGATTCACAAGATCAATGCTTCTCATCATCTTGTACACCTCTATCAGGTCACCTCCCATCCTCCGTCGCTCCAAGGAGAAAAGGCCATGTTCACTCAACCTATTCTCATAAGGTATGCTCCCCAATTCAGGCAACATCCTTGTAAATCTCCTTTGCACCCTTTTTATGGTTTCCACGTCTTTCCTGTAATGAGGCGGCCAGAACTGAGCACAGTACTCCATGTGAGACCTGACCAGGGTCCTATATAGCTGCAACACTACCTCTCAGCTCCTAAACTCAAACCCATGATTGATGCAGGCCAATGCACTGTAGGCCTTCTTAACCACAGAGCCAACCTGCGCATTAGTTTTGAGTGACCTATGGACTTGGACCACAAGATCCCTCTGATCTTCCACACCGCCAGGAGAATTACCATTAATACTACATTCTATATTTGACCTACCAAAATGAACCACCTCATACATATCTGGGTTGAACTCCATCTGCCACTTCTCAGCCCAGTTTTGCATCCTATCACTGTCCCATTGTAACCTCTGACAGCCCTCCACATTATCCACAACACCCCCAACATTTGTGTCATCAGCAAATTTACTAACCCATCCCTCCACTTACTCATCCAGGTCATTTATAAAAATCATGAAGAGCAAGGATCCCAGAACCAATCCCCGAGGCACACCACTGGTCACTGACCTCCATGCAGAATATGACCTGCCTACAACCACTCTTTGCCATCTATGTGCAAGTCAGTTATGGATCCACAAAGCAATGTCCCCTTAGATCCCATGCCTCCTTACTTTCTCAATAAGTCTTGCATGGGGTACCTATCAAATGCCTTGCTGAAATCCACATACACTACATCTACTGCTCTACCTTCATCAATGTGTTTAGTCACATACTCAAAAAATTCAATCAGGCTTGTAAGGTACAACCTGCCTTTGACAAAGCCATGCTGACTATTCCTAATCATATTATGCCCTTCCAAATGTTCATGAATCCTGTCTCTCAGGATCTTCTCTATCAACTTACAACTATTGAAGTGAGACTCACTGGTCTATAATTTCCGGGGCTACCTCTACTCCCTTTTTTGAAGAATTTGCAACCCTCCAATCCTCTGCAACCTCTGTTGTCCCCATTGATGACAATCAATCAACAATCATCCCCAGAGGCTCAGCAATCTCCTCCCTTGACTCCCACGGTAGCCTGGGGTACATCTCGTCCAGTCCCGATGACTTATTTGACCTGATGCTTTCCAAAAGCTCCAGCACATCCTCTTACTTAATATCTACATGCTCAAGCTTTTCAGTCTGCTTTAAGTCATTCCTACAATCGCCAAGATCCTTTTCTGTAGTGAATACTGAAGCAGAATATTAAGTATCTGTGCTATCTCACTAAAGTTACAGAGAAAGGTTGAACAAGTTAGGTCTTTATTCTTTGGAGGGTAGAAGGTTGAGGGGGTACTTGATAGAGGTATTTAAAATTATGATGGGGATAGATCGAGTTGACGTGGATAGGCTTTTTCCATTGAGAGTAGGGGAGATTCAAATAAGAGGACATGAGTTGAGAGTTAGGGGGCAAAAGTTTAGGGGGTAACACAAGGGGGAACTTCTTTACTCAGAGAGTGGTAACTGTGTGGAACAAGCTTCCAGTAGTAGAGGCAGATTTGATATTGCCATTTAAAAAAAAATTGTATAGGCACATGGACAGGGAAGGAATGGACGGTTATGGGCTGAGTGCAGGTCGGTGGGACTAGGTGAGAGTAAGTGTTCGGCACGGACTAGAAGGGCCGAGATGGCCTGTTTCTGTGCTGTAATTGTTATATGTTATATATCTTCTCTGGTTCCATAAACAACTTTTTACTGTCACACTTGATTGGTCCTATTCTCTAACGTCTTATCCTCTTGCTCTTCACATGCTTGTAGAATGCCTTGGGGTTTTCCTTAATCCTATCTGCCAAGGCCTTCTCATGGCCCCTTCTGGTTCTCCTAACTTTATTCTTAAGCTCCTTCCTGCTAGCCTTATAATCTTCTACATCTCTATCATTACTTAGATTTTTGAACCTTTTGTAAGCTCTTCTTTTCTTCTTGACTAGATTTACAACAGCCTTTGTACACCACGGTTCCTGTACCCTACCATCCTTTCCCTGTCTCATTGGAACGTACCAATTGCGCAGAACTCCAAGCAAATATCCCCTGAACATTTGCCACATTTCTTCCGTACGTTTCCCTGAGAACATCTGTTTCCAATTTATGCTTCCAAGTTCCTATCTGATAGCCTCATTATTTCCCTTTACTCCAATTAAACGCTTTTGTAACTTATCTGTTCCTATCCCTCTCCAAAGCTATGGTAAAGGAGATAGCATTGTGATCACTGTCTCCAAAGTGCTCTCCCACTGAGATCAGACACCTGACTTGGTTCATTTCCCAATACCAGAACAAGTACAGCCTCTCCTCTTGTAGGCTTATCTATATATTGCATCAAGAAACCTTCCTGAACACACCTAACAAAATCTATCCCATCTAAACCCCTCACTTCAGGGACATGCTAATCTATATTCAGGAAATTAAAATCTCCAACCGCAACAACCCTGTTATTATTACACCTTTCCAGAATCAGTCTCCCTATCTGCTTCTTGACGTCCCTGTTACTATTGGGTGATCTATAAAAACACCCAGTGGAGTTATTGACTCCTTCCTGTTCCTAACCTCTACCCACAGAGACTCAGTAAACAATCCCTCCATGACTTGCTCCTTTTCTTCAGCCATGACACTATCTCTGATCAGTAGTGCCATGCCTCAACCTCTTTTGCCTCCCTCCCTGCCCTTTCTAAAACATCTAAAGCCTAGCACTTGAAGTAACCATTCCTGCCCCTTTGTCTCTGTAATGGCCACAACATCATTGCTCTAAGTACTGATCCATGCTCTAAGCTCATTCGCTTTGTTCATAATACTCCTTGCATTAAAATAGACACATCTCAAACCATCATCGGTCTGAGTGCATCCCTTCTCTATCACCTGTATTCTCTATTTCATTTAACTTCCAAGATGGTTCTGGAGTGGTGACTGTGTGAGCACCACAAATCATAAAATAATCCTGTTGAGAAGTACTACAGCTGAAATCTGAAGCCACAGACACTGCAGTCAGGAACATTGCTTCAAGTCATTCAAACTATTGCTTTTCAGAACTGGTTGACTTAGGACTGCAGATCACCCACGCATTGAAGGGTCAATGGTGGAACGGGTGAGCAACTTAAAAAGTTCCTGGGCATCATACAATGATGCAATTGTGAAAATGGAGCGCCAGCAGCTCTTTTTCATTAAGAATGTGAGGAGATTTGGAAATTCCTACAGGTGTACAGTGGAGAGCATTCTGACTGGTTATGTCACCAATTAGCATGGAGCCTCTAATGGACAGGATCACAAGAGACTGTAAAGATTGTAGACTCAGTCAGTTCCATCACAGGCACACCTCTCCCCACCACTGAGGACACTTTCAAGAGGCAGCATCTCAAGAAGGCGGCATCCATCATAAAAACCCTCATCATTGGTAACATGCCCCTTTGTACTATAACCATATAACAATTACAGCATGGAAACATCTTGGCCCTTCTAGACCGTGCCGATGCTTACACTCTCCCACCGACCCGCACTCAGCCCATAATCCTCCATTCCTTTCCTATCCATATACCTATCCAATTTTACTTTAAATGGCAATACCGAACCTGCCTCTACCACTTCTACTGGAAGCTCATTCCACACAGCTACCACTCACTGAGTAAAGAAATTCCCCCTCGTGTTACCCTTAAACTTTTGCCCCCTAACTCTCAAATCATGTTCTCTTGTTTGAATCTCCCCTACTCTCAATGGAAAAAGCCTATCCACCTCAACTCTATCTATCCCCCTCATTATTTTAAATACCTCTATCAAGTCCCCCCCCCCAACCTTCTACGCTCCAAAGAATAAAGACCTAACTTGTTCAACCTTTCCCTGTAACTTAGGTGCTGAAAACCAGGTAACATTCTAGTAAATCTTCTCTGTACGCTCTCTATTTTGTTGATACCTTTCCTATAATTCAGTGACCAGAACTGTACACAATGCTCCAAATTTGGCCTTACCAATGTCTTGTACAATTTTAACAATACATCCCAACTCCCATACTCAATGCTCTGGTTTATAAAGGCCAGCATACCAAAAGCTTTTTTCACCACCTTATCCACATGAGATTCCACCTTCAGGGAACTTGGAACCATTACTCCTATATCACTCTGTTCTACTGCATTCTTCAATGCCCTACCATTTACCATGTATGTCCTATCTGGATTATTCCTACCAAAATGTAGCACCTTACACTTATCAGCATTAAACTCCATCTGCCGTCGTTCAGCCCACTCTTCTAACTGGTCTAAATCTCTCTGCAAGCTTTGAAAACCTACAACGCCTCCTACCTTAGTATCATCTGCATACTTACTAATCCAATTTACCATCCCATCAGTAAGAAGTACTACTGCCATCAGTGAGAAGGTACCGAAGCACGAAGACTCTCACTCAATGTTTTAAGAACAGCTTCTTACCCTCTGCTATCAGATGTATCAGATTTCTGAAAGATCCATGAACTCATGAACACCACCTCATTATTTGTTTTTTCCACTACTTATTTTTATAACTTATAGTAATTTATTTTTATGTCTGGCACTGTACAGGTGCCACAAGCTGTACTATGGGAGATACTACTCTGAGCAGAAAACCATGCTTTAGCAAATATTCCTTTCTCAAACAACAGTAAAATAAATAACTCATCAATTCTCTTTCTCTGGTATCTTACTGTGAATTTATTGTGGAATTTGTCCAGACTGCTGGGACTTACAGGCTCCAACTAACATTTGAAAATGTCAACTGAAATAGAAAGACCTGTGTCTAGGCACAGCAGCTTAACAATAGGAACAGGAGCTGGCCAATTAGCTTCTTAAATCTATGGTCATCGCCACCTTCTGATGTCAGATGCAGAACGTAGTCTGAGGTCCCTACACTGAATAGAATGATGACCTTTATATAGCAGGAATCCTTTTAGTGATTATGATGCAGAGTTGAAGGTAGCCAAAAAAATGCGTACAATTTGAATACTAACAAATAAAATCCTCAGTTCTTGCCCCATAGGATTCCTGATTCACTGTGCAGATGTAAAAGGTGGTCTCAGCTACCAGAGTTCACTTCTCTACAAACAGCATTCAAAGACACTTTAATGCATTACAAGAACCAACAAATAATTGAGATAAATAGCTTTTATGTTTTGTGATGCTAAAGGGAGGCATGTTGACTAAAACACTAAAAGTTCAGATAATGTATTTATAAATGGCTATTTGAATCAGAACAGCAACCAGTTTTAGTTTGACTCTGTAGTCTCCACCCATCCCTGCTCACCTGACACATATCACTCTGCAGAAACTGACACTTAACTAATGAAGGTCTCCACACATAGGAGCTTACCACTGCTGGAGGAATCTGAGCTGTGAGACCCTCGCTCTCGACCGTCTTTGTCGGAAGCGATCTGCTTTGTGATGATCACATCGATAAAGCTGGCAGCTGTTATAGTGGTCTTCCCCCGAGTCCTAAGTTCCTCTTCGTACCGGGATTTGGGGGGTGGTGCTTTGTCTGGATACCCAGCCTGTGCCTGAGACTTGGCCGATGATGAGTACGGAGACTGCACTGGACGCCGCTCATGTTCCGTTGATTGCTGCTGATGATGGTGCTGCTGCTGTTGCTGCTCAGAGATTCTGCGAGAAGTTACTTCTTCCACTCGGGGGGCTTCATGCTTGCTGTCCTTCCCCTTTGCCATCTCCATTTGAGGTGCTAAGGCTGCAGCATCCACCAATGCAGCAAGGGCATCTGCAGCTGTGCTGAAGCGAGAGGTGGACAGCCCGGGTGTCATGGATAGGGCTCCCTGGGGAACTTGCCTGTCAGTAGAAATATTATTTTATTTTAATTTCAACACCAAAATGTGCAGGGTGAAGATGTTACATCTGAACATATTCCCATGCAAGGTGTGCAAATATACACATAGAACAAACTGAAATTGGTTACAGTCAAACTGCACTTGAAAGGTTCACTTGAGAATGGGGGAAGTATTCTCATTCAACAGCAACACGAGTGAATCTGCAGATGCTGGAAATAAATAAAAAACACAAAATGCTGGCAGAACTCAACAGGCCAGACGGCATCTATGGGAGGAGGTAATAACAACGTTTCGGGCCGAAACCCTTCATCAGGAGTGAAGTAACATGGGATGGTCGAGGGGGGATAAGAAGTGGGGGGAGGGATAAAGTAGAGAGCTGGGAAGTGATAGGCTGGAGGGAAATGGGCTGGGGGGAAGGTGGAGAATTATGGGAAATAAAAGAGAAAGAAAGGTAGGGCTGGGGGGAGAGATTATAGTGAGGGGGGGGGAAGAGAGAGAAAGAGAACCAGACTAAGATAATAGATAGGGATGGGGGTAAAGGTGGGGGGCAGGGGTAGCAACAGAGGTCAGTAAGTTGGATGTTCATGCCGGCAGGAAGGAGGCTACCTAGGCGGGAGATAAGGTATTGCTCCATCGACCTGCGTGTAGCCTCATCTTGATGGTAGAGGAGGCCATGGACGGACATGTCAGAGTGGGAGTGGTCTGTGGAATTGAAGTGTGTGGTCACAGGGAGATCCCGCTACTGATGGAGGACCGAGCGCCGGTGTTCGGCAAAACGGTCTCCCAGTCTGCGGCGGGTCTCCCCATCTATAAATGGCCACATCAGGAGCACCGGATACAGTATATCACCCCAGTTGACTCGCAGGTGAAGTGGTGCCTCACCTGAAAGGACTGTCTGGGGCCTGGGATGGTGGTGAGGGAAGAAGTGTGGGGGCAGGTATAGCACTTCTTCCGTTTGCAGGGATGAGTGCCCGGAGGGAGGTCCGTGGGGAGAGTTGGATGGACAAGGGAGTCGCGTAGGGAGCGATCCCTGCGGAAAGCTGAGAGTGGGGGTGGGGGGGGGGAGATGTGGTTGGTGGTGGACTGAGAGTGGGGGGGGAGGGGCAAGAGCCCCTGTGGCCACACACTTCAATTCCACAGACCACTCCCACTCCGATATGTCTGTCCATGGCCTCCTCTACCATCAAGATGAGGCCACACGCAGGTCATTGGAGCAATACCTTATCTCCCGCCTAGGTAGCCTCCTTCCTGCCGGCATGAACATCCAACTCACTGACCTCCGTTGATACCCCTTACCCCCATCCCTATCTATTATTTTAGTCTGGTTCTCTTTTTTCCCCCCTCACTATAATCTCTCCCCCAAGTCCTACCTTTCTTTCTCTTTTATTTCCCATAATTCTCCACCTTCCCCCTTGCCTATTTCCCTTCACCCTATCACTTCCCAGCTCTCTACTTTATCCCCCCCCCCCAATTCTTATCCCCCCTCGACCATCCCATGTTACTTCACTCCTGATGAAGGGTTTCGGCCCGAAACGTTGTTATTACCTCCTCCCATTGATGCTGTCTGGCCTGCTGAGTTCTGCCAGCATTTTGTGTTTTGAAGTATTCTCATTACCTCCTTTCAATATGGAAGCTGATTCTGCCTACCATGTGGGTGGAGCTGGATGGCAGATGAGTCAGATGGACAGGGATGGGTGGAGATAGCTACAAAGGCTGGGAGGATATGCAGAGCATACAAGGGCTGTCAAAGCAATTCCATTTCACTATCTATCCCTGTAACCTATTACTTCTCACATGCCCATCACATCCCTCTTCTCTGATCACCCATCCACCCTCAGGGCAATTTATAGCACCAATTCACCTACCATCCTGCATGTCTTTGGATGTGGGAGGAAATGCAAAATCCATGCAGACAACACTGGAGGTCAAGATTGAACCAGAATCACTAGAGTTGTGATGCAACCTCAAACCTTGGGAACACCTCTTCAAGTGGAATGAACAAAAGATACCGCATAATTAGGCCATTTGCACCATTGAGCCTGCTCTGCATTTCATTATGGCTGATCCAATTTTCCTCTCAGCACCAATCTCCTGCCTTCTCCCCAAATCCCTACATGTCCTAACCAATCAAGAATCTATTAACCTCTGCCTTAAATGTACAAGACAGACGTAGCCTCCACATCTGGCTGTGGCAACAAATTCCACAGATTCACCGCTCTCTGGCTAAAGAAATTCCTCATCTCTATTCTAAAACTACACCACTCTATTCTGAGGCTGTGTCCTGTGGCCTTAGACTGTTCCACCATAGGAAACATCCTCTCCACATCGACATTATCAAGTTTTCTTACCATTCGATAGATTTCAACGAGGTCACCCATCATTCTTCTGAATTCTATTGACTAAAGGCCCAGAGTCATCAAACATTCTTGCATACGATGTCATTTCATCCTGGAATCATTTTCATGAACCTCCTCTGAACATTCTCTAGTTTCAGCATATTTTTTCTAGGGTAAGGGGCTGAAGGGGTTCAAAACTGCTCACAATACTCCAAGCAAGTAGTGCTTTATAAAGCCTCAATATTACATCCTTGCTTTTATATCAAGTCCACTTCAAATGAATGCTAACATTGTGTTTCCCTTCCACACCACAGACTCAACCTGCAAATTAACCTTTAGGGAATCCTGCATAAGGACTTTGCAACTCAGTTTTTTTGTTTTTTTCTATCTCCATTTAGAAAGCTCTGATATGTCAACCACCACACCACCCCCCACTAACGGTATCCAAAGTGCAGTTGAGCGGGATGTCACGGGATACTCTGCACTAGGTCTTTAACCCCCTTCCCCATCCTGTCACCCAGTATTCTATGTCCTGCACTGTGGGTGTAACTACCTCTCTATATGTCCTGGCACTGCTCAGTCTCCCAAATGTTCTGGAGTTCATCCAGTTCCAACTCCAACTCCTTAACACGGATTGTTAGAAGCTGCAGCTGGATGCACTTCTCCCAGTTGTCGTCAGACACACTGGAAGATCACTGCCTTTCCACATCCCGCAAGAAGAGCATTCAGCTATCCTGCCTAGCTACTACCAGCTGACCTAGCTGAGCAGATAGAAAGGAGGGAAAGAGTATCAATTATATGAGTATACTGTTATGGAGATTGTTGAGAGGAATGACCTCCTAGGGAATGCCACAGAGACCAGGTTACTGGCACAGGTCATAGGTCTGTAGTGCAGAGGGAAAGAGGTAGAAGAAGGGAGCACTAGTGATAGAGGTCAATAGGCAGAGGAACAGACACGAGATTCTGTGGATGTGAACGTGACACCCACATGGCATGTTGCCTCCTAGGTGCCAGGGTCAGGACATTTCGGATTGCATTTTGGAGAGGGAGGGAGAGCAGCCAGATGTCTTGTTACATATTGGAAACAATGACATAGGAAGGAAAAGCAATGAGGTCTGGAAGAGAGAATTTAGAGAGCTCGGCAGAAAGCTGAGAAGCAGGACCTCCAAAAGTAATAATTTCTGGGTGGCCACCTGTGCCACACACTAGTGAGGGTAGAAACAAGATGATCTGGCAGATAAATGCACGGCTGGGAAGCTGGTATAGGGCTTCTTGGATCATTGGGATCACTTCTGGGAGAGATACAACCAGTACAAAAGGGATGGGTTGCATCTGAACCCGAGAGGGACCAATATTCCCCTGGGAAGTTTTGTTAGGGGTTGTTGGGGAGGGTTTAAGCTAATTTGGCAGGGGGAAGAGGACCAGAGTTAAGGGACACAAGACAAGGCAGATGGTAAAAAAGCAAAGGTAGCGTACAGTCAGATTGTCAGAAAGGACAGGCAGATGATAGGACAAAATTGCATCCAGCAGGTGAGCAGTGCATTAGGGATGCAGAATCAAAAAGGATAGCAAATACAGTACTCAAAAATGTTGTATCTCAGTGCATAGAGTACAAGAAGTAACGTGGATGATCTTGTTGCACTTTTGCAGATTGTCGGGTATGATGTTGTGGCCTTCAATGAATCGTGACTGAAAGATGGTTGTCATTGGGAGCTGAATGTCCAAGGTTACACACTGTATCAGAAGGATAAGAAGGTAGGCAGAGAGAGCGGCTTGGCTCTGCCGGTAAAGAATGGCATAAAATCAGTAGAAAGATGCGACATAGGATCAGGAGATGCTGAATTCTTGTAGGTTGAATTAAGAAACTGCAAGGGTAAAAAGTCCCTGATGAAAGTTATATACAGGCCTCCAAACAGCAACTAGGACGTGGACTACAGAGTTTCCCAGGAAGTAGAAAAGGCATGTCAAAAGGGCAATGTTATGATAGTCATGGGAGATTTTAACGTGCAGGTTGATTGTAAAAATCTGGTTGGTAATAGATATCAAGAGGGTGAATTTGTTGAATGCCAATGAGATGGTTTTTTAAAAGCAGCGTGTCGTTGAGCCTGCTAAGGGGATCTGCTAAACTGGATTGCACGTTATGTAATTAACCAGAAGTGATCAGGAAGCTTAAGGTAACCCTTAGGAGTCAGTGATCACAATATGATCTGAGTTCAACTTGAAATTTGATAAGGATGTAGTAGTATTTCAGTGGAGTAAAGGAAAGTGGTATGAGAGAGGAGCTGGCCAGAGTAAATTAAAAGATGCAGGCAGGGCAGCAATGGCTTGAGATTCTGCCATGAGGAAGATGCAATGTAAATTATTCCAAAAACAAAGAAATACTCAAATTGTGGCTGACATGGGAAATCAAAGCTAATGTAAAAGCAAAAGATAGGGCATACAACCAAGCAAAAATTAGAGGGAAGATAGAGAATTGGGAAGCATTAAAAACCCACAGAAAGCAATTAAAAGAATCATTCAGAGAGAACAGATGAAATATGAAGACAAGCTAGCAAATATTGTGGATAGAAAAAGCCTCGAAGTATGTAAAAAAAAGAGGAGAGTGGAAAAGGGACCACTAGAAAACGAGGCTAGAGAAATAATAACGGGGGACAAGGAGATGGCAGATAAATTAACTGAGTATTTTGCATCAGTGTTCACTGTGGAAGACATGAACAGTGTGCCAAGTATTGAAGGGTGTGAGAGAAGTGAGTGCAGTTACTATTACAAGAGAGAAGGTGTTCGTAAAGCTTAAAGACCTAAATATACTTAAGTCACAATTGCACCCTAGGGTTGTCAACGGCCTACCTGGTGGAAGCAACAGTGGCAGTTCCTCTGGCACAGAATCTGGCCCTGTGGCTCAGAAGGCAGGGAAAGGAAGAGGATGGCAGCAGGGATAGGGGAATCTATAGTTAGGGGGTCAGACAGATGATTCTGTGGAAGCAGGAAAGAAGCATGGATGGTCATTTGCCTTCCAGATGCCAGGGTCCGGGATCTTTCTGATCGTGTCCATGATACCCTGTAGTGGGAAGGAGAACAGCCAGAG
This sequence comes from Hypanus sabinus, assembly GCF_030144855.1. Lineage (NCBI taxonomy): Eukaryota > Metazoa > Chordata > Chondrichthyes > Myliobatiformes > Dasyatidae > Hypanus > Hypanus sabinus. The sequence goes on from NC_082711.1 coordinate 181,902,400, forward strand.
GTTGTGGTACATATTAGTACCAATGACACAGGTAGGAAAAGGGAGGAGGTCCTGTAAACAGACAGGGAGTTAGGAAGGAAGTTGAGAAGCAGGACCTCAAAGATAGTAATTTTGGGATTGCTGCCTATGCCACTCGACAGTGAGTATAGGAATAGAGTGATAAATGCGTGGTTGACAGGTTGGAACAGGGGACAGGGATTCAGATTTCTGGATCATTGGGACATCTTTTGGGGCAGCCGTGACCTATATAAAAAGGACGGGTTGCACTTGAATCCGAGGAGGATCAATATCCTGGCAGGGAGGTTTGCTAAAGCTATTAGGGAGAGTTTAAACTAGAATTGCTGGGGGGTGGGAACTGAACTGAAGATACAGAGGAAGGGGTGATTGGCTCACAAATAGAGGAAGCTTGAAGATGGAGCGATAGGCAGGTGATAGAGAAGGGATACGCTAAGACTGATGGATTTGAGATGTGTCTATTTTAATGCAAGCATCAGGAACAAAGTGGATGAGTTTTGAGCATGGATCAGTACTTGGAGCTATGATGTTGTGGCCATTACCGAGACTTGGATCGCTCAGGGGCAGGAATGTTTACTTCGAGTGCCAGGCTTTAGATGTTTCAGAGAGGACAGGGAGGGAGGCAAAAGAGGTGGAGGTGTGGCACCACCGATCAGAGATAGTGTCATCGCTACAGAAAAGGAGGAAGTCATGGAGGGATTGTCTTCTGAGTCTCTATGTGTGTAAGTTAGGAACAGGAAGTGGTCATTAACTCTATCGGGCACTTTTTGATAGACCACCCAATAGTAACAAGAACATCGAAGAGCAGATAGGGAGACAGATTCTGGAAAAGTGAAATAATAACAGGATGGTATGGTACAGGAACTGTGGTGCACAAAGGCTGTTGAAAATCTATTCAAGAAGAAAAGAAAAGCTAATGAAAGATTCAAAACACCTGATAATGATAGAGATCTAGAAAATTATAAGGCTAGCTGGAAGGAGTTTAAGAATGAAATTAGGAGAGCCAGAAGGGTCCATGAGAAGGCTTTGGCGAGCAGGGTTAAGGAAAACCCCAAGGAATACTACAAGTATGTAAAGAGCAAGAGGATAAGACGTGAGAGAATAGGACTAATCAAGTGTGACAGTGGAAAAGTGTGCATTGAACTGGAGAGAAAGCAGAGGTACTTAATGAATACTTTGCTTCAGTATTCACTACAGAAAAGGACCTTGGTGATTGTAAGGATGACTTACAGTGGACTGAAAAACTTGAGCATATAGGCATTAAGAAAGAGGATGTGCTGGAGCTTTTGGAAAGTATCAAGTTGGATAAGTCACTGGGACCGGATGAGTTCTACCCCAGGCTACCGTGGGGGGCAAGGGAGGAGATTGCTGAGCCTCTGACAATGACTTTTGCATCATTGATGGGGACAGAAGAGGTTCTGGAGGATTGGAGGGTTGCAAATGTTGTTCCTTCATTCAAGAAAGGGAGTAGAGATAGCCCATTAAATTATAGACCAGTGAGTCTTACTTCAGTGGTTGGTAAGTTGATGGAGAAGATCCCGAGAGACAGGATTTATGAACATTTGGAGAGGCATAATACGATTAGGAATAGTCAGCACGGCTTTGGCAAAGGCAGGTCATGCTTTACGAACCTGATTGAATCTTTTGAGGATGTAACTAAACACATTGATGAAGGTAGAGCAGTAGATGTAGTGTATGTGGATTTCAGCAAGGCATTTGAAAAGGTACCCCATGCAAGGCTTATTGAGAAAGTAATGAGGCATGGAATCCAAGGGGGACCTTGCTTCGTGGATCTAGAACTGGCTTGCTCACAGAAGGCAAAGAGTGGTTGTAGAAGGGTCATATTCTGCATGGAGGTCAGCGACCAATGGTGTGCCTCAGGGATCTGTTCTGGGACCCCTCCTCTTAATGATTTTTATAAATGACCTGGATGAGTAAGTTGAAGGATGGGTTAGTAAATCTGCTGATGACTCAAAGGTTGGGGGTGTTGTGGAGGGCTGTCAGAGGTTACTGCAGGATATTGATAGGATGCAAAACTGGGCTGAGAAGTGGCAACTGGAGTTCAACCCAGATAAGTGTGAGGTGGTTCATTTTGGTAGGTCAAATATGATGGCAGAATATAGTATTAATGCTAAGACTCTTGGCAGCGTGGAGGATCAGAGGGATCTTGGGGTCCGAGTCCATAGGACGCTCAAAGCAGCTGCGCAGGTTGACTCTATGGTTAAGAAGGCGTATGGTGTATTGGCTTTCATCAATCGTGGAATTGAATTTAAGAGCCAAGAGGTAATGTTGCAGCTATATAGGACCCTGGTCAGGCCCCACTTGGAGTACTCAGTTCTGGTCGCCTCACTACGGGAAGGTTGTGGAAGCCATAGAAAGGGTGCAGAGGACATTTACAAGGATGTTGCCTAGATTGGGGAACATACTCTATGAGAATAGGTTAAGTAAACTTGGCCTTTTCTCCTTGGAGCAACAAAGGATGAGAGGTGACCTGATAGAGGTGTACAAGATGATAAGAGGCATTTATCGTGTTGATAGCCAGAGGCTTTTTCCTAGGGCTGAATTGGCTAACACGAAAGGGCACAGTTTTAAGGTGCTTGAAAGCCATTACAGAGAAGATATCGGGGTATTTTTTAATGCAGAAAGTGGTGAGTGCGTGGAATGGGCTGCTGGCAACGGTGGTGAAGGTGGATAAGATATGGTCTTTTAAGGGGTTCCTGGATAGGTACTTGGAGCTTAGAAAAACAGAGGGGTATGGGTAACCCTAGGCAATTTCTAAGGTAAGTACATCATGGGCCATAGGGCCTGTATTGTGCTGTAGGTTTTCTATGTTTCTAAGTTAACTCAGCAGGCCAGACAGCATCTATTGGTAAAAAGTTGTCCCAAAACATTGACGGTACTTTTTTGCATTGATGCTGCGGGCCTGAGTTTCTTCAACGTTTCTTGTGTGTTGCTTGGGTTTCCAGCATCTGCAGGTTTTCTCTTGTTTAGGACAAAGTCAGTATGGTTTCCTCCAAGGAAAATCTTACTTGATGAACCTGGAGGAATTCTTTAAGGAGATTACAAGTAGGATAGATAAAGGGGATGCAGGTACTCACTGGAATTCAGAAGGATGGGGGGGTGGGGAGAGATCTCATTCAAACATTTCGAATATTGAAAGACCAAGACGAGTAGATGTGGAAAGGGTGGCTCCCACAATAGGGGAGTTTAGGACAAGAGGGCACTGCTTAAGGAAAGAGGGGCATCCACTTAAAACAGATGCAGAGCCAAAGGGTGGTGAATTTGTGTAATTTATTACCACAGGTTGCTGTGGAGGCCAGGTTGTTGGGTGTATTTAAGGCAGAGCTTGCTATGTTCTTGATTGGACATGGCATCAACAGTTACTGGGAAAAGACCAGGGACCACACACACATAAGACCTAGGAACTGAATCAGGCCATTTGGATCTGCATGTTGAAATCTCCCATGACTATGATAACATTGCTCTTTTGACATGCCTTCTCTATTTCCTTTTGTAACCTGTGGTCCACATCCCAGCTATTGTTAGGAGGCCTGAATAAATCTGGCATCAGAGTCCTTTTACCCTTGCAGTTTCTTAACTCAACCCACAAGGATGCAACATCTTCCAATCCTATGTCACGTCTTTCTACTAATTTGATGCTATTCTTTACCAGCAGAGCCACACCACCCACTCTGCCTAAATTCCTATCCTTCAGCCACGATCAGTGATGGCCACATCATACCTGACAATCTGTGATAGTGCAACAAGATCATCCACCTTATTTTGTATACTCTGTGCATTGAGACATTACACTTTCGAGTACTATATTTGCTACCCTTTTTGATTCTGCATCCCTAATGCACTGATACTCACTTTGCTGTCTGCAATTATGTCCTGTCATCTGCCTGCCCTTCTTGACAGTCTGACTGCATGTTAACTTTGCTTTTTTTTAAACCAACTGTCCTATTGCATCCAGAGATACCGGCCACATGACAGATGCACTGCCACCTGGCTGGTTGGAGGACACACCACATGCCAATCAACATTTGGTCCCTCCCAACTAATCAATGCACACCTAAATTATTGGTCACCTTAATTGGATTATCTTGCCCAGCCCTATGCTATAAAAGGTGAGACTTGTCCCTGGATTGGCCTCTCTTACAGACCACCTCATTGAAGGTAAGTGCATTGATTTATGTTTGGGAAGGTCTATCGTTTGTCCTGGTAAGGGAGCCACAGCTATCCAAGGTCAAGGGGGATAGCTGTTGTAGTGCTTTTCCCTTGTTCTTTGTTTGTGTAACTGTACCCTGTCCCCACACCACTTCCTGTGTATTGTAGTTGCTTGTGTTGACCTGACTTCCCCTTGTAAATAAATTCCTTATTATTAAAACTGTGTGGGTCCAGGCCTCTACTGTTGAGACTCAAAGAACCAGTTATTTTCCATCACAACACCTATCCTGAGTCCCTTCACTCTTGTTCCCACCTCCCTGTGAAATTAATTTATACTCTCCCTAACAGCCCTAACAAAACTGCCATGAGAATATTGCTTCCTCTTGGGTTCTGGGTTCAGATGCAACCCGTCACTTTTGCACAGGTCATACTTCCTTCAGAAGAGATCCTAATGATCTAAGAACCTGAAGCCCTGCCCCCTGAACCAGCTTCTCAATCACGCATTTAGCTGCCAAATCATTCTGTTTCTATCCTCTCTGGCACGTGGCACAGGCAGCAATCTAGAAATTATTACCTGGGAGGTCCTGTTTCTCAGCTTTTACCTAGCTCTCTAATTTCTCTTTTCAGGACCTCTTTACTATTCCTTCCTATGTCATTGGTACCAATATATACCAAGACATCTGGCCACTCTCCCTCCAAACTGTTGGGGATATGATCCGAGATATCCCTGACCCTGGCACCTGGGAGGTAACATACCATTTAGGTGTCCAATTCATGGTACACAGAATCTCCTGTCTGTTCCTCTGATTATCCTTCTCCCTCTTTCCCTTCTGCATCACAGACCTATGCTCAGTTCCAGTAACCTGGTCTCCCTGGCCTTTCTTTGGGACGTCATCCCCCACAACAGTATCCAAAACGATATACTTATTATTGAGGGAATGGCCACTGGGTGCTCTGCCTATTTACATTTCCATTTCTCCTGACAGTCACCCAGCTACTTGCCTCCTGCAACTTCGGGGCAACTACTTCCCTGTAACTGACTGATTATCTCTTCACTCTCAAGTACAAGTCGAAGGTCATCTAGCTGCTGCTCCAGATCCCTGTCTTCAAGGAGCTGCAGCTGGAAGTACTTCACGCAAATGTAGTTCCTTGGGAGACTCTGGGTCTCCCAGGATTACAACATCCAGAATGAAGTACACACAACAGCCATTTACTACACTAGGTACAGCAAGAGGGAAAAAAAAGGAACCTTAACATAAGCTTATCCAGAGCCAACGGCTCCTCTAGCTAAAACCTGACACTCCTACTCTCACCACTGGCCTACTTCCAATAATGGCCAGCCCCCGCTGTTCCCTTCTGTACTTCTCAACAAGTGTTGTCAACCTGTGAGAAACCTCATAATAGTATTCTGCTCCCGCCGTTGATTGGGCCACCGGAACTCACAGACAAATGTACTACTTCTTGTCAATACTGAGTACACCATTTAAACAATCATTGTCCAGGTTCAAAAAAGTATGTGCACCTCTGGCGTAATGCCTTCTACAAAAGCTATTAGGAGTCAAGTGTTCCAATCAATGAGATAAGAATGGAGGTGTGGGTTGTTGAGGTGCCCTGCCCTATTAAAACAAAATGACACACAAAGTCAGGTTACTGAAAGAGCCTGCTCTTCTTAAGAAGATATATTTATATGCACCATGCCTCGAGCAAATAACTTTCAGAGGAACCTTAGAAGAAGAATTGTAGAGATGCATGAAGCTGGAAAAGGCTACAAAAGCATTTCTCAAGACCTGATTGTTCATCAGTGTATTAACAGTAATTTTCTACAAATGGAGAAAATTCAGTACTGATACTACTCTCCCTAGGAGAGGGCATCCTGCAAAGAACCCATCAAGAGCACAACATGCAATGCAGAAGGAGGTGAAAAAGAACCCAAGGGTAACAGCAAAAGACCTGCAGAAATCTCTAGAACTTGATAAAGTCTCTGTTCATGTGTCCACTAAAAGAAAAACACTGAAAAAGAACGGAAGAAACCAATGCTGCATGCTTCAAGTTTGCAAAAGACCACCTGGATGTTCCACATGCTTCTTAGTCAATGCTCTGTGGACAGATGAGACAAAAGTTGAACTTTTTATCAGAAATACACACTGGAGGAAAAAGGGCACTGCACACCAGCACCAAAACCTCATACCAACTGCAAAGCATGTTGGAAGGAACATTATGGTTTGTGGCTGCCTCAGAGCCTGGACAGCTTGCAATTGAGGGAACAATGAATTCAAAATTGTATCAAGACATTCTACAGGAGAATGTCAGGGTAGCAGTCTGTCACCTGAAGCTGAATTGAAGTTGGATGATGCAACAAGACGATGATCTGAAACACAAGAGTAAATCAACAGCATAATGGTTTAAAAAGAAAATTAATGTATTGGAATGGGTTAGGGCTAGGGTCAGAGTTCAGACCATAACCCAATAGAGATGCTATTGCATGACATGAAGAGGGCAGTTCACGCAAGGTATCCCAGAAATATCGATGAACTGAAACAGTTTTGTATGGAGGAATGGTTAAAATTCCTCTTTGCTGTTGTGTAAAGTCAGATCAGCAGCTACAGGAAACATTTGGTGGAAGTTATTGCTGCTAAATGAGGTTCTACCAGTTATTAAATACAAGGGTTTACATACTTTTTCCAGCCCGGGCTGTGAATGATTAAACAACGTGCTCAATAAAAACATGAAAAGTACAATTAGTCTGTTACTAGTTTAGGCAGATTGCGTTTGTCTATTATTGTGACTCAGATGAAGATCAAAACCACATTTTATGAGCAATTAATGCAGAAAACTAGGAAATTGCAAAGGGTTCATTAAACTTTTTCTTTCAACTGTACATTATCTGAAACTTTAGGCTTTTAACCTACTTGAAGATCGATCTAACATACATTATCCGAGGCTGTGTAGCTGCATCAAGCGAGGTTATAACACCCTTGCCACTGGCTCCTTGGAATATACTTGGTCGCTGCTGTAACATGGTCTCTTGCGCTCGTATTGATGGGGATGGGGAACGGACATAGCCATGACTGCTGGGTCTACTGGTCTGTTCAGGACCTGTGAGAAAAAAAGAAAATGAAAATGCATCTTTGAGAATTGAACCTTCACAATGCATCAAAGGGTGGCTGAAGGGACCAACCTTTTTATTTTCTTTTTAAATCTTTTTTATTAATTTTAAACAAACATAAATGAAACATGAATAGAGAGTTTGAGAGTACATAATTAATAGGTTAAGCATACATTCAAATAGATGATAATCCATATTTAATAACCTCCCAGACTCATAGTAATTACGAAAAAAGGAGTAAATAAGAAAAAAAAATCCCCAGAGAAGAAAAGAAAAAAACCTAACCAACACAGGCCATTCATTGCATTATGTCAAATATACACAGTAGCATCAATAACTCCGTACCTCTATCCAAATAACTAAGGATAATAGAAGCAGGGTTTAGGAAAAGTCAGTTTAACTCGTGAAAATGTTGAATAAATGGTCTCCAAGTTTCTTCAAATTTAACTGCAGGATCAAAGACAACACTTGTAATTTTTTTCTAAGCTCAAATAAGAGATAGTTTGAGAAAACCACTGAAATATAGTTGGAGGATTAATTTCTTTCCAGTTCAATAGGATAGATCTTCTAGCCATTAATGTAACAAATGCAATCATCCGTCAAGCTGAGGGGGATAAACAACTATTATCCACCATTGGTAAACCGAAAATTGCAGTAATAGGATGCGGTTGCAATTTGATATTCAGAACTGTTGAAATAATACTGAGAATATCTTTCCAATAATTTTGCAAACAAGGGCAAGACCAAAACATGTGGGTCAATGAAGCAACTTCAGAATGACATCTGTCACAGGTTGGATTAACATAAGAATAAAATCGAGCAAGTTTATCCTTGGACATGTGAGCCCTATGTATAACCTTAAATTGTATTAGGGCATGTTTAGCGCAAATAGAAGAAGAATTGACTAAGGGACCAACCTTATGCCCACACACTTCCAGAGTCAGAACACATTACTCACCTGCTCTGAGATAAGACAGGTCACAAGTTGTCACAGCTAATCTTTCTCTTTCTCTCTGTTCCCGTTCTCTTTCCCTCTCTCTCTCTTTTTCCCTCTCACGCTCTGCATTTGCTGTGGATGCAGATATATGTGCAGGGTGACCTGTGCAAAACCAAAAAGACGCTATGTCTTGCTGCTCATGAACATCAATGTCAGGTGAAAATAACTGAATCTTTTGATGAAAGGCTCCTCCATCTTTGACGATAAGAAGTCCAGGATACTAAGTTGCCTGGCCATTCCCCTAACCAATCAGGAACTTCATCTTTTCTTACTTAATTAGGTTTTGTGTAACACTAAAATACTCAGCTAATTACCCGACAACTTTATCTGCCTGGAGTCTGTTTAGTTCCCCTTCCCCAATCTCAGTTAAGGAACCATTGTTTTCAATTTAGACCTGATCCTCCATACTAATTCACTTTATCACTGGAGAGTGTCAAACACAATTATTATTGAGTCATCCAAACACCTGGTAAATGTTTCATACAATGCTGAAATCTTGTTGATGGTGGAAACCTCTGCTGGGCTTGGAGATGAGCTGTTTAAATCAGCATATTTTCAGTAATGGTCTATCCATTCAGAATCTCAAAATGGTGCACACCCACCTTTAATTTCACATTCTTATTCATTTCTGTAGTGTTCTCTACCAAGGGTCATTACTGTCTTAGAGATAAAACCACCCATCTTCTCCTGAGACGTGCAGAATTATTCACTTAGTCATGGAACACAAGTAGCTTTTATCAATCCAGCAATCTCACTAAGATCAGTGTGTACAAGGTATCATAGCATCAGCTGCTGTCTTTACCTTTTTAGTTTAGATAAAACATGACTTCAATCTGATTAAAAAAAACTCTGTGCCTTAAATAACAAAAAGCCATTCTTACCTGGTGATATAGGAGAGTGGTTGTACCGGCCTGGATAAGGCGCTTGGTTACCAGGAATATAGGTTATCCTGTCCATGGGAGGAGTACTGCTCCCACCTGGCACAAGGATCGTGTGTGGCATCTGTGCCAAGTCGATGATCCCTGAAAGGCATACACTTTCCAATAATCTGGTGTTCAAAACAAAACCATATTCAACGGACAGTCACAAACAGACATGGACACTTGCAGGTAGACAGAGAGGGTATCTCACCTCTGGCTCCAGAAGCATAGGGGACACCTAAAGTTTCTCGTGGTGACATCCCCCTAGTACCGTCTGGCTTGGTGATAACTTGCATTTGTTGGGAAGTAATATAGTCATTGAGAATGGTCTGCCGTGTGTTCTCCATTGCATACAGTTGATAGTGATTTGAATAATTGGGGTTAGGGGAAAGTTGCCGGGAAAACAGGTATGCTGCAGATAATACAAAAAGCAACAAGAACATCAGAATGAAGGTTGCACCAACTGATCAAAAAAAACCATTTAGTAATTAATGTTCTTTGGCTCCATTAATACTGCCACATGGACTCAAATCTGGCTCAGGTAGATATATTCTACATGACAAGTCTGAATACATCATATTGTTCATATTTGAGAACAACCTATTAACAGTCCCAGGTAGCAACCAGATGTTGGTTATTTTATTTAAATGAGCTGAAAATGGTAGATAGAGTATATTGTAAACAAGTGTGTGTTGATAAGACTTCGGGAAGAACAAACCAGTGGAAGAATGCATTAGTCCCAGTGTCATCTGCTAGTCAGGAAAGAAACAGAGTAATGGCATCCCAATCTTTTTCTATGTCATGACCAATACCATTAAAGCAGGGGGTCAGTGGACCCCAGGTTGGGATCCTCTGCTACAGATGAATGTGTGCTGAGGAACTGGTGAAGAGGTGGAACTTCAGATTTCTGGATCATTTGGATGTTTTCTGGGGGAGGTATGACCTGTACAACAAAAATGGGTTACAGCTGAATCTAACTGAGACCAATATCCTTGTGGGTAGGTTTGTTTGCGCTTTTGGGGAGGGTTTAAACTAATTTGCCAGGGTGATGGGATCTGGAGTGATAGGCCTAAGGATGAGGCAGTTGGTAAAATTGCATCACATTGTGGGCATCACTAAATCATGGCTGAAAGAAGATTATGGTTGGAGCTTAACATCAAAGGATAACTAATTTGGCAGGGGGATGGGCACTGGAGTGACAGTGTTGAAGATGAGGTAGTCAGTTTATAAACAAAAGCAACATGTAGTGAGACTCCGAGCAAGGAGAGGTTGATGATAGGGCAAAATTGCAGTTAGAAGAACAAGTTGCAAAGTAAAAAGCATAGAAAATTGAAAAGGGTTTATACAGGACTGAAGATGTTCTACTTGAATGTGTGCAGAATATAAGGTAGATGAACTTCTAACTCATACATGATATTGTAGGTATACTGAATCATGGCTGAAAAAAAATTATAGCTGGAAGCTTAATGTCCAAGGATCCCCATTCTATCGAGAGGACAGGCAGGAAGGTAGAGGGGGTGGTGTGGCTCTGTGGTTTAAAAAAAATCAAAGCCTTAGAAACAGGTGACATAGGATTGGAAGATACAGAATTGATGTGGTAGAATGAAGGAACTGCAAGGGATAAAAGACCCTGGTTGAGGTATATAAAGATATACAAAATTGTGAGGGGATATAGATAGGGTAAATGCAAGCAGGCTTATTTCCCTGCTGTTGGGCGAGACTAAATTTGGATATAGGTTAAGAGTGAAAGATGAAATACTCCAGGGGAAAATGTTACCAGTGTGGAACAAGCTGTTTGCAGAAGCAGTGGATACAGGCTCTATTTCAACATTTAAGAGACATTCGGATAAGCACCTAGATGAGAGGGGCAAGGAGAGCTATGGTTCAGGTGTGGATCAATAAGATGAGGTAGAATAAGTTTGGCATGGACTAGATAGGCTGAACGGCCTGTTTATGTGCCATAATGCTCAAGTTTAGATTTGTACTGCAATGACTGTATAAACCTGCTTCAGTTTTGAGTGCTTTGTTCAATTCTGATGTGGAATATAAAACAGATAAAATAACATGCACCCTTTTTTCCTTCAGAAATTATCAAAGTTTATGTTGAACAGCACAGAAACAGGCCCTTTGGTCTTCAATGCTTTGCAAAAATGATTAAACTGACAAATAAATACCTAACAATATAATCCATTCTGTTTACATATATCCCTCTATTCCCCGCATATTCTGTGCCTAAGAGCCTCTTAAGAAGCTTTTACATTTGCTTCCTCTTTCACCCTAATAGTATATTCCAGTTAACCACCACTCTGTAAAAAAAAAACTTGCACCACACATTTAACACTCACCATCCCCATCTTAAATAAATGCCCTCCAGTATTAGACATTTTAACCCTGGGATAAAGGTACTGGATGTTTACAAAGATTGAGAAAAAATTCAGAATTTAGCAAGATGTTAATTTTCATAATGATCCATGTATTCTTACACGCCAATTGCAATCCCATTTGGCCTTTATTGCAAAGGGATTTCAGTATAAAAATGAAGACATTTTGCCTTAAATTTACATAACCTTGCTGGAATTGCATGTGGAATATTGTGTACAGGTCTGGTTTCCCTATCTCAGGGTGTATTTTCAATATATTATGACACATTGCAAGCTAATGCTCATTATGGAAATTTTCACTCCGAATACCCACAAGACATGTGGCAAAATTATAGAATTTTTCACATTCCATTTTCAAAGAGCCTTACCTGGGTCTAATGCTCGATGGAAAGCCATTGTCTGGTCAAATGGAAGAGGAACATGACCTCTGAATTCAGGATTCCCTCGCCCATGGATAGAGTCGTAAGGGCTGAGAGTTGCAGATGGATCCACTACAGAGACTGGAGACTTGACAGATATGTTCTCTCTTTGTGCTGGGACTAATGTAGCTTTCCTTTCAGGGCCACTGGACTTCCCTGAAGTTGCAACACCTGCAATGCCAGAACACCAAGGTGTGCACATCAGTCTTTAAAATCACATGAGATGCTAATGCACATGCTAAATCAAGTGAATCTGAAAAAATCTTTCAATATCTGCATGTACCATATTTGCTTTAGTAAAAACTAGATACACTTTCTGTTACTACCGCTACCAAACAGCCAGTGCTAGTAGTATAAGTTTACCTTCTTGTGATCTGCTGACCATGGGTGGACCCCTGGTAATGAAGCCAGGATACCCTACTGGTGTCCGCCTTGCATTAGGATCGTCATACAGGCCTGGACTCAGCTGAGGTTTTGAAGCTTCATGCATTGTTGACCTGAGAACTGATGTCCCAGAACTAGCCACTGCACTATGGCGGCCCCTTAACTGGTCAGTCGGTTTCATATCTTCATACTTCCTTTCCATGACTTTCACTCCCTCTGAGATCTTCTCCAACTGGTGCATGGGGTGTGGGTGTTTGCTAGCCACTGTGATCAGAGACTTGACATCATGTTTAATGGCAGACTGGCTCTCGTGCTTCACTGGGGTCCCCTGTAAAACAGGTACCATTATCTCAGATACAACATTCTTTAACTGAAAATCTAAGCTTCATAAGACTAAAGGCATAGGAGCAGAATTAGGCCATTTGGTACATTAAGACTGCTCCTCCATTCCATTATGGCTGATTTATTATCCCTCTCAACCCCATTCTGCTGCCATCTTCCTGTTACCTTTGACACCCTTACTAATCAAGAACCTATCACCATTTGTTTTAAATATACCCAATGACCTGGCTTCCACAGTCATTAGTTGCATTGAATTACACAAATTCACCACCATCTGGATGAGGAATTCACTATTCAATAATTAAAAATTAAACAAGTTAAAGATGTAAATTCAATGCTTTTTAAGTAACTTAAAACTGTCTCTAGCATGCAGCATTCATCACTTTGATTAGTACAACATATAGTAGTCAACTGGTTATTCAAATTCAGTTATAATTTAAAATAACTGGAATTTGGGCTCAAATTGTTATATTAAATCTGCTACAGTAAATATATTCTGATAACATGTTCATGAGCATTTGAGCTGATAATTAAAGATTCTATTCCATCTTGGTCACCTTCTGCTACCCCAGTAGCTGCATGTTACTGTGTTAATTAAGTCTTTGACTTAATTAATACAATCAATAAATTAATCTAAAATATATCTAAAGGGTCACGTGAAATAAACATAGCTTGATCAGAAGCACTGAGTTTCTGCGAGGTAGCAAGAATATCTGGTCTGCCCATCAGCTGACCGGGTAACTCTGTGAGCTACTGCGAGATAACACCATTACCCAGTCGGTCCATCAGCTGACCAGGTAACTCAATGAGTTACTGTAAGATAACAAGACTACCCAGTCTGCTCATCAGCAGTTTACTGACTCCTGGATCATTTCTCTGGACTGGACTCAATGCAAGTTTTTATATTACAGCTGGCTTTATTTTATCCCCCCGTTAATTTGCAATAAACAGTCCTTTTAACCAAGACAGTGAGATGGTCAGAGACTTGTATGGCTCCAATTCAACTTCCTGTACTTTGTATCTCTCAGAATAAACAACTGCAAAGTAGCACTTCTGAGTTACTAACTTGGACTACAAAGAGTGAGTGTAATTAAATCTATCGGGCAGTTTTTCCCCTTACCCGTCATCATTATCATACTTTAAGAACATTTTGAAGTTAAGGAGCAACTTTCATATCTTGAAGAGTTTTGGTTTAAATCAGCCTATATTACACGCAATACTTGGAGTAGTTCTTGAAAGAACATCAGCTTTGATGACAGATCTACCCAATGAGGCGAGATCAAAATTTAGCTAAATTTTCTATGAATTGTATTTGTAAAATGAAGTAACAAGTTAGATCTACAGATTCATAACTCATCAATTTCATGAAAAACATCTAATAAAACCAGAGGTGAAAATAAGTACCTGTGATATTGAACCTTCCACAATTGATCGTGTGCCTTGTACTATTTCTGGGGTTTTCCGACTTTCTTGCCTTGGAATCTCATGAATTGAGCGACCCATCTCTTTAATGGTGGTGACTCCCTCATAAGGTTTGCCTTTAGTAATAGACCCCTCAAAAGTTCGCAGCGGTGGACTTTCCCGCTTAATCTGCTTGCTATACTTTATGCCTTCTTCATAGTTCTCACTGGAAGCTCTGGGTGTACCTAACCGATGTCACAAACAAATGAACATTTAAATTTCATGAAGTATGAAGGGACATAAAATTGTTACACAACTCAAAGATACCATGCTGGTCTTGATGAAGGGTCTTGGCCCGAAATGTCGACAGTGCTTCTCCTTATAGATGCTGCCTGGCCTGCTGTGTTCCACCAGCATTGTGTGTGATGCTGGTCTTTGCAAGGTCAAATGAAAATGAAAATCTGCAGGTGCTAGAATTTGAAATCAAAACAGAACATTTTGGAAATCCTCAGGAAGACAGGAAAGCTTGTAATGAAAAATAGAGTTAACAGTTAAGGTCTGATAGAGCGATCATGTCTGTATAAAGTTTGTCCATCAACAGCTACTTTCACATCGCATAAAGTAGACCATACAAAGAAGTTTCAGTTAAGTCACGCTGCACATTCTGCAAGAGAGGTAGATGGATGACCTCCAAGAAAGGTTAAAAAACTGAAAAATGTTCAGTTCAATTCCCAACCTAAAAAGGCAGATATTCCAAGAAATAAGCTTTAAAGGAATCTAGAATAAAAGAGGCCTTACCTTGCATTATTGACCCTGATGGAACAGCCCGGTCTTTAGAGTCTGGTAAATGAGGGCTCTCCCTTGCACGACTGATGAGACCTGAAATTGGGAAGGCAAGATCATTCTTAGAACCTTTACTATATTTCACCATTTGCTCCTCAATTACCAGCTATATTTCAATACATAGAAGAGACCAGGATTGATTTCTCAATTACTATAGAGCAGAACATGAAAAACACACAAATACAAACAGAAATAAGCCAGTTAGCCTCTCAAGTCTGCCCCACCATTCTGTCCTAACTGTAAATTTAATTCTGTATTCCTGATTGCTCAGGAAACCTTCATCCTTTCCTTATTTTGTATCTTCTAACTCTCTCTTCAGAATTTTTAGCCACTGCTTTTATCTGCCTTTGAAGAGCTCCAAAGATTTAGGAACCTGAGAGGAAAACATTCAACTCAATTGTCTTCAACAGTGACCCTTATTCTTAAATACTGATTCCTAATTATGGATTCAATCTCAGGAGGATCATCCTCTCCACATCCCTCAAGATCCTCCAACTTTTCATTGTTTCAATCTACAAAAAGCTCAGAAAAGCTACTGGATAAGGGCAGTGAAAATATTGGTGAGGTAGAGCTCATGTTTCTTTCTATTCAAATAGTCAAAATAAAGAATTCTTCCCCCATGGTTTAAAGTTCACATAATTAATTGAACCAAAACAATTTCAGAAAAATTATTTTTCAAATAGATCAGGTGCCCCTTCTGAGACTTTAACCATGTGAACAGAATCTAAGCATACTCTCACACAAGGACAAAGTACTGATTGGAGCAGGAGTTCCCAATCTGGGGCCCATGGACATAAAAAATGGTTGGGAACCCCTGGACTATATACTTGGCAGTCAAGAGGACTATTATAAGATGGAGACAGGCTGAAGCCACGATTCATCTGATTCTTTCTTGATGTTGAAACTGAAGGATCACTAATAAAATATTTACGATTAAACTTCAAACAAAATACAGAGCATTAACTATGCTGTGAATCAGCAGAGACTCCCCACAGTTGTACCTTCGTATGGCGCAGACACCGGAGACTCGCGCACTGGGAGTCCTCGATTTAATCCACCTTCCATGAGATCGTAGCTCCGCTTGACTCCGTGGAGCTCAAGGCCTGTTCTGGGACTCCTTGTGCCCTCTCGTACATTCTTTGCAGCTGGTAGGATAAAGGAATGTTCTGATGAAAAGAAAGCAAAAAACTTGCAAAATGGCATGAATTCAACCCCAAAAATTTACTGTGGAGTTTGTGCAGATACATGCATGGCTGTAAACAGCAAGATCCCTCTGTCCTAAGAGGCGACCAAGAGCTCATGTACCTGGAGTATCCAGGTAGTAATCATAGGAAATAAGCAAGTACCAGGAGTGTCAATCTGGAATTAGAGAGCATTAATGAGCATGGAGCATCACACTGGGCTACAGGATCATCTGACTGTATGGACCAATCAGGGTTGATGAATAATTGTGCCCTGGAGTATCAGTCAAGAATCAGTGAGCACCAATAGGCCCAGAGCAGCAGTGTGGATCTGGAGGCTTGTCTGAAGTGAGAGGTCCCAGAAATATACAAGGCCAACCTAGAGGAGTAGATACCCAACGGGCATGAAGGTTCAGTCTGGACTGAATGGGTGTCTAATCAGAGAGGAATGGGTAAGAATTTATTAGGCAAGGAATGAGTACACAACAAGCATTTAATTTGGAAATAACCACTGGGCAACACCATCTGGTGCAAGCAAACACTCAATGAACATGGACTGTCAGTCTGGTACATGCATCAATGGACGTGGATTGCCAGTGACACATTGGTCACACTGGTTAATTAGCTGATATAGACTGCAACTAATTCAGGGAACTGGTGGGAGAACTGAGAGTGGGTTAGTGGTGTGCAGTGGAATTTTATAAAGCTTTCAGAAATAATTATACTGCATGGCACTGAGGGCAATACATTGACATGGAGTGAAGGTTGCCTAAGCAGAGAACACGTAGCAGGAATAGGAGTGTCATCTTCCAGTTGTGAGAATTTGACCAGTGAGGAGCTGCAGTGCACCAGCTGTTCACAATCTGTATCAGGATTTGATTTGGATGTGGGGATTAAGTGTACAATATAGGACAGGAGCACAATTATGCCATTCGGCCCACTGAGTCGCTCTGCTATTTGATCATGGTCTGTCGACTTCTCTCTCAACCTCTTTCTCCTGCTTTCTCCCCATAACCTTTCACACCATGACTTATCAAAAATCAATCAACCCCTCTTTTAAATACAAAGACCTGGCCTCCACACCCACCTGTGGCAATGAATTCTACAGATCCATCATCCACTGGCTGAAGAAATTCCTCAATTTCGTTCTAAATGAACTTCCCTCTATTGTGTGTGTACCGTACTCAGTTCTGGCTGCCTCACTACAGGAAGGACGTGGAAACCACAGAAAGGATGCAGAGGAGATTTAAAAGGATGCTGCCTGGATTGGGGAGAATGCATTATGAGAACAGGTTGAGTGAACTCGGCCTTTTCTCCTTGGAGCAATGGAGGATGAGAGGTGACTTGACAAAGATGTACAAGATAATGAGAGGTGTTGATCGTGTGGATAGTCAGAGGCTTTTCCCCAGGGCTGAAATGGCTAGCACGAGAGGACATAGTTTTAAGGTGCTTGGAAGTAGGTACAGAAGAGATGTCAGGGTTAAGTTTTAAAAAAATAAATGCTGAGTGTAGTGAGTATATGGAATGGGCTGCCAGTGGCAGTGGTGGAGGTGGAAACAATAGGATCTTTTAAGAGACTCCTGGATGGCTACATAGAGCTGAGAAAAATCAGAGGCTAGATATGGGTAAAGCCTAGATAGTTCTAAGATAGGGACATGTTCGGCACAGCTTTGTGGGCCGAAGGGCCTGTATTGTGCTGTATGTTTTCTTTGTTTTTATGTTCTGTCCTCTGGCTCTGGAGCACCCCCCCCCCCCCCCCAGTATAGGAAACATCTCTCCACATCCACTCTATTCGATAAGTTTCCATGAGATTTCCCCCTCATTCTTCTAAATTCCCGCGAGTACAAGCCCAGAGCCATCCAACGGACCTCATATGATAAGCCTTTCATTGCCAGAATCATTTTTGTGAACTCTTTTGAACCCACTCCAATTTCAGCCCATTTTTCTTAGATAAGGGGCCCAAAGCTGCTCAAAATACTCCAAGCGAGGTATCACCAGTGCCTGATAAATCCTCAGCATTACATCCATGTTAATATTCTAGTCCTCTCAAATGAACATTAACATTGTATTTGCATTCCTCACTACCAACTCAACCTGCAACCTAACCTTAAGGAATCATACACAAGGACTTCAAAATCCCTTTGCAACTCTTGATTTTTGGATTTTCTCCCTGTATAGAAAATAGTCTACGCTTTTATTCCTTCTACCAAAGTGCATAACCGTGCACTTCCAGACATAGGACATAGACATCTACAGCACATTACAGGCTCTACAGCCCACAAGTTTGCGCTGAATTAATTATAAGGCATTAGATTTCAGAACATCTGGGGAAAGATGCAATTAAATATTTTTGCTCTCCAGAAAACATTGGTACAAAAGGTTATCGTTTAAAGCATAGACATCTATAGCACATTACAGGTCCTTTGGCCCACAATGTTGTGCCGACCATGTAACCTGCTCTAGAAACTGCCTAGAATTTCTCTACCACATAGCCCTCTATTTTTCAAACCTCTGTGTACCTATCTAAGACTGCCTTATAAGATCCTATTGTATTCGTCTTTACCACCATCGCAGGCAGTGCATTCCATGCACCTACCACTCTGTGGAAAAACTAAGCTCTGACTTCCCCCTTGTACCTACTTTCAAGCACCTTAAAACTATGCCCCCTCACGTTAGCCATTTCAGCCCCAGGAAAAATATCTGAATATCCATATGATTAGTGCCGCTCATCATTTTATCAGGTCACCTCTCATCCTCTGTCGCTCCAAGGAGAAAAGGCCAAGTTCATTCAACCTATTTTCAACCTACATCCTCCAATCCAGGCAACATCCTTGTAAATCTCCTCTGCACTCTTTCTTTAGTATCCACATCCTTCCTGTAATAAGGTGACCAGAAGTGAACATAGTACTCCCAAGTGAGTCTAACCAAGGTCTTATATATCTTTAACATTGAACTCAATCCCACAGTTGATGAATGCCAACACAGTATACGCCTTCTTAACAACACTGTCAATCTGCGTAGCAGATTTAAGTGTCCTATGGACACGGATTCCAAGATTTCTCCGATCCTCCACACTGCCAAAGATCTTACCATTAATCTTATATTCTGCCTTCAAATCTGACCTTCCAAAATTAACCAATTCACACTTATCTGGGTTGAACTTCCACCTGCCACTTCTCAGTCCAGTTCTGCATCCTATCAATGCCCTACTGTAACCTTCGATAAACCTCCAGACTATCCACAACACCCTCAATCTTTGTAACATCAGCAAACTTACCAACCCATCATTCTACTTCCTCATACAGGTCATTTATAAAAATCACTAAGAGGAGGTATCCTAGAACAGATCCCTGCGGAACACCACTGGTCATCCATGCAGAATATGAACCTTGTACAACCACCTTTTACCTTCCGTGGGCAAGCCAATTCTGGATCCACAAAGCAAGGTCTCATTGGATCCCATGTCTCCTTACTTTCTGCACGAGTTTTGCTTGGGGAATCTTATCAAATGCCATACTGAATCCATATACACTATATCCACTGCTCTTCCTTCATCAATGTGTTTTGTTGTATTCTCAAAGAATTCAATCAGGCTCATAAGACAACAACCTGCCCTTGACAAAGCCATGCTGATTATCCCTAATCAGATTATGTCTCTCCAAGTGCTAAATCCTGCCTCTGAGGATCTTCTCTAACAATTTGCTCGCCATCTGCCACTTTTTTACTCATTCTCCTAATCAATCCAAGGATTTCTGCAGCCTCCCTGCTTCAACACTACCGGCCCCTCCACCTATCGTCGTATTGTCTGCAAACTTGGCCACAAAGCCATCAATTCTATCATTGAAATCATTGATATACAATGTACGAAGGAGCGGCCCCAACACTGACCACTGTGGAATACTGCTAGTCAACAGCAGCCAATCAGAAAAAGCCCCTTTCAGAGCCATAGAAAACTACAGCACAGAAACAGGCCATTTGGGTCCATCTAATCCATGCAGAACCATTTAAACTGCCAAGCCATGTACTTATCCAAAGTTCTCTTAAATGTTGAGATCGTAATTGCATGTACCACGCTGGCAGCTTGTTCCATACCCTCACCGACCTGAATGAAGATGTTACCCGCTCATGTTCACATTAAAATTTCAGCTTTCACCATTATCTTATTACTTCAAGTCTCACCCAACCTTAGCAGAAAAAGCCTGCTTGCATTAACCTTATCTATTACCTTCATAATTTTGTATACCTCTATCAAATCTCCCCACATAGTTTGACATTGTCAGGAATAAAATTCTAACCTATCCAATCTTTCCTTACAACTCAAATCCTCCAATCCTGGCAGCATCCTTGTAAATTTTATTTCTGTAGTCTTTCAATCTTATTTACATTTTCTTGTATGCTAAGCTGTGTCCAGAGAGCTGCCTCATGGAGATTTGAGACAGGTGTCCAAAAAAAGACCAAGAACACAAGCTGACTCATGGAAACAACCAAAGCGGGGTCACGAGCGACTCCATCTCAAAGTGGCAAGGAAGACTGAAGCATCGAGGTGAACGGGAAGGGGTTCAGCAATGGCTCCAACAGATCATCCCCATCTCATTTGGCTCTACACATGGATTACCATTCTGATCTTCCAGAGGACCAATTTTGTTCTTAACATATCTGCATTAGACCTCCTTCACCTTGTCTGCTAGAGCAACCTCATGTCTTCTTTTAGCCCTCCTGATTCCTTAAGTGTTCTTTTGCATTTCTTGTACTCAAATATATCAATTGTTCCTACCTGTCAATATCCATTATGCATCTCCGTCTTTTCTAAATCAAGGTCTCAACATCTCTCGAAAATCAAGGTTCCCTAAACCTGTTATCTTTGCCTTTTATTCGGACAGGCACATACAGTATAAGTCAAGTCACTTTTTATTGTCATTTCGACCATAACTTCTGGTACAGTACACAGTGAAAACAAGAACATTTTTCAGGACTGTGGTGCAGCATGAAACAGTACAAAAACTACACTGAACTATAGACCTACTCAGGACTGCATAAAACTCAGGACGGCATTACAATAAGTACAAAACAAGACAATAGGCACAGTAGAGGGCAGTAAGTTGGTGTCAGTCCAGGCTCGGGGTATTGAAGAGCCTGATAGCTTGGGGGAAGAGTACAAGCTTTGTACTCTGAAAATTTCACTTTTGAGGGCCTCCCATTTACACATTTGCCAGAAAACAGCCTGTCCAAATTCACACTTGCTAGATCCCTTCTGATACCATCAAGATTATTAGTTTCTCCAATCTAGAATCTCAAACCAAGGACCAGACCTATCTTTTTCCATAATTACCTTGAAACTAATGGTATTATGATTACTAATGCTAAGCTTACACAAACTTCTGTCACCTGCCATGTCTCACTCCTTCATAGATAAGTATTGCACTCTCTATTGCTGGGACTTCTATGCACTGATTAAAGAAACTTTCCTGAACGCACATGACAAACTCTGTCCCATCCAGTCCTTTTCCCAGTAAACAAGTGGAAAGTTAAAATCATCTACCATAACAACCTTATGTTTTTTGCAACAGTCTGCAATCTCTAAATCCTACAGACTGTTGGGTGGTCTATAATACAGCACCATTAACATGTTCACACCTTTCTTATTCTTCAGTTCCAATTATAAAATCTCACTAGGTGAGTTCTCCAGTCTGTCCAGACATAGCACTGCTGTGACATTTTCCCTGACTAGTAAAGCCTTGCTTCCACCTTTAACCTCTCCCACTCTATCAATTCTAAAACAACACAACTCCAGAATATTGAGCTACCAGAGCTGCCCCCTCCTTCAACCAAGTCTCACTAATGGCTACAATATCATAATTCCAGATGTTGATCCATGCCCTCAGCTCACTTGCCTTTCCTACAATACATCTTGATTTGAAATATACGCTGCTCAGAATATTAGTCCCACCATGCTCAAACTTTTGCTTCCTGACTTTGGTTGCGAAAACAGATCTTAAGACACTCTACTATCTGTTCTGGCACTCTGGTTCCTATCCCCCACACTCTGCCAATGCTCTATGCATGCTAGTATCTTTCTTGTAATGCCATGGGCTCTTATCTTGGGGTAAGCAGCCTCTTATGTGGTATCTTAAAACAGAGAAAACTTACAGCACAATACAGGCCCTTTGGCACACAAAGCTGTGCCAAACATGTCCTTACACCTTAGAACTACCTAGGCTTAACCCATTACCCTCTATTTTTCTAAGCTCCATGTAGCCATCCAGGAGTCTCTTAAAATACACTATTGTTTCCACCTCCACCACCGCCGCCGGCTGCCCATTCCACGCACTCACCATTCTCTGCGTAAAAAAAACTTACCCAACATCTCCTCCGTACCTATTTCCAAGCACCTTAAAACTATGCCCTCTCATGCTATTTCAGCCCAGGGAAAAAGCCTCTGACAATCAATGCCTCTCATTATCTTGTACACCTCTTGTCAAAGGCCTTCTAAAAATCCAAGTACACAACATCCATGAACTCTCCATTGTCCTTTGCTCCTCTGCCTTAATCTTTCTAGTATCCCCTTCCATTCAGCTTTGGCCAATTCCTCTCTCATGCCTCTGCAACTCTCTTTACTCCACTGCAATACTAAAACATTTGACTTTAGCTTCTCCCTTTCAAATTTCAAGAGTGAATTCTATCATATTATGATCACGATCTCATAAGGATTCTTTTATCTTAAAACTCACTTATCAAATCTAGTTCATTACACAAAAGGCAAACAAGAGTAGCTGATCCCTTCATTGGCTCAAACACGAGCTGCTTTAAAAAGCCATTCCATAGCCATTCTACAAATTCCTTCTTGGAGGTCAAGTGGTTGGGAGTCAGAAGATTGCTGGAGGCCAAGACTGATTCAGCCATGATCTCACCAAGTGGTAGAGTAACTCTGAAGGGGTGATTGGCCTTACTAAGTATTTCTTATGTCTTGATTCCATTCCCACTGGGCAAAATATGTGGATGTGAAAAAACTGCATAGGTTTTGGAAAGCTGCTTTGCAAAGAAGAATAAAAAGATTGTAAACTTACTATCATAGGACAGTATGTGACCACTCTTACTTTCATAGATGACATGACCTTTAGACATTGCCTCTTCCCGGGACTGTTCAGGGCTCCCCGACTCCTCAGTGGCCAATTTACCGATTGCTCCTTTCAGCAGCGTATCTGCAGCTATGCCTTGTTGTGACAGACCTGGTGTGCCCTGCAAACAGAATGTATTCCCATTGGACTATTTATTTGTTCTGAGTTTCAATCGCCAAGTCTGTTTCATACTGTTCGGGTTCAACTGTCATTTCAGCCAGTTAACAAGCAGGAAGCTATTTTGCAATACTATTGCACACCTGTCAGATGCACAAAAACACTGAAGGACCAGCAACTCTTGATGTCACAGGTGCTGTAGCAAGAGAAGAGCAGGATTCCCACTGCTGCAACTGCGACCTACAAAGCAACAAATAAATCTTCCCCGTTGACAGAAACCTGAATGAAAGCTCTGGCAGAGGCTGTGTTTTGGCTGCTGTAGTCATAGAATGCCAGCTGGAGAAGTCTGCCTGTCTTCTTACTGAAGCAAAGCCTCAGGATACTGAATTCGACTTCACATTTGTTCAGATAGATTTCAATTTGATCTGTGGGTTAGAGCATTTTGTTGGTTTCCAGGAATTCAATGTCATTAGGTTTCTGCAGGCAGCCTTCCTGCGGTCAAGTCTGATCTCACAATCATTGCAGGAGGTCAATAGGAAGGAGACAATGGTACATACCTGAGTGATGGAGCCCCGGTAAGAGGGTGGTTCTGCAGAAACCTTGTTTATTGGGCTGCCTCTTGTTAAACCGGTGTCCTGAATGGTTGCGATTGGACCACCTGTTGGAAAACAAGAGTAAAATCATGCTTTTTTCAACAATTGCTGAAATTTGTGAATAAGTCTTTCCAGATAATTTTACACATCACCTACTATGCTTGCAGCAATGTCAGATTTTGAATTATTTATCACCTTACCTCTCACCATATTGGCTTCATAAGCTGCCCTGGACAGCAGGCCCTCAGGCTGGGGATTGTGGCTCCTGGGAGAGAGTTCCTCTTGTTTAATGTATTGTAATGGACCTGGAAAATCAAGAACAAAACCAGTTACAAACTTACTGCTTTCATATTTCCTTTGTCTTTTAAATTCAGCCCTGTCACCTAATCACAAGCACGCCTTTTAAAAATGCTGCCAGAAGCCCCCACACCCTCTTCACATGCTGATAACCAACACAGAGAATGTAATAGACTAGGGCTCAGCCCTGCTGCCCTCACTGCCACTTGCAGTTTTCCCTGATAGTCTCTGACACTACTAAAAATGTCTGCAATCCTCAGCTCATCTTGAGGAACTTGAACAGTTTTGTATGGAGGAATGGTCTAAAATTCCTCCTCGCTTTTGTGCAAGTCTGATCAGCAGCTACAGGAAACATTTGGTGGAGGCTATTGTTGCTAAAGGAGGTCATACCAGTTATTAAATACAAGGGTTCACATACTTTTTACAGCCTAGACTGTGAACGATTAAACAATGTGTTCAATAAAGACATGAAATCTACAATTAGTTTAGGCAGATTGCATTCATTTATTATTGTGACTTAGATGAAAATCAGACCACATTTTAGGAGTAATTAATACATAAAACCAGGTAATTGCAAAGGGTTCATGAAACCTTTTTTTGCAACTGTACATGAAATGGGTCACCAGAAGGGGAGAGTGGTGAGCATCTGGAACAGACTGCCGAAGAGACAGCCGGCAGCAGAGTAACCAACATTTAGGAAGTGTCAAGAGAAATGTGTGAATTACTTTAATTAAAAGGCTTTGGGTGAAGTGCTGGGAGATGGGATTATCACAGGTGGGTACACACTGGTCAATGATAGACTAAATGCTTGTTTTTATGCCGTATGACTATGACGTTATGATACTTTCTCATTAGTTCTCCTCAAATTTCTCTCACCCCAGGGTTTGAACCCAGGTCTTTGGCACTATGATGCAGTGGCACTTCTGGCTGCACCACTGAGCTGTCCAAAATGAATAATACCAGAACAGATGCAATTTAGTGGATTACAATGTTGTGGCAATTACAGAGACTTGTCTGTCACAAGTGCCAGGTTGCCTGCTTGATGTTCCATGGTTTAGATGCTTCAAAATGGATAGGGAAGAACATAAGAGGGGTGGTGGGTGGGGGCGGAGATCGACATTGCTATTCAAGCTGAGTATCACAGCAGCAGGAAGGGAAAACATTGTGGAGAAATCGTCCATTAAGTCAGTGTGGGTGGAAGTCGGAAGCAGGAAGGGAGCAGAGCAATCACTCTGTTGGGAGTATTCCATAGGCTCCACAATAGGCACTGGGACACTGAAAAGCAGATAAGTAGGTAGATTTTGAGTGACTTCAGCATCGATAATATTGATTGGCAAAAGGCCAGATGAGGCAGAGCGTGTTAAGTGTGTCCAGGAAGAATTATCGATTCAATTACAATATGTGGACAGACAGACTAGGAGAGGCCAGACTGGATATGGTACTCTGCATTGAACTTGGTCAGGTGATGGACCTCTTGATAGACGATATTTTACAGATCGTGACCACAACTCTGATCTTTAGCATCAGACAACAGCAGATGAAATGGGAAAGTAATGGGGGCAAGGATAATTACAATAAACATTTGGCAAGAACTTGGGATTGCAAGTGGGAACATCTTCAAAAAATCTTCCTTGTGCTAGGCTCTGGGACATCTCCGGTCGAGTCCTCAGAATTCTTAAGTGGGAGGGCTAACAGCCAGAGGCTGTGGTCCATGGGTAGGACAAGTGACAAGGGTCCGCATAGGGAGCTCACAGAGTTAGGTGCTAAACTGAAGGGAAGGATATCCAGGGTTGTGATTTCAGGATTGCTACCAGTGCCACATGCTAGTGAGGCCAGAACTAGGACGATTATACAGTTTAATACATGGCTAAGGAGTTAAGTGTAGGAGAGAGGGCACAAGATTTTGGATCATTGGGCTCTCTTCCAGGGAAGGTGGGACTTGTACAGAAGGGACGGTTTGCACTTGAACTGGAGGGGAACTAATATCCTAGCAGGAAGGTTCGTTAAAACTGCACGATAGGGTTTAAATTGAGTTGTAGGCAGAGGGAACCAGAGTGCCAGAACAGTTAGTAGAGAAATTGTACAGGCATATGTTGGCAAGACCGCAGACAAAGACATGAATCAAAAGGCTGAGCAAGATGCAACTGGTGTCAACATATTTTAATGGAAAAAATATCGTAGGAAAGACAGATGAGCTCAGGACACAGATTAACACCTGGATTTATGACATTATAGCCATTAGTGAGACTTGGTTGCAGGAGGGGTGGGACTGGCAGCTCAATATTCCAGAGTTCTGTTGTTTTACACACAAGAGTTACAGTGTCCATTACTTTAGACATAACAGAGATGGATTGATTAAAGGAGGAGGGGTGGCACTACTAGTCAGGGAAAATGTTACAGCAGTGCTCTGAGTGAGGTGTTATGGGTGGAACTGAGAAATTAGTAAGATATAACCATGTTAATGGGGCTACATTACAAACACCCAACAGTCCGAGGGATTTACAGGAACAAATCTGAAGAGATCGCGGGCTGATACAAGAAACACAAGGTTGTTAAGGTAGGTGATTTTAACTTTCCATATATCAACTGGGAATCCCATACTGTAAAAGGACTAGGTGAGATAGAGTTTGTCAAATGTGCTCAGGAAGGCTTCCTTAATCAGATGTCCTGAGAGAGTGTGCAATGCTGGATCTGCTATTAGGGAATGAGACAGGGCAGGTGACAGTCATTTGTGTAGGAGAACACTTTGAAACTATTGGTATTGTGGTCACTGGATGTAAAGCAAAAAGATAGGTCTGGTCCACAGTTTAATATTCTAAATTGAAGAAAGGCCCATTTTGATGGTATCAAAAATAATCTGGCAAGTGTGGATTGAAACAGGCTGTTTTTTTGGCAAAGATGTACTCAGAAAGTGGGAAGTCTTCAAAAAGAAATTTGAAGAGTACAAAGCTGGCACTCTGGTTCCCTCCACCTGTAACTCATTTTAAACCCTACTGTGCAGTTTTAACAAACCTTCCTGCTAGGATCTTAGTTCCTCTCCAGTTCAAGTACAAACTGTTCCTTCTATACAGGTCCCACCTTCCCTGGAAGAAAGCCCAATGATCCAAAATCTTGTGCCCCCACCCCACCGCCAACTCCAAACTGTATAATCGTCCTAGTTCTGGCCTCACTAGCATGTGACACAGGTAGCAATCCTGAGATCACAACGCGGGAGGTCCTGCCCTTCAGATCACAATGTTGGAAAGTGTATGGTCATGCACTTCGGTGGAAGAAATAAAATATTATTTAGATGGAGAGAGAATTCAAAATGCAGAGATGCAAAGAGACTTGGGAGTCCTTGTGCAAGATACCCTAAAGGTTAACCTGTAGGTTGAGTCAGCTGTGAAGAAGGCAAATGCAATGTTGGCATTCATTTCAAGAGGTACAGAATATAAGAGCCAGGATGTGATGCTGAGGCTCTATAAGGCACTTGTGCGACCACACTTGGAGTATTGTGTGCAGTTTTGGGCTCCATATACTGACATTGATGAGGGTTCACAGAAGATTCACGAGAATGATTCCAAGAATGAGAGGGTTATCATATGAGGAATGTCTGGTAGCTCTTGGGCAGTATT
The DNA here is from genome assembly GCF_030144855.1 of Hypanus sabinus. NCBI lineage: Eukaryota > Metazoa > Chordata > Chondrichthyes > Myliobatiformes > Dasyatidae > Hypanus > Hypanus sabinus. The sequence goes on from NC_082711.1 coordinate 181,930,295, forward strand.
CCCTGGAGTTCAGGAGAATGAGGGGGGGGGATCTCATAGAAACATACCAAATGTTAAAAGGCCTGAACAGATTAGATATGGCAAAATTATTTCCCATGGTAGGGGATTCTAGGTCAAAAGGGCATGACTTCAGGATTGAAGGACATCTTTTTAGAACTGAGATGCGGAGAAATTACTTTAGTCAGAGTGGCAAATCTGTGAAATTTGTTGCCATGAGCAGCCGTGGAGGCCAAGTCATTGGGTGTATTTAAGGCAGAGATAGATAGGTTCTTGTTTAGTCAGGGCATCAAAGGGTATGGGGTAAAAGCAGGGGAGTGGGGATGGCTGGATAACATGGATCAGCCCATGATTGAATGGTGGAGCAGACTCGATGGGCCAAATGGCCTACTTCTGTTCCTATATCTTATGGCTTGTATGTGCCTGTCCGAATAGAAAGGTAAAGATAGTAAGTATAGGGAAACTTGGTTTTCAAGAGAAATTGAGGCCCTAGTTAAGAGAAAAGGTGAAGGAGAATCCTAAGGGATTCTACAGATATGTTCAGATCAAAAGGATTGCAAGGGACAAAATTGATCCTCTGGAAGACCTGAATGGTAATCCATGAGCGGAGCCAAAACAGATAGTGGAGATCTTAAATGAATTCTTTGCATCTCTATTTACTTAGGAGGTGGATACAGAGTCTATAGAAGTGAGGCAAAGCAGCATCAACTTCATGGGCCCTGTACTGATTAGAGTAAGTGGTGTTTGCTACCCTGAGGCATATCAGGGTAGATAAATCCCTAAGGACTGACAAGGTGTCCTCTCAGGAGGCAAGTATAGAATTTGCCAGGGCCCTAGCAGCGGCATTTAAAACATTACTAGTAACAGGAGAGGTACTACAGGAATGTAGGATAGCCAATGTTGTTTCGCTGCTTAAAAAAGGCTCTAAACACTAACCAGAAAATTATAGGCCAGTTGAGGGAAAGTTATTTAAAGGTAATCTAGGGGGACCAGATCTATAAATATTTGGATAGACATGGACTGATTTATGATGGTCAGCACAGCTCAAACATGGTAGGTCTCGTCTAACCAATCTTACAGAATTTTTCAAGGATGTTACTAGGGAAGTGGATCAAGGCAAGGCAGTAGTTATTGTCTACATGGACTTTTGAAAGTCTTCTGATAAGGTACCCCTGGTCAAGGTTCAAGATGAGGAAGTAAATTGGATTAAATGTTGGCTTTGTGGGAGAAGACAGAGTGGTAGTAGAGGATTGCTGTACGATTGGTGTTGGGTCCTTTGTTGTTTGTTATCTATATCAACGATTTGTATGATAATGTGATTAACTATATGAACAAATTTGTGGATGACTCCAAGATTGGGGATGTAGTGGACAGTAAGGAAGGCTATCATTCCTTCAGAGGGATCTGCATCAGTTGGGAAAATGGACTAAAAACAGCAGTTAAAATTTAATGCAGACAAATGTGAGCTTGTGCACTTTGCTGGGAACAACCAGGGTAGGTCTTACACCATGAACAGTAAGGCACTGAGGTGTGTGATAGAACAAAGGGATCTGGATAAACAGGTCTATAATTCATTGAAAGTGGTGTCATGGGTTGATAGGGTCATACAAACACAGAAACATTAAGAAAACGTACAGCACAATATAGGCCCTTCAGCCCACAAAGTTGTGCTGAACATGTCGTTACCTTAGAAATTACTAGGTTTACCTATAGCCCTCTACTTTACTAAGCTCCATGCATCTCTTGAAGAGCCTCTTAAAAGACCTTATCGTATCCGCCTCCACCACCGTTGCTGGCAGCTCATTCCACACACTCACCACTCTGAGTAAAAAAACTTACCCCTGACATCTCCTCTGTACCTACTCCCCAGCACCTTAAACCTGTGTCCTCTTGTGACAACCATTTCAGCCCTGGGAAAAAGCTTATCACATTATCAATACCTCTCATCATCTTGTACACCTCTATCAGGTCACCTCTCATCCTCCTTCAGTCCAAGGAGGAAAAGGCCCAATTCACTCAACCTATTCTCATAAGGCATGCTCCCCAATCCAGGCAACATCCTTGTAAATATCCTCTGTGCCCTTTCTATGGCTTCCACATCCTTCCTGTAGTGAGGCAACCAGAACTCAGCACTGTAGTCAAAGTGGGGTCTGACCAGGGTCCTATATAGCTGCAACATTACCTCTCGGCTCCTAAATTCAATTCCATGATTGATGAAGGCCAATACACTGTATGCCTTCTTAAGCACAATGTCAACCTGCACAGCAGCTTTGTGTGTCCTATGGACACGGACCCCAAAGATCCCGCTGATCTTCTACACTGCTAAGAGTCTTACCATTAATACTATATTCTGCCATCATATTTGACCTACCACAATGAACAACTGGGTTGAACTCCAACTGCCACTTCTCAGCCCACTTTTGCATCCTATCAATGTCCCACTGTAACCTCCGACAGCTCTCCACACTATCCACACCTCCAACCTTTGTGTCATCAGCAAACTTACTAACCCATCCCTCCACTTCCTCATCCAGCTTATTCTTAAAAATCATTAAGAGTAAGGGTCCCAGAACAGATCCTGAGGCACTCCACTGGTGACCGACCTCCATGCAGAATATGACCTGTCAAAAAACCATTCTTTGCCTTCTGTGGGCAAGCCAGTTCTGGATCCACAAAGCAATGTCCCCTTGGATCCCATGCCTCCTTACTTTCTCAATAAGCCTTGCATGGGGTACCTTATCAAATGCCTTGCTGAAATCCATATACACTACATCTACTGCTCTTCCTTTATCAATGTGTTTAGTCACATCCTCAAAAAAAAAGGGCACGACCTGCCCTTTACAAAGCCATGCTGACTACTCCTAATCATATTATACCTCTCCAAATGTTCATAAATCCTGCCTCTCAGGATCTTCTCCATCAACTTACCAACACTGATGTAAGACTCACTGGTCTATAATTTCCTGGGCTATCTCTACTCACTTTCTTGAATAAAGGAACAACATCCGCAACCCTCCAATCCTCCAGAACCTCTCCCGTCCCCACTGATGATGCAAAGATCATCACCAGAGGCTCAGCAATCTCCTCCCTCACCTCCCACAGTAACCTGGGCTGCGGTGCAGACTCGAGGGGCCGAATGGTCTACTTCTGCACCTATTGTCTATTTCATCCGGTCCCGGCCACTTATCCAACTTGATGCTTTCCAAAAGCTCCAGCACATCCTCTTTCTTAATATCTACATTCTCAAGCTTTTCAGTCTGTTGTAAGTCATCACTACAATCACTAAGATCCCTTTCCATAGTGAATACTGAAGTATTCTTTAGGTACCTCTGCTATTTCCTCTGGTTCCATACACACTTTCCCCACTATCACACTTGATAGGTCCTATTCTTTCACACCTTATCCTCTTGCTCTTCACATACTTGTAGAATGCCTTGGGGGTTTTCCTTAATTCTGCCCTTGAAGGCCTTCTCATGGCCCCTTCTGGCTCTCCTAATTTCCTTCTTAAATTCCTTCCTAGTAGCTTTATAATCTTCTAGAGCTCTAACATTACCTAGCTCTTTGAACCTTTTGTAAGCTTTTCTTTTCTTCTTGACTAGATTTATTATAGCCTTTGTGCACCACGGTTCCTGTACCCTACCATAACTTTCCTGTCTCATTGGAATGTAAAGAACATAAAGAAAGCTTTTAGTTTATTGACCTTCATAAATCAATGTACTGAGTGCAGGAGATGGGATGCTATGTTGAAGTTGTACAAGATGTTGGTGAGGCTTAATTTGGAATATTGTGTGCAGTTTTGGTGACCTACCTACTAGAAAGATATAAATAAGGTTGAAAAAGTACACAGAGAACTTACAAGGATGTTACCGAATCTGGAGGACTCAAGTTATATAAGAAAAGATTGAATAGGTTAGGACTTTACTTCTTGGAATGTAGAAGATTGTGAGGTGATTTGATCGAGGTATACAAGATTATGAGGGGTGTAGATAGGGTAAAAGTAAGCAGACTTTTTCCTTTTTTTTGGGATTTTTTTTATTGAAGTTCATCAACAAACAAACATTTCCATAAGATGTATTTCAGACATTGTACATATATATCATGTAATCATATATAATCACAAATCTCCACAAAGTATTTATCTGAGGTACACACTTATAGAAAAGAGTGGAGAGAAAAAAACAAGCAAAAGGGAAGAACTATGTACAGGTAGGGGGTGATCTTTTGTTTTTACAACAGATTCATTGATTTGTGAGAATAAAGTTAGGCCTATGAGGCATTATTTAGTTAAACCATTTTTCCCAGTATGAATCAAATTGTTCTAAATTGGATAAGATTCTCTTGCGTTTGATTGGATTTAATAGCCCATTGACATTAAAAGAAATGAATTTTACCTTGTCACACGAGTAAATCTGCAGATGCTGGAAATAAATAAAAACACAAAATGCTGGCAGAACTCAGCAGGCCAGACAGCATCAAAAGAAATGAATTTTACCTTGTCCTTAGCCATCTGTATTTATCTGTCAATGTACCATTGAAATTAGAATAAAACTTGATCTACTCCCTGAACAAATAAGAACCAAGAAACGCAGATAATAACAAAAATGGCAACGAATGTATGAATCCAAGGCTGAGGTCACTAGTAGATGACCCTGCGTTGAGCTAGAGGAAATGTCTAGCTGTGGGGGATAACCCCTTCCTACTTGTGAGTTGAGGGCCCCCAATGCAGTATTCATAAAAGTCAGTGAACAAATCCATTACACAGAAAAGATTTGCCTGTGTACTCCTATGCATACACACACACACTCCTTTTTCCCCACCAAAATGTAAGTGAGCAAATAAAGAATAACAACTAAGTAATATAAAATCCACATTATAATAAGTATTTCTCGAGATAGGTATATCACCGTGTACTTTTGCTTTCATTCAGCTTCTCAACATTTTTAAAGTTAGCTAAACCTTATGGCTCTTCTGAAGGGGGTGAGGACTGTCTTTGGGAAACTCCCGGTCTCTTCCTGATACATTTCTCTCGGCCTCCTCTCGTCTCCTGCCTTCTCGATTCTTGCATTATTTCCCAAGTGGAGCGGGACAGTTCCTCAGTCAGGCTTTCCCTCATTTTGGTGACACTGATGGGCAAACCTCTGGCCTTCATGTCTGTAGTCACCTCTTCCACCATCTGGTACAACCGCGTCCTGAAGTTTAGCAGGGTACGGAGTTTGAAATCTAATCTTATTTTGCTTTAGTACTCGCTTTACTTCAGAGTATTCTTTGAGTTTCTGCAGGACCGCGATGGGGGGGTAATCTTGGTCGAAATATATTAATTTTTTGTCGAAAAACACTCTCTCTTACCCCAGGCCCTTGGTGCAGTACTGAAGGAATTTAATTATTATAGAGCGTGGCTTTCTGTCCTGGGTAGGTTTCGGAACCAGCGCACGGTACATCCTCTCGATCTCCAGCTTCGTAACCGAGAGAATATCCAGCGCACCCCGCAGTAGCTTTAGGGTTTATGACAAACCCCGTCATAGACGAGCCCTCCGCTTCTCCGGGAATGTTGTAGATTCTGATATTTTTCTGCCATGATCTTCCCTCCAGGTCAAGCAGTTTAACTTCTTGGTGATGTAATATTTTATTGTCTTACTCAGTATCCGTTCCACGTTTTGAATGAGATCTTCCACCTTCTCAATTCGAGTCTCTGCCACTGCTATTTTTTGATTAACGCTGGCGAGCTCTGCCTTAATATCCCGGAGCTGCTGCTTTATTTCTTTCTGGACCTCCATTATTTCTTTCAGGATTTCGAAGATATTCGCTGCTTTGTCTGAACGAGGCCAAGCAGCTGCCTCGCTAGCACGCTGTCGGGTCGCCAAGCCGCTCGCTGCACTCCTCTCGGACGCAGGCTCCGCAGTGTCACTTTTTTTATTTCCGTTCCTTCCCCCCATTTTTGCCCCTCTTTTCAGTTCAAATATTTTTTGAAAAATATTATATTTGATGGAATAACGGGGCTTAATACTCATTTTTCCCAGAGGAGCGAGTGACTTAAGCTGCCATTCTCGACGATGACGTCACCGGAACCGATAAGCAGGCTTTTTCCACTGAGGATGGGTGGGACTACAATACAGGTCATGGGTTATTGGTGAAAGGTGAAAAGTTTAAGGGGAACGAGAGGAAATTTCTTCACTCAGAGGGTTGAGAGTATGTAATGAGCTGCCAGCATAAGTCGTGCACATGAGGTCGACTTCAACATTTAAGAGATGTTTTGCTAGGTACATGGATGGTAGGTGTATGGAGAGCTATGGTCCCGATGTTGGTCGAGGTCGACGGGAGTAGGCAGTTTAAATAGTTTCATATAGACTAGATGGGGTGGAGGGTCTGATTCTACGCTGTACTTCTCTATGACTTTATTAAGGGTTGTGCCTCACGAAGGTGGCATCCATCAATAAACATCCTCACTATCGAAAACAAATCCACGGCCACAGATTCAAAATTCAAGATTGTTTAATGCAATTTCCAGTACATAAGTGTAATGGAATAATTGTTACTTCAGATCCGATACAGCACAAGAAACACAAAATGATAAAGAAAACAAGAATTTAAAAAATATATAAATATAGAACATAGTTTATATACAGAGATTGATTTTATGTGCATAAAGTGATGCAAGGCTAGATGTTCAGCAGTGGCTTAGCACATAGCCCTGGAGGGCAACTGTCTTGAGGATGGTGGGGAAGGGGAGACATCATGAATCTTTGACTATCTGAAGTTTGTTGGTTAGGAAGTCCAACACGCAGTTGTACAGTGGTGTAATTAGGCAAAGGAGTAGCTTGTTCACCAAGGTCTATGGGACTATAATGGTAAATGCTGAACTGAAATCTAGCAACAGCACTCTGACAGGAGTGTCCAGGCTTTCTAGATGTCAATGCCAGGTGCTAATAAATACTGTGACATTTGTCATGGAGCAGTTCTGTCAGTAAGCACATTGGTGAATGTCCGGTGTGGAAGGAGTGGAGGTTTTGATGTGTACCATTATCAGATCCCTTAAAGTTGTCAAGACGTTAACTGGATAGTTAAGAAGTGTATAGTATGTTGGCCTTCATTAATAAGGCAATCGAGCTCAACTGCCGTGATATAATGTTGCAGCTCTCTAAAACTCAGGTTAGATTACACTTGGAGGTATGGTGTTCAGTTCTGGTCGTCCTCTTTAAAGTATGAGGAAGCTTTAGTGTGTGCACAGGAGATTTACCAGGAATCTGGCTAGATTAGAGAACACGTCTTATGACGATAGGGTGCACAAATTAGGGGTTTTCTTTCTGGAGCAAAGCAGGATGAGAGGCGACTTGATAGAAGTGTATAAGATAATGACAAGCCTTGACAGAGTGGGCAGGAAGCATTCTTTTTTCTCAGGGAAGCAGTTGCCAATATCAGGAGACATTTGTTTAAGGCTAGTGGAGGAAAGTTTAGGGGAAATGTCAGTAGTAGTATTTTTTATTAAACCCCCAGCATGTGGTGGCAGAGGCTGATATAATAAAAATATTTGTGTAGGCCTCTGTTAGTCTCAATAGACCATGGATTTGCACCTTGTGAAGTTTCCAGGGCGCAAGCTTGGGCAAGGTTTTTTTTTAATGGAAGACCAGCAGTTGCCCAAGCTACAAGTCTCCCCTCTCCACGACACCAATGTTGTCCAACAGAAGGGCATTAGGACCCATACAGCTTGGCACCAGTGTCATCGCAGAGCAATATGTGGTTAAGTGCCTTGATCAAGGACACACGTGCAGACTCAGCCAAGGCTCGAACTAGCGACCTTCAGATAACTAGACGAACGCCTTAACCACTTGGCCATGCGCCAATAAAAACATTTAAAAGACTCTTAGATAGGCATGTAGATACAAGAAAAATGGAACATTTATGGGCTATGTATAAGGGCAAGGTTTATATCGGTCGGCACAACACTGTGGGCCAAAGGGCCCATACCACACTGTACTGTTCTACATTCCAACTTGCAGAACCAAACAAGAGAAAATCTGCAAATGCTTGAAGTCTGAGCAACATACACAAAATGCTGAAGAAGGCTATAGAGATTCACTCATTGAGTAATTGCTAGACAGATATTAGTGACTTTTTAGATAATAACCAAACAGAAATGAGGTTAGAGCAGGAAAATGGTGCTGAGTTAAAAAATCAGCCTTGGTCTCACTGAATGGAGGAGAAAGTACAGGACTTATCCTGTTTCACCCACCTTTGTCTTAAGCACCATGTACCTCACTCTTCCTTATGGGAGCAAGTTCCATCTGTTTATTAATTGGTGGGTGAACAGCATTTACAAATGGTTACTATTTCACAGGAATCCTACATATCTTTTGATAAGCAACTCTTGACTTTGATCTTTGACATATGGCAATCAATGTTGCTTGAAATAGAAATGCAAGTGGTGCTCACCAGGTTTCACAGGCTCCTGTTGCCTTGGCAGCCCCAAGGAAATAGAACCCACTGCATTTTTCACAGCTTCTTGGCTATAAGATACTTGGCTGTGAGGGGGTAGATACACGCCAGGAGTTACCTGAAAAGGAAAAGGAAAAATTGTTTGCTTCATTTCTAAATTGTAATTAGTATTAAATTTTTGCATCAAATTATAGTTATAATGCATCGTTTCATGACGTGACATTAGATGGCAATTACATATTTCAAAATTACCTATTCAAATTCAATACACCTCAAATGTTAAGGAGAATAATTGGATGTGTGTTTCAAAATCTGAATAAAACTGTTGGTATAGTACTTAGGTTTATTTTAGTTGAAAGCAGCTCAATTAGGCAAGGGATAGTTCAGTTATGTAATACACTGGAAAGGTGAAACAGCAATAATAAAGCCCTCATATTCCCTTTCTAGGCTATAACTGCAAAAAGGATGATAATGGCATGCATGTGGTTCATCTCAGGTTGCTCATTTCCATACACTTCAAAATCTTGACTTTGGTTTCACCTTTAGAAGAGCACTTCCTAATGAGAACTTGACTGATACACACCCAATTATAGCATTGGCTATTAATGTGTATCCGGTGAGTCAGCTCCAGTAATCAGTACTGTAGCAGAATTGACCAGTCTTCCTGTACAAATATTACTCTTCAATTCAGCAGTAACACATTCCATAGAGAATTTCTGCAGGGCCAGTTTTGCCACATCCCAGATACCTTACTGTCACATGAATCAAACAATAGCATTTACAGAAATTAAAATAGTTGAAGTGTCCTTACCTGTAACCAACTGTGGCAGGTAGCTGCGTCCATGTACTGCTGTAACAAGTTTAAAGACATTCACACATGGCTACACTCATTACCCAATTACAGATGCCATTTAATTACAATATTTTCATTATGATACTAAATGCTTGACAGCTGAATACTTACAATGCTGAGTTGTTACAGTACACCATGTTGCAAAAGGCTCAAAACAAAAAGTGGAATTCAGGGCACCCCTAAGTAATGGTGGTTGCCTGGGTGCTCCCCTGTATCCATTCCAATCCCCATTTCTGCATTCAACTATCCCCTTTCCAGCACCACTACAGAGTTCCTCATTATCATTTTTCAGCACAACCAAAGTGACTCAAAAATGCAAACCACTGGAAAACCATAGCCAGTCAGGAAAGAAGAACAGTCACATTTCAGTTCTGTGACCCTTCCAACCAAGCAAAAGGTCTCTGCCATACTGGGAAAGTTGAATGTAGAATTTAGTCATAATGTGAAACTCTCAGCTCTTTCTGCAAACAGAATTCTATGCTCCCTGCTCCCAGTTGTCCTTCACTTTGAATTTCTCTTCCACCCTGTCTCTCTCTGACCTCTGCCTTATACGTGGTTTCAGTGTGGAAACAGTACCTCTTCTTGCCATTTGACATGATGCAGCAATCGGCTCTACACAATCAACTCAGCAATTTCATATAATCTCTTCCCCGTTCTGTTCTTTAATACCCATTGACCTCCTACTTTTTCCAGTTCTGATGAAAGGTTATCCATCTGAAATGCCAGTCTGCTCTCTCTCTGCTGCCTGACCCAAGTATCTCCAACACATTTTCATTTCAGATTTCCAACACCCATTGTGACTTTATTTAATTCAACTGACTGGACTAATTGTAGCTTCAGCTCAAAGTGGACAGTATTATCCCTTGCATTGTTCCTCCATCAGGAGATTCCTGATGTCACACTAGCTTGGTCAATGAGACTCAGGCTCTTAGTCTAGTATCGTTAAACAAATCAAACGATTCTTGTATGGAAGTAACAAGAGAGAAATTAATCTTGTGCTGACCCAACTGCCAGCAGAGGACAGCTTGCTACATTCTGAAGCATCTCAGTTACAACTCAAACAGAGAAAATCTGCAGATGCTGGAAATCCAAGCCACACACACAAAATGCTGGGAGAGCTCAGCAGGCCAGGCAGCATTTATGGGAAAAAGTACAGTCGATATTTCAGGCCGAAACCCTTCGGCAGAACTGAAAAAAGAAAGATGAGGAGTTGAGTTAAAAGGTGGGGGGTGAAAAGGAACGCAAGGAGGTAGATGAAACCGGGAGGGGGAAGGATGAAGTAAAGAGCTGGGAAGCGGATTGGTGAAAGAGATACAGGGCTGGAGAAAGGGGAATCTGACAGGAGAGGACAAAAGGCCATGGAAGAAAGTAAAGGGGGAAGAGCACCAGAGGGAGGTGATGGGCAGGTAAGGAGATAAAGTGAGAGAGGGAAGGAGGAATGGGAAATTCTAGGCATTACTGCAGGTTTAAGTAATTGGTGTTCATGCCATCAGGTTGGAGGGTATCCAGATGGAATACTCCAACCTGAGTGGGGCCTCAGCAGAAGAGGTCATGGACTGACATGTCTAAATGGGAAAGGGAAATAGAATTAAAATGTGTGGCCACCGGGAGATCATGCTTTTTCTGGTGAATGGAGTGTAGATGCTTGGTGAAGCAGTCTCCCAATCTACATCGGGCCCCACCAGGAGCACCAGATACAGTAGATAACCCCAAAAAATTCATGGGTGAAGTGTTGCCTCACCTGGAAGCACTGTTTGGGGCCCCTGAATGGTAGTAGGGAAGTAGGCAAGTGTAGTACTTGTTCTGCTTGCAAGACTAATTGCCAAGAGGGAGATCAGTGGGGAGGGATGAATGAACAAGGGGGATGCATAGGAAGTGATCCCCGCAGAAAGAAGAAAGTTGGGGGGGGGGAGGAAGAGGGGTGGTGGAACTCTGTTGGAGATGGTGAAAGTTACAGAGAATTATGTGCTGGATGCAGAGGCTGGTGGGGTAATCTACTGTATCTGGTGCTTCCAACGTGGCCTCCTGTGTATCAGTGAGACCCAGCATAGATTGGGAGACTATTTCACTGAGCCCTACACTCTGTCTGCCAGAAAAAGTAGGATCTCCCAGACTCCAGCCACTTTAATTCCACTACTCATTCCCACATGCCAGTCCATGGCCTCTTCTACTGTCAGGATGAGGCCACACTGAGGTGGGATGAACCAACACCTTATATTCCGCCTGGGAAGCCTCCAACCTGATGGCATGAACATCGATTTCTCTAACTTCCGATAATGCCTCTCCCCATTCATTATTCCCCATTTCCTTTTTCCTCTCTCATCTTATCTCCTTACCTGCCCATCACCTCCCTCGTACTTCCATTGCCTCTGTGCTCTCCTATCAGATTCCGCCGTCTCCAGCCCTGTATCTTTTTCATCAATCAACTTCCCACGTCTTTACTTCACCCCTCCCAGTTTCAACCATCGCCTTGTGTTTCTTACTTCCCTCCCCCCACCTTCTAACTCTGACTCCAACACTGGCCTCTAAGTCAACTATACTCTTTTCCATTCTGTGTGCATTGTTTGGATGCATTTCCAGCATCTGCAGATTTTTTTGTTTATGATAAGGGATTTGTTAGTTCAGGGAACGGACAGAAGGTTCTTGGTGAGAGCAAGATTTCTGGTTGCTTCCGGGGTACCAAGACTGGGACATCTCGGATCAAGTCTTCAACATTCTTAAGTAGGAGGGTGGACAGCCAGATAGTATTTTATGTAGATACTAAAGACATGGGTAGGTCAAGTGATGAAGTTGTATATAGGAAATTCAGTAATTTTTGTGCTAAGAGGCAGGATCTCCAGGGTTGTGATCTCAGGATTGCTAGTAAGGACAGAACTAGGGAAGATTGCACATTTTAACACGTAGCTATGGTGTTGGTGTAGGAGAGTGGGCATAAAAGCTTTGGATCATTGGGCTCTCATCACGGAAGGAGGAACCCATTGAGCATGGTGCAACTAGTGTCATGAGCTGTATGCATTTCACTGCAAGAAGTATCGAACGAATGGCGGATGAGCTCAAGGCATGGATCAACACCTGGAATTATGATGTTGTAGCCATTAGTGAAACTTGGTTGCAGGAGGGGCAGAACTGGCAGCTCAATATTTTGGAGTTCTGTTGTTTAAGACCTGGAAGAGCAGGAGGAGGGGTAGCTTTACTAGTCAGGGAAAATGTCACAACAGTGCTCTGTCAGGACATACTGGAGTACTCAACTAGTGAGGCATTATGGTATGCTGGCCTTTATAAATCAGAGCATTGAGTATAGGAGTTGGGACATAATGTTAAAATTGCACAAGGCATTGGTAAGGCCAAATTTGGAGTATTGTGTACAGTTCTGGTCACCGAATTATAGGAAAGATGTCAACAAAATAAAGAGAGTACAGAGAAGATTTACTAGAATGTTACCTGGGTTTCAGCACCTACGTTACAGGGAAAGGTTGAACACATTAGGTCTTTATTCTTTGGAGCATAGAAGGTTGAGGGGGGACTTGATAGAGGCATTTAAAATTATGAGGCAGATAGATAGAGTTGACGTGGATAGGCTTTTTCCATTGAGAGAAGGGGAGATTCAAACAAGAGGACAAGAGTTGAGAGTTAGGGGCAAAAGTTTAAGGGTAACACGAGGGGGAATTTCTTTACTCAGAGTGTTAGCTGTGTGGATCGAGCTTCCAGTAGAAGTGGTAGAGGCAGGTTCGGTATTGTCATTTAAAGTAAAATTGGATAGGTATATAGACAGGAAAGGAATGGAGGGTTATGGGCTGTGTGCGGGTCAGTGGGATTAGGTGAGAGTAAGCGTTTGGCACGAACTAGAAGGGCTGAAATGTCCTGTTTTCATGTTGTAATTGTTATATGGTTATATTATGGGTGGAACTGAGATATAAAAAAGGTATGACCATGTTAATGGGGCTATATTACAGACCACCAACCAGTCCTAGGGATTTAGAAGAACAAATTTGTAAGGAGATCACAGACTGGTACAAGAAACAAGGTTGTTATAGATGGCGATTTTAACTTTCCACATATTGACTGGGAATCTTTATCTTTAGAGTTTATCAAATGTTCTTAGGAGTGTTTCTTTCATCAGAACGTAGAAGTCCCAATGAGAGTGTGCGCAATACTGGATCTACTGTTAGGGAATGAGACAGCACAGATGACAAAGTTTGTATCAAGAAACACTTTGCATCTAGTGACCATAATACCATTAGTTTCAAAGTAAATGTGCAAAAAGATAGATCTGGTTTGTGGGTAGAGGTTCTAAATTGGAGAAAGGCCAATTTTGGAGGTATCAGAAATCATCTGGCACATGTATATTGGGACAGGCTGTTTCCCGGCAAAAGTGTACTTGGTAAGTGGGAGGCCTTCAAAAATGAAATATTTAGAGAGTACAAAGCTTGTATATGCCCATCAGAATAAAAAGTAAAACATCAAGTGTAAGGTACCATGGTTTTCAAGAGATATTGAGGCTCTGGTTAAGAGAAAAAAAGGAAGTACATACAAGGTATAGGCAAGGAGGAACAAGTGAGGTGCTTATCGAATACAAGAAATGCAAGAGAACAACTGAAATCAGTGAAGAAATCAGGAAGGCTAAAAGAAGGCATGAAGTTGCTCTAGCAGACAAGGTGAAGGGGAATCTTAAGGGATTCTACAGATATGTTAAAAGCAAAAGGGTCGGAAGGGATAAAACTGGTCCTCTGAACGACCAGAATGGTAATTCCATGTGTGGAGCCAAAAAAGATAAGGGAGATCTTAAATGAATTCTTTGCATCTTTATTTACTCAGGAGATGGATACAGAGTCTGTAGAGGTGAGGCAAAGCAGAATCAACTTCACGGACCCTGTAGAGACTACAAAGGTGATGTTTGCTATCCTGCAGCAAATCAGGGTGGATAAATCCCCAGGGCCTGACAAGGTGTTCCCTTGGACCCTTTGGCAGACAAGTCTAAAAATTGCCAGAGCACTAGCTGAGATATTTAAATCATCTTTAGCAACTTGCTGTTGTTCCACTGTTTAAAAAAGGCTCTAAACATAAACCAGGAAATTATACGCTGGTGAGTTTGACACCAGTTGTGGGAAAGTTATTGGAAGGTATTCTAGGGGACTGGATATAGAAGTATTTGAATAGATGTGGACTGATTAAGGATAGTCAGCATTACTTCTTGTGTGGTAGATCATGTCTAAACAATCTTATAGGGTTTTTTGAGTAAGTTACTTGGTAAGTGGGTGAAGGCAAGGTAGTTGATGTTGTTTAAATGAACATTAGTAAGGCATTTAACAAGGTCCTGCATGGGAAGCTGGTCAAGAAGTTTCAGTTGCTGGGCGTTCAGGATGAGGTAACAAATTGGATTAGACATTGCCTCTGTGGGAGAAGACAGGAGGCCCGTGACTAGTGGAGTGCCACAGGGATTGGTGCTAGGCCCTTCGCTGTTTGTCATCTACACCAATGATCTGGATGATAATGTGGTTAACTGGGTGAGCAAATTGCGGATGACACCAAGACTGTGGGCTGTGTTGGACAATGAGAATGACTATCATGGCTTGTAGTGGGATCTGAACCAGCTGGAAAAATGGGTCGAAAAAACGGCAGATGGAATTTAATGCAGACAAGTTCGAGCTTTTCAACTTCATTAGGATCAACGGAAAAATGGGTTGAAAAAATGGCAGATGGAATTTAATGCAGATAAGTTCGAGCTTTTTGACTTCATTAGGATCAACCAGGATAGGTCTTACACAGTGAACGGCAGGGCACTGAGGTACATGGTAGAACAAAGGGATCTGGGAATACAGGACCATAATTCACTGGAAGTGGCAACGCAAGTAGATAGGGTTGTAAAGAAAACTTTTGGCTTTCATAGAACGAAACTTTTGGCTTTCATGAGTACAGGAATTAGAATGTTATTTTAAAGTTGTATAAGACATCGGAGAGGCCTACTTTGGAGTATTTAGTGCAGTTTTGGTTACCTACCTATGGAAGGATGTAAAGGAGTTTGAAAGAATACAGAGAAAATGCACCAGGTTGTTGCCAGGTCTGGAAGACCTGAGTTATATAGAAAGATTGAATCGGCTAGGACTGTATTCTTTACAACACAGAAGATTGAGAGCAGATTTGATAAGAGGTTTACAAAACTATGAGGGGTATAGATAGGATAAATGCAAGCAGGCTTTTTCCACTGAGGTTGGGTGTGACTCCAACTACAGGTCATGGGTTAAGGGTGAAAGGTAAGAAGTTTAAGTGAACATGAGGGGAAAACTTCTTCACTCAGAGACTTGTGAGAGTGGAACAAGCTGCCAGTGCAAGTGGTGCATACAAGCTCTATTTCAATGCTTAAGAGAAGTTTGGATAGATACCTGGATGGTAGGGGTATGGAGAGATATGGTTAATGTGCATATCAATGGAAATAAGCAGTTTAAATGGTTCGGCACAGACTAGATAAGCCAAAAGATCTGTTTCTGTGCTGTACTTTTCTGTGTCTCTATGACTTGTATCCATGCTAGTATCTTTCCTGTAATACCATGGGCTCTTATCTTGTTAAGCAGAGTCATGTGCTCAAAAATCCAGACTCAAAGAAATTGTATTCATAAACGTGACGCCATAAAGACAGTCCACATTAAATGTTTATTCAAACTAAATTTGAATACAGCTGTCTTTATCAGAAATGTAACATAACTAAGAAATAATTTCCCTCCTTTGATTTTTTTCTGTGCAAAACTCACGTGCCACCTTACCTGCGAGATGGAGCCTCCCATTATGAACGATGGCTTCTCAGAGGGTAGTGGTGGTTTCGTTGAAGGGATGAGTGGAGGAGGGGAGGGAATATTGGATGGTCTTGTTGGTCTGGTAATCACTATTTTTCCTCCCTCAGATGTTTGCATCACTTGATGTGGAGCAGGCTGAAGAACTATAAATTGAAACCACAAGTTGGTCAAAGGTATGCACATCTGTATGCCACTATCTCCATTAACTGCAGATTTGGAATCTGATTTATTTTCTTTCAGTTGTTTCCTTCCTGACCTTTCAGTCCAACTGCTTTCATCAGTCATTTGCCTGCAATCTATAGAATCAAAATGACTAGGGTGTTTACGCTACATACAAAGCAAGCAAGTTTACTTGCACAACATTTTTTTCCAAACACATGGTAACTCGAAGTGTTTTATATAGAACAAGATATAAAAATCAAACATCAAATTTCAGACAATACATAAGAGAATAAAATCACACAAAAATAGATATGATAAATAGAAGTTACAGTGCAGGAGATTCTAAATAAAAGCTATAACAAAAAGAAAAGTTTTAAGCCTCAGTTTAAGATAACTTAAAGTTGGGGCAGAATTCAGATCCTCATGAAGGTTATTCCAGATATGTGGAGCAGAGTAACTAAAAGCTACTTCACCATGTTTAGTTTTGATCCTGGGGATGGTAAGCAGACTCACTCCAGATGACCTGAGAGCTCAGAAAGATTCATAATGTAGAAGATCGGAGATGTATTTTGGGCCTAGGCCATTCAGTGCTTTATAAACCAGTAGTCATATCTTAAAGTTAATCCTCTGATGGGCAGGGAGCCAGTGCAGCAATCTGACAACTGCAGTGGTATGTTCTACTTTCTTGGTCTTTCTTTCACTTTCTTGGTGAGGACTCAAGCAGCAGCATTCTAAATGAGCTGCAGCTGTTTGAAGGATTTTTTTTAAACAGAGACTTGTGAAAACGCCACTACAGTAGTCAAGCCTACTAAAAATAAATGCACAGTTGAGTATTTCTAGATCTTGCTGAGACCTAAGCCTTTTAACTCTTGCTATTTTTAAGATGGCAGTAGACTGACTTTGTAATTGTCTTAATGTGGCAGTTAAAATTTAATTCGGAGTCCATCACAACACCAAGGTTTCTGGCTTGGATTGTGGTTTGTAATGACAGGGATTCTAAGTGGGCACTGACTTTTAATTGTTTTTTTTGGCATCAAAAATAATTATTTCAGTTTTCTCTTTGCTGAACTGGAGGAAATTTTGGCTCATCCAATCAATGATTTGTTCAATACAGCTTTTTTTAGTGATTGTATGGGACAATAGTCACTAGATAAAACTGACACAAAGAGACGATTTATATGTTATACTAGTTGTCGCCAACCCGTCGATTGCAATCGACTGGTCGATCTTTGAGACTTTCCCAGTAGATCCCGAAAAAATGAAAAATAAATACACAAATATTGTTGAGAGTTTGTTTCCGGGTTGTGGGGTTTTAGTTCCGTTCTTTCTGCCCAGTGCGCATGTGTGTAGCTCCCCCGCCATGCACTACACAGTGTACTTCAGTGGTCCCCAACCACCGGGCCACGAGGAAACGATATGATTTGGCGATATGAAACGATATGAATCAGCTGCACCTTTCCTCATTCCCTGTCACGCCCACTGTTGAACTTGAACGCACACGAGCTCATCAGTCACCTAAACGCAGTGATACCCTCGTGCCAGGGATCACTGGCTGGCCTTGGGTAACCAGCTGCCTTGTGCGGCCGGCGGGAAGTGCCATTGTTACTGGCCCAGAGTGCAGACAGATGGGCGACACCTCTAAACCTGTTTAGCACACCGAATGTTCGTTGGGAACCCGGTGCTAAAATATTCACAGACGACCTAATTCGGGCTCAGGGTTTCATAAGTAGCAAAGCAGCTACCTTGGGTTGTGATCTACTGAAAGTCATCTCTCGAGCCAAACTATTGTCAGCCAATAGATCCTACAAGGGTGGGCAGATGCACACCCTGTCGCACTCCTCCCTTGCTCTCTCTGGACTGCAACCGCTGCGGCCCCAGCACTGGGACCGCTGGCCCTTACCTTGTCCTCTCACCCCACCCACGACCAGCCGCACCTGGCCAAGGCATCTGGTGGCGGACGGGTGGGCGGCTGTCTAATGAGACAAAGAAGCACTCAAAACTACTTTGGCATCTTGAGTCCAAGCACCCTGCACTTAAAGACAAATCCACTGAGTTTTTTCAGCAGAAAAAACATGAGCAAGCGGGACAGAAGCTAAGTGCCGAGAGCCATGTAAACTAAATTGCGGACTGGACATAAGGAACCTGTTTTGAGTATCGCTGTATTCTGGTCATGTTTAACACCCCCCCACCCCCGTCGACCGGTCCGCAAGAATATTGTCAATATTAAAACAGTCCACAGTGCAAAAAAGGGTGGTGACCCGTGGTGTACATACATTATTTCTACTTCCAGGTTGCGGGATTTTACTTCCAGTCTTTTCTGTCCGGTGCGCATCCGTGTGACTAACCGATTTAGTAGGTCGATCTTGCCTTTCACTAAGGCCGAGGTAGGGGATCTTGGGCTTAAAAAGGTTGGTGACCACTACTTTATACTTTTAAACTTGGTTTTGAGTACCATAGTCCATCTTAAAACAATCACTGTTGTAATTTGGGGAATGTCACAATCAACTTCTGCAAGGCAATCTCACCTAAATATCATAAACAACCACCAGATAATTTTCATAGGAATGGTGTATGTTTCAGAGTAACCCTATTACCTCACATACCCATCAACTCCTCTAATTCTTCCATTAGCCACCTATGGCAGCCAACTTGCTATACAAGGAACTTATCTTTGGGACGTTTGAGGAGAACGGAGCATCTGCAAGAAATCTAAAAGGTCACAAGAGAATGTGCAAACTCCAATAGACAACACTAGCAGACCAGAATGGAAGTAGGGTTGCTCGAGCTGTGATGCAGCTGCACTACTGTGTGAATTTCTCGAAGAATTTAGAAATACTACCCTGATTCCAATTACTGCAGATGTACTGGATGCTACAAACTAACATTCTGAAATGCCAGTACACACAATGTACAAAATGAGTAAAGTAAACTGCCAAATACCAACAGGCATCTCAAAGGTTGGATAACTGTGGGTTCAGTACCTGGTGGTACACTGTACCGCAAGGCATTCAGCTCTGGTTGTGGAGAAAGCTTACAGGATTCCCTTGGAGACAACCGATAAGGTGATGCCGATCTTGCCCCTGCTGCCTGAGGTTCCTGCTCCATCACTCGCCGGTTCTCGTGAAATGGCATGAAAGCAAATGATTTACCTATTGGAGACAGATGGAGATGCACCTCAATTATTAACCCTTGACATGCAGCCATCAACCATGTAGAAATGTACTTTTTAATTTACAAGCAGGTAGTATGAAGAGTGAACTGGTCCACAAAGGGAATGTTGGACTAGACTGAAAATGGCTCAGTAACTTTTTCCAGCTCTGAACACAGCTCGCCACTAGTAAGGAAAAACTGCAAAGGGACAGGAAAGCAAATTCCAGGACACACAATCACTGTGTAATGGAAGCTACTCATCTACCTGTCAAACTGGCATTTAACTGAAACTTAGCTTATCATACGCACTGTAATTTCACCCAATCACTCCAACCAACTAGATTAGGGCTATACGTGGTCAACAGTACTTTTTATAAAATTTTAGTACATCATCAGCACAAGCATAAATATGAACAAAGTAATGTAACTGTGCTTAGCCTCAATTTACACATGCACTTGGATAACTTTCAACATGGTATATTAACAATGCATGAAAACATTCCTAGAATCCTTATCAAACAGAATATGCACAATCCCAGATGTTGATTCCAGAGTCAAAAATGCACTGGTGAATTCCTTAACTTATCAGTCACCGTAGCACTGAATGAGCTTTTACACCTAACACAAAGAAGATGAAAAGTGCAAATAGAAAACAGGAAAGATCCAGGCAGAGTGCAGCCTCTTGTGATGCCAATGGAATGGCAATGTATGTCAATTTTTACTACTGTTAGCTAAAGTTAGAAACTTATAAGCCCACATTCATAAATTAATCTACAGCAAAATCATGCAGATACCAGTAATCTGAAATGACACAGAAAATGTTTCAAACCTGTTAAGATAATGTCTGATTTGTGAAATACTTCGAGTATTTTGTACTTTTTAATCAATCTGGAATTGATTTGAATGGCAGAGGCCCTTCAGGTTAAAGAATGTTGGGCAACCTAAGAGGGTAAGATGTTGCATAGTTTGAGATGCCACTACTAAACGTGGATGACTTACAGGCGGATTTCAAGCAAAGAAATTTGATTAAATACTCTATTAATAACTCTTTTTATATGGAAAATTTTGGTCAATGATCATTGCATACAACAAGTGAGTGAAAGCAAGGTTGATTCGAGGATCAAGGCATGCAGGTACAAGACAGAGCAAGGTCAAGGCGTGTTCCAGGAGAAAATGGAGTCACAGTCAGAATTGGAGACATTGCTGGAGCAAGCAGACTGGAGAAAAGCTGAAGCAGAGCTGGCTCAGAGCACGTCCACCTAAACCGAGAGTGAGATTTGATCCACCTAAGTGCCGCACCTATTTGGAAAGGTTGTGTACCAGTCAAAAGTGGCCCACAGCATATTGATGCAGCAGGGCTGGAGCTTGGGCTTGAGTTTGAGGGGTGGCAACTAAGTGCCTGAACAATTTAAATACCGGACCAGGTGGACTGAATAGGCAAGGTGTCGGGACTGGAGTTGAGGGTTGAGCCGGTTCTGCTCTGCGGTGCTTTACTCGATCTTTGGCGCTGAGGCTGAGCCTGTACCATGCTCCGGCTGCTGCAGGTTTAGTGACTGCAAGCATGACAGAGATTTGCCTCTGTGTGATAGACTAAGACAGAGACTATGAGCCACTCCAACTGCTCCAGCCTTCCAATTTATGGATTTAATTTCATTCGAATATTGATGCTTGCTTTACTGTTAACAATTTGATTTGTTTGTTTTCTCTCTCTGTGCATTGGGTGTTTTTTTAAAAACTTAAATTGGGTTTTTAGGGTTTTTTGTTTTTATAGCTGCTTGGTAAGCAGAAGAACCTCAACATTTTATATTTTAGACCACAAGGCATGGCAGCAGAATTAGGCCTTTTGGCCCATTGAGTCTGCTCTGCCATTTACTCGTGGCTGATCCTTTCTTCCCTCCTTAGCCTTCTCCCTGTAACCTTTGATGCTGCGTCCAATCAAGAACCTATCAAGCTCTGCCTCAAATACACCCAATGAACTGGCCTCCACAGATGGCAATGGTAACAAATTCCACAAATTCACCACGCTCTGGCTAAAGGAATTTCTCTACATCTGTTTTAAATGGATGGCCCTCTATGCTGAGGCTGTGCCCTCTTGTCCTAGACTCCCCCACCATGGGAAGCATCCTTTCCACATCTACTCTGTCTAGACCTTTCAACATTTGAGAGGTTTCAGTGAGATTCCCGCTCATCATTCTAAATTCCAGCAAGTACAGACCCAGTGCTCTCAAACTTTCCTCATATGATAACCCTTTCATTCCTGGAATAATCCTTGTGAACCTCCTGTGGTTGGAATGGTAAATATCTTCTAAATCTTAAACATATGACCGTAAGACATAAGAATAGAATTAGGCCATTCAGCCCATTGAGTCTCTTCTACAATTCTACCCTGGCTGATTCTGGATCCCACTCGGCCCCATACACTTGCCTTCTCGCCATATCCTTTGATGCCCTGACTGATGAGGAAACCATCCACTTCCCCTTAAATATACCCAGGGACTTGGCCTCCACCCCGGTCTGTGGCAGAGCATCCCAAAGATTCACTACTCCCTGACTAAAAAAATTCCACTTTACCTCTATTCTAAAAGGTTGCCTTTCAATTTTGAGGCCTTGCCCTGTAGTTCTGGATACCCTCATCAGAGGAAACATCTTCTCAACATCCACCCTATCTATTCCTTTCATCATTTGATAGGTTTCAATGAGCTCCCTCTCCCCACACCACATTCCTCTAAGTTCCAGTGAGTACAGGCTCAAAGCGGCCAAATGATCTTCATATATTAACTCCCTCATTCCTGGAATCATCCTTGTAAACTTTTTCTGGACTCTTTCCAATGACAACATATTCTTTCTGAGATATGGGGACCAAAGCTGTTGGCAATACTTTAAGTACAACCTGACGTGTGTCTTATAAAGCCTCAACATTATCTTCTTGCTTTTATATTCTAATCACCTTGAAATAAATGCCAACATTGCATTTGCCTTCTTTACAGATACAACCTGTAAATTAACCCTCTGGGAGTCTTGCACGAGGACTCCTAAGTCCCTCTGCACCTCTGATATTTGAACCTTCTTCCCATTTAGATAATAGTCTGCACTATTGTTCCATTTACCAAAATGCATCATCATACCTTTCCCATACTGTATCCCATCTGTCACTTTTTTGCCTATTTTTCCAATTTGTCCAAGTCCTGCTGCAATTGCATTGCTTCCTCAGCACTACCTACCCCTCCATCTGTCTTTGTATAATTTGCAAACTCTGCCACAAAGCCATTAATTCCATTATACAAATCCCAATACTAACCCCGAGGAACACCACTAATCACTGGCAGACCCCCTTTATTTTCTCCTGCCTGTCAGCCATTCCTCTATCCGTGTCAGTGCATTTCCTGTAATGCCATAGCATTTTATCTTGTTAAGCAGCCTCATGTCTTCTGAAAATAAAAGTAAATGACATCCATTGCCTTTCCTTTGTCCACCCTGCTGGTTCCTTCCTCAAAGAACTTGAACAGAGTTGTCAGGCATGATTTCCCTTGACAAAAACCATGTTGACTATGTCTTATTTTATCATTAGTCTCCAAGTACTTGGAAACCTCATCCTTAATAATATAGACTCCAACACTTTCCCAACCACCAAGGTTAGGCTAACTGGCCTATAATTTCACAAACAAGAGAAAATCTGTAGATGCTGGAAATCCAAGCAGGTCAGGCAGCAACTATAGAAAAAGGTACTGTTGACATTTTGGGCCGAGCCCCTTCGGCAATCCTGTGTGTGTTGCTTGGCCTATGATTTCCTTTCTTTTGCCTTCCTCCCTTAAAGAAGATATGGCACAGCAGCTTATTAAAACCCCTTTCCACATATTGTACAAGTTGGATGAAGTTTAAGTTTCAAAAGCAGAGAATTGCAAAGATGCTTTGTTCCGCATCTTTGTACCTGATCAATCATGACACTTAATAGATAAGGTATATACCTATCCATTTATCTATCTGGAGTTGGGAGGAATGTGCAACAAATCTATAGAGTTAGTAAATAAATAATGACAACAATGTTTCTTCTCCCCCAATAGCTCTGCTGTAGAGATAAAATGACAAAGCCTGCTCCAGCTCTTAACACTGGAGAAATTTTGTATAGTGATGAGAATTCACAGATTTATTTGAGGATAGCAGGTAATGACTTGAGGGCTTGTTTACAGAGATGTCTACACACTGCTTAACTTTGAAAACTTTAGCTTAAGTTACTATAACATCAATGCCATTTTAATTATACTACTCATACCTTCTCTGTTTGGAACAGGACAGTTCTTGCTGCTAACATTGGGGCTGGCAGAATTCCTGCGCTCAGTGTCTAGATGTTCTTGACGTTGACGCACTGGCTCCTCCTGTAGTGCAGAGTCATGTGCAGCTTTGATGTGTCGCTGTAACAATGCCAGGCCACTCATTGGAGCACTGACAGGTACATATGGAGTAGCCATCTATTTGAGAGAAAACATTGCTGAAAGTTGGCCAAGACAAGAATGCTCCAGAAACACATGCATCCCTTAATTTATTCACTTTTCAGGATGTGTGGTTCCCTGAAAGTGGTGTCACAGGTAGACAGGGTAGTGAAGAATCCATTCGTCATGGTGGCCTTCGTCAGTTTGGGCAATCAGTATAGGAACTGGTACACCATGTTGCAGTTGTATAAATCATTGGTGAGGCTGCGCTTGAATATTGTGCAGTTTTGGTTACATTGTTATAGATGTCACTAAGCTGAGGAATGCAAAGATTTATGGGAATGTTGCCAAGACTCAAGCGATCGAGTATTAAGGAAGAATTGGGTCTACCACAACTTTTTTCCTTGAAGCATAAGAGACTGATGGATGGCTTTACAGAAGTATATAATATCATGATGCATAGGTAGGGTGAATACACTTAGCCCCTTTCCCAAGGGAAAAAAATTCAAAAACTATATTTATGACGGGGGGGGGGGGGGGGAATCGAAAAGGGACCCGAGGGGCTACTTTTTCGTGCAGAACAAGCTGCCAGAGGGAGTGGCTGAGGCAGTAAAATAACAATATTTTAAAGACATTTGGATGAGTACACAGACAAGAATGGTCTACAGGAATATGCCCAAACACAGGCAAGTGGATTAACTTAAATGAGCATCTTGGTTGGCATGGATGAGTTAGGCCAAGGGCCCACTTCTGTGCTGTATTAGTCTATGTGCAGGTTACAGGCAATGCTGGTGATCTTATCTGCATTCAAGAGCAATGAGGGAGAACTCTTAAAAGAACTAGACCATAAAGCAAGAAAATACAAATGACCAGTTAAATGTAGTTGTTTCTGCAAACTTCTGGTTTAAGATACCACCAGTGAATCTCAGTGACTTCTGGCTGGTGGCCGATGAAACAAGGAAAACAACTAAATACTTTGCTAGTCACTATTTTTCTGGGAAATGATCATCGCAAGCAATCATCTGCAACTTCCCTTTGGACTTGGAGACAATTCGATGTGGCAGAACCAAGGCAAGGTGAGGCAGTGGGCCTATTGCCAAGAGTGAGGAAGACACAAAGTTTGATTGATATAAGCACCAGGCTGAATCAGAACACTGAATTGAGGCGGTGGGGCCCAGGACTCAGAATGTATCGAAGCAACTGAACTGATACTTGGATGATGATTTACGCACTGGGTTGAATTACAAAGATTGGGTACAGGCCAGATCAAGGTGGGGCCAGGCCCCAGAGCATACAAAGCAACTAAATTTGATGCCTGAACGACAATTTAGGCACTGATCCAGATTGAAAAGGTCAGGGTCCAGGGGACAGACCGATTCAGCTCACTGTTCCACACCATTTACTCGATTCTGCATTGAACTAGGGAGTCTCAGACACTCTTCGTGGACTTCAGTTCAGGGCGCTATTTGCTTGAGGTTATTATCTGCATGATTTGACTTATTTTTTTTCTTTTCTCTGCACACTGGGGAGTCTTTTTTTAATGGGTTCTTTTGGCTTTATTTGTTTTGTGTCTGCCTGTTACGAGATGAACCTCAAGGTTGTATGATGTATACACAAGTTGATAATAAAAGTACTTTGAACTCTCTAGATTGTAAGATTCGAAGATATTAAAACATGAATAAATTGAGCAGAAGTTCAAAGTACATTATCAAAGTATATATACTACATACAGTCTTGAGTTTCATCTTCTTATAGGCAGCCACAAAAAACAAAGATACCCAATAGAACCCATTAAAAAACTGTCAAACACCCAAAGTGCAAAAAAATAACAAATTGAGTCCACAGCCACAGAGCCATTTCATCGCCATATCTGGACCAGGAGCTCATTAGTGGCAGGCCACAGCCTCAGTTCAGCACACAGACAAGTAAACCTTGCGGAGCAGCGAGGGGAACATCTGCTCATCCCTTGCCTCTGGTGCTGATGCCACAACCTTTTTAATCTGGCCCGGCACATATATCAGCCAAACATTGGCTTGTTCCTAGCTCTTGGTCTGGACCCTGCCACTTCGATTCAGCCTCAGGTCTGCTCCAACAATGGATAAACATCGGCTCGTTCCTTCTCTCAGGCCCAGACTCTGCCAGTTGAATTCAGCCTGTACCTTTTTAATCTGCTCAGCACTTAAATCAGTCAAACATCAGCTCATTTCTTGCTTTCAGACCCGAGCCCTGCTGCTTGAACTTAGCTCCAATTCCACTCCATCTATGGTCAAATATTGACTCATTCCTCTCTCCCGGGCTTGGGTCCTGTCAACCTGATTCAGCCTGTACCTGCCATGCTGCAATCTTACTGCACCTTCAATACTTCAGTTCATACTGCAACACTGTCAGGCCATACAGGCAGTTCAAAAGCACAAATCCAAAAGGGAAGTTACAGGCTACTGATAGCAGATTATGTTGTCCATAAAGAGTGTGATTAATAGAGTACTTAGTAGATTTATTTGCAGCCAGTAAGGTATCGCTGTGTCTCACCAGCACCATCTTAAACTAGAAGACGGTGATACATCATAGAAATAGAGGCTATTTAGCCCATCATGTAATGCTGACCATTGATACCATTCCCATTTACCTTCACTAGGTCTATAACCTTCTATTCAGCAGCAATTCATCTAGATACTACCTGCCTCCATCACCCACTTGGTCAGTGTTTCAGATTCCAACCACCTATTGGGTGAAAAGGCTCTGTCTCAGACTTCCATAAAACTCTTCCCTGAAACCAGTGCGCTTCAGTTGTTGACATGTGCTATAACGAAGTTTCCTAATATCTACCCTATCTGTGCTCCTCACACCTGTATCAGGTTCTTCCTCAGCCACCTCTACCCCTGAGAAACAAAGGCAATCTATCCAACTCCCCTCACAATCAAGACCCTTCATCGCAGGTAACATCCTGGTGAATTTCTGCATCCGGTCCATTCTAATCATTTCTTTCCTACAGTATGGTAACTAGAACTGTACAGTACTTTAGCTGTTGGATTATCCATATTTTATGTGCCATGACTTCTCTCCTTTTATATACTATGTCCTGGCTAATGAAATGAGTATCCCAAATGTCTCCTTCACCATCTTTATCTACCTATGCTGCCACCTTCATAGATCCTTAAACTTGTAAGACTAGGCTCCTGAATTTGCACTACAATGGGGAGGCTGGTGCTGGGCAATATTTTGTGTTGGATGGTAATCAGCAATGGCAAATGAGCACATAGTTGAACCACAAGATTATGAGAGGTGTAGATAGAGTATATCTGTTTCCCAGAGGGCATGCATTGAAGGTGAGAGGGGGGATGTGAGGGATAAGTTTTTTTTTTGCTCAGATTTGTGGATGCCTGGTATGGTAGTAGAGGCAAATATACTACAGGCTTTTAAAAGACGTTTGGATAGGGACACGATGTAAAAAAGATGGAGGAATATGGAACTGGTGTCGGTAGGAGGAATTGGCGTTTGTGTGTTTTTGATTTCCTTTATCACTGGTTCGACACACCATTGTGGGCCAAATGGCCGTTCTGTGCTGTACCCTTCTGTATTCTAGTCAGAATGTTAAAATTTCCCATTTCCAGACCAATCTACTGATGCCCTACTGTAACCTTAAACAATGTTTTTCACTGTTCACAGATTGTTCCCCTTTGCACACCCATAGATTCCCTTGTCCCATGTCTTGGATTACATTCTTTCAAGATATTGTCACTGCTTTGAATGTCCAACATAGAGTCCCGTTTTACATCCTCATTTTACACCCTCGATTTTCTGGGGTTCCGCTGTCTTAGACGCAAAAGAGTGGAAGGGATTAGGGCCATCCCTCCCCCTCTGCCCATTTGCCTGAGTTTTTAATATGATACCTTACACACTGTACACATTCAGATACAATGCCCTCAGCCCTTTATTCATTGCCTTCCTTCCCAAAGTCTCCTTCCTTCAGCCTTTTCCCCAGTTTTCTTTGTCATTAAACCCAGCCCCACTGTTTAGTTTAAAGTCCTATCTATAGCCCTGGTTCTTCAAAATGCTAGGACTCTGGTCACAGCATTATTCAGGTGGAACTGTACTATCAGAACAGTACTCCCTCGAACTGATGACAGTGATCTACAAATTCAAACCTACCTTTGAGCCATGTGTTGACTTATTTAATTTTGTTGAGGGAGGGATTAAAGGAGGAGAAGTGGCAATACTGGTTGGGGGAAATGTCATTACAATGCTCCATCAACACAGACTGGAGAACTTGTCTAGTGAGGTGTTATGGATGGAACCAAGAAATAAGAAAGGTAGGACCACATTAATGGGGCTATATTACAGACCACCCAACAGTCCAAGGGATTTAGAGCAACAAATTTGTAGAGATCGCAGACTGCTACAAGAAACATGTATTGTTACAATAACTGATTTTAACTTTCCACATATTGACTGGGAATCTCATACTGTAAAAGGACTAGATAGGATAGAGTTTGTCAAATATGTTCAGGAAAGTTTCCCTTATCAGATGTCCCAACAAGAGAGCATGTAATGCTGGATCTGCTATAAGGGAATGAGACAGGGCAGGTGACAGAAGTTTGTGTAGAGGAACACTTTGCATCTAGAGATCATAATGCTGTTAGTTTCAAAGTAAATATGGAAAAAGATAGGTCTTGTCCAGAGGTTGAGATTCTAAATTGGAGAAAGGCCAATTTTGATGGTATCAGGAAGGATCTGGCCAGTGTGGACTGGGACAGGCAGTTTCCTGACAAAGGTGTACTTGTTAAGTGGGAGGCTTTTAGAAATGAAATTTAGAGGGCACAAAGCTTGGTTGTGCCTGTTAGAATGAAAGGTAAAGAGAACAGGTTTAGGGAACCTTAGTTTTCAAGTGATATTGAGGCCCTAGTTAAAAGAGAAAAAAAGGTGCATAGCAGGTATGGGCAGGCAGGACCAAATGAGGTGCTTACGGAGTATAAGAAATGCAAGAGAACACTTAAGAAAGAGATCAGGAGGGCTAAAAGTAGGCTTAAGGTTGCCCTAGCAGACAAAGTGAAAGAGAATCTGAAGAGATTGAACACATAGATCAAGAGCAAAATATAATCTCCTGAAGACCAAAATGGCAATCTGTGTGTGGAACCAGAGTAGATGGGGGAGATCTCAAATGAATTTTTTTTGCATCTGTATTTACTCAGGAAATAGATACAAAGTCTACAGAAGTGAGGCAAAGCGGCATTGACTTCATGGGCCTATATAGATTACAGAGGAGTAGGTGTTTGCTGTCATGAAGCAAATAAGGGTGGTGTGGATCATTTCCCCTGGGCCTGACAAGGTGCTTGCTAGGATCCTGTGGGGGCGTGCAGAAATGGCAGGGGTCCTAGCAGAGATTTTTAATCATCCTTTGCAACAGGTGAGGCACTGGAGGATAGTTAATGTTGTTCATACACTAGATAAAGTTTAATTCAAGCAAAGCTGAACTATGCATATCAAACCAGTAAGCACTGAACTCAGTGCTTAAGCTAAAAATGAACTTCGTGGGTAGTAAAGCTCCAAGGATGGTGCTATCCAAGATGGCAGACAGTACCTGACCTGCTCTGTTAATTTTCTATTACCTTCATCCACAAAGAGAAACAAAAATGTGTGAACACAGATGGCGGAATAAATACTCACCATACTGGGAATCATCGCTGCTCGCTGCTGAAGTTGTTGGATATCCATCTGAACTGGCTTCATGGTTGAAGTTATCAGTACAGTGTTGAGAGGTTTCAGCAATGATGGCTTTGTTTCTGGAGAAAACACCCTGGGACAGAAATTAACCACTGAGCAACTTTAACCACAAGTTTATAGATCTAAAGGTTTATTGTCAAGAACCTTCAATGAAAAAGAGATTTTAGAAAAGAAAATTTGTGGCATTGCAGAATTACAAACTTTCATCAGGACTGGGCAGAACAGTTTCTAATTTATCGCACTACGTTCTCCCTAATTTGAGAAGTTATGGCACGATATGATAAACATTAGGACTGCATCTGATAGGGGATCTATGATTTGCAGATATGGTCTATAAAGTACAGCCAGGCTGGTCAGGTGCTTTCTCTAGGGTACTGGAGAATGGGTGACGTTACAGAGATTAATAACATCATGAGGGGAACAGATAAGGTGGAAGATCATAGCCTTTTTTTTCCCAGCGCATGGAAATCTAAACATAACAGGGAATAGGTTTAAGGTGAGAAGAAAATTTAAGGAGACCCGAGCGAGGAGCCACTTTTTCACTGAGGGCAATAGGTATATGAAACAAGGTGCCCATGGAAGTGGTAGAGGCGGGTAAAATTACAATAATTAAATGGCATTCAGCCAGGTACATGGATAGGAAAGGTGTAAAGGGATATGGGACAAAAGCAGACATATAGGACTAGCTCAGGTAGATGACCCTTTCGGCATGGACAAGTTGGACAGAGGGGCCCGTTTCCATGCTGTATCACTCCATGACTCTATAAAAAAAACAAGTCAGCAATTCTGCTTATGTAGTGAAGTGCATGGCCTCACCTTTGCCTTTCGCTCTCGCCATCCTCCACTTCATCTGCACTACAAGTTGCACTAGAATCGTTGTCTGAATGAGGTTCCGCTGGTGCTCCATGTTGCGGCAGGTCCAAAACCTCACAACCAGTTTCCTGCTGCCTAACTTTCTCAAACTCCTTCTCCTTAGCATCCACTTCTACTTTAACCTGTACATTTTCTTCAGGCTTAACATCCATATCCACTGGTTCAGATTTGGCCTTTACCAAGGGATCAAAAAGAGGCTTTGCTTCAGCTTCAGGGTCCCTCTGCTCCTCCATTGACTCCTCAAAACCCAAGTTCATCTCTTGCTTGATCTGAAGTTCAGGTGAGGAGGCAGCTGGTGTTACTGACACTGGTTGCACATCTGAGTTATTCTGAGTGGTAGGATTAAGTTCTTCTCCCACCAACCTGTTGGGCTCTGTACTCTCTTTACTTGACTTGCTTGTTTCCATAGGAGACGGTGAAGGTGCACTCTCAGTATCTGAGCTGTTTTCCGCTGCTGGAAATAAAGAATTAGCATTGAACACAGAAGATATGGTGTGGCTTTAAAGGTAAAATAGAAATAAAGCCTGTTTAGAACATTGCCTGATTGGCAGGAGGCTCTTCTTCAGTACAGATGGGTGTGTGGCATATATGTAGAGGATGAGAAGTATAGTACAACTTTAGAGTTACCCAAGACCATGAGTACACAAGCTAAAGCATTGGCAGCTGTGGCATATATGGTTAGCCACCCAGAATGTTTTCCACCCACTTTGTCATACATTTTGATGGTATGCACATTTGTAACAGCCTTACACAACATTTGCCTCTGAGGGATGCCAGAGGGTTTGTTTCAGCTGACCCCCCCTTCCTGTCTGCTGCATACTGTGGTATGTATTTGAAGAGACAAAGGGAAAAGAATATGGAGTCGTAACGTGAAAGCCCACTCTGAATTATCCCAAGAGGAATAGGAGGACCAACAAATTGGCAAGCAAGGTATGTTCATTAGGCAGCAATAACAGCCACAGAGTGGGGAGATCAGTAGACAGAAGGACCACAAAATTTCCCATTACTGCTTCTTATCTAAGCTTGTAGTGCTCTACTTCAAACACACTACAGCTCAATTGCCTTAATACCTTCACTATCCTCTGCATTCTCCTCTTCATTGGATACTTCATTGTCCTCGTCTTCTTGTACAGACACAGTCGAGGCAATGCTTTCACATTGAGAAACTTCCCGGTCTTCCCGTGACCTCCGTGACATCTGTTGCTGAGGAGAAAGAGAAGTGAGAAATCTAATGTGTACCTTGTAGCTCTGCATATATTAGATCAGGGGTTCCCAACCTGGGTCCAAGGACCCCTCATTTAATGGCAGGGGCCGCGGCATTAAAAGGTTGGGAACTCTTGCATTAGCTATGAGGTTTTCCACAAGTGATTGTAATATCAGGGGTTGTGTGTAAAAACTTGCTCAAGAACAGACTTATCTGACCTAAGTCCACATACCTAGCTTTGTCCTTTAGCCAATTTACAATTGGTCAGAGCGTTCAATTTCATATTTAATTAAAAGTATACATTGATGACCATTTGTAGACCATAAGAGCATAAGATCATAAAGACAAAGGAGAAGAATTAGGCCATTTGGCCCATCGAGTCTGCTCCACCATTCAATCATGGCTGATCTTTTTTTTTCCTCCTTTAACCTCATTTCCCAGTCTTTTCCCCATAACCTTTGATGCCAAGTCCAATCAAGAACCTCTGCCTTAAATACACCAAATGACCTAACCTCCACAGCTGCACATGACAACAAGTTCCACAAATTCACCAACTCTGGCTAAAGAAATTTCTCCGCATCTCTGTTTTGAATGGATAACCCTCTATCTTGAGGCTGTGCCTTCTTGTCCTAGACTCTCACACCATGGGAAACATCCTTTCCACACCTACTCTGTCTAAGCCTTTCAACATTTCGAAAGGTTTTAATGAGATACTCCTCATCCTTTGAAATTCCAGCCAGTACAGACTAACAAGCTTTCTCGTATGATCAAACACGAGGAAATCTGTAGATGCTGGAAATTCAAACAACACACACAAAATGCTGGTGTGTGTTGATTCTCGTATGATAACCCTTTCATTCCTGGAATCATCCTTGTGAACCTCCTCTGGACTCTCTCCTATGCCAGTGCCTCTTCAAAGATGAGGAGTCCAAAACTACAAAATATTCAATGTGAGGCCTCACCAGTGCCTTATAAAGCCTCAGCATCACATCACTGATCTTGTATTCTAGTCCTCTTGAAAAGTATGCTAACACTGTATTTGCCTTCCTCACCACTGACTCAACCTGCAAGTTAGCCTTGTGGGTGTTCTGGACAAGGACTCCCAAGTCCCTTGCATCTCAGATTTTTGGATTTTCTCCCTTAGAAAATAGTCTGCACATTTATTTCTACCACCAAAGTGCACGATCATGCACTTTCCAACATTATTTTAATTGCCACTTTCTTGCCCATTCTCCCGATCTGTTTTAAGTCCTCCTGCATCCTATCTGTTTTCTCAACACTACCTGCCCCTCCACCAATCCTTGTATCATCTGCAAACTTGTCAATAAAGCCATCTATTTCATCATCTCAGTCATTTATTTCCTTGAAGAACTCTAACAGATTTGTCAGGTAAGATTTCCCTTTACAGAAACCATGCTGACTTTGACTTATTTTATCCTTAGTCTCCAAATATTCCAAAATCTCACCCTTCATAATAGACTCCAACACTTTCCCAACCACTGAGGTTAGGCTAACTGGTCTATAATTTCTTTCTTTTGCCTTCCTCCCTTCTTAAAGAGTGACATGACACTTACAATTTCCCAGTCCTCTGGAACCACAACAGAATCCAGTGATTCTTGAAAGATCATGACCGATCCTGGGCCCAACATATTAATGCAATCATGAAGGCACACCAGCAGCTAAACTTCATTAGGAAATTGAGAAGATTTGGTATGGTGCTAAAGACTAGCAAATTTCTACAGATGTACTGTGGACAGCATTGTGACTGGTTGCATCACCATCTGATATAGAGGCTCCAATGTTCAGTATCAAAAGAGGTTGCAGAAAGTTATAGACTCAGCCAACTCCAGCACAAGCACAAGCACAACCCTTCCCAACCTCAAATTGGTGCCTTCAGGTCGGGTCAACCAATAAGGACTCTCAATCATCCAGGACATATCTCCTTCTCATTATTACCATTGGGAAGAACGTACAGGAGACAGAAGACCTACACTCAACAACAGGAAAAGTTTCTTCCCTCCATTATCAGATTTCTGAATGATCCATGAACCCTCAAACATTGCCTTTCGCACTGTTTATTTGTAACCCAGAAATTTTAGTATCTCCCATTGTACTACTGCCAGAAGACAACAAATTTCATGACACATGTCAGTGATATGAATCTGATTCTGAAGTATTGTGTAATGTTTCAAATAAATGACAGTTCTAAAATCTAAAGATCCTAGTTAAGGCATTGAAATGCTGGGATGGAAATTGACTGACCATGGCAATTTGTGCCTTACTTCCATATCTGTTCATATTAATGGAATAAATGACAACTGCAAATGATGATAATGTAAACAGAATCATGAGATAAAGGAGGCAAAACAAGCTACACTGTAAGAGATGTAATTACCAAATGCAGTTTAGGTACGGCCTGAACTATAGCAGCCTGTTGTAGTCAATCCTCCCAAGGAGGGTGGCTTACACCTGAATTATGACCAAGCAATATGTACTGTATTACTGAAGCAATATCGTGGAGCCCATACTGTGATCAGAATCTACCCAAGCTGTTTTCATTCCTGTTTGTCCATGGAAATAATGGAAGAATTTCAATTATTCCTGTCAGCAATTTTTCTGCTTTGATGATATGTAGTACACTGGGATTTGATTTTGTCTTTCTTGTGTTGGGAAAGATGCCCTTCAACCAAGCATTTTCCAGTGAAGAGGGGATGTACAGTATGAAACAGTGGGGACAGTGACTCACCACTCTAAGCTTGTGCTGCTGAAGTAACATATCCAGATTGTGCCGCCTCTTATAGTTAAAGTAGAAGTTCTTGCATTGTGCTTCGCTTTTGGTGCCCACCATTTTGGCAATGGCTGCCCAGTTCCTTCCATGTTCTACGAGACCTGAAGTAAAGGTATGGGGAAATCAAATTAAAGCTATGACTCCTCGAACTTGCAGAGAATTTAAGATATAGCAGGAACACACCATTCAACCCCTCATGTGCTCCACTATTCAAAAGGGTTGTGGATGATCTTTTATTGCACATTCCTTCACTAACTCCATTTCCCTTGATCCTTTTTAATATATAAAAATTTATTTAGTCTGTAAAATACATTCACTGGCTGTGTCTCTAACATTCTTGGTGAAGAATTTTTTTTTCTTTTGTCTCAGGATGAATTTTCACCTTATTTTCCTTATTTTCACCTTAGCCAGGCATCCCAGTCAGGAAAAAAAACATTGTCCCTACAGTTGGTCAAGTCACCTAAGAACTTAGCGTGGTTCAATATTATCTCCGGTTCAAAATTTGAGAGAATATAAGATGAATTTCCCATCATAGGAGATTATACACCGTTACAACCTGATGAACTTGTGCTGCTGAAAGAACAGGCCTGTACTCATACCTGATTTCAGTGGATAGAATTTCTACAAATGATTACAAACTTACAAATATTATTCAGAGACTGACATAATAGAGCATCTTTTACATAACATCCAAAGTACTGTACAGGAATCCTGACAAAGAAAACTCATTTTGATAACAAGCTATCAAAACAAATGCATAAATTAGGAAGAGCTCATCAAAGTCTTTAAAAATGGTTTTAAGGAGATCAGATAGACATATAAACATACAATATTCAAAATTATGAGGAATGTAGATCAGCTAGAAAAGAAATTTTTCCTCATTACAGAGGTATCTAAATTTCGAAAGCACAGATTAACACCCTATGATCATAAGACACAGGAGCCGAATTAGACCATCTGGCCTATCGGGTCTGCTCCGTTATTCAATCATGGCTGATCCTTTTTTTTTCTTATCTCCTCCTCAACCCCAGTTCCCAGCCATCTCTCCATAACCTTTGATATCATGTCCAATCAAGAACCTATCAATCTCTGCCTTAAATACACCCAACGACCTGGCCTCCACAGCTGCATGTGGCAACAAATTCACCACCCTTTGGCTAAAGAAATTTCTCTGCATCTCTGTTTTGAAAGGGCAACCCTCTATCCAGAGGCTGTGTCCTCTTATCCTAGACCGGGGGTCGGCAACCCGCGGCTCCAGAGCCACATGTGGCTCTTTTACGTCTGTGCTGCGGCTCCCTGTTGCTTTGGGAAATAATTGGTTGTGGCGACCCTTTTCCTGGCACATCCGAACCGATTCACAATTAGATAGCCTACGGGGGTTTGCGAGCACAGAGCTTTGGAGCCTCTGCGCCATGGGGGGCAGGTTGAGGGAGGCTTAAAAGTGAGGCTGAAGATTTCGAATAAAGTTTTTTCCTTCGACTGCAGTTACCGATTCCGTGTCGTAATTTTAGCGCTGCGTGTAGCACACCGCTACATGGTCAGTATTTAATTAAAATGTATTTTATGTTAGTTTGTTAGTTTTTGAAATGTAAATCTAAATTTGAAGATTATGATGATCTTGTACAATCTAAATAAGACGTTGTGGCGACCCATTTCCTGGCACATTGGAACCGGCTCACAATTAGCCAGCGTTCAGGCTAAGGGAGATAGCCTACGGGGGTTTGTGAGTACGTCTTTTGCAGCATCCGCGCCCATGGGGGGCGGGTTGAGGGAGGCTTAAAAGCAAGGCTGTTTAGTTCGAGTAAAGCTATCTTTGACTGCAGTTTACTGACTGCGTGTAGCACACCGCTACAACGTGTTTTTATCACTGGGCTGTCCAGAGGGGAGGGGCTGAAACGCTTTGTCGCGTGTCTGGAAGAAGTGAAAACTTTCCTGGGCAGCAAAGGGCTCAACTTTCCTGAGCTGGAACAGCCAGAGTGGCTGGAAAAGCTACACTTCATGGTAGACATGACAGCGCACCTGAACACGCTGAACACAGCTCTTCAACGGGGTAAGGACGTACAGCCCTGCACATGTTGGAGGATGTTTTGGCATTCGAGCGCAAGTTGACGTTGCTTGCCAGAGATTTACAGAAAGGCACATTGTCTCACTTCCCCAATTTGAGAGAGTTCAAACAATGTCACGATATGATAAATTCGGAGTATTTACATTCTGCAATCATCGCAATGCAAACATCGTTTGGGAAACGCTTCTGTGAGTTCAGAGAGGAAAAAAACACATCATCCTTCCCGGTCACTCCCCTAAGCATCGATCCATCCCTACTGAATACGACTGCATTGTCAGGTGTGAGTCAACCTGACCAAGTATGATAAATATTTTAATTGCCTATTATTTTACGTATATTCATATGTTTTCATTGTTCAGTGAAATAGTCCTTTTATTTTTCAGGTTGACAGCTGGCTGACGTTATTTTTGGTTTGCTGCTGGCGGCAAATTTAAGTTTGGCGTTTTTCATAAATACAAGAAGGACTCAAATAGACGTTGAGTATTTTACCTAAAAGTAACCTTCAACCCAACGTCTTTTTTTCGGAGTTCAAAATGTTTTTGTTGCATGCAGAAATGTAAATTCGTTTTCTCTGCAGGAGTTCATCAATTTCATAAATGCAACACATTATAGTTTGTTTATACATAGCATAAAGGCAAAACAAAAAGTTGTATGCAGTGTTATTTCATTTTAAATGTCAAACGGGTTTTGCGGCTCCCAGTGTTTTCTTTTCTGTGGGAAACGGGTCCAAGTGGCTCTTTCAGTGGTAAAGGTTGCTGACCCCTGTCCTAGACTCTCCCACTTTCCACATCTACTCTGTCCAGGGCTTTCAACATTCAAAAGGTTTCAAAGAGATCCCGCCCCTCCCCACCCCCCCATCCTTCTGACCCAGTACAGACCCAGAGCCATCAAACGTTCCTCGTAAAACCCTTTCATTCCTGGAATCATCCTTGTGAACCTCCTTCGGACCATCTCCAATGTCAGCACATCTTTTTTAAGATGAGGACGCCCAAAACTGTTCACAATACTCAAGGTGCGGCCTCACCAGTGCTTTACAAAGCCTCAGCATCACATCCTTGCTCTTGTAAGATTAGGGTAAATTCAAATTCATGTTTTAAGTTTAATTATCATTCAACCATTCTTAAATACAGCCAAATGAAACAGCCATCCTCCAGGACCATATAACAATTACAGCACAGAAACAGGCCATCTCGGCCCTTCTAGTCCGTGCCAACGCTTACACTCACCTAGCCCCACTGACCCGCAATCAGCCCATAACCCTGCATTCCTTTCCTATCCATATACCTATCCAATTTTACTTTAAATGCAAATACTGAACCTGCCTCTACCACTTCTACTGGAAGCTCGTTCCAGACAGCTACCATTCTGAGTAATGAAATTCTCCCTCATGTTACCCTTAAACTTTTGCCCCTAACTCTCAAATCATGTCCTCTTGTTTGAATCTCCCCTACTCTCAATGGAAAAAGCCTATCCACGTCAACTCAATCTATCCCCCTCATTATTTTAAATACCTCTATCAAGTCCCCCCTCGACCTTTTACGCTCCAAAGAATAAAGACCTAACTTGTTCAGCCTTTCCCTGTAACTTAGGTGCTGAAACCCAGATAACATTCTAGTAAATCTTCTCTGCACTCTCTCTATTTTGTTGATATCTTTCCTATAATTCAGTGACCAGAACTGTACACAATACTCCAAATTCAGCCTTACCAATGCCTTGTACAATTTTAACATTACATCCCAACTCCTATACTCAATGCTTTGATTTATAAAGGCCAGCATACCAAAAGCTTTCTTCACCACCCTATCCACATGAGATTCCACTTTCAGGGAACTATGCACCATTATTCCTAGATCACTCTGTCCTACTGCATTCTTCAATGCCCTACCATTTATGATGTATATCCTATTTGGATTATTCCTACCAAAATGTAGCACCTCACACTTCAGCATTAAACTCCATCTGCCATCGTTCAGCCCACTCTTCTAACTAGCCTAAATCTCTCTGCAAGCTTTGAAAACCTACTTCATTATCTACAACGCCACCTACCTTAGTATCAACTGCATACTTACTAATCCAATTTACCACCCCATCATCCAGATCATTAAGGTATATGACAAACAACACTGGACCCAATACAGATCCCTGAGGCACACCACTAGTCACCGGCCTCCAACCTAACAAACAGTTATCCACCCTACTCTCCGACATCTCCCATCCAGCCACTGTTGAATCTATTTTACTACTTCAATATTAATACCTAACGATTGAACCTTCTTAACTAACCTTCCGTGTAGAACCTTGTCAAAGGCCTTACTGAAGTCCATATAGACAACATCCACTGCTTTACCCTCGTCAACTTTCCTCGTAACCTCTTAAAAAAATTCAGTAAGATTTGTCAAACATGACCTTCCACGCACAAACCCATGCTGACTATTCCTAATCAGACCCTGTCTATCCAGACAATTATATATACCATCTCTAAGAATACTTTCCATTAATTTACCCACCACTGACATCAAACTGACAGGCCTATAATTGCTAGGTTTACTCTTAGAACCCTTTTTAAACAATGGAACCACATGAGCAATACGCCAATCCTCCAGCACCATCCCCATTTCTAATGACATTTGAAATATTTCTGTCAGAGCCCCTGCTATTTCTACACCAACTTCCCTCAAGGTCCTAGGGAATATCCTGTCAGGACCTGGAGATTTATCCACTTTTATATTCCTTAAAAGTGCCAGTACTTCCTCCTCTTTGATTGTCATAGTTTCCATAACTTCCCTACTTGTTTCCCTTACCTTACACAATTCAATATCCTTCTCCTTAGTGAATACTGAAGAAATTGTTCTAAATCTCTCCCATCTCTTTCAGCTCCACACATAGCTGCCCACTCGGATTCTCTAAGGGACCAATTTTATCCCTCACTAACCTTTTGCTATTAATATAACTGTAGAAACCCTTCGGATTTATTTTCACCTTACTTGCCAAAACAACCTCGTATCTTCTTTTAGCTTTTCTAATTTCTTTCTTAACATTCTTTAGTGGCGACCCATTTCCTGGCACATCCGAACCGGCTCACAATTAGCCAGCTTTCCGGCTAAGGGAGATAGCCTACGGGGGTTTGTAAGCACAGAGCTTTGGAGCCTCTGCGCCACGGGGGGCTGGTTGAGGGAGGCTTAAAAGTGAGGCTGAGGATTTCGAATAAAGTTTTTCCTTCGACTGCAGTTACCGACTCCGTGTCGTAATTTTAGCGCTGCATGTAGCACACCACTACAATTGGTGACCCCGATGGTCCAAACGGTTTTTGGACCAGAAATGACCGACGCCGCCTCTGTTCATGCGGTTTCGTTGAAACTGCCGGGTTTCTGGACACAGCGACCGAACCTATGGTTCAGCAAGCCGAAGCCCAATTCCACGTTCGCCAGATCACCTCAGAAGACACCCGCTACTACTACATGGTGAGCTCCCTCGACCAGGACACGGCAGCCCAGGTCGCGGAGTTTGTACAGTCGCCCCCGGCAGACGGCAAGTACACGGAATTCAAAGCCCTGCTCCTCAGGACTTTCGGACTCTCACGGCGCGAGCGGGCTGCCCGTTTACTGCACCTGGATGGCTTGGGCGACAGACCTCCTTCGGCTTTAATGAATGAGATGTTGTCTCTGGCCGACGGACACACACCCTGCCTCATGTTTGAGCAGGCATTCCTGGAGCAGTTGCCCGAGGACATACGCCTGCTGCTGTCCGAGGCGGATTTCAGTGACCCCCGGAAGGTGGCAGCCCGGGTGGACTTGCTGTGGAACGCCAAAAATGTGAGCGCGGCGTCCATCGCACAGATCTCCCAGCCACGCTCCCAGCAGCAAACCAGTCCAGGCCCGGCCGCAGAGCCCGCCAACACCCGGCCCAATGAACACTGGTGCTTCTACCACCAGCGGTGGGGCGCAGAAGCCTGCCGTTGTTGCCCGCCCTGCAAGTTCCCGGGAAACGCCAGGGCCAGCAGCCGCTGATGGCTATGGCGGCTGGCCATCGGGATAGCCTCCTGTATGTGTGGGACAGAAGGTCGAGACGCCAGTTTTTGGTCGACACTGGTGCCGAGATCAGCGTTTTACCTCCAACGAGTTACAACACCCGCAGCAGGGCACCGGACCCCCCTGCGGGCCGTGAACGGCAGCACAGTAAGAACCTATGGCACCCGTCAGTGCAGCTACAGTTCGGCTCCAGCCAGTTCACGTGGGACTTTACACTGGCCGCCGTAGCCCAACCGCTTCTGGGTGCAGATTTTTTGCGGGCTCACAGCCTACTGGTCGACCTGCCCAGGAAGAGACTGGTACACACCGAGACCTTTCAGACGTTCTCCCTGGGTGCAGCCCAGTAGCCAGCCCCTCACCTCGGCTCCATCACGCTGTCCGACAACGACTTCACCAGGGTCCTGGCGGATTTCCCATTGGTTCTGGCACCGCAGTTCACAGCGGCCATGCCCCGACACGGCGTACAGCACCACATCCCGACCCAGGGACCACCCCTCCACGCCCGTGCTCGGCGGCTTCCCCAGGACAAGCTCCGACTGGCGAAGGAGGAGTTCCAGAGGATGGAGGAATTGGGGATCATCCGGCGGTCCGACAGCCCATGGGCCTCCTCCCTGCTCATGGTGCCCAAAGCGACGGGAGGCTGGAGACCGTGCGGCGACTACCGCAGGCTGAACGAGGCTACCACACCGGACTGCTACCCGGTGCCGCACATTCAGGACTTCGCAGCAAACCTGCATGGCGCACGGATCTTCTCCAAGGTAGACCTCGTCCGAGGGTACCATCAAATCCCGATGCATCCTGACGACGTCCCCAAAACGGCTCTCATCACCCCGTTTGGCCTTTTCGAGTTCCTCCACATGCCGTTCGGCCTGAAGAATGCCGCACAGACGTTCCAGCGGTTAATGGACGCGGTGGGACGGGACCTGGACTTCGCGTTCATCTATTTGGACGACATCCTCATAGCCAGCAGCAGTCGTCAGGAGCATCTGTCCCACCTCCGTCAACTCTGCGCCCGACTGAGTGAGTACGGTCTTACAATCAACCCCGCCAAATGCCAGTTCGGACTCGATACCATTGACTTCCTGGGCCACAGGATTACTAAAGACAGGGCAACCCCTCTGCCCGCTAAGGTAGATGCGGTCCGCCACTTCCCCCAACCCACCACGATCAAAGGCCTTCAGGAATTCGTAGGTATGGTCAATTTCTACCACTGCTTCCTCCCTTCAGCTGCCCGGATCATGCACCCCCTGTTCGCCCTGATGTCGGGTCCGAGCAAGGACATTACCTGGGACGAGGAGTCCGCCGCCGCTTTCGTTCAAACGAAGGAAGCTTTGGCGAACGCCGCAATGCTAGTACATCCCAGAATGGACGCCCCTACCGCCCTCACAGTGGACGCATCTAACACGGCAGTCGGTGGGGTGCTGGAGCAACTCATCGCAGGTCGCTGGCAACCCCTGGTGTTTTTCAGCAAACACCTGCGGCCACTCGAGCTCAAGTACAGTGCTTTCGACCGGGAACTGTTGGCGCTCTACCTGGCAATCCGTCATTTCAGGTACTTCCTAGAAGGTCGGCCCTTCACCGCGTTCACGGACCACAAACCGCTTACCTTTGCGTTTACGAAAGCGTCCGACCCCTGGTCGTCCCGCCAGCAACGCCACCTGTCCTACAAATCTGAATACACGACGGATGTCCGGCACGTCTCGGGTAAGGACAATGTCGTGGCGGATGCGCTCCCTCGCCCTACCGTTCATGCCCTTTCCCAAAGGGTAGACTTTGAGGCACTGGCAGAGGCACAGCAGGCAGATGAGGAGATTCCGAGTTACAGAACCGCAGTCTCCGGTTTGCAGCTCCATGACCTCCCCGTAGGCCTGGGTGAGAGGACCCTACTTTGTGACGTCGCCACTGGCCAGCCCCGTCCCGTCGTCCCGACAGCCTGGCGGCGCCGTGTTTTCGACTCCATTCATAACTTGGTGCATCCCTCCATCCGGACGACTGTCCGGATGGTTTCCAGCAGGTTCGTTTGGCACGGACTCCGCAAATAGGTCAGTGAATGGGCCAAAACGTGCATGCACTGCCAGACGGCCAAGGTACAGCGGCACACCAAAGCCCCACCGCAGCAGTTCCATCCCGCTCACCGGCGTTTCGACCACATTCATGGGCCCCCTGCCAGTGTCGCACGGAGCGCGGCACCTCCTGACTATCGTGCACCGGTTCACAAGATGGCCAGAGGCGGT
This sequence comes from Hypanus sabinus, assembly GCF_030144855.1. Lineage (NCBI taxonomy): Eukaryota > Metazoa > Chordata > Chondrichthyes > Myliobatiformes > Dasyatidae > Hypanus > Hypanus sabinus. The sequence continues at coordinate 181,973,015 of NC_082711.1, forward strand.
CCCGCTCACCGATACCACCTCCGAATCTTGCGCCCGAGCCCTGATCACCATCTGGATATCTCGTTTTGGTGTACCGGCCCACATTACCTCCAACAGAGGCGCCCAGTTCACCTCCAGCCTGTGGTCAGCTATGGCCAGCCTTTTGGGGACTCAGCTGCACCACTCAACTGCCTACCACCCACAGTCGAACGGGCTAGTGGAGCGTTTCCACCGTCACCTGAAGTCGGCCCTCATGGCCCGCCTGCGAGGAGCCAACTGGGCGGACGAGCTTCCCTGGGTCCTACTCGGCATCCGCACAGCACCCAAGGACGACCTGCACGCCTCGTCGGCCGAGTTGGTATACGACGCGCCCCTGGTCGTCCCCAGGGAGTTCCTACCAGCCCCACAGGGACAAGAGGAAGATCCCGCAGCAGTCCTGGGCAGACTACGCGAGAAGCTCGGTAACCTGGCCCCCATACCCACTTCACAGCACGGGCGGAACCCGACCTGCGTACCCAAAGACCTGCTGAACTGTAAGTTTGTGTTTGTACGAAGCTGCGGGCATCGGCCACCGCTGCAGCGGCCATACGAGGGGCCGTTTATGGTGCTCCGGAACAACAGGTCCACGTTTGTGCTGGACGTTGGGGGGAAAGAGGAGGTTTGCATGGTGGACCGACTCAAACCGGCCCATGTGGACCTGGCGCAACCAGTCGAGTTTCCGGCACCTCGGCGCAGAGGCCGACCTCCCAAGCAGGTTCCGGCCCAGACTGTGGACATTGGGGGGTGTATCGCCGGTTCTGGGGGGGGGGGGGGGTTATGTGGCGACCCATTTCCTGGCACATCCGAACCGGCTCACAATTAGCCAGCTTTCCGGCTAAGGGAGATAGCCTACAGGGGTTTGCGAGCACAGAGCTTTGGAGCCTCTGCGCCATGGGGTGCTGGTTGAGGGAGGCTTAAAAGTGAGGGTGAGGATTTCGAATAAAGTTTTTCCTTCGACTGCAGTTACCGACTCCGTGTCGTAATTTTAGCGCTGCATGTAGCACACCGCTACACTTTTTACATTCTTTATATTCCTCGAGCACCTCATTTACTCCACGCTGCCTATATTTATTATAGATCTCCCTCTTTTTTTCAAACCAAGTTTCCAATATCCCTTGAAAACCATGGTGCTCTCAAACTTTTAACCTTTCTTTTCAACCTAACAGGAACATAAAGATTCTGTACCCTCAAAATTTTACCTTTAAATGACCTCCATTTCTCTACTACATCCTTCCCATTAAAAAAAAATTGTCCCAATCCACTCTAAGTCCTTTCACATCTCCTCAAAGTTAGCCTTTCTCCAATCAAAAATCTCTTATCCTTCTCCATAATTATATTGAAACTAATGGTACTGTGATCACTGGACCCGAAGTGCTCCCCAACACATACCTCCATCACCTGACCTATCTCATTCCCTAACAGGAGATCCAACACTGCCCCTTCTCTAGTCGGTATCTCTATGTATTGCTGCAAAAAACTATCCTGCACACATTTTACAAACTCCAATCTATCTAGCCCTTTTACAGAATGGGCTTCCCAGTCTATCTGTGGAAAATTAAAATCACCCCACAATCACAACCTTGTGCTTACTACAAATATCTGCTATCTCCTTACAAATTTGCTCCTCCAATTCTCGCTCCCCATTAGGTGGTCTATAATACACCCCTATAAGTGTTACTACACCTTACCCATTCATCAATTTCACCCAAATAGTCTCCCTAGACGAGCCCTCTAATCTATCCTGCCAAAGCACCGCAGTAATATTTTCTCTGACAAGCAATACAACACCTCCCCCTCTTGCCCCTCCAATTCTATCACATCTGAATCAATGAAATCCAGGAATATTTAGTTGCCAATCACACTCCTCCTGCAACCATGTTTCACTTACAGCTACAACATCATATTTCCAGGTATCAATCCATGCTCTAAGCTCATCCATCTTTCTTATAATGCTCCTAGCATTAAAATAGACACATTTAAGGAACTTCCCACCTCTTCTTCTCTGTTTATCCTTAACAATGCAATCAACTTTATTATCTTTTTCTTCCTTATCCCCTACATCTTCGGTCTGAGCGCTCCCCTTCTCTATCACCTGCCTTTCCTCCCTCACAAACTGTCTACTAGCCTTCTCTATTTGTGAACTAACCTCCTCTCCCTTAGTCTCTTCAAAGTTGATTCCCATCCCCCAACCATTCTAGTTTAAAGTCTCCCCAGTAGCAAATCTCCCCACCAGGATATTGGTCCCCCTAGGATTCAAGTGTAACCCGTCCTTTTTGTACAGGTCACACCTGCCATAAAAGAGGTCCCAATGATCGAGAAACTTGAATCCCTGTCCCCTGCTCCAATCCCTCAGCCACACATTTATCCTCCACCTCATTCTATTCCTACTCTCACTGTCGCGTGGCACAGGCAGTAATCCCGAGATTATTACCTTTGTGGTCCTTCTTCTCAACTGCCTTCCTAACTCCCTATACTCTCGTTTCAGGACCTCTTCCCTTTTCTTACCTATGTCATTGGTACCTATATGATTCACGACCTCTGGCTCCTCACCCTCCCACTTCAGGATATCTTGGGACACGATCAGAAACATCCTGAACCCTGGCACCAGGGAGGCAAACTACCATCCGGGTCTCTTGATCGCGTCCACAGAATCGCTCATCTGACCCCCTAACTATCGAGTCCCCTATTACTACTGCCAAGGTACAAAATATTACTAAAAACACATAACACATATGGTTATGATTTCAGAAAAACGTAGTCACAAAGAGAAAAAAATACATAGCCTGAGTCCCTGAGTCCTGGTCCAGCTTGTTCTTCCACTCAGTGAGCACCAGAGGGCATCACTGACGGGAAGGGCCAGTTCCTAAACCCAGTACAAAATCGAATGTTACACAGCCAGCTCCAGGATCTCCTTTGCCAGTGAACTGTAACCCTAATACAGGCGACTCCAGCACATGAAGGCCTTGTCTGTTGAACAACTGAGGCAATGCAGCTCCCCTGCCGTCAGTCTCGCCAATGGCTCAGTGAACCAGACTTGCTACTGTTGTTCCAACAGGATCTTGCGAACACAATAAAATGTCCAAGGGAATCACTCGTTCTTTTTTTTTTGGACCTTGCACCATCTCAGCACAACAGTACACAGCAAGTCCAGCAGCATCATGATCAAGGAACTTGCTGTTGGGAAAGGCCTGGAGTAATTGATGTTCTTAGTATCCAACAGTGATTGGCGAGCATACAGGTAAACAAACACATCTTTGACTGGACCAGGGGCTGGCTGCTGCATCTGAGCTGCCATCACTTTCCCAGAAGCAGTAAGGGTAAAATGACTGAAGTAGATCTGAAGAACACTTTAATATGGAAGAGGATTAAAACCTGGAACAGAGTAGCTGGGTGGATGGGTGAAGCTCGAGACTGTCACAATATTCAGCTAATATGTAGGCAACTAGCTGAATCACTAGGATATAGAGGTAAATGGGATTAGTACCGAAAGAAAACTAGCAGCTGTCGTTGACATGGTCAATGTTTGTTTCTGTGCTAATACATCATTTACTGCTGCTGCTTCAGCTCTAGATTTGAGTTCAGTCATGACTGAGTACTAGTGAGGAGTGTGCAGATTCCACGACAGGATGAGCTTTCTCCTGTATACCAGCCACCCCGTACTATAAGAAATCAAATAGTTATCTGACGTAGAGCACCTGGGCTCTATCCACCAGAAAAAGGATGATCTTCCAGTGGCCACCCATTTTAATTTCATTTCCCACTCCGATAAGATTATGAGCACACATTCAAGTTGGAGAAACGTCCCACGTCCCCCTTCGTTATTCCCCATCCTCCTTCCCCTCTCTCTCCTTATCTCCTTGCCTGCCCATCGCCTTCCTCTGGTGCTCCTCCCTTTTCTTTCTTCCATGGCCTTCTGCCCTCTTCTATCAGACTCACCCTTCTCCAGCCCTGTATCTCTTTCAGCAATCAACTTCCCAGCTCCTTATTTCATACCTCTCCCTTATTTCATCTGTCACCTTGATCACCTTCATCAGTTTCTCTCTCTCCTCTCCCACCTCTTAAATTTACTCCTCAGCAGTTTTTTCTCAAAATCTGCCGAAGGGTCTCAGCTCAAAATGTCGACTGTACTCTTTTCCATAGATGGTGCCTGGCTGTTGAATTCCTCCAGTATTTGTGTGTGTTGCCTGAGCTTTCCCTGGGTGCTCTGGTTTCATTTAGAAAGAAGTTGGTAGGTAATTTGGACAATGTAAATTACCCCTTAGTGTACATAAGTGGTAAACAAATCAAGAGTGAGCTGATGATTGTGTACAGAAGAATACCTCACGAGTCTACAAAGAAATTAGAAGTACAAAACTTATGAGAATAGTCTATGAGGAGCTGCCAGGGATCCAACAAAACAAGTGGCCTGTGTTCAATGTAAGTATGACAGAAAAGTGCAAAGGTTTGTGATGGGGGTCAGGTAAAATAATGGTTAACATAACACTTTTCAGCACTAGCAAATGAGGTTCAATTCCCTCTGTCACCTGCATGGAGTTTGTACGTTTTACTTGTGGCCAAGTGGCGTTCCTTCAGGTGCTCCAGTTTCTTTCCACATTCAAAAATTTACAGGTTAGTAAAGGGTTAGTAGGTTATGCGCATGCTATGTTGGTGCTGGAAGAATAGCACCACTTGCAAATGGCCCCAACACATCCTTGGACTGTGTTGGTTAGTGACGCAAACCACACATTTCACTGTAGCTTTCAATGTACAAATAAAGCTAATCTTTAAACTTTGCCAGACTAGGACACGAATGCCAATAGTGAAGCAAAAAGAATAGAATTTAATAAAAAGTAGCTTGCAGAAGGCCACAAGAGCTAAAGACATTCCAGAAATCAGAGGAAGTCCATACACAGGAATTTGACGACAAACTTGAGAATTTTAAAACCATAGGAGCTGATTATCAATCAGCGTAGAGCTCATTGAGGGATGGGTAACTAGTACCAAGCATCATTTATGATACAGGGAACAAGAGTCTTGGATTAGAGCAGACCAGGAGAGCTTGGTAATAACTAATGTAAGTTTCAGAATTTCATAGCCATTGTACTGAAACTGGGCTGGAATTTGTTAGTGGGGCCGTGACAAATGAAGATCTGGGATACACAAACTAGAAAGGATATATATATTCAGAGAAAAGAAGAAATCATTTAAAAAAAGCCATAACTTAGAAAGTCTGACCACACTGCATAAGACCATCGCAAAAAGGCCAAACCCTCATCAATACAGATCCTTTACTGCTCCTCTTCCCTAATCTTCAACTCCCATGAGGCCATGGTTGCCAACGAATGAGTCACTGGCAGCATTATTGCCAGAGATTAGAAAGCTCAAGGTATACTTGGCTTCAGTTATTCATTTGAAAAGTCATGATTAATTTTAAATACTGTGCTCCATACAGTGAATCAGTCAGCTTTTTTTCAGTATACAACATTGATGTGAATTCTGTTTTAAATAGTGGAAAAAACAAGCTTTTCCAAAGCTGTGGGTGGAAGATGTACAATGTACTCACAGATGTGTTGTTAACATGACTTGGAGGATAGGTGCTTTACAAATCCCATGCAGTTCCAATAGAAATAACTATTAAATAAATTATTCTTCATAATAATAATAACAAGAATCAAGAAACAAGATAATCAAAGATAGCTAAGAGCAGTCTTTCTCTTCTAGCACTGACCTTTTTTAGCTACTTCCATTTCTTCCTCTGTCCAACGGGATGTCTCTACAGGCTCAGTTACAGCTGAAAAGTAGAAAACACTGTGAGTGGAGTACTCTCGTTCATTGACATGAAGTGCCTCTATTTCAATGTATTAATAGCTTTTGTTAATAAGTTTCTTTTTTCTTTATAAGCAGACATGGTATCACAGACAACTACTACTGCTTCTTCACAGGCCCCGGGGTGACTTGTTTCTATTACACTGAAGCAAGGAGGATAGCTGTATGTGAATTCTTATAGTACTGGGTGGCTGGTATACCTCAATTACCATAAAGATCAATGTAATAAGATCTGGTCCAATGGCAATTGACTGGAGACCAGGGTCTATTATGCAGAGATCAAAGGATGATTCCTTCTGTGGCAAAATCACAGTTAAAACTTATCAGGCCAAAGGAAAGACAGACATTTTTTAAGGCATTTGCTTGAGCTCGAGGTGTCTTGCTTCACTGCAGTTCTGTTGGTGTTGATGAGGTTAAATCCCATGTGGGATCAGACTGCACTTGCTTTTCACATGTTGCTGGGAAGACTCAAAGTAGTCAATGCTGTTGGTGTGTTCCTGGATAACTGTCCACCAAGTTGAATGACATCACACTAGAAATTGCTATGAACCAGGATATTTTTGCCTCCCACTACCCCAAGGTAATTCTATAAAGCACTTTCTATGTACAATTGCAAGAAAAAGTTTGTGAACTCTTTGCATTTACCTGGTTTTCTACATTAATTACTCAAAATCTGGTCTAATTATCATCGAAGTCACAATAACGCAGATACACACAAACAATTGTGCCTCTCACCAATACTGAGTACACCATTTAAACAGTCTAGGTTAAAAAAAAACGTGAACCTCTGGGATCATGCCTTCTACAAAAGCTATTTAGAGTCAGATGTTCCAATCAATGAGATAAGATTAGAGGTGTTTGTTGTAGAGGTGCCCTGCCCTATAAAAAAGACATACAAAATCAAGTTACTGACAGAGCCTGCTCTTCTCAAGAAAGATCTGTTTATATACACCATGCCTCAATCCAAACAACTTCCAGATGACCTTAGAAGAATTGAAGAGATGTATGAAGCTGGAAAAGGCTACAAAAGCACTTCTATAGATCTGAGTGTTCATCAGTCCATTAAGAGAATTTTCTACAAATGGAGGAAATTCAGTATTCTTGCTATTTTCCCTAAGATAAGGTATCCAGCAAAAATCACTCCAACAGCACAACGTGCAATACTGAAAGGAATAAAAAAAGAACCCAAGAGTATTTAATTTCCCAAATACTGAGTGGCATCTCCCTCGAGCGAGGGGTTTAGATGGGTGGAGTTTGTTAGGTGTGTTCAGGAAGGTTTCTTATGTAGATAAGCCTACAAGAGGAGAGGCTGTACTTGATCTAGAATTGGGAAATTAACCTGGTCAGGTGTCAGATCTCTCAGTGGGAGAGCATTTTGGAGATAGTGATCACAATTCTACGTCCTTTACCATAGCTTTGAAGTGGGATAGGAAAAGACAAGTTAGAAAAGCGTTTAACTGGAGTAAGGGGAAATATGAAGCTATCAGGCAGGAACTTGGAAGCATAAATTGGAAACATGTTCTCAGAGAAACTTACAGAATATGGCAAATGTTCAGGGGATATTTGGTGGAGTTCTGCATAGGTACATTCCAATGAGACAGGGAAAGGATGATAAAGTATAGGAACTGTGGTGTACAAAGGTTGTTGTAAATCTAGTCATGAAGTAAAGAAGAGCTTATGAAAGGTTCAAAAAAACTAGGTAATGATAGAGCAACACACACAAAATGTTGGTGGAACGCAGCAGGCCAGGCAGCATCCATAGAGAGAAGCAATGTCGACATTACGGGCCGAGACCCTTCGTCAGGACTTACTTTGTAAGCTCGGAGATGGAGCCGGAGCCGGCAGAAGAAGAGTTCGGCATCATGGTGTATGCGGAACTCGCTGAGGTGTGGGCAAAGGAGGACAACAGTGAGGCCCTTAATGAGGACACAGCGCTCTGCCTCAGTGAGTTGAAGGTCGGAGGGAATGTTAAAGACCTGGCACGGATGAGATAATAGAGATCTACAACATTATAAGGTTAGCAGGAAGGAGCTTAAGAATGAAATTAGGAGAGCCAAAAGGGGCCATGAGAAGAGCAAGAGGTTAAGACTTGAGAGAATAGGACCAATCAAGTTTGACAGTGGGAAAGTGTGTATGGAACCGGAGAAGATAGCAGAGATACTTAATGAATACTTTACTTCAGTATTCACTACAGAAAAGGACATTGGCAATTGCAGTGATGACTTACAGCACATTAAAAAAACTTGAGCATATAGACGTTAAGAAAGAGGATGTGCTGGAGCTTTTGGAAAGCATCAAGTTGGTTAAATCTCTGGGACTGGATGAGATGTACCCCCAGCCTACCATGGGAGGTGAGGGAGGAGATTGCTGAGCCTCTGACACTGATCTTTACGTCATCAATGGGGACGGGAGAGGTTCCAAAAGATTAGAGAATTGCAGATGTTGTTCACTTATTCAAGAAAGGGAGTAGAGATAGCCCAGGAAATTATAGACCAGTGAATCTTACTTCAGTGGTTGGTAAGTTGTTGGAAAAGATCCTGCGAGGCAGGATTTATGAACATTTGGAGAGGCATAACATGATTAGGAATAGTCAGCATGGCTTTGTCAAAGGTTGGTCGTGCTTTATGAGCCTGATTGAATTTTTTTGAGTATATGACTAAACACATTGATGAAAGTAGAGCAGTAGATGTAGTGTATATGGATTTCAGCAAGGCACTTGATTAGGCACCCCTTGCAAGAAAGTATGGGATCCAAGGGGGACCTTGCTTTGTGGATCCAGAATTGGCTTGCTCACAGAAGGCAAAGAGTGGTTGTAGATGTACTCCAAGTGGGGTCTGACCAGGGTCCTATATAACTGTAACATTATATCTCGGCTCTTGAACTCAATCCCACAGTTGATGAAGGCCAATGCACCTTCTTAACCACACAATCAACCTGTGTAACAGCTTTGAGTGTCCTATGGACTCAGACCCCAAGATCCCTCTGATCCTCCACACTGCCAAGAGTCTTACCATTAATACTATACTCTGCTATCATAATTGACCTAGCAAAACAAACCATCACACTTATCTGGGTTGAACTCCATCTGCCACTTCTCAGCCCAGTTTTGCATCCTATTGATGTCCTGATGTAACCTCTGACAGTCCTCCACACTATCCACAACACCCCCAATCTTTGTGTCATTATCAAATTTATTAACCCATCCCTCCACTTCCTCATCTAGGTCATTGAGGCACTGATCACGTGCATGGTCAGAGGCTTTTCCCCAGGGCTGAAATGGGTAACACGAGAGGGCACAATTTTAAGGTGCTTGGAAGTAGGTAGAGTAGATGTCAGGGTTAAGTTTTTTTTTAAAACGCAGAGTGTGGTGAGTGTGTTGAATGGGCTGCTGGTAATGGTGGTGGAGGCAGATACAATAGGATCCTTTAATAGACTCCTGGATAGGTATATGGAGCTTAGAAAAATAGAGGGCTGTGGGTAACCCTAGGTAATTTCTAAAGTAAGTACATGTTCAGCACAGCATTGTGAGCCAAAGGGCCTGTAAAATGCAGTAGGTTTTCTACGTTTCTATATAAAAGCAAAAGGCCTACAGAAAGAAACTTGCTAGTCTTTGTTCATGTGTCCACTATAAGAAAAACACTGAACAAGAATGGTGTTCGTGGAAGGACACCACAGAGGAAACCACTGGATAGATGTAGGGGTATGGAAGGCTATGGTCCTGGAGCTGGTCAATGGGAGTAGGCAGTTTAAATTGTTCGGCATGGACTAGATGGGCCAAAGGGCCAGTTTCTGTGCTGCACTTTTCTATGACTGCCAGATCTTTATTCACTGAGTATTTAAACAGATCTCACCTTTTAAGTCAAAGACTTAATGGTACAAAGAGTTAGAAGAATGTAAAAACGACATACTGATACATGAGTGCTAAGGTACTCACCAAGTTCAGGAGGAGGGGGAGGATTGGGTGGTTCTTCCGCAATGGCTTCTTTTGCCATAGACCTCAGAATCCGGCCTTTTCGCCGGCCCTGACTGTTTGCAGTTTTACGCCCTCGTGGTGCAGACTGTTCTTTTTCTTCTGGCTCCTCTGTGACAGTATCTGATTTGTCTTTTTCTTTAACAGACTCCCTAAGGGAACACAAAATGGTTCCATAAAAGTTCTTACCTATGAGCAGAGACAGCACAGCGAAGCCAACACCATCCAACAAAGCAGAGTTATTCCTCCCCTGCATGAAGCTACTGTAAATGGTGAAAAGTTTCTAAACTAAGCCTCAGCTAGTCCAGAGACATAAGAAAATTGGGCATATCCAAAATACGTTGATCATCTCCAGAGCTCTCTGAAGAGAATTCAAATGAACCATGATCCCTAGAAAATAAGCTCCGCTGCACCCCCATCTGAAAGATATTCTTTCAGAATCTGACCTACTAATTTCCCTCACATTTTTGTGCTTTCTCAATATGGTTTCCTCTTCTAAACTCTAATGAGCATAATCTCAGCCTGCTCAACCTCTCTCCAGACTTTTCTTCAAATTTCAAACTCTTCACCCCAGTAATAAATGTGCATCATTCCTTAAATATGGAGACCAAAATTGCAATCAGTACATCAAGTGAGGTCTCTAAAGTTGCATATTTATTGGAATCATTATGGAGAAGTTAGCATAGTTTTCTGAATGGGAAGTTGCGTCTGATGAAATGCAAGGAAGGGCATTAAAGTATAGAAAGAGAATGTAGAAGCTGCTTTGCACTTGCAAAAATGAAAATGTTAGCTAATATTAATTGCAGCCTAAGATAGCAGAAGTACTGTTTATCCTGGAATGAAGGAGGCCCAAAGATGACTTGATAGAGGTATATAAAATTCTAAGAGGGATAGATATGGTGGACAGTCATATCAGAATGTCAAAATCAAATAGCAGATTTAAGGTGAGATAGAGTTTGTAAGAGAACCTACAGGCAAAATTTCCCAGAGTGGTTGATACCTGGAATGAGCTATCAAAGAAGCAATACAATTCAAAGTCATTTGAACAGGCACTTAAATAGGCCAGGGGTTCCCAAACTTTTTTTTTATGCCATTGAACCCTACCATTAGCCGAGGTATCTGTGAACTCCAGGCTGGGAACCCCTGGCATAGAAGGAAGAAGTCCTAATTGGGTAAATGGGGTTACTGATGGACAAAAAGGCCAAGGTAGTTGTGGAGGATTTAGGGCCCGTTTCTTGTGACTCCACAACAAACACCTGCATTTCAGAGGGAAGCTGCACTGTGAGATATTTTTCGTAACATGAAATAACATCTTCTGCACTTTGGGTCAAGAAATGTGAGTTGAAAAAGAATGAACTTTGTTTTTATTTACTTTGTCATAAATTCCATGGAAATGAATCTTATTCTGCGTCTTGGATTTTCCCTGTACTAAAGAGGTTACATAAGGTTATTACAGGGAAGTTGTACTTAGGTAAAATGGAGGTGTAGAAGAATTGGACACAATGGCACACAGATATTTCAATTTCCATCATCACCTCTTCTTCCAACCTTGTTCATATTCACATGATATAGGTGTATCTTCGGATTCCCATTTATATTATTTGCTGGTCTTTTCTTGTTCTTAATGCATTATTCTCTCAATGAGTTAATTTTGATAAATAGCATCCTAAGCAAGCAAAGCTAGGAGACAGAGGACGATGGTGAAGAGCAGTATCATGATCGGAAGACTATGATGTGTGCGTACTCAAGGAATTGTGCTGGGAGCCTTACTGATTGTTATTAAAATTTCCTACTTGTGTGATAAACTGTTTTGTACATGATTCATTGGTTACCAACAAAAGTAACAAGCATTCATCTACTGCCTTCACATAGTAAGGAGCACTGTCATAGAAGTGGCACAACTCAGGGAAATAGGAGCATGGAAAATCTGTCAAATCTATCAATATCTTAGCTAATCTACAACTGATCTCAACTCTTGCTTCCTTGACTGTCCTCCAAAACCCTTAATTCCTCAACCTTTCAAATTTTTATCCACCTCCACCTTAAATATACTTATTAACTATATACTTATTAAGACTTCTGCCGGCTGGTGGCATAGTGGCATCAGAGTGAAGGCTCCCGAGTTCGAATTCAGCTGGCTCCCTTGCATCTGTGCTGGGTTGAGCATCGAGCTAGCAACTCAGCCTCGTAAAAACAAGAAAGCCTGCTAAAAAAAAACGCCGTCACAACAGCATCCCTCTGACTCCACTCAGAGTTAAGGGCTTCCTTCTTCTTCTGTAGGACTCAGAGGCAGACAGTTCCAGACATTCACTATCCTCAGAAGTAGTAGTTTCTACACACACCATGGTTGTAAGGTACAGGTGTGTGCCACTAACGTCCATTTGAACAACGTCCGATCGGAGAACGTGACGTGGTGGACGTAAACAATCTCGTGTATCACACACCTCTTGAGTGTAGTAGCGTTATCTCTGTGTTTAATTTTCTTTCGAAAATATTACCGTAAAGTGCATCATGGCTTCCAAACGCAGCAAAACCACTCCTAGTGATAGCAGCAGCAAGAGGCAAAGTATATAATATGCTGTTCGCACAACGTCCAATTTCGCAGAACGCATCATGGACGTTAAGCGATGCATACCTGTATTCGATACAGTGCCCTAAAGTTTTCCTACCTTTGTGGTTCTTCCTTTTCATCCTTTTCTTCCTCCTTTTTCTCCTCTTTCTCTTCTTTTTCTAATTTCTCAACTTTCTCCTCTTCTTTTTCAGCTTCTTTTTCTTCTTGTGAAGGACGAGAAATCTGTTGCTACAAAAAGACAACCTTTATTAATGCGAAAAGAAATAAGCATGTAACCTTTCTCAATTGTACTATCAAATTAAAATATATATTAATACAACTCCAATACCTACTAGTTTTTATTGCAGCCACACCATTTGAAAACTGGCAAATTTTATATTTATAAACCTTTGTCTCTTTAATTCAGTAATGTGAAATAACTAAAATATCCCCACTCCAGAATTCTGTGCCAGTTAATTCAGCAGACTGAACATGGCTTTCAGGGCTTTAGTTGCAGAAAGTAATGGCAAGGCATCTACACTGACCTCATGCAAACAAGATAGCATCAATAATCAATACATCAAGCAAGACAACAAAAGATCAGGAAATGCAAAAGCTTTGTACTGTCATGTCACGCAGTAGAAAATACATTTGGAAAATTTATAAGTTTAATAGAAGTCAGTCTATAGATGGCTGATCACCTCAAGTTATTTGAACACTGAATGCTCTGAAACATCACAATAATCCAAAGGTTTATCTAATTTTACATTCGTTTTCAGAATGTGAGTGCTAACAAAGTCTATATTTGCTGTCATTAAGTTGGTAGTAAGCCATCACCTTCAATCACTGTAGTGTTGTTCCATAGCAATATAGCATATATAGACCCGGAATGAATTGCTATATATTTCCATTACAAGAATAGTGTGGGACATACAGGTTTTTCCCCAATCAGAAGCCCTGGATGAACAATGAAATCCAGAATATGCTGAGAGCCAGATCAGAGGCAAACAAGTCTGAAGATCAAGAATGCTACAACAGACGTAGGTATGATCTCTGGAAAGCCACCTCTCATGTGAAGTGGAAATTCCAGACTAGACTGAAATCAAATAGGGATGCTTGAAAGTTGTGGCAGGGTTTGAATGCCATAACCTCCAACAAAGTTAAATCTTGAGACGTAGGGCAGAGCTTCTCTTACCAAATGAGCTCAATGTCTTCAACCAGAACAGGGAGGAACCATCTTGTACCCCCAAGTCTCCTGATGATCCTTTGGTCTCAGTATCTAAAGATGACATGCAGGCTGCTCTCAAGAGAATAAATCCAAGGAAAGCAGCTGGGCCATACGGAGTACCAGGCTGAATACTGAAAAACTGTGTTGACGAACTGGCAGTGTGTGGTACCCATCTGTTTTAAGTAGACTTCAATCGTGCTGGTGCTCAAGAAGAACATGGTAATCTGTCTAAACGACTATCGCCCAGTAACACTTATATTCACAGCGATTAAGTGTTTTGAGAGGCTGGTGTTGAAGCACATCAGTTCCTGTCTGAGTGGCGATTTGGATTAACTCAAATTCATCTACTGAAGCAGCTGGTCTATATCACAGGCCATCTCATTGGCTCTTCACACAACTCTGGAACATCTGGACAGTGAAGATACGTACATCAGGATGCTCCGTATCGATTACAGCTCAGCACTTAACACCACCATCCCCTCAAAACTGATCAGTAAACTCCAAGACCTGGGCTTCAATACTCCTTTGTGCAATAGGATACAGAATTTCCTCAGTTTAGAATTGCAAAAACATCTCCACAATCTTCATCAGCACAGGAATACCACAGGGATGTGTACTTAGACCTGCTCTACTCATTTTACACCTATGAATGTGCAGCGAAGTACAGCTCCAACAGCATATACAAGTTTGTGGATGATACCACTGCTGTGGGCTGTATCAAAGGGAGCGATGAATCAGCATGAATCAGGGAGGAAAAATGAAAACTTGGCTGAGTGGTGTAATAATAATAACCACTTACTCAATGTCAATAAGATTAAGGAATTGATTGTAGAGTACAGGAGAGGGAAACCAGAGGTCCATGAGCCAATAATCATCAGAGGATCAGCGGTAGAGAGGGCCAGTAACTTTAATTCCTGGGTGTCACCATCTCAGAGGATCTGTCCTGGACCCATCATATAAATATTATTGTAAAGAAAGCATTACTGCGCCTCTACTTCCTGAGAAGTCTGCGGAGATTTGGCACGTAATCAAAAACTTTGGTAAACTATAGATGTGTGGTGGAAAGTATGTTGACTGGCTACGTTATGGCTTGATATGGGACCACCAATGCCCTTGAGTAGAAAATCCTACAGAAGGTAGTGGATTCGGCCCAGAACATCACGGGTAAAACCTTCCCAACCACTTAACACATCAACATGAAATGTTGCCGTAGAAAAATAGCATCCATCATCAAAGATCTGCACCACCCACTCTATTCTTGCTACTGCTATCAGGTAGAAGATATAAGTGCCTCCAGGACTAACACTACCAGGTTTAAGAACAGTTACTACCTCTCAATCATCAGGCTCTTCAACAAAAAAGGGGTATAACTACACTTTTAAGAGCTCTCATCCTGTTATTTCATACTCATTATTTATTGCTATTTATTTCCATCTGCATTTGCAGTTTGTTTGCTGTTAACAGGTTACGATATTTATAGTTTACAGTAACTGTTCTATACATTTGCTAAATATGCCCGCAGAAAAAGAATCTCAGGGTTGTATGTAGTGACAGAGATATACTCTGATAATTAATTTTACTTTGAAGTGTTTGCATGTGCTTGGTGTCCTTTCCTTTTAAATAAACTGCACACTGATTACTAATGCAGCTGTAGTCCTATAATTCAGTGCTTGGCAATGCATTAATTTGTCAGGATGAATTAGTTTATGCAATTTATATGAAACATCCCAATTATAAACCTGGTTTAAATTGGTGGCATGTATGCAAGAGATTCAACAGAATTTGCACTGAAGGGTTAGATTAATTTTTTGTATAACAAACTAAAAATACTGCAATAACTCAGGTCAGGTAGCATCTTCCGAAAGAAAATAAAACATTTCAAGTTCAAGACTATTTTCAGTTCCAGTTCTGCTAAAGAATCTTGATCTTGAACTGCTAATTCTCTTGCTCTTTCCAGACATAGTCTGATCTATGAAATAATTCCAACTTTTTCTGTTTCCTTATTTCACATTTTTAACATCTGCAATTCTTCTGATTTTCATCAATATTTTGTACGCAACTTACCTTCAAAGTCAGTGCGAATGAACAATGGGCGAAAAGTCAAGGATCCACAGTGTTGCTAAAGCTTTAATGACTCTTTCCAATTTCTAATATTTTTGCAGTTATTTGTCATAACCTTGAGAAATGTACATTTCTGTTTTGTCCTATCCACACATGGTATAAACTTAACTTTCCCCACAATTGAAATCCACTTCAAAATTGTATTAAAACAAAACTTTCCATTTCTCTTCCACAAAAGCTTCTTGTATATCCAGTACTTTCAGTTCAGTTCCTAGATTATTCTCTGTAAAGGCACTGCTAATAGCTTGTAACAAGGAACAGTCATTAAAACCCTTTAGCAGGAATGTCACTATATCCTGAGATCCATGGGATCACATGTAAGCATGTTGCTTTGATGCACCAGTTCCTACAAATGCAAGAGCAAGGATGTTCTTTTGCATTTGTACAGGGCCCTGGTGAGACCACACCTGGAATATTGTGTACAGTTTTGGTCTCCAGGTTTAAGGAAGGACATTCTGGCAATTGAGGAAGTGCAGCGTAGATTCACTAGGTTGATTTCTGGGATGGCAGGGCTGTCTTACGCAGAGAGATTGGAGAGATTGGGCTTGTACACGCTGGAATTGAGGAGATTGAGAGGGGATCTGATTGAAACGTTTAAGATAATTAAAGGATTTGATAGGATTGAGGCAGGAAATATGTTCCAGATGTTGGGAGAGTCCAGTACCAGAGGGCATGGATTGAGAATAAGAGGTCAGTTATTTAAAACAGAGTTGAGGAAGAGCTTCTTCTCCCAGAGAGTTGTGGAGGTGTGGAATGCACTCCCTCTGAAGACGGTGGAGGCCAATTCTCTGGATGCTTTCAAGAAGGAGCTGGATAGATATCTGATGGATAGGGGAATCAAGGGATATGGGGACAAGGCAGGGACTGGGTATTGATAGTGAATGATCAGCCATGATCTCAGAATGGTGGTGCAGACTCGAGGGGCCGAATGGTCTACTTCTGCACCTATTGTCTATTGTCTAAATGGAGCAAATGCACAAGAAACTCTGGAACACAAATAAGATTCAGATGCCAACTAAACAACATTATATGTTGTCCACTGCATGGGAAGCAGAAGAGAGTGCAGATGCTGGAATTTCAAGCAACAATCTGCTGAAAAAGCTCAGAGGGTTGAGTGGCATCTGAGGAAGGAAAAGAATTGCCAGTGTTTGGAAGGGTTTAACCAGAAATTTCAACAATTCCTTCCTCCCTTCAGATGCTGCTTGACTGCTGAGTTCCTCCAGTAGATTGTTCTTTATATTTTGCTGTCTGTTTCAATTTTCATTAAGACCATAAGAAAAAGGAGCAGAAATAGGCCATTTCAATCATGACTGATCCTTTTTCATTCCCTCCTCCTCAACCCCAGTTCTTGGCCTTCTCCCCGTAACCTTTGATGCCTTGTCCAATCAAGAACCTATCAATCTCTGCCTTATATATACCCAACGGCCTGGCCTCCAAAGCTGCATGTGGCAACAAGCTCTACAAATTCACCATCCTCTGGCTAAAGAAATTTCTCAGCATCTCTGTTTTGAAAGGGCACTCCTCTATCCTAAGGTTGTCCCCTCTTGTCCTAGACCGGGGGTCGGCAACCCGCGGCTCCGGAGCCACATGTGGCTCTTTTACGTCTGTGCTGCGGCTCCCTGTTGCTTTGGGAAATAATTGGTTGTGGCGACCCTTTTCCTGGCACATCCGAACCGACTCACAATTAGATAGCCTACGGGGGTTTGCGAGCACAGAGCTTTGGAGCCTCTGCGCCATGGGGGGGGGGGGGGGCAGGTTGAGGGAGGCTTAAAAGTGAGGCTGAAGATTTCGAATAAAGTTTTTTCCTTCGACTGCAATTACCGACTCCGTGTCGTAATTTTAGCGCTGCGTGTAGCACACCGCTACATGGTCAGTATTTAATTAAAATGTATTTTATGTTAGTTTGTTAGTTTTTGAAATGTAAATCTAAATTTGAAGATTATGGTGATCTTGTACAATCTAAATAAGACGTTGTGGCGACCCATTTTCTGACACATCCGAACCGGCTCACAATTAGCCAGCGTTCAGGCTAAGGGAGATAGCCTACGGGGGTTTGTGAGTACGTGTCTTTTGGAGCATCCGCGCCCATGGGGGGGCGGGTTGAGGGAGGCTTAAAAGCAAGGCTGTTTAGTTCGAATAAAGCTATCTTTGACTGCAGTTTACTGACTGCGTGTAGCAACTGCTACAATGTGTTTTTATCGCTGGCTGTCCAGAGGGGAGGTGCTGAAACGCTTTGTCGCGTGTCTGGAAGAAGTGAAAACTTTCCTGGGCAGCAAAGGGCTCACCTTTCCTGAGCTGGAACAGCCAGAGTGGCTGGAAAAGCTACACTTCATGGTAGACATGACAGCGCACCTGAACACGCTGAACACAGCTCTTCAACGGGGTAAGGACGTACAGCCCTGCACATGTTGGAGGATGTTTTGGCATTCGAGCGCAAGTTGACGTTGCTTGCCAGAGATTTACAGAAAGGCACTTTGTCTCACTTCCCCAATTTGAGAGAGTTCAAACAAGGTCACGACATGATAAATTCGGAGTATTTACATTCTGCAATCATCGCAATGCAAACATCGTTTGGGAAACGCTTCTGTGAGTTCAGAGAGGAAAAAAACACATTATCCTTCCCGGTCACTCCCCTAAGCATCGATCCATCCCTACTGAATACGACTGCATTGTCAGGTGTGAGTCAACCTGAACAAGTATGATAAATATTTTAATTGCCTATTATTTTACGTATATTCATATGTTTTCATTGTTCAGTGAAATAGTCCTTTTATTTTTCAGGTTGACAGCTGGCTGACGTTATTTTTGGTTTGCTGCTGGCGGCAAATTTAAGTTTGGCGTTTTTCATAAATACAAGAAGGACTCAAATAGACGTTGAGTATTTTACTTAAAAGTAACCTTCAACCCAACGTCTCTTTTTCGGAGTTCAAAATGTTTTTGTTGCATGCAGAAATGTAATTTCGTTTTCTCTGCAGGAGTTCATCAATTTCATAAATGCAACACATTATAGTTTGTTTATACATAGCATAAAGGCAAAACAAAACGTTGTATGCAGTGTTATTTCATTTTAAATGTCAAACGGGTTTTGCGGCTCCCAGTGTTTACTTTTCTGTGGGAAACGGGTCCAAGTGGCTCTTTCAGCGGTAAAGGTTGCTGACCCCTGTCCTAGACTCTCCCACCGTGGGAAATATCCTTTCCACATCTACTCCGTCTAGGCCTTTCAACATTTGAAAGTATTCAATGAGACACCCCCCCCCCACCCCCACAACTCCTTCATCCTTCTAAATTCCAGCGAGTACAGACACGGGGCCATCAAACGTTCCTCATATGATAACCCTTTCATTCCTGGAATCATCCTTGTGAACCTCCACTGGACCTTCTTCAATACCAGTACATCTCTTCTAAGATGAGGAGCCCAAAACTGTACACAAGTACTCAAGATGAGACCTCACCAATGCATTATTAAGGCTCAGCATTACATCTCTGCTCTTGTATTCTACACTTCTTGAAAAGTATGCCAATACTGCATTTGCCTTCCTCACCACCGACTCAACCTGCAAGTTAAACTTTAGGGTGATCTGCACAAGGACTCTCAGTCCCTTTGCATATCAGGTTTTTGGATTTTCTCCCCGTTTAGATAATAGTCTGCACATTTATTTCTACTACCAAAGTGCACGACCAAGCATTTTCCAACATTATATTTCATTTGCCACTTTCTTGCCCATTCTCCTAATCTGTCTAAGTCCTTCTGCATCCTACCTGTTTCCTCAATGTTACCTGCCCCTCCACTAATCTTCAAATCATTTGCAAACTTGGCAACAAAACCATCTATTTCATCACCTATATACAGCATAAAATCCTTTCATAGACAGCATAAAAAAGAAATGGTCCCAACACTGACCCCTGTGCAACATCACCAGTTACTGGCAGCCAACCAGACAAGGATCCTTTTATTCCCACTCACTGCCTCCTTCCAAATCAGCCAATGCTCTAACCATGTAGTAACTTTCCAGTAAGACCACAGGCTCTTAACTTGGTAAGCAGCCTCATGTGGCACCTTGTCAAAGGCCTTCTAAAAGTCCGAATATACAACATCCACTGCATCCCCCTTATCTATCCTACTTTTAATCTCCTCAAAGAATTCCAACAGGTTCGTCACACAGGATTTTCCCTTAAAGAAACCATGCTGACTTTGCTCTATCTTGTTCCGTGTCACCAAATACTCCATTGCCTCATCATTAACAATTGACTAACATCTTTCCAGCCACTGAGGTATGGCTAACTGGTCTATAATTTCCTTTCTGCTGCCTTCCCCCCTTTCTTAAAGAGTGGAGCGACATTTGCAATTTTCCAGTCCTCTGGCACCATGTCACAGACCAATGATTTTTGAAAGACCATTGCTAATGCCGCCACAACTGCACCAATTCTCTTCCTTCACATCTGGCACACTGCTGGTGTCTGATACAAAATACTCATTTAGTTCACCTGCCATCCTCTTGTCCCCCATTATTATTTCTCCTGCTTCATTTTCTAGTGGTCCTATATCCACTCTCATCTCTTCTTTAACATATTTGAAAATGCTTTTACTATCCACTTTGATATTATTTGCTAGCTTGCTTTCGTATTTCATCCTAATGATTTTTATAGTTGCTCTCTGTAGGTTTTTAAAAACTTCCCAATTCTCTATCTTCCCACTATTTTTGCTTTGTTGTATGCCCTCTCTTTTGTTTTTACATTAGCTCTGACTTCCCTTTGTCAGCCGCGGTTGTACTATCTTGTCACTTGAGTATTTCTTCACTTTTGGAATATACATGTCCTGCACCTTCCTCATTTTTCCCAGAAATGTATCCCATTGCTGCTCTGCTGACACCCCTGCCAGCAGCTCCTTCCAATTTACTTTGGCCAAGCCCTCTCTCATACCACTGTAATTTCCCTTACTCTATGGAAATACTACTATGTCAGACTTTATTTTCTCCCTATCAAATTTCAAATTGAATTCAATCATATTGTGATCACTGCCTCCTAAGGGCTCTCTTACCTTAAGCTCCCTAATCGCCTCCAGTTCATAACATCCAATCCAGTATAGCTGATCCCCTAATAGGCTCAATGACAAACTGCCCTAAAATGCCATCTTTTAGGCATTCAACAAACTCACTTGCTTGAGTTCCATTACCAATCTTTATTTTCCCAATTGACCTGCATGTTAAAATCTGCCATGACTACCATAACATTGCCCTTTTGACATGCCTATTCTATTTCCATGTAACCATGAACCATGTAAATTATGGTTCACCTCCCAGCCACTGTTGGGAGGTCTGTATATAACTGCCATCAGGGTCCTTTTACCCTTGCAGTTTCTCAACTCAACCCACAAGGATTCAACATCTTCCGATCCTATGTCACATTTTTCTACTGACTTGATCCCATTCTTCACCAGTAGAGCCACACCCTCCCCCTCAGCTGTGTAACC
The DNA here is from genome assembly GCF_030144855.1 of Hypanus sabinus. Classification (NCBI taxonomy): domain Eukaryota; kingdom Metazoa; phylum Chordata; class Chondrichthyes; order Myliobatiformes; family Dasyatidae; genus Hypanus; species Hypanus sabinus. Next base: position 181,994,178 of record NC_082711.1, read on the forward strand.
TTGGACATTTAGTTCCCAACTACAACCGTCCTTCAGCCACGATTCAGTGATGGCCACAATATCATACCTGGCAATCTGTAATAGTGCAACAAGATCATCCACCTTATTTCTTATACTCCACACATTGAGATACAACATCTTGGACACTGTATTTGCTACCCTTTTTGATTTGGCATCCCTAATGTACTGATACTCACCCTGTTGGCTGTGACTATGTCCCATCACCTGCCTGCCCTTCCTGACAGTCTAACTGCAACCTATCTTTACTTTTTTACCATCCGTCCTATCCTGAGTCCCATCACTCCGGTTCCCAACCCCCTGCCAAATTAGTTTAAACCCACCCCAACAGCTCTGACAAACTTGCCGCAAGTTGCACCTGAACCCCCTCAGGTTCAGGTGCAACCCATCACTTTTCAACAGGTCATACCTCCCTCAGAAAAGATCCTAATGATCCAAGAACCTGAAGCCCTGTCTTCTGCACCAGCTTCTCAGCTACGCACTTATCTGCCAAATCATCCTGTTTTTATCCTCACTGGTGTGTGGCACAGGCAGCAATCCAAAAATTACTAACCCAGAGGTCCTGCTTCTCAGCTTTCTACCTAGCTCTCTAAAATCTCTTTTCAGGACCTCTTTGCTTTTCGTTCCTATGTCTTTGGTACCAATATGTACCAAGACACCTGGGCTGCTCTCCCTCCCTATCTAAGATCTTGTGGACGTGACCTGAGACATCCCTGACACCTACTCCAGATTGACATTCAGCTTCCCATTACCAGCTTTTCCACCTTGCACCTTCTTATCTCTTCCCTTTGTTCTTTCTCCACAGCTTTTCTGTAACTTTATCCAATTCTGAAGAAAGATGTTTAAACAGAAACATTAAATGTTTTTTATTGCATGGCTGCTGCCCAACTTACCAAGTATTTCTATGCATTGTTGGCTAGTTTGCTTCAAACGGTGTAGAACGGTGTAGAGTTAGGTAAGGGAGAAACACAAAGAGATCTAGGAGTCCTTGTTCATCAGTCACTGAAGGTGAATGAGCAAGTGCAGCAGGCAGTGAAGAAGACTAATGGAATCTTGGCCTTTATTACAAAGGGAATTGAGTACAAGAGCAAGGAAATCTTTTTGCATTTGTGTACAGTTTTGGTCTCCAGGGTTAAGGAAGGACATCCTGGCTATAGAGGAAGTGCCGCGTAGATTCTCAAGGTTAATTCCTGGGATGTTCGGACTGTCTTACGCAGAGAGGTTAGAGAGACTGGGCTTGTACACGCTGGAATTAAGGAGATTGAGAGGGGATTTGATTGCAACATATAAGATTATTAAGGGATTGGACAAGATAGAGGCAGGAAATATGTTCCAGATGCTGGGAGTCCAGTACCAGAGGGCATGGTTTGAGAATAAGGGGTAGGTCATTTAGGGCAGAGTTAAGGAAAAACTTCTTCTCCCAGAGAGTTGTGGGGGTCTGGACTGCACTGCCTCGGAAGGCAGTGGAGGCCAATTCTCTGGACGCTTTCAAGGAGGAGCTAGATAGGTATCTTATGGATAGGGGAATCAAGGGATATGGGGACAAGGCAGGAACCGGGTATTGATAGTAGATGATCAGCCATGATCTCAGAATGGCTCGAAGGGCCGAATGGTCTACTTCTGCACCTATTGTCTATAACATGTGGAGAATGGGCAAAGTAGCAGCAGATGGAATACAGTGTGCGGAAGTATATGGTTATGCACTTTGGTAAAATAAATAAAAGGATAGATCATCTAAATGGAAAGAAAATTCTAATATCTGAGGCGCAAAGGGATTTGGGAGTCATTGCGCAGGATTCCCTGAATGTTAATTTGCAGGTTGAGTTTGCGGTGAGGAAGGCAAATGCAATCTTCGCAATCATTTTGAGAGGACTAGAATACAAAAGTAAGATGTTATGTTGAGGCTTTACAAGGCACTGGTGAGGATTCTTGGAATGTTGTGAGCAGGGTTTGACTTAAACTGGAGAGAGGTCAAAGGAGGTTCATGAAAATGCTTCCAGGATTGAATGGCTCGTCATATGAAGTACATTTGATGGCTCTAGGTATGAATTCACTGGAATTCAGAATAATGAGGGGTGACCTATTTGAAATCTGTTGAATGGTGAAAGGCCTTGATAGAGTGAGTGGAGAGGATTTTTCTATGGTGGGAAAGACTAGGACCAGTGGACACAGCCTCAAAATAGAGGGACTTGCTTTTAAAATGGAGACAAGGAAGAATTTCTTTAGCCAAAGAGTAGTGAATCTATGGCATTTGTTGCCACAGGCGGCTGTGGATGGCAAGTCTTTAGATACATTTAAGACAGCAGAAGATTGGGGTTGGTTGAGAAGAAAAATGGATCAGCCATGATAAAATAGTGGAGCAGATCTGATGGGCCAAATGGCCCAAGTCTCCTTCTATATCTTATGGTCTCACGTGGTTTAATTCGCCATGATCAAAGAAGTGAGATTTTAAAATCAGAATTCATGCGTCAATAATTTGGTCACCATTTAATTCCCAGCTCCAAGTGCCCTCAACTAGTTCAGCAAGCCACCTTTTTGAAGCAGTTTTCTCTGGAGTTACTGAGTTAAGGAAGAACTTCCGAAATTTGGACCTAACGATGAAGAGACAACAGTAAAACTGTCCAAGCTAAAAAAAGTATGCCACTTTCAGAGAACCTACAGGTTCATCTTTCTAGATACTGCAGTTTGGGAAGTGATCAGAGTAACCTCAGTAAGTAACTACGAAATATTCTGTAAGTAATCACTCTGCAGTCCTAGTGCCAGTGATAGAATAAATGCAACATTTTATACGAGCTTCTTCATCCTTGAAAAGTTGAATTGAGAATATTTAATTACCATTGACTTATGCCTTATAGATAGTGGAAAGGCTTCAGGCTATCAGAAAGTAAGTCATTCATCCCCTGGAAAGCTATGATATGTAGGTGGCTACTCAAATTGAGCTACTGGTCAGTAAAGTTGATGGAAACAATGCCACTGCATTTCATAGATGGGTGCATCAGCACTCTCTTGCTGGAGAAGATTATCACCTGACAATTTTTACTATGCTTGTTATTTGCACTTGTCTGCCCTTACCCACCTGTTTCAGAGAATAACAAAATGCTGGTGGTACTTGATAAGTTGACCTGTTGAATGTTGCCGGCACTTTTCATTTCACATTTCCAGCATCTGTACTTTACGATTTTCAATTCTTGGCGGAATGTAGCTTTGGAATCAGAATCAGGTTTAATATCAATGCCATATGCTGTGAAATTTATCACATGGTCTTGCTCCATGGATTATATATTGTGAATTATTATTGTGAAAGGAAATGGAATATTGTGTAGTTGTCAGTGAACATCTCCATTTCTGTCCTTATGATGGCAGGAAGGTCATTGATCAATCAGTGGGAGATAGTCAAATCTATGATATTGCCCTGAGGAGCTGCTACAGTGCTATCTTGGGGCAGGGATAATTTGATCTCTAACATTCAAAACTATTTGTCTTTATGCAATTGCTGGAATTATGGACAGTGAAGAAAACTCTCAGAGGATAAAGCAGGATATAGACCAGTTGAAGATATGGGTAGAGAAATGGCAGAGTGAGTTTAAACTAGGCAAATATGAGTGTTGCATTCTAGGAGGACAAGTGTAAAATTAAAGTATGGAGTTAGTGGCTTGGACCCTCAGAGAGGGATCTTGATCCACAGCTCCCTGAAAGAGGCAAAACAAGCTGATGGAGCAGTAAAGAAAAGATATGCCAGGCTTGCCCTCATTGGTCAGTGAGTTGTCTGGAAGTCTTGTTACAGCTAACACACACACAGCATGTACATTGGGTCCACGTACATAACGAGTGTTTATATTACCTCCACTTGGCAGTGACTGGAAAAAGTAAGCTACTGAAATCAGCAATGAATAAAACAGTAACAAATCTGTTGCTGGATGTTACAATCATGAGTAGACTTACATGTCAGAAATTATGTAAAGCACGCAATTCCCTCTGTAGCTACTTACTACCAGACCATCCACTGTTTGATCATACTGCCCTTGCTCCACATTTGGAAGTGTTGAATTCTGCTGCCTTACCGTATTCCTCCCTCTGCGACGACCATAGTTCCTCCTCACAAGGTTCTTATAATTCTCATTTTTCTTAGTCAAGTAATAGTAGAGAACACAATCTGCAACACACTGTGGAAACAAGACATGGTTCATTAGAACAATGCTCTCCTTACAATAAAATATATATTTATTGCTTCATTTGATCTGAAATCCCAATGCAGTCAAAATAAAGCATGGACCATTAACATTAAGCAGAAAAGAAATAAAACAAAACTGTTACTTTTTGGAAGATGATGTCAAAAAAGCTTTGGGGAGCTGTTGCAGAGCATTTTATAGAGAAAGAATGTTCTAAGTGATGGAGTGAATACAAATGAAACATGCTTCTTGCACTTCTGGGAAATTATTACCCAAGTAACTGACTGCACTCTGCATTGTTAGATGGTGGAAAAGTTTGGGAAGAAAAGCAGTGTGTTACTGCAGAATACCCTGACCAGTTCCTTCCCAAATCAAGGATTTCACTGACATGGCATTCAACTGTGCTTGTCCCACCTCAGAGATCTGCCTCTCAGAATATATCTTTTATCCATCAGTTACACAGTGAAAGGTTTTCCAACATCTACACTTGCAGCAATCTGCCAATAGTAAACACCTCTTCCTCCCTACTACTTCATGATACTAAAGGAACTATTTCATCGAATCAGATACAGTATAGTTACTTAATACAGAATGGAACAGGCCTTTCAGCCCACTGCAAACATCAGGGACCCATTTTAGTTTGTCCCCCATGGTGGGCTGAAGGGACAGTTCTTGTGCTGTCTGAGTAACTGCATTATGGCCATCTGGTTTTTCCCACACCCACTCTTTCTGAATTCACAAACCATTCCCCAAAAATAAGTTGAGATACAGAATAAAATTCGCTCTAATGGCACAGAAGTTTTTCAACTTGCATTTTCTTGATCCATGTGGCTTCATATTACCATAAAATCATGACAAGGCCCATTCTGTTAAAATGCCAACCCACCTGCCCACTGTTCTATGTCGTAAGGTTGTTCAGGGAGTAAATGAAAACTGTTGGTTTTTCATATCACTTAGACCAAAAACAAAAAATAAGAGATATTGTGTTTTTCTTGCTGATGTCATTTGTTAGAACTTTGTGCGTAAACAATATACAAACACCAAGGAAAACTCAGTAAGTCAGGGATCATATTTCTTGCTGGGCACTAATGGGTCCAGAAGTGGAGCAATTCTACTCTGCTCTAGATTACCCATTCTCACAAATCTCGTTTTTCCTCCCCCAGCGTTCTGGAATGGAATTTTGGGCCCAATATAACAAATATATAACGGAGAACATTTTACATCAAAGGTACTCAGAGAGTTTGCTCACCACAGTAAGTCAAAATGTACTTCAGGCAAATTAGTTGAAGCCAAAGTAAATTAACTAGCAATTTTCAGGTTCTTTTCCAAAAACAAATGTGTAGAAAAGCTACTAACCTTTCGTTCAAGGTAAGATGCTATCAAACCAAAGTTTTTAGGGTGTTGAACAAATCTGTTGAAAGCAAAAGTTTCTTATCAACAACTTCAATAGTCAATTGAAGAACAAAAGATAAATAAAAAGTGATTTTCCTTGTGAGCCAGTATTGAAAAGAAAGAGGAGTTAGGTAATTCCTTAATTTCAAAATCTGTCCCTAAGAATCCTGCGCCCATGGTGAGCAAACTAATGGAGAGGATTCTCAGGGACAGAATTTATGAGCATTTTGGGAAGAGTGGCTGTATGAGGGGCAGAAATCACAAGCCTGGTTGAATTTTTTTGAGGAAGTGACAAAACAAATTGATGAAGGTAGAACAGTGGATGTTGCATATATGGATTTCAGTAAGGCGGTTGAAAAGGTTGCCATGGTAGGTTCATTCAGAAAGTCAAGAGGCACAAAATCCAGGGAAACTTGGCTGTGTAGATTCAGAATTAGCTTGCCCATGGAAGACAGAGGGTGGTAGTAGATGGAATGCATTCTGCCTAGAGGTCATGACTAATAGTGTTCCGCGGGGATCTGTTCTGGGACTCTCGCTTTGTGATTTTTATAAATTACTTGGAAGAGGAAGCAGTTTTGTAAATTTGCAGATGACACTGAGGTTGGTGGGGTCGTGGGTAGTGTCACAACCAGCTGTAGGATGCAGAGTTGGGCTGAGAAGTGGCAATCCAAAAACTGAACTTTGTAAAATTGAACTTGAAGGCAGAGCACAGGGTTAATGGCAGGATTCCTAGCTTTGAAGGATCAGGGGGATCTTGGGGTCCAAGTCCATAGATCCCTCAAAGTTGCCACTCCAGTTGGATTGGTTAACTAATAGAAAGCAGAGAGCTGAGCTACGTGGGTGTTTCTCTGGTTGGCAATCAGCGGTGAACAGTGTGCCACAGAGGCTGGTGCTGGGCCTGAGAGGCTGGTGCTGGGCCTGCAACTGTTCACAATATACATTAACAATCTGGAAGAGAGGATCAAGTATAGTGTATCTAAGTTTGCTGATGATACTAAATTGAGTGGAAAAGCAAATTGTGCAGAAGATACTGAGTCTGCAGAGAGATATAGATAGGTTAAGTGAGTGGGCAAAGGTCTGGCAGATGGTGTACAATGTTGTTAAATGCGAGGTCATCCACCTTGGAAGGAAAAATGAAAGAGCAGGTTATTATTCAAATGGTAAAAAAATTGGAGCATGCTACTGTGCAGGGGGACTTGGGAATGCTTGTATATGAATCACAAAAATGTGGTTTGCAGGTGCAGCAGGATATCAAGAAGACAAATGGAACGCTGGCCTTCATTGCTAGAGGATTGTATTTAAGAGCAGGGAGGTTATGCTGCAACTGTACAGGGTACTGGTAAGGCAACACCTGGAGCACTGTGTGCAGTTCTGGTCCCCTTACTTGAAGAAAGATATACTGACTTTGGAGGTGGTGCAGAGGAGGTTCACCAGGTTGATTCCAGAGATAAGAGGATTAGACTATGAGGAGAAATTGAGTCACCTGGGACTGTACTTGCTGGAATTCAGAAGAATGAGAGGAGATCTTATAGAAACATAAAATTATGAAAGGGATAGATAAGATAGAGGAAGGAAAGTTGTTTCCATTGGTAGATGAGACTAGAACTAAAGGACATAGCCTTAAGATTCAGGGGAGTAGATTTAGGACAGAGATGAGGAGGAACTGCTTTTCCCAGAGAGTAGTGAATCTGTGGAATTCTCTGCCCACTGAAGTAGTGGAGGCTACATCAATAAATATATTTAAGACAAGGTTGGATAGATTTTTGCATAGCAGGGAAATTAAGGGTTATGGGGAAAAGGTAGGTAGGTGGAGATGAGTCCATAAGCCAGATCAGCCATGATCTTATTGAATGTCGGAACAGGCTCGATGGGTCAGATGGCCTACTCCTCCTATTTCTTATGTTATGATAAGGTGATTAAGATATATGGTGTGTTAACCTTCATTAGTTGGGGGATTGAGCTCAAGTGTTGTGAGGTAACGTTGCAGCACTATAAACCCTGGTTAGATTGTTTTGTTCAGTTTTGGTTACCTCCTTATTGGATGGATGTGGAAGCTTTAGACAGGGAGCCGAGGGGAGTTACCAGGATGATGCCTGCATTGGAGAACGTGTTATGTCTCACATCAATACTGAACTTCACCCACTGCCTATAGGCTCACTTTCAAGAACTCTTCATCTCATGTGCTTGGTATTTATTGCGTATATATTTATTAGTTTTTATTCCCTTTTGTATACTGGTTGTCTGTCTTGGTTTGTACTCAGTGTGAATGTCCCCAAGAAAATTAATTTCAGTATAAATGGAGACATACAAGTACCTTGACAATAAACTTATTTTGAACTTTGAACACGTGTAAGAAAGCCACAAAGTCTTTCCAATGTCACAGTTAAGTTAATTTTAAGGGGGATTTTTATTGAGTTAAAGTGACTCAAACTTCCAGCTCTGTAAATCCTGTTAACTATGGAGATTTCTACCCAAATAACAGAAAACATAGAGCTCTACTCTTGCTTGACTTTTGACTTTATCCTCTTGTATGCAAAGCTCCAGTATTAGCAGACACAGTGCATTTGAGTCTAGACAGAAGCAGATCGGGGGAGAAAAAACACGAGTAAAAAATAAATAAAACTAACATGTTTATTAGTGAATAATGCAATCATTTAATTACTTCTCTTTGAAGATTTCTTTCTCATGGTCAGACCAGACGTTTATAAACTGTCGTTCCTTGTATACCCTCATAGGATCATCCATTACTCCATTCATGTTCAGGAATTTAACCCGGCGCTGTTCCATGTCAAACATCATTGGAGGGATGACAGACAGCTGCCTCATCTGCTTCTCATTGTTCTGCAATGAACAGGGACCACTGGATTTAGTCAAAACTCCAACTTTCTCTTTACTTTTCACATCCTCAAGACAAATAGGATCTAGCTACTCAATCACTGCTGGATTATTGTCCATCTCAGTACATAGGGATGGAGAGCAGCAAACACCTCCCCCCACCGCTCTGCTATTACTTAACAGGATCTGGCAAGAATCTACTACCAAGCTTCTGTCCTATTTCTAAATGACAAAATCACATGCAACAACATATTTGCAGAACTTGTCACTTAACCTCAAAACCATAGGCCATCAGTGAGATCTGTATTCCCTGGCACAAGTTTGGTGTACAGTGTTTTATATTGTTTATTTATTCACTATTGGGATATGGACATTGTGGCTATACAGGCATTTATTTTCAGCTTTAAATTCCCCTGAATTTAGTGGTACAAGAACCACTTTAGAGGATAGTTGCCTGCCTACCACATTGTTGTGGGTTCGGTTTAACCCGTAATCCAGATTAGAAGTGTAACACATTTCTTTTCCTACAGGTCATTAATATCAGATCATAAACAAGAAAAAGTCTGCAGATGCTGGGAATCCAAAGCAACATGCACAAAATGCTGGAAGAACTCTGCAGGCAGCATCAATGGAAATGAATTAACAGTCGATGTTTTGGGCCAAGATCCTTCTTCAGGACTGAAAAGGGGGAAGATGGCAGAATAAAACAATGGGGGAGGGGCAAGAGGATAGCTAGAACATGAACAGTGAAGCCAGGCAGGTGGGAAAGGTAAAGGGCGAGAGAAGATGGAAGGAGGGGACCCAGGGGTAAGTGATAGGCAAGAAAAGGTAAAATGCCATAGAAGAGAAGGGAAGGGCAGGAAATTCTTCTTTTACTGGAAAGAGATATTAATATTATTGCCATCAAGTTGGCAATTACCCAGATGGAATACAAGATATTGCCCCTCCACTGAGAGGATGCCATGGACCAACACGTCAGAATGGTAATCAGAATTAAAATGTTTAGCTAACCCGGAAATTCCACTTTTAGTGGATGGAGCAGATAGTGCTTAGCGAAACAGTCCCCCAATTTACGACGGGTCTCACCAATGCAAAACGGGCCACATTAGGAGCAGCAGAAACAATAGATTTGCAGGTGAAGTGCTGCCTCAGCTGGAAGGACTGTTTGGGGCCCTGAATGGGGGTGAGGGAGGATGCTTTATTTTTAAGCACTCCCAACAGTTTCAATTACACCACACAGAAACTGTTTTCTTAAATCTAGGTATTATTTACCTAAATTTAAATTTCCCAACTGCTGTGGCGGAATCCAAACTCCAGGATACCAGCTTACTAGTAGTGAGGTCCAGATAGTGTTTGTAGGAATTTTGTTTAACCGCTTTCTGGACAATAAACTGGACTGGTCAATGAACACTGAGGCTGTCTACAAGAAGGGTCAAAACAATCTCTATTTCCTGAGGAGACTGAGGTCCTTTAACATCTGTTGGAAGATGCTGAGGATGTTCTACGAGGCTGTGGGGGCCAGTGCTATCATGTTTGCTGTTACGTGCTAGGGCAGCAGGCTGAGGGTAGCAGACACCAACAGAATCAACAAACTCATTCATAAAAACAGTGATGTTGTGGGAGTGGAACTGGACTCTCTGACGGTGGTGTCTGAAAAGAGGATGCTGTCCAAGTTGCATGCCATCTTGGACAATGACTCCCATCCACTCCATAATGTACTGGTTAGGCACAGGAGTACATTCAGTCAGAGGCTCATTCCACTGAGATGTAACACCGAGCGTCATAGGAAATCATTCCTACCTGTGGCCATCAAACTTTACAACTCCTCTCAGAGTGTTAGACACTCTGAGCCAATAGGCTGGTCCTGGACTTAATTTCACTTGGCATGATTAACTTCTTATTATTTAATTATTTATGGTTTTATATTGCTATATTTCTTCACTATTCTTGGTTGGTGCGGCTGTAATGAAACCCAATTTCCCCTTGGGATCAATAAAGTATGTCTGTCTATCTGTCTGTATTCTTCCCAAGCACAATTCAAGCAATCGCTCCAAGATTACAATTGGCCAGGCAGGCAGCATCTATAAGGAGAAGCACTGTCAACATTTTGGGCCGAGACAGGATGAGTCCTGAAGAAGGGTCTTGGCCCGAAATGTCGACAGTGCTTCTCCTTATAGATACTGCCTGCCTGGCCTGCTGTGTTCCACCAGCATTTTGTGTGTTGTTGTTTGAATTTCCAGCATCTGCAGATTTCCTCGTGTTTACTCAAGATTACAATTGCCTGCTTATATCACTTAGTGAAGTTTAGAACAGGGTGAGTGATGAAAATGAATCTTATTAAAAATCCTAAACACACAGTTGAAATAGTACAGTGAAACTCTAGAAATTGAGGCTTCATAAAGCCAGATCTTATCTTTTACTATATGCAAAAGCATCTGCCCTTGTTTTGAATGAACATTCACCGAGGGAAATCAGAGACCTAATAAACCCCACTGAGGTATCAGGATTTTTCTATAAAGTGATTTGATCACTCCTAAAGTGCATCAGAACATGAACGTCAAGTGTCAACTGAGATAGAGAGAACAGAGAAATCTGGGCATTAAATCTAAAGTATCATCTTTAGTATCAAATTCAATGCTCAATTTCAGCATAAAAATTGTTACTAAGCCAAGTGGATGTCAATGACTAAGTTTGGAATCACATCAAAAGCCACAAAGTCACTAGAGTATTCATGTCTCATGCCTCAGCAATGCCATCAATAACCACCCACCTCCAGCAATCCATGAGGTAAATACTGGACAAGGTGAGGTTGTCAACTTGAATAAACAAGAATTGAGATGAATAACTTACCTCCTGTTCAGAAAGTCCATCGATGATCTCAGAAATTTCATGCTCACTCCTGGCTATAGTTGCTGGAAGACCAGCTCCTCTCTGTCCAACCCTGAGGGAAAAAATGAAATTTTTAGTCATTTCAGAAAATGAAAAAAAAACTTGATACAAAAGGATGCTTGAGCAATTTGATGCCGAAGTGTTGTCAGAGTAGCCTTGGCAATTAACTGCAGTGTATTTTGTAGGGGCTAGACATTTCAATTATTACATGCCGGTAATAGATGAAATATATATTTACCATCATAATGGGGTGCTGATAGGGCTATATTCTCTAAACCCTTCATTCACACTGAAGCTGCAGTTCTCTAGCTAAACAGAGAGTGCTATCAAGTGACAAGTCACTTGGCCTCCAACTTGCCCTTGTGATTCTGTGACTGGTTCAGTTCAACTTGTCACTCATGAAGCACCCCCCTTCCCTCTATCCCTTTAGGATGCTAGTAGCAGTGAATTGTGTGTTGGTAACATCACAGAATATCAGTATACGTGATCACACTTATTTGCTGACAAACACTGCCTGGCACTTGCGTGGGTCCTAAAAATTACCTGTCATGGTTGGCTTTAGTATTGAAATGGAACCGAACATCGCTTAATTCCAGTGAACATTCCTACCTGTAACCTATGATGGAAGGAAATCCTTAATAAAGCAGCAGAATGTGACTGTCCCTAGGACAGTGCCTTGAGAAACTTGAACAGTGATCAAGCTTCAACAACCACAACCATTACCTTTGAAAAATCAGAGGAAGGTAACTGTACCAAGGACAGTGCCCGGAGAAACTTGAATGGGAGATTAAGCTCCAACAATCACAACCCATACTTTGATAAAAAACAGTTCAAGCAAAGAGCTACATGACATAACTAGATCACGTATTTCAGGCAACACACACAAAATGTTGGTGGAACGCAGCAGGCCAGGCAGCATCTAAAGGAAGAAGCACTGTTGACGTTTCGGGCTGAGACCCTTCGTCAGGACTAACTGAAAGGAAAGATAGTAAGAGATTTGAAGGTAGGAGGGGGAGGGGAAAATGTGAAATGATAGCAGACGACCGGAGGGGGTGGGGTGGAGCTGAGAGCCAGAAAGGTGATTGGAAAAAGGGATACAGAGCTAGAGAAGGGAAAGGATCATAGGATGGGAGGCCTAGGGAGAAAGAAAGGAGGAGGGGAGCACCAGAGGGAGATGGAGAACAGGCAGAGTGATGGGCAGAGAGAGAAAGGAAAAAAAAGGGAGGGGCGAAAAAAAACAAAAGAAAACTAAATATATCAGGGATGGGGTAAGAAGAGGAGGAGGGTAGCCTTCAACCTGATGGCATGAACATTGACTCCTCTAACTTCTGTTAATGTCCCCTTCTTACCCCATCACTGATATATTTAGGTTTTTTTTTTGTTTTCTCCCCCCCCTCCCCTTTTCCCTAAAGGCCAAAATATGTAAATCAGATGCCTTCAGCTTAATATCTTGTCCTGTAACAATACCAAATAGGGTCGTCAGAGGGATAGGCTTAAAATTGACTTTAAAAATTAAGGAAAAGGTTCGTAAAACTTCCTTCCAGTATTTTTCAAGATTTGGACAAGTCCAAAACATATAAATTAATGAAGCTTATCCATTATTACGTCAGTCACAGTAGGGAGCTATACCTGAATAAAAACGAGATAGCTTATCCTTAGTCATATGGGCTCTATGTACCACCTTAAATTGTACGAGGGAATGACAAGCACATAGCGATGAAGTATAGACCAGTTTAAAAATTTCATTCCAAGTTTCCTTAGATATTGATATCTGTAAATCTTGTTCGCAGAGATTCTTAATTTTGTCTGAAGAAACATTCCTCATTTCCAATAACAAACCATAAATATTAGATATTGAACCATTATGAAAAAATGTCAAACTAAAAATTACGTCTAGTAAGTTCTTATCTGAGTTTATAGGGAATGCACATAATTGAGATCTTAAAAAATCTCTGATTTGTAATATCTAAAAAAGTGAGTTTTGGGTAAACTATATTTAGCTGACGATTGCTCAAATGAAAGAAGGTTTCCACCAACAAACAGATCCCAAAAACATTTAATACCCAACCTGTCCCATTCCTTAAAAACTAAATCAGTCATGGAGAGTTTAAAACAAAAATGAGAATAAATGGGACTTGAAAGGGAAAATCTCAATAAACCAAACTGTTATCTAAATTGTATCCAGGTCCTCAGAGTATGTTTAACTATTAAATTATCAGTTAGTTTACTTACAGATAAGGGAAATGAGGATCCAAGAAGAGAAATAGTAGAAAATTTATTAACAGAGTTAGCTTCTAAAGAAACCCATATTGGACAACCTACACGATTAATATAATATAGGCAAAATGTAAGATATCATATATTAACTGCTCAGTAATAAAACATAAAATTAGGCAAGGCTAAACCTCCAGACTTTTTAGATTTGTGAAGATGAACTTCATTTAAACGAGGACGTTTATTTTTTTGCCATATGAGGATAAAATAGAATCAAGAGAGTCAAAAAAGGTTTTAGGAATAAAAACGGGTAAAGCCTGAAAAAAAATACATAAATTTAGGTAGAATATTCATTTTAATAGAATTATTTTGTCCAAAGATATTGAAAAAGGTGACCAATTTAATACTATCCTTTTTACATGATTCAATAAAGACGTCTTTAAACAGGTGTTTGTAATTCTTAGTAAATGTTACACCCAAATAAGTAAATTGATTCCTTACAGCTTTAAAAGGGAGATTAGTATTAATTGATACCAAATTATTTAAAGGAAATAATTCACTCTTATGTAGGCTCAATTTATATCCTGAAAACTGGCTAAAACGGGAGAGTAAAGAAGTATGCAAGGTAACAAGGTTTCAACATTAGAGATAAACAGCAATATATCATGAGCGTAAAGTGACATTTTGTGAATAATACCTCTCCTTAAAATACCACAGATATCATTAGATTCTCAAAAAGCAATGACAAGGGGTTCTAAAGCCAGATCAAAAAGCAAAGGGCTCAACGGACAGCCTTGTCTAATTCCACGATGAAGTTTAAATGGTTTGGAATTTTGAAATTTAGTAACAACCCAGGCAGAAGGAGATAGATAAAGTAATTTAATCCATTGAATAAAATCTGGTCCAAAATTAAATTTTTCTAAGGTTTTTAAACAAATAATTCCATTAAACCCGATCAAAGGCCTTCTCAGCATCTAAGGAGATCACACATACCGATATCTCCTGGGAAGTAGAGTAAATAACATTTAATACACAGCATATATTAAAATGGGAATGTCGGTTTTTAATAAATCCAGTCTGATCATCAGAAATAATAGAAGATAGATTATTTTCAATCCTACGAGCCAGAACTTTAGAAAGGATTTTAATATCAACATTGAGCAATGAAATTGGTCTATATGAAGAACATTCAGTTGGGTCCTTGTTCTTCTTTAGGATAAGCGAAATAGAGGCTTCATAGAAAGATTGAGGCAAGCTACCCAATTTGAAAGAATCCAAAAAGACTAAGTGTAACTGCGGTATAATTAATAAAGAAAAAGCCATAAAATTCCCCAGAAAATCCATCAGGACTCGGAGCCTTCCCCGAGTGTAATGAACATACAGCCTCAGCAATTTCCTCGTAAGAAATGGGTTGATCCATCTATTTACAATTGTCTGCAGGGAGTGCCGGGATATTTAATTGATCTAGAAAATAATTAATTACAGTATTATCTGTAATCAGAACTATAAAGTTTAGAATAGAATTCTCTAAAGGTATCATTTATTTCAGAGCGATCAGTCGTCCTATCACCATTAGTTTTGCAAATTACTTTAATTTGTCGTTTAACTACAGAAGTTTTTAACTGGTTGGCCAATACTTTGCCTGATTTATCTCTGTGAATGTAAAATTGAGTTTTATCTTTAAGAAGTTGAGTTTCAATTGGATATGTGAACAGAAGATCATATTCAGTTTTAACTTCAACACGTCTTTCATATAAAACAGGATCTGGAGCTAGATTGTTTCAATTGATTGGTTAATTCAATTCTTTCTTTATTAGCTTTATTCTTAACACTCGCAGTATAAGAAATAATTTGTCCTCTAGTATAGGCCTTGAAAGTATCCCATACAGTAAAATTAGGTCTCTTCCTTTTTATTCTCTTCAAAAAAACAAAGTAATATGCCTCTCTATAAATTTTTAAAATTCCTTATCAGATAACAAAGTTGTATTAAAATGCCAAATTCTGTTTGTTTGAGGAAGACCAGGGAGATTTAAAGATAGAAATACAGGAGCATGTTCTGAAACTGCAATCACTTTATATTCACAGGAATGAACTGATGAAATCATTTGACTATCAATAAAAAAAAATTAATCCTGGAATATGTATGATGAACATGGGAAAAACGAGTACCCCCTATCTAAAGGATGTAAGAAACGCCAAATATCAACAATACATTTCAATAAAAAAGATTGAATAAACAAAGTTGATTTATTAAGAGACACTGGTTTAGAAGATGATTGGTCTAAATTTGGGTCTAGCCAGCAGTTAAAATCTCCTCCCATCACCAAAGAATAAAGACTCAGATCTGGTAGAAATGAAAAAAAAACACTCAAAGAATCCTGGATCACCTACATTGGAGGCATACACATTGGCAAATACTATTAATTTATTATCTAGTTTCCCTGAAACTATAACAAAATGTCCATTAGTATCAGACACTACTTTACGTTGGACAAAGGAAAGTGTATTATCTATAAGAGTCGAGACTCCTCTAGATTTGGCCTGAAAAGACAAATGAAAACAAAGTCCATTCCAACAGTTAAAAAAACGTAGACTGTCACATTTGCGTATGTGAGTTTCTTGTAAAAAAAATAGGGACCTTAAATTTCCTAATATAAGCAAAAATATTATTACATTTCACAGGGTGATTTAACCTTTTCACATTAAAACTGAGTAAATTAACAGTTTGGCTCATTTTTAGAATAATTTAAAGGAAGGTTAAAATGCAAGTTAAAACCAATCCATAAAACTTGAGAAATGGTAACCAAGCAACAAGTTGGCTAAAAAAAAATTTGAAAACAGCTTCTAAGAAAAACAAACATCCCCCCACCCACCTCCCAAAGAAAGAAAACCGACCAATAGAAAGCCGGCATCTACAACTACGGAAAACCCCCCAAGAACCTTGGTTCTCGCTCCAATTAGTTTCAGGTTGTTTATATTCCAACCTAGACTAAACAATATCCAAACAAGAAATTCAATTCTTGTATATCAAAATTACAGTATTAAAAAAATTACAAAAGGAAATTAGTTACAAAGGTTTACCAAAAGTAAAAGATACCATTATTCATACAGAAAGACATTACACATATAATCTTATATCTTCATGAAAAAGCAGGCTAAGCAGTTAGCTTTCAAATTAAAAAAAATCTTTATGCTTCAACATTCAAATGAAAACTTTCGAAGGGTCCATCTTCAATGAGACTCTCAGTCAAACTTGGTAGCCAAGGGACGGGTTAAACCTTGATAGAAAAATTCCAACAAAGCTTGTTTAAACTTAGCACATTCCTGCATACCTCAAGCAAACAGTCTTCAAGAATCTTAATAATCCACCCTATAATGAATCATGCTTCGACGCAATTTGCAAATTAAAAGTTTCTGATTTAATCTTGTGTTTTCATGTGAGGACAAACTAAGCAGCTAGCCTTCAGATTTTAAAAAGCTTTGTGCTTCAGCAGTCAAATGAAACCATTCAAAAGTTCCGTTTTTAAGTGTGCTTCTGAGACGAGATGGATAGCGAAGGAAGGGTTTAAAACCTTTGTTAAAAAAACTTGGACATAACTTCTTTGAACTTCCTATGTTCCTGCATAACCTCAGGCAGGTAATCTTCAACAATTCTAATCTTGCTGCCAGGATAATCAATCATGCCTCTTCGACAAGACTCACAGATTAACAGTTCCTTTGTTTTAAATTCATGAAAACAAATTAGTACGGATCTTGGTCTATCTCTGTTAGGAGATCTAAACACGGGGGAACTGTGAGCTTAATTAATCATAGGAAAAGATACCAAAATTTCTGGAAATAATTCTTGCAGAAAGTTTGCAAAGAATTCCAAAGGATGATTACCTTCAGTTAATTCTTCGAGACCCAGAACCCATGGGTTGTTCCTTCTAGTTCTATTTTCTGCTGATAATCTTTTGTCTTAACTTTTCATTCGACTTCAATTGCTTTTCACAAAGCTTTTGCAGTTTATTCACTTCCGTTTCCAGAGATGACAACATTGCTTCATTAAATTTTTTATGTCTATCATGTTCATTAAGAGTTTGCTGAATATAATCCAATTTACCATCTATTTGTTTAAATTCAGAGCTGAATTGTTGAAACTTCTCAGAGGCTTCTCGTGTATGACTTTGCAAGTCCATAATAGAACCCAAAGAAGCAAGAGGATCATCCTTTAGTACCTCTGCCACCCCTTGATGTAGCCATAATGAAAAAATATCACACTTAAAAAGAAGGTTTCAAGATAGGTTGGAAATAGTAAGATAATTAGAGTTGGAGCAACGGGAGCCATCAGCCACTACCAGGAAATCTCCACTACGCTTTTAAATCATGCTAATACCCCTGCCTCAACTGCTATCTCGGTTAGCTGATTCTGAATACACACCACTCATTGCATGAAAAAGATGCCCCTGATGTTGTTTACAAATCTCTCAGCTCTGATTTTAAACCTATGCCCTCGTGTTGTAGCATCCTCTCCTTGGGGAAAAAAAATGGTGCGTTTTTTTGTCTACACTCCTTATGATCTTAAAACTCTTCCATCAGATTGTCCTTTAATCTCATACAGTGAATAAAATCTTTTAATACAATCGCTCATTGTAACTACAGAAAATGATCTTGGCGATTGTAGGGATGACTTACTGCGGACTAAAAAGCTTGAGCATGTAGATGTTAAGAAAGAGGATGTGCTGGAGCTTTTGGAAAGCATCAAGTTGGATAAGTCACTGGGACTTGACGAGATGTACCCCAGGCTACTGTGAGAGGCGAGGGAGGAGATTGCTGAGCCTCTGGCGATGATCTTTGCATCATCAATGGGGACAAGAGAGGTTCCAGAGAATTGGAGGGTTGTGAATGTTGTTCCATTATTCAAGAAAGGGAGTAGAGATAACACAGGAAATTATAACCTAGTGAGCCTTACTTCAGTGGTTGGTAAGTTGATGGAGAAGATCCTGTGAGGCAGGATTTATGAACTTTTGGAGAGGCATAGTATGATGATGAATAGTCAGCATGGCTTTGTGAAAGGTAGGTCATGCCTTACCAGCCTGATTCAATTTTTTGAGGATGTGACTAAACACATTTATGATGGTAGAGCAGTAGATGTAGTGTATATGGATTTCAGCAAGGCATTTGACAAGGTACCCCATGCAAGGCTTATTGAGAAAATAAGGAAGCATGGGATCAAAGGGGACGTTGCTTTGTGGATCCAGAACTGGCTTGCCTACAGAAGTCAAAGAGACATATTCTGCATGGAGGTCGGTCACCAGTGGTGTTCCTCAGGGAACTGTTCTGGGGCCCCAACTTTTTGTGATTTTTATAAATGATCTGGATGAGGAAGTGGAGGGATGGGCTAGTAAATTTGCTGATGACACTAAGTTTGGGGGTGTTGTGGATAGAGTTGTTGGAAAAAAGAGAGAGAGACATACCGCTTCTTCCTCTTCCAACGATTCTGAGTGAGGCACAGAGAGATCTGTATTTACTGACAATTAGCTTTATTGTTCAAACTAACAAGTATGTGAATTCATATACTAAATACCTTGTGCGCACACCTGCTAAGTATCCCTGACTCTCCTAGATAGTCAAAGAATAGCAAAGATATTACCCGGGCGAAGGAATTTATGCTGATCAGGCGTTCCTTGTGGTCCTGATTCACTCTCCACGTGCTTCACACAGGGTTCTTCCCGCTTGTATCTGCGATGGCTATTCTTCAAAGTTACCGCCACCAGCACCCACAAAGCATCCACTTTTATATCCATTTCTTATCAATTCAAATGTCGCATTCCCATGTCACTGGACGCAGGTCAGGTGTCTGGCCTTTAACACCTGGTCATTGGCTCCAGTCCAAGCCAGCATCCACCTATTGTCCTCTTCCCATTAAGGGACAGTTGAGGACTCATGGCTCTTTGTTCTCAGTCAGCAATGAGCTCGAATCACCTCAGGCATTCACAATCCTGCATGTTATAGCCAACTGAAGAACACCTCACAAATAACTCCTTATTTGGAAATGACCTCCAGTCCAGCAGATTACCTGAAGAGTCTTTGTGCCTTCTTTAAAACACTAATCAAGCCCAGCATGTCAAGCTCACAAAATGAAGAAGAGTGTCTTCACAAAATGGCAGCCTCCATCCCCTAAGCACACGGCAAGAACAAAGACTGCTTCCACTGTCCTTGATTCATTTGAATTCACTGATTTGAAGATTGTCATTCTTTCTGGCCAACAGCGTGGAGGGTTGTCAGAGCGGGACATTGATAGGATGCAAAACTGGGCTGAGAAGTGGCAGATGAGTTCAACCCAGATAAGTGTGAGGTGGTTCATTTTGGTAGGTCAAATATGATGGCAGAACATAGTATTAATGGTAAGACTCTTGACAGTGTGGAGGATCAGAGGGATCTTGGGGTCCAAGTCCATAGGACGCTCAAAGCAGCTGCGCAGGTTGACTCTGTGGTTAAGGCGGCATGCGATGCATTGGCCTTCATCAGTCGTGGGATTGAGTTTAGGAGCCAAGAGGTAATGTTGCAGCTATATAGGACCCTCGTCAGATCCCAAATGCAGTACTGTGCTCAGTTCTGGTCCCCTTACTACTAGAAGGATGTAGAAACCATAGAAAGGGTGCAGTGGAGATTTACAAGGATGTTGCCTGGATTGGGGAGCATGCCTTATGAAATAGGTTGAGTGAACTTGGCCTTTTAACAATCACAGCACGGAAACAGGCCATCTTAGCCCTCCTAGTCCGTGCCGAACCCTTAATCTCACCTAGTCCCACCTACCCGCACTCAGCCCATAACCCTCCACTCCTTTCCTGTCCATATACCTATCCAATTTTACCTTAAATGACACAACTGAACTAGCCTCTACTACTTCTACAGGAAGCTCATTCCACACAGACAGGGAGCTCATTCCACACATTTGCCTCGGAGCGACAGAGGATAAGAGGTGACCTGATAGAAGTGTATAAGATGATGAGAGGCATTGATCATGTGGATAGTCAGAGGCTTTTTTCCAGGGCTGAAATGGCTAGCATGAGAGGGCACAGTTTTAAGGTGCTTGGAAGTAGGTTCAGAGGAGATGTCAGGGTTAAGTGTTTTTTTCTTTTTTTATGCAGAGAGTGGTGAGTGTGTGGAAAGGGCTGCTGGCGACGGTGGTGCAGGCGGATATGATAGGGCCTTTTGAGAGACTCCTGGACAGGTACATGGAGCTCAGAAAATTAGAGGGCTAAGGGTAACCATAGGTAATTTCTAAGGTAAGAACATGTCCGGTACCACTTTGTGGGCCAAAGGGCCTGTATTGTGCTGTAGGTTTTCTATGTTTTTAACTTAACAAGCCAGGCAGCATCAATGGAGAAAAGTACAGTCAACATTTCAGGGCCAAAACCCTTCAGCAGGATTGGAGAAAAAAAATGCTGAGCAGATTTAAAAGGTGGGGGGGGGGGGGGGAAGAGGGGATAAACACCAGGAGATGGGTGAAACCTGATGGGGGTGGGATAAGTAAAGAGCTGGAATGTTGATTGGTGAAAGACAGAAGGTTATGGAAGAAAGAAAAAGGTGGAGGATCACCATAGGGAGGCGATAGACGGGCAAGGAAATAAGGTGAGAGCAGGAAGAGAAGATAGGAAATGGTGGGGGGGGGGGGGGGGAAGAATACCTAAAGTTTAAGAAATCGATTATCATGCCATCAGGTTGGAGACTACCCTAACGGAATATAAGGTGGTGTTCCTCCAACCTAAGTGTGGCCTCATCACAACAGTGGAGGAGGCCATAGGTGGACATAACGAAATGGGAATCGGAAGTGCAATTAAAATGGGTGGCCACTGGGAGATCACGCTTGTTCTGGCAGATGGAGCGTAGATGCTCAGCTAAGTTGTCCCAATCTGTGTTGGGTTTTACCCATATACAGGAAGCCATACTATGAGCATCAAACACAGTAAAAGATCCTAACAGCCTCATCTGGAAGGGCCCTGTGAAGGAAGTGTGAATGTTTAGGACTGTGAGGGAGGTGGTGTAGGGGCAGGTCCACTTGCAAGGATAAGGGGCAGGAGAGAGATCAGTGGAGAGGGATGACAATAGTAACAAACAAAACCAATGAATGACTGCCCAACTAAAACATTCAACCGGAGTGAAGACGGCAAAAAATTGTGCAAATACAAAAAGAAACAACAATATAAATAATTAAGCAATAAATGTGGAGAACATGAGATGCAGTCCTTGAAAATGAGTCCATAGCTTGTGGGAACATTTCAAAGATGAGGCAAGTGAAGTTACCTCCTTTTGTTCAAGAGTCTGAGGGCCAAGGGGCAATAACTATTCCTGAACCTAGTGATGCAATTCCTGGGTGGTGGGGGCCCATAATGATGGATACTGCTTTCCTGCAACAGTGTTTCACTAAGATGTGCTCATTTACCTTAGATGTGCTCACTGTTCTCCACTACACAATCAAGATTTGAACAGCTCAGACTCAGCAGAAAGCAGCTGATTGGGCAATTGAGGTCAGGTGACCAAGCAACTTGAAAGCTCAAACAAATAAATAGAGGGGTAGCTCAAGCAGAGCAGCCTGTGGAAAGCGGCCAGTGAGTGAGTGGGCCGGTGAAGGAGTGGAGATTTGAGGCTTTGACTCGAGAGGCTTCAACGAGAAGAGGCGGAGGATGAGTTTGTTCCCAGTTAGTCTTTGCAATGCCTCCTGAGATGGTGATGTGCCTCTCCTGTGAGATGTGGCAGTCTTGGGGGAACTCCCCTCTCCCGCAGAGTCACATCTGCCAGAAGTGCATGCGGGTGGGCGATCTGGAAGACCGTGTCAGGAATCGGGAGCAGCAGCTGGATGACCTTCAACTCATAAGGGAGAATGAGGCAGTCATAGATGAGAGGTACAGGGAGGCAGTCACACCTAGGCTGCAGGAAGCAGGTCGATAGGTGACAGTCCGAGGGGGAAAAGTGAAGGAGAGTAAACAGGTGGTGCAGAGAACACCTGTAGCCATTCCCCTGAATAATAAGTTTACTGTTCGGGATGCTGTTGGCGAGGATGACCTACCAGGTGTGAGCCACGGTGGCAGGGCCTCTGGCACTGAGTCTGACCCTGTGGTGCAGAAGGATGGGACGGAGAAGAGGAGAGCTGTCGTCATTGGAGACTCTATAGTCAGGGGAGCAGACAGGAGATTTTGAGGACGTGAGAAGGACACCAGCATGGTTTGTTGCCTCCCGGGTGCCAGGGTCCGGGATGTCTCTGACCAGGTGCATGACATACCGTTACAAGAAGGAAAGCAACCGGAAGTCGTGATACATGTTGGGACCAACGACATAGGCAGGACGAGGGATGAGGTCCTGAAGTGTGAGTTTCGGGAACTAGGCAGAAGGCTGAAGAACAGCACCTCAAGGGTGGCATTCTCAGGATTGCTGCCTGTACTATGTGATAGTGATGGTAAGAATTGGAGGAGATGGCAGTTGAATGCGTGGCCGAGGAGTTAGTGCAGGGCGTAGGGTTTTAGATTTTTGGATCATTGGGATCTCTTCCAGGGAAGGTGGGACCTGTACAGATTGGATGGGTTGCACCTGAACTCGAGGGGGAGCAATATCCTTGCAGGTAGGTTTGCTAGCATGGTTCAGGAGGGTTTAAACTAATTTGCAAGAGGGATGGGACACAGAGCAATAGAGCAGTGAAAGAAGTGCATGGAGTAAAGCCAGATGTAACATATAGAGAGGCTTTGATGAAAAAGAAGCAGAATAAAGGGTGTAAAGTTAGTAAGGTAGAAGGGCTAAAGTGTGTGTTCTTAAATGCAAGAAGCATCAGGAACAAAGGTGATGAACTGAGAGCTTGGATACATACATGGTATTATGATGTAGTGGCCATTACAGAGACTTGGCTGGCACCAGGGCAGGAATGGATTCTTAATATTCCTGGATTTCAATGCTTTAAAAGGGATAGAGAGGGGGGAAAAGGGGAGGAGGGGTGGCATTACTAATCAGGGAAACTATTACAGCTGCAGAAAGGGTGGATAATGTAGCAGGATCCTCTTTTGAGTCAGTATGGGTGGAAGTCAGGAACAGGAAGGGAGCAGTTACTCTACCGGGGGTATTCTATAGGCCCCCTGGTAGCAGCAGAGATACCGAGGAGCAGATTGGGAGGCAGAATTTGGAAAGGTGCAAAAATAACAGGGTTGTTATCATGGGTGACTTTAACTTCCCTAACATTGATTGCACCATCTAAACCCTTGGAACTAAACAAGTGCCAGAGTTTGTTAAGTGTGTCCAGGATGGATTCCTGTCACAGTATGTTGACAGGCCGACTAGGGGGAATGCCATACTAGATCTAGTATTAGGTAATGAACTGGGTCAGGTCACAGATCTGTCAGTGGGTGAGCATCTGGGGGACAGTGATCACCGCTCCCTGATCTTGAGCATTATCATGGAAAAGGACAGAATCAGAGAGGACAGGAATATTTTTGATTGGGGAAGGGCAAATTATGAGGCTGTAAGGCTGGAACTTGCGGGTGTGAACTGGGATGATGCTTTTGCAGGGAAATGTACTATGGACATGTGGTTGATGTTTAAGGATCTTTTGCAGGATGTTAGGGATAAATTTGTCCCGGTGAGGAAGATAAGGAATGGTAGGATGAAGGAACCATGGGTGACAAGTGAAGTGGAAAATCTAGTCAGGTGGAAGAAGGCAGCATACATGAGGTTTAAGAAGCAAGGATCAGATGGCTCTATTGAGGAATATAAGGTAGCAAGAAAGGAGCTTAAGAAGGGGCTGAGAAGAGCAAGAAGGGGGCATGAGAAGGCCTTGGCGAGTAGGGTAAAGGAAAACCCCAAGGCATTCTTCAATTATGTGAAGAACAAAAGGATGACAGGAATAAAGGTAGGACCGATTAGAGATATAAGTGGGAAGATGTGCCTGGAGGCTGTGGAAGTGAATGAGGTCCTCAATGAATACTTCTCTTCTGTATTCACCAATGACAGGGAACTTGATGACGGTGAGGACAATATGAGTGAGGTTGATGTTCTGGAGCATGTTGATATTAAGGGAGAGGAGGTGTTGGAGTTGTTAAAATATGTTAGGACGGATAAGTCCCCGGGGCCTGATGGAATATTCCCCAGGCTGCTTCACGAGGCAAGGGAAGAGATTGCTGAGCCTCTGGCTAGGATCTTTATGTCCTCGTTGTCCACGGGAATGGTACCAGAGGATTGGAGGGAGGCGAATGTTGTCCCCTTGTTCAAAAAAGGTAGTAGGGATAGTCCGGGTAATTATAGACCAGTGAGCCTTATGTCTGAGGTGGGAAAGCTGTTGGAAAAGATTCTTAGAGATAGGATCTATGGGTATTTAGAGAATCATGGTCTGATCAGGGACAGTCAGCATGGCTTTGTGAAGGGCAGATCGTGTCTAACAAGCCTGATAGAGTTCTTTGAGGAGGTGACCAGGCATATAGATGAGGGTAGTGTAGTGGATATGATCTACATGGATTTTAGTAAGGCATTTGACAAGGTTCCACACGGTAGGCTTAATCAGAAAGTCAGAAGGCATGGGATCCAGGGAAGTTTGGCCAGATGGATTCAGAATTGGCTTGCCTGCAGAAAGTAGAGGGTCGTGGTGGAGGGAGTACATTCAGATTGGAGGGTTGTGACTAGTGGTGTCCCACAAGGATCTGTTCTGGGACCTCTACTTTTTGTGATTTTTATTAACGACCTGGATGTGGTGGCAGAAGGCTGGGCTGGCAAGTTTGCAGATGACACAAAGGTTGGTGGCGTTGTAGATAGTGTAGGGGATTGTCGAAGATTGCTGAGAGACATTGATAGGATGCAGAAGTGGGCTGAGCAGTGGCAGATGGAGTTCGACCCAGAGAAGTGTGAGGTGGTACACTTTGGAAGGACAAACTCCAAGGCAGAGTACAACGTAACTGGCAGGATAATTGGTAGTGTGGAGGAGCAGAGGGATCTGGGGGTACATGTCCACAGATCCCTGAAAGTTGCCTCACAGTTAGATAGGGTAGTTAAGGAAGATTATGGGGTGTTAGCTTTCATAAGTCAAGGGATAGAGTTTAAGAGACGCGATATAATGATGCAGCTCTAGAAAACTCTGGTTACGCCACACTTGGGAGTACTGTGTCCAGTTCTGGTGGCCTCACTATAGGAAGGATGTGGAAGCACTGGGAAGGATACAGAGGAGATTTACCAGGATGCTGCTTGGTTTAGAGAGTATGCATTATGATCAGAGATTAACTGAGCTAGGGCTTTGCTCTTTGGAGAGAAGGAGGATAAGAGGAGACATGAGAGAGGTGTACAAGATATTAAGAGGAATAGACAGAGTGTACATCCAGTGCCTCTTCCCCAGGGCAACACTGCTCAGTACAAGAGGACATGGCTTTAAGAGGAGGGAAGTTCAAGGGGGATATTAGAGGAAGGTTTTTCACTCAGAGAGTGGTTGGTGCGTGGAATGCACTGCTTGAGTCAGTGGTGGAGGCAGACACACTAGTGAAGTTTACGAGACTACTAGGTAGGTATATGGAGGAATTTAAGGTGGGGGGTTATATGTGAGGCAGGGTTTGAGGGTCAGCACAACATTGTGGGCCGAAGGGTCTGTAATGTGCTGTACTATTCTATGTTCTATTTTCTACACATTTGTAGAAGTTTGTCAAGAATTTTAGATGTCATGCTAAATCTCACAACTCCAAAGGAAGCAGAGGTGCTGCAGTGCTTTCTTCATAATTGCACCTCTTCCTGGACCGATCCTCTGATGAGGTGTGGCTCATGGACCTCTGGTTTTCTTCTCCTGATGTCTATAATCAGTTCCTTGGTCTTGAATGAGAAGTTTTTATTATGGCACCAGTCAGCCAAATTTTCAATCTCCCTCTTGTATGCTGATTCATCACCACCTTTGATTCAGGGCACAACAGTGGCGTCATCAGCAAACAAATATGGCATTGGAGCTGTGCTTAGTCACACAGTCATAAGTGTAAAGTGAGTAGAGCAGTGGTCTAAGTACACAGCCTTGTGGTGGCACCTGTGCGAATGGAGATCATGGAAATGTTGTTGCCAATCCGAGATGACTAGGTTCTACAAGTGAGCAAATCCAGGATCCAAAAGCACAATGAGGTATTGAGGCCAAGGTTATGGAGCTTATTGATTAACTTTGAGGGGATGGTGGTATTGTATGCTGAGCTGTAGCTGATAACGAGCATATTGATGTATGCATCTTTGCTGTCCAGATATACCAGAGTTGAGTGATGAGCCAATGAGTGGCATTTGCAGTGGACCTGTTTGCTCCGGTTGGCAAATTGGAATGGAGCTACGTCACTTCTGAGGCAGGAGTTGATAGATTTTAATCACCAATCTCTCAAAGCACATCATCACTATGAATGCTCTCGGGTCTTCAATTTTTTTTTCAGAGACTGTACACTTGCCAGCAGAATAGTTGGGAGTAGAATTCAATTGTACCTGTAGACCAGTGTGGTGGCCCCACTTCCATTTTCTTAAAAGGAAATGAACTGCACTTCACCCCAAGTCTAGCATCCAAGGCTTGTCAATTTTGAGTATCAATAGAATTTTTAAATATCTTAAAACTATGTTGCTTACTGAAGTACCCATGGCTGTGATTGGATTACAGCAGTAATAGTCCTAAATGGAAATATCTAATGATTCCCATCTGATTTGCAAGCAAAAAATCACCCACCGCTATGTGAAAAGAATTTGCCCAACACGTCTCCCTTGAACATCCCTTCTCACTGTAAATGCATGCCCTCTAGCAAAAGCATAAATTTCTATTAAGTCTCCACTTGGTGTCTGCTGCACCAGAGAAAACAAACCACATCTAGCCAACTTCTCCTTATAGCTCATGCCCTCTAATCCAGGCACCATCCTGGTAAACCTCTTCTGCATCTCTCCAAAGCCTCGGCATTCTTCCTATAATGGGGAAAGCAATGTAGTGGAGTGGCAAAAAAGAATTAAGGAAATTTAGAGTTAAATAGATTGTTAAAACTAGTAGACACAAACTTAGGGCAACGCATAAGGAGTAAGCGATTTGGGGAGGATATAAAGGGGATATTATTCATCCAGACGGTACCTAGACCAAAGTTGTCTACAACAGCAGAATCACTGATAGTATTTAAAAAGCGTCTGGATAAACACTTGAATCACATGGGGCAAAGAAGGTGGACCAAATGCTGGAATATGGGATCAATACAGATGGGTGTCCACTGATCAGCTTGGATATGGTAGGTCCAATGGCCTGTTTCCGACCTGTATGAATTCAGTTCAGCAAAATATTTGACAGATTTACCACAGTGCAATGTAGGCAACAGTACCTGATATACTCTTAGGCAACAAATAGGCACTTAAATGGCTTCAGCATCAAAGCAGTTACACTGGAAGACTTTTGTCCATTGTTTTGTAATTGGTTTAAGGATAGGCGAAAGACCAAGAGGGAGTATTATTCTGATTTTTCCTTTTGCAAGAGGAGTTGAAGTAATGGTCATTACCTTTGAAAACGCTCCTGCTGCTCCCGCTGCTTGCGAATTTCTGGAAATTGCTTCTCATAATATTCCCTGGTCTTACTCTCCTTTGCCTTCCTCCGAGGGTTATTTTCTATCCTTTCCACCTTTTTTTCCCAAACCTCCATGAGCTGGTCATAGCGCTGACAGATCTTTTGTTCCTGTAAAGCATTCAGCATACTAGGAGAATTAAGCAAAACTTGATGTGCATCAACTATGCTCCTAAAAAGGAAGATGGGCTGAAAGCTAAACGTGGGCTCACGTATCAATGTTCCTGTGTGAAAGTAGGTAGAGTCATTCCCCAAGAGACTGACCACGCAAGGACAAAAATATGACCAATAGCTCAATGTAAATTTACAATTAAGCCACTGAACATAACAGAAAGCAAATACTAAGATACTGAATTGTAACTGATTAGGGTTTGGTAATATTTTGAGGCCAAGTTGCCATGGTGCACAGGAGGCACCTTTCCCATCATCTCTGGGGAGAAAACTTTCCAGGATTGTAAATACTGCAATGAATTCAAACACCTCAATTATGCAACCGAGTGGTTACACTGACACTGCTGTTGTGTCAGTTCAATCTCAATTACCTTGTAAACAATATTAAACACATGGCTATGCCAATAATTTGAGAGGGAGGTGGATTATCACTTCTGCGCATACAGCCACATAAACTAACTTATTCCAAACCTCCTCCTCCTACTGCTGCTTCAGGTTCCAAACTTTACATCTGACCTTTAAATTTTCTTCATTATGTCACCATTTACATTTAAACTTATACATTTTTCATAGTAGAATGTACCACTTACAAGCATGATTTACATTTAAATTTGAACAGTTTTTGTAGTAGAACATACCCTCTGTTTACGAGCATGATTTCTCCGCTTGAAAAAGAGGATCAGTTTTTTCCTCATTACTTGGTTCCTACAATATAAACAATACACAAGATGAAAGCGGAAGAGTGAAAGAGGAGTAGTGAATGCTTTTAAGTGGCTGGGCTTCTAAAACCTTTTGTGAGGATGGGTGGGGAGGGGGACAAAAGGGATATTTGGACAGTACAAGGCAAATAGATTGCCTTAGGTATTCCACACTTCTGTTGTTGCAGATTTTTTTTTGCATTTATCACTGAGGAAAAATAATAAAACGAAGTACAAGAAATTGAACAAAGAATCTGCCTTCCAGAACATGCTTGACTCTTTCTATATCATAGGAAGTTTCTTTCCTGTTCAGAATGCATTTTGCATCACAATTAACATTTCTACAATTGCTGCTAGCCAAGTTAACAATGGACAGTATCAACTTAAATCAGAGACATCACCTTAAACCTGCCCAGGTCAGTGACCTGGTCCTTCTGCCCTCATTGCTCTTAGATTATCTTCCTCAATGTATACTTTACCTTCTTCCTTGCCCAATATATCCCTCCTTTCTTTCCCCCCAGTCACCAGATAGCTACAGACCTAGCCACATTCCTGAACCCAGAGTCCAGCTCTGGTTCATCTGTCCCACTCCATCTGCACACAGACCCCATGAATCTGACCACCAGCTCACCCACATTTCCCACCCTCAGTTCCAGCCACATCTGTGTGTACATGTTAAAGATCAAGACTCAAGCCAAGCACAAAGTTAATCCTCCAGTAGGCAACAGCAATACCTGCTTTCCTGTATAATTCTGAAATCTGTACTACCTACAATACACATCTGAAAGAACAGGAAAAGATGGTGTATCCAAAAATTCTTTTCAGCTCTTCCCATTTTCCCTCTTATTGCTGGAAAATGAAAATGGCACAAATACTTGGCTGGTCAGTCAGAAAAAAGAAAGAGCTAACATTTTCAATTTCAGAACCAAGAAACCACATCAGAATGGGGAAGGAGAAAACAAAATATGGGTAGCAGAAAAGGTGGGGAAGGGAATGGACAGAACAAAGGGAAGATTGCTTCATACATTCCATACACTAGCTTGTTTTATCCCTCTCCTCTCTGATGAAGGATCCTGGTCCCAAAATGTCAACTTTCTTTTCAAAGAACTTGCCTGACCTGTAAAGTGTTTCCAGCATTTTCTAATTTTACTTCTGCTATTTTCATGAGTGAAATAAGGTTATAGAGAAATTACATCCAATAATCTCTCTTCTATTCTGAAGCTAACAGAAAGTC
Organism: Hypanus sabinus; assembly: GCF_030144855.1. NCBI lineage: Eukaryota > Metazoa > Chordata > Chondrichthyes > Myliobatiformes > Dasyatidae > Hypanus > Hypanus sabinus. The sequence continues at coordinate 182,024,349 of NC_082711.1, forward strand.
CAGCAATGACCTCAACCAGTGGTCATTATGATGCTCCTTTTCCTAATGCTCAAAATCCATGAATTAAAAATGAATATGGGATAGAGTCCAACACAATATGAATACAAGTCTGCTTTTACAATTCCTTGCCTCCTACAAAATGCTTATTAAGTTTGCAGATAACACAAATATTAGTGAACTCCTTGACAGGGAACAAGGTGATGCAATGCTAAACTGGTGTTCCTATGATCCTTACCATTTATTCTATATATCCCATCAGATTTGACTTCTCAAGTTTCATTACAACATTGTCCATATTAAATTCTATCACCACTGTGCCCAGTATTTCAGCTGATCTGTATCCCAGAGTACAACCAGTATAGCAGATAAATTTAATGCTTTGAATAACATGAAGATTTATGATGTTGTGCAGTCACTGAGACTGACAACTCAGTATCCAAGGGATACAATTTTCAGGTAAAACAGGAGATAGTTAAATGGGATAATGTATTGCACCGTTAGTCAAAAGGTGCATTACTTCATTATTGAGAGAAGATATCTACAAGGCTTCTCGAATGATGCTATATGTTAATGATTAAAAACAAAATGGGTGTCATCACAGACCTTCCTAGACTTGGCAGGAAATGGATGAACAGATATGTTGGCAGATATCAGTGAGGCACAGTAAAAGTGGAGTTATACTGGGGAATTCAAATGTCTTGAATATTAACTGGTTGGCTCCATTGTGAGTAAGGTCTCCTCACCAACAAGGACACGTACATGAGGTGACGTCTCAGGAATGTGACATCCATCATTAGGGACTGCCCTCCATCTGGGGAATGCCCTCTTATCAATCAGGCAGGAAGTACAAGAGCCTGAAGACCCAGAGTTCAAAGTTCAACAACAGCTTCTCCTCCACTGCTGCCAGGTTCCTGAACTGACTGTAAAACCTTCACACTACCTCGGACTAAATCATTTTTTCTATCTCAGTTATTTTGCAGATGTGTATGTATAATTTACAGTATATTAATAGTTTATGTTGACTTAAAAGTTTGTGCTCGTGTAGTAACAATATACTGGGCTGCTCCAAAAAAATCTTAATTTTCATGGTATTTATGCTATGGTATGGTGACAATAGTGATCTTGAACTTGAACGCTGGGTTGTCTTTGGATTAAAAAGAGTCAGTAAAATTTCTGAGGTGTCTTGGAGAGCTTTTTGATATACTGTGTAAATCAACCAATGGGGAAGAATCATTCCTTAGCTTTCTTGGGAAATGTTGTTCGTCTAGTAGAGCGGGTAGCAGTGTGTAGACAGACCAACAGGGGAAGAAGCATTACTGGGTCTTCTAGGGAATGTTGTTTATCTAGTAGAATGAGTATCTGGGAACATTTTTGGAGATAGTGGCCATATTTCTGTATTTTAAAATGGTTATGGAAAAGGCTAATTGGGTAGAAACATAGAAAATAGGTGCAGGAGTAGGCCATTCAGCCCTTCGAGCCTGCACCGCCATTCAGTATGATCATGGCTGATCATCCAACTCAGAACCCTGTACTTTCTTTTTCTTCATACCCCCGATCCCTTTAGCCACAAGGGCCATATCTAACTTCCTCTTAAATATAGCCAATGAACCGACCTCAACTGTTTCCTGTGGCAGAGAATTCCACAGATTCACCACTCTCTGTGTGAAGAAGTTTTTCCTCACCTCAGTCCTAAAAGGCTTTCCTTTTATCCTTAAACTGTGACCCTTTGTTCTGGACTTCCCCAACATCGGAAACAATCTTCCTGCATCTAGCCTGTCCAATCCCTTTAGAATTTTATATGTTTCAATAAGATCCCCCCTCAGTCTTCTAAATTCCAGTGAGTATAAGCCTAGTCGATCCAGTCTTTCTTCATATGAAAGTCCTGCCATCCCAGGGATCAATCTGGTGAACCTTCTCTGTACTCCCTCTATGGCAAGAATGTCTTTCCTCAGATTAGGGGACCAAAACTGCACACAATATTCTAGATGCGGTCTCACCAGGCCTTGTACAACTGCAGTAGAACTTCCCTGCTCCTGTACTCAAATCCTTTTGCTATGAATGCCAATATACCATTTGCCTTTTACACTGCCTGCTGTACCTGCATGCCCACCTTCAATGACTGGTATACAATGACACCCAGGTCCCCTTTTCCTAATCGGCCACCGTTCAGATAATGATCTGTTCTCCTGTTCTTACAACCAAAGTGGATAACCTCACATTTATCCACATTAAATTGCATCTGCCATGAATTTGCCCACTCACCTAAAAATTCATAATAATTGAGATCTCAATTAGGACAATTTCATGATCTTAAAGGAGGAATTGGCAAGGGTAGATTAGAAGCATTTACTTGCAGTTAAATTTAAAGACCATAGATGTAGGAGGGTGTAAAATAGAAAACATTCAAAGAAGAAATAGCTAGAGTTCAAGGCCAAGATGTTACTGTAAGGATAACAAGTATAGGGAACCAGGGACATCAAGGGATATTGAGGTCTGAATAAAGTAAAGTGGAAGAGACCCATTTCACAGTTTATGAAATGATTTGGAATATTTTGAATGGGACAGGAAACATGCAACAAGAAATCTTCTTTTCTCATTGTTTATCCAGCTTCTGCTTAATATCTACTGAATAACTTGGATGTATTTATGGGAATGATTTCTACATTCTAGCCAACTTCTGAATAAAGAAATTGCCCCAATAAGATCAACGAACATACCAAGTTTATAATTGCTTTCTAGCACCTAGAGAGAGAGTATCTGGGATGAGCTGTTCAAGATGGTGGAAGCAGACAGAATTATAATGTTTAAAGGGCAACTGAACTGATACAGTCTTTCAATAGGAAAGACACTGAAGGATATAGGCAAATAGAGTGGATAGACATTACAGTGGGCCAAAAGGACCCCTTTCGGTGATTATGTTTCCATGCTCAACACTGCTCCAGATGGAATTACAGTACAAGGCTGGAATTTGATCATTTTCAGCTGGTGATTCCAGACAACTGCTAGTTAACTGCATCAAATGGATTAGCTTGCTCCTAATCTTGTGCATCAGCTTCATATTGTTATCTTACTTGATCTTGAAGTTTATAATTGCTTTCTAGCACACAATTTTTGAATTTTTTTTTACTTACTAATGATTCAAGTACATTTGAACAGTCATTTAATGTCTCTGACCAACAAAGAAACTTGAAATTTTTCCCAAAGCTTTCAATAGCAAGTTCCCTTAGGGCATCAGGGTAGACTGGGAGCAGGATTTGGGCTCTACCGTGGGAAAAGCACAGGGGATGAGTGTGGGCTAGATGAACTATGATCCAGTCCATTACATCAACAAACTTTTGGTATTTTGTTTATAACAACTGATAATTATGCTGAAAGAGGATGTTTACACCCTGAAGAGAATAATGAAAGGATTTACTCATTGATAGAGGTCTTAGAGCAGGGGCTCTGTCCTCAGTTAACGGTAGGGGTCCATGGCATAAAAAAGGTTGGGTACCCCTGTCATAGAGGAATCCTGCAAATCAGAACAAGTAGAAAGTCGCTAGGAGCAAGCAAGCTGAACTGCATTTTTTTTAAAATCACAAGCACAGTGAAAGCAACACTATTTATTTCATTTATACACGACAGAAAACTGCTTAAAGGCAGAGGAATGCTTGAAGAAGAGAGCTCAAGTCAGGTACAGTCTTTGATGTTCTTGTAGTTTTCCAGAAGTTCATTTTAAAGGTATAAAATGCAAATTCAAGAGTGGGCTACAGAGTGCAAGAGGAACTATGAAAAAAAGAGGGGAATTGACAATTCAAAGGTTATTATATAGAATAATTTATGGTATGTGTGACCTGGTAAAATGAAAGAAGCCTAAAATTTAAAAAGGCTGATAGGATTGATGTAAAAGGAAATTCCATATGCAGGACAAGCCAGAATAAGGGCCATAAGTATTAGTTGTCAACAATATTTTCTCATAACTTCAATTTCATTATATAGTATAATCAATGTTTTTGCAGTCAACTGGACATCTACCTTTGCCCATTAATGCAGCTTGGGACAGATTCAATAACTCAGATATTCCCATTATATCTGTATGTGATCACTTAGTAAACAAAGGAGCAATAAATGGGGAATTAATTGAGGAAATAATTTTCTCAAGAAAAATGCAAAAGACAAGACATGCGGTTCAAGATGTGCCAGTGCTCAGGCTAAATCTTAAGGGGTGTACAAATTTCATTTAACCAGGTCCCAATATATCAATGTAGTTATAAAGAAGGCAAAATTTTATAAGGAGTTTGAAGAGATTTGGCATGTCAACAAATACACTCAAAAACTTATATAGCTGTACTGTGGAGAGCATTCTGACAGGCTGCATCACTGTCTGGTATGGAGGGGCTATTGCACAGGACCGAAAGAAGCTGCTGAAGGTTGTAAATCTAGTCAGCTCCATCTTGGGCACCAGCCTACAAAGTACTCAGGACGTCTTTAGGGAGTGGTGGCTCAGAAAGACAATGTCCATTACTAAGGACCTCCAGCACCCAGAGCATGCTCTTTTTTCACTGTTACTATTAGGTAGGAGGTACAGAAGCCTGAAGGCACACACTCAGCGATTCAGGAACAGCTTCTTCCCCTCTGCCATCCGATTCCTAAATGGACATTGAAGCTTTGGACACTACCTCACTTATTTTTTAATATGCAGTATTTCTGGTTTTGCACATTTTAAAAAACCTATTCAACATACATAATTGATTTACTTGTTTATTTATTATGCTTTATTTTATTTATTTTTTTCTTTCTGCTAGATTATGTATTGCATTGAACTGCTGCTGCTAAGATAACAAATTTCACGTCAAATGCCGGTGCTAAAAAACCCGATTCTGATTCTGATTTCTAGAATTTTTTTTACATTGTTTTCCATAGTAGTTTAATGATGAGCTACACTGCACCTAGCCTCACATAAATAAGCAATGTCTGACCATTGCTACCAAATGCAAACCATAATAGGTCTCATGAGGCAAGCTAGCCATTTAAAATGTATGATTACAGTAGTGGTTGCCAACCTGTTGACTGGTCGATCTTTGAGACTTTCCCAGTAGATCCCAGAAAAAAATGAAAAATAAATACACAAATGCTGCTGAGGGATTGTTTCCGGGTTGCGGGGTTTTAGTTCCACTCTTTCTGCTCTTCTGCCCAGTGCACATGTGTACAGCTCCCCCGCTATGCACTACAGTGTACTTCAGTGATCCCCAAACACTGGGTCCTGAGGAAACGATACGAGTTAGCTGCACCTTTCCAGTCCACGGTGCAAAAAAAGGGTGGTGACCCCTGGTGCACATACATTATTTCTACTTCTGGGTTGTGGGGTTTTTCTTCCGGACTTTTCTGCCCGGTGCGCATGCGTGTAACTAATTGATTTGGGGTCGATTTGCCTTTCACTAAGGTTGAGGTAGAGGATCTTGGGTTTAAAAAGGTTGGTGACCATTAGATTACAGCTTCATAATACTAACCAATAAAAGCAAAGGGATTGGCAGTCAAACACAACCTCAATAACAAGGTAAAGATGGCAAATTAGGAGTTACATACAACTTATTTAACAGAATGAGCTTCAGCAAGGTGTTCTCAAGAAAAAACCCTCGGTACACACCATCTCATCCTGTCAAGATTTTAGACAGATTTCTAGATACCACTTACGTTTTGATGTTTTCATGATAAATCTTCGTATCAGATGGCTGGTTGTAAAGTGGCTGAAAAGAGAAAGACCAGGTGATATCTGAAGTTATTGATTATATTACATTATTAAATGTATAAAATCAAAGAAAGCCCCTTACTCACATGGCAATCCTTGATATAACAATTCCAGAATAAAAAAAATCATGTGATCCTCAAGCTGTACAGAACACAATTCATTTGATAAATTGGACCAACACCGAACACCAGAGGATCTCAGTGCAAACTGCACAAATGAGAGAAACAGCACTTCTCATTCTGCAGGGTATTCGACAACTCATGGCTTAAACAGTGAATTCTTGAACTTCTGGTAATTGTATCCCTCTGCCCATTTTCTCTCTTCTCCTGATCCATCAGGCCCCCAAAACCCTGTCTCAATCCCCTTCTCCACCCTTTCCATCAACCACAAACTCCTCACACTATACATGCTGCCTGACCCGTTGAGTTCCTCCAGCAAGTTATGCTTTTCAAGATTCCAACAATAGATCTTCATCTGCCAGAACAAATCTTGATATCACGTCAAACATACCCATCTGTACTGTATCAGTCATAAAGTAACAGTTATTGCCAACCAGAACTATACCCCAGTATCTTATCACTAACTGTTCCCTGTAGACATTACTTAAACTCAAAACTGAAATTCTATTAGAATGTTTAAAATCTAAACTTTCACAACCATGACTTACTGACACAAATTATTGTACTTTACTAATGCTCATCATGAACAAAAAGCAACGAACCACATACAAGAGAATCATTGACATTAAGATGTCATTTTTGGCTGCTAGTTGCAGCTCTTCCTGTTTTTCCTCTTATGAGCTGACCTCCAGCAATGAATGCAGAGTGTGAACAATGGTAAACAACTACAATCCCTGAGCAGAGCCGAAAACACATGTAATGCACTTACCACTGGAAGTACTAATATCTTGGAGAATGCAACAACTGAAACTTAAATATACACTTACCAACTCCACTCTTGGGCCCAGACCTTCAAGTATTTTGTGAGCTTCTTCAGCTTTTTTCTGTTAACAAAAATCAATATTAACCAGTTCAGTATTTCATTCCCTCAGTTATTAATTTTGCACCAGTGGGCACATTTGACCATCCATTTCTCACATGAAATTCAGCATATCAAAACAGCTACAAACAAGAGAAAATCTGCAGATTCTGGAACTCCAAGCAACATACTCAAAATGCTGTAGGAACTCAGCAGGGCAGGTAGCATCTATGGAAAAGAGTACAGTCGACGTTTCAGGCTGAGACCCTTCAGCAGAACTGGGAAAAAAAGGGAGTCAGATTAAGAAAGTGGGGGGAGGGGAGGAAGAACTAGAAGGTGATAGGTGAAACCGGAGGTGGGGGGTGGGGGAGTGAAGTAGAGAGCTGTGATGTTGATTGGTGAAAGGGATACAGGGCTGCAGAAGGGGAATTGTGATAGAAGGCAGAAGACCACAGAAGAAAGAAAAGTGGGAGGGAGGTGATAGGCAGGTAAGGAGATGAATTGAGAAGGAAATAAGAATGGGGAATGGTGAGTGGGGGGGGGGGGGGGCATTACCAGAAGTAAAACAGCTTCTGAATTCTGCTGTTCTGAAACTGTAAGTAGGTTACAGAATTACTTTGAAAGCAGAAGACCATTCCTATCAAAAAATATACGAGTTATTTACAAACTTGTTTACCCTTCTCAACATTATGGTGCAAGCACTTCAGAATCCTGAGGGCTACTTTAGCACTACATAAACACAAGAGGTTCTGCATTTGCTCGAGATTCAGAGCAACATAGACAAAGTTCTGGAGGAACTGGTGGCACCTATGAAGGGGAATAAAGAATCAATGATTCAGATAGAGACCCTTCGGTAAGACTGGCACTTAGCAGGAAAAAGCCAGCTCAGTTCAAGCACCACATGATTAACATGATAAAGGGAAGTGTCAATGTCGGGGCACTTCTAGTGCAGCTATTGTTAAATGTTATCCTTTACAGATTTCTACTTTGTGTAGATCAAGGGTCGGCAACCCGCGGCTCCGGAGCGTAGTTTGTTAGTTTTTGAAATGTAATTCGAAATTTGAAGATTATGGTGATCTTGTACAATCTAAAAACATTGTGGAGACCCCATTTCCTGGCACATCCGAACCGCCTCACAATTAGCCACCGTTCCGGCTAAGGGAGATAGCCTATGGGGGTTTGTGAGTACGTGTCTTTTGGAGCATCCGCGCCCACGGAGACGGGTTAAGGGAGGCTTTAAATCAAGGCTGTTTAGTTCGAATAAAGTTACCTTTGACTGCAGTGTCTTTATTTTAGCGCTGCATGTAGCGCTACACCGCCACAACGTGTTTTTTATCGCTATTAATATACATCACCACTGCCAATGCCTGACACCCGCCAGTGCGCGCTTTCTTTTAATTCTTCGATCCAAGGGAGGCTACCTATGGAGTAACCTTCAACCCAACGTCTTTTTTTCGGAGTTCAAAATGTTTTTGTTGCATGCAGAAATGAAATTTTGTTTTCTCTGCAGGAGTTCATCAATTTCATAAATGCAACACATTATAGTTTGTTTATACATAGCATAAAGGCAAAAAAAACCGTTGTATGCAGTGTTATTTCATTTTAAATGTCAAACGGGTTTTGTGGCTCCCAGTGTTTTCTTTTCTGTGGGAAATGGGTCCATATTGGCTCTTTCAGTGGTAAACGTTGCCGACCCCTGGTGTAGATGATGTACATCACTGACTTTACAGTCATACTGGATGTGAGTTTCACAGCATCTACAATTACAGCGACATTAACATAAATCAGAACAATATCATCACGGGACACTGCTCAGAACAGAACAAATACCAGCCACAAAGATTTAACAGTGCACAAACCCCACACATCTGATGGGAGTTGAATAAATGCGATCATCCTAGTGACTACATCCGTAGAAAGTGTTGACTGTTTGACAAAATCTGGTTCATTCAGCATGGTTTCCTGAAAGGAAAATCCAACCTGACTAACCTACTGCGATTTTTTAAGGAAATTAAAGCAATGTAGATAAAGGAGATGTAGTAGATGTGGTATACTTGGATTTTCAGAAGGCCTTTGACAAGGTGCGGTAAATGACGCTGCTTAGCAAGATAAGAGCCCATGGACTTACAGGGGAGTTACTAGCATGGGTGGGGCATTGGCTAATCGGCAGAAAACAGAGAGTGGGAATAAAGGGATCCTATGCTGGCTGGCTGCTGATTACCAGTGGAGTTCCACATGGGTCAGTGTTGGGACCGCTGCTTTTTACGATGTATGTCAATGATTTGGACTATGGGATTAATGTATTTGTCTTTTTTTTTCAATCTTTTTATTGAGTTTCATATATATATTAAAAAAACATAACATAATAATGAATAGGTTATGAATACAATAGACTTGAAATTGCATTAGTAATAAGATAACAATATCCTATTAAACATCCACAAAAAAAGTACATTAATCAATCAAGTCTATATAACTATATATGAAAAAAACCCAAAAATAATTGTCAAAAGAAAAAAAAAATTGAAAATATGTAAAAAATATATATTGAGAAAAAAAACCCACTAAACTAAACTAGCATGGGCAACAATAACAGTTTATAAGTATATGATAATGTCAAAAAAACTCTGAAACTCCATACCTGAACAAGAATAAGCAGAAAGGTCTGGAAAAGGCCAAATTAATTCATATGAAAATGTCGAATGAACGGTCCCCAAGTTTCTTCAAATTTAATTGATGAGTCAAAAATAGTGCTTCTAATTTTTTCCAAGCTCAGATAAGAAATAGTTTGAGAAAACCACTGAGACGTGGTAGGAGGATTTACTTCTTTCCAGTTTTGTAATAAAGACTTTCTGGCCATTAATGTTACAAAAGCAATCATTCGTCTGATTGAAGGGGAAAACTGATTACCATCCTCATTTGGTATACCAAAAATTGCAGTAATAAAATGAGGTTGTAAATCGATATTCCAAATTGAGGAAATGGTAGCAAATATGTCCTTCCAATAGTTATGTAAAGTGGGACATGACCAAAACATATGGGTCAATGAAGCCACTTCTGAATGACATCTGTCACATTGAGGGTTAATATGAGAATAGAATCGAGCAAGCTTATCTTTAGACATATGAGCTCTATGTACAATTTTAAATTGTATTAAAGCATGTTTAGCACATATAGAAGAGGAATTAACCATTTGTAAAATTTTTTCCCATTTATCTGTTGATATATTATATCGAAGTTCTTTTTTCCATTCTTGTTTAATTCTATCTGATATTTCTGGTTGTATCTTCATAATCATATTATAAATAAAAGCTACTAATCCCTTCTGACAAGGATTTAAGGTAAAAATCAAATCTGAGAAATCCATTGAAGTTGAATTGGGAAAAGATGGTAGAACTTTATGTAAAAAATTTCTGATTTGTAGATATCTGAAAAAATTAGATTTAGGTAATTTAAATTTGTTGGAAAGTTGGTCGAAAGACATCAAAGTACCTTCAAAAAAAAGATCACGAAAACATTTTATGCCTTTCCTTTTCCATATGCTAAAAGTTTGATCTGTCAAGGAAGGTTTGAAAAAAAAATTAAGTAAAATAGGGCTATCAAGAACAAAGTTTTTCAGAGTAAAAAACTTAAGAAATTGAAACCAAATTCATAATGTATGTTTGATAACAGAATTAGATATCTGTTTATTGAATTTAACTAAATCAGCAGGAAGAAAAGAACCAAGAACGGAGAATAGAGAATATCCCTTTACCTCATCACATTCCAAATTTACCCATTGTGGGCACAATGGTGAATCCAAATCTAATTTCCAATACATTAGGTTACGAATATTATTCGCCCAATAGTAAAATCTAAAGTTAGGTAAAGCTAAACCACCATTTTTTTAGATTTTTGTAATTGCCTTTTACTTAACCTGGGGTTTTTATTTTGCCACACAAATGAGGAAATTTTTGAATCAATGTTGTCAAAAAAAGATTTAGGAATAAAAATTGGTAAAGCTTGAAATAAATATAAAAATTTCGGTAAAATCATCATTTTAATAGCATTAATCCGACCCACTAATGATAAGGATAAGGGAGACCATCTTGTAGTAAGTTGTTGAATTTGATGAAGCATAGGTAAAAAATTCAGTCTAAATAAATCTTTATATTTCTTGGTAATTTTTATACCTAAATAGATAAAGTTATCAGTAACAACTTTAAATGGTATCCTGTCATTCAATAAAGTTTGCGCGTTTAAGGGGAATAATTCACTCTTATCCAAGTTTAATTTATAACCAGAAAAACTACCAAATTGAACCAACAAGGATAAAATAGCGGGAATAGACCTGTCAGGATCAGAAATATATAACAGCAAGTCATCAGCATAAAGTGATAACTTGTATAACTTCTCATTACGGGTAATACCAAAAATATTAGGAGATTCACGAATAGCAATGGCTAAAGGTTCTAATGCGATATTAAATAATAAAGGACTTAAGGGACAACCTTGTCTCGTACCACGAGATAATTGAAAAAAAGAGGATCTATAATTATTTGTAAGAACAGAAGCAACAGGTTTATAATATATTAAATTAATCCATGATATAAAATTAGGACTAAAATTAAAATTTCTCAATGCATTAAATAAGTATGTCCATTCAACTCTATCAAAAGCTTTTTCAGCATCTAATGAAATAACACATTCTGGGGTTGTGGGTGATGAAGTATAAATTATATTAATCAAATTCCTAACATTAAAAAAGGAATACCGATTCCTAATGAAACCAGTTTGGTCTTCTGAAACAATCTGTGATAGTACCTTTTCTAATCTAATGGCTAAAATTTTTGTAAGAATCTTAGAATCTACATTTAATAATGATATAGGGCAATAAGATGTACATAAAGTAGGATCTTTATCTTTTTTAAGAATTAGAGAGATAGTAGCTTCATAAAAAGATTGAGGTAATCTCTTCTTAGCAAATGCATCATTAAAGATTTCACATAACTAAGGGGAAAGCAAAGAAGAAAAAGTTTTTAAAAATTCTACAATATAACCATCAGGGCCAGGAGCTTTCCCTGAAATCATTGATGAGATAGCCTCTCCTATTTCGGCCATAGAGATAGGAGCATCGAACAAGCTGCGATCTTCATCTGTCAGTTTAGGAATATTCAAATTGTTAAAAAAATTATCCATCATGGACAGGTCACCATCAAATTCTGATTGATATAAAGATTTATAAAAATCTTGAAAAGTGTTATTGATTTCTTTATGATCAGTAGTTAGATTACCGTCTTGTTTACGAATTTTAATAATTTGTCGCTTAGTCGAAATAGCTTTTAATTGATTAGCTAACAGTTTACCAGTTCGATCACTATGAATATAGAATTGAGCCCTGGTCCTGATTAATTGATTTTCAATTGAAGAAGATAATAATAAGCTATGTTCCATTTGAAGCTCAACTCTCTTCTTATAAAGTTCTTTGGTAGGAGTAACGGAATAAATCTTATCAATTTCCTTAATTTTATCCACTAATAAAGCAATATCTAAATATCTTTGTTTTCTTTTACCAACGGAATGTGAGATAATTTGTCTACGGATAAAAGCCTTAAAAGAGTCCCAAAGTATTCCTCTGTCAATTTCTTCAGTATAGTTTGTTGAGAAAAACAAGTCAATTTGTTGTTTTATGTAGGTGATAAATTCTGGGTCTTGAAGCAAAGTAGCGTTAAGTCTCCAAGATCTAGTATTATTGGAAAAGTCCGAAATCTTGATAGATAACTTCAAAGGTGCATGATCCGTAATAGTAATAGAATCATATTTACAATCAATAACATCCGTTAATAACCGATGATCAATAAGGAAATAATCAATTCTAGAATAACTATGATATACATGTGAAAAAAATGAAAATTCTTTATCGTTAGGGCTCAAAAACCGCCATATTTCAGTAATTCCCGAATCAACCATAAAAGAATTAATAAGTAAGGCTGATCTATTCAGAAGAGTTCAGATAGGTTTAGATCTATCCATCGAAGGATTCAGACAACAATTAAAATCTCCACCCATTATCAACATATATTCGTTTAGATTAGGAAGGGAAGTAAATAAACGTTTAAAAAATTCAGGGCAGTCAAAGTTTAGAGCATAAATATTAACTAGAACCACTTTTCGATTAAAAAGTGAACCAGTTATCAACAAAAATCTGCCCTGTGGATCAGAAGTAATTTCATGATGTGTAAACGAAATTGAGGGGTCTATAAAAATAGACACACCCCTAATTTTGGCGGTACAATTCGAGTGAAATTGTTGACCCTTCCAGAACCTAAAAAAACGTTGATTACCCTCCCTCCTAATATGGGTCTCCTGTGCAAAGATAATATTAGCGTTCAATCTATGGAATACTTTAAATATTTTTTTACATTTAATCGGATGATTTAAACCATTAGTATTCCAAGAGATAAAGTTAATAGATTTATCCATCATGCCAATATTAGTTGTGTGTATCATAAAAGGTTAAAAAGACACATAACCCAATTCAGGAAGAAGGAAAATTGATTCAGGAGCAACCGGAGAACATGACACCTCAACAATATTAATAATTTAAAGTCGGCCCATAAACCAAAAGCAAAAAAATAAAAAGCAAAAGCGTGAAAGAAGATCCCTCCCCCCTCCCCCCACCCCTCGAAAGAAAGCCAAGCGGCAGGCGCATAATCTAACACTAACAATACCCCCATTTCAAGATGGCAGCTCCATAAAAAGATTTTAAAAAAACTATATAACACCCAGATTTAAATATAGGGTTGCAAAGAGAAAATATATATCAGTCAGAATGAAAAAAATAATATAATAAAACAATCATTAATAAAAAAAGTATAAACATTAAAATTTGAAAGTGTAATATACCTTTAAAAAAAATTCCATGTTCAAATACAAGAAAGATGACGTTTCAAAAGCAAAGACTTATGGGAAGAAGAAATGACATTTTGAAAAAGCCATATTACAAAATATAAATGTAAGTTCAGCAATCTATTAAAAAAAATTTAATAAAAGTTATCAAAATAGTATTTAAAAAAGGATTTAATAAAAGACACTACAATATATAAAAAAAAGACCAAAAAATCCAAAACATTCGTCCCATTTCTAAGTACAGGCAAACAAATAAATGCTTACAGAAAGCAAAGTCTTATGGGAAGAAGAAACGACATCTTGGAAAAAAAAGTAAATCATTATTACAAAATATAAACGTGTATATCCGAAACAGAAAAAAGAATAAAAAAAAGGATATTATAAAAATTAAAAGAGCATCGATAAACAATGATGACAGTAAAAAAAAGAAACCAGACCTGTAGATCAGGATAAGAAGTTATAACCCAGCTTCATAGGTTAAAACTTAAAATGAAATGGCATCCTCTCTCCGAAAAATCTTCAACATAACACATAGTTCAAGTTGCACTAGAAGATCGATATTCTTCAACAAATTTCTTCGCTTTTTCCGGAGTGTTAAAAAATTGCTGACTGTTGTCGTTCAACGTAATTCTAAGATTCGCTGGATATATTAAAGCTTGTTTAAGTCCAATCGAATGAATCTCTGCCATCACTGGTTTAAAAGCGATTCTCGCTCTCATTACTTCGAATGAATAATCTTCAACAATTCGAAATGTGTTGCTATTGTGAGAAATCATACCTTTTTTTACGAGCTAATCGAATTAAAAGCTCTTTCTCCCGAGGATAATGAAGGCGAACAATCACCGCTCGTGGTTTACCAGTCACAGCCGAAAATCTCGCAACTCTGTGAGCGCGGTCGATAACAGGTTTAGTATGCAAACCTTCATCACCGAAAATTTCCCACAATAATTTAGAGAAAAATTCAGTTAAATCACCGGACTCAACTTTTTCGGGAAATCCGATGATACGCAAATTCTGTCTGCGAGATCGGTTTTCGAGATCAGTAATTTTAAACTTATACTGATCTATAGTTTTAGCAGTCGACTCTATCTTCTTCTCCAGCGCTTCAATTGTACGTGCTTTTTCACAAATTAATTTTTCAAGAGTCGTAATCTTATCTTCATGCCGCTGAATATCTGATGCCTGCGATTGAAGCTTAGTTTCAAGCGATCTAACAACTTCTTCAAGTTCAGATATTTTCATGGTAAGCTTATTTTCCAAACTTGCCAGTTTACTTTCCAATTTACTTTCTAACCTGCCTTCCAAACCCGCAAGTTTAGCATCCAGTAGATTAGAAATTATGTCGATGGATAAAAGATCCTTAGACGATTTCTTGCTTGTAGCCATTTTAAGTTTGATAAGATTAGATCAAATATTGTTTTAGGAAAAAAAAAGTTAATCAGAAGTAGCAACTCATATGATTAAGTTCGAAAAGATTTGATTAAAGGGTGATTATAGTTGAAAAAATGAAGAGCGCCTAAAAGGCAGATGTTTACGTCGCCATCTTGAAACTCCATCCCCGGGATTAATGTGTTTGTGGCGAAATTTGCCGATGATACAAAGATAGGTGGAGGAGCAGGTAGTGTTGAGGAAACAGAGAGATTTAGATAGCTTAGGGGAATGGGCGAAGAACTGGCAAATGAAATACAATGTTGGAAACTTAGGTGAAAGAAATAAATGGGCAGACTATTATTTAGATGGGGAGATAATTCAAAATGCAGAGATGCAAAGGGACTTGGGAGTCCTTGTGCAGGATACCCTAAAGGTTAACCTCCAGGTTGAGTCGGTGGTGAAGTTGACGAATGCAATGTTCACATTCATTTCTAGACGCATAGAATATAACAGCAGGGATGTGATGTTGAGGCTCTATAAGCACTCGTGAGACCACACTTGGAGTATTGTGTGCAGTTTTGGGTTCCTTATTTTAGAAAGGATATACTAACATTGGAGAGGGTTCAGAGAAGATTCACAAGAATGATTCCAGAAATGAAAGGGTTACCGTATGAGGAACGTCTGGCAGCTCTTGGGCTGTATTCCCTGGAGTTCAGGAGAAGGTGGGGGAATCTCATAAAGCATTCTGAATGCTAAAAGGCCTGAACAGATTAGATTTGGCAAAGTTGTTTCCCATAGTAGGGGAGTAGGATTGAAGAACGTCAATTTAGAACAGAGATGCGGAGAAATTACTTTAGTCAGAGAGTGGTAAATCTATGAAATTTTGTTGCCACGAGTCGTGCAGGCCAAGTCATTGGGTTCATTTAAGGCAGAGACAGATATGTTCTTGATTAGCCAGAGCATCAAAGGGTATGGGGAGAAGGGGTGACTGAAAGAATTGGATCAGCCCATGATTGAATGGCAGAGCAGACTCAATGGGCCGAATGGCCTACTTCTGCTCCCATGTCTTATGGTCTTAGCTGTTGAGCTGGAACCTGAGCTCCAAACACTGACACATCAGGAAGGGGGAAGAGTTAGCTGGATGTGTGTTTCAGGAGAGTCATATGCTTCAGATTAACTACATGAAATTCAGTCAGTGGTCAGGAACAGGAAACTGATACAGTGAGTGAAGCAGGTAGAAAAATCCAGGAGCAGTATTGAAGGAGACTCAGACCTTGAAATTATCTAACAGGTTTAAGATTCCAGTTCACTGTATGGACAAGAACGGGGTTACAGGAAGTATGAGTAACCTAATCCATAGCTGAACAGTTATTATTGTAGATAGCAGTCAAGGATGGTAGACACTGTTGTCACCAGGATTGAGAGAGCTGACAGCTCTGTTGCCTACTTGGTGCTTCATTTGTCCTGCAGAAATATTTGGAGCAGCATGATAAGGATCCAGTTGTTGTTATCCATGTGAGTCCAATAACATGTCGAACAAGGAAAGATGCTCTGTTGAAGGCGTGAGCAGCTAGTGATTAAATTAAAAAGCAAAACTGCAAAATTAGTAACTGTTAGATTTCAACCATATTGTACCTGGGTAGTCGACAACTGCTGGTATGAACAATGAGTTCTCCAACTTCTGGTTAATGGTTCATAGAATCATAGAAAAGTACAGCGTAGAAACAGGTCCTTTGGCTGCTCTACTCCATGCTTAAACAATTTGAACTTCCTAATCCCATCAACCAGCACCAGGACCATAGCCCTCCATATTCCAACTATCCAAGTACATATCAAAACTTTGCTTAAACGTTGAAATTGAGCTCACACACTTCACTTGTGCTGACAGCTCATTCTACACCAGGGGTGGGCAAACTTTTTGACTTGTGGGCCACAAAGGGTTCTAAAATTTGACAGGGGGGCCGGACCAGGAGCAGATGGACGGAGTGTTTTGGTAATACACCTCATAAGAGAAAATAAAATATCATGGGATATGTAGAAAACATGTGCATTAATTTCAACTGAAAATGAACTAATGCATTACAACAAAATATCTGTCTTTGAAGTCCCATGGTATTTAGTTATTTATTGAAATGACTTTTAAAACACTGAAAATTAAATTGATAAAATACAGCTTTTTTTAATAGTAACAGTTATTATTTTAAAGCACTGAAAATTCTGTTATCCTTCAAGATATTATCATCATCACTGTCCTCCTGCCTGTCTTTATTTCAAAAACGGTAGGAGATGCAGGTCTACTTGTCCTGCTCCTTCTTATTCAATTGTCCCGTGCCAAAACTCAACAACGATCAGCACAAGGACAGAACAGTGACAGCGCGCCAGTATGCAGAGCGCGTTATTTGATCTGGAGCGCATTTTTTATTTTGAGAACGTATGTGCACCTGCGCACTACTCATGTCCATCACTTAACAGAAATGACATGTAACATGTAAGGCTTATTGAAAAAAATATTTTCAAATGCATTTTTTACATAACACAACGAAGAAACTTATTTTTAATTTCAGTGGGAACAGTGTTGTTGGTCTCCCTTTTTAGCCAGCGCATCAAAGTCTGGATTTAGTTTTGTTGTGGCGATTCTCAGGATGGATCGGAGGTGTTGGTCAGTTAACTTGGATCTGTGGCTGGCTTTGTTGATGTTCATGACGCTGAACGCCTGTTCACAAAAATAGGTCGAGCCGAACAAAGAGCAAAGCGCAAATGTGGAGTAATACGCTGCACCTCAACAAAGGTCAATGTGTAGCGGTGTGCTACATGCAGCACTAAAATTACGACACGGAGTCGGTAACTGCAGTCGAAAAAAAAAACTTTATTCGAAATCCCCAGCCTCACTTTTAAGCCTCCCTCAACCTGCCACCACCCCCCCCCCCCCCCGTGGCGCAGAGGCTCCAAAGCTCTGTGCTGGCAAATCCCCGCAGGCTATCTCCCTTAACCGGAATGCTGGCTAATTGTGAGCCGGTTTGGATGTGCCAGGAAATGGGTCGCCACAAATGTATATAGTGCGTCATCTATTGGGAAAACGCCAGAATTGCGGGGAAAAAACGTTAACAAGGTTTATTAATATAATTTCATCAAGTTCTGCGGGCCGGATTAAAAAGCTTAACGGGCCGCATATGGCCCCCGGGCCGTAGTTTGCCCATGCCTGTTCTACACTCTCACCACCCTTTGAGTAGATGTTTTTCTTAAGCTCCCCTTAAACTTTTCACCTTTCACCCTTAACCCATGACATCTAGATGCAGTCCCATCCAACCTCAGTAGGAGAAAGCCTACTTGTATTAACCCTATCTATGTCTCAATGTTGTATACCTCTATCAAACCTCCTCTCAATCTTCCATGTTCCAAGGAATAAGCTCCTAAACCATTCATTCTTTCCTTATATAATTCAGGTGCTCCAGAGCCAGCAACATCCTTATAAATTTTCTTGGTACTTTTTTTTAACCTTATTTACATCATTCCTGTAGGTAGGCGACCAAAGCTGCATAGAATACTCCAAATTAGGCCACATCAGTCTTATACAACTTCAACATAACATCCCATCTTCTGAGCTCATTACTTTGATTCATGAAGGCCAATATGTCAAAAGCTTTACAACCCTATCTTCCTGTGACATCACTTTCAATGAATTACGTCATAGCCGAAGGGTGGTAGCAGGGAGGAGCTCCCACGACTAAACAAATGCTCTTCATGGCGTGCGTCTCAAACAGCCTCTGACAACCTGGCCTTCATGTGTGGCATAGTTATGATGCCCGGCAGAGCTGTTCTCACTGACAGGAGAAAGGGCAAAGGCAGGCCACTGGCACCTTAAAACCAGTTGCTCCGGGCATATGGGGTTCGTTAACCACGGATGGTAGCTCATCTTGGAGAGGCAAAAACTCCGATTTCAAAGCTCTGCTGCCTTGCGGTTATTCCCCACACACGAAAAAAGGCTTTGGGAGTAAACCGAGGAAAAATCCGGAGTCGGAGTCCTGAAGGCGGCTGACTCTGTACCCAACCCTGGCACGGCAACTCCTGCGATGCTGCTGGCACCAAACTGTATCGACTTCCGTCGTTCCTTTGGACCTGTCGCCAGCATGGAGAGTGGGAGGACCCACTGCAAAGGCAACAGACGAATCTCCATATCAACTCTGCCCTGGCTTGCGCCCTGGAGAGGCTATACCAGAGGCACAGTACCCATGGTTGACCACAACTGACGGAGGACACATTTCCAGATCCCTTTGTTCGACCATGTTCCTCAATACTCTATTGTTCACTGTTTAAGACCTACTCTTTTTAGTACTTCTGAAGTGCAACACCTTGCACTTGCCTGCATTAAATTCCATCTGCCATTTTCCAGTCCATTTTTCCAGCTGATCCAGATCCCTCCGCAAGCCATAATAGCCTTCCTCGCTGACTATGGCACCCCCAATTTTGGTGTCATCCGCAAATTTGTTGAACCACATTTTCATGCAGATCGTTGATATACATGACAAACAACAATGGACAAAGTGTGGCGATCCACTTTCTGCGCAGGCGAACCGGCTCACAAATAGCCAGCACGCGGGGAGAGACTTTGGTAATGCACCTCTGATGTCATTTCCGCCCGGAGAGGGCGTGCGCTAGGGATTAAATGCCAGCACCGCGAAGTTTGAATAAACTAGTCTCAAAACGACTTACTATGTGTCGTCTCTAGCTCTGTTTGTAGTACATCGCTACATTGGTGACCCTGACGGTCCTAATGGGATTTGGACCAAAGATGACCAACTCTTCATTTGTTCACGCAGTTTCGGTGAAACTGCCGACTTTCTGGATGCTGCGACCACGCGTGTGGTTTAGCCAAGCAGAAGCCCAGTTCCAGATCAGCAGATATCCTCTGATTCCACGCGTTACTATCACGTGGTGAGCGCCCTTGACCAGGAGACGGCCGCCCAGGTTGCAGATTTCATACAGTCACCCCCGGAAGAAGGCAAATATGAAGCATTCAAAGCGCTGCTCATTGAGACCTTTGGCCTCTCACGGCGTGAGCGGGGTGCCCGCCTGCTTCACCTGGACGGTTTGGGAGACAGACTGCCATCAGCATTGATGAACGAGATGCTGTTCCTGGCTGACGGACACAAGCCCTGGCTCATGTTCGAGCAAGCGTTCCTAGAGCGCCTGCCCAAGGACATACATCTGCTGCTGGTCGACGCAGATTTCAGCGACTCCTGGAAGGTGGCGGCCCAGGCAGACACGCTGTGGAAAGCCAAGAGGGAGAGCGTGGCGTCCGTCGGTCAGATTACCAGGCCACGCGCCCAACAGCGGACCAGACCAGGCCCGGCGGGGTGCACACAACACAGAGGCAGGAGTGAGGAGGCCAGTGAACAGTGGTGTTTCTACCACCAGCGGTGGGGCACAAAAGCCTGCCGTTGTCGCCTGCCCTGCAGGCCCTGCCAGGGCCAGCTGCCACTAATGACTGGCAGCTGGCCACCAGGACAGCCTCTTGTACGTCTGGGACAAACAGTCGGGACGCCGCTTCTTGGTCGACACCGGAGCGGAGATCAGCGTCTTGCCCCCGACGGGGTATGACACCCGCAACAGGAAGCCAGGACACACTCTGAGGGCCACAAATGGCAGCATGATACAGACCTACAGCACCCGCACAGTGCAGCTGCAGTTCGGCGTCAGCCGGTTCACGTGGGACTTCACACTGGCTGCCATGGCCCAACCACTCCTGGGGGCGGACTTCTTGTAAGCTCACAGCCTACTGGTTGACTTGCAAGGGAAAAGACTGGTACATGCCGAGACTTTCCAGACGTTCTCCCTGATTGGAGACCACGCAGCGACTACCGCAGACTGAACGAAGCTACCACTCCAGACCGCTACCCGGTGCCGCACATACGGGACTTTGCAGCAAACCTGCATGGGGCAAGAATCTTTTCCAAAGTAGACCTTGTTCGGGGATACCATCAAATCCCGGTGCACCCTGAAGACTTCCCCAAAACAGTACTTATCACCCCATTCGGCCTGTTGGAGTTCCTCCGAATGCCGTTCGGCCTGAAGAATTGCTGCACAGACGTTCCACCGGCTAATGGACGCGGTGGGACTCGACCTGGACTTTGCGTTCATCTATTTGGACAACATCCTTATAGCCAGCAGTTGTCGTGAGGAGCATCTGTCCCACCTCCGCCAGCTCTACTCCCGCCTGAGTGATTTCGGCCTCACGATCAACCCGGCCAAATGCCAGTTCGGTCTTGACACCCTCGACTTCCTGGGGCACAAGATTACCAAAGACAGGGCAACACCTCTGCCCGCCAAGGTAGACGCGATCCGCCACTTTGCCCGGCCCAACATGGTCAAAGGCCTGCAGGAGTTTGTTGGTATGGTGAACTTCTACCACTGTTTCCTCCCCTCAGCAGCCCATATCATGTGCCCTTTGTACACCCTGATGTCAGGTAAAGGCAAGGACATTACTTGGGACGAGGAGGCCGTGGCCGCTTTCGTTAAAGCCAAGGAAGCCTTGGCAGATGCCACGATGCTGGTGCACCCCAGAATGGATGTTCTGACCGCACTCACGGTGGACACATCCGACACAGCAGTCAGTGGGGTGCTGGAACAGCTCATCGAGGGGCGCTGGCAACTCCTGGCGTTCGTCAGCAAGCACCTACGACCACCCGAACTCAAGTACAGTGCTTTCGACCGGGAGCTGTTGGCACTGTATTTGACAATCCAGCATTTCAGGTTCTTCTTAGAAGGTTCACCACGCTCACGGACCACAAACCGTTGACCTTCGCGTTCACGAAGGTGTCCGGTCCCTGGTCGGCTCGCCAGCAGCGACATCTGTCCTACATCTCCGAGTACACGACAGACATCCAGCATGTCTTGGGAAAGGACAACGTCGTGGCGGACGCACTCTCCAGACCAGCTGTCCAGGCCCTGGCCCTGTCCCTGGGTGTGGACTATGCAGCACTGGTGGAGGCGCAGCAGGCAGACGACGAGATGCCCAGCTACAGGACTGCAGTCTCGGGTTTGCAGCTGCAGGACTTTCTCGTAGGCCCAGGTGATCGGACCCTCTTGTGTGACGTGGCTACCGGCCAATCTCGCCCCTCATCCCGGCAGCCTGGAGGCGGCAAGTTTTCGACTCCATACATGGTTTGGCGCACCCATCTATCAGGACAACCGTCCAGCTGGTCTCCAGCAAGTTCGTGTGGCACGGACTTCACAAGCAGGTCAGTGAATGGGCCAGAACGTGCGCGCAGTGCCAAACAGCCAAAGTGCAGCGGCATACTAAAGCCCCACCGCAGCAGTTCGAATCCACCCGCCGGAGGTTCGACCACATTCATGTGGATATCGTGGGCCCCCTACCAGTGTCCGGAGGAGCGCGGTACCTCCTAACTATGGTAGACCAGTTCACGAGGTGGCCAGAGGCTGTCCTGCTCATCAACACATCTGCCAATTCCTGCGCCCGAGCACTGATCGCAACTTGGGTAGTACGCTTCGGGGTACTGGCCCACATTACCTCCAACAGAGGCGCCCAGTTCACCTCCAGCCTGTGGTCGGCTGTGGCCAGCCTGTTGGAAACGCAGCTACGCCACACAACTACCTACTACCCACAGTCGAACTGACTGGTGGAAAGCTTCCACCTTCACTTGAAGTCAGCTCTCATGGCCCGCCTGAGCGGACCTAACTGGGTGGACGAGCTTCCCTGGGTCCTGCTTGGAATTTGTACAGCGCCCAAAGAGGATCTGCATGCCTTGTTGGAGTACGGCGCGCCCCTGGCCGTCCTGGGAGAGTTCATACCAGCCCCAAGGGGGCAAGAGGAAGAACCTGCAGCAGTCCTGGACCGGCTACGCAAAAGACTCGGCAACCTGGCCCCTGTACCAACTTCACAGCATGGACGGACCCTGATCCATGTACCCAAAGACCTGCAAAACTGTAAGTTTGTGTTTGTACGAAGGGGCGGGCACGGCGCACTGTTATAGCGGCCGTATGAGGGGCCGTTCAAGGTGATCAACAACAACGGGTCCACATACATTCTGGACATTGGGGGGAGAGAGGAGGTTTTCACAGTGGACCGACTCAAACCAGCCCATGTGGACTTGGCGCAGCCAGTTGAAGTTCAGGCACCGCGGCGCAGAGGCAGACCTCCCAAACAGAGGCTGATCCAGACTGTGGACATTGGGGGGTGTATCGCTGGTTCTGGAGGGGGGTTATGTGGCGACCCACTTTCTGCGCCGGCAAACCGGCTCACAAACAGCCAGCGCGCGGGGGGAGACTTTGGTAATGCACCTCTGATGTTATTTCCGCCCAGAGAGGGTGGGCGCTAGGGATTAAATGCCAGCGCTGCAAAGTTTGAATAAACTAGTCTCGAAACGACTTACCAACTGCGTGTCATCTCTAGCTCTGTATGTAGTACATCGCTACAACAGTACCAATCCCTGTGGCATTCCTCTAGTCACAGGCCTCTAGTCAGTGAGGCAACCATCTACTACCACTTTCTGGCTTCTCCCACAAAGTCGATGTCTCATCCAATTTACTATCTCATCTTGAATGCCGAGTGACTGAACCTTCTTGAACAACCTCCCATTCGGAACCTTGTCAAGTGCCTTGCTAAAGTCCAGGCAGTTAAGTCCACTACTTTTCCTTTAACCACTTTCCTGGTAACTACCTCAAAACCTTATAAGATTGGTTAGACATAATCTACCATGCACAAAGCCATGCTGACAATCCTTTTATCAGCCCATGTCTATTCAAATACTTACTGTATATACCTTGTCCCTTAGAATGCCTTCCAATAACTTTCCCCACAAATGATGTCAGATTCACAGGCCTATAGTATCTAGTTTATATTTAGAGCCTTTTTTAAACAGTAGAAAAACAATGGCTATCCTCAATCCTCTGGTACCTCTCCTATTGCTAAGAATGACTTAAATATCTCTGCTGGGGCCCCAGCAATTTCTGCACTCCCCCTGCCCCCAAAGGGTCCAAGGGAATACCTTCCCAGTCTTTCAGGATTTATACACCCTGATTTTCTCCAGGATGGCAAACACCCCCTCCTCCGTAATCTGTATAGGGTTCTTGAAGTTGACACCACTTTGCCTCACTTTTATAGACTCTGGGTCTGTCTCTTAACTAAATACAGATGCAAAATATTTCTTTAAGATCTCAATCTGTTTTGGTTCCACACATGGATTAGTATTCTACCAGAGGACAGATTTTGCCATTTGCGATCCTTTTGCTCTTAACTTATCTGTAGAATCCCTTGGGATTCTTCTTTACCTTGTCTTCTGGAGCAACCTCATGCCATCTTTTAGCACTTCTGATTTATTTCTTATGTGTTCTCCTGCATTTCTTATAGTCCATAAGTACCTCATTTGTTCCTACCTGCCTACACCTTTTTTTCCTCTTAACCAGGGCATCAATATCTATTGAAAACCAAGGTTACCTACACATGTTATCTTTAGCTTTTATTCTGAAGAAACAAACTTTATACTCTCAAAATTTCATTTTTGAAGGCCTTCCACTCTCCAAGTATATCTTTGCCAGAAAACAATCTGTCCCAATCCACACTTGCCAGATCATTTCTGATATTAAAATTGGCCTTCCTCCAATTTACAATCTGAACCCATGAACCAGACCTACCTTTTTGCATATTTACTTTGAAACTAATGGCATGGTGATCATTAGATGCAAAGTGTCCTCCACACAAACTTCTGTCAACTGCCCTGTCTCATACCCTAATAGCCAATCAAGTATTGCACATTGTCTCGTAGCGATTTCTATGTATTAAGGAAATTTTCCTGAGCACTTTTGACAGACTCTGTCCCATCTAATCCCTTGACAGTATGGGAATGTCAGTCAAAATGTGGAAAATTTAAATAATCTCCCTTAACAACCTTATGGTTCTTGCAAGTCTGTAATCTCTCTACAAAAGTGTTCCTCTAAATTCCACCGACTGTTGGGTGGTCTGTAATACAGGCCCAATAATGCGGACATAACTTTTTTATTTCTCAGTTTCACCCATAACACCTCACTAGACAAGTTCTCCAGCCTGTCCTGATGGAACACTGCCATAATATTTTCCCTGACTAGTATCGCCACCCCTCCTCCTTTAATCCCTCCTCAATAAAACTGTCCCTCTCAACAAAATTAAAGAGGAAAACATTTGGCTCAAAGGTTGGTGAGAGAGAAGCAGGCTTGAATCTGTAGATCATTGATCAAAGATCAATGGTAGTTCAAAGGTGGTACACTTTGGAAGGACAAATTCCAAGGCAGAGTACAAAGTAAATGGCAGGATACTTGGAAATGTGGAGGAGCAGAGGGATCTGGGGGTACATGTCCACAGATCCCTGAAAGTTGCCTCATAGGTAGATAGGGTAGTTAAGAAAGCTTATGGGATGTTAGCTTTCGTAAGTCGAGGGATAGAGTTTAACAGACGTGATGTAAATATGCAGCTCTATAAAACTCTAGTTAGGCCACACTTGGAGTACTGTGTCCAGTTCTGGTCGCCTCACTATAGGAAGGATGTGGAAGCATTGGAAAGGGTACAGAGGAGATTTACCAGGATGCTGCTTGGTTTAGAGAGTATGGATTATGATCAGAGATTAAGGGAACTAGGGCTTTACTCTTTGGAGAGAAAGAGGATGAGAGGAGACATGATAGAGGTGCACAAGATATTAAGAGGAATAGACAAGAGTTGTCAGCCAGCGCCTCTTCCCCAGGGCACCACTGCTCAGTACAAGAGGACATGGCTTTAAGGTAAGGGGAGGGGAGGGTAGTTCAAGGGGGATATTAGAGGAAGGTTTTTCACTCAGAGAGTGGTTGGTGCGTGGAATGCACTGCCTGAGTCAGTGGTGGAGGCAGATACACGGGTGGAGTTTAAGAGACTACTAGACAGGTATATGGAGGAACTTAACATGGGGGGTTATATGGGAGGCAGGGTTTGAGGGCCGGCACAACACTGTGGGCCGAAGGGCCTGTAATGTGCTGTACAATTCTATGTTCCATTGACACCAGTATGGAGAAGCACTGTTCTGATAGGACAATTCCACCTGAATCATGCTGGGACCACAGTCCTAGCAGATCGCAGAACCAGAGCTGTAGATAGAACTTTAAACTAAACAGTGGGGCTGGGTTCAATGACAAAGAAAACCGGGGAAAAGGCTGAATGAAGGAGACTTTGGGAAGGGAGGCAATGAATAAACGACTGAGTGCATTGTATCTGAATGTGCAGATATGGAAGGTATCATATTGAAAACTTAGGTTGGGGTGGCCCTGATGATAGAAAATGAAATTAAATTGTTTAGCAAGAAGAAACAGAACATCAGAGGATGTATAATGTTTGTGGGTAAGTTGAAGCCTCTGAACAAGAAGTCAGGATTTAGTGTGCAAAATATACCAGATATGGAAAAGACATGTGAAAAAGAATGGTACAATGATCATGGGGAAGTCAATATGTGAGTAAATTGGAAAAACCACGTAGGAAGTGGACCACCAGAAAAGGAATTTGTGGAATTCCTGAAACGGTTTTTTAGTGCAGTTTGTGGTCAAGCAATTCTGGATTTAATACTCTGTCATTAGGCAGGTTTGATCAGGGAGCACAAGATGAAGGAATAATTTCATGTCAGTGCCCATTATATGATGCAATTCATCCTGCAATTTGAAAGAGAAGGTGTAATAGAAGATTGGATGAGTGGCAAGAAGCAAAGAGTGGGAATAAAGGGAGGTGGCTCTTCTGGTTGATTACAGGTGTTCCATAGGGGGCGATGTTGAGTATGCTTCTATCCATGTTATATGTTAATGAATTGGATGATGGAATTGATGGCTTTGTGATCATATTTGTGGACAATACAAAGAAAGGTGGAGGAGCAGGTGGTGTTGAAGAAGCAGAGAGTCTGTAGAATGACAGATCAGGAGAATGGGCAAAAAAACAGCAGATGGAATGGGGTGTAGGGAAGTGTAAAGTCATGCATTTTTTGTTAAATGAATAAAGGCATAGACTATTTTCTAAGCAAAGAGAAAATTAAAAATCTGAGGTACAAATTGTCTTGGGAGTCTTCGTGTAGGATTCCTTAAAGGTTAGCTTGCAAGTTTAGTCCGTGGCAAGGAAGGCAAATGCAATGTTAGCATTCATTTCAAAAAGACTAGAATATAAAAGCAATGATTTAATGCTGAGGCTTTATAAAGACATTATTTAGACTGCACTTGTGAGTACTGCGAGCAGTTTTCAGCCCCTTATCTAAGAAACAATGTGCTAGCATTGGAGAGGGCCCACAGGAATGATTTGCTGTTATGAAAGAATTAATGTATGAGGAACATTTGATGGTTCTGGGTTCACTGTAATTTAGAAGAATGTGGGGTGAAATCTCATTGAAACCTATCAAATATTGCAAGGGCAAACACAAGGAAATCTGCAGATGCTGGAAATTCAAACAACAACACACACAAAATGCTGGTAGAACACAGCAGGCTAGGCAGCATCTATAGGGAGAACCGATGTCGACGTTTCAGGCCAAGACCCTTCGTCAGACTTGTCCTGACGAAGGGTCTCGGCCCAAAACGTCGACATCGCTTCTCCCTATAGATGCTGCCTAGCCTGCTGTATTCTACCAGCATTTTGTGTGAAATATTGCAAGGACTAGATACAGTGGATAAGGAGAGAATGTTTCCTATAATGGGCAAATCTAGGACCAGGGCAACA
Organism: Hypanus sabinus; assembly: GCF_030144855.1. Classification (NCBI taxonomy): domain Eukaryota; kingdom Metazoa; phylum Chordata; class Chondrichthyes; order Myliobatiformes; family Dasyatidae; genus Hypanus; species Hypanus sabinus. Next base: position 182,052,023 of record NC_082711.1, read on the forward strand.
ACACACACAAAATGCTGGAGGAGCTCAGCAAGCCAGGCAGCATCTATGGAAAAAAGTGCAGTCAGCGTTTCGGGCTGAAACCCTTCTTCAGGACCGAAACCCTTCTTCAGGACCAATGGGCACAGCCTCAGGATAGAGGAGCACCCATTTAGAATAGAGATGAGGAAGAATTTTTTTTTTTTTTTTTTTTTACAATTCATTGCCACAAATGGATATAGAAGCCAAGCCAGACCATCAGGAAGGGCAGGCAGATGATTGGGTGTAATTGCAGCTGGCAATCAGTGCATTAGGGATGCAAAATCAAAATGGGTTGCAAATGCAGCACTCAGAAATATTATACTGAGTACAAGAATTAATGAGGATGATCTTGTTGCACCATTATAGTTTGTCAGGAATGATGTTGTGGCCATCCCTGAATTGTGGCTGAAGGATGGTTGTAGTTGGGAGGTGACTGTCCAAGGTTATACGTTGTATCGGAGGGATAGAAAGGTAAACAGAGGGGGTGGCGTGGCTCTGCTGGTAAAGAATGGCATCAAGTCAGTAGAAAGTAGTGAATTCTTGTTAGTTGAATTTAAAAACTACAAGGATAAAAGGACGCTGACGGCAGTAATATACAGGCCTCGCAACAGTAGCTGGGATGTGGACCACAGATTATAATGGGAAATAGAAAAGGCGTGTCAAAAGGGCAATGTTATGATAGGGGAGATTTAAACAAACAGGTCGATTGGGAAATTCAGGTTGGAAATTAATCTCAAGAGAGAGAGTTTGTTCAATACCTACAAGATGGCTTTTTGAGCAGTTTGCTGTTGAGCCTACTAGGGGATCAGCTATACTGGATTGGATGTTACATCATGAACTGGAGGTGACTAGGGGGCTTAAGGTAAAAGAACACTTATATGATCACATTATAGTTGAGTTCAACTTGAAATCTGACAGGGAGAAAATACATTTTGACATAGCAGTATTTCAGTGAAGTAAAGGAAATTACAGTGGTGTGAGAGGTGTTAGCCAAAGTAAACTGGAAAGAGATGCCAACAGGGATGATAGTGCAGCAGCAATGGTGTGAGCTTCTGGGAAAAATGAGGAAGGTGCAGATGTATTCCAAAAACAAAGAAATGCTCAAATGGCAAAATAGCACACCCGTAGCTGACAAAAAACAAAATAGAGAGTAATACAATAACACAAAAATTAGTGGGAAGACAGAGGGGAACCCTACAGAGAGCAAATAAAGTAAGTTACTGGCATTAAGAATATTGGCTAATTGGCAATGAGTAGGAATAAGAGGATCCTTTTCTGGTTGGCTAGTAATGTTCCTCAGGGGTCTATGTTGGGACCGCTTCATTTTATGCTATTTATCAATGAGTTAGATGATGGAATAGATGGCTTTGGTGCCAAGTTTGCAGGTGATACGAAGACTGGTGGAGGGGCAGGTAGTGGGAGGCAATAAAGGTACTTGTCAAACACAGATTTTTTCTGTGCCTAACTGATCATTATTCTGAAGGGTTAAATTCTTATAACACTGCAAACCCATTTTCAAGGACTCCACAACTCGTGCTCCCAGTATTATTACTTTTTAAAATTTGCACATTGGTCATTCGTCAATCTTTAAGTATAGTTTTTCATAAATTCCATTAAATTTCTTTTATTTCCCTGTAAATAGCTACAAGAAAATAAATCTAAAGATAGTATATGGTAACATATATATATATATATATATATATAAAAATACACACACACACATACCTATATAATAAATTTACTTTCAATTTTGAAGTTTGCAGCCGATTTACAGTTCAGTGGATGGACAGGTAGTGCCATAGAGATAGAAAATCTGCAAAAGGACTTGGGACAGCCTGGAAGAATGGACAAAGAAGTGGCAGATGGAACACAGCAGAGGAAGGTGTGCAATTATGGACTGTCGCAAGAAGAATAGAGGTTATAGACTGTTTTCTAAATGAGGAGAGAATTCTCAAACCAGAGGCGCAAAAGGACTTAGGAGTCCTAGTTCAGGACTCTCTCAAGGTTAACCTGTAGGATGAGTCAGTACCAAAGGCAGCAAATAATCAGCATTGATTTCAAGAGGACTACAGTATAATATGAAAGCAAGTATGTAGTACAAGCTTTATAGAGCATTGTATCTAAGGAAAGATATGCTGGTCTTTGGGAGGTTCCAGAGGAAGCTCTCATGTCAAGAATGAGACGCTTAATCTATGTTACGTTTGATGTCTCTGGCCTTGTACTTCATAGAGTTCAGAAGAATGAGGGAAGATCTCATTTACTTTATTTTATTGTCACCAAACAATTGATACTAGAGCATACAATCATCACAGTGATATTTGATTCTGCGCTTTGCACTCCCTGGAGTACAAATCGAAGTAAATATAATAAAAATTTTAATTATAAATCATTATTAGAAAATAGAAAAGGGAAAATAAGGTAGTGCAAGTCAGGTCCAGATATTTGGAAGGTATGGCCCAGATCCAGATCGGGATCTGTTCAGCAGTCTTATCACAGTTGGAAAGAAGCTGTTCCTAAATCTGGCCATATGAATCTTCAAGTTCCTGAACCTTCTCCCAGAGAAGAGGGACAAAAAGTGTGTTGGCTGGGTGGGTCATATCCTTGATTATTCTGGCAGCACTGCTCCGACAGTGTGTGGTGTAAAGTGAGTCCAAGGATGGAAGATTGGTTTGTGTGATGTGCTGGGCTATGTTCACGATCTTCTGCAGCTTCTTCCGGTTTGGACAGGACAACTTGATGCACCCTAGAAGAATGCTTTCTACGGTGCATCTATCAAAACTAGTGAGGGTTTTAGGGGACAGGCCAAATTTCTTCAGCTTTATCAGGAAGTAACGGCACTGGACTCTGCTTGGTTAGACTAAGTCAGGTCATTTGTGATACTCACCCCGAGAAACTTAAAGCTTTTGACCTGTTCCACCTGTGCACCACCGATGTAGATGGCTGGTCCACTACTCCTTCTGAAGTCAACATCTTGCTGATGTTGAGGGATAGGTTATTGTCTTTGCACCATGCCTCCAGGTTCTTAACTTCCTCTCTGTACTCAGACTCATCATTACCCAAGATACGGCCTACAATTGTGGTGTCATCAGCAAACTTATATATTGAGTTCGATGGAAACTTGGCTACACAATCATGGGTGTACTGTGAGTACAGCAGGGAGCTGAGTACACAGCCCTGTGGGGCACCAGTGCTCAGAGTGATTGTAGAGGAGAGCTTGTTCCCTATTTTTACAGCCTGGGTCCTGTCTGTGAGGAAGTTGAAGATCCAGCTGCAGATCTGTCTGCTAAGACCCAGGTTCCAGGTCTTAGGAATCAGTTTATTTGGAATGATGGTATTAAAGGCAGAGCTGTAGTCAATGAAAAGGAGCCTTACATATGCATCTTTATTCTCCAGGTGCTTTAAGGAGGAATGTAGTGCTAGAGAGATGGCATCTGCCGTTGACCTGTTGCTCCAGTAGGCAAATTGCAAAGCGTTGAGGTTGACTGGTAGGCTATGGTTGGTGTGTGCACTTCATAGCAATCGATGTCAGAGTCACAGGTCGATAGTCATTCAGGCATGCCACTTTGCTTTTCTTCGGCACCGGGATTATCGTTGCCTTCTTAGAACACGAGGGGATCTTAGACTGAAGCAGGGAGCAGTTGAAGATGTCAGCAAACACTCCAGCTAGCTTGCTTGCACAGGCCCGGAGAACCTGTCCCGGGACGCCATCTGGGCTTGTCGCCGTCCTTGGATTTATCTTCAGGAAGATTCTTCTAACGTCTTCCTCAGTGACAATGAATCTCGATGCCACCAGGTCCGGTTCATCCGGAGAGGGCGGGACTCTCCTCTTCTGTTCAAATCTTGCGTAGAATACGTTAAGATCGACAGGAAGAGAAGCGCTACAGTTATTGATATTCCCAGCCTTTTCTTTGCGCCCAGTGATCTCATTTAGACCCTGCCATAGTCTACAGGCATCCCTCTGGTTAGCCTGGGCTTCCAATTTGGCTCGATATTGCCTCTTGGCACCCTTAATGGCTTTCCGGAGTTCACGTCTGGATTCCGTGTAGCGACTGGTATCCCCGGACCTAAAAGCCGCTGCTCTAGCCTTCAAAAGGGACTGGACCTCATAGTTCATCCAAGGTTTCTGGTTAGGGAATACCCAGATTGTCTTGCGAGACACACAGTCCTCTGTGCATTTCCAGATAATGTCCTACTGGATAGAGAAAATCCTGGATAAAGTGGACTAAAGAGGATGTTTCTGCTAGTAGGAGAGTCTAGGATCCAAGGACACCACCTCAGAAATCCTTTTAAAACTGAAATTAAGAGGAATTTCTTCAGCTGGAGGTTAGTGAACCTGTGCAATTTGTTGCCCAGGTGGTTGATATGTCCTTGAAGGATAAGGGGTTGGGGGGGGGGGGGGGGGGAAGAGAGAGGGAGGTTTAGAGTTATGGGTTAGAAGGCAGGAGAATGGGGTATAAAATACAGTCAGCCATGAAAGAATGGCAGAGCATTCATGGACCAAATGGCCTAATTCTGCTCCTCTATCTTATGAACTACATAATACAGCTCAATACAGTGGATGTTGTAAAACTGAATTAACTGAATTGAAAACAAATTGAATCGGAATATGTGGACAGAGTAATAACAAAGTTCTAAAATAACCTGTGTATAGAGCAGAACATCAGGTCCCTGGTCTTCAAACTGAACTGGGTAACATTTTTCATTCACAGATAGAGGAGCTTTGAGTCTATTGGGGAGAGGCATGGGAAGGAGGAACAAATAAGTGTGTGATAAAGTGGAAGGGAGGATCGGTGATTGATGATCAAAAGTAGAAAAGTGCTATGAGAGAGGTCAACTTTTGGACAAGGAAACAAACAGCAGCCTGCAAGAGATATAAATGGCGTAAGTAGAGTAATTACCTGAGTTACCAGAGAGTATTATGAATGCACAAAATTTAAGTTTCCTTTAAATATGTCCGAACTCAATTTTTTTAATAGAATACTAAGCGTCAAAGGACAAGGTACTGTTTCTCAGATTTTTATTCAGCTTCATGGGAACAGAAGAGAAAACCAAGAGCAGCAAGGTTAAGAGTATAAGCATCCATCGGTTCCAGGCTAATAATAAATGTTCTGTAAAGTGTTCACCTACTGCAATACAGAAGAGTTTACATGATAAGCAGATATCAAAGCATTAAATTGAAAATGTACATAGGCTGCTGCTTCACCTGTGGTTACAAACCAAATGCATCAGAGCACCCTGGATAAACAGTCCTTTCAGACCTGACAGAAGGTGCCAATAAATATCTACATGTGCTGAGCCATTAATTACCAGCTATTTTTTCAGCAGCAAAACCTGCCGATAAATTAGCACAGTCCCATGTTCCTGCCAACTGAATCTGTCATCTTAAACGCACTGTGTATTTCATTGTTTCTAAATTGTTCAGCAGTATGGCTTTAAGCCATGCAGATTTTATTTTAAATGGTGGTGAACTAGACTACTCTTTTTAGAAGGTTGAAGTCAAAACCATTTGTCAATGATGGGATGTCATTTATAGATTTAAAAACCTTAAAAAGAATGAGTGGACATGGAAGTAACAACAAACTAATACTTCACTCATTCACTTGCAAACATTAGCTTGATCACTTCCTAGCACAGTTATTGTTTACATAACTGAGCCTAAATCATGCATCTCCAGCTTTCTCAACCCAATTCAACCTATGCAAATATCTCAGACAAAGCACTCAACACACATTTTCTCAGTATTTTAATTGTTGGTGAAAGAAAAAATGTAAAAATCCTATTGCTTTTTGTCCTTACCCTGTTTTCGTCATAGATAATCTGGACAATACTTCGATGTTTCGCTTCCACTGGAGGAGGGGAGACGGGTTTCTCAGGCTCTGGAGGCTTAGCTGCTTCCTCTTCAAGCTGTTGCTAATAAGCAACATAGTAAGAGAATCAATATTTCTTGCCAACATATACAAGGTTTACATCTTAAATTACAGAATGAAAAACAAATCTGAATTTTATCTAGCTGCTTCTTACCGTCTGAAGTGGAGGAGTCACCATATCCAAAACATGGCTTCTCTTTAACAATCGTGAATGAAGAATGTTTCCACTCAAACTGGAGGTACAAAATATCCTGAAGAAAGGTCTCAACCCACAACATCAGCTCCTTATTCCTCACTATGCTGCTTAACTTGCAGACTTTCTCCCAGCATTTTGTTACACTGTGGATTTCCAGCATCTGCAGAATCTTGAATTTCAAATCAATTTCTTCAACTTTCCCCTCTCTGTCCTCTACTTGCTCAAGCTCATCTAAAACTTTGCTCGTGTATATCCAGTCCTGCTTACCCTTGCTAGCCATACCAGCTCTGAAATTTAAAATTGTGAATATACCAGCAACTATATTCAGTATTGTTTGGCTCATTATGTTAGCAAACATGAAGTTGAAATTTAATTCCACGTAAGCAAGTTTTATATTATTTCATGTATATAAAAAAGATCTAACAAATATATCTTTATTCTATAAATAATTAGGAGCTAAAATTACATAGTTTAACATAATTTTAGTTGGTGTGGCAAGAGCAGCTAAATTGCCAAATTCAGGAACAGCAGAGCTCTAAGCACAGCAGCAGCAGCAGCAGCCACAGTTGAGGACAGCTTGTGTAATCATACTAGATTGTCTCATACTGCTGTCTGGGCTAGCTTTTGTACATCATACTTATAGATTATATATACAACTATAATGGTGTTTAATGTGAATATTTAGGGGTACCAATCAAATAGATAGTTTTTCTTTGGGAATGTTCTGAATTTTGTGCTGCTAGAGCTCCATTCAGCAAGGAAAGTGGAAAGTATACCATCACATTCTTGATTGTGCTTTAGTCATGGAGAAGTACAGCACAGAAACAGGCACTTGGCCCATCTAGTCCATAACAAAACCACTTAAACTGCCTACTTCCATTCACCTGCACTGGGACGACAGCCCTCCATACCCCTACCATCCATGCACCTTTTCAAATTTCTCTTGAATGTTGAAATCAAATGCACCACTTGCGCTGGCAGCTCGTTCCACACTCTCATGGTCCTTTGAATGAAGTTTCCCCTCATATTCCCCTTAAACTTTTCACCCATAACCCATGACCTCTGGTTGATGTCCCACCCAACTTCAGTGGAAAAAGCTTGCCTGCATCCACCCATCTACAGTGGTGCTAGAAAGTTTGTGAACACTGTAGAAATTTCTCTATTTCTGCATACATATGACCCAAAATGTGATCAGATCTTCAGGTAAGCCCTAAACCTAGATAAAGAGAACACAATTAAATAAATAACACAAAATATTATACTTGTTTATTTATTAAGAAAAGTTATCCAAAATTGTATGTATTTATTGGAAAAGGTATGCGAACCTCTGGTGTATTGCCTTCTACAAAAGCTATTAGGAGTCAAGTGCTCCAATCAATGAAATGAGCTTGGAGGTGTGGGTTGTAGAGGTGCCCTGCCCTATAAAAAGGACACACACAGTCAGATTACTGACAGAGCCTGCTCTTCTCCAGAAAGATCTGTTTATGTGCACCATGCCTTGATCAAGTCAACTTTCAGAGGACCTTAGAAGAATTAGAGATGCATGAAGCTGGAAAACTCTACAAGAACATTTCCCATGGCCTTGAGGAAATCAGTCAAGGCCAACAGTAAGAGAAATTTTCTACAAATGGAGGAAATTTAGTACTGATACTACTCTCCCTAGAAATGGGCATCCTGCAAAGATCATGCCAACAGTAAACATACAATGCTAAAGGAGGTGAAAAGCAACCCAAGGGTAATAGCAAGAGACCTGCAGAGATCTCTAGAACTTGCTCAAGTCTTGTTTATGGAGGGACATCAAGGAGAAAGTCACTGCTCTTCAAAAAAAGCTTTGGTGTACATCTCAAGTTTGCAAAAGACCACCTGGATGTTCTACAACACTCCTGAAACAATTTTCTGTGGTCAGATGAAACAGAAGTTGAACATTTTGGCAGAAATACACATTGCAACATTTGGAGGAAAAAACACCAACCCCAAAAACCTCATTCCAACTATGAAGCATGGTGGAAAGAGCATCATGGCTTGTGGGTGCTTTGCTGCCTCAGAGGCCGGACAGCTTGCAATTGTTGAAGGAACAATGAATTCAAAATTCTGCAGATGCTGGAAATCTGAGCAACACACACAAAATGCTGGAGGAACTCAGCAGGCCAGGCAGCATCTATAGTAAAAAAGCACAGTCAACGTTTTGGACCAAAGGGTCTTGCCGAAGGGTTTTGAAACCCAAGCGATCATGTCCTGTGACTGTGTGCCTTTCACCTCTTGGTCCATTCTCAACTGATTCAACTCAGCTGTTTGAATGCCATGCCCCACCCCCACATGCCGCAAACAACTCAGCTGTCTCTCTAGCCGAAAAATGTAGGCAGAAAGTTTCTCCCCCTTCTCCTGAAACATGTTCCAAATCCCTGTCATAAGCTCCATTGGGCTTCCTGCCGCATCAAAAAAAAATTGTAGCCTGCGGAAGTAACCAATGGTTTCTGTCTTTAAGGATCTCACTACGACAGCAGCCAGACCTCTCAGACTCTCTACCAGAGAGTGTCTTTTCAAGTCATCAGAGCACTGCCACTCATCTAGCATTTGAGAAGTCTGCTCCACCCAAGTCTCATATTCGTCATCCCTGTCGGGGGTGGGTGTTATCCTTGAGAACATTCTGAGCCTATAATAACTGGGACTCTCCACATGGGCACCTTCCCATTTCTTCACCAGGGAGGCAAGGGCCAATACAAACTCAGAATGCACACCCTTCGCCTGAGGACTCATTAAACCTTCCAAATCAGACCACTTCTCCCCACCCCCACTCTGCACTGAAGAGAGAAACTTGTCTTTAAAGTCTCCACCACAACTAGGGGAAACCCTGCTTCCGATATCGGCACCCTCGTCTACACTGCCCTCCTCCTGGAAAGTATGGACAGCTCCCTCCCAGGGTTCCAATAGTACATCAGTGCTAGTCTGAACTAAAACAAAGTCTTTGCCTGCCATTTTGTCAAAACTTCATTCCATGAGCGTAACTATTCCTAATGCTTTAATGGTACATAATCCTAAGCAACAATTCATTGAGATTATGAATGTCTACCCCACTCAATACACATGCATTTGCAACTGGTAATCATGTGGATTCGCACCACAGCACAACCCCTAAGGCATCCATAACCACGTATCTTAATTACTTCACCAAACAATAGTTTATCACAGGCTTAAACACACAACTCACTGGATCACTGCTCAGGGCAATCACACAGCACACAACAAAATCAATCCAGGACAATACACCCCACAATGAAACCCTGATTTATTTGGGTTGCATACATATAAGGAATACACACTCCGGTCCCGCCAAATCCATGAGATTGGGATGGCTCTCCCATTCCAAACCCTGGTTTTTGTGAATGCCATGTGATTTGCTTCCCTGTTACAACTCAGTGCCAAGGAATAACAGACAGCAGATTGCAAACAATAAAGGAATTATATTTATGAATGTTAACTTAACTAAAGGGTTAGTAAAGAAAGAGAAAAACAAAAAGGACCCATTATAATTAAACATTCAAATGTGCACAAGCTGGAGTTCAACTCTTCCAAAAGTCATATATACCGTTCCTCAGTAGACTCTTGCACCTTGCTCCATCGAATCATGGTCCCCCACCAGGTCAAGTCCTATGACCAGTTCTCTCCAGTGTCCTCTCTCTTTATCTCCCGCCAAAGACCCCAGCTCACATCAGTATCAGGCACACAAAAGAAAACCTGGCTTCCCTGACTGGATGGCTGACATTCCAAAACACCTGTTGTCCTTAACCAGCCACTGCTAGCAGTGAAACCTTTTCCAGGGTACAGCTGGCCCGTTTTTCAAACGTTCGCTTTATGACACCTTGCTGTTACGAAAGACCTACATTAGTTACCTGTTTTCACTAACAGAGGTGTTTTCACTGTTACGAAAAAAGGCAGCGCGCCCCAAGCAGCCAAGCTTCTCCCCCGGAACTGCATTCTAGTCACCATTGCTTAAACACGTGCCTGTAAGCATCTGTGCTTTATCTGGACTTATTTTCTGCATCCGTTAGCAAAATGAGCTCTAAGGTATCGGAAAAGCCTAAAAGAGCTCGTAAGGGTGTTACACTTAAGTGTAAACTAGACATAATAAAGCTTTTCAGTCATGGAGAATAAAGTAAGGCCATTGTCCGTGTGTTCAACCATTCGCACTATTTATATGCAGAGAGAAAGAATCTTGAAAGCTGCCGATGCTACTGTAGGTTCTGCTCGTAGCAAAGTGGTCTTAGTCGGCATCCAATAATGGATAAAATGGAAAGTCTATTGCTTGAGTGGATTGATGGGTGTACAGAGCGTGGTGTTCCATTAAATTATCTTATATTTAAGGCGAAATCAGGCAGTCTTTTTAATAAGCTGAAACAGAAAGCACTGGACAATGCTGATGAAAGTGTTGCAAAAGTGGAACTTAAAGGTAGTCATGGGTGGTTTGATCGGTTTCTGAGGTGAGGGCAGCTTCATAGCTTAAAGTTTACTTCAGAGAGTGCTTCAGCTGATACTGAAACTGCCGAAAAGTTCCCAGCAGAACTGAAGAGAATAATTACAGAAGGTGGTTATTCATATAAGCAAGTGTTTAACTGTGATGAAACTGTAATTTATTGGAAAAAATTGCCGAGCACCCCAACCTCCGACAACTCAGCCTAACAAACCATCGTCAGTACTGTCTTCCCAATTCCGGTAAGTGAAACGACACTGTACATACATTATTTCTACTTTATACAGGCTGTGTATTTTTATGTGTTATTTGATATGATTTGGCAGCTTCATAGCTTAAAGGTTACTGGAGAGAGTGCTTCTGCCGAGAGCGCTTGCATGAGATTTTCGCTACGCTAGACAGTGCTGCAATGATTGCAGAAAAGTATTCCTACTTTATATAGGCTGTGTATTTATCAGATCATTCCTGCTTTTACTATATGTTACTGTTATTTTAGGTTTAATGTGTGATTTTGTAGGTTATTTTTTGGGTCTGGGAACCCTCACAAATTTTTCCCATATAAATAAATGGTAATTGCTTATTCACTTTGCGACATTCCGGCTTATGAACCGGTTCATAGGAAAGCTCTACCTTCGGATAGCAGGGGAACCTGTACTACAATTGTAACAAGACAGTTTACAGGAGAAAGTCAGGGTAGCAGTCCGTCACCCAAAGCTAAATAGAAGATGGATACTTCGACAAGACAATAAATCAACACAATGGATTAAAAAGAAGAAAAGTTGTGTTTTGGAATGGCCGAGTCAAAGTCCTGGCCTTAATCCTATAGAAATGTTGTGATGTTGTGGAAGGACCTGATGCAAGTTGTTCATGCAAGGAAACCAACCAATATCCCAGAGTTGAAGCAGGTTTGTAAGGGGGAATGGCCTAAAATTCCTCCAAGCCAATATGCAGGACTGATCCAAAGTTACCAGAGGCGTCTGGTTCAAGTTATTGCTGTACACCAGTTATTGAAAGCAAAGGTTCACGTACTTTTTTCCAACAAATACATGTAATATTGGATCATTTTTCCCACTAAATAAATGAACAAGTATAATATTTTTGTATTATTTATTTAATTGCTACTCTTATCTAGTTTTAGGACATGAAGATCTGATCACATTTTGGGTCACAGTTTTGCAGAAATTGAGAATTTTTTTTATTTACAGACTTCACAAACATTCTAGCACCACTGTATATGCCTCAATTTGGTATACCTCTATCAAACCTCCTTTTCATTTTCTTTGCTACATGGAATATGCCCTAACCTATTCATTCTTTCCTTATACAATTTGGGTCCACCCGAGTTGGCAACATCCTTGTACATTTTCTCTGCATTTTATCAACCTTATTTACATATTTCCTGGAGGTAGGTGACCAAAACTGCACACAATATTCCAAATTAGGCCTCACCAAAGTCTTATACAACTTCAACATAATATCCCATCTTCTGTACTCGCATTAGGGTTAGGGTTAGATTTATGAAAGCCAATGTGCCAAAAGCTTTCTGTACAACCCTATCTACCCATGATGCCAATTTCAATTAATTATGGACCTATATTCCCGGATCCATTTGCTTTGGCGCACTCCTCAGTGTCCTACCATTCAATATGTACGACATAATTAGGTTGGTCTAACGGAAGTGCAAAATATTTCACTTGTCTGCATTAAATCCCATCTGCAATTTTTTTAATTGATGCAGATTCCACAAGGTCACAAAAGTCTTTCTCGCTGTCCACTACACCCCCAGTCTTGGTATCATCCGCAAATTTGCTGATCCAGTTAATCACACTGAACCATCATCCAGATCATTGGTAGAGATGACAAACAACAAAGGACCCAGCACTGATCCCTGCGGCACACCACTAGTCATAGGCCTCCAGTCAGAGAGGCAACCATCTACTATCACTCACTAGCTTCTCTCACAAAGCCAATGTCCAATTCAATTTACTACCTCATCTTGAATACCGAGCAACTGACCAGTCTCCCATGTGGGACCTTATCAAATGCTTTGGTAAAGTCTATGGCAACAACATTCATCACCTTGCCTTCATCCACTTTTCTTTTCTGGTACTTCCTTGGAAAATTCTAAATACATGACCCACCATGCAAGAAACCATGTTGACTATTCTTAAACAGTCCATGTCTATCCAAATACTTATATATTCGGTCTCTTAGAATACCTTCCAATAACTTTCCCACAACTGATGTCAGACTCATTGGTCTATAATTTCTTGATTTATGTTTAGAGTCTTTTTTAAACAATGGAACAACATTGGCTATCCTTGAATCCTCTGGTACCTCTCTTGTCGCAAAGGATGATTTAAATATCTCTTATAGGGCCCCAACAATTGCCTCCCATGTGGTCCGAGGGAACACTCTTGTCAGGCCCTGAGGGGTTATCCATTGTGATTTTCCTCAGGATAGCAAACACCTCCTCTTCTGAAATCTCTTTGTAAATGATAGAAAGGTTTCAAACAATCAGATCAGTCACTTGACATGAGATTCCCAGCCTCTGACCTCTACTTGAAGCCACAGAATTTTAGTGGCTGCACCAATTAAATCTGGTCAGTGGTGATCCCTTTCCCTTCCATGTCTCATTTCCTCAAGACTGTTGATTTTAGGTGATTCAACCATGGTAATGGCATTGAATACACATGGCTATCATCACACTCTCTACAGTTGGAACAGTTATTGTCCAGCATTCACTGTATAACACTAGTATAATACAATTATTAGATGTATAATCATCCTGTAACAATACTGAGCAAACCCTGCAGCTGTGTCTTTCTCGAAACTTGTAATAAAATTTGGCTGCTGTCTTGCCTCCTTTATAACTACATGATAAAATAGGCCCTGGTCAGCGTGGATTCTTCAACAAAAATCTTCCCTGACAAATCTGTTGGAATTCTTTGAAGTAGTAACAAGAGAATAGAAAAGGAGATTTGTCTTGGTCGCCTAAAACACTTGGAAACTTCTGCAGATGTACTGTGGAGAGCATGCTGACAGGCTGCATCACTGTCTGGTATGGAGTGGGGCGACTACACAGGATCAAAAGCTACAGAAAGTTGTAAAATTAGTCAGATGAACGAGAGCGAAAGTGATCAAACCCAGAAGAGATCAAAGTTCTTACTGACAGTTATTTTATTTATTTCAAATAATGAACAGCAAATTGGACTTGGTGGCTTGTTATCATTAGAATAACTTCAGGTTTTACTTCCACTTAAAAATTCTGTACGCAGATGCTGTTGTCACTGGGCTAAAAAATTGCACAGCACAAGATTTGGGGCACACTGGTCATTACAAATGAGGGGGAACCTTGGTCAGTTCCATCATGGGTACTAGTCTCTGTAGTATCTAAGGTATCTTCAAGGAGTCGTGTCTCAGAAATGGAGCGTCCATCATTAAGGACCTCATCATCCAGAACATGCCATCTTCTCATTGTTACTGACAGGAAGGAGATACAGAAGCCTGAAAGCACAAACTCAGCAATTCAAGAACTTACCCTCTGCCATCCGATTCCTAAATGGACATTGAACCCATGAAACCTACCTCACTTTAAAAAAAAATTTCTGTTTTTAACCTATTTTTAATTAACTTTTATATATATATATTTTTTTTTACTTACTGTAATTAACCTTTTTCTTTCTCTCAATATTGTAAGATCATAAGATAAAGGATCAAATTAGGCCATTCAGCCCATCAAGTCTACGTCACCATTAAATCATGGCTGATCCTGGATCTCACTCAACCCCATACACCTGCCTTCTTACCGTATCCTTTGATAGCTTGACCAATCAGGAAACGATCAACTTCCGCCTTAAATATACACATGGACTTGGCCTCCACCAAAGTTTCTGGCAGAGCATTCCACAGATTTATTACTCTGGCTAAAAAAAAATCCTCCTTACCTGTTCTAAGTCCAACTAAATGACATCCACTGCCTTTTCTTTGTCTACCCTGCTTGTTAATTCATAGAAGAACTCTAACAGATTATTGACAGAGACCATGATGACTTTGACTTATTTTATCATTAGTCTCAAAGTATCCTGAAACCTGGTCCTTAATAATAGACTCCAATGCTTTCCCAACCGCTGAGGTTAGGCTAACTGGCCTATAATTTCCTTTATTTAGCTTTCCTCCCTTATTAAGGAGTGGGGTGACATTTGCAATCATTCTGTCCTCCGAGACCATGCCAGAATCAAGTGATTCCTGAAAGATCATGATCAATGCATCCATTATCTCTTCAGCCTACTTTCTCAGTACTCTGGGATGTAATCCATCAGGTCCAGGTGACCTATCTACTTTTGAATTTGTCTAGCACCATTTCCTTTGTAATAGCAATGGCATTCATGGACCTCTGACACACTGCTAGTGTCTTATACAATGAAATACCCATCAAGTTCATCTGCCATTTCTTTGTCCCCCATTACTACCATACCAGCATCATTTTCCAGTGGTCCAATATCAACTCTCTCCTCCATTTTACTCTTTATATAACTGGAAAAACTTTTAGTATTGTATATAATTGGCTAGTCTGTCCTCTCATTTCACCTTTTCCCTTTTTATAGCTTTTTAGTTGCCTTTTGTTGGATTTTAAAAGCTTCCCAACCATCCAACTTCCCACTCGCTTTTGCTATCTCATATGCGCTTTCCTTGGCTTTTAAGCAGTCCTCAACTTCCTTTGTCAGCCATGACTGCCTACCCCTGCCATTTGAGAACAACTTCTTCTATGGGATGTATCAATCCTACGTCTTGTGAACTATTCTCAGACACTTCAGCCATCCCCGCTCCACTGCCATCCCCGCTAGAATCCTCCTCTAATCCACCTGGGCAAGCTCCTCTCTCATGCCTCTGTAATTCCCCTTATCCCATTACAATACTGATACATGTGACTTATCTTTCTCCCTCTAAAAATGCAGTATGAATTCAATCATATTATGATCACTGCCGCCTAATTCCATTGCGTTAAGTTCCCAAATAAGATTTGAGTTATTACACAACACCCAATGTAAGATAGGCTTTCCCCAAGTAGGTTCAAGCACAAGCTGCTCTAAAAATCCATCTTGTAGATATTCAACAGACACCCTCTCTTGTGATCTGACACCAAGCTGATTTTCCCAATATCCTTGCATATTGAAGTCCCCTATTACAATTGTGTCATCACCCTTATTACATGCCTTTTACAGCTCACTTTGCAATCTGAAACCCCTATCTTGGCTAATACTTGGAGGCCTATCTAAGACTATGAGTCCCAAATTTTTTTTTAGCCCTTGCAGTTTCTTAACTCCACCCACAAAGATTCATTCTCTGACCCTATGTCAACTCGTTCTAAAGATATAATTCCATCTCTCACCAGAGCCACGCCACTATCCATGCCTTCGTGCCTGTCCTTTTGATACAAAATATATCTATTGATGTTAAGCTCCCAACTATGGCTTTCTTTCAGCCATGACTCAGAGATGCCTACAATGTCATACCGACCAACCTCTAATTGCACCACGAAGTCGACAACCTTATTCCAAATGCTGTGCATACTTAAATACACCACCTTCAGTCCTGCATTTTTCACCTTATTGAATTTTGCCTCAGTGGTACAATTTAATTTTTTGCTCTGTCTGCATTTGTACCCAATCATCAACTTATCCTTCCTTACATTCATGTTACACCCATCATCTACTTGTAAAGCTGCAGGCTCATCCTCAGCTCTATTATACTGGTTCCCATCCCCCTGTCATATTAGTATAAAATACTCCCAACAGCCCTGGAGCCATTGCAATTTCCTTATCGCCACAGCAGGTCAACGGCAGACGCAATCTGAATGGCTTTCCACAAGGCTTTAGACCACCTGGATAACACAAACACCTATGTCGGGATGCTGTTCATCCACTATAGCTCAGGATTTAATACCATCATTCCCACAAGGCTGTCTAAAGTGGTACTATTGTATCTGCTTGCAAGATTTTCCACAAGAATTTAATCAAAGATAGGACAAAAATAGTAAATATGAGGTCTAGTTAAAGAGAAAGACTTCAATCAGGGTCTACAGCCCAAATAGCTTCAACTCTTTCATCATCCTATTTTAAATATTTTCCTTCCAACTAGTCACAGAGTCATAGAACACTATAGTTCAGAAACAGGTCCTTCAGTCCTTCTAATCCATGCTGAACCATTAATCTGCCTAGCTCCAACAACCTGCAACTGGACCATATCCCTCCATATCTATTCCGTTCATGTACCTAACCAAATTTCTCTTAAATAGAAATGTAGAAAAAAAATGTTGAAATCAAACCTGAATCCACCACTTGCACTATGTTCATTTTCACACTCTCACCATCACCCTCATGTTCACCTTAAATATTTCATCTTTCACTCTTCACCCATGACCTTTAGTTGTAGTTTCACCCAGCCTCAGAGGAAAAAGCCTGCTTGTTTTTACCCTATTTATACCCCTCAATTTTGAATATCCCTATCATTTCTCTCCTAACAAACTCCACGCTTTGTTCACAATACTCCTTGCATTAAAACAGACACATCTCAAACCATCAGTCTGAGCGCGTCCCTTCTCCATCACCTGTCTATCTTCCCTCTCGTATTGTTGCCAAGCTTTCTCTATTTGTGAGCCAACTGCCTCTTCCTTTGTCTCTTCAGTTTGGTTCCCACTCTCCCCCACCCCCTCACAGCAATCCTAGTTTAAACTCTTCCCCAATTGCCTTAGCAAACCTCCCCGCCAGGATATTGGACCCCTCAGATTCAAGAGTAACCCATCCTTTTTGTACAGGTCATTCCTACCTCAAAAGAGGCCCCAATGATCCAGAAATCTGAATCGCTGCCCCCTGCTCCAATCCCTCAGCTACGCGATTATCCTCCACCTCACTCTATTCCTATACTTACTGTCATGTGGCACAGGCAGTAATCCTGAGATGACTACTTTTGTGGTCCTGCTTCTCAACTTTCTTCCCAACTCCCTGTAGTCTGCTTTCAAGACCTCCTCCCTTTTTCTGCCTATGTCGTTGGTACCAATATTTACCACGATCTCTGACTGTTCTTCTTCCCACTTCAGGAAATTGTAGACGTGATCAGAAAAATCCCGGACTCTGGCATCTGGGAGGGAAACTACCATCTGTGCTTCTTTCCTGCATCCACAGAATCACCTGTCTGTCCCCCTAACTATAGAATCCCCTATCACTGCTACCATCCTCTTCCTTTCCCTACCCTTCTGAGCCACAGGGCCAGACTCTGTGCCAGAGGTGCAACCACTGTTGCTTCCTCCAGGTAGGCCGTTCTCCCCCCCCCCCCCCCCCCCCACAGTAATCAAGCAGGAGTACTTATTGTCAAGGGGTAGAGTCACATCTGGGGTGTTACATCCAATTTTGGATGCCCCATCATAAGAAGCATGAGGAGACTTTGGAGAGGTGCAGAAGAGGTTTAAGCTTTCTATTATTTATTTATTTATTTATTTATTGAGATACAACATGGAATAGGCCTTTCTGGCCCTTTGAACCGGGTCAGCCTGCAACCCCCTATTTAACTCTGGCCTAATCATGGGATAATTTACAACGACTAATTAATCTACCAACCAGTACTTCTTTGGACTATGGGAGATAACTGGAGTACTCAGAGAAAACCCAAAGTACTCCAGGGAGAGGTTGCACAGACTTCTTACAGATGACGTTGGAATTGAACTCCAACACCTTAAGCTGTAATAGCACTGTGCAAACTGCTATGCATTCTTGGCACCTACAGATGCTGCCTTGATGAGCAGTGGAGGCAGGGGGAGGGGGAGAGAATCCAAGTTCCAATAAAATTATTCCAAAAGAACTCTAAATACAGTTCCAACTTTTCTAGCCACTTAGCAAAATCAGAACTAAACATGGGTACAAAGATATGTATATATATGAACACAACCTAGCATCTCAGTCAGTACATAAACTCTCAATACCTGTTTTTTCTTCAGTTTGAGGATCTGTTGTTCCACTTTGGCTATTTCTCGATCAACACGGTCCATACTCTGGATGAGCTCTTCTTTGGATAGCTTGGAAGGGGATGAATCTTGTTCATCACTGCCCTGCTGGTTGGTAGATGGGGATGATGGAACATCAGCTTTCATTGAAAAGGACTCCTTAAAAATAAAAATCAGGAGAAGAGGGGGTTGGTGAGTAAGTTTCAAATGAAGACTTTCTTTGCAGGGAATCTGAACCAGGTGGTTTGGGATAGTGTTTTAGGAAATAGGGGGGAAAAATCAGACCACAAGACCTTAGGACATTGGAGCAGTATTAGACCATTCAACCCATCGAGTCTGTCCCACCATTCCATCCTGGCTGATTTATTATTCCTCTCAACCCCTTTCTCCTGCCTTCTTGTTGTAAAAAATTTTTTTGCCTTGAGTAATCAAGAACCTATCAACCTCTGCTTTAAATATATCCAATGACTGGCCTCCATTGCCATCTGTAGCAATGAATTCCACATATTCACCAACATCTGGCTAAAGAAACTCCTCACTTGTTCTAAATGGACGTCTCTCTATTCTGAGGTTATGTCCTTGGGTCTTGGATTCCTCCACTGAAGGAAATATCCTCTCCATATCCACTGTACCTTGGCCTTTCAATATTCAAAAGGTTTCAATGAGACCCCCGCCCCCCCCCATTCTCCTAAACTTCAGCGAGTACAGGCCTACTATAGCCATCAAATACTCCTCGTACATTAAACCTTTCATTACCGAAATTATTCTTGTGAACCTCCTCTAGATTTTTAATCGTCACGTTAACAGAGTATAAAGGATCAAGATAACTTATCAACATGACATTAATGTTGAAGATAAACACTGTGTATGTAATACATCAATTATCATGCCAGGCGAAAAAACACTAAACTGAAGGTAATATTAGGAAAGAATATCTCTAGTATACCAATGACTAAATTCACTTTCAGGTTTGAATTCATAGAGCTACATGGATCTTTACCTTACACGCAAAAGAAATCCAGAGTTACCCAAGTGCTTTAAGCAGTTTCACCAACCAATCTGAAGTTCAGAGCTTAAAACCCATGGTTTAATGCCAGCCTGTTCAATAAAATTGAATTGAAGGGTATGTAAAGATAACTCATGGGTAAACACTTTGTTTTTTACAAATGTTTATGAGCAACAAATTGACAACTTTGATGGAAACAAGTTTACTGGAGACATTTTAAGGTGGTACATTTATTCAAATATTTAACTGGTTGATTTAAACTCTGAGGCATATATTATCTCAACAGTTTTATCAGCTCATGAATGCACATGTAGACAAAGCAGTCAATTTAACCTTATCAATGTGCAAATGCATGTTTTAATATGCACTAGTTTAAAGAAAAATCACCCATTTTATTCATTAAGCTGTTTCCTATTTTCTTAAACTTTATTACAGTACAATTTCAACTCCAACCACAAGGCTAACAAAGTAATTTTAATTTTTGCTGTACCTTTTTACCAGATTTCTTCAGAACAGCACTTAGCTTTAACTATTCAAAAAGTTTGACTTAAGCGAACAGCCTGACATTTCCTCCATATTTGTTACCCACTAAAGTCACTAAATTGGTCTGTATTCATTTGCAATACGAGCCTAAGGGTGGGCAATAGATGGAGAAGCTAAGAATGGAGGCAATAAAGGCTGTGGATGCAACCAAGTAAGGGAGGTGGGGTGGACAGATGGGAATGGTGTGGGTGAATGTGGGTAGGTGAAGAAGGAGAAAGGCACCGGAAAATGAAAGGCTAGGGCGAATATAAGAGGAACTGGGTTAGGCAGGAAGAGAGAGAAAAGGAACAGAGGGGTGCAGTTTACCTGAAGTTGGAGAATGTACTGTTCATACCATCAGGCTGTAGACTATCCATGCAAAATATGAGATGCTGTTCTTCTAGCTTGCATTCAGTCTCACCCTAATAATGAAGGCAGCTTGAGGACAGACTGGCCAGTTGAGAACGGGGAGAGTAACTAAAATGGCCCGCAACTAGAAACATCAGAAAGCCAAGGCTGATAGAGCTCAGGTGCCCAGCAAAGTGGCTGCCTGGTCTGCACTTCATCTCACTGATGTAGAGAAAGCCACATCATGATTCCAAAACCTGTATTTGACTGTCTCTATATTCTTCTGCAGTTTTGACCTCCACTAAACTGTTTTTCAAATTCCATTTAGTTACATTTGGCTACAATTTTGTCTTTATATTTCTCAGTAATAGTGGAAAACTCAAATTCACTACCTTTTAAAATTTAATGGACTAAATGGCACATCGATGACAGAAAAACAGAGGGCTATGTAGGAGGGAACGGTTAGATTGATTTTAGAATAGGTTAAATGATCAGCATAGAGGCCAAAGTGCCTGTACTGTGCTGTAATATTATATGCTCTAAACACAGGGCAAACAGTAGGAATCTTTTACCCAGGTTCAAAATATCTAATATTAGTTAAATTAAGAGGGGTTAAGTTCAAAGGAGGTGTGCATTTATTTACACAGAGTGATGGGTGCCATCAAGGCTGGGAATGGAAGTACATGAATATGCAGAGAATGGATGGATATGAACATTCTTGTGCTGTTCCATGTTCATGATTGTGGCCCTTCAAGGGACCAGAGAATTAAAAATTTGGTTGAATAGTGTGAAACCACAACCTCTCACTCAAAGTCAGCTGCTTATTAACTAGAGGAGGAGGAAACCAGAAGTCAATGAGCTAGTGCTCATTAGAGGATTGAAGATAGATAGGATCATTAACTTTAAATTCCTTGGAGTTATTTCAAAGAATCCTTCCTGGGATCAACGCACAGGTGCCATTACGAAGAAGGCAAAGCACAGCCCCTACTTTTGCAGATTTGGTATGTTATTTAGAACATTGACAAACTTCTGTAGATGCACATTGGAAAGTATTCTGACTGGCTGTATCACTGCCAAATATGGAAATACCAAAGACCAAGAATGGAAAAGCCTACAAAAAGTGGTGGATATAGCCCAGTTCATTACAGGAAATACCCTTCCCACCACTGAGCACATTGACATGGAATGTTGTTACAAGAAAGCAACATCTATCATCAAGACTCCCATCATCCAGGCCATTTTCTCTTCTTGCTGCTGCCATCTGAGAGTTGGTAAAGAAGCAGCAGGTCCCACACCACTAGCTACAGGAAAAGTTATCACCCTTCCATCATCAGGCTCCTGAACTAGTGTGGATATCTTTACTCACCTCAACACTGAAGTGATTCCACAACTTATTAGATATAGGAGCAGAAGCAGGCCATTCAGCCTGTCAAGTCTGCTGCACCATTCAATCATGGATTGACCCAATTCTTCCAGTCATCCCCACACTCCTGCCTTCTCCCCATACCCTTTGATGCTCTGGCTAATCAAAAACCTATCTATCTCTGCCTTAAATGAACCCAATGACGGCCTCCACAACCATTCATGGCAACAAATTCCATAGATTTACCATCCTCTGACTAAAGTGACTTCTCCGCATCTCTGCTCTAAATGGATGTCCTTCAATCCTGAAGTCGTGCCCTCTTGTCCTAGACTCCCCTACTATGGGAAATAACTTTGTCACATCTAATTTGTTCAGGCCTTTGAGATCCCCCTTCATTCTCCTGAACTCCAGGGAATACAGCCCAAGAGCTGCCAGACGTTCCTCATATGATAAACCCTTTCATTCCTTGAATCATTCTCGTGAATCTTCTCTGAACCCTCTCCAATCTCAGTATATCCTTTCTAAAATAAGGAGCCCAAAACTGCACACAATACTCCAAATGTGGTCTCACGGCTGCTTTATAAAGCCTGAACATCACATCCCTGCTCTTATATTCTATACCTCTAGAAATGAGTGCCAACATTGCATTCGGCTTCTTCACAACCGACTCAACCTGGAGGTTAACCTGCACAAGGACTCCCAAGTCCCTTTGCATCTCTGCATTGTGAATTCTCTCCCCCATCTAAATAATAGTCTGCCCATTTATTTCTTCCACCAAAGTGCATGACCATACACTTTCCAACACTGTATTTCACTTGCCACTTCTTTTCCCATTCCCCTAACCAAGTCTCTTTGCAGGCTCTGTTTCCTCAACACTACACACTCCTCCACTTATCTTTCTATCATCAGCAAATTTATCCACAAATCCATCATTCCCATAGTCCAAATCAATGACATACATCGTAAAAAGCAGCAGTCCCAACACCAACCCCTGTGGAACTCCAATGGTAACCAGCAGCCAGTCAGAATAGGATCCCTTTATTTCCACTCTCTGCCGATCAGCCAATGCTTCACCCATGCTAGTAACTCCCCTGTAATTCCATGGGCTCTTATCTTGTTAAGCAGCCTCATGTGCGGCACCTTGTCAAAGGCCTTCTGAAGATCCAAGTACACCACATCTCCTTTGTCTACCCTGCTTGTAATTTCCTCAAAAAATGCAGTAGGTTAGTTGGACAAAATTTTCCTCTCAGAAAACCATGCTGGCTTTGGCTTATCTTGTCATGTGCCTCCAAGTGCACTGTAACCTCAACCCTAACAATCGATTCCAACAACTTCCCCGGTTAACAAGTTTGTAGTTTCCTTTCTGCTGCCTCCCACCCTTCTTAAATAGTGGAGTAACATTTGCAATTTTCCTGTCATCCTGTACAATGCCAGAATCTATCGATTCTTGAAAGATTACTGTTAATGCCTCCACAATCTCTCCAGCTACTTCCTTCGGAACCCAGGGGTGTCTTCCATCAGGTCCAGGAGATTTATCCATTCTCAGATCATTAAGCCTCCTGAGCACTTTCTCCTTCGTTTTCAATCTTTTTATTAAGTTTCAAATTAGTGAACATGACAATAGTGATAATGGCAGAGATCAGGATTACATTAATAATGGTTAACATATACAAACACAGATTCCAAGTAAAAAAATGTAGTTTAACCTCCCAATCTCTTAATTAGCCATGAAAAAGACATTTTAAAGAGAAAAAAAAACCCTAAACTAAAAAAAACAAAGATTGGGCTGCCATATTTCATTGGTTAAAATTTTAATTTGTCGTCAACTTTATTCCTCTATAACTAAGCAAAAAAATTACTAAAAAGGGGTTCAGAAAGGGTCAACTTACATCATATGAAAATATTGAATAAATGGCCTCCAAATTCCTTCAAATTTAACTTAAGGATCTATAGTACTGCTCCTAATTTTTTCCAAATTTAAACATGCTATCGTTTGGGAAAACCATTGAAATGTCGTCTGGGGAATTGGAATCTTCCCATTTGAGTAAAATGAATCTTCTGGCTATTAATGTAACAAATACAATTAGACAACAAGCTGAGCACCTGCTCAGTCGTAATTTTCACTGCACATACTTCACTTCCCTGACACTCTTGAATGTCCGGTATACTGCAGACATCTTCCACTGTGAAGACTGATGAAAAATATGTATTCAGTTCCTCTGCCATCTCTCATTACAATATCTCCAGCATCATCCTCTATTGGTCCTTTATCTACCCTCAACTCTCTTTAACCCTTTACATAATTAAAAAAGCTTTCGGTATCTTCTTTGATATTAGTCACCAGCTTCCTTTCCTATCTTAACTTATGGACTCATTTTCAAGGACTCCACAACTCATGTTCTCAATATTACCCATTTATTTATTTTGTGTTTATATAGTTTGTCTTCTTTTGCACATTGGTAATCTATCAGTCCTTGTGTAGTTTTTCAGTGATTCTATTTATTTCTTTATTCTACTGTGAATGTCTGCAAGAAATGAAGCTCAAGGTGCTACGTTGTGGCAAATACATACTTTGATAACAAATTTTCTTTGAACTGTGAACTTTTAACAGTGAGAGCAAACAAATTAGCTGAACGTGCAAATTATCAATGGATAAATGAGGTGTGACAGTGCAGATTACCAAGAGAAACACACACAAAGTACCTTTTGTGTATATAGATTATTAAAATGTATAATAATAAATAGGAAACCAGCAGGAAAGAAATTTGTTTAGTTAAATTAAAGCACAACGTAAACAATAAGTAGTAAGGTCCTGCAGTTTTATAAAGCAGAGATACCCAGGGATACAGGTACACAATTCCCTGAAAGTGGAGACAAAGGTAGATAAGGAACTTTTCAGGCATTTGGCATGCTTTCCTTCATCAGTTAGGTCTCTGAGAACAGAAGATAGGATAACATATTACAACTGTGGAAGCTGCTGATGTTGAAACCACATTTGGAGTATTATGTGCCGTTCTGATTACCCTTCTATAAAAACAATGTCCTTTAGCTGAAAAGGGTGCAATAAAGATGAGGAATCTTACTGGGACTCGGGGGCTTGAGTCATATTCATAGGAAAGTACAGCACAAACAGGCTCTTTGGCCCATCTAGTCCACACTGAGCTATTTAAACTGCCTACCATCTACGTACAAATCCGAAATTCCCACAAGTGAATGTTTCCCTTCATGTTCCCCTTAAACTTTTCACCTTTCATTCTTAACACATGACCTCTAGTTGCACTCCCATCCAACCTCAACAGAAAAAGCCTGCTTACATTTACCCGATCTATACCCCTCATAATTTTGTATACCTCCAGCAAATCTCCTCTCAATCTGTTCTAAGGAAGCAAGTCTTAACCTATTCAATCTTTTCATATAACTCAGGTGCTCCAAACCCAGCAACATCTTTACAAATTTTCATTATACCCTTTTAACTTTATTTTCATTGTTTCTATGGGTTCGTGACTAAACCCGTATACAGTACTGCAAATTAGGCCTCACCAATATCTTATACAACTTCAACATAGCATCTCATCTCCTGTACTCAATACTTTGATTTATGAAGGCCAATGTGCCAAAAGCTTTCTTTACAACCCTATCTACCTGTAACATCGCTTTCAATGAATTTACCTGTATTCCCAGACCCCTTTGTTTGACCACACCCTTCAGTGCCCTACCATTCAGCGTGCAAGGCCTACCCTGGTTGGTCCTACTGAAGTGCAACATCTCACACTTGTTTGCATTAAATTCCATCTGCTAATTTTCAGGCTGTTTTTCTAGCTGGTCCAGATCCCACTGCAAACCATGATAGTCTTCCTTAATGTCCACTACACCCCAATTCTTGGTGTCATCAGCAAATTTGCTGATCCAGTTAACTACATTATCATCCAGATCGTTGAATTAGTTGACAAACAACAACGGACCCAGAACCGATCCCTGTGGCAGATCTCTAGTCACAGGCCTGCATTCAGAGAGGCAACCATCTACTATTGTTCTCTGGCTTCTCCCACAAAGCTAATTATCTAATCCAATTTACTACCTCATCTTGAATGTCGAGCGACTGAACCTTCTTGATCAACCTCCCATGCGGGAGCTTGTCATATCCCTTGCTAAAGTCCATGTAGACAACTAACTTGCCTTCATCAACTTTCCTGCTATTTTCTTGAAAAATCCTGTAAGATTGGTTAGACACAATCTACAACACACAAAGCTACACTAACTCTCCCAAATCAGTCCATGTCCATCCAAATATTCATTCTAAGGGACCAGATATACCTTCCAATAACTTTCCCACTACTGATGTTAGTCTCACTCACTGGCCTATAATTTCCTGGTTTATTTTTAGAGCCTTTCTTAATCGGTGGAACAACACTGGCTCTGCTCCAATCCTCCAGCACCTCACCTGTCACTAAGGATGATTCAAATATCTCTGCTAGGGTCCTGGCAGTTTCTGTACTTCCCTCCCATAGGTTCCGGGGGAACACCTTGTCAGGCCCCGCAAATTTATTTACACTAATTTGCCTCAAGACAGCAAACACCTCCTCCTCTGTAATGTGTAGGGTCCATGAAGTCGATGCCACTTTGCCTCACTTCTATAGACTCTGCTCATCTCCAGAGGAAATACAAATGCAAAAGATTCATTTTCTTCACCATCTCTTTTGACTCTAGGCATGGATACCATTCTGATCTTCCAGAGGACCTTGCAATCCCTCTGCTCTTATCATTTCAGTAGAACCCGAGGATTCTCCTTCACCTTGTTTGTTAAGCAATCTCATGCCTTCTTTTAGCACTCCTGATTTCTTTAAGTGTTCTCTTACTTATCTGATACCATCAAAATTAGCTTTTCTCCCATTTAGAATCTCAACCCATGGACCAGACCTATCTTTTTCCAAATTAATTTTGAATGGCATTGCAATCGCTGGATAAGTGTTCACCTACACAAACTCTATCATTCCCTAATAGCAGATCAAGTATCACACACTCTCTCATTGGGTCTTTATGTACTGATTAAGGAAACTTTCCTAAAGACATCTGACAAACTCTATCCCATCTAGTCCTTTCACAATTTGCGAGTGCCAGTTAACATGTGGAAAGTTAAAATCACCGACTATAACAATGTTATGCTTTTTGCAACAGTCTCAACAAATTTGTTCCTCCAAAGCCTCATTAATATGGTCATACCTTTCTCATACCTCAGTTCCACCCATTACACCTCACTAGATGAGTTCTCCAGTCTGCCCTGACTGAGCATTGCCATGCCATTTTCCCTGACTAGTAATGTCACCCCTCGTCCTTTAATCCTTCCTGCTCTGTCCCCTTAAGATACAAGGAGAGGCTCACAGGTTTGGACTTTCTCCCCTGGATTGCAGGACTTTGAGAAGTGATCTTACAGGGTATATAATATCACGAATGGCAAGAATGAGGACGGTGAATCTTTTTCCCTGAACAGGGGAGCCCAAAACTCATGGGCATAGATTTAAGTAGAAGAAAAATATTTAAAAGAGATCTGTGGGGCAATTTTTTCATATATGGTTGGCGTAAGGAACGAGCTGCCAGAAAAAAAAAACTGTATAGGCAGGTACAACTGTAGAAGTAAGTACAACAACTAAGAGACTTTTGAGCAGGTACATGGAGAGAAGAAGCCTCAAGGGAAACGGGCCAATCACGTATAAATGTGATGAATTCAAATGGACATCTTCATCAGCAGGTGTGACTTTTTCCCCCCCACAGGAGCAGAATTAGGCTATTCAGCCCCTTGAGTCTGCTCCGCCATTACATCATGGCTAGTCCCAGATCCCACCTGCCTTCTTGCCATATCCTCTGATGCCCTGACCAATCAGGAAACTATCAACTTCTGCCTTAAATATACCCACGGACTTGGGGCCTCCACTGCAGTCTGTGGCAGAGCATTCCACAGATTCATTACTCTCTGGCTAAAAAAATTCCTCCTTCCCTCTTCTAAAAAGTCGCCCCCTTAATTTTGAGGCTGTGCCCTCTAGTTCTTGATACCCTCACCATAAGAAACATCCTCTCCACCCTATCTAGTCCTTTCAACATTTGGGAGGTTTCAATGAGGACCCCCCCTCCCCCACATTCTTCTAAATTCCAATGAGTAGAGGCCCAAAGCTGCCAAACACTCCTCATATGTTAACCCCCTAATTCCCAGAATTATCCTTGTGAACCTCCTCTGGACTCTCTCCAATGACAACACATCCTTTCTGAGATATGGGGCCCAAAACTGCTAACAATACTCCGAGGGCAGACAGACCAATAACTTGGGCCAAAAGGCCTGTTTTCATACTGTAAGACTGACTGTAGATCCAGAAATGGTAATGGGTTAGGTGCAGATGGTCAGCACTGACATATTAGGCCTAAGGGCCTACTTTTAGCTGTATGATTCTCTGACTGAGTTGATTATTATACACCTTTTGCTGTCACCAACCTATCAAATAACACGTGTTGAATTCAGACAGCAATACACTGAAGAGACAAATAATGGTGATGTCCTTCAGATCCATCTAAACATAAAAGTTAGGTACTAAGCAGGGACCCAAACACTTCATTAAATAGCTTCTATTTAAATCTTTTTCTAGGTGCCAACAAAGGGTCAACTGCTATTTTCATTCTTTAGCTTATTCCTCACAGTTGTATATGCATAAGCCAGAAGATTCTATTAACTTTTTGGTTTTTAAATGAATCCATGTATAGTGCTGCCTACTCTAACAACCAACACTTACCTTCTTTAGCTCTGTGGGTGCTCGAAGGCCCTCTGCTACAGGGTGCACTAGGGGTAGTACTGTAGCACGCTGAAAGTGGGGTTCAGGTACCTGTTCAAGTCGTGGACGTTTGCTTTCCAGTGAATCGTGATCAGGCTGCCCAGCCACGTTATGGTAAGACTGTTCATAGCCACTTCTCCTTTCTTGAGGCCTGAAAAACAAATTGTTTTACCAAATGAATCTGTCTCTTCATTGTCCAGCCCGTATAGAAAATAGAACAGGTAAATCCATTGATTGAAAGAGGATTGAACTTCAGTTGCTAGGAGTGATCCATCACCAATATCCTACCCTGGTACAACTATAAGAAAACTCACCAGCACCTCCACTTTTTCAGGAGGCTAAAGAAATTTAATGTGTCCCCTTTAACCCTGACAAATTTTTATTGCTGCATCACAGAGAGCATCTTATCCAGATGCATTATGGATCAGTATGACAATCAGCCTGTAACTGATTGGTAAAGGTCAATGGGGTCATGCCAATTTTCTCCAGCCTCCTGCAGATGTACTGGTGTTTGTAATATCAATATGGTTGGACCAAGACTTGCTGCTGCTGATGTTCACACTTAGGAACCTTATGCTCTCAACCTCAACACTGGTGATGTAAACAGCAGCATATGTACTGCCCCCTTTCCTAAAGTTGATGACCAGTTTCTTTTGTTTTGCTGACACTGAGGGAAAGGTTGTTGCCATGACACTATGCCAGTAGGCTCTCTATCTCCTTCCTACACTCCAACTCATCATTATTTGCGACACAACCCATAGGTGGTATCATTTGCAAACTTGCAGATGGAGTTAGAGCAGAATCTAGCCACACAGTCATGAGTGTACAGAGAGTAGAGGGATGAAGATGCAACTTTGAGGAGCACAGGCGTTTAAAATAATCATGGAGGGTGTTGCTGCCCATCCTTACTGATTACAGCCTGCTGGTCAGAAAGACAAGAATTCAGTTGCAGAGGGAGGCACTGACTTCTAAGGTTTAGAATTTGGAGAAGAGTTTGCCTGGAATTACTGAATTGAAGACAGAGCTGTAGATAATGAACAACTGTCTTACATGGAGGAAGGGGGCCTCAGAGAAACTTACTGAATATTGAAAGGCCTAGACAGAGATGAAATGCCATCAGTCATTGGAAAAGTGTTAGGCTACAGTTGGTCAACAATCGGAACAATTTTAAAGGATAACGAATAAAGTGAGAATAATGGAGCATGTAAAAGGCACTGCCCCGATTAAAGCTACAATTATTACTAAGCAATGCAGTGGTTTAATTATTGGAATACATATGTTTCTTAAGTGTTTTATATGCATAGAAAGGTAAAGTATATACTATATACTAAGAAAAATGTTTGACTTAACTGACGCTAAATAATACTGGATGTACCTGTTCTGACATCTGTACAAATCCGACTTAAAGACGGTCTCAGGAACGGAACTCATATGTAACCCGGGGACTGCCTGTATTGTGGTGAAATACAGGGTGGATGGGGTTCTGGGAAGGGTGCCAGAACCCCATAGCCCAGTTTGCTAACACTTCTAGGGCCCTATCACTTAAATACAAGTCCTGCTCTGGTTTAATTTACCAAAGTAAAAACCTTCACACTTACCTGTGTTAAATTGGCATTCGGAGTACTTTTCCTACAGTTCGTAAAGTGTTTGTATGTTCTCCCTCTGAACATGTACGTTTCCTCTGGATACTCTGACTTCCTCCCACAGCCCAAAGACCTAACAGTTTGTAGGTTAATTAGTCATAATAAACTGCTCTGTGATTAGGCTAGTGTTAAATAGCTGAGTTGCAGCGCTGTGCGGCTCATCAGGCCAGAAGGGTCTATTCCCTGCTGCATCTCTAAATAATTAAGTAAACAAATTCAGTTTGCCACTCTCCAGACCACTTCCAAAATTGATCTAGATCCTCTTGTAAAGTTAACCAACCCCCTTCACTGCCCGCTGCATTACCAACAACATTGGAATCCAAATCCTTAATTCAGATGAAACAGTACCCCCAGCACTGACCCCTTTGGAGCAGGATCGCAGGACTCCAACTTGAACAACCATCCATTACCATCTTCTGATTCCTTCTAACGGTACAAATATACGTGTGTAAATCTTGATGGCCTGCTGGAATGTATCCAGGATACTATGGCAACCAAGTAAGAAAGCTTTGACAGAGCTCTTTTGGAGAATTTCGAGTCCCTCCTTATCCGCGGATTCAACCAACCGCGGATCGGGAAAACCCGGAAGTTTTCTCTCTAGCACTCGTTGTTTCAGCATGTACAGATTACTTATTCTTGTCATTATTTCCTAAACAATACAGATAACAACTATTTACATAGCATTTATATTGTATTAGGTATTATAAGTAATCTAGAAGTGACTTAAAAGGACAGGCAGTCCCCAGGTTATGAATGAGTTCTGTTCCTGAGTCCGTCTTTAAGTCAAGATTTGTAGTCGGAACAGGTACATCCGGTATTATTTAGCGTCAGTTCATCAAACATTTTTCTTAGACTATAGTACATATTTTACCTTTCTATGCATATAAAGCACTTAAGAAACATACGTATTTCAATAATTAAACCACTGCGTTGCTTAGTAATAACTGTAGCTTTCATCTGGGCAGGGCCTTTCACATGCTCCATTAAAATTGTTCCGATCTTTGAACGACTGATGCAATTGAAGTAGTAAAGACAGAAACAATGACAACATTCAATAGGTACTTGACAGGTACTTGGATAGGAAAGGAGTAGAGATACATGGCTAATGCATGCAAATAGCATGAACTAAGACAGACATCGTGACTGGCATGGCAGAATTGGGCCAAAGAGCTGTATGATTCTGTAAGAGGCAGGTATTCTGCAGTGAAATACTCACCTCTTACTTCTTCAAAGCCTATTTACAAGGCTTAAATCAAAGTTATAAAGGAAAGTTTACAACTTGCCTGAATAAGTGCAATTCAAATAATAATCATCATCAGCACATCCTCCAGCATGGCTGTGTGTATGAAATCCACAACAACTGGAATATTGTTTCCAGTTCTCACTGCCATACTTTAAGCAAAATGAAAAAACTTTAGAGAGGGTTCAAAAGGGATTACTCAAAAGGCTGCTGGCAAGGAGGAAGTATTTTGGTTATTTGGACAAAATGAAGAACTAAAGGAAAATTAAGGGAATGAAAATTAGAATGGAACATTAGATGACGACAATATCATGAACCTAATCTTACAGAATGGCAGAGCAGGGTTAAGCAGCCACGTCACCTACTCTGAGTGCTATTCTTATGACATTAAATACTATTTTTTCACCAACTACCATAAATAGGTATGAATAGCAAACATCAGACACCTGTCAGATGGATGGAACTCTGAAAGCAGGGAAGGTCGTCTTCGGAGTTGCTGATGTTGCTGCTGCTGTAAGAGCTGTGAATCCTGAAGATGAGAACGATAGTCTGGAACTGCAAACTCCTGGAAAACAACAAGACTCAAATCAGATTTTATGTGGACCCAACATGGAATGCAACTGAATAATTAGACAGCTAAAAGGTAACCCTGCTTACAGCCAAACAGCAGGTAGGTGACCACATTTCTCTATTTACCTGACTTTATACAGACAAATGATATAGTAGCAGAGACCTTTTATACTTATGGCATAGATGGTGGTTGTTTAGCTCAGCCAGCCAATGCTGGCACTAAGAGCACTTCTGTTAACACTTTAACTTATTCTCTCACAGTCAGTTAACTCTAATGTCAACAATAAAATGTTTTACACTTGTCTGTTAACCAATCCTGCAATGTCTTTCAGAAGTGACAATATATCTTGGTCAATAGTCTTGTCAACATCCTTGTAGCATCTTTTGTTTACACTCTTCAGTGTAATCACATCCTTCTTAAAACAGGGTGACCACAACCAAACAATATTCCAAGTGCAGCCTCACCAATATCTCATATAATCACAACATAACCTCACAACTTCTATATTCAATGTCCTGTTTGAAGGGCAGCATTGGAAAAACACTCTTCACAGCCCTCTCTACCAATGCCTCCAAAGGGATCTATGCACCTGTACTCATCAAGATCTCCCCTCAAGAAAACCATACTGATTTCAGCCTGTTGTATCATGTGTTTCCAAGTACTATGCAACCTCATCCTTAATAATCAACTCTAAAATCTTACCAGCCAGCGAAGTCAGAATAAGCAGCCTATAATTTCCAGTCTTTTGCTACCTCCCTACTTTGAAAATAAAGTGAATTTGCAATTTTCCAGTCTTCCAGAACTGTTCCTGATTCTAGTATTTCATGCAAGATGACTGCTAATGCCACCACGTTCTCTCCAACTAACTTCAAAACTCCGGGGTGCAGTCCATCCAGTCTAGGATCACTTTCTCTGTAGTAATACATTCAATTCTGCCCCTACTCTCTGGCATACTACTAGTGCTTTCCAGTAAGACTGAAGAAACATACTTAATTCAGTTCATCGACTAATTCTTTTCTCCATATCACTACATCTCTGGTGTCATTCTCCAGTGGGTCAACGTCTCCTTTTGCCTCTCTTTTACTCATTACACATCTGAAAACTCTTGGTATCTTTTTATATTATTGGCTACATTACTTTCACATTCCCTCCCCATGCATTTTTTAGTTGCCTTCTGTTGATTTTTAAAAACTTAAAATTATCCTGCACCTCCAGAAACTCTGACCATAACTGTTCTAGACCATAAGATAGGAGCAGAAATTAAGCCATTTCTGAACAATCGAGTCTGCTCCGCCGTTCACTCATGGTTGATCCTTTCCTCCCTACTCCTCAGCCCCATGCCCCAGCCTTCTTATCGTAATCTTTGATGCCATGTCCAATCAAGAACCTATCAAGCTCTGCTTTAACTACACCCAACAACCTGGCCTCCACAGCTATTTGTGGTAATAAATTCCACAAATTCATCAACCTCTGGCTAAAGAAATTTCTCCACATCTTGGTTTTAAATAAATGTCCCTCTATCTTGAGGCTGTGCCCTCTTGTTTCAGATTCCCCCACCATGGGAAACATCCTTTCCACATCTACTGTCTAGGCCTTTCAGCATTCAAAAGGATTTAATGAGATTCTTCTGCCCCCCCCCCCCACCCCCCAATCCTAAATTCCAGCAAGTACAGACCCAGAGCTATCAAATGTTCCTCATATCACAACACTTTTGTTCCCGGAATCACTCTTGTGAATCTCCTCTGAACCCTCACCAATGCCCATCCTTTTTTTAAGATGAAGAGCCCAAAACAGTTCACAATATTAAAGTTAGGCCTTGCCAGTGTATTCAAGACCTCTTGAAATGAATGCTAACATTACATTTGCCTTCCTCACCACCAGGATTGGAGAGCATGCCTTATGAGAATAAGTTGAGAGAACTTGGCCTTTTCTCCTTGGAGCAACGGAGGATGAGAGGTGATCTGATATAGGTGTATAATATGATGACAGGCATTGGTAATGTGGATAGCTATAGGCGTTCTCTCGGGGCTGAAATGGCTAATACGAGGGGGCATAGTTTAAAGGTGTGGAAGTTGGTGCAAGGGGGATTCAGAGGCAAGTTTTTCCACACAGAGTGGTGGGTGCGTGGAATACACTGCCAATGAAGGTGGAAGAGGTGGGTACAATAGGGTCTTTTAAGAGACTCTTTGATAGGTACATGCAGCTTAGAAAAATAGAGAGCTATGTGGTAGGGAAATTCTAGGCAGTTTCTAGAGTAAGTTACATGGTTGGAACAACATTGTGGGCCAAAGGGCCTGTAATGTGCTGTAGATTTCTATGTTTCTATGTTACTACCAACTCTATCTGCAAAGTTACTTTCAGGGTGTACTGCACAAGGACTCCCAAATCACTTTGCACCTCAGATTTTTGGATTTTCTCTCCATTTAGAAAATAATCTGCACATTTATTTCTTAGAAACGTAGAAAACATACAGCACAATACAGGCCCTTCAGCCCACAAACTGTGTCAAACATGTCCTTACCTTAAAAGGCTATGGGTAAAGCCTAGGTAGTTCTATTTTTCCAAGCTCCATGCAGCCATCCAGGAGTCTCTTGAAAGACCCTATAGTTTTTGTCTCCACAACCGCTGTCGGCAGCCCATTCCATGCACTCACCACTCTGTGTAAAAAAAACTTACCCCTGACATCTCCTCTGTACCTGCTTCCAAGCGCCTTAAAACTATGCCCTCTCATGCTAGCCATTTCAGCCCTGGGGAAGCGCCTCTGACTATCCACACAATCAATGCCTCTCATTATCTTGTACACCTCTATCAGGTCACCTCTCATCCTCCTTCGCTCCAAGGAGAAAAGGCTGAGTTCACTCAACCTAATCTCATAAGGCATGCTCCCCAATCCAGGCAACATCATTGTAAATCTCCTCTGCACGCTTTATATCGTTTCCATGACCTTCCTGTAGTGAGGCAACCAGAACTGAGCACAGTACTCTAAGTGGGGTCTGACCAGGGTCCTATACAGCTGCAACATTACATCTCAGCTCTTAAAACTCAATCCCACAATTGATGAAGGCCAATGCACCATATGCCTTCTTAACCACAGAGTCAACCTGTGCAGCTGCTTTGAGCTTCATGTGGACTCGGACCACAAGGTCCCTCTGATCCTCCACACTGCCAAGAGTCTTACCAATAATAACATATTCTTCCATCATATTTGACATACCAGTATGAACCACCTCACACTTATCTGGGTTGAACTCCATCTACCACTTCTCAGCCCAGTTTTGCATCATATCCATGTCCCGCTATAACCTCTGACAGCCCTCCACACTATCCGCAACACCTCCAAACTTTGTGTCATCAACAAACTTACTAACTCATCCTTCCACTTCCTCATCAAGGTCATTTATAAAAATCACGAAGAGTAAGGGTCCAAGAACAGATCCCTGAGGCACTCCATGCAGAATATGACCAGTCTACAACCACTCTTTGCCTTCTGTGGGCAAGCCAGTTCTGGGTCCACAAAGCAATGTCCCCTTCGATCCCATACCTCCTTACTTTCTCAATAAGCCTTGTATGGGGTACCTTATCAAATGCCTTGCTGCAATCCATATACACTACATCTATTGCTCTTTCTTCATCAATGTGTTTAGTCACATCCTCAAAAAATTCAATCAGGCTTGTAAGGCATGACCTGCCCTTGACAAAGCCATGCTGACTACTCCTAACCATATTATACCTCCCCAAATGTTCATAAATCCTGCCTCTCAGGATCTTCTCCATCAACTTATCAACCACTGAAGTAAGACTCACTGGTCTATAATTTCTTGGGCTATGTCTACTCCCTTTCTTGAATAAAGGTAGTGTCCGCAACCCTCCAATCCTCCGGAACCGCTCCTGTCCCCATTGATGATGCAAAGATCATTGCCAGAGGATCAGCAATCTCCTCCCTTGCCTCCCACAGCAGCCTGGGGTACATTGCATCCAATTCCAGCGACTTATCCATGCTTTCCAAAAGCTCCAACACATCCTCTTTCTTAATATCTACATGCTCAAGCTTTTCAGTCCACTGCAAGTCATCACTACAATCACCAAGATCCTTTTCCATAGCGAATACTGAAGTAAAGTATTCTACTCAAGATTTGAACAGAAGAGGAGCGTCCAGACCCTCTGGATAAACTGGACCTGGTGGCATCAAGATTCATCGTCATCGAGGAAGACGTTAGAAGAATCTTCCTGAAGATAAATCCAAGGAAGGCGATAGGACCAGATGGCGTCCCGGGACGGGTTCTCCAGGCCTGTGCAAGCTAGCTAGCTGGAGTGTTTGCTGACATCTTCAACTGCTCCCTGCTTCAGTCTAAGATCCCCTCGTGTTTTAAGAAGGCAACGATAATCCCGGTGCCAAAGAAAAGTAAGATGGCATGCCTGAATGACTACCGACCTGTGGCTCTAACATCAATTGCTATTAAGTGCTTCGAGCGATTGGTTATGGCACACATCAACCATAACCTGCCAGTCAACCTCGATGCTTTGCAATTCGCCTACCGGAGCAACAGGTCAACGGCAGATGCCATCTCTCTGGCATTACATTCCTCCTTAGAACACCTGGAGAATAAAGACACATATGTAAGGCTCCCTTTCATTGACTACAGCTCTGCCTTAATATCATCATTCCAAATAAACTGATTCCTAAGCTCAGGAACCTGGGTCTTAGCACTCAGATCTGTAGCTGGATCTTCAACTTCCTCACGGACAGGTCCCAAGCTGTAAAAATAGGGGACAAGCTCTCCTCTACAATCATTCTGAGCACCGGTACCGGCCCCACAAGGCTGGGTAGTCAGCCCCCTGCTGTACACACCGTACACCCATGATTGTGTAGCCAAGTTTCCATCAAAGTCAATATACAAGTTTGCTGATGACACCACAATTGTATCCGTATCTTGGGTAATGATGAGTCTGCGTACAGAGAGGAAATTAAGAACCTGGTGGCATGGTGCAAAGACAATAACCTATCCCTCAATGTCAGCAAGACGAAGGAATTGGTTGTTGACTTCAGAAGGAGTAGCGGACCGCACAACCCCATCTACATTGCTGGTGCGCAGGTGGAACAGGTCAAAAGCTTTAAGTTCATTGGGATGAATATCACAAATGGCCTGATTTGGTCTAACCAAGCAGAGTCCACTGCCAAGAAGGCCCACCAGCACCTTTACTTCTTGAGGAAGCTGAAGAAACTTGGCCTGTCCCCTAAATCCCTCACTAATTTTAAATAGGTACACCGTAGAAAGCATTCTTCTAGGGTGCATCACAACCTGGTACGGAAGTTGTCCTGTCCAAGACTGGAAGAAGCTGCAGAAGATCGTGGATATAGCCCAGCACATCACACAAACCAATCTTCCATCCTTGGACTCACTTTACACCACACACTGTCGGAGCAGTGCTGCCAGAATAATCAAGAACAAGACCCACCCAGCCAACGCACTTTTTGTCCCACTTCCCTCCGGGAGAAGGTTCAGGAGCGTGAAGACTCGTACGGCCAGATTTGGGAACAGCTTCTTTCCAACTGTGATAAGACTGCTGAACAGATCCTTACCCAGATCTGGGCCATACCTTCCAAATATCTGGACCTGACTTGCACTACCTTACTTTCCCTTTTCTATTTTTCAAATTATGATTTATAATTTAAATTTTTATTATATTTACTTTGATTTGTACTTCAAGGAGCGCAAAGCACAGAAACAAATATCACTGTGATGATTATACGCTCTAGTATCAATTGGTGACAATGAAGTATTATAATAAATAATAATAATAATGTACCTCTGCTATTTCCTCCGGTTCCATACACACTTTTCCACTGTCACACTTGATAGGTCCTATTCTTTCAAGTCTCATCCTCTTGCTCTTAACATACTTGTAGAGTGCCTTGGGGTTTTTCTTACTCCTGCCCACCAAGGCCTTCTTCATGGCCCCTTCTGGCTCTCCTAATTTCCTACTTAAGCTCCTTCCTAGTAGCCTTATAATCTTCTAGATCTCTAACATTATTACCTTGCTCTCTGAACCTTTTGTAAGCTTTTTGTTTTTTTCTTGACTTGATTTATTACAGCCTTAGTACACCACGGTTCCTGTACCCTACCATAACTTCCGTCTCATTGGAACGCACCTATACAGAATATCCCCTGAACATTTGTCACATTTCTTCCGTGTTTTTCTTTGAGAACACCTGTTCCCAATTTAAGCTTCCAATTTCCTGCATGATAGACTCATAATTCCCCTTACTCCAATTAAACACTTTTCTAACTTGTCTGTTCCTATCTCTCTCCAATGCTATTGTAAAGGAGATAGAATTATGATCACTATCTCCAAAGTGCTCTCCCACTGAGAGATCTGACACCTGGGTTCATTTTCCAATACCAAATCAAGTACAGTCTCTCCTCTTGTAGGCTTATCTACATATTGTGTCAAGAAACTTTCCTGAACACACCTAACAAACTCCACCCCATCTAAACCCCTTGCTCTAAGGAGATGCCAATCAATATTTGGGAAATTAAGATTTCCCATTATGACAACTCTGTTATTATTACACCTTTCCAGGATCTGTTTCCTTACCTGCTTCTCAATATCCCTGTTACTATTGGGTGGCCTATAAAAAACACCCAGTAGAGTTACTGACCCCTTCTTGTTCCTGACCTCCACCTACAGGGACTCCATAAACAATCCCTCCATGACGTCCACCTTTTTTTTCTACAGCCGTGACACTATCTCTGATCAACAGTGCCACACCCCCAGCTCTTTTGCCCCCCTCCCTGTCCTTTCTAAAATATCTAAAGCCCAGCACTTGAAGTAACCATTCCTGTCCCTGAGCCATCCAAGACTCTGTAATAGCACCCACATCACAGCTCCACAACTTTCTACCCTAGACCCATTTTCCATTCTGCCATTTAACACTATGGCATGAACTTTAATTTTACAAATCAGTTTCTTTTAAATCTGAGAATTAAAACCTTTTGAAAATCTAGAGAGACACTATCTTAGAGCCTAACCTTTTTCATCAACATTACCTGTTAATTGACCAAACAATCCAATTCATTGGACTCCATTTGTATTTGACAAATGCTGGTTCCAACTTGTTAACTCAACGTTTATCAGATGTTGATTATTGTTTCCTCGATTATTTCACAAAACCCATGTGCTTTTAAATTGATTAATGTGCAGTTGCCATGTCCATAACACACTTAATTAAATATATTTACCATTTTCAAGACTGCCTCCTATGCCTTGGGGAAAATGGAAAGACTATGATAAACCTTTCTGTGGTCTTTATCCCCACCTCAGTCAGTAATCTGTAATGCATCTGGAATGCATCTCAATGTGAGGTTGACTATAGGCAGAGTGTGCCTTTCTGGTCCTCCTTTTTCATTTTCACCCTATCCAATGTCACCTTCACTTATAAACATATGAATTATGTTAGGGGAAGAAAGGCAAATACTCATTGCCTGCATTGGGGAATGGGAGTGGAGAAAGTCAGCTGCTTTAATTCCTGTACATTACCATCATATAACATAACCTGACCCCAGAACTTTATTTTCTTCAGAGATTAAGGAATCAGAATCAGGTTTATTATCACCAGCATGTGACGTGAAATTTGTTAACTTAGCAGCAACAGTTCAATACAATACATAATCTAGCAAAGAGATAAAAATGTATTAATAAAAAAAACATAATAAACAAGTAAATCAATTATGTATACTGAATGGATTTAAATAAAAAATGTGCAAAAACAGAAATACTGTATATTATAAAAGTGAGGTAGTGTCCAAAGCTTCAACGTCCATTTAAGAACTCGGATGGCAGAGGGGAAGAAACTGCTCCTGAATCGCTGAGTGTGTGCCTTCAGGCTTCTGTATCTCCTACCTGATGGAAACAGTGAGAAAAGTGCATGCTCTGGGTGCTGGAGGTCCTTAATAAAGGACGCTACCTTTCTGAGATACCGCCTCCTAAAGATGTCCTGGATACTTTCTTTGTAGGCTAGTGCCCAGGTTGGAGCTGACTAGATTTACATGCACAACATGCTGGTGGAACTCAGCAGGTCGGACAGCATCTGTGGAAATGAACAGTCAACGTTTCACAGGCCAAGACCCTTCGTCAGGACTGAAGAGGGAGGGGGCAGGTGCCCTATAAAGAAGGAG
The DNA here is from genome assembly GCF_030144855.1 of Hypanus sabinus. NCBI lineage: Eukaryota > Metazoa > Chordata > Chondrichthyes > Myliobatiformes > Dasyatidae > Hypanus > Hypanus sabinus. The sequence continues at coordinate 182,092,256 of NC_082711.1, forward strand.
GGGGGAGGGTGGGAAGAAGGCTGGTAAGAGCCAGGTGAGAAACCAGTAAGGGGAAAGATCAAGGGGTGGGGGAGGGGAAGCAGTGAGGAGATAGGCAGGAAAGGTGAAGAAAGGATGTAAGGAGAAAACACTACGGGTAGTAGAAGGAGCCTGAACCATGAGGGAGGTGATAGGCAGCTGGAGGAAGAGGCAGAGTGAAACTGGGATGGGGGAAGGGAGGGGGAGGGAATTACCGGAAGTTGAAGAATTCAATGTTCATGCCAAGGGGCTGGAGACTACCCAGATGGTATATGAGGTGTTGCTCCTCCAACCTGAGTTTGGCCTCATTATGGCAGTAGAGGCCATATATGGACATATCCAAATAGGAATGTAAAGCAGAGTTGAAGTGGGTGGCAACCGGGAGATCCTGTCTGTTGTGGTGGATGAAGCAGAGGTGCCTTAATCACTACAGTTTACAACACTGTTTAGTTTGCACTAAAATAATCTTTTTAAAATTCTAATTGTGTTTTCCTGTAAAAATCATGTAATTTATATTTAATGTTTTTCTTGAGAATGATGCTTATCTGAAGCTATGTGCTTGCATTGCTGCTGCAAGTAAGTTTTTCACTGCACCAGTGCCAATGGATATTTAAATCAACTCAAATTAGAAGCACAATTAGATCTGGTTACAACAATAATTTGCATTCTTGCCTATTCCCTTGCAACCTACCACCAGCATGCTTATAAAGAATCGAGTTAACAGTTAAAAATATTCAAAGCAACTGTATCCACCTAACATAGAAACATAGAAAATCTATAGCACAATAGAGGCCTTTCAGCCCACAAAGCTGTGCTGAAAATGTTCTTACCTTAGAAATTACCTAGGGCTACCCATAGCCCTCTATTTTGCTAAGCTCCATGTACCTATCCAGGAGACTCTTAAAAAACTCTATCTTATCTGCCTCCACCACCGTCACTGGCACCCCATTCCACACACTCACCATTCTCTGCGTAAAACACTTACCCCTGACACCTCCTCTGTACCTACTTCCAGGCATCTTAAGACTGTGCCTTCTCGTGCTAGCTTTAACATCCAGATGCTCAACTTTACGACAAAAAAAATTCAAACTCCGACTTCTGTTTATTAAAAATCTGTGACCTTAATTTCATTCTCTCACAAGATGAAATGTCTCTGAGTCTTACAATTGTACAGCACAGGACAGGCAATTAGGTTCAACTCATCCATGTCAACCACACTGCCCATCTGAGCATTCTAAATTCCATGCACTTGACCCATACCTTTCCTATCTACGTTCCCATCTTAAAGGGTTTTTTTTTAAACTGTGGCAATTGTAACAGCTTTCTCCAACAGATACCACAAATCCTCTATAGCAAAACTAACCCTTCGGGTTCCCTTTAAATTTTACTCCTCTCACCTTAAATCTATGCCCTCTAGTTTTACATTTATGTACCCAGAGGAAATTATTACAATCATTTATCATACGTATATCCCTTATAATTTTACACACCTCCCAACAGTCTATTCTCCAGGGAAAACAGATTCTCCCCAGAACTCATGCCTTCCAGTCCTAGCAATATCCTCCTGAACCTACTCTGCTCCCTTTCTAACTTATTGACATCCTTCTTGTAGCTAAGTGATCAGAATTCACACAATATCCAAGTGTGGCCTCAGCAATGTATCGTACAGTTGACATCTTATGCTTATACTCAATACCCTGACCAATGAAGGTGTGCCAAATGCCTTCATTATCTTGTTTACATGAGTTGCTCACTTTCAGTTAACACTGCCCCCGTACCTCAACTTCTTTTTGTTCTACAACAGTCCATTTACTGTCTTGCTCTGGTTTAACTTGCCAAAATGCAATATTTTACAACTTGTCAGAGTTAAATACAATCCTTGTAGACCAATCCTTAGCCTAGTTTCTATATCCTTTTGAATCTCACATTACCTTCTTCATAGTCCATAATATCACTGATTTTAGCATCACACGCAAACTTACAAACCAAGCCAACTCCATTCTCATCCAAAACATTAAGTTAACATACTATTTTCTTCGAAGTTTGTGCAGATTTTGGCATGAGATCTAGAACCTTGACAACCTTCTACAGATGGAGAGTGGAGAGTATCCTGATTGGTTCTGTCACAGCCTGGTATTGAAACACCAATGCCCAAGAATGGAAAAACCTCCAGTGGATACCGCCCAGCCCATCACAAGAAAAGCCGCCTTCATCATTGAGAACATCCACAAGTAGTGCTGCCACAAAAAAGCAGCATCCATCATCAAGGACTTCCAACATCCAGGCCATATTCTCTTCTTGCTGCAGCCATCAGGAAAGAGATACAGAACTTTTGGGCCCTACACCACCAGGTTCAGGAACAATTATTACCCTTCAACCATCAGGCTCCAGCATGGATAACTTTATTCACAACACTGAAATAATTCTGCAACCTATAAATTCATTTTCAAGAATTGTACAACTCATGTTCTTAATATCATCTAGAATCAGTAGATTCTAGTTAATTGGGGCTCATCAGGTCTAGTATATAATAGCCCAATTAAGTGGCTGCTCCGATTAGCCAAAGTTTCATGGAAATAGTTAAAAAGGTATTAAAAACACAAACTACAGTTTAACAGTAATAAATCATGTACTTAAATGAAATACAGAACAAATAAAAACACTACCAATACTACTACAGTGGTATAAAACTATGTATTAGTTATCGACAGAGCAATTAATCCAGTGTACACAATGAGTAAAATTGGTGCAGACACCCAGTGCAGATAATAGAATGCCTTCATACAATGCTTTTGCCAATTACATCTATTAATCCTCATTTTCTTTGAAACATTCAAGATGACTGATGATCCTTCAAATTCTTTGTAGTTCGTAACTTGAAGTAATGAAGTAGTATAATTTTCACTCCCGGCCATTTCTGGCATCTCTAAGCCAGAATGTTTGAAACCGCAGTGAACAAAATAATTCTGAATTTCTTGCCAACATCACTGACAAAAATCACTACTTTTGAACACAAACATACACAACTGATGCTATTTTAAAAATGTTTGCTCTAAGCACAGTGTAGTGTCTAACAGACACACCAGTGCACGCGACTGATGATAGTTAGAAACTGTTTGGCAACAGTCTCCTGACCCAATTAAGCAACACAGCATCCCAAATAAATGAAGGGAATCCAAGTGACATACACACAATTTGATAATAAATTTACTTTGAACAGAAAACCCAGTACTAATCCCTGAAGCACACACTGATCATAGACCTCAAGCTGAATATCAGGCCTCCACTGTGTTATGTTCTACATAACATAAAGGAGTTCAAAGAGTCAGGCAGCATCTATGGATAGACTTGAACAATCAATGTTTCGATGTGGACCCTTCATTAGGACAGTATCCAGTTAGCCAGCTTACCTTGAATCCCATGTGACCTAACATCCTGGACCATCTTCCCATACACAACATTGTCAAAGAGCTTGCTTACATCCACATATATCACATCTATCACCTTGCCCTAGTCAATCCTATTGGTCAACTCTTTAAAGAACTCAATAAAATTTGAGAGATACAACTCCCAAACGCAAAGCTGCAGAGTGACTACCCCTAATCAGTCTATCTTTACAAATGAAGGTAGATCCCATCTCTCAGAATCTCCTTGAGTAACTTTCCCACCACTAATGCTAGCTTCACAGACTGCAGTTCCTCGACTTGTCCTTGAAGACTTCCAATCTACTGGTACCTTGCCCATAGCTAATGCTGATACAAGTATCTGTCAGAGCCCCAGCAATTTCTTCTTTTGTTGCCCACAAATGGCAGATACAGTTCAATCCACACTTACTTGATGTGTTGCACTTTGGGAAGTAAAATGTAAGGGAAAAGTATACAAATGACAGGCAAAAATCCTTAATATCACTGATGTACAGAGGGATTTTGGGCTCCAAATCCATAGCTCCCTGAAAATGCAATACAAAGTGGTATGAAAACATAGGGCATGTGTCTCTCATCAGTTCTGGCACTGAGTACAAGAGTAGCGATGTAGCAGTCGTATAAACAACAGTTAGGCTGCATTTGGAGTGTCATGTACGGTTCTGGTTGCACCATTACAGTAAGAATGTGGAGGCTTTATAGAAGGTGCAGAAGAGGTTCACCAGGATGCTAGCTAAGTCAGAGAATATTACAAGGACAGGCTTGATGAACTTGGATTGATTTCTCTATAGCATAGGAAGCAAAGGGGAGACCAGAGGAAGGTCTATAAAATTATGAGGTGCAAATATTGATCTTTTCCCAGTATAAAAATACTAAAAACTAGCAGACATGGCTTTAAGGTGAGAGAGAGAAAGTTTAAAGAAGATGTGCAGTGCATTTTTTATGGAACAGAGTTTTAAGTCTAGAACACGCTGCTAAAAGTGGTTGTGGTGGAAGCAGACATGATAGTAGCATTTAAAAGACACACAGGGATATGAACATGCAAAGAATGGAGGAGTATGGACCACATATATGCAGATAGGTGGAGTTTCATTTGGCATCATGGTTACCAACATTGTGGGCCGAAGGTCCTGTTCTACATTCTATTGTCTGGTTTTAAGTCACATCGGTCCAGTTTTTCTTATCATACTGAAATAAACCCTGCCTGCCAGTCAAATTACACAATTTTACCATTAACAACTCACTACACAAAAAATGAAGCTTAATATGCTGATATGGCTGCAGCCATCAAGGCATTTTGACCAACACTATCTTAGACACCCATAACACCATAACGTATAGGAGCAGAATTAGGCCATTTGGCCCATCAAGTCTACCCTCCCATTTCATCATGGCTGATCCATTTTACCTCTCAGCTCTAATCTCCTGCCTCTTTTCCCCCCACCTATATTCCTTCATGCCCTGACTAATCAAAATTTATCAACCTCTGTCTTAAATACATCCAATGACTTGGCCTTCACAACTGCCTGTGGCAGCAGATTCAAACGATGGCTACAGAAATTCCTCATGTCAGGAGGAATTCTGGTCACCTCATTATAGGAAGGATGTGGAAGCTATGAAGAGAGTGCAGAGGAGATTTACCAGGATTTTGCCTGGATTGGAGAACAAGTCATATGAAGCAGGTTTACAGAGCTGGGACTTTTCTCTTTGGAGCATAGAAGAATGAGAGGGGACTTGATAGAGGTCTACAAGATTATGAGAGGCATAGATAGGGTGGATAGTCAGTACCTGTTTCCCAGGGCACAAATAGCAAACACCAGAGGGCATATGTACAAAATTAAGGGAGGGAAGTTTAGGGGAGGCATCAGGGGTAAGTTTTTTACAAGAGGGTTGTGAGTGCCTGGAATGACTTGCTAGGGATGGCGGTGGAGGCTAAACCATTAGGGGTATTTAAGAACCTCTTGGACAGGCACATGGATGAAAGAAAAATGGAGGGTTATGGGGTAGTGTGGGTTTAGTACTTTTTTAAAGGATTATGTGGGTCAGCACAACATGGAGGGCTGAAGGGCCTGTACTGTGCTGTAGTGTTCTATGGTTCTATGTCTGTTCTAAATGGACGTCCCTTTATTATAAGGCTATGTCCTCTAGTCTTAGACTCCCCACCATTCGGGAGGCTGAAAATATTAAAGACAAGACTTTGAAGAAATGGTCACACGCAGAGTACAGGCTTTGGTGAGTAGATGCGTGACCATCAGGACAGACAAGGAGATAAAGAAGTCAATGGCCTTTGAGGCCATTCTCTTCAGCAACAAGAATACCCATTTGGATACTGCTGAGGGGAGGGGGAAGATGATTCATCAGATCATGGCAGCAGCTGCCAGTCTGGTGGCACTGTTGCCAGCTCTGACTCTCAACAGGGACAGGTACCCTGTACGGTAGTTATAGGGGACTTGATAATTAGGGATGTAGAAAGGAGGTTCTGTGGCCACAAATGAGACACCAGGATATGCTGCCTCCCGGGTACTAAGGTCAATGATGTATTGAAATGGCTGCAGGATATTCTCAAGTGGGATGAGGAACAGCCAGAAGTCATGATACATACTGACATCAACGACGTAGGCAGAAAAGGGGAAGAAGTCCTACGCAGTGTGACTATATTGAGTTAGGAAAGAGGCTGAAGAGGAGGACCTCCAAGGCTGTAATCTCCTGATGCTATGGGCTATTGCAGGTAGGAAAGGGGTGGTAGCATGGATGAATGAGGGGCTGCGGAGATGGTACAAGGGACAGTGTTTCAAGTCCTTGGATCATTGAAACCTTTTCTGGTGAAGGGGTGACCCGTAAAAGAGGGATGGGTTGCACCTGAACTGGAGGAGGACCAATATACTAGCTGTGAGTTTTGCTGATGCTACTCAGGAGTTTAAACATGTTTTGCAGGGAACTGGGAACTATAAGGGAATAATTGGACCAGAAGGTAGGTATCAGGGAAGGTATTGAAAGGCCAAAATTTAAATAACAGGTATGTTAGCTCAGATAGTTTGAAGTGAGTATATTTTAATGCTAGGGCCACCATGGACAAGGGTGATGAATTTAGAGCATGGATCAGCACATGGAACTACAATGATGTAGCCATTTCTGAAGCATGGTTGAAAGGGGGGCAGAAATGGATGCTTAACGTAACAGGTTTTCAAAGTTTTAGGAAAGACAGACAAGGTAATGGGGGGGGTGGAGGGTGGAGTTGCACTACTAATCAGGGACAATATTACAGCTGCACTCGGGAGGCATAACGGAGGGTTCTGACATTTGGATAGAACTGAGTAGGAAGGGTGCAATCACACTGATGGGATTATGGAATTGTACTACAGATACTATAGTCACCAGGACATTGAGGAACAGATATGTAATCAGATGAAGGAAATATATAAAAATAGTGTTGTCGTGGGGGGATTTCAATTTCCCTAATATAAACTTGGATCTTCTTAGCATAAGGGGCTTAGATGGGGCTGAATTTGTTAAGTGTATCCAGGAAGGTTTCTTAAATCAACATGTGAACAGTCCAACGAGAGGAGGGCCAAATTGGACTTGGTGTTGGGTAATGAGCCTGGCCAGGTAATGGATATTTCAGTGGATGAACAGTTAGAGAACAGTAACCACAACTCCACTTTCAGGATAGCGATAGATAATGATAGGTATGGTCCTTGTATGAGTGTTTTAAATTGGAGTACGGCAAATTACGAAGGCATTAACCAGGAACTAAGAAGCATTAATTTGGAACACCTTTTCTCTGGCAAATCCACATCAGACACGTGAACAGTGTTTAAAGATCAATTGCACAGAGTACTGGAATGGTATGTTCCTGTTAGAAGCAAGGATGGGGTTAGAAAGATGGGATTAGAAGCTTGGATGTCTGGAGAGGTGATAAACTTAGTCAAAAAAAAAGTAAATGTAAAGCTGCGGAAGTTAGGATCAAATGAAGCATGAACATAAAACCGCCAGAAAAGAACTAAAGGGAATTAAGAAAGCCAGGAGGGGCCATGAAAGGCAGGTAGGATTAAGGCGAATCTCAAGGCATTCTACACGTACATCAAGAGTAAGAGGATAACTGGAGATAGGGTGGGACCACTCAAAGATAAAAGCAGGAGCATATGCTTGGATGCAGAAAATATGAGTGAGGCACTTAATGAATATTTTGCTTCAGTATTTACCAAGGAAAAGGATATGGAGGACCAGATCAATGCTGAGTGTATGAATACATTAATGCATTTAGAGGTCAAGGAAGAGGAAATGTTGGGTCTCTTATGATTATTAAGTCCTCAGGGCCTGATGGGATTTAACCCAGGTTATTGAAGGAGACAAGCAACAAGATTTTTGGGCCTTTGACCAGTATCTTTGTGTCCCCTCTAGCCACCGGCAAGATCCCAGAGGACTGGCGTGTCTAAGGTTATACCTTATTTAAGAGAACAGGGTAAAATCCTGACAAGTAGAGACCGATGAGTCTCACATCAATTGCAGGGAAATTGCTGGAGTAAATTCTTAGGATATGAGCATTTGGAAACCCATGGCCTAATCAGGAACAGCCAGCATGTCTGCATTGATGAGGGTATGGCAATGGATGTGTATACATCACAGGAGGCTAATCCAGACGTTTAAGATGCATGGGATCCACACTGAATTGGCTGTTTGGACTCAGACCTAGCTTGCACATAGAAGACAGAGGGTAATGATTGAAGGGACTTATTCGAATTGGAGGCGTGTAATTAGTGGAGTTTCAGAGGGATCTGTGCTGGGAACCCCGATGTTTGAAATTTGTATAAATTACCTGCTTGAAAATACAGATAGGTGGGTTAGTACATTTGTGGATGATACCAAGATTGGTGGAACTGTGGATAGTATAAAAGACTGGCAAAGAATACAGTACAATATAGATCAGTTGTAGATATGGGCTGAGAAATGACAGATGGTTTTAACCCAGATAAATGCAAGGTGTTTCACCTTGGTAGGGCAAATGCAAAGGGATAATATGCTGTTAGGGGGCATGATCCTTAACAGTGTTGCTGAGCAGCAGTGTTCTTGGAATCAAAGTCCATAGCTCCTTGACAGTAGCTACTCAGGTCAATAAGATGGTTAAGACAGCTAATGGAATGCTTGCTATTATTAGTCAAGGCACTTAGTTTAAAAGTCAGGAAGTTATGTTCCAACTTAATAAAACTCTTGGTTGCCCCACTATAAGAAAATGTTGAGGCTTTGGAGAGGATGCAGAAGAGATTCACCAGGATGCTGCATGGTTCACAGGGCATTTGCTATCACGAGAGGCTGGATAAATTTGGGTTGTTTTCTCTGGAGCATTGGAGGCAGAGTATTAATCTTATAGAAGTTTACAAGGTTAGGAGAGGCATAGACTGAGTGGACAAAAGGTATCTGCTTCCCAGGGTGAAAAATGTCTAATATCAGATGGCATGCGTTGAAGGTAAGAGGGGGTAGGTTCAAGGAAGATGTCAGGGGCAAACTTAGTACTCACAAGTTGTGGATGTCTAGAATGCACTGCTTGGTATGGTGGGAGTGGTAAAAATATTGGAGGCTTTTAAGAGGCATTTGGATGTAAGGAAGATTTTGGGTGTTTCTGATTTGCTTTTTGACTGGCTTGGCACAGATTGTGGTCCAAATGGCCTGTTCCTGCGCTGTACTTTACGTTCTATATAAAACATCCTCTTTACGCCCACTCTATTAAGGACTTTCAACATTCAATAGGTTTCAATGAGGTCACCCTCATTCTTCTGAATTCTCACGAGAAGAGGCCCAGAGCCAAACACTCCTTACATGACAAGCCTTTCAATCCCAGAATTATTTTCATGAACCTTCTTTGAAACCTCGCCAATGTCAGCACATCCTTTCTTAGGTACATGGCCTAAAACTGCTCAATTCTCTAAATGAGGTCTCACTAGTTTTATGAAGATTCAACATTACATCCTTGCTTTTATATTTTAGTCCTCTTAAAATGAATGCTAACATCGCATTTGTCTTCCTCACTGCTGACTCAACCTGCAAATTAACCTTTAGAGAATCTTGCACAGAACTCTCAAATCCCTTTGTACCTCAGATTTTTGAATTTTCTATCACACCCCTTGTGATACTAACACTGTCAGCTCTACCCCAGTATATGAAAACAACAGCAAAAAAACTACAGGCAAAATAAATGCCATTTCACATATTTAAAATTTAACTTTTCCTTCAGAGTTTCAATCATATTGCTGTTGAAAAGCACAAATAAATGTAAGGCTTGAATAAAAATTCCACTTCCTGATTTTGAAGATCACCAATTAGAATATGAAAATGCAAACAAATTGAAGGAGATTGCCCCCCCCCCCCCAGCTATATATTTTCGCTGGATTTATGGTGCTTGCTGCTATCCTTCCCAAGTCCTCTGTAGTGACTGCGGCCCATTCTACACAAAGGAAAGAGTCTGATTATTTGAGATACACTGCAATCACTGATGAATGAATTTACTTCACCATTTGTTGCTACTTGCACAACTGCTACAAGACTCAATATCTAGTATACTAAATTAGAATTACATTACCTTATCTGCACTCCTCCAATATTTAACATTTTCTAAAATTAACGTGTCATCTTTTATTAGCACTTTATTGCCAATGGCTCAAGCCTGCCAGTGACAGTTGCAACACAAATCAGGGCAAAGTTTCAAGCATCCACAAGGTATCCATTAAATCAAGGCCATGGCAGATTGGAAAATGAAATTTAGTCATTAAAAGGGTAAACACATCTGTTGAACTAAACAATAAATTTCTTCCAAAAAAGTCTTTGCATGTATAAAAGGAATATTAAAAGCAGGAAGAACAAATGAATTAGACCAAGTCTCATAAAGCAAAATGCTGACCAAAAAGACAGTCCAAACTCCAGAAAATGCTGGAAATAATCAGCAGATTGGGAACAGAAGTTAAAAGGATTTTTAACCTGAATCCCCAGTTCTTTTTCATTCCACCTGACTTTCTGAATAGATCCGGCATTTTGTTTTATTTGATTTTCATTAGCCTAAAATCCAATTGTGGGGAAGAATGTTTGTCATGTTTAAGAACTTGTACCTTGGAAAGAGGAAACTAATTAATGTGTTATTTCTGAGCTTCAAAAACATATCACACTAAAGGAAACTTTGTACATTAAGAATTCATGAAGATGGGCATTATATGTTAGGAAGTATAGGGAAATGTTAAAATAATGCAAGAGAGCAAGAATAAACGGGGTATGACCGGGCACAGTGCTAGGCATCAACTGCCTATGTTATTTAATTAATTAAAATATGAAGTTATCAAATACATTATATTAAAGCCTGTTGATACAAAGACAGATGGAAAGCAAACTGTGGAATCCAGATATTTAAAGAGGCCGAGAGAGAATGATTTAGCAGATCAAGTGTGAAGTGTGGAAATTCAACTTACTCCCACTATATCAGAGTCCCCCTCTCCCCACCTTGCTTTCTCTACCCATAATCTGTGCCACCCATTCAACGCCCTCTTTTGTCAATGCTACAACCATTCCCATCTCACCTTCAAACTTCCCTGAACATCCCTCCACACCTCTCTCATTCCTTCTATGTATGACACTGCATGCAAGTACCCCTATATTTCTTCCTCTCTCACACCTACTCTTTCCATGATCACAAAAGACTTGCAATCCCAACCCTCACCCATGTGTGCATGCCCTCTCATTCAGCAGAGAAGTCAAAATAAGTGATACTTTTTCCCAGTCTGGAAGGATGCAATAAGTGCAGTGCTCCAATGATCAGTTATTGGCTCTCAATTATTTACGTTAATAAAGGGGACAGAGTGTAAAGTATCCATGCTTGCTGATGACACAAAATGGGTCATGCTGCAATGAGAATATTTGGACCCAGCAGAAGTACAGATAGATTAAATGAGTGGGAAAAATCATGGTATATTGAGTTTAAAGTGGGGAAAATGGAAGGCCAGGTACTTGGCAAAGGACTAGACAAGTGGCCGTAGAAAGGATGTATCCTATAGCACAACAGTGGAGGACCAGGAGGCCACAGCCTCAGATTAGATGGGCATCTCTTTAAAAGAGAGGTGAGGAGTAATTTCTTTAGCCAGAAGGCAGTTAATCTGTGGAATTCATTGCCACAGATAGGTGTGGAGGCCAAGTCATTGGGTATATTTAAAGCAGAGGTTGATGGGTTCTTGATTAGTAAAGACATCAAAGGTTGCAGAGATAAGGCAGAAGAATGGGGTTGAGAGGGATAGTACATCAGACATGATGGAATGGTGGAGCAGGCTTGATAGGCCAAATGGCCTAATTCTGCTCCTGTGTTTTAAGGTCTCATCATAAAAGGCATTGAAGAAACTATCATCTGAAGAGAGATAGTAAATAAGTAACATGCAGAAGGACCTTGATGTTCTTGTGCACGAATCACACAGACAGCCGTATCAAGTAGGAAGGGAAATGGCAAATAAGCCTTTATTGCAATGGAGTTGAAGTTTAAAAATAGGGAATTAGTCTAATCACACAGGATCTTTTTGAAGTCACACAAATGTATCGAGGTAGTAAAAAAAGTAAAAACAATAACAGAAAGCCAATACAATGTTACAGTTACAGAGAAAGCACAGAACAGATAAAGTGCAAATAGCAGCAATGAGATAGACTGATAGATCAAGAGTTCATTTCTATCATACACTCTTTCATCCATTTTTGTTTTTTAACAGCTTGACAGATGCTGTCCTTGAGCCGGGTGGTACATGTTTTAATCTTCAATGGCAGGGGTCACCAGCTCTTTTTGCACTGTGGACCAGTTTAATATTGACAATATTCTTGCGGACTGGCCGACAGGGTGGGGGGGTGGTGGTGATGTTAATCACGACTAGAATATAGGATAAGTCAACTATAAGTCACTTATAAGTGGCTAATACAGGCAGTCCGAGTTACAAATGTCCCACTTATGGACAACTTGTACTTACAAACGGAGGGAGGAGAACGCCTTCCACCATTTTAAGTCGGATCACGACGCTGTCCACCATTTTAAGTCATTGCAGTTAACACTGTGTTGAGTGTATAACTTTGTATTTGGCTTAAATATTTCTTAGCAAGATTCACCCTGACCCCCCCTTTTCCAGCACTGCCCCCTCTTGTCCCATTTAACCTGTCTCAGTGCGGGTGGATTTTAGGACCCGGGGGATCAGAGGACCTCCCGTCCGCAGCTGCTGCTGTATTTGTTTTATTATTAGGTGTGATCGTGAACAATAGCCGGATCAGAAATGCTGATCAAGTCAACTAATTCCTAAAGAGAACCCCGATAGGCCAATCAGACGGTTCACTGTTGCTCAGCGATAGAACATAAAATCCGCATTTTTCTGTTCCATTGACGGAAAATGATCGTGACTGAAAATAAAGTGGAAATAATAAAGCGACTGGAAAGAGATGAAATGCCATCAGTCATTGGAAAAGCTTTAGGCTACAGTCGGTCAACAATCAGAACAACTTTTAAGGATACAGATAAAGGATAAAGTGAGAATAATGGAGTATGTGAAAGGCCCTGCCCCGATGAAAGCTACAATTATTACTAAGCAACACAGTGGTTTAATTACTGAAATACATATGATACTTAAGGGTTTTATATGCATAGAAAGGGAAAATATATACTATATACTAAGACAAACGTTTGACTAACTGACGCTGAATAATACCGGATGTACCTGTTCTGACTTGCATACAAATCCGACTTAAAGATGGATTCAGGAACGGAACTCATTCATAACCCAGGGACTGTCTATACCAGGGGTGGGCAAACTTTTTGACTTGTGGGCCACAAAGGGTTCTAAAATTTGACAGGGGGGGCCGGACCAGGAGCAGATGGACGGAGTGTTTTGGTAATACACCTCATAAGAGAAAATAAAATATCATGGGATATGTAGAAAGCATGTGCTTTAATTTTAATTGAAAATGAACAAATGCATTACAACAAAATATCTGTCTTGAAGTCCCATGGTATTTAGCTATTTATTGAAATGACTTTTAAAACACTGAAAATTAAATGAATAAAATACAGCTTTTTTAAATAGTAACAGTTATTATTTTAAAGCACTGAAAATTATGTTATCCTACAAGATATCATCACCACTCCCCTCCTGACTGTCTTTATTTCAAAAACGGTAGGAGATGCAGGTCTACTTGTCCTGCTGCTTCTTATTCAATTGTCCCCTGTGCCAAAACTCAACAACGACCAGCACAAGGACAGAACAGTGGCAGCGCGCCAGTATGCGGAGCGCGTTATTTGATCTGGAGCGCATTTTTTTATTTTGAGAACGTACGTGCACCTGCGCACTACTCATGTCCATCACTTAACAGAAATGACACGTAACAGGTAAGGCATATTGAAAAAAATATTTTCAAATGCATTTTTTACATAACGCAACGAAGAAACTTATTTTTAATTTCAGTGGGAACAGTGTTGTTGGTCTCCCTTTTTAGCCAGCGCATCAAAGTCTGGATTTAGTTTTGTTGTGGCGATTCTCAGGATGGATCTGAGGTGTTGGTCAGTTAACTTGGATCTGTGGCTGGCTTTGTTGATGTTCATGACGCTGAACGCCTGTTCACACAAATAGGTCGAGCCGAGCAAAGAGTAAAGAGCAAATGTGGAGTAATACGCTGCACCTCAACAAAGGTCAATGTATATAGAGTGCATCATCTATTGGGAAAACGCCAGAATTGCGGGGAAAAAATGTTAACAAGGTTTATTAATATAATTTCATCAAGTTCTGCGGGCTGGATTAAAAAGCTCAACGGGCCGCATATGGCCCGCGGGCCGTAGTTTGCCCATGCCTGGTCTATACACTCAATTTCATTTCTAAAAGGGGTTATCTAATGAATTTAATATTAAACACAGCGCATATTTTCCTTGTATGAACATATAAAATTATTGCAACACACCAATATCGCTGAATCAGTGGGAGCCCTGGGCTTGTTTCCCTGCAACAAGACGGCCCCAACGAGGGGTGATGGGAGACAGTGATACTTGAAGGGGGTTCCTTATGTCCAGTCTATTCCGCAATTTAGTTTTCCTTGCATTCATTGCAGAAAACCCCCTTTTCAGGGATATGTTGGAAATGGAAACAACATTTTCAGTGCTTTCATGGCTATCTCAGGATATTCAGCCTTGATTTTGATCCAGAATGCCAGCAGGGACGTTTTGTCAAACGTACTTTTCAGCCCACCGTCATTTGCAAGCTTGAGGAGTTGATCTTCTTCCCACGTTGATATGGATGCTTCACTGGGGACATTCACAAATGGGCCACAGACCCATTCCTTTGCACGTCTTGGGTCACTTGCAGTTGGGAAGTAATGCTCGAATTCTGTCAACAGCGAAGATAGGTGATTGCGCACCAGCTGTGAGAAGGATGGTGCAGTCTCAGTCTCTCCCAAAATCCCAGCTAATGTTGGGAACATGTCAAATATGCCCCTGTCCACTCGCTGTCCCCACAGTTCCAGTTTGGCTTTGAAAGCAGCCACTTTATCTGCCAACTTGAAGACAGTTGTCATTCTTCCCTGAACTGACAAATTGAGTTCATTGATCAGGCTGAAGATGTCACACAGATAAGCAGGTTTTGCTATCCACTCCTTGTCACTGAAGTGTGCTGCCAGTGGTGACTTTTTTCCTGAATGAAGTTTCTGTAGTGGCTCTCTTAACTCAAAAACCCTGGCCAGGGCTCTCCCCTTGATAGCCACCTTATTTCAGTATGTATGAGGTGTTTGTGCACTGCATCCATTTCCTCGCAAAGCTGCTCAAACAGACTTAAGTTAAAGGCTTTTGCCTTGATGTGATTGATAACTTCAACAACGTCACTCAATAAGATCGGGTGTCATTTTTTGGCTAGCCAGCATTTCCCTGCATATGACAGTGTGTGGACTGGCATTCAGGAGCAACCTCTTTGACTAGGATAGTGAAACCAGACAGCCGTCCAGTCACAGCCGCAGCCCCGTCTGTGCATATTCCAACACAGAATGACCAGTCCAGTTTGCCTGACATGAATAGTTCTGCCCCAGTTGTGTTAGTTGACAGCTGCAGTGCACACAACATATACTCGTGCACATTGTCTTGAAATATATATCGCACATAAACCAGCAGTATTGTCTCGTTGTCGACATTGGTAGACTCGTCGACCTGGCTAGCATATCATGGTGACTCGTTAAGCCGTTCCAACAGCTGTGCTTCGATGTCCTCCACTATGTCATCGATTCTCCTTGAAACTGTGGTAGCTGAAAGAGAAACCTGTGCCATCTTATCAACGGAATCCCACTACCAAGCACATCTTTCCCTCCCCCCCTCTGCTTTCCATAGGGATCGCTCCCTATGCGACTCCCTTGTCCATTCGTTGCCCCCATCACTTCCCACCGATCTCCCTCCTGGCACTTATCGTAAGCGGAACAAGTGCTACACCTGCCCTTACACTTCCTCCCTCACCACCATTCAGGGCCCCAGACAGTCCTTCCAGGTGAGGCGACACTTCACCTGTGAGTCGGCTGGTGTGGTATACTGCATCCGGTGCTCCCGGTGTGGTCTTTTATATATTGGTGAGACCCGACACAGATTGGGAGACTGTTTTGCTGAACACCTGCGCTAGGTCTGCCAGAGAAAGCAGTATCACCCAGTGGCCACACATTTTAATTCCACGTCCCATTCCCATTCTGATATGTCTATCCATGGTTTCCTCTACTGTCAAAATGAATCCAAACTCAGGTTGGAGGAACAACACCTTATATACCGGTATATATGGGTAACCTCCAACCTGATGGCATGAACATTAACCTCTAACTTCCGTTAATGCCCCTCCTCCCCTTCTTACTCCATCCTTGACATATTTAGTTGTTTGTTTTTTTTCCTCTCTCTCTCTGCCCATCACTCTGCCTGTTCTCCATCTCCCTCTGGTGCTCCCCCCCTCTCTTTCTTTCTCCCGAGGCCTCCCGTCCCATGATCCTTTCCCTTCTCCAGCTCTGTATCACTTTTGCCAATCACCTTTCCAGCTCTTAGCTTCATCCCACACCCTCCGGTCTTCTCCTATCATTTCGCATTTCCCCCTCCCCCCAATACTTTCAAATCTCTTACTATCTTTCCCTTCAGTTAGTCCTGTTGAAGGGTCTCGGCCCAAAACATCGACAGTGCTTCTCCTTATAGATGCTGCCTGGCCTGCTGTGTTCCACCAGCATATTGTGTGTGTTGTTTGAATTTCTAGCATCTGCAGATTTCCTCGTGTTTCCATCTTATTAGCTGCAGCTTTTCCCAACAGTTCACGGCACATGTCCTTGGCAGCAGTCAGAACAGTGAAAGTCTTCTTAGCCTTAGCAATATGGCTAGCCACTAAGTATGACTCTCTCAGAGCAGCAGCATTTGTGGAGGTGGTGGCTCTCAGCACTGGCTTCTGTTCCGCTTGCTCACATTTTTTCTGCTCAAAAAACTCAACGGGTTTGTCTTTAAGGGCAGGGTGCTTGATCTCAAGGTGTCGAAGCAGTTTTGAGGGCTTCATTGCCTCATTAGACAGCTTGTCTCCACATATCACACACAGGGGCCTTGAAGTATGCGAGTCACCGGTCGCATTAAAGCCATATTTTATGTACGACTCGTCGTATTTTCTGTTGAAGGAAGCTTTCTTTTCTTCTGCAGTTTTGGCCTCAGCTGTCTCTGCGTTAACATCATTGTTAGGCCTTTTATGTCTCCTACCACCTCTTTCAAAGAAACTCTCAAGTGATGTTTGTTTTTTACTCGAGTAGTTGCAGGTTAGGGTTAGGTTAATGACCGACTGATGACTTCGCGTGCGTTCAAGTTCAACAGTGTGTGTGACAGAGAATGAGGAAAGGTGCAGTTGACTCATATTGTCATATCATATCGTTTCCTCGCAGCCCGGTAGCACATGCTTTGCAGCCCGGTGGTTGGCGACCACTGTTTTATGGCACTGAGTACAAGAGTTGGGATGTCAAATTGTAATTGAACATCACGTTGGTCAGACTGCACTTAAAAAGTATTGTGCCTGGTTCTGCTGACAAGTGACCTTAGAGATATATATAACATTTTGAGAAAAATAAATAGGAGAGATAGTCAGAGTTGTTTTCCCAGGGCAGGGGAGTAAAAAAATAGAAGGTGCACATTTAAGCTGAGAATGGAGGATCTTAAAGGAAGTTTAAACGACATGTTTTCCACACAGAGAGAGGGTAGTGGTACACGCAACAAGCTGCCAGAGTAAGTCATTGAGGCATTATAATTACAACATCTAAACAGCAAAGTGGGTAATAAAGGAGCAAGCCCAAATGGGATACAAGCTCATGCAAGCAAATGGGATTAATACAGACATCGTGATCAAAATGGACAGGATGGTCTGAAGGGCACATTTCAGTGCTGTATAGCTATATGATAGATTTCTTCTATTGGGAAAGATTCAAGTGAGGGGAAATGGTTTCAAAATAAGGTGATGGTTGTTCAAAATAGAGGGGTTTGGAAATTTATGTTTGCGAAGTGGTGAATCTCTAAAATATTTCCCACCAGATTTTTTTTTAAGTATGCTAAATCAATAGGGGTATGCAAAGATAAAATAGAATTTTGAGGGATTGAGGAATTGAGAGCCATGGGGAACTAGACCATGACTAGTTGATACAAATGAGCTATGATCATCCACCAGGAACTTAGTAACCTAACTCTGCTCCCAACTTCTTGCATCATCTATCACCATGTACAAATGCAGGACTCTCAGAACCAGTAATGTTTGGCGCCTTTAAGTTATCTGTTTCTACTAACCCATCACTAAGAAATAACTATAAAGTTGCAATTAATTACTCGCTTTTGGGTGTATTGCCTGGTATTGTGTTGCCTGTACTGGGGGGGCATTACACTGTATTTACACCGAAATATTGTTCTATTGGCGGGGCTATGGCGGTTCACCCTAATCGGGCGGGGGTAAACTGGGGACACAGAGGCTACACATACATGCCACCCCCTAGCCCTCTACACCCTCCCCCCATCTCACTGCTTTGGCACAAGCATAGACACCATCTGTCTCTGTTCTCTCTTCCTCTTACTGTCCCATATTAATTTGTTC
Organism: Hypanus sabinus; assembly: GCF_030144855.1. Lineage (NCBI taxonomy): Eukaryota > Metazoa > Chordata > Chondrichthyes > Myliobatiformes > Dasyatidae > Hypanus > Hypanus sabinus. The sequence continues at coordinate 182,110,800 of NC_082711.1, forward strand.
ATAATGCTGATACACCATCAAAGCAACAAGTAGTTAATCAGCATGACAGTAAAGTATACAAATAAACTCTCAGTTACACAGCACAACTTTAACTGGTTTCCTCCTGTAACTAGCACTTCCAAAGCAGCAGTCCATTGTCAGCCAAAGCCAAATTTTAGAGAAGTTTACAATGGATTAAGAGGCAAATTAAGTTAACTGGCACCTTTCAAGTTCAGCACATGCCAAATAACAGAGCTGTTCAGTATCCTACATTAACTGAATATGAAAGCAGCAAATAGAATACAAAGAAACAAATCAGCTGCTGCTCCAGACTAAACCTTAACCTACCTGTTGATGTCTGTTACTGGAGAAGGTGTATTGAATTGTGTGAGCTGGGTAACGGGTTGCATCCGTACCAAAGGGACCTTGACCTGAGGGGTAACCCGAACTTGACATTTTTTGGAGAGTCAGTCATTCAGTGCACCCTGCAAATCAAGCCACCATGTCACCATTTTTCTAGAGAAACACCTGAAAAAAAAAGAATTAACAATCAGTCACAAGCTCCACTTCAGCTGACATTTGTAGATCATTCTTCATTTACCAACCATCTCCTACCATTAGAAACTACTCTCAATAATTGACTATTGCTCTGACTGGCGAATACACAGAAGCACAAACACCCCTCACCAGACCATACTTATGCTGGCCATCCATATGAATGAAATTCTCCTAGTATTGACTCTCAGCTTCCTTTGCCTTGGTGATTCACGTGCTTGTCCAGATGCTTTTCAAATGTTTTGAGAATACCTTATCTTAGACTTAATTTCTATGAGGTAATGTTTCTTACAATCTATCCCAGCTATGCCATTTGTAATTTTAGCTTGATCAGGCAATCACACACTCACTCACCCACCAACTCCAAGGTAAAAAAGCCCACACAAACCAATCTCTTCTCTCAATAGAAATTTTCTATGTAAGGAAACTGTCTCAGTACTTTTTCCAGTCCAATCACGTCTTTTCTGGAGCATGCAACCAGGTCGACACACAGTATTGCAGATGTGGCTAAGAAAACTTTTTTTAATATTGTACCGAGAACTCTCTGCTTTTGTATTCCATGCTCAGGCTAATTACGTCCAGTATCATGTATAACTTCACCTACCATCTTTGGACTTGTACACCCAAGGTTCCTCAGTATTCCCTAGGGCCCTATCATTCATATGTTCCACCCCCATGTATCAAATATGTAGCAAGCACAATAAGTACACAACATTCCGGTGATACAAGTTCTACAAACATCTTCTACATAAACTCAATGAACCCACTAAAAAATGTGGTTAGCAATTTATAAATTATATTAAAATCATGCTTGTGCTTTATATATATTTATTAAACTCTTATTTATTAATTTATCCATTAATAATTAATCAATAGGCACCAGAGATTAAATAGTACAGGAGCTGCAGTGCTACCTTATTCCTTGGGAGAGTGGTTGAAATCTAGAACGCATTTTCTAAATGATGTTAGCGGCAAGTTTTCAAAATAATCAACAACGTGCGCAAACATGATTGAGCGTTGCTAAATGAGATTCATATTTAATAGGTGCTTGATGGTTTGCAGGGATGTAATAGGCCAAAAGGCCTATTTCTGTACTGTATGACAAGCAGGATGAGCAGTCAGAGATTAAAGTCCATGTTTATACTAATCACACCGATAAGAAAAGTGTTGTATTCCTATAAGGGAATTTAGGGAATTCAGTGGAAATTTGAAAAGCAGGATTACTGAGGTTATAATTTAAATTTTTTAACTCTCAAGTACGGAGTTTACAACCCTACAGATACTGCCTACATCCAGTACCACATGCCATTAAGTATGAGAACAAGGAAGGTAGGACAGATTGCACAGGAGGAAGGACTTCAGGCTTTTGAATCTTTCAGATCACTTTGGGATAGGGCGACCTATGCAAAAGATAGCTAGCTCCTGAACAGGAAGAAGGCCAGTATACTTGCGAGGTTTTACTTTGCAGGAGAACTGCATTGAGAAAAATGCAGCAGCAGACAGTGAAACAATCATTTGTCAAAAATAGAGTTGAAATGTTATGTTGAAGTTAGATAAGATATTAGTGAGGCCGATTTTGAAGTATTGTGTGCAGTTTTGGTCACTTACTTATAGGAAAGATTCCAATAAGACTGAAAGAGCAGAGAAAATTTACAAGGATGTTGCTGAACTCAAAGACCTGAGTTATAGGGTAAGCTCAAAGTAAACTTATTATCAAAGTACATATGCAACATAATATTCATTGTAAGCATACTCAATAAATCCACAATAGAATAATGACCATAACAGGATCCATGAAAGACCACACCAACTTGGGTATTCAACCAGTATGAAAAGACAGCAAACTGTGTAAATATAAAAAGAAAAAAATAATAAACACATAAATATCAAGAACATTAGTCAAAGAGTCCATAGGTTTTGGGAACATTTCAATGAAGAGGCAAGTGAATTCATCCCCTTTGGTTCAAGAGCCTGATGGTTGAAGGGTAATAACTGCTCCTGAAATTGGTGGTGAGAGTCCTGCGGCTCTGGTACCTTTGTCCTGATGGTAGCAGCAAGAAAAAAGCATGACACTCGTTGCTGATAATGAATTGATGCTGCTTTCCTGACAATGCTTTGTATACATGTGCTCAATGGTGGGTTAGGAAAAATTCAAAGGTTGAATGGGTTATGACATCATTCCCTGGAGTGTAGAAGAATGAGGGAAGATTTGATAGAGGTATACAAAATTATGAGGGGTGTATACACAAAGTCAATGCAAGCAGGTTTTTTCCACCGAGGTTAGGCAAGACTAGAACTACAGGTCACGGGTTAAGGATAAAAGGTGAAATGTTTAAAGGGAACATGAGAAGGATCTCTTCACTCAGAGTGGTGCAAGTGTGGAGCGAACTGCCACAGGAAGTGGTGATTGTGGGTTCGATTTAGACATTTGGATAAGTACATGGATGGGAGGGGTATAGAGGCCTATGGTTCAGGTGTGGATTGTTGGGATTAGGCAGAATAACATTTTGGCATGGAATAGATGGGTTAAAGGGCCCACTTCTGTGCTGTAGTGCTCTTTGTATATAAAAGTCAGGAAGAGCGGCCCAGGAAGGAGTAGGTCCCCTCAGGGACTGAGGGGGCAATCTATACATGGAGCATATATGAGATCCAAAAAGAGTATTTCTCATCAGTATTCAGCATTAATGAGGATGATGAGGCTGGGGAAATACCCAATGGAAAATAGTACAACACAGTAACAGGCCCTTCAGCCTACGGTGTTGTGCTAATTAAATTAGCAATTTAAAAATCTAACTAAACTCACCCTTTTCCTAACACAAGACCCATAACCCTCCAGTCTCTTCACATTTATGTGCCTACACAACTGTATCATATTGCTTCCACTACCATTCCTGACAGCAAATTTCAGGCACCCACCTCTGTGTAAAAAGACCTGCCGAGCATTTATCAGTCCTGACGAAGGGTCTCGGCCTGAAACGTCAACAGTGCTTCTCCCTATAGATGCTGCCTGGCCTGCTGTGTTCCACCAGCATTTTGTGTGTGTAGCCTAGCATATCTCCTTTGTATTTACTCCATTTCAATTTAAATTCATGGCCTCTGGTATTAGATTTTGAAAATCTAGAGAAAACCAGGGAGAAAAAGATATTGACTATCTACTCCATCTATGCCTCTCATAATCTAATAAACTTCAACTGGATCTCCTCTCAACTTCCACAAACAGCCCAAATTAGACCATAAAACATAGGAGTAGGATTAGGTCATTCGGCTCATTGAACCTTGGCGTCATTCTATCATGGCTATTATCCCTCTCCAATTTATTCTCCTGCATTCATCCCATAAACTTTGACACTGCCTAATCAAAAACCTGTCAACCCAATTTAAATATTCTCAATGACTTGGCCCCCAGATTCACCAACTGCTGGTCAAAGGAATTTCCCCTCATCTCTGTTCTAAATGGATGCCCCTCTATTCTGATGCTGTGCCTTCTGGTCCTTGACTCACCCATTACAGGAAACATCTTCTCCATCTAGGCCATTCAATATTGAATGTTTCAATGAGATTCCCCTCATTCTTCTAAACTCCACAAGTAGAGACCTAGTGCCATCAAATGCTCCTCATACATGAACCCTTTCATTCTTTGAATCACACTTGTGAACCTCCCCCGGACCCTCTCCAATGCCAGCACATGTTCTCTTTGATAAGGGACTCAAAAGTGCACTCAATAACTTTACGTATGGTCTGACCTACTCCTTATAAAGCCTCAGCATTACATCCTTACTCTTACACACCAGCCCTCTCAAAATGAATGCTAACATTGCATTTACCTTCCTTGCCAATGACACAACCTGCAAGTTAATCTTTGGGGATTCCCAGACAAGGACTTCCAATTCCCTTTGCACCTCTGATTTTTAGATTTTCTCACCATTTATAAAATAGTCTACATTTTTATTCCTTCTTCCGAAGTGCATGACCATACACTTCCCTACACTATTCCATCTGCCACTTCTTTACCCATTCTCCCTATATGTCCAAGTCTTCTGAGCACTCACTGCTTCCTCAACACTACCTGCCCTTCACATACCTTCGTATCGTCCACAAAGTCATCAATTCCATCACCCAAATCATTGACATACAACGTGAAAAGTAGATCCAACACAAAAGCAATGATAAATAGTCCCATTCCCTTGCTCTTTCCAAATACTTACTAATATGACAATTGAAGCTGCCTAGGTTGTTATTCACTGTACTGCATTCCAGAGCTCCATCACTTGCTATGTTTAAGTTTTTCCTGAACGCTCTCAACTGTCTTTTTATATATATTGTACATCTCCTTAATGACTTTACATCCCTCCATAATATCTCCTGGAAGCTTCTCCCTTTTCAATGAAAACTACTCCCACCTTATTTTGGTTTCTGCCCCATTCCTTTCCAGTTCCAATGAAGGGTCTCAGCACGACAGGTCAACTGGTTATTCCCCTCATCTGCAGAATCTCATGCTCTTCATATATTGATGTAATTAATGGTGGAAGGTCAATGGTGAAGCAGGTGAATTTCTACTTGCATTATATTTTCTCTGCAACTGTAACACATTCTGCATTTTGTTCTTCTTTCTACCACCTTGGTATACTTTTTCATGGAATGATCTCTGAATGGCAAACAAAAAAGCTTTAAACTTGGTTTTAAAAGAACCAACCAGTTCCCTTCCACCACCAGGCAGAATTGGTCCTCACCCTCAACAATCTTTCCTTCGGCTCCTCCGACTTTCTCCAGATTCAAAGGTAGCCATGGTCACTTGAATTGACCTCAGCTATACCTACCTCTTTATAAGTTATGTAGAACAGTGCACATTCAAAGCCTTCCCTGATTATACTCCCCAGCTCTTCCTCTGCTACATTGATGGCTGAATTGGTGCTGCTTCATGCATCCATGCTGAGCTTGCCAATTTCAACAATATTGTCTTTAACTTCCACCCTTCCCTTAAATTCACTTGGTTCATTTCTAACAGCTTCCTTCCCTTTTTCCATCTGTCTCCATCTTTGGAGACAAACTGTCAACCGACATCTTTTATAAATCTACCAATTTGCATGGCTTTCTTGACTATACCTCTTCCCGCCCTGATCCCTGAAAGAACACTATTCACTTTTCACAGTTTCTTCGTCTCTGCTGTATTTATTCCCGGGTTGTGGCTTTCCTTTCCAGGACATCCTCCTCCAAAGAACAAGACTTTCCTTCCTCCACCATTGATGCTACCCTCACCCACATCACCTCCATTTCCCAAACATCTGCGCTCAGCCCATTTTCCCACCACCTTAACAGTAACGGAGTTCTTCTTGTCCTTACCTACCACCCCATAAGCCTCTGCATCCAACACACTATTCTCTCAACTTCTGTCATCTCCAAAAGGATCTTACCACCAAACATACAGTATCTTTATCCCCCACCTCCACTTTCTGCAGGGATTGCTCCCTGATTCCCGTCTATTCGTTGCCCCTCCCCCACTTATTTCTCTCCTGATACTTATTCCTACAAGCGGTCAATGTGCTGCACCTGACCATTCACCTCCTCCATCATTTCCAATCATCCAATCACGACCCCAAACAGCTCTTCAAGGTGAGGCAATACTTCACCTGCAAATCTGTTGGAATTGTTTATTGCATCTAATGCACCCAATGTGTCCTCCTCTATATTAGTGAGATCTGCTGTAATTTAGGGGACTGCTTTGTTGAGCACATTTCACTCCATCCGTCTGTAAAGAGGGTTTCTTCTTTTTTGTTAACTAGCAGGAATGCTAATTTACTGATAACGAGAATGGTATTCCTTTGTAAACCAAATGGGGATTAATATTCTTTCTTCTGAGTCTGTAAGCTTTTGTTGACGGGCTTTTGGGGAGATCGGCGCGAGGGGGTCGAGAGAGAGGACGCAATGCTCTAAGCTGGGTGAGGATCGGACCCCAAAGGGGGGTCCGAGGCCGGGAGATTCTCCGAGGGGGGGGGGGGGGGATGAAGCTAGATGTGCTTGGTTGACCACTCGGAGGGTCCTGAGCTGTTTGGAGAGTCCGAGGAGTTCGGAGGGTCCTGAGCTGCGAGTCGAGGAGTTCGGAGGGGATCGAATGGTGGCCAGAAGACTTCAGAAATTGAGCTCCAACGGCTGTGCACGAAGTGGTTTGGACTTTGATAAGTTTGGCGCCTTTTCTTTAATTTTCTCTTCATATATACTGTATCGTTATTAATCACTTAGTTATAGTAACCTTTATAAATTGTACTCATTTAATCGCTAAACTGTCTGGTTTTGGGCGAGGCGGGGACATCACACAGCATCCACACCAGCTGATTACCCAGTTTGGTGGGGCCGAAGGCTGCTCCCCCTAGACGAGAACGAGCTGAGCGAGCCTGAGGCGACCCAGGGGGTTACATTGTGGGGTGCTCGTCCGGGATTGATTTCTGTGGAAGCTGTGTGATCACCCTCTTTAAATTGTGTCTGCGGCGAAGAGCTGGTGTGCCTTTGTGGGTGTGTGATTGCTGGTTATCGCTGCGTGTGTGTTGGGTGGGGTGGCTGCTGTTGTTAGCCTCGAGGTCGTTGTTCGAGTTCCAACTAGTGCTGACGAAATGGTGGTGGGACCATGGGTTGTCCGTACTGTTTGGAGAGTGAGGAGTGACAGGTTGGTATGTTTCAGCAGTGGTGGGCTCCGCCCGGTTATTGGAATAATGTCCAGCCCTAAAGGGGCGGAAGCGTGGGCGGAGCGGACCTCTCAGTTGTTGGGTGAGTGGCAGTGCTTGGTTGAGGGAAAGCGACAGGGACAGGTTGAAAGTTTGAGTAGACGGGCTGGTGACTTTGTTAGAACTGTCGGGCGCAATTATCTCGAAGTGACCGCTGCCAGTTCTGGGAAAGTGTGGGAAAATGCGTGTGGTTTGACTGGAAGTCAAATGCCGCAGCTGGGGGGCTTATCGTATCCGTGGCAGGAGATTGGTGGGAAGTTTTTAGGGTATCCCTTTTTGCCTAGGGGGGCAGATAAATTGCTTGTGGTGCCAAGGGGATCTGTCAAGGGGATCAGTTGTTCCGTTGATTCGAGAGATGTCGGGAAACTTAGAGGAGGCCCAGTGGGGGAACGGCTTGGGGTCTCTGGGGGAGCACGTTCCCAGCAATGTACCAAGGAACTCCCGAAAGGAGCAGACTCTATTCCTGAAGGCTTAGAGGGGCCATGCGCACAGGTGTTGTTACAGATGGATGGAAGTCAAGTTAAAGCCATCCTCGGCACCGGGGCGCCTGTTAAGTTGCTGTACAGTTTGTTTCATAACCGTTATTGGAAGCATTTACCCTTGACGACATTGAGGACACTGGAGATTCGGGGTACCAGTGTTGGTGATTATCCAGACAACGGTTGTTGGTCAGTGAAAATGGAGTCCTTAGAGGCAAATGTGGAGGAGACTGAGGTTCATGAATCGTTAATGCTGATGTGTCCGGACCCTGTTGAGACGGGCAGCGTTTCTGTTCTAGAGAACCAAAATCCTGCTGGTGCGCTTGGGAGCCTGCCCGGAGGAGGCGGGTGAGCGCTGTTTGGAGGCATTGTCGATGCACCCAGGGTTTCGAGCTGCTTGTGCGGACGTGTGTAGCAGCATTGGGCTGATACCGAATTCAAACAAGAGCCAGTGGTGGTACGGCCTGGGGGAAGTATCTGAGGGTGAGACCCTCTTCGTGGACGCTGCGAAACACCACAAGGGAGGGGAGTTGACTGCTGAAGACACCTCGGAGAGAGAGAGGTTGCGGCGACTGGCCCCTACAGCCGTGGAAGATGTAGGCAGCGTGTGTATGGATTATATTGCGTTGAAGAGGCACCCTGAGGGCCAGAGAGGCGATGGCCTGTCTGAGTGGAGTGAAGTGGTTTAAGGTGCTGGATCTGAGGAGTGGATGTTGCCAGATCCCGATGAGTGGGGCCAACAAGGAGAAGACGGCCGTTATAAATTCCCTAGGAGTCTTCGGGTCCGAAAAGATGCCACAGGGCATATCTGGAGCCCTTGCAACCTTCCTGCTGGGCAGGTGGAAGACCATAGGGGATGTGGAGGCGTTTGGAGTTTTGGTGTATGTGGATGATCTCTTGGTGTTTGGATTTGCCTCAGGAGAATATGAAGTGAGGTCGTTGCAGGAGCAGCTGAGAACTACCGAGTTAAAGTGTTTTCGGGACACGTGCCAGGGCTGGCGAAGGTCGCAGCTCGTGAGTGATTGTCTCTACGGAATCAAGTTTGAAATGAAGACGGAGAGACTGGAGAAAGTGATCTGGAACCATTCGGAAGACTTACAAGTTGGAGAGAATGAAGAAAGTTGTCTGACTGAGGGTAATAGCAAACTGAGAACCCGGAGAGGGGAGTTTGCGGAGGTGAAGAAATTACAGACGAATCTCAGCAGAGAGAAGCGGAAGCTTGAAGGGAACCTGAAGATGACCATCGACAGTTCAAATGAAGTGCAAAGCCTGAAAGTTGATCTGGAAGAAGTCATGAGGAAGAAAAAGCTGGAGAGAAGTGCAGTGAATACTGAACAGGAGACTGAAGAGACTGCGGGAGCAGTGCAGGCCACGTGTTTCCATTTGGAGAAGATCAAACAACAGCTACCGATCACAGGAATGAGGAAGAATACAGATTCGATGGATGATGTGCTGGATGTGTGGTACATGCTGCCTTTTGCTGACTTTCCCTCGATTGAGGAAGAGACCTTTGGCCCTTCTCCCATTGAGTCAGGTGTAGCGGGGAGGGTTAGCTGTGTGCAGTGTGGGGCATGAGTGAGAGGTTGAGAGAGGAGTTGGTAGTGGGCCCAAGGTATCCCCAGTTGTGTCCGAGCCTGAAGGGTTTAGGTGAGGGGGTACGAAGGCCTCAGAAGGGTTAGGGAACTCCCAGATAGTTGGCCTAAGTAGCGCCTGAGGAATAGGGCGTCAGGGTTACTGTGTGGGGAGGAGATGTCACTGTTTGTGCTTGGGTTACGGTGTGTTGGCAGGAAAGGTGGCGAGTTATTTAGTAGTCATGAGGACATGACTTTTATTTGGTGGAGGGAGAGTGTAAAGAGGGTTTCTTCTTTTTTGTTAACTAGCAGGAATGCTAATTTACTGATAACGAGAATGGTATTCCTTTGTAAACCAAATGGGGATTAATGTTCTTTCTTCTGCGTCTGTAAGCTTTTGTTGACGGGCTTTTGGGGAGATCGGCGCGAGGGGGTCGAGAGAGAGGACGCAATGCTCTAAGCTGGGCGAGGATCGGACCCCAAAGGGGGGTCCGAGGCCGGGAGATTCTCCGAGGGGGGGGGGGGGGGGGATGAAGCTAGATGTGCTTGGTTGACCACTCGGAGGGTCCTGAGCTGTTTGGAGAGTCCGAGGAGTTCGGAGGGTCCTGAGCTGCGAGTCGAGGAGTTCGGAGGGGATCGAATGGTGGCCAGAAGACTTCAGAAATTGAGCTCCAACGGCTGTGCACGAAGTGGTTTGGACTTTGATAAGTTTGGCGCCTTTTCTTTAATTTTCTCTTCATATATACTGTATCGTTATTAATCACTTAGTTATAGTAACCTTTATAAATTGTACTCATTTAATCGCTAAACTGTCTGGTTTTGGGCGAGGCGGGGACATCACACAGCATCCACACCAGCTGATTACCCAGTTTGGCGGGGCCGAAGGCTGCTCCCCTTAGACGAGAACGAGCTGAGCGAGCCTGAGGCGACCCAGGGGGTTACACATCAAAAGCAGAACTATCCAATGGCCAAACATTTTAATTCTAATTCCTATTCTGACATGCCAATCCATGGCTTCCTCATGTGTCAAGATAAGGCCACCTTTAGGGTGGAGGAGCAACACCTTATATTCCATCTGGGTAGCCTCTAACCTGTTGCCATAAATATTGATTTCTCCTTCCAGAAAGAAAACTTCCCTCCCTTTCCCCTCTTCTTCTATTCCCCACACTAGCTTCTTACCTCTGCTCACCTGCCTATCACCTCCCCTGGCATCACACACAAAATGCTGAAGGAACTCAGCTGGCCAGACAGCATCTATGGAAAAGAGTAAACAGTCAACATTTTGGGCCAAGACCCATTCTTCAGGACTCCCTGGGTCCACTCCTCCTTCCCTTTCTCCTATGGTCTACTCTCCTCTTCTATCAGACTCCTTCCTCTCCAGTCTTTCCTATTCACCTGACCTTACCTACCACATTCTAGCTATCCTCGTTCCCCTCCCCCCCACCTTTTTATTCTGGCATCTTTCCCCTTCCTTTCCAGTCCTGAAGAAGGGTCTCAGCCCGAAACCTCAATTATTTATTTATTTCCATAGATGCCTGTTCCTCCAGCATTTTGTGTGTGTTGCTTTGGATTTCCAGTATCTACAGACTTCCCTTATGTTTATGAAAAGTTTTTCACTGTTATCTTAATATACGTGACAAAAATAAAGCAACGTTGTCCAATCCCCTAGCTTTTACTACACCAAGTACCCTAAGCGATTTCTTGCTATCACATGCAGTGGATTAACTTTGGCTGAAGATCTTAGGAGGAAACACAGGTGAATCATCAACTTAGCATTTGGCTAAATGTGATTTCAAATGCCTTATTCTTGTCTTTTCTCTCTCTCATGCTAGACCCTACCAATCCTCAGGATGTAGATGTTCTGTGATCTGTTTCCAGTTAGCTATTCGCAAGCCCACCACCATTCCCAGCAGAATATGGCAAGTCTGGAGATATTTTTATTTGATCCTTGAGATACAGGAGGTGTTTAAATAAATACATGATTGCCACTTACTGGCAGATAGCTGTATGTAATTACATGACAAATACATATTAAAAAAAATCAGTCCCGCAAGTCCTGTTACTTTAATTGTGAAATAAATGTTTTAAAAGAAAAAGAACACAGGAAGTGTGAAATCTCTTATAAATATATGCCAGAATTGTGATACTTGGTCAACAATCCAAATTAACTCAGTTTGTCCCTCCACAGATGGTGCCAGAGTTTATCAATATTTCCAGTAATTGTTTCTCTACCCATCACAACAAAAATAATATTTAGATAAGCATACAAACAAAACCAAATGTTGAGTCAGCTTTTAATACAAAAGGATGGAAATTTTTTTAAAAAATAGAATTTTACTGCAATTATGCAGTGTTTTGGTGGGTCCAAAACTTGACCAACGCATACAACTTTTACCTTTTTCTCTATAAGAGGTTATAACTGCCCCAGAAGGTTCAGTACTCTACTTCTGGACAGGTCAGCTGACATTTTTGAAGCAACATTGAATAGAATGTGACTTCAGTTCTTGGCATAATGCATGGAAACAGGCCCTTTAGCCCAAGTGCTCCATGCCCACTGAGATTCCCATCGGCATGTGCCTGGACCATATCCCTCTGCTACTGGTAGAGGTCCACGGCATGAAAAAGTTAAGAACCTCTGCTCTAAATATTTCCTATCCAGGTACCCAAGTTTTATTAAATGTTGTTAATGTAACTGCCTCAACCACTTCCTCTTTCAACTCATTCTATATACTCACCAGTGTGGGGGAAACAAAAAAAAATTACCCCTCAGGGACCTATTAAATCTCTTCCCTCTTAACATATCAAGAACTTAAGGGCATAAACCAAGGCCTTCAAGATCTTGATCCCAAATTCAAGGAAAATGTGTGCATTCACCCCATCTATGCCCCTCTTATATACTTCTATAATATCACTTGTCATTCTCCTATGCTCCAATGAAAAAAAATCCCAACCTCCATAACTCCCGGAAACATCATAAATCTCCTCTGCATTCTTTTGAACTTGATGAAACCAAAACTGAACATTTCTGAAGCAACATTATGCCAAACACAACCTCAAAATCTGGTACAATTCCAACTTTCTATACTCTGTGCTGGGTAAAAACATTTCATCCTGGTTGATATTGCAGGCCAGAGGATAGCCAAAATTAAATACAATTCACAAATCTACTTTCGACATCTTCCATAACTTAATCGCATCATTTACGAAAATAAAAAGTCAGAACATGAAGTATGGGAGATGAAAGAGTTGTAACAAAAAAAAACACAAGTTATTTGAAAAGTATACAAGGATATTGTTCCCTCACACTCCAAACTCTAATCTGTGAGGAAATCGCAATGGGACAGAGGAATTTCTTACAAGGTCCATGAAAAACCATCTTCCTGGGTGCTTTTATAACATTCAACCTCTAAGAGCTAAATTTAGGACATAGAGAAATAATGATAACAAAGTACAGAGCAGGCACGAGGAGCAACATAACCCACTATTATTCGTTATAATATTTCTATGTTATTTAAACATTCATACTTATATCAGAAATGTTTTCTCCACACAATACAGACTTCCTGACAAAAAAAAATAGGTGGCGGCGAGAGTGAGAGAACATGAATACCAGGTTCTGAAAACATCTGTAGCCCAGCACTCGCGAAAACAAGGCAAAAGGTTGCCGTGTGAAATAAGTATTTCCAACATATTTTTTACAGCGACTCTCCTGCCAGAGACGCCCAGACGTCCTCGCATCGGCTGTGCCCACTCTCTCAGACCATACGGCCTACCCATTAACTGGGGTTCGAGCTTGGCCCTAGGCCTAGTCCTCCAGCCTGTCTGTCACGATTTAGTCCCGATATCCCACGATGCCCGTGGCCCTCGGCACCAGTACTCACCGGCCGTGCTCTAGCCACCAGTCCGACTCTAACCCCGCGCCGCCATCTTGCGCAGAGCGCAGCTTCAGGCCACCGCTCCCTGCTTCCCCTTCAGTGCCCGCCGATAACTCGGTCAGTCCGGCAATCAGTCCGTCTACCCTTCCAATGCTCACTCGCCTTGCACCGTCTGCAATCCAGGGCCCAGGGCTAGTACCACTCCGACAGTCTGACCCCGACCGCTCCCCGCCCGCGACACCGCCAGCAATCCGCGAACTGCGACTGCGCGGCACAACCTCCCCGCCCGCAGCGCAGCCAACAACGCGGGACAAAACCAAAACCCGGCAAGCGGAGCCCGGTGGCGAGGTCGGTAGGATGAGGAAAGGACATACAGTATGCAATGCAGTGTGGAGGGATAGGAACTGTGGAGTGGAGTGTGGAGGGAGGGGAGATGTGGAATGGAGGAGGAGATGTGAAACGGTGTGGAGGGAGTGGGAGATGGGATTGACTGTGGAGGGAGGGGGAGATATGGAATGGAATGTGGAGGGAGGGAAGGGGAAATATGGAGGAAAGGGAGGGGTAATGTGGAGTGGATAGTGGGTATATGTGGAATTCCACTATTCCCTTGACAATTCTTCCCTCCAGGCATTCCCTGAATCCAGCCTCAGTGCTATGCCTGCCCATGCACCTTCTCCCTCACCTCCATGCAGTGCCCCAAATAGTCCTTGCAGGTGAGGCAACATTTCACCTGAAAATCTGCAGCAGTCATGTATTGTGTCCAGTGCTTCACCATCCCATCTACCTCTATCACAACTTTCAAAGAACAATATTCCTGCACTTCTTGGTCTCTTTGTTCTAGGACAGTCCTCAGAGCCCAAACATTGACTATGCAAGTCTTACCAAATTCGGTCTGCCATTCTTCAGTCCACTGACTTATTGTAATTTATATGTTTCATCACTGTCCACTGTAACACCAATTTTAGTGCCATCCATACTTGGAATACTACATTATGTTCTGGTCATTCTGTTATAGGAAAGATGTAGTTAAACTGGAAAGAGTGCAGAGAAGATTGCCAGCACTAGAGTCATGATCATTGAAAAGTACAGCACAGAAATAGGCCCATCAGCCTATCTAGTCTGTGCTGAACCAATTAAACTGCCTATTCCAGATGGCAAATGGGGTTCAACCCAGTTAAGTGTGAGGTAGTTCATTTTGGAAGGTTAAATATGATGGCAGAATATAGCATTAATGGCAAGAGTCTTGGCACTGTGGAGGATCAGAGTGATCTTGGGGTCTGAGTCCATAGGACACTCAAAGCTGCTTCGCAGGTTAACATTGTGGTTAAGAAGGCATATGGTGCATTGGCCTTCATCAATCATGGTAATATTGCAACTATATAGGACCCTGGTCAGACCCCACTTGGAGTACTGTGCTCAATTCTGGTTGCCTCACTGCAGGAAGGACGTGGAAACTATTGAAAGGGTGCAGAGGAGATTTACAAGAATGTTGCCTGGATTGGGGAGCATGCCTTATGAGAATAGGTTGAGTGAACTTGGCCTTTTCTCCTTGGAGCGACGGAGGATGAGAGGTGACCTGATAAATGTGTAAAAGATAATGAGAGGCATTGATTGTGTGGATAGTCAGAGGCTTTTCCCCAGGACTGAAATGGCTAGCATAAGAGGGCATATTTTTAAGGTGCTTGGAAGTAGGTACAGAGGAGATGTCAGGGGGAAGTTTTTTATGCAGAGAGTGGTGAGTGAGTGGAATGAGCTGCTGGTAGAGGCGGAGACGATAGGGTCTTTTAAGAGACTCCTGGATGGATACATAGAAAAGTAGAGGGTATGGGTAAGCCTAGGTAGTTCTAAGGCAAGGGCATTTTCGGCATAGCTTTGTAGGCCAAAGGGTCTGTATTGTGCTGTAGGTTTTCTATGTTACTCCCATTGACCTGCACTAGGACCATAGCCCCCCATACCCCTACTATCCATGTACCTATCCAAACTTCTCTTAAACTTTGAAATCCCAGATCCCTTTGTTCTACCAGACTCCTCAGTGCCCTACCGTTCACTGTGTAAGACCAACCTTAGTTGGGACTTCTGCATGATGATGAAGGAAACTTTCCTGAACACAATTGACAAACTCTATCCCATCTAGTCCTTTTACTGCATAGAAATCCTGGTCAATACATGAAAAGTTAAAATCATCTACTGTAACGACTTTATGTTTCTTGCAACAATCTGCAATCTCTCTGCAAATTTGTTCCTCTAAATCACTCACTGTTGAGTGGTCTATAATATAGTACTGCTAACGTTGTCATACCTTTCTTATTTCTCAGTTCCACCCATAATACCTCAGACAAGTTCTCCATTCTGTCATGATGAAGCACTGCTGTGAAATTTTCCCTGCCACCCCTCCTCCATTAATCACTGTCATGTCTAAAACAACAGAGCCCCAAAATATTGAGCTGCCAGTCCTGCCCCTACCGCAAGCAAGTCTCATTAATGGCTACAATGTCATAATTCCAGGTATTGATCCATGCCTGAGCTCATCTGCCTTTTCTACAATACTTCTTGCATTGAAATACACACAGCTCAAGACACTAGTCACGTCATGCTTAACCTTTTGGTTCCTGACTTTGTCTGAGTCTTACCAACATGTCTCCACAACCACTCCGCTATCTGTTCTGACACTCTGGTTTCTATCCCCCTGCAACTCTAATTTAAACCCCGCAGTGCAGTACTGGCAAACATTTCCTCAAGGATATTAGTCCCCTTCCAGTTTAGGTGCAAACCGTCTTTTCTGCATAGGTCCCACCTTCTCTGAGAGAGGGCTGAATGATCCAGAAATCTTTTACCTTCCCTCCTACTTAAACTTCTTAGCCTTCCTTTTTCTGGCCTCACTAGCATGTGGCATGGGTAGCAATCCTGAGATCACAAACCCACAGGCCCCACCTTTTAATTAAGCACCTACCTCCCTAAACTCACTTTGCAGAATCTTGTCTCTCTTTCTTCCTGTGTCATTAGTACCTGAATGGACTTCTGGCTGTTCACCTACCCATTTAAGAATGCTGAGGACTCTATATAAGATGTCGCAAACCCTGGCATCTGGGAGGCAACACAGCATCCATGAATCTTGTACTCGTCAAAGTACCTCCTTTCTGTTCCCCTAAATAACAGATCTCCTATCACCACAGCTCGCCTCTTCTTGCTCCTGCCTTTCTGAATCACTGAGCCAGTCTTAGCGGCAGAGACCTAACCGCTGTGACTTTCCTTTGTTAGGTCATCCCCCCCAACAGTATCCAAAGTGATATACCTGTTCATGGGGATGGCCACAGAGGTACTCTGTACTAGCTCCTAAACCCCTTTCCCCTTGCTGACTGTCACCCAGTTTCTTGTATCCTGCAACTTGGTGTAACTTCTCAATATGTCCTATCTTAAAGCACATGGTATTGGGGGTATGGTATTGATGTGGATACAGAATTGGTTGGCAGACAGGAAGCAAAGAGTGGGAGTAAACGGGACCTTTTCAGAATGGCAGGTAGTGAATAGTGGGGTACCGCAAGGCTCAGTGATTACAATATATATTATATAATATTACAATATATATTAATGATTTAGACAAGGGAATTAAATGCAGCATCTCCAAGTTTGCGGATGACACGAAGCTGGGCGGCGATGTTAGCTGTGATGAGGATGCTAAGAGGATGCAGGGTGACTTGGATAGGTTAGGTGAGTGGGCAAATTCATGGTAGATGCAATTTAATGTGGATAAATGTGAGGTTATCCACTTTGGTTGCAAGAACAGGAAAACTGATTATTATCTCAACGGTGGCTGATTAGGAAAAGGGGAGCTGCAACGAGACCTGGGTGTCATTGTACACCAGTCATTGAAGGTGGGCATGCAGGTACAGCAGGCGGTGGAAAAGGCAAATGGTATGTTGGCATTCATAGCAAAAGGATTTGAGTACAGGAGCAGGGAGGTTCTACTGCAGTTGTACAAGGCCTTGGTGGGACCGCACCTAGAATATTGTGTGCAGTTTTGGTCCCCTAATCTGAGGAAAGACATTCTTGCCATAGAGGGAGTACAGAGAAGGTTCACCAGATTGATTCCTGGGACGGCAGGACTTTCATATGAAGAAAGACTGGATCAACTAGGCTTATACTCACCAGAATTTAGAAGATTGAGGGGGGATCTTATTGAAACGTATAAAATTCTAAAGGGATTGGACAGGCTAGATGCAGGAAGATTGTTTCCAATGTTGGGGAAGTCCAGAACAAGGGGTCACAGTTTAAGGATAAAGGGGAAGCCTTTTAGGACCCAGATGAGGAAAAACTTATTCACACAGAGTGGTGAATCTGTGGAATTCTCTGCCACAGGCAACAGTTGAGGCCGGTTCATTGGCTATATTTAAGAGGAAGTTAGATATGGCCCTTGTGGCTAAAGGGATCAGGGGGTATGGAGAGAAAGCAGGTACAGGGTTCCGAGTTGAATGATCAGCCATGATCATACTGAATGGTGGTGCCGGCTCAAGGGACTGAATGGCCTACCCCTGCACCTATTTTCTATGTTTCTATCAGCCCCTTAACCTCCCAATTGATCCAGAGTTCATCCAGTTCCAGCTCCAACTCCTTAACACAGAGTGTTAGAAGCTACAGCTGGACCCTAATGCCTTCACCATCGTTTTGGGGAATTTTAACTAGGCCAGTCTGAAAAATCACTGAGCAATTGCCATCAACAGATCACTTGCAATACCAGAGGAAACAACACACTGGGCCACTGTTACAACACCATCAAGAATGCCTACCATGCCATTCCACACCCTCACTTCTGGAAGTCTGATCACCTGGCTGTACTTCTACTCCCTGACTGCAGCACTAGTAGTGAGGACCAAGAAGATATAGACAAGGGAAGCACAGGAGCGCCTACAGGACTGCTTTGAATCAGTGGACTGGACTGTATTCAGGGATTCATCTTTGAATCTGGATGAGTATGCTGCAGTTGTTAGTGACTTCATTAAAACCTGTGTGGATGAGTTTGTGCTTACAAAGTCTTGCTGTACATTCCCGAACCAGGAGATGCGTTGTCTGCTGAAGGCTAGATCTGTGGCATTCAAGTCTGGCAACCCAGGCCTGTACCAGAAAACTAGGTATGATTTGCAGAGGGCTATTTCAAGAGTGAACAAGGTTGGAGGCAACATTGATGTACAGGACCGAAAGAAGCTGCAGAGGGTTGTATGTTTAGTCAGCTCCATCTTCAGAATCAGAATCAGATTTATTATCACTAGCATGTGACCTGAAATTTGTTAATTTCATAGCAGCAGTTCAATGCAATACATAATATAGAAGAAAAATGTAATAGATAAGTAAATCTTATTCAGTATACTTTATACAGTATATGTATATTGAATAGATTAAAATTCATGCAAAAAATAGAAATATTATATATTTAAAAAAGTGAGGTAATGTCCAAGGGTTCAATGTCCATTTAGGAATCAGATGGCAGAGGGGAAGAAGCTGTTCCTGAATCACTGTAATTGATTTACTTATTTACTATTATTTTTTTTCTTTCTTCTATATCATGTATTGCATTGCACTGCTGCTGCCAAGTTAACAAATTTCATGGCATATGCCGTTGATGATAAACTTGATTCTGATTCAGGTTCCAATTCTGGATGTACTTCTTGCATTTGCAGTTGTCAGGGACACTAGAGGTCTCCTTGCCTTCCCACATCCCACAAGAGGAACATTCTACTATCCTGCCTGGGAGCTCTATTGTTTTACCTGAGCAAATATAAAGAAGAGAGAGCAATAAGGAGGAAGGGTGCTGGGAGAGGGGGTTAAAACTCTATGTACAGCTTTTCAATGATTTCAGGTTCTCTGGTGCCCATCATCTTATTTTTACTATGGATGTCCAGTCCCTCTACATCTCCATACCCCACCAAAAAGGCCTCAAAGCTCTTCGTTTTTTTTGCTGGACACCAGACCTAACCAGTTTCCTTCCACCACCACTCTTCTCTGCTCAGCAGAACTTGTCCTCACTCTAAATAATTTCTCCTTTGGCTTCTCCCACTTCCTTCAAACTAAAGGTTTAGCAATGGGCACTTGCATGGGTCCCAGCTATGCCTGCCTGTTTGTTTGTTGGCTACATGGTTCAGTCTATGTTCCAAGCCTACACTAGTGACCGTTTCACTTTTCCTAAGCTACATTGACAACTGCATTGGTGCTTCTTCCTGCACCTGTGCCGAACTGGTTGACTTCATCCACTTTGCCTCCAACTTCCACCCTGACCTCAAATTTACCTCCCTCCCCTTTCTCAATCTTACTATCTCTATCTCTGGAGGCAACTTATCTACTGATGTCTATTATAAACCAACGGACTCTTACAGCTACCTGGACTATACCTCTTTCCACCCTGTTACTTGTAAAAACGTCACCCCCTTCTCTTAATTCTTCCACTTCTGCTGCATCTGTTCCCAGGATCAGGCTTTTCATTTTAGAACGAAGATGCCTTCCTTTCCCCCAACATCAACGCTGCCCTCAACCACATCTCTTCCATTTCATACACATCTGCTATAATTCTCCGCAATTTCCACCATCTAAATGGGATCCCACCACCAAGCACATCTTCACCCCCCACCAATTTTCTGCTTTCTGTAAGGATCGTTCCATACGTGACTCCCTTGTCCATTCATTCATCCCCACTGATCTTCCTCCTGGCACTTATCCTTGCAGGCAGAACAAGTGCTACACCTGCCCCTCACTTCCTTCTCAATACCATTCAGGGCCCTTAGCAGTCCTTCCAGGTGAGGCAACACTTCACCCGTGAGTCTGTTGGAGTCGTATACCGTGTTTGGTATTCCTGGTGTGGTCTCCTGTATATCGATGAGACCCAACGTAGATTAGGAGACGCTTCACCAAGCACCTATGCTCTGGTTGCCAGAAAAAAGCGGGATGTCCCAGTAGCCATCCATTTTAATTCAACTTCCCATTCTAATATGACTATCCATAGCCCCCTCCTCCCTCTCCTCCCCCCTCTCCTCTCCTCTCTCCTCCCCCCTCCCCTCTCCCCTCCCCCCTCCCCTCTCTCCTCTCCCCTCCCCTCTCCCCCTCCCCTCCCCTCCCCTCTCCCCCTCCCCTCCCCTCTCTCCCCTCTCCCCCCTCCCCTCCCCTCTCCCCCTCCCCTCTCCCCCTCCCCTCTCCCCCTCCCCTCCCCTCTCTCCCCTCCCCTCTCCTCCCTCCCCTCTCCCCTCTCCTTCCCCTCCCCTCTCCCCCTCCCCTCTCTCCCCTCCCCTCTCTCCCCTCCCCTCTCCTCCCTCCCCTCTCCCCTCTCCTTCCCCTCCCCTCTCCTCCCCCCTCTCCCCTCCCCTCCCCCCTCCCCTCCCCCCTCCCCTCCCCCCTCCCCTCTCTCCCCTCCCCTCTCTCCCCTCCCCTCTCTCCCCTCCCCTCTCTCCCCTCCCCTCTCTCCCCTCCCCCTCCCCTCTCTCCCCTCCCCTCTCCTCCCTCCCCTCCCCTCTCCTCCCTCCCCTCTCCCCTCTCCCCTCCCCTCTCCCCTCCCCCCTCTCCCCTCCCCTCTCCCCTCTCCCCTCTCCCCTCTCCCCTCCCCCCTCTCCCCTCTCCCCTCCCCTCTCCCCTCCCCCTCCCCTCCCCTCTCCCCTCCCCCTCCCCTCCCCTCTCACCTCCCCCCCTCTCCCCTCCCCTCCCCTCTCTCCCCTCCCCTTCCCCTCTCTCCCCTCCCCTCTCCTCTCCTCTCTCCCCTCCCCTCCCTCCCCTCTCCCCTCTCCCCTCCCCTCCCTCCCCTCTCCCCTCTCCCCTTTCCCCTCCCCTCTCCCCTTTCCCCTCCCCTCTCCCCTCTCCCCTCTCCCCCCTACCCTCCCCCCTCTCCCCTCCCCCCTCTCCCCTCCCCTCCCCCCTCTCCCCTCCCCTCCCCCTCTCCCCTCCCCTCCCCCTCTCCCCTCTCCTCCCCCTCTCCCCTCTCCCCTCCCCTCCCCTCCCCTCCCCCCTCTCCCCTCCCCTCCCCTCCCCCCTCTCCCCCCTCTCCCCTCCCCTCCCCCCTCTCCCCTCCCCTCCCCTCCCCCCTCTCCCCTCCCCTCCCCCCTCTCCCCTCCCCCCTCCCCCCTCTCCCCTCCCCTCTCCCCTCCCCTCTCTCCCCTCCCCTCCCCCCTCCCCCCTCCCCTCCCCCCTCCCCCTCCCCCCTCTCCCCTCCCCCCTCCCCCCTCCCCCCTCTTCCCTCCCCCCTCCCCCCTCCCCCCTCTCCCCTCCCCTCCCCCCTCCCCCCTCCCCCCTCTCCCCTCCCCTCCCCCCTCTCCCCTCCCCTCCCCTCCCCCCTCCCCCCTCCCCCTCCCCTCCCCCCTCCCCCCTCCCCCCTCCCCCCTCCCCTCCCCCCTCCCCCTCTCCCCTCCCCCCTCCCCCCTCTCCCCTCCCCCCTCCCCCCTCTCCCCTCCCCTCCCCCCTCCCCCCTCCCCCCTCCCCTCCCCCCTCCCCCCTCCCCCTCTCCCCTCCCCCCTCCCCCTCTCCCCTCCCCCCTCCCCCCTCCCCCCTCTCCCCTCCCCCCTCCCCCCTCCCCTCTCCCCTCCCCTCTCCCCCCTCCCCTCTCCCCTCCCCTCTCCCCACAAGTGGGGGGGCGTTGTGTACGTATTCCCGGTAATGCCCCCCCACTCCCCTTCAGCCAATTCCCACCACTTTTCCGTCTCTCACCTTATTTCCTTGCCCGCCCAGAGCTTCCCTCTGGTGCTTCTCCCCTCTTTTCTTTCTTCCATGGGCTTTTGTCTCTTTCATCAATTCACTTCCCAGCTCTTCACTTCATCCCCTCCCCTTTCTGGTTTCAGCTGTCACCTGAGGTTGGCGGAACTGTCGTGCCGGTCCGTGGAGCGAGCCGGAATGTCGGGCGGGCGGACCGGTTGCTGTAAATATGGTGGAACTGTACTTCCTTTTCGCGTTGTCTTTGCTTTGTTTATGGATCCGACACATTTATCGCAAACAATTCGTCGATCCAGAACCTGCTGCCACTGGGGCTGAGGATCAGACGGCCCAGAGGCGGGGGACGGCGACTTTGCTGGTCATCGCTCACCCTGACGACGAGTGCATGTTTTTCGCGCCAGCCGTGCTACGCTTAGCGGCCCGTGGACCCTTCTACCTGCTCTGTCTCTCCACAGGTCAGTATAGACCCGAGGAACCGAACGTCCTCCTTCTGCTACATAACCAGCCCGTGCTGACACTGGGAAGTACTCACTCTTGGTTAACCACAGGACAAAGAACAGTACAGCAGAGGAACAGGTTCTTTAACACTCAATGTTGTGCCGAGCTAAATAAATTAGTAATACAGTACCCAAATAAATAAATCCCATCTGCCTACATAATGTCTATATCGTTACATTTCCTGCATATTCATGTGCACACGTAAGAGCCCCTTGAACGCCTTTACCTTATTTGCCTCCACCACATTCGAGTCACTCACTCTTCTGCAATGAATATTTCAGTAATATTTCAAAATATTGTTTTATTAAGCATTCTTAACCGTTTACATAATTCATTATAGGTTATATGTAAAAAGTACATGAATGGCATATGTCATCATGCCACCATGTCAGCCCAAATTCCCAGCACTGTGTTTTTGCTTTCAATTAGTTTTTATGCTTTGGAATTACAAAACATAACACCTGCTGTGTTTAAAAGAAATGCCACATACATCTCCTTTGGACATACCCCCTCTTACCATAAGTACATGCACTCTTGTATCAGACATTCCAATCCTGGGAAAAGTAACTGGCTGTCTACTATGCCCCTCCCATAATTTTATAAACCTCTATCAGATCTCTCCTCAGCCTCCGCCACTCTCAAGAAAACAATTTAAGTTTGTCATACCTCTCCTCATAGCACATGCCCTCTAATTCAGGCAGCATCCTGGTAAACCACTTCTGAACCATCTTCAAAACCTCACCAACATTCCTATAATAGGGTAAATAGAACTGAATGCAATATTTCAGATGTATTCTAACAGGAGTTTTATTATGCTGCACCTTACAGTAAATTCTGCACTCTTGAATTCAGTTCTTCAACTAATGCTATATGCTTTCTTTACCACCTTAGCAACATGTGTAGGCACAGAAGCTATGAACTTGATCATCAACCTTTTAAGGGTCTTGCCCTTAACAATGTACTGTCTCTGTACATTTGATCTCCCAAAGTGCAACTCTTCAAATTTCACTGGGTAAAATTCCATCTGCCATTTCTGCATGCATATTTGCAAATGATCTATATACTACTGTATCCTTTGCCAGTCTTCTACAGGATCCAGAACACCACCAATCTTTCTATTGTCTGCAAACTTACTAATCTACCCATCAATGTTTTCATGCAGAGGTCACAGTACAGATCATTGTGGAACTCTACTAGCCACTGACCTCCATCTGGAATAAGTCTCATTGACTTCTATCTGTCCCCCTGTCTTCTATGGATAAGCCAATTCCAAATCCAAATGTCCAGTTCTCCATGCATCCCATGCATATTCATCATTTCACTTTTCTGGATGGGTCTTGTCAAATGCCTTACTAAAATCCATGTAGACAACATCCACAGCTGTACCTTCATCAATCACCTTCGTTATCTCCTTGAAAAAAACTCAGTGAAGTTAGTAAGTCATAACTTGCTCTGCACAAAGCTATGCTGACTATCCCTATGAAAGCAGTTGTTGTCCAATTGCAAATAAATCCTATCCCTAAGAATCCTGTCCAGTGACTTCCCAACCATCAATGTGAGGCTTACTGGTAAATGGCAGAACTGGTTCCAATGCCCCAGAAATTTGAATCCCTCGCCCTTGCACCATTTTTCAAGCCACGTATTCATCTGAAATATCCTCCTATTTCTACTCTGACTAGCACATGACACTGGTAGTAATCCAGAGATTATTACCTTTGTGGTCCTACTTTTTAGTTTATCTCCTAACTCCCTAAATTCACCTTGTAGGACCTCATCCCATTTTTTACCTATATCGTTGGTACCTATGTGTACCACGACCACTGGCTGTTCACCCTCCCATTCCAGAATGTCCTGCAGCTGCTCAGAGACATCCTTGACCCTTGCACCAGGGAGGCAACATACCTTCCTGGAGTCACGTTTGCGGCCGCAGAAACGCCTATCTATTCCCCTTACAATCGAATCCCCTATCACTATAGCTCTCCCACTCCTTTTCCTTCCCTCCTGTGCCACAGAGCCACCCATGGTGCAATGAACTTGGCTGCTGCTGCCTTCCCCTGATGAGACCAGTATCCAAAACAGTATATCTGTTTAGGAGGGAGATGACCTCAGGGGACTCCTGCACTACCTGCCTACTGCTACGCTGTCTGGTGGCCACCCCTTCCCTTTCTGCCTGTGTACCCTTTACCTGCGGTGTGGCCAACTCACTGAACGCGCTATTCACGACTTTCTCAGCATCGCAGATGCTCCAGTATGAATCCAATCGCAGCTCCAGACGCTCAATGCGGTCTGCAAGAAGCTGCAGTTGGAAACACTTCCTGTACACATAGTCATCAGGGACACTGGAAGTATCCCTGATTTCCCACATGCTGCAGGATGAACAAACCACAGGGCCAATCTCAGCTGCATACTTGCCTCAACTTTTGAAACTCCACTCCTTCACTGACCCACTCACTGGCCGCTCCGCTTAAGGTAACCCTCTACTTATTTGTTTGAGCTTTTCAAACTGTTTGGTCACCTGACCTCGATTGCCTAATCAGCTGCTTTCTGCTGAGCTATTCAAATCTTGATTGACTTGATTGCACAGTCCAACTGCCAAAACTGCCTGAATCTCTCGAGTCAAAGCCTCAAATCTCCACTCCTTCACTGGCCCACTCACTATCTGGCCGCTTTCCTTGGCCTCCACAGCTGCCTGTGGTAACGAATTTCATAGATTCACCACTGTTAGTCCTGAACATTTCTTGGCCTGTGTTTCCTCTTTAACCAGTGTTGCAGTTCCTTGCGACATCTGCAGTTGTCCTTGCATTGTTGGCACCTACTGGGGACTGCTTGAAAACAAGGCCACTCTCATGCTCTCTCTCATCTTTTCTGCTGCCAGCACTACCACAACTCACAACACCCTTTATCCCTTTACCTTAACCTTAATTTACCTTTAACAAAATAACTTTTGTTGTAATTCCTTTTGTGGCCTGACTCCTTTGTGTTACTTCCTGAGAGCCGAGGTTGTAACAACCAATCTGACTAAAGAAGTTCAAACTCATCTCCGTTTTAAAAGGATGATCCTGTATTCTGAGACTGTGTCCTCTGGTCATGGACTCTCCCACCATAGAAAACATCCTCTCCGGATCCACTTGATATCAAGGCTTTTCACCATTTGATAGATTTCAATGAAGTCACCCCTCATTCTTCTGAATTCCTGTGAATACAGGCCCAGAGCCATCAAACGCTATTCATATGACAAGTCGTTCAAACAAGGAATCATTTTCATGAACTTCCTTTGAACCCTCTCCAGTTTCAGCACATTTTTCTAAGATAAGGTGCCCAAAATTGCTCACAATGCTCCAAGTGAGGCCTCACTAGTGGGTTATGAAGTCTCAACTTTACATCCTTGCTTCTATATTCTAGTGCTTTTGAAATTAATGCTAACATTGCATTTGCCTTTCTCAGACTCAACCTGAAATTTAAGACTCAACCTGAGGCTCCTTCTGTAGCCTCTCTACTTCCTCAAAAATACCTGCACTTACACCTATCTCCGTATCATCTGCAAACTTTGCAACAAAGCCATCAATTCCATCATCCAAATCATTGGTGTATAATGTAAAAAGAATCGGTCCCAACACAGGCCCCTGTTAGTCACCAGCAGCCAATCAGAAAAGGCTCCCTTTATTCCCACTCTTTGCTTCCTGTCAATCACTCACTGCTTTATCCATGCCAGAATCTTTCCTGTAGTACCGTGGGCTTGTAGCTTGTTACGCAGACTCGTGTGGCACCTTGACAAAGGCCTTCTGAAAATCGAAGTACACAACATCAACCGATTCTCCTTTGTCTATGCTGCTTGTTATCTCTTCAAATAATTTCAACAGATTTGTCAGGCAAGATTTTCCCTTGAGGAAACCATGCTGACTACAGCCTATTATATCATGTGCCTACAAGTACCCCAAAACAATCAACTCCATAACAATCCACAAACATCCATAATAATCAACTCCAACATCTTTTCAACCACTGAGGTCAGACTTATAGTTTCCTTTCTTCTGCTTCTCTCCCTTCTTGAAGAGTGGAGTGACATTTGCAATTTTCCAGTATTCTGGAACCATTTAGAAGCTGGAGATTCTTGAAAGATCCTTCTTGTTTTTGTATCTTTCTCTAATCTGCCTATGTATCTATCCTGAATGTCTTAGTTGCTATTTTGGGGAAAGAGGTATGGTCTGAAGTACAGTCCCATGAGTGTGATTGCACCGGTCTTATTTTTGAATTTTACTCATGTCCATACTCTAAGTGGGTGAGCCCTCCAGTATGACTCTACTGTGTGCAGCTGTGATATTGTCCCTGAATAATTGTGCAACTTTCCTCCTTCCACCTTTTATCTTGTTCTGTATCTTTTCTAAAACATCAAAACCCTTGAATATTTAGTATCCTATCCTGCCCTTAATCAAGACTTTTGTTATGGCCACAATTTCATTGTTCCATGTACTGATCCATGTTCAGAATTCATTACCCTTTCCGTATGGATTGAAGTGTGTGTATCTTAGTACTGCTAATATTAAGATGCACACAGTTCAATCTGTCCATCCCCTTATGTTGATGACATCTATCTTCCTCTCAATCCCTCTACTCTCTGGCCTGATGCTCTGGTCTCATCCCCCTGCTCAACTGGTTAAATCCTCTTAAGTAGCATTGGTGAACCTCCCAGTCAGAATCACCCCTGCCCCAGAAGATGTTCCAAAGATCCATGAACCTGGTCCTGCCCCCTTCACCAGTTCCTTACAATTTATTTATCTGCTCTAAATTTCTATTCATGCCCTAACTGGCACATAACCCGAGAAGTAATCCAGAGTTTATTACCTTTGAGGTACTGCTTTTCAGACACTTCCCTACTGTGCAGAACCTCTTCCCCATTTCTACCTATGTCAATAGTGCCATCATGCAGCACAACCTCTGGCTGCTCACCCTCCCCCTTGAGAACATTCTGCAGATAATTTAAGGCATTTTTGACTTTGGCATCCAGGAGGCAACGTACCATCCTGTCTCATCCCATCAACCTGCACCCAGCCCTCCATACCCCCTCATTTGTGTACCTTTCCAAATTTTTCTTAGATATTGAAATTGACTTTACATCCATGGCTGCTCATTCCACACACTCACCACACTCTTGAGTGAAGAAGCTACCCATCGTGTTCCCCTTAAACATTTCACCTTTCACCCTTAACCCTTGACTTCTAGTTGTAGTCTCACCTAAATTTAAAAAACCCTGCTTGCATTTATCCCTATTTATACTCCTCATACTTTTGAATACCTCTATCAAATCTCCTCTCAATCTTCTACATTCTAGGGAAGAAAGTACTAACCTATTCGATCTTTCCTTATAACTCAGGTCCTCAAGTTGCTGCAACATCTTTGTAATTTTTATCTGCACTCTTTCTATCTTTTTACATTTTTTCTGTAGGTAGGTGACCAATACTGCACACAAATCTCCAAATTAGACCTCACCAACGTTTAATACAATGTCAATGTTACACCACAACTCCTGTACTTAATACAGTACACAGATTTAGGAAGACCAATGTGCCAAAAGCTTTCTTTACAACCCTATTAACCTGTGACGCTACTTTCAATGAATTACGCTCTTGTATTCCCAGATCCTTTCCTTCCACCGCACTCCTCCGTGCCTGACTATCACGGTATAAGACCTACTCTGGATAGTCCTACCAAAGTGGAACACCTTGTACTTGTCTGCATCTTCCATTTTTCATCCCATTTTTACAGCAGGTCCAGATTCTGCTGCAAAACATGACACTCTTCCATGCTGTCCACTACACCTGCAATATGAGGACTTGATCAGAGATATCTGGGAGGCAACATACCAACCGGGAATCTTATTCTCCTAACTAATGAATCCTCTATCAGCACAGCTCACTTCTTCTTCCCCCCTTCCCTTCTGAGTCACAGAGCCAGACATAGTGCCAGAGACCTGACCACTGTGACTTTCCTACTTTCCTCTGCTAGGTCATTCCCCCCCCCCCCCCCACCGAACAGTATCCAAAGTGGTATACCTGTTGTTGAGGGAGATGGCCACAGGGGTACTCTATACCAGCTGAATTTGCTTCTAGACAGCAAACACCGCTACCTCTAATCTGTTTAGAGTCCATGAAGTTGATGGCATTTTGCCTTACTTCTATAGACTCTGTGTACATCTCCTGAGTAAATACAGGTGCAAAGAATGCATTTTAGATCTCATTTGGCTCCGCGCTTGAATTACCATTCTGATATTCCAGAGGACCAACTTTGTCCCTTGTAATCCTACTGCTCTTAACATATCTGTAGAATCCCTTAGGATTCTCCTTCATCTTGTCTGTTAAGGCAACCTCATGTCTTCTTTTAGTCTTCTGATTTCTTTCTTAAGTGTTCCTAACTGCCTATACCTGTTGTGCACCTCTGTATTTTTATTAACCAGGCCCTCAGTCTCTCTTGAAAACCAAGGTTCCCAGTACCTGTTCTGTTTACCTTTTATTCTGATAGTCACATATATGCTTTCTACTCTCAACATTTCATTTTTGAAGGCTTCCCACTTACTAAGTACACCTTTGCCAGAAAACAACCTACCCCAATCTACATTTGTCAGATCCTTTCTGATACCATCAAAATTGGGCTTTCTCCAATTTAGAATCTCAACAAGCGGACTAGACCTATCTTTTTTCCATATTTACTTTGAAACTAACGGTATTGTGATTACAAGATGCAAAGTGTTCCCCTACAC
This sequence comes from Hypanus sabinus, assembly GCF_030144855.1. NCBI lineage: Eukaryota > Metazoa > Chordata > Chondrichthyes > Myliobatiformes > Dasyatidae > Hypanus > Hypanus sabinus. The sequence goes on from NC_082711.1 coordinate 182,139,903, forward strand.
AAACTTCTATCACATTCCCTGTCTCATTCCATAATAGCAGATCAAGTATCACACACTTTCTCATTTGGACTTCTTTGTACTGATGAAAACTTTCCTGAACACATTTGACAAACTCTGTCCCTGTCAATACGTGGAAGGTTAAAATCACCTACTATAACAACCTTAATATACAACAGTCTGTGATCTCTCTATAAATTTCTTTCTCTAAATCCCTTGGACTGTTGGGTGGCCTGTAATATAGCCCCATTAACATGATCATACCTTCCTTATTCGTCAATTTCACCCATAATGCCTCACTAGACAAGTTCTCCAGTCTGTTCTGATGGAGCACTGCAGTGACATTTTCCCAGAATAGTTATGCCATCTCTCCTCCTTTAATATCCTCCTGCTCTGTTGCATCTAAAAGATTGGAGCTCCGGAAAATTGAGCTGCTAGTTCTGCTCTTCCTGCAGCCAAGTCTCACTAATGGCTACAATATCATAAATCCAGGTGTTGATCCATGCCTAAGTTCATCTGCCCTTTTTTGTAATTTTTTTATTGGAAGTTCATCATCAAACAACCATTTCCATAAGATGTAGTTCAGACATTGTACATATATATCATATATATATATATATATATATATATATATATATATATATATATATATGATATATATATCACAAATCTCCACATAGTATTTATCTGAGGTATACACTTATAGGAAAGAGTGGAAAATAAAAAACAAGCAAAAGGAAAAAAACCATGTATAAGTAGGGAGTGATCTTTTTTCTTTACAACATATTCATTGATTTGTGAGAATAAAATCAGGCCTATGAGGCATTATGTAGTTAAAACATTTTTCCCAGTATGAATCAAATTGTTCCAGCTTATGATTAACAGATGCTGTTATCTTCTCCGTTTTGTAAATGTCCATTATAATTTCCATCCATGCATTTAAAGTTGTGCTCTCCTAGTAAGAGTCTTTTTACCAGCCACCAACGGTATATTCATTAAATATTTATCTCTTTTCAACCATTCTTGAGGTATATACCCAAAATATATGGTCTTACTCTCTAAGGGTATTTCACATTTAAAGATGCCTTGTGGGGCATTGTGTATCCCCCTCCAATAGTCTTTGATAACAGGGCAGTCCCAAAAAATATGATAATGATTTGCATTTTGATTTCCACAATTTCTCCAGCAAACACGGAGGATACTATCATAATGGGATTTCTGAGAGGGTGTAATAAAATATCTGATCAAGTTTTTCCATCCGAACTCCCTCCATTTCTGTGAACTGGTACACTTCCATTGATACCTCCATATCATTGTCCATTCTTCCTAAGATATAATTATCCCTCTCCTTCCTTCTCCCATTTTGTTTTAATGTATGAAGTCAAATGTGCTTTAAGATTTGACAACCCCTTATACATGCTTGAAATGATTCTACTGTTATCTGAATTAAATGCTTTTCTAAATAGCTCTATCAAGCATATACTTGCCTTTGTTACATTTTTAAGTATCCTATTAACATATTGTCGCATCTGTAAATACCAATTAAAAATCTTGTTTTTCTAATAAGTGTTTCTCTTTAAGCATTTCAAAACTGAACAGTGTTCCTTCTTTCATTATGTTGCAAAGAACTGTAATCTAGCATCCAGTTTATTCGGTGTAAAATCCAAGTCATATGCACACCATTTAAGAATTGCAGTATCTCCCTCTAGATTATATTCTTTTATAGTAGTTTTCCATATTTTAAGAGTCAATTTAACCCATGGGTTATCAATAGTACTTATGTACCTTTGCAGGTTGTTATCAGCCAAAATTGCTTGTATGGGGATGGGAAGTACCTGCTCCTCAATGTTTTTCCATTGAGCGTCATATGATGGGTTACTCCAACATATCACAGCTCTCAATTGAGCTGCAAAATAATAATCTCTAAGAGAAGGTAGGCCCCATCCCCTTTGTCCTTTGCTAATTGCAAAGTTTTGAGACAGACTCTAGGCCTTTTACCCTGCCAAATATACCTTGATAACATCTTGTTCCATTCATTGAATTGATTTTGATTAATCTCTATTGGTAGAGTCTGAAAGAGATATAACAGTCTGGGCAGTATATTCATTTCAATAGACTCAATCCTTCAACTCGGACTGAAAAAAGGAATCAGGTTCCATCTTGCCATATCTCCCTTAATGTTTTTTTATATAAAGGCTGATAATTGCATTCTGATAATTTTGCCAAATCTTTTGGCATAATGATGCCCAAATGGTTTGGGAGGGTTTAAACTAATTTGCAAGGGGGATGGGACCCAGCGCGATAGAGCAGTGAAAGAAGTGCATGGAGTAAAGCCAGATCTAACATATAGAGAGGCTTTGAGGAAAGAGCAGCAGAATAAAGGGTATAAAGGTAGTAAGGTAGAAGGGCTAAAGTGTGTGTACTTCAATGCAAGAAGCACCAGGAACAAAGGTGATGAACTGAGAGCTTGGATACATACATGGAATTATGATGTAGTAGCCATTACGGAGACTTGGCTGGCATCAGGGCGGGAATGGATTCTCAATATTCCTGGATTTCAGTGTTTTAAAACGGATGGGGGGAAGGGGAGGAGGGGTGGCATTACTGGTCAGGGATACTATTACAGCTGCAGAAAGGGTGGGTAGTCTATCAGGATTCTCTTTTGAGTCAGTATGGGTGGAAGTCAGGAACAGGAAGGGAGCAGTTGCTCTACTTGGGGTATTCTATAGGCCCCCTGGTAGCAGCAGAGATACCAAAGAGCAGATTGGGAGGCAGATTTTGGAAAGGTGCAAAAATAACAGGGTTGTTATCATGGGTGACTTTAACTTCCCTAATATTGATTGGCACTTGATTAGTTCCAAGGGTTTAGATGGGGCACACCCGCAAGTTCTAGCCTTATAGCCTGATAATTTGCCCTTCCCCAATTAAAATCCTCTCTGATTCTAAGTGTGTCCAGGATGGATTCCTGTCACAGTATGTTGACAGGCCGACTAGGGGGAATGCCATACTAGATCTAGTATTAGGTAATTAACTGGGTCAGGTCACAGATCTGTCAGTGGGTGAGCATCTGGGGGACAGTGATCACCACTCCCTGACCTTTAGCATTATCATGGAAAAGGATAGAATCAGAGAGGATTTTAATTGGGGAAGGGCAAATTATCAGGCTATAAGGCTAGAACTTGCGGGTGTGAATTGGGATGATGTTTTTGCAGGGAAATGTACGATGGACATGTGGTCGATGTTTAAGGATCTCTTGCTGGATGTTAGGGATAAATTTCTCTCGGTGAGGAAGCTAAAGAATGGTAGGGTGAAGGAACCATGGGTAACAAGTGAAGTGGAATATCTAGTCAGGTGGAAGAAGGCAGCATACATGAGGTTTAGGAAGCAAGGATCAGATGGCTTTATTGAGGAATATAGGGTAGCAAGAAAGGAGCTTAAGAAGGGGCTGAGAAGAGCAAGAAGGGGGCATGAGAAGGCCTTGGCGAGTAGTGTAATGGAAAACCCAAAGGCATTCTTCAATTATGTGAAGACCAAAAGGATGACAGGAGTAAAGGTAGGACTGATTAGAGAAAAAAGTGGGAAGATGTGCCTGGAGGCTGTGGAAGTGAGCGAGGTCCTCAATGAATACTTCTCTTCGGTATTCACCACTGAGAGGGAACTTGATGACGGTGAGGTTGATGTTCTGGAGCATGTTGATATTGAGGTGTTGGAGTTGTTAAAATACATTAGGATGGATATGTCCCCAGGCTGCTCCACGAGGCAAGGGAAGAGATTGCTGAACCTCTGGCTAGGATCTTTATGTCATCGTTGTCCACGAGAATGGTACCAGAGGATAGGAGGGAGGCCAATGTTGTCCCCTTGTTCAAAAAAGGTAGTAGGGATAGTCCGGGTAATTATAGACCAGTGAGCCTTACGTCTGTGGTGGGAAAGCTGTTGGAAAAGATTCTTAGAGATAGGATCTATGGGCATTTAGAGAATCATGGTCTGATCAGGGGCAGTCAGCATGGCTTTGTGAAGGGCAGATCGTGCCTAACAAGCCTGATAGAGTTCTTAGAGGAGGTGACCAGGCGTATAGATGAGGATGTGATCTACATGGATTTTAGTAAGGCATTTGACAAGGTTCCACACGGTAGGCTTATTCAGAAAGTCAGAAGGCATGGGATCCAGGGAAGTTTGGTCAGGTGGATTCAGAATTGGCTTGCCTGCAGAAGGCAGAGGGTTGTGGTGGAGGGAGTACATTCAGATTGGAGGGCTGTGACAAGTGGTGTCCCACGAGGATCTGTTCTGGGACCTCTACTTTTTGTGATTTTTATTAACGACCTGGATGTGGGGGTAGAAGGGTGGGTTGGCAAGTTTGCAGATGACACAAAGGTTGGTGGTGTTGTAGATAGTGTAGAGGATTGTTGAAGATTGCAGAGAGACATTGATAGGATGCAGAAGTGGGCTGAGAAGTAGCAGATGGAGTTCAACCTGGAGAAGTGTGAGGTGGTACACTTTGGCAGAGTACAAAGTAAACGGCAGGATACTTGGTAGTGTGGAGGAGCAGAGAGATCTGGGGGTACATGTCCACAGATCTCTGTAAGTTGCCTCACAGGTAGATAGGGTAGTTAAGAAAGCTTATGGGGTGTTAGCTTTCATAAGTTGAGGGATAGAGTTTAAGAGACGCGATGTAATGATACAGCTCTATAAAAATCTAGTTAGGCCACACTTGGAGTACTGTGTCCAGTTCTGGTAGCCTCACTACAGGAAGGATGTGGAAGCATTGGAAAGGGTACAGAGAAGATTTACCAGGATGCTGCCTGGTTTAGAGAGTATGGATTATGATCAGAGATTAAGGGAGCTAGGGCTTTACTCTTTGGAGAGAAGGAGGATGAGAGGAGACATGATAGAGGTGTACAAGATATTAAGAGGAATAGACAGGGTGGACAGCCAGCGCCTCTTCCCCAGGGAACCACTGCTCAGTACAAGAGGACATGGCCTTAAGGTAAGGGGAGAGAAGTTCAAGGGGGATATTAGAGGAAGGTTTTTCACTCAAAGAGTGGTTGGAGCATGGAATTCACTGCCTGAGTCAGTGGTGGAGGCAGATATACTAGTGAAGTTTAAGAGACTACTAGACAGGTATATGGAGGAATTTAAGGTGGGGGTTTATTTGGGAGGCAGGGTTTGAGGGTCAGCACAACATTGTGGGCTGAAGGGCCTGTAATGTCCTGTATTATTCTATGTTCTATAAATACTTGAAAGACTCTGTTTGCCATGCCCAGGGATATTTACTTACAATTTCTCTTGGTGGGCTATAGTTATATGAAAGTAATTGTGTTTTATCTATGTTGATCTTGTATCCTGATAATTGACCATATTGTTCAAAGGATTGCATCAATTTAGGTAAAGAGTATGTTGGTTGCCCTAGATAGATCAAAATGTCATCAGCGTAACAAGCCAATTTATGCTCTGTCCCTTTAATAGTAATTCCCCTGATATCTTCAGTTTGTCTGATGGATTGAGCTAATGGTTCCAGATATAATTATAATAATCACATTATAATAAGTATTTCTCGAGATAGGTATATCACCGTCTACTTTTGCTTCCGTTTAGCTTCTCAACATTTTTAAAGTTAGCCAAGCCTTCTGGCTGTTCTGAAGGGGGTGAAGACTGTCTTTGGGAAACTCCCGGTTTCTTCCTGATATATTTCTCTTGGCCTCCTCCCGTCTCCTGCCTTCTCGATTCTCACACTATTTCCCAAGTGGAGCGGGACAATTCCTCAGTCAGGCTTTCCCTCGTTTTGGTCATGCTGACGGGCAATCCTCTGGCCTTCATGTCTGTAGTCGCCTCTTCCACTGTCTGATACAGTTAGATCCCATCTTGATAAAACACTCAAAGTTTAGCAGGGTACGGAGTTTGAAATCTAGTCCTTTCTTGCTTTAGTATTTGCGTTACTTCAGAGTATTCTTTACATTTCTGCAGGACTGCGGTGGGGGGGGGGTAATCTTGATCAAAATATATTAATTTATCATCTAAAAACACCCTCTTCTTACCCCAGGCCCTTCGTAGAATCTCCGCCTTGGTACTGTATCGAAGGAATTTAATTACTATTGAGCGTGGCTTATCTTCTCTGCCTCAGGTAGGCCTTGGGACAATCACGCAATGCGCCCTCTCTATTTCCAGCTCCATAGTCAAGGGAAGCTCCAGCGCATCCTGCAGTAACTTTCCTACAAACTCCGTCATAGAAAAACCCTCCGTTCTTTCAGGAACGTTGTATATCCTGATATTTTTCTGCTGTGATTTTCCCTCCAGGTCAAGCAGTTTACCTTCTTGTTGATTTAATATTTTTATCGTCTTACTTAGTATCCATTCCACGTTTTGCATGCGATCTTCCACCTTGTCAATTCGAGTCTCTGCCACCGCTATTTTTTGATTGATGTTGGCGAGCTCTGACTTAATATCATGTAGCTGCTGTTTTATATCTTTTTGGAACTCCTGTATCTCTTTCAAAATTTCGATCATATTTGCCACTTTGCCTGAACGAGGCCCATTGTCTGCCTTGCTAGCATGCAGTCGGGTAGGAGAGCTGCTCATTGCACCCCTCTTGTCCGCAGGTTCTGCAGTGTCGCTTTTTTTATTTTCATTCTTTTTCCCCATTCTTGCCCCTCTTATCAGTTCAAATACTTTCGAAAAATCCTATATTTGATGGGTTAGCGGGGCAAAATATGTGTTTTTCTGGAGGAGCTATTGACTTAAGCTGCCATTCTCGACGATGATGTCACCGGAACCCTCATCTGCCCTTTCCATGTTGCTTATTGCATTGAAATATACACAGCTCAGGGCATTAGTCGCACCTTTTGATTCCTGACTTTGTCTGAGGTCTTAACAACATCTGTCTTTCGCAACCTCTCCACTGTGTGTTCTGGCACTCTGGTTCCTATTCCCCTCTCCCCCACCACTATGCAGCTTCCCGCCAAGATATTAGTTCCTTTCCAGTTCAGTGCAAACTGTCTCTTCTGAACAGGTCCCATCTTCCCTGGAAGAGAGCCCCATGATCCAAAGATCTTATGCCCTCCCTGCTTCACCAACTCCTCAGCCACATTTTGAATGGTATAATCTTCCTATTTCTGGCCTGACTAGAATTGGCATGGGTAGCAATACTGAGATCAGAAATCTGCAGGTCTCGCTCCTTAACTTGTCACCTGACTCCCTGAGAGGTTTTCTTCTTTGGTTCCTCCTACTTCCTTCAAACATCGGCACTCACGTGGGTCCCAGCTGTGCCTGTCTTTTTGTTGGCTAAGTGCACCAATCTATGCTCCAAGCCTACACAGGTGCCTGCCCCCGCCACTTTTCCTATACTACATTGACAACTGCATTGGTGCTGCCTCCTGTACTCATGTGGAACTCGTTGACTTCATCCACTTTGCTTCCAACTTCCACCCTGTCCTTAAATTTACCTGGTCCATTTCCACCACATCCCTCCCCTTTCTCGATCTCTCTGTCTCTGGAGACGACTTATCTACTGATGTCTATTATAAACCAACAGACTCTCACAGCTACCTGGACTATACCTCTTCCTGCCTTGTTACTTGTAAAAACACCATTCCCTTCTCTCAATTCCCCCACCTCCGCCATATCTGTTCCCAGGATGAGGCTTTCCATTTTAGAACAAAGGAGACACCCTCCTTTTTCAAAGAAAGAGACTTCCTTTCCTCCACCATCAACACTGCCCTCAACCGCATCTCTTCCATTTCACACTTGTCTACTCTTACTCCATCCTCCTGCCACTCTATCAGGGATGGGGTTCCTCTTGTCCTCACCTCCCACCCCACCAGTCTCCGCATCCAGCACATAATTCTTCGCAACTTCCACCATCTAAATGAGATCCCACCACCAAGAGCATCTTTCCCTTCCACACCCCCCCGCCCCCCCAACTTGGCTTTCCACAGGGATCGCTCCCTACACAACTCCCTCGTCCATTTGTTCCTCCCCACTGATCACCCTCCTGGCATTTACTTTGCAAATGGAACAAGTGCTGTGCCTGCTCCTACACCTCCTCCCTCACTATCATTCAGGGCCCCAAACAGTCCTTCCAGCTGAGGCAGCAGTTCACCTGTGAGTCTGTTGGGGTCATATACTGTGTACAGTGCTCTCGGTGTGGCCTTATGTATATGGATGAGACGCTGAACACTTATGCTCCAGTTGCTGGAAAAAGTGGGATCTCCCAGTGGCCACCCATTTTAATTCCACTTCCCGTTCCAATATGTGTATATCTGTTGCGATGAGGCCACATTCAGGTTGGAGGAACAACATCTTATATTCCATCTGGGTAGCCTCCAACCTGATGGCATGAACATCAATTTCTCGAACTTACGGTAATGTCTCCCCACCCCAGCCCCCTTCACCATTCCCCATCCCCTTTTCCTTCTCTCATCTTATCTGCTTGGCTGCTTATCTCCTCCTCCCTTTCTTCCATGACTTTTTGTCCTCCCATATTAGATTCCCTCTTCTCCAGCCCTTTATTTCTTTCACCAATCAACTTCCCAGCTCCTTGCTTCACCCCTCTCCTGGTTTCACTTATCACATTGTGTTTCTCTCCCCACTTTCTTCTCTGACTTCTCTAGTCCTGATTAAGGGTCTTGGACTGAAACATTGATTATACTCTTTTCCATAGATGCTGCCTGGCCTGTTGAGTTCCTGCAGCATTTTGTGTGTGTTACCTAACTCTCTGAACTCACGCTGTGGAAGCTCGTCACTCTTCCTACCTATGTCATTGGTACCTACGTAGACCAAGATCTCTGGCTGGCTGTTCACCCTCCCACTTAAGAGTGCTGAGGACTTGATCAGAGATATCCAGGAGGCAACGTACCAACCAGGAATCTTATTCTTGTGTACAGAACCTCCTAACTAACTGTTCTCCTAACCAATGAATCCCCTATCACCACAGCTCACCTCTTCTTTCCCCCCTTCCTTTCTGAGTCACAGAGTCAGATTCAGTGCCAGGGACCTGACCACTGTGGCTTTCCTCTGCTGGGTCATCCCACCCCCACCCTGAACAGCATCCAGAGTGGTATATTTGTTGTTGAAGGGGATGGCCACAGGGGTACTCTATTCTGGCTATTTAACCCCTGTCCGCTTTCTGTCTGTCACCCAGTTTCCTGTGTCCTGCATCTTGGGTGTAACTACCTCTATATGTCCTATCTATCACCTCTTCAGCCTCCTGAATAATCCGGACTTCATCCAGTTCCAGCTCCAACTCTTTAATGCAGAGTGTTAGAAGCTGCAGCTGGATGCACTTCTTGCAGGTATAGTCATCAGGGACACAGGAGATCTCCCTGCCTTCCCACATCCGAAAAGAGAAACATTCCATTATCCTGCATGGCATCTCTGCTGTTCTAACTCTAACTGAACAACTATAAAGAAGGAAGAGCAATAGGTGGAAAGAATGGGGGAAGCTGTACCTACAGCTTATCACTTTCTCTGACTGAAGCCTCTTCCTCGTTGAAGCCTTGAAGAGCTAGGCCTCAAAAACCCTACTCTAACTCTGTCCACTCCAACAATGGCTGTTAAACTTGCCCTTACCTTGCTTTAAAAATTTCTTATCAATCAGTCACGAACTCTGATTGGCCACTGCTCAAAGTACCAAACTGCTGCCTTTTCTACATCTTCTCAGGCTTCCAATCTTCAGTTGGACGCTGTTCAGGCTCCAAGATGCTGTGAGTCACCGCCTTTTCTGCTCAATCAGTGAACCTGAGTGAACTATGTCCTCTCAGGCTTCCAGTTTCCAGTTGGGTGCTACTCAAAATAAGCTGCTGTAAGTCACTTCTTTTTCTACTCAATCGGTGAACCTGAGTGAACTACAACCTCTTAGGCTTCTGATCTCTGGTTGTGCAGTGTTCTTAATATATCTCTAGAAGCCCTTAGGATTCTTCTTCACCTCGTTTGCTAGAGCAACCTCATATCTCTTTTAGCCCTCCTGATTTCTTTCTTAAGTATTCCCTTGCATTTCTTACACTCCTCAAGTATCTCATTTGTTCCTGTCTGGCTATACCTATTATGCACCTCCATTTTCTTAACCAGTGCCTCAATATCTCTTGAAAACCAAGATTCAATAAACATGTTATCCATGCTTTTTATTCTGACAGGAACATGCAAACTGCTCTCAACACTTCACTTTTGAAGGCCTCCCACTTACCAAGTACACTTGGCCAGAAAACAACCTTTCCTAATCCACATTTGCCAGATCCTTTCTGATACCATCAAAGTTGCTGTTTCTGCAATTTAGAATCTCAACCCAAGGACCAGACCAATCCTTTTCCATGATTACCTTGAAATTAATGGCATTACAATCACTAGATGCAAAGTGTTCCCTTATACAAACTTCTGTCACCTGCTCTGTCTCATTCCCTTATAGCAGATCAAGTATCACACACTCTCTCATTGGGACTTCTATTAGAAAACCTGATTTAGAAAACCTTACTGAACACATTTGACAAACTCTATCCCATCTAGTCCTTTTAAGGTATGGGAGTCCCGGTCAATATAAGGAAAGTTAAAATCACCTACAATCACTGCCTTATGTTTCTTGCAGCAGTCTGCGATCTCTACAAATTTGCTCCTCTAAATCTCACAGACTGTTGGGTAGTCTATAATATAATCCCATTAACATGGTCATATCTTTCTTATTCCTCAGTTCTAACAATAAAGTCTCAGTAGACGGGCTCTCCAGTCTGTTGTAACTGAGCACTGACTTGACATTTTTCCTGACTAATGATCCCCTCTCCTTTAATCTTTCCCGCTCTATCACGTCAAAAACAATGGAACTCCTGCCCTTTCTACAACCGAGTCTCACTAATGGTTACAATGCCATAATTCCACGTGTTAATCCATGCTCTAAGGCTAAGCTCATCTGCGTTTCCTACAAATATACCTTGCATTGAAATATATGCAGCTCAGAACATTAGTCTCACCATGTTCAACCTTTTGATTCCTGACCTTGTATGTAGGCTTAACAACATCTGGCTCCACAACCACTCCACTATTTGTTCTGGCGCTCTGTTTCCCATCCCCCGGAACTGTTGTTTAAACACTCCCCCACCATGCAGCACTAGCAAATCTAACGGCTAAGATATTCAGGTGCAAACCATCCTTTCTGCGGCCCCACCTTCCTGAGAAAAAAGCACAGTGTTTCAAAACTCTGAAGCCCTCCCTCCTGCACCAACTTCTTAACCACTGTATGATTTTCCTATCTGTGTCCTCAGTAGCACGTGCCAAGTGCTGTTTTGTATGCAATCACAGAATCTCTTATGTTTTCCTTATGTATTGATTCTCCATTACCATTGATCTGCCTGACTTTACCTTTTTCTGCTGAGTCTCAGAGCCAGTCACAGTGACGCTGACCTGGCTGCTGCTGTTGTGCTGTAGTGGGTCAAACCCCTATAGCAATTAATAAGGTTGTACTTATTGCTGAATGGAATGGCTGCAGGATGTCCTGATTGCCTACCCCCTCACTCCCCTAGTATTGGGGTTATTCTGCATGAATATTGTAAGGAAGTGTAGTACCAAAAGATATATTTTCAAGCTAAAGCAGAGATCACTTTGAAAACTTCCATTGTCTTGTGAATTATGGATTTCTCTGTTCTAAAAGGCTTAGCCAAAGGATGAGTACCTGAGTGTATAAACACTGAAAATACAAGAGAGAGGTTAAAGTGAAGGGCATTTCAGAAAGTAATGGGAATGCAAATTACAATGGTGCAGGTGGGTGACATAGGCACCAACAGCCAGAGTATGTCAGTACATCTGTTAGAGTATCAACAGATAACAATGGTGTAAGGAAAATGTTCAGGTAATATTAAAAGTTATGTGAATGCACAGTACCAAACAGGTGAATGAGTTGACAACACAATGGAAGTGAAAGGTAATTTGATGGCTCCTGGCTTCGTGTCTGTTATATGAGCAAGGTTGAGAGCTGAAGGTAGTCAGGGGTATTTGACATGTCTGAAGGATAGGGTAAAGAGGAAAGGGAGGCATAGCTGTTCTGCAATATCAGTACAATGGTGAAAAATAATAATGGCCCAGGGGTTCAAGTTTCAAGTTTATTGTCTGGCATACACATCCAGGGTGTAAATACCATATAATATTAGCTTTTTGGAATAATGGTATGGCACATTACAAACATGACGTAGACTTTAACATAAGTTGTACATAACATGACAGAATAAATATAAATAGTATAAATTAAACACGAGAACAAATTAGTTGAGTAAAATAAAGCCCAAGGTTGAACTAGAGTTTTTCAGGTAGGCTCAAGAACTTGATGGCAGTGGGGAAGAAATGAATTGAACTGGATTGAGGAAGGAATGGCAGTAGGGAAGAAGTGGATTTTAAATGAAGGTCAGGTTTGGTTAGACATAAGAAACAGCAAAGATAAGAAGTCACTGATGAGAGTGGTATATGGATATAGCCAGTAGTGGCAACACTAGCCAGTGGTGCAGAAAATTAATTAAGAAAGATACTATAATAATCATGCACAGTTACACTAATCATATAGTTTGCACCTACCAAACAGAATGTATTAAGGGTGGTTTTCTGGAGCAATACATTGAGCGATCAGCCAGAGCTGGCTGTTTCAATCCGGCATTAGGTAATGGCAGATTAACTAATGATCACTCAGTTGGGAATCTTGGAAGGAGTAATTATAGTATGGTAACATTTCAGTTTCAGGTTGAGAAACTTGTATCTGAAACTAATACCCTAAATTTAAATATTAATTACAATGGTATGAGGACAGAATCGACTAACGTGGACTGGGAAGATGAAAACCATAGATCAGCGTGGTAATCACAGATATTTTTGTGCGAATTTAATTTATCTGGGCAAAGGTATACTTCAATGTGAAAGAAAGACTCTAAGGCAGAGGCTCCGCATCTAGGCTCCATGGACCCTTTGGTTAATGGTAGGGAGCCATGGCATAAAAAAGTTGGGAACCCCCTGCTCTAAGTTAAATGAAAGGTGATTTAAAGAATGATTTTTCAATCAATGGTAAATGAAATGAGATTGCACTGCCAAACAGGATGGTGGAGGCAGTTACATTCACGAGGATTAAGTAGTGTGTAGATGAGCTCTTGAACTGCCATGGTAGCAAGGGTGCTCCTGCTACACAGAAATAGATGCTTTGTCCCATCATACCCATAGTGACACTCAATGTTCATGTCTTTTACCACCACTTGGCCTATAATCTTGATAATTAAAACCTCATCTAGATAATCTTCAAGTCAAGTCAAGTCACTTTTATTGTCGTTTCAACCATAACTGCTGGTACAGTGCTAAGTAAAAACAAAACAACATTCCTCCAGGACCATGGTCTTAATCTTAAAAGTTGAGAGTGTGTCTGCCTTATTTTTTTCCTTCAAGTAGTTTATTACTTATTTCAACCACTCTCTAGATGAAAAATACCTTCCTTTGATCTCTTCTCAATATCTTGCATTGAACCTGTGTGTCGATCTAGACATCCTTGCTATGGAATAGGTTTCCTACTATCTTCCTTACCTATTCCCCTCATAAGTTTGCCTCCTTTGCTGAAAGTAAAGCATACCCATCCAATCCAACATCTCCTCATGACTGAAACAGCCCATCCCAGATCCCGTTCTGGTGAATTTCCTATGTACCCTCTTGAGTGCAATTATATCATTCGTTCAGTGTGGATGAGAACTGAATAGTGCTGAATCTGTGGTTTAACCAATTTTTAAAAGTTGTATCATAATCTTACCACCTTCAGGAATACTTAAGCTTGTAAATGAGATCATTTGTTCCCCAGGGCCCTGCTATCCATTGTGTACAGCATGTCTTACTGTTAAATATTCTTCCAAACTTTACCTTGCACTACAGGGTTAAATATCGTCTCTCATTACCAATAGATCAACACTATCAAAGCTCCCCTCCTTGTTATCAATTAATATGTGAGGAAAAAGGATGAGAGGGATATTGTGACAGAAAATGAAACTGTTGGGGGAAAGGAAGGTAGTTCTGTGGCGGCAAACAAAATTTCGGGATTTTAGGACTCTAAGGTTATTTCCTGAACTTAGGTTCATCGTGGATCAGAAATAAGAGCAGGAATAGGCCATCCGGCCCATCGAGCCTGTCCAGCCATTAAATAAGATGATGGCTGATCTGTCCGTAAACTCAGCTCCATCCACCTGCCTTTTCTCCATAACCCTTAATTCCCTTACTATGTAAAAACCTATCTCAAGTCAAGTCAAGTTTATTGTCATTTCGACCATAAACTGCTGGTACAGTACACGGTAAACAACATTCCTCCAGGACCCTGGTGCTACAAGAAACAACACAAAACTACACTATGTGAGACAACACAAGGCTAATACTAGACTACGTAAAACAACTTAAAAACTGCACTAGACTACAGACCTGCAGAGGACTGCATTAAGTGCACAAAACAGTGCAGGGCAGTACAATAGTAAACAAGACAATAGGCACAGTAGAGGAAAAATGACAATATAATAATAAATGATGTAGATGTCAGTCTAGACTCTGAGTATTGAGGAGTCTGATGGCTTGGGGGAAGAAACCGTTGCACAGTCTGGTCATGAGAGCCCAAATGTTTCGGTACCTTTTGCCAGATGGCAGGAGGGAGAAGAGTTTGTGTGAGGGGTACGTGGGTCCTTCACAATGCTGTTAGTTTTGCGGGTGCAGCATGTGGTGTAAATGTCTGTAATAGCAGGAAGAAAGACCCCAATGATCTTCTCAGCTGGCCTCACTATCCGCTGTAGGGTCTTGCGATCAGAGACGGTGCAATTCCTGAACCAGGCAGTGATGCAGCTGTTCAGGATGCTCTCGATAAATCCTCTTTAGAATGTGGTGAGGATAGGGGGGGGTGGGAGATGGACTTTTCTCAGCCTTCACAGAAAGTAGAGATGCTTCTGGGCTTTCTTGGGTATGGAGCTGGTGTTGAGGGACCAGGTGAGATTCTCTGCCAGGTGAACACCAAGAAATTTGGTGCTTTTAATGATCTCAACAGAGGAGCCATCAATGTTCAGTGGAGAGTGGTCGCTCTGTGCTCTCCTGAAGTCAACAAGCATCTCTTTTGTTCACATTCGGAGACAGGTTGTTGGCTCTGCACCAGTCTGTTAGCCACTGCACCTCCTCTCTGTAAGCTGACTCAACGTTCTTGCTGATGAGACCCACCATGGTCGTGTCATCGGCAAACTTGATGATGTGATTCAAGCTGTGTATTGCTGCACAGTCGTGGGTCAGCAGAGTGAACAGCAGTAGACTGAGCACACAGCCCTGGGGGGCCCCCGTGCTCAGTGTGATGGTGTTGGAGATGCTGCTCTTGATCCGGACTGACTGAGGTGTCCGAGTCAGGAAGTCTAGGATCCAGTTGCAGAGGGAGGTGTTCAGGCCCAGTAGGCTCAGCTTTCCAATCAGGAGCTGAGGAATGATTGTGTGTTGAATGCTGAACTGAAGTCTATGAACAGCATTTGAACGTATGTGTCTTTTTTGTCCAGGTGGAGGGTGGTGGTGATGGGACCACTGTTGAGTGATTGGGACAATACACAAACTGCAGGGGGCCCAGTGAGGGGGGCAGTAGGGTCTTTATGTGCCTCATGATGAGCCTCTCGAAACACTTCATGATGATGGATGTGAGAGCAACAAGACGGTAGTTGTCGAGGCAGGACACTGAAGACTTCTTTGGCACGGGGGCGATGGTGGCAGCCTTGAAGCATTTTGGAACGACTGTGCTGCTCAGGGAGATGTTGAAGATGTCAGTGAGAACATCTGCCAGCTGGTCTGCACATCCTCTGAGCACTCTACCAGGAATATTGTCTGTTTCTTAAATATATTTAATGAGGAAGCCTCAACTGCTTCCCTGGGCAGAGAATTCCAAGGTTCACCACTATCTGGGAAAAACAGTTTCTCCTCATCTCCGTCCTAAATCTTCTCCCTTGAATCTTGAGGCAATGTCCCCTAGTTCTACTCTCACCTACCAATGGAAACAACTTTCCTACTTCTATCTTATCTATCCCTTTCAAAATTTTGTATGTTTCTATAAGATTCTCATTCTTCTGAACTCTAGAGAGTATAGTCCCAGGCAACTCAATCTCTCCTCATAGGTTAACCCCTTCATCCCTGGGATCAACCTGGTGAACCTCCTCTACACTGCCTCCAAAGCGAATGTATCCTTCCTCAAGTATGGAGACCAGAAACGCACACAGTACTCCAGGTGCGGTCTCACCAGTACCCTGAATAGTTGCAGAACTGACCTCCCTGCTCTTGAATTCAATCCCTCTAGCAATGAAGGCCAACATTCCATTTGCCTTCTTAATAACCTGTTGTAAACTGCAAGCCAACTTTTTGCGATTCATGAATAAGCACTCTCAAGTCCCTCTGCATGCTGCAATCTTTCACCATTTAAATAGTTAACTGCTCTTCTATTATTCCTTCCAAAGTGGATGATCTCGCATTTACCAACGTTGTATTCCATTTGCCAGACCTTAGCCCACTCACTTAATCTATCTATATCCCTCTGCAGACTCTCCACATCCTCTGTACAATTTGCTTTTCCACTCAGTTTAGTGTCATCAGCAGATTTTGCTACACTACACTAAGTTCTCTCTTCCAAATAATCAGTGTAAATGGTGAACAGCTGCGGGCCCAGCATTGACCCCTGCAGCACCCCACTTACCACTGACTGCCAACCGGAGAAACACCCATTTATATTGAAGAAGAGGAAGGGGAGGGGTGGGGGTAAAAATACTATAAGTTGGAGAAATCGATGTTAATGCCATCAGGTTGGAGGTCATCCAGATGGAGTATGAGGTGTTGTTCTTCCAACTTGAGAGTGGCCTCATCGTGACTGTAAAGGGGAACATGACACACATTTGGAACGGGAATGGGGATTGGAATTTTAAAAAATTTCACTAAGTGGTAGAAAACGTTTGAGGTACTTATTGGCTCTTTTGTTTTCTAGCAGAATCTTTTGGAAAACCACTGATATGCTTATGTCCCAATTTTTAGGGAACTTCTATAATCAAGGGGAAGTTCGTAAGAAGGAACTACTGCAGAGCTGTGTTGTCCTTGGAATCCCTTCATCCTGTGTAACCATTTTGGATCACAGGTACTCTAGAAATTATTCATTCACTTATAGGTCTTCACATTAAAGAATAATTATTTGTGTCTGTGCGAATGAGATGTTAACATTGAATAACATTTTAAGAGTAAACACAAGAGGTTCTCCAGATCCTGGAAACCCAGAGCAACACACACAAAATGCTGAGGGAAGCCAGCAGGTGAAGCAGTACTAATGGAAGTGAAAAACAGTTGACGTTTCAGGCTGAGACCCGTCATCAGGAATGGAAAGGAAAGGGGAAGAAGCTAGAATAAAAAGATGGGGAAGAGAGGAAGGATTACAAGTTAGAAGGTTATAGGTGATCCCATGTGGATGGGGGAAGAGGTTGATGTAAGAAGCTGGGAGGTGATTGGTGAAAAAACTAAAACGCTGAAGAAGGAATCTGACAGGAAAGGTGAATTGACCATGGGAGAAAGGGAAGGAGGTGGGGCTCCGTGAAGAGGTATTAGGCAGATGAGGAGAAGAGAAGAGATAAGAGGAGGCCAGAGTGGGGAATTGAAGAAGAGAGAAGGGGAAGGGGTGGGGGTAAAAATACTAGTTGGAGAAATCGATGTTAATGCCATCAGGTTGGAGGTCACCCAGTTGGAGTATGAAGTGTTGTTCTTCCAACTTGAGAGTGGCCTCATCGTGGCAATAGAGGGGGCCATGACACACATTGGAATGGAAATAGGGATTGGAATTAAAAAAGGTTGGCTATTGGGAATTCCTGCTTTTTGTAGATGGAGCGAAGGTGATCGAGAAAGCAGTCCCCCATTCTTTTTTGGGTCTCAACAATGTAGAAGAGGTTACATAGGGAGCACCAGATAACATAGACGACCCCAACAGATTCAAAGGTGAAAGAGTTTTGCATAGTTTATTATTAATTTTTTTAAACTCCTTCTGACAAAGCTATCCCCAACTGACCTTGAGTTGTAAGCCATCTTTGAGACCACAGCATTTCTTTTGGTGAAAGTACTCCATGAGTGCTATTGGGTAAAGATCTTGGGATTCTGATCCAGTAACAGATGATCAAATTCCAACTCAGGATGGTGTGTAACTTTGAAGGAAACCTGTAGGTGGTAGTGTTTGCTTGGTAACCATATAACAATTACAGCACAGAAACA
Organism: Hypanus sabinus; assembly: GCF_030144855.1. Classification (NCBI taxonomy): domain Eukaryota; kingdom Metazoa; phylum Chordata; class Chondrichthyes; order Myliobatiformes; family Dasyatidae; genus Hypanus; species Hypanus sabinus. Next base: position 182,158,128 of record NC_082711.1, read on the forward strand.
GGCCATCTTGGCCCTTCTAGTCCGTGCCGAATGCTTACTCTTACCTAGTCCCACCTACCTGCACTCAGCCCATAACCCTCCATTCCTTTCCTGTCCATATACCTATCCAATTTTTTTTTAAATGACAAAATCGAACCTGCGTCTACCATTTCTACTGGAAGCTCATTCCACACAGCTACCACTGTCTGAGTAAAGAAGATCCCGCTCGTATTACCCCTAAACTTTTGCCCCTTAACTCTCAACTCATGTCCTTTTGTTTAAATCTCCCCTACTTTCAATGTAAAAAGCCAATCCACATCAACTCTCTATCCCCCTCATAATTTTAAATACTTCTATCAAGTCCCCTCTCAAACTTCTACGCTCCAAAGAATAAAGACCTAACTTATTCAACCTTTCTCTGTAACTTAGATGCTGAAACCCAGGTAACTTTCTAGTAAATCTCCTCTATACTCTCTCTATTTTGTTGACATGTTTGGTATATGGTGACATATACATACTTTGATAATATACTGTATTTGAACTTTGGTAGTGAGGTTTCAGGTTTTGGGAGTAACTGGAGTGCCTTTTTCTAGATGACAAACCATAGCCATTGTGCACTGAATGGAGAGTGAACATTTGGTACAGTGGACGAGGTGATAATAGAAAGTTTTAATCTGGGTGATGTTGGCTCCATCAGCTGTGCTCATCCTGGTAAATGGAGAATACGCCATCCTGCTCCCTTTGTGTCTTGCAGATGTTGGAAGGCTTTGGAATGTCAGACGTTGAGTTGTGTGCTATAGGATACTTGTCTTCGACCTTTTCCTCTACCCGTAGGCTGCTCTGGTTGAGATAAGTTAAATTTACTGAAGGCTGGTCTCTGTGAGGGTTATCGCAATGTCCAAGTTGACATTGATCATCCACTCAGTAGATGTGTTTAAACATGGTTTCTTTTTTTTATAATTTATTTTATTATTGAAGTTCATCATCAAACAAACATTTCCATAAGATGTATTTCAGACATTGTACATATATATCATATCATATATATCACAAATCTCCACGTAGTATTTATCTGAGGTACACACTTATAGAAAAGAGTGGAAAGAAAAAACAAACAAAAGGAAAGAACTATGTACAAGTAGGGAGTGATTTTGTTTTTTTCCACAACAGATTCATTGATTTGTAAGAATAAAATCAGGCCTATGAGGCATTATGTAGTTAAACCATTTTTCCCAGTATGAATCAAATTATTCCAAATTGGATAAAATTCTCTTATGTTTGATTGGATTTAATAGCCCATTGACATTAAAAGAAATGAATTTTACCTTGTCCTTAGCCATCTGTATTTATCTGTCCATGTATCATTGAAATTAAAATAAGACTTAATCGATCTACTCTCTGAACAAATAAGAACCAAGAAATGGAAATAATAACAAAAATGGCAACAAACGTGTGATTCCAAGCCTGAGGTTTCAATAGACAATAGACAATAGGTGCAGAAGTAGACCAATCAGCCCCTCGAGTCTGCACCGCCATTCTGAGATCATGGCTGATCATTCACTATCAACACCCAGTCCCTGCCTTGTCCCTATATCCCTTGATTCCCCTATCCATCAGATATCTATCTAGCTCCTTCTTGAAAGCATCCAGAGAATTGGCCTCCACCGTCTTCCGAGGCAGTGCATTCCACACCTCCACAACTCTCTGGGAGAAGAAGCTCTTCCTCAACTCTGTTTTAAATAACTGACCTCTTATTCTCAATCCATGCCCTCTGGTACTGGACTCTCCCAACATCTGGAACATATTCCCTGCCTCAATCCTATCAAATCCTTTAATTATCTTAAACGTTTCAATCAGATCCCCTCTCAATCTCCTCAATTCCTGCGTGTACAAGCCCAATCTCTCCAATCTCTCTGCGTAAGATAGCCCTGCCATCCCAGGAATCAACCTAGTGAATCTACGCTGCACTTCCTCAATTGCCAGAATGTCCTTCCTTTAACCTGGAGACCAAAACTGTACACAATATTCCAGGTGTGGTCTCACCAGGGCCCTGTACAAATGCAAAAGGACATCCTTGCTCTTGTACTCAATTCCCCTTGTAACAAAGCCCAACATTCCATTTGCCCTCTTCACTGCCTGTTGCACTTGCTCATTCACCTTCATTGACTGGTGAACTAGGACTCCTAGGTCTCTTTGCATTTCTCCCTTACCTAACTCTACACCGTTCAGACAATACTCTGCCCTCTTGTTCCAGCTTCCAAAGTGGATAACTTCACATTTATTCACATTGAATGACATCTGCCAAGTATCTGCCCACTCACCCAGCCTATCCAAGTCTCCCTGTATTCTCCTAACGTCCTCTTCGCATGTCACACTGCCACCCAGTTTAGTATCGTCAGCAAACTTGCTGATATAGTTTTCAATGCCCTCATCTAAATCGTTGACATAAATCGTAAAGAGCTGTGGTCCCAATACAGAGCCCTGTGGTACCCCACTAGTCACCTCCAGCCAGTCCGAGAAACACCCATTCACTGCTACCCTTTGCATTCTATCTGCCAACCAGTTTTCTATCCATGTTGAAACCCTGCCCCCAATGCCATGAGCTCTGATTTTACTCACCAATCTCCTTTCTTTCTTTCTAAATCTTTTTATTAATATTAGTAATATGGACAGAATACAGATGACATATTGATAAAGAAATTACCAACATACACATTCCATTACATATGAAAAAAAAACATACATAATAGTTACAATATAAATGAGTTTACCAAGACATAAGCCATAAGATATATGTATGGACATAGTAAATCTAAATATTTCATAATGTATAATATAAAAAAACAGAAAAAAGAAAGAAAAAAAAAACAAAAAAAATTTATATAATGCAAAACTAACTAATCTAATCTAATAACTATAACTAATAAGTAATATAAAAGAAAAAAAAACAAACAAAAGAGAAGGAAAAAAAAAAGTGGGCTGTTTATAATATCTCACAAAAATAAGTATTCATCAATGCCGTCACTTCCGGTCCTCTCAAAATACATAAGCTAAAAGCTGGGAAATCAAATGTACTTGGCACAGGGTCATATTACATCATATGAAAATGTTGAATAAATGGTCTCCATAACTTTTCAAATTTAATAGAAGTCTCAAAAGTACCACTTCTAATTTTTTCTAAATTTAAACATAACATAGTTTGAGAGAACCAATTAAATACAGTGGGAGGATCAATTTCTTTCCAATTCAACAATATAGATCTTCTAGCCATCAGAGTTAGAAATGCAATCATTCGACGGGCTGAAGAAGATAAATGCTGTGAATCTAACATTGGTAAACCAAAAATTGCGGTAATAGGATGAGGTTGTAAATCAATATTCAAAACCGCAGAAATAATATCAAAAATATCTTTCCAATATTTCTCCAAATATGAACACGACCAAAACATGTGAGTTAAAGACGCAATTTCAGAATGACATCTATCACAAATAGGACTTATATGAGAGTAAAAATGAGCTAATTTATCCATGGACATATGGGCCCTATGTACAACCTTAAATTGTATTAGTGAATGTTTGGCACATAACGATGATGTATTAACTAATTGAAGAATTCTATCCCAATTCTCACTAGAAATACTAAAACTAAGCTCTCTTTCCCAATCCTGTTTAGTCTTATAAAGGGGCTCTGAACATATCTTCATAATTATATTATAAAGTTTTGAAATAAGCCCTTTTTGAAAAGGGTCTAATTCAAATAAACTCTCCAAAGTATCTGAAGGCACAAAATTTGGAAACGTAGAGAGTACAGAACTTAAAAAATGTCCAATCTGTAAATATCTAAAAAAATGAAATCTCGGCAAGTTATATCTGTTGGATAATTGTTCAAAAGACATGAAACAATTATCTAAAAATAAATCAGAAAATCTTAGTAATCCCTTAGTTTTCCAAGCTGAATAAGCTTGATCTATAATGGAAGGGTGAAAAAAACAATTAGATACAATAGGACTATTAAAAACGAATTGAGTCAACCCAAAAAATCTCCGAAATTGAAACCATATACGCAATGTATGTTTAACTATCGGGTTGTCAATTCGTTTCGACAATTTAGAAAGAGCAAAAGGGAGAGAAGTCCCTAAAATAGAACCCAAAGCATAAGCTGATACCGATTTAGTTTCTAAACTCACCCAACAAGGGCCAAAAGATCCACCCCCATCTTTCAACCAGCATAACAAATATCTAATATTAACTGCCCAATAGTAAAATCTGAAATTAGGTAATGCTAACCCGCCTTCCTTTTTTGTCTTCTGTAAATATGTTTTACCTAACCTGGGATTTTTATACTGCCATATATATGAAGAAATTTTAGAGTCAACATTAGTAAAAAAAAGATTTCGGGATAAAAATTGGTATCGCTTGAAAAATATTTAAAAACTTAGGTAAAATAACCATCTTAATAGCATTAATCCTACCTATTAGAGATAGAGACAAAGGTGACCACTTAGTAAACAAACCTTTAATCTGATCAATTAAGGGTAAAAAATTAAATCCAAACAAATCTTTATGGTTCTTTGTGATTTTGATCCCTAAATAAGTAAAAGAGTCATTAACTAATTTAAAGGGTAAATTTCCATAAATTGGGACCCGTTTATTTAATGGAAACAATTCACTTTTATTAAGATTTAACTTATACCCAGAAAACTCACTAAATTGAGCCAATAATGATAAAACTGCTGGAATGGATTTCTCCGGGTTAGAAATGAATAGTAATAAATCATCTGCATACAAAGATAACTTATGAATATCTGTCCCACGATTAATACCCAAAATATCCTGTGATTGTCTGATGGCAATTGCCAAAGGTTCTAAGGCAATGTTAAATAGTAATGGACTAAGAGGACATCCCTGTCTAGTGCCCCGAAATAGGCGAAAAAAGGGAGATCTTTGATTATTGGTAACCACTGAGGCTACTGGAGTATGATAAATCAATTTAATCCATGATATAAATATCGGACTAAAATTAAACTTCTCCAACACATTAAATAAGTAAGGCCATTCAACTCTGTCAAATGCTTTCTCCGCATCTAATGAAATCACGCATTCTGAAGTATCATGTGAGGGAGTATAAACAATATTCAACAATCTCCTAATGTTAAAAAAAGAATAACGATTTTTAATAAAGCCAGTTTGATCATCTGAAATAATTTTGGGTAATACCTTCTCCAATCTAGATGCCAGTAACTTAGAAAAAATCTTGGAGTCTACATTCAATAAAGATATAGGTCTATAAGAAGCACAATTAGTAGGGTCTTTATCTTTCTTCAATATTAGAGAAATGGAAGCTCTATAAAAAGATTGTGGCAAATTCCCTAATCTAATGGCCTCCTCAAAAACCTTACCTAACCAAGGGGAAAGAGTAGCGGAAAAAAATTTTAAAAATTCAACTGTATAACCATCTGGACCTGGTGCTTTCCCAGAATTCATTGAGGAAATAACCCTTTTAATTTCTACATCTGTAATAGGAGTATCCAATATCAAAAGATCATCAGATGATAACCTTGGAAAATTTAATTTCCCCAGAAAATCAGACATGGTATTATAATCTTGAGGAAATTCAGATTGATACAGGGAGGTATAGAAATCTTGAAATGCCTTATTTATCTCATCATGATTAACTGTCAGATTCCCATTCTGCTGACCAATCTTAGTGATTTGACGTTTAACCAGAGCATTCTTCAATTGACTAGCTAACAGTTTACCAGATTTATCACTATGTATATAAAAATCAGATTTAGTTTTCATTAATTGATTTTCAATCGAGGATGTAAGTAATAAACTATGTTCCATTTGAAGTTCAACCCTTTGTTTGTAAAGCTCCTTACTAGGAGCAATCGAATATTTCTTATCAATCTCTTTAATTTTATCAACCAATAAAAGAGTTTCCATCTTGATACGTCTCCTCAAACCAACAGAATAAGAAATAATCTGTCCACGTATATAAGCTTTAAAAGTGTCCCAAAGTGTTCCGCAGGAAATATCATCTGTAGAATTAGTAGAGAAGAAGAAATCGATCTGCTCCTCCATAAATTTAATAAAGTCAGAGTCTTGCAACAAGGTAGAGTCAAATCGCCATTGTCTAGCATTAAAAGCTGTATCTGTAAATTTCATAGAAAGTAATAACGGAGCATGATCAGAGATAGCTATAATATCATAGTTACAACCGATTACCAATGGAATAAAACAAGAGTCTACAAAAAAATAATCAATTCTTGAATAAGAGTGATAAACATGTGAGAAAAAAGAAAACTCTTTGTCATTAGAATGCCGAAATCTCCAAACATCAAAAACTCCATTGTCAGTCAAAAAGGAGTTAATACAAGTGGCCGACTTATTAGGTAAAGTCTGAATAGATAAAGATTTATCCATCAGAGGATTTAAACAACAATTAAAGTCACCACCCATTATTAACTTATATTCGTTTAGATTGGGTAAAGAAGTAAATAAAGACTTAAAAAAGTCAGGACAATCCACATTTGGAGCATAAACATTAACCAAAGCAACCTTTTTATTACAAAGTAAACCCGTAATTAACAAAAATCTACCATTCGGATCCGAAAAAATATCATGTTGAACAAATGAAATAGAGGAGTCAATAAAAATTGAAACTCCTTTTACTTTAGCATTCGAATTTGCATGATACTGTTGACCCCGCCAAAATCTAAAAAAACGAAATTTGTCCTCCCTCCTCACATGAGTTTCTTGTACAAAAATGATATGAGCTTTAAGTCTTTGGAATACTTTGAAAATCTTCTTTCGTTTAATTGGATGATTTAAACCATTAGTATTCCAAGACACAAAATTAATGGTCTGAGCCATAATTCTATAATCAACCCTTTGGTATAGAAAGGGTTAACCAACTTATAAACTCATGCACCCGGAAGAGGAACAAAAGTAGTGAGAAGACCCGGAAGTGACGACAACACAGACATATTTGAAGTTCAAAAACAGCCCGAATAAAAAAACTAACACAAACTGGTACAAAAAAAATAGAATTAGAAAACAGACCATCCCCCCACCCCCCGAGAAAAAGAGAAAAAGCCAAAATATGACTTAAAAAGAGAAAAAGTAAGACTAATCCTACCCCCATGTCAGCTGAAGAACACTCCATATAAAAAGGATATATATAAAAGAATCACCCCGACTTTAAAAATAAAATCGCTATAATAAAAACCATATTTCTAAGTATAGTTAGTTGTAAAAAGAATAAAAATATAATCACTAAAAACAATTATAACTCGGGCTCTGGCCCAGACAAAACAAAAAATATTTAAGCTGAGATAAGCGATGCCTTGTCTGGAAGAAACACGAAAAATATAAACATAACGCCATCTTAAGCAAAACCAAAAATCTTTTCCAAAAAACCACCATCTTAATCAAGGAAAAATTTACCTTCAAAGAATTAAAAATATACCTTCGAAGGAACAAAGTTAATAGACAAGTATGTAGTTAAATGATTAAAGTGTATAAGGCAAAACAATTAACATGACGCAAACACACTTTAACTTGAGTATAAAGTGTAGGATGAACCTACACCAATAACCAGATTATAATTCTGGTTTAAGAGATCGAGAACCATCTTATACGATCAAAATCATTCATTTATTAAAGACTGGTGTCTGTAGCAGTAGGGAAGTTCTCCTCCAGATATTTTCTCACTTCTGAAGTTGAAAGGAAAACTTGTCGTGAAGCATTCGACGGAGAAATTTGAAGCTTCGCAGGGTATAGAAGCGCAGGTTTCAGATTTTTCTCATAACATTTAGCCATCAACGGTTTAAAAAGAAGCCTTCTTTTTAAAAGATCTGAACTAAAATCTTCGATCAGGCGGAAGGAAAAATCTTTGATTTTAATCATTCCTAGTCGACGAGCTGCTCTTATAACTTGTTCTTTGTCATGTACATAATGGAACCGGACAATTACCACCGAAGGTTTGTCTGTAACACTCGGTGATCGACGCCGAATTCTATGTGCCCGATCCAATAAAGGGGGGTTATTCGGGAAAATTGTCCGAAACGCTTCTTTTAAAAGTTGAGCAAAATATTTCGAAGGGTCATCTTTTTCTATGCCATCTGGAAGACCAAGTATACGTACGTTCTGTCTTCTGGAGCGATTCTCAAAATCGTCACTCTTGGCTTTAAGGGCTTCCATCAGCTTAATGGTCGAAATTAAATCCTGTTGCAGTTTTCCAATAGTCAAATCTCGCTTCCGAGCTTCTTCTTGCAGAGACGCAATAAGAGCTTGTTGCTGTTTAATTACTAAATCCGTCTTAACCATGTACTCTTGAAAAGCCTTTATATCTTCTTTAAAAAATAGTTGTAGTTCAGCAAATTTTTGATTCAAAACCTCCATAAACAATTCAAAAGTTAATGGTGTTTGTTGTGTCGGAGCCTGCTTTTTTCCGTTACCGTTCGGATTACGTCCGGGATCCCGTCCCTTAGACCTGAGAGACATTTCTGTTTGCATATCATCAAAAGTTCACAACAAACGCTTGGCAGTAAATCCAAAAGAAAAGAATAAAGAAACTTTCGGTATAGGTAAAAATAAGCTGAATAAGGGTGATCAAAGGTTAAAAAAAGTAAAAGTTATGGAGCGAATCCAAAACGGTACTCACTCCATGAGCGTCTCCAGCTGACTCCCTCACCAATCTCCTATGTGGCACCTTATCGAATGCCTTCTGAAAATCTAGATACACAACATCCACTGGCTTACCCTCATCTAACATCCTTGTTACACCCTCAAAAAAACTCCAACAGATTAGTCAAGCATGATTTGCCCTTGGTAAATCCATGCTGGCTCGGCCTAAACCTATTTCTGCCATCAAGATGTGCCACTATTTCATTCTTAATAATGGACTCAAGCATCTTCCCCACGACTGACGTTAGGCTAACAGGGCGATAGTTCTCTGTTTTCTCCTTCCCTCCCTTCTTGAAAAGTGGGATAACATTAGCCACTCTCCAATCTTCAGGAACTGATCCTGAATCTAAGGAACATTCGCATCCGCATCCGCAATTTCCTGAGCCACCTCTTTTAGAACCCTCGGATGCAGACCATCTGGACCCGGGGATTTATCAGTCTTCAGTCCTACCAGTCTACTCATCACAGTTTCTTTCCTAATGTCAATCTGTCTCAATTCCTCTGATATCTTATGACCCTGGCCCATCCATACATCTGGGAGATTGCTTGTGTCCTCCCTGGTGAAGACAGATCTAAAGTACGCATTAAATTCTGTTGCCATTTCCCTGGTTCCCATAACAATTTCTCCCAATTCATTCTTCAAGGGGCCAACATTGTTCTTAACTATCTTCTTTCTCTTCACATAGCTAAAAAAGCTTTTGCTATCCCCTTTTATATTCCTGGCTAGGCTGAGCTCATACCTGATTTTTTCTCTCCGTATTGCTTTTTTAGTTAAGATCTGCTGTTCCTTAAAACTTACCCAATCATCTGTATTCCCACTCATCTTAGCCCTGTCATACTTCTTTTTCTTTAATGCTATACAATCTCTGACTTCCTTTGTCAACCACTGTGGCCCCTTCCCCCTCTTTGAATCCTTCCTTCTCATTGGAATGAACTGCTTTTGCATCTTTTGTATTATGCCCAAGAATGTCTGCCACTGCTGATCCACTGTCTTTCCTGCCAGGGCATCCACCCATTTAACTTTGGCCAGCTCTTCCCTCATGGCTCCGTAGTCTCCTTTATTTAATTGCAACACTGACACCTCTGATCTGCCCTTATCCCTCTCAAATTGTAGATAAAAACTTATCATGTTATGATCACTACTTCCTAATGGCTCCTTTACTTCAAGATCACTTATCAATTCCTGTTCGTTACACATCACCAAGTCCAAAATAGCCTCGTTCCTGGTTGGCTCAAGCACAAGCTGTTCCAAAAATACATCCCTTAGACACTCCACAAACTCCCTATCCTGGGGTCCAGCACCAACCTGATTCTCCCAGTTGACCTGCATGTTGAAATCTCCCATAACGACTGCATTACTTTTAGCACATGCCAATGTTAACTCCCTAATCAACGTACCCAATATCCACGCTACTGTTTGGGGGCCTGTACACAACACCCATTAGGGTCTTTTTACCCTTACTGTTCCTCAGCTCAATCCACACAGACTCTACTTCCCCTGTTCCCAAGTCACCTCGCGCTAAGGACTGAATCTCATTCCTCACCAACAGGGCCACCCCACCCCCTCTTCCCATATTTCTGTCTCTATGATAGCACGTATACCCTGGTACACTCAATTCCCAGGTCTGATCCCCTTGCAGCCATGTCTCCGTTATCCCAACAATATCGTAATTCCCCATTTTCATCTGAGCTTCAAGCTCATCTGTCTTATTTCTGACACTACGCGCATTCAAGTATAGAATTCTTAGCCCATTCCTCCTCTCTTTGCTTAAAACACTGTCTACTGTACCTAACCCAGCTCCTTGAACTTCCATCGGGCTAATTGCACCCTGAATTTTGATGACCTTCTCAAGATCACCCAAACCTTCTACACATTTAACCCCATGCTCCTTCTGACCAACCCTCTGGATCTGGATCCCTGCCCCCTGCACATCTAGTTTAAACCCCCCCCCCCCCCGAGCAGCACTGGCAAACACTCCTGCAAGAATGTTAGTACCCCTCCGGTTCAGATGTAGACCGTCCCTTCGAAACAGATCCCAATGTCCCTGGAACAAAGACCAATTATCCAAAAACCTGAACCCTTCCTTCCTGCACCATGCTCTCAGCCTCGTATTAATGTGCATAATCATTATATTCTTCGCCTCACTCGCACGTGGCACAGGTAGCAATCCCGAGATTGTCACCCTGGAGGTCCTGCCTTTCAGCTTCACTCCTGAACTCTCTAAGCAGGACCCCCTCACTCACCTTACCTACATCGTTTCTAGTAGATGACCCTCCGTTGAGCTAGAGGAAATGTCTAGCTGTGGGGGATAACCCCTCCTACTTGTGAGTTGAGGGCCCCCATTGCAGTATTCATAAAAGTCAGTGAACAATTCCATTACACAGAAAAGATTTCCCTGTGTACTCCTCCTATAGATATATATATATCTAATATATTTATAAACACACATATATTACATACATATATATTCTCATTTTGGGGAAAAAGGAGTAAGTGAGTGAAGTAAGAATAACAACTAAGTAATATAAAATCCACATTATAATAAGTATTTCTCGAAATAGGTATATCACCGTCTACTTTTGCTTCCGTTTAGCTTCTCAACATTTTTAAAGTTAGCCAAACCTTCTGGCTCTTCTGGAGGGAGTGAGGACTGTCTTTGGGAAACTCCCGGTTTCTTCCTGATATATTTCCCTTGGCCTCCTCCCGTCTCCTGCCTTCTCGATTCTTGCACTGTTTCCCAAGCAGAGCGGGATAATTCCTCAGTCAGGCTTTCCCTTGGTTTGATCATGCTGACAGGCAACCCTCTGGCCTTCATATCTGTAGTCGCCTCTTCCACTGTCTGGTACAACCGCGTCCCGTTGTCATAAAACACTCAAAGTTTAGCAGGGTACGGAGTTTGAAATCTAATCTTTTTTTGCTTTAGAGTATTCTTTGCGTTTCTGCAGGACTGCGGGCGGGTAATCTTGGTGGAAATATATTAATTTATTGTCGAAAAACACTCTCTTCTTACCTCAGGACCTTCATAGAATCTCCGCCTTGGTGCTGTACCGAAGGAATTTAATTACTATTGAACGTGGCTTTCTATCCCGAGTAGGTTTCGGGACAAGCACATGATGGGCTCTTTCGACTTCCAGCTTCACAGCCAAGGGAAGATTCAGCGCGTCCCGCAGTAACTTTCTGACAAATTCCGTCATAGACGAGCCCTCCGCTCCTTCGGGAATGTTGTAGATTCTGATATTTTTCCGCCATGATCTTCCCTCCAGGTCAAGCAGTTTACCTTCTTGGTGATATAATATTTTTATTGCCTTAGTATCCGTTCCACGTTTTGAATGCGATCTTCTATCTTCTGAATTCAAGTCTCTGCCACCACTATTTTTTGATTGACGCTGGCGAGCTCTGACTTAATATCACAGAGCTGCTGTTTTATATCTTTCTGGACCTCCATTATTTCTTTCAGGATTTCGAACACATTCGCCGCTTCGCCTGAACGAGGCCCAGCGTCCGCCTCGCTAGCACGCGGTCAGGTAGGAGAGCTGTTCACTGCATTCCTCTCGGACGCAGGCTCCGCAGTGTCACTTTTTTTATTTCCATTCCTTTTCCCCTTTCTTGCCTATCTTTTCAGTTCAAATATTTTTCGAAAAATATTATATTTGATGGGTTAACAGGTCTTAATACGCATTTTTCCGGAGGAGCGAGTGACTTAAGCTGCCATTCTCGACGATGACATCACCAGAACCTTAACCATGGTTTCAAATGCTTCATCCTTTTCAATAGCAATTGCAAGTTTGATCTTAACCTCACTGCTCACTTCTCATCTTTAATTTTTTTTATTCTGTTATGTATAACTTACGTTAATTTAAATTTGTGTAATTTGCATTGTCGTGTTTATAATGTGCCATGCTGTTACTCCAAAAAGCTAATTTTCTATGCATTTACACCCTGGGTAAACTAATTTCATTGCTCAACTCTCACTTTAGTATTTAATCTCAAGCTAATCTTACAAATCCAAGGTACATTCCCACATGGTACTAAAGATATGGAGAGCAGTTGAACTTCCCTTCCTTCTACTGCCCCAGTCTGAAATTTGTGAAATTGGAAAGTGGCAATTGGTCACTTTTAAGAAACAGAGCAGGCAGAACAAACAAGGTTCTGAGCGAACACTGAACTTACACATAGATGCAGATTCATTTATTTATAACATGTATAACATGTTCATTGAAGCGTACAGTGACATCAACAACCAACACAACCCAAGGATGTGCTGGGGGCAGCCCACAAATGTCACCACACATTCTGGCACCAACATAGTATGTCCACAATACTCAGCTGAACACAAACAGCAGCAACAACAATGACAACGCCAACAACAATAGCAAACCAAGCTCTATTCCCACCCTACCACTCATTCTCACATAAATAGGCCTCCAATCCCAGAACAGGCTACCTCCATGCTTCCAGCCCTTGGTCCTGGGCTCTCAAACTCACAGAAATTGTGATGCTGACCTCCTGACAAGATGACCCAGGGGCTTCGACCTTCGCACCTCAACCTCTGGACTTGCCGCCCTCTGGTCTTTGATGTTAGGGTTTGAACTCCAAAATTTGCTGACCTCTGGGTATCAATCCCAGTTTCTCCGATCACAGGAATTTGACCATCGGGACGCAACCTCCAACTCCCGGAGTGGATCACCAGCCCTTGTGCCTCCTGCCTGCCCAGACCTCCAACACTGGGGCTTGCTGAACTGGAGATCTCTGCTCTCCATCTTCAGACTTATGGTCTTTGGAGAATCTGACCTGGATTCCAAATGCTAGCTCCTGCCCCTGACCTTTAACTCCCCCTCACCTCTGTCCCTAAGCCCTATCCTGTCCCTCAACTCCCCGTGTTATCCCAAAGTCTTCTCTATAAACCTAAAAAACAACTAAGTCTGAGCCACGACCTCGATGGAGACTGCAACTCTGCACCATCTTGATCAGAAATCAATTGCAATCCACCACAAATACCGACAGTATATGCTCATTTTCTGTATGATGCATTGGAGAGTGATTAATTTCCTCTCTTTGCCATAAACCCCCCCAAACCCACCTTAATAACTGTGAACTAGTGTAGTCTGAGATTAGTGCACTGATGGATTGAACAAGCTTGTTGAACAAAGTGCGCATTGTGCTGAAATCCTTTGTGCATTTCTGACATCATGTTAACTGACAAGCTGCCAGCTGTGGTATGCATTAGGTAATGCAGTGATTGTGAGGGCAGATAGGGAAAAAGAAGAAAGAGTTTATGAACCCCACAAATTTCAAGTTTCCTTTACTGTTGGACAATGAAAACAGTTAATTTGATGGACTGCGATCCGGAGAAAAGTGATTTTGATTGTGATAGACTGAGTGACGTACAGTTCCATTGCATTGTGCCAAGCGAGATACTGCCAGGATCTCTTATATAGTTTAAACTTACTGCCAATATGTACTCTGCTGTTGGTGTGCCTTGTTGAGCTGGAAGGATCTATTCTATGCTGTAACTCTAAAAGTAAAATTTTTTTTTAAAAAGCATAGTTTCACCAAAGATTTAAAATCACAACCAAGAGGGAAGGTAATTTGCATTGTGATCAAATGTTCTAGTGTCTGCTCCTGTGTGGAAAGTAGTGAAAAGAGTAGATCAGTTTGTGAAAAGTACGTCTGGTTTTTCAACTTTGCCATAATATTTCATCCACAGTTCTGAGAATAAAGTATCCTTCTGAAATGCAACTTACTTTACATCCTGATTTTATTGGAAAACTACCTGGGGATTTGTTGAACACACTTGCCAATTGATACTTTAATTTTAAAAATCTTTTTCATAAATTCATCATTCCAATGTTTTGTTGCATCATAAAAGTGTAATAGTATTCTGGAATTGAAAGGCCATTAGGTTTTGCAGCACAGAGGAAGCCATTTAGACCATAAGACCATAATATATAGGAGTAGAATTAGGACATTTAGCCCATCAAGTCTGCTCCACCATTTCGTCATGGCTGATTGTTTACTCTTCTCAGCCCAATCTCCTGGCCCCTTCCTGTATCCTTTCGTATTCTGAATAATTAAAAATCCATATCACCTTCTTAAGTATACATAAAGACTTGGGCTCCACAGCTGCCTGCGGCAATGAATTCCACAGATTTACCACTTTTCCTCATCTCCTTTCTAAAAGGATGTCCCTTTATTCTAAGGCTGTGTCCTCTGGTCTTACAGTCCCCCCCCCCCCCCCACACCACCACAGGAAATATCCTCTCCACTTCCACTCATGGCCTTCCACCATTTGATAGATTTCAATGAGGTCACCCTTCATTCTTCTGAATTCCATGAAGATAGGCCCAGAGCCATCAAAAGCTCTTCATATGACAAGCCATTCAATCCTGGAATTATATTTGTAAACCTCCTTTGACCCTTCTCCACTTTCAGCACATCCCTTCGTAAATATGGGGCCCAAAGTTGCTCCCAATACTCAAGTGAAGCCTCACCACTGTTTTATAAAGTCCCAACGTTACATCCTTGCTTTCATGTTCCAGTCCTCTTGAAATGATTGCTTAGATCACATTCGCCTTCTTTACTGCAGACTCAACCTGCAAACTAACCTTTAGGGAATCCTGTACATGGACTCCCAAGTCCCTTTGCACCTCAGTTTTTTTGTATTTTCCATCCATTTAGAAAATAGTGTACCCTTTAATTTCTTCTGCCTTTGTGGATGACCGTACACTTTATGACACTGTATTCTATCTGTGACGACTTTGCCCATTCTCCTAGTCTGTTTGTCCTTTTGTACACCTGTACTTCCTCAAACCTACCTGCCCCTCCACCTATCTTTGTATTGTCTATAAGCTTTGTAACAAACCATCAATTCCATCATCCAAATCATTGATGTATAACATAAGAAGAATCGGTTCCAACACAGACCCCTGTAGAACATTACTAGTCACTGGCAACCATCAGAAAAGGCTCCTTTTATTCCCACTCTTTGCTTCCTGCCAATCAGCTACTGCTTTATCCATGCTAGAACCTTTCCTGTAATATGTAGTTTGTTAAGCAGCCTCCTGTGTGGCACTTTGTCAAAGCCCTTCTGAAAACCCAAGTACATACATCAACCAATTCTCTGTCTTTCCTGCCAGTTAAATTTCTTTAAAGTGTTACGTACCCCGTAACTGGGTGTCTTACCAGCAAAGATAGACGTGTCTGTTGGAGTCTGGTGATACTATTTTCAACAGTGTTTATTAGTAAAAATATACAAATCAATATCAATGCAAATATACAGATAATACACGTTAGCAATACTAAACCTAAAAGTGCGGGTATAACAATAATCAATAATAAAATAAGCTCTAGCATTGTCTAGGGGATAATGAATTGTCAAATGGAAATATAAAGTTCAGTTCAGTTCATGCAGGCTGCGGTAGTTGTCGGTCGATGTGTTGCAATTGTTGGAGAGAGAGAGAGAGACTAAGGAAAGAGTGCGCGCTAACAGTAACAGCTATGGTCTTTGCCAACCTTCCTTTACGATTTCGATCCGTCGATGTGTCGTTGTTGTGGCCATTCAGGTGTGATCCCTCCGTCCTTTAGCTAGACCGTTCTTCCATGGTGGACTCGTCACCCAGGCAAGGGTGGACACACACACAAGCCCCCACCGGTCTCACTATAAACACTGTGAGTTAAAGTTTACCGACCCTTCGTTCGGTCTCCGATGTCCCTCACTGTCTCGTGTGTTTCTGCTGCTCACTAGCGTTTCTCCTGGTGCATCTGAGGGGTGTCACCCCAGACCTCAATTTTATCCCCACTCACGGGGTCTCAGGTGTCAATCAGGTTTGAATGACTTAACCCATCAAACCAGCCCACTCTGGCTGTCCCCTGAGGGATTTCAATGAATAGAACAGTACCAAGTAAACAATCCTTCTCCAAAAGACAATAGCAGTAAATCTCCTCTTTTGTCAGTAGGAGACGTTCCACCTTGTGTACCTTTTAGCTGTGTCTCTCTCTCTCATTCTCTTTCATGAGCTGTTATCAATAACAACTGCCCTGGCAGATTTCCTTTTGTTTCTCTTTCTTCCTTGTTAGCAGCATCAAAATAGTAGTGATTTGCGATTCTCCAAAAAGGGGGGGGGGCATGGGCCACTCTGCACCCTTGTGCCCATCAGAGTTGTTCATCCTTCGTAACAAAAGAATTCCAACAGATTTGTCAGGCAAGATTTTCCCTTGAAGAAGCAAAGCCTATTTTGGCATATGGCTCCAAGTATCCCAAAACCACATTCTTAACAATTGACTCCAACATCTCCCTAACCTCTGAAGTCAGACTAACTGGCTTATTGATTGGAGAAGACCGGAGGGGGTGGGGCATCTCTCAGCTTCATCTGCTACCATTTCGCATTTTCCCCTCCCCCTGCTACTTTCAGATCTCTTACTATCTTTCCTTTCAGTTAGTCCTGACGAAAGGTCTCAGCTCGAAACGTCAACAGTGCTTCTCCTTATAGACGCTGCCTGGCCTGCTGTGTTCCACCAGCATTTTGTGTGTTGCTTGAATTCCCAGCATCTGCAGATTTCCTCGTGTTTACCTTAAGACCTTTCTGTTTTCCAAGAACCTTGTCCCTAGTAATGGTAACTTCACACAGTTCATGACCCCTGATACCAGGAACTTCCACCGTACTGCTAGTGTCTTCCACAGGGAAGGCTGATGCAAAATGCTTGTTCAGTTTGTCTGCCATTTCCCCAGTGTAATTTTCCAACGGTCCAATATCCACACTCACCTCTCTTTTACACTTTACGTCTCTGAAGAAACTTTTGGTATCCTGTAGTTTGTATCCCATCTTTACAATCTTAATGACTTCTTAGTTGTCCTATGTTTCATTTCAATGTGTGTGTGTGTGTGTGTGTGCTCTTTAAAAATGCTCCCTATTAGTCCCTTTTGATCTCCTATCTTCAAAGCCCTGCAGTATTTTGGCAAAAGAATTTAGAATACAGAACATGGTGAAGAACTCAGAAAACAGAACATAGTAAAAGACAGAAGTAGGACCTTTTGCCCATCATGTCTCGCCAGCCAAGTTGCCAATCTAAACTAATCCTTCCTACATGATCTGTATCCGATAGCTCAAAATATCGTCTCTTTATTCCTTTCCATAGATGCTACCTTCTCTGCTGAGTTCCTCCAGCAATTTGTGTGTGTGTTGATTTGTATCCCTTTGTTCCTTGTCTGTTCATGTGCCTTTCTCAATGCTTCTTAAAAGTTACTACAGTCGGCCCTCCTTATCTCCGAATTCAACAAACCGCGAATCGCAAAAACCCAGAAGTGCTCTTCCAGCACTTCTTGTTCGAGCATGTACAGACTTTTTTTCTTGATATTATTCCCTAAACAATGCAGTATAACAACTATTTTACATAGCATTTACATTGTATTAGCTGTTATAAGTAATTCAGAGATGATTTAAAGTATACGGGAGGATGTGTGTGGGTTATCGTGGATAGAGATAAAAAAAATCGTAAGTTCTCTTACTAATTAAGTTGGAACAGGTACATCAGTATTATTTAGCATCAGTTAGTCAAACATTTGCATTTGTGTATAGTATATATATTACTTTTCTATGCATATAAAACACTTAAGAACGTATGTTTCAGTGCCGGGCTCGGGAAGTTCCCGAGTTCAATCTAGTGACAGATAGCTATCGAGTGTGCTCTCCACCGTGCCGGGTTGATGTGGAGGATCAAAAACCCAAAACCCGATAATTAAACCACTGCATTGCTTAGTAATAATCGTAGCTTTCATCGGGGCAGGGCCTTTCACATACTCCATTAAAACTGTTCTGATCGTTGACCGACTGTAGCCTAATGCTTTTTCAATGACCAATGTCATTTCACCTCTTTCTGATCACTTTATTACTTCCACCTTATTTTCAATTGCGATCGTGATTATTTTCGTGAACAGAAACACCGTGGATTCAGAGCTACACCGGGTCCTAATGCCCACTGCTCTGAACATGTTAAATTAAGTCCAGGGTTCCGCTGGGTCCTAAAGACCACCACACTGATTCAGGTTAAATAAGGGACTTGACCATTCGCGATTTTTGGTATCCACGGGGGGTCTCGGAACCAATCCCCCGCAGATAAGGAGGGCTAACTGTATTGTGTATGCATCTACCACCTTCCTGGCAGTGCATTCTGAGCATCTTCCACTTTCACCTGTAAAAAGAAATCTCACTTAATGTCTTCTTTAATTTTTCCCACTCTTATCTTAAATCTCTGCCTTCCATCAGAGGAAAAGTCTCTTAATTATCTACATTATGTCTGCCTCTCTGAATCAGAATCTGGTTTATTGTTACTGAAGTAATTAATGAAGTGTGTTGTTTTGTGGCAGCAGTACAGTGCAGGCATAACAATTTACTACAAGCCACAATTAAAAAAAAATTACAAACAGGAATTATGTTCTCCCTCAGCTTCTGATGCTCCAGAGAAAATAATCAGTTTATCCAATCTCTTTTTATAATAAATAGTGAAAAACAGGAATAGTGAAATAGCATTCTCCTTTGGCTTTCTGGTGCTCCACAACAAATGATCAAAGTTTGTCCAACCTCTTCTTATAGATACCGGTAGTGTACTTCAATCCAGACAACACTGATATTATGTTCACTGGTCTATTATTTCCTCCTTCGTCCTTGTTGCTCTTCTTAAACAAGAAATATTAGCTATATGCAGTTCTCTGGCCCCTCACCAATGACTAAAGAAAATATAAAGAACTCTGTCAAGGACCCAGCAGCATTACCCCCCTTGCTTCCATCAGTATCCTGTAATAAATTCCATCTGACCCTAGGGATTTATCCACTTCAATTCTTTTCAAGACACCCTATGTCTCCGTGTTAATATCAACATGGCTTAGAATAGCATTAAAGCAGCACTCCCTCACCTCCACTGCCAAACTCACCATTATACCTATTATTGCCCTGGGCAATTATCAATTTGAATTACTCATTAAGGATCTCACCCACTTACTCTGGTTCCATGCATAAATTTCTTCCTTTGTCCTTGAGTTAACCAGCCTTTTCCCGAGACATTCTGTTGCTTCCAAGATAGGATTAAAAAAGCTTTTAGATTCTCTGTAATCCTATTTGCTAATGATATTTCATGGATCTATTTAGATCTTCAAATTCTTATTTAAGTTCATTCTTGCTTTCTTTATATTCCTCAAGGACCTTGTCTAATTTCATCTCTCTGAATCTTTTGCTTCATTTTGGGATCCAACAGTACACAGTTTGTGGCAGGATCATGATGAAGAGAAGAATCATCAAATTCAGGCACAAAGCTCCATAAAAGTGGCTACATCCAGTGCCTATAAAAAATATTCACCAACCTTGGAAGTTTTCATGTTTTACTACTTAACAACATTGAATCACAGTGGATTTAATTTGGATTTTTGACACTGATCAACAGAAAAAGACTCTTTCGTGTCAAAGTGAAAACAGATCTCTACAAAGTGATCTAAATTAATTACAAATATAAAACACAAAATAATTGATTGCATTAGTATTCACCCCCCCCCCCCATTAATATGACACACCAAATCATCACTTCTGCAGCCAATAGGTCTTAGAAGTCAATCATTTGTTAAATGGAGACCTGTGTGCAGTCAAGGTGTTTCAATTGATTATAGTAAAAATATACCTGTATCTGGAAGGTCCAGTTACTGGTGAGTCAGTATCCTGGCAAAAACTACACCATTAAGACGCCACAAAAATATTATTAAAAAGCACAAGTCAGGAGATGGGTACAAAAAAGTCTCTCTTAAGAGTATAGTTAAGTCATTCATCAAGAAATGGAAAGAATATGCACAGCTGTAAATCTGCCTAAAGCAGGCATCCTCAAAAACTGAGTGACTGTGCAATAAGAGGACTAGTGAGTGATGCCACCAAGAGACCTATGACAACTCTGAAGGAGTTACAAACTTTAGTGGCTGAGATAAGAGAAACTGAGCATACAGCAGCCATTACCCAACTGTTTCACCAGTCATAGCTTTATGGGAGAGACTGTTTGAAAAAAAACTCACATGTTGCAACTCTACAAATCTCTGGTGAGACCGCACTTTAGAGTATTGTGTTCAATTCTGGTCACCTCATTACAGGAAGGATGTGGAAGTTATGGAGAGGGTGCAGAGGAGATTTACCAGGATGTTTAAAGAGCAAACATGAGGAAATCTGCAGATGCTGGAAATTCAAACAACACACACAAAATACTGGTGGAACACAGCAGGCCAGGCAGCATCTATAAGGAGAAGCACTGTCGACGTTTTGGGCCGAGACCCTTCGTCAGGACTAACTGAATTCAGCATTTTGTGTGTGTTGTTACCAAGACGTAGCCTGGTTTGGAGAATAAATCATATGAAGCAAATTTAGCAGAGCTGGGACTTTTCTCTTTGGAGCGCAGAAGAATGAGAGGGGATTTGATAGAGGTCTACAAGATTATGAGAGGCATAGATAGAGTGGAAAGTCAGTACCTGTTTCCCAGGGCACCAATAGCAAACACCAGAGGACATATGTACAAAATTAAGGGAGGGAAGTTTAGGGGAGACATCAGGGGTAAGTTTTTTACAGAGAGGGTTGTGAGTGCCTGGAATGACTTGCCAGGGATGGTGGTGGAGGCTAAAACATTAGGGGTATTTAAGAGCCTCTTCGACAGGCACATGGATGAAAGAAAAATGGAGGGTTATGGAGTAGTGTGGGTTTAGTACTTTCTTTTAAAGGATTATATGGGTCAGCACAACATGGAGGGCTGAAGAGCCTGTACTGTGCTGTAGTGTTCTATGGTTCTATGGAGACATAGGAGCAGAATGTGGCTATTTGGCCCATCAAGTCTGCTACTCCATTCAATTACAGCTGATCCTTTATTTCCCCACATCAGCTCCACTCCCTGGCCTACTCTCCATAACCTTTGATGCTGTGTCCAATCAAAAAACTAACAAGCTCTGCCTTAAATACACCCAGTGACCTGGCCTCCACAGCAGCTTGTGGTAATAAGTTCCACAAATTCACCACCCTCTGCCTAGAAAAATTTCTCTGCATCCCTGTTTTAAATGGATGCCCATCTATCCTGAGACTGTGCCCTCTTGTCCGCACCCTGGGAAACATCCTTTACACGTTTATGCCTTTCAACATTCGACAGGTTTCAATGAGATCCACCCCTCATTCTTTCCAGCAAGCACAGACCCAGCACCATCAAACGTTCTTTGTATGATAACCGTTTCATTCCTAGAATCATCCTTGTGAGCCTCCTCTGAACCCTCTCCAAGTCCAGCACACCTGTTCTCAGATGAGAAGCCCAGAATGGTTCACAATAGTCAAGGTGAGGCCTCACCAGTGCCTTATAAAGCCTCAGCATCACATCCCTGTTCTTGTATTCTAGACCTCTTGAAATAAATGCTAACATTGCATTTGCCTTCCTCACCACCAACTCTACCTGCAAGTTAACCTTTAGGGTGTTCTGCACAAGGACTCCCAAGTTCCTTTGCATCCCAGATTTTTGGATTTCTCCCCCTTTGGAAAATAGTCTGCACATTTATTTCCACTAACGAAGTGTATGACCATACATTTTCCAACATTGTATTTCATTTGCCACTTTCTTACCAGTGCTCCTAATCTATCTAAGTCCTTCTGCAGCTTACCTGTTTCCTCAACACTACCTGCCCCTCCACCTATCTTTGTATCATCTGCAAATTTGGCAACAAAGCCATCTATTCATCATCTAAATCATTGATATATAGCATAAAAACAAGCTGACACAACACCGACCCCTGTGGAGCAAATCTAGTCACTGGCAGCCAACCAGACAAGGATCTTTTTATTCCCAATTGCAGCTCCTGTCAATCAACCAATACTCTAATCATGCCAGTAACTTTCCTGTAATACCATGGGCTATTAACTTGGTAAGCGTCCTCAAGTGTGGCACTTTGTCAAAGGCCTTTGAAAAGTCCAAAAATACAACATCCACTACATCCCCTTTATCTATCCTAGGTATAATCTCCAAGAATTCCAACAGGTTCATCAGGCAAGAATTTCCCTTAAGGAAACCATGCTGACTTTGTACTACCTTGTCCTGTGTCACCAAATAGTCCATAACCTCATCCCAAACAATTGACTCCAACATCTTCCCAACCACTGAGATTAGCTAACTGGTCTATAATTTCCTTTCTGCTACCTTCCTCTTTTTTTAACGAGTGGAGTGACATTTGCAATTTTCCAGTCCTCTGGCACCATGCCAATGATTTTTTTTTGAAAGGTCATTACTAATGCCTCCACAATCTTTACTGCTACCTCTTTCAGAACCCTAGAGTGCAGTTCATCTGGTCCGGGTGACTTATATAACCATATAACAATTACAGCATGGAAACAGGCCATCTCGGCCCTTCTAGTCCATGCTGAATGCTTACTCTCACCTAGTCCCACTGACCTGCACTCAGCCCATAACTCCCCATTCCTTTCCTGTCCGTATACCTATCCAATTTTACTTTAAAATGACAATACCGAACCTGCCTCTACCACTTCTACTGGAGACAAAGCAGCGGAGAAATTCATTGATGAGTTTGCAAAGATCATCACAAATGAAAATTTACATGTGTGTGAAGAACAAGTGTAAGACAAAGGCTCATAAATCCAGAATCAGAAATGATGGTCGTGATCATAATGTGATAGAATTCACTCTGCAGTTTCAGAGGGAGAAGTTAAAGTCAGATGTATCAGTATTATAATGGAGTAAAGACAATTACAGAGGCTTGAGAGAGAGCTGGCTGAAGTTGATTGGAAGGACACACTAACTGGAATAACAGCAGAGAAGCAATGTAACAATCATGCACCTTCCTTTAGAAGAAGGTATTCTGAAGAAAGTATTCTAAAGGCCGGTTGATACAACTGTGGCTGACAAGGGAAGTCAAAGACAACATAAAAGCCAAAGTGAAGGCATATAAAGAGCAAAAATCCCAAGGGAGAGGGAGAGGGTAACTTTCTATACTAGTATAATCTCTTAACGATCAGACACGATTAATTTGATGAATCAATTTCAAAGATGAACAATAAGAAGGGTTGCTTCAATTTACCTGAGTGATCCTTATCAATTATTCCAAAAATGATTTCCAGGTCTGCACGATGCCTGTATATGGCTTCAATCAAATTTGGTTGAACCTACATATCAAAGTAGTAAATCAATGAGTTAAATCAATTCAACATCAATGGTTTGAGCACATTCACTACAACTGAGAAAGTACAACTGCTTCCCAGATTACGAACTGTGTACAGCCCATCTGTATGAACAAGGGTTTGGGTATATGGTAAATTGACTCTGCGGGTTGCTGTGGGGTACAGGCATCTTCTTCTGGATGGGAACTCTTTTTACAGCCACATTTCCACCTTGCAAAATGTTCCATTTATGAATGGAAACGTCATAACCTGGAGGACATTTACTGGGTAATTGGCTTTCTGTTGATGTCGTGGCTTATTCTCAATGGATTGGAATAGTGAGTTGCCAGTCTTTTTCTTTGTAAAGCCACATGCCCAGGGTTACTGCAATAGTAAAGAAAGGCAGCAATCACCTGGAGTTTTGCACCAGTCATCCCGACAGACAACTCAAGCCTACGCCACAGCAACTGGGGAATATAACTGCATACCTACTGGATTGTCAGAATCACTTCTGGTTCACCCACACCCTCCAGTGAAGTAATCTGCTCTCCTTACTTGGAATGACTTGAGACACACCAACGTGGTTTAATCCTAACTACCTCTTCAGGGGTAATTCAGGAGGGACAATAAAAGCTGGTACTACCAAAAGAGGCTCTGTGGGCAAACAAATCATTCTTGCCGGCCATCTGCTGCTTCCTCAGTATCCATTGCAGAAGCTATTCAATGCGTGATTAACATTTGGCATTAGCTTGATGAGGACAAGTTAATTGATAGGGTTGGTGTCAGAGCAGGACTGTAAAAGAATTTCCATTATCAGCCACTGTGCACATGCCCGCGACTGAATGTCAAAGCTCTTGCTGCCTATTTAGTAGGAAGTCTGACTAGAGTGGTGAGAGTCTGACTGAACTTTGTGTTTGCAATCAACACCCCAGCCACCCAATGGCTCAATGAAGATGACTTGCTGAGCTTTGATATATAAGGCTTATTTATAATGTGCACTCTCACAATGTTAGGTACTAGAATGTCAAATTCTCTTCATTGTCTTCTATTTTACCTCTTTCATGGGGTGCTCAGTCTGAAAACACTCGAAGGTTGAGAGATAATCCACAATGCCGTCAGCATTGCTCTGTACCAACCGAGGCCATATGGTCCTCCAAGGCAGGTTTAAATGGAGTACAGAATCCACAGCTAAGGCCCACTGATTGAATGAAATCTTCCCTAGAAAATGACACATGGAAAATAATAGGATGAAGATTTTGCTTAAAGTCTTGTTGTCAAGTTTGAAGTACTTCTGCTGCCTTTAATTTATGTACCCTTAGGTCTTTCAGCTTTTGAAGCAACTTCTCCCTTGTAATAGTCGCTGTACTCATTTCTCTTCCCTCACATCTTTCAGCATCTGGCACACTACTAGTGTCTTCCACAGTGAAAACTGATGTAAAATACTCAATTAGTTGACTTGCTGTCTCTGGCCTCATTTTCTAGTGGTCCTGTATCCACTCTCATCTCACTTTTATTTATTACATTCTTGAAAAAGCTTTTACTATCCACTTTGATATTGTTTGCTAGCTTGTTTTGATTTCCTTTGTTAGCCATGGTTGTACTATTTTGTCATTTGAGTATTCCTTTGTTTTTAGAATACATCTATCCTGTACCTTCCTCATTTTCTGCAGAAACTCATGCCATTACTGCTGTGCTATCATCCCTGCCAGCATCTCCTTCTAATTTAGTTTGGCCAACTCCTCTCTCATACCACTGTAATTTCCTTGACTCCACTGAAATACTACTACATCAGACTTTACTTTCACCCTATCAAATTTCAAGTTGAATTCAAGCATATTGTGATCATACCTCCTAAGGGTTCTTTTACCTTAAGCTCCCCAACCACCTCTGGTTCATTACATAACATCCATCCCAGCATAGCTGATCCCCTATTAGGCTCAACAACATACTGCTCTAAAACGCCACCTCAAAGGCATTCAACAAACTCACTCTCTTGAGATCCATTTCCAACCTAATTTTCCCAATTGACCTTATGTTGAAATCTTCAATGGTTATCATAACATTGCCCTTTGACACACTATTTCCTGTTGTAATCTGCGGTATACATCCCAGCTACTGTTCAGAGGCGTATAACTGCCATTAGAATCCTTTTACTCTTGCAATTTTTTTAGTTCAACCCACAAGGATTCAAAATCTTCCGATACTATGTCTCATCTTTCTACTGATTTGATGCCATTCTTTACCAGCAGAGCTACGCCACCTCCTCTGCCTACCTTCCTATCCCTCTGATACAATGTGTAACCTTAGACATTCAGCTGCTAACTTCAACCATCCTTCAGCCACGATTCTGTGATGGCCACAACATCATACCTGATAATCTGTAATAGTGCAACAAGATCATCCACCTTATTTCTTATACTCCGTGCATTGAGATATAACGCTCTGAGTACTGTATTTGCTATCCTTTTTGATTCTGTATCCCTAATGCACTGATACTCACCCTGCTAGCTGCAATTATGACCTATCATTTGTTAAAGTCCAATCTGAATAAAACTCGGGAGATCTGTTTCTTATAGTTACCACAGTTTATTGCGCACCCTCCTGCAGGAGCTTGAGACCGAAGGGAAGGCACATAAGTACTGCCGCCATCAGACAAGTGGGCTCCTTCTCTCTGGTTGCAGCCGTATATTTATACATAGTAAGTCCCATACATTACAGTTGCAAGATGTCACTAGAACTGGTCTGTTGGTGCAAAACTTAGTTACAGATAAGAGAGTCCGCTGAATCAAGGTTTAATTACAGATGGATGTGCTGTTCAGCCCTTATCAGTTATTCCCTTTGCTAGGCCCTGACTTAATTACAGATGGATATTCATTCCTGTCTTTATCAGTGAGTCGTCCTACCCCCCCCCCCAACTCAAACGAGGGTACGATGTACAATTCATCAAATTCTCAATGTCTCTCTGCGAATTAAGAGAGAACTGGTATAAGCCAGTTTTTTTTTTGCTAACTGCTGAAGACAGAGTTTACTTTAGTTCAAAAATTCCTGTTGAGTCCCAGTTATTCTTTTAGCCAGAGGTTCAAAATGATTTTTTTATATATCCTCAATTCCTCACATCAGCCTAACCTTCCTGACAGTCTGACTACACCAGGGGTCAGCAACCTTTACCACTGAAAGAGCCACTTGGACCCGTTTCCCACAGAAAAGAAAACACTGGGAGCCGCAAAACCTGTTTGACATTTAAAATGAAATAACACTGCATACAACGTTTTGTTTTGCCTTTATGCTATGTATAAACAAACTATAATGTGTTGCATTTATGAAATTGATGAACTCCTGCAGAGAAAATGAAATTACATTTCTGCATGCAACAAAAACATTTTGAACTCCGAAAAAAAGACGTTGGGTTGAAGGTTACTTTTAAGTAAAATACTCAACGTCTATTTGAGTCCTTCTTGTATTTATGAAAAACGCCAAACTTAAATTTGCCGCCAGCAGCAAACCAAAAATAACGTCAGCCAGCTGTCAACCTGAAAAATAAAAGGACTATTTCACTGAACAATGAAAACATATGAATATACGTAAAATAATAGGCAATTAAAATATTTCATACTTGGTCAGGTTGACTCACACCTGACAATGCAGTCGTATTCAATAGGGATGGATCGATGCTTAGGGGAGTGACCGGGAAGGATAATGTGTTTTTTCCTCTCTGAACTCACAGAAGCGTTTCCCAAACGATGTTTGCATTGCGATGATTGCAGAATGTAAATACTCCGAATTTATCATGTCGTGACCTTGTTTGAACTCTCTCAAATTGGGGAAGTGAGACAATGTGCCTTTCTGTAAATCTCTGGCAAGCACTGTCAACTTGCGCTCGAATGCCAAAACATCCTCCAACATGTGCAGGGCTGTACGTCCTTTCCCCTGAAGAGCTGTGTTCAGCGTGTTCAGGTGCGCTGTCATGTCCACCATGAAGTGTAGCTTTTCCAGCCACTCTGGCTGTTCCAGCTCAGGAAAGGTGAGCCCTTTGCTGCCCAGGAAAGTTTTCACTTCTTCCAGACACGCGACAAAGCGTTTCAGCACCTCCCCTCTGGACAGCCAGCGATAAAAACACGTTGTAGCGGTGTGCCACATGCAGTCAGTAAACTGCAGTCAAAGATAGCTTTATTCGAACTAAACAGCCTTGCTTTTAAGCCTCCCTCAACCCGCCCCCCCGTGGGCGCGGATGCTCCAAAAGACACGTACTCACAAACCCCCATAGGCTATCTCCCTTAGCCTGAACGCTGGTTAATTGTGAGCCGGTTCGGATGTGTCAGGAAATGGGTCGCCACAACGTCTTATTTAGATTGTACAAGATCACCATAATCTTCAAATTTAGAATTACATTTCAAAAACTAACAAACTAACATAAAATACATTTTAATTAAATACTGACCAATTATTTCCCAAAGCAACAGGGAGCCGCAGCACAGACGTAAAAGAGCCGCATATGGCTCCGGAGCCACGGGTTGCCGACCCCCGGACTACACACTATCTTTGCTATTTTACCATCTATCCTATCCTGAGTCCCTTCACTCTGGTTCCCACCCCACTGTCAAATTAGTTGAAACCCTCCCAAACAGCTTTAACAAACCTGCTCGCGAGGATATTACTTCCCCTCGGATTCAGGTGCCACCTGTCACTTTTGAACAAGTCATACCTCCCACAGAAGGAATTCCAATGACCCAAGAACCTGAAGCTCTACCCCCTGCACCAGCTTCTCAGCCACGTATTACTTTGCTAAATCATCCTGTTTCTACCCTTACTGATGCATGGCACAGGCAGCAAACTAGAAATTACTACCTGAGAGGTCCTGCTTCTCAGCTTTCTACCTAACTCTCTAAATTTTCTTCTCTTGACTTTACAATTAAATAATTGTAAAAATACTACTTTTGCATTGAGTTCAGGAAATCACAGCCACTAATACTTATAATATAGCTTTGTGATTAGAAAATTTCTTTATAAAATATGATTTCAAGGTACAGAACATTGTTTGTAGATCACTAGAATATATGGGCTATTTCAGGAACAATGTCTAGTACAATGATATGTAGAGAATGGGCCAGAGGGCAGCCATACCTGTTGCCACAAATTGGAATTGATGGGACAAGGTGGATTCCAAAATTTATTTTACAATTAACAACTGAGTATTTTTTTTAAATTTTGTTTTCTGTAGAGATCTTCCAGACGATCCAGGAGTGCAGTGGGACCCAGAGATTATAGCGCCTCTTATCCTCAGACACATAAAAATGCATGATATCAACCTGGTGAGTCCAAGTGCTGCCTTGCTGATCTCATATGGCTGTAATTGACCAATTTCACCTCTAGGGGGAATGCCCTACTGTGTAAATGATTCTTGACTTTTGACCTTGGGCTGTTTGCTTTTTATTCTATTTCATAGCAATCATTTTATCTTGCACTTCTCATGCGTTCCATCACAACTTACTTTATTTCCCAGGAGAGTATTGATCTCAGTATCTCACTCTGTAATTTCTGCATTAGAGAGTATGACTTATGAGGAAAGGTTGAACGAGCTGGAGCTTTTCTCTTTGGAGTGAGGGAAGATGATAGGTGACTTGATAGAGATGTATAAGATAAGAAGCATTGATAGAGTGGACAGCCAGCACCTTTTTTCCAGGACAGAAATGGCTAATGTGAGAGGACATACTTTTAAGGTAATTGGAGGAAGGTATGGGGGCGGGGGGAATATCGAATGTTGGTTTCTTACAGAGATTGCTAAATGTATGGAACACACTGCCAAGGATGAGGCAGGTACATTAGGGACATTTAAGAAACTCTTAAATAGGCACACAGATGAAAGAAAACTATAGAATAATGCAGGAGTGAAAGGTTAGTTTGATCTTGGAGCAGGTTAAAAGGTTGAAACAATATCATTAATCTGAAGGGCCAGTATTGTGCTGCACTGTTAGACCATAAGACATAGAAGCAGAATTAGGTCATTCACCCCATCGAGTCTGCACCGCCATTCCATCATGGCTGATCCCGGATCCCACTCACCCCATACCCTTGCTTTCTCGCCATATCTTTTGATGCCATGACCAATCAAGAAGCTATCAACTTCCTGCTTTAAATATACCCACAGACTTGGCCTCCACTGCAGTCTGTGGCAGAACATTCCACTACACTCTGGCTTAAAAAGATTCCTTTAAATACACTTTAAAGAGTTTACTAAAATTAAAAGAGTATTAGGCAATACAATATATATGCAAGGGAAAAAAACAAAAAGGCGCCAACTTATCAAAGTTCAGTCAGCTTAGTGCACATCGTTGGAGCTCAAACATCAAACCATTCGACCCCTCGTCACTTGCCTCCGACCTCCACGTCTTCGCACCTAGGACCACGCCTGGTGGTCTTCCGAGCAGTGCAGCGCATGTGCACCTTCCTCGACGTCTTCCTCCCAGCTCTCTACCAAAAGCCTGCGAAAAACCCCTCCCCCAAGTTCCCAGCCTCACAAGACAAAATAACATTCCCCATTGGTTAACAAATGAATACAATTACCATATCAACAAGTATAAAGCAAAACAACTGCGAGAGAAACACTTATCAGACAAAGAAGCAATCCTACTCTTAACAAACCAAAAAACCCATTTTGAGTAACATACACAGGACATTGTACAAAACCATACATAGATACAGCTGAATGTGACAGCATTCCTCTGGGGCTAAGGTGCAAAACATTCAAAATAGCCAGCAAACATTTACAAATAATAAGTAAAGTAATTGAAAATAGCAAGCAAAGAAGCATATTCACTCAAAAAAAGAACTACGTATAGTCCAAGACCCTGAGTGACAATGTCCGGCAATCAATGGTACAGTCTCTCGGCAGTACAAACGCATGCAATCAAGCCTGTCATTCCACCACTTGAACACAGGAGGGCAACACCAACTGGAGAGGCCAGGACCCAGCTAAGCTTGGACACTATTCTGTAAATCAGACCATAAGATATAAGACATAGGGGCAGAATTAGGCCATTTGGTTTATCAAATCTGTTCTGCCATTCAATCATGGCTGATCCTTTCTTCCCCTCCTCAGCCCCGCTCCCTGGCCTTCTCCCCATAACCCTTGATATCATGTCCAATCAAACACCTATCCAGCTCTGCCTTAAATACACTCCACAGATGCCTGTGGTAACAAATCCCACAAATTTATCACCCTCTGGCTAAAGAAATTAATCCGCATCTCTGCTTTAAATGGAAGCTGAAGCTGTGCCTTCTTGTCCTAGACTTCTCCACCTGGGAAACATCCTTTCAACATTAAACAGGTTTCAATGAGATCCCCTACCTCATCCTTCTAAATGTCAGCGAGTACAGACCCAGAGCTATCAAATGTTCCTTGTATCATAACCCTTTCATTCCCAGAATCATCCTTGTGAACCTCCTCTGAACCCTCTCCAATGCTAGCACACTTTTTCTTAGATGAGGACCCCAAAACTATTCACAATACTCAAGGTAAGGCCTCACCAGTGCTTTATAAAGCCTCAGCATCACATCCCTGCTCTTGAATTCTAGCCTCTTGAAATGAATGCTAACATTGCATTTGCTTTCCTCACCGCTGACTCTACCTGCAAGTTAACCTTTAGGGTGTTCTGTACAAGGACTCTCAAGTCCCTTGGCATCTCAGATTTTTGGATTTTCTCCATTTAGAAAATAGTCTGCACATTTATTTCTACTATCAAAGTGCATGACCATAAATTTTCCAACCAATGGGATGGGCTCCATCTGAATCATGATGGGATCTGGATCCTAGTGAATCACATAATTTGTGCTGTGGATAGGGCTTTAAACTAAATAGTAGGGGGTTGGGTTCACCAGATTGGAGAAGTATGGATAAAGTAAAAAAGAAAAGTGTGGATAAAGATAAAGAAAAATCAAAAGATAAAAAAGAGAAAAGTAAGAGTGGAGTGAAGGAAAGTCAAGTGCAAAAGAGTAAAAGATTATGAGATTTTAAAAGCACAATGAGTGTAATGGCAGTTTATGTGAATGCCCATAGTATTCAGAACAAGGTCAGTGAACTGTGGCACATATCAGTACAGAGAGGTATGATTTAGTGGCCATTACAGAGACGTAGTTGCAGGTGGAGAGGATTGGGAATTAAATATCCAAGGATATCAGGTAATTATGGAAGGATAGGCAGGTAAGTAAGTGAGGTGGGGTAGCGCTCTTAATTAAAAATGAGATCAGCGCGATAGTGAGAGACAATATAAGATCTAAGGAGCAGAATGTTGAATCCATCTGGGTAGAGATTAGGAATAGTAAAGGGAAAAAATCATTGATGGGAGTTGTCTATTGGCCACCGAATAATAATATTACAGTGGCACAGGCAATAAACAAAGAAATATCTGAGGCATGTAAGAATGGAAAAGCAGTTACCATGGGGGAATTTAACCTGAACATAGATTGGGTGAATCAAGTTGGTTGAGGAGGTCTTGAGGAGGACTTCATAGAATGCATCCGATATAGCTTTCTTGAATAACATGTTACTGAACCTACAAGGGAACATGCTATCTTAGATTTGGTCCTCTTGTGATCTTGTAATTTGGAATCCTCTTCGAAAGAGTGAGCACAGTATGATTCTCATACAAATGGAGGGTGCAATAGTTTGATCCAAAACCACTGTATTATGCCTAAACAATGGAGACTACAATGGGATGAGGGAGGATTTGGCTACTGTAAACAGGGAACACAGGCTATATGGTCGGATGGTTGACGAACAATGGAAGACTTTCAATGAGATTTTTTGCAGTACTCAAGAATAGTATATTCCAGTTAAAAGCAAGGACAGTAAGGGTGGGGAGGGTAAGGCAAAAGAACAAATGCCAATCCTCATAGAGGGATCAGAAGTGGAGAGAGTGAGCAGCTTCAAGTTCCTGGGTGTCAAGATCTCTGAGGATCTAACCTGATCCCAAAATAATAAACCTGATTCTGTGATAATAAACGTGATTCTGATTCTGTTAGCAAATTTCACATCTCATGCCAGTGATAATAAACCTGACTCTGATTCTGATATATGATGCAGTTATAAAGAAGGCAAGACTGTGACTGTACCTCATTAGGAGAAGAGATTTGGTATGTCAACAAATACACTCAAAAACTTCATCACAGGGTACTGAATGATATGGCAGAAGTTATAGTAGAGGCTTTGGTGATAATTTACCAAAATTCTCTGGACCCTGGGCAGGTCCCTGCAGATTAGAAGACTGGCAATGTCATGCCACTGTTCAAAAAAGGATGTAGGCAAAAGGCAAGTAACTATAGGCTAGTTAAACATCTGTAGCTGGGAAAAATGCTTGAATCTATCATTAAAGAAGAAATAGCAAGACATCTGGAATGAAATGGATCCATTAGGCAGACACAGAATGGATTCAGCAAAGGCAGGTCCTGTTTGACAAACTTACTGGAGTCCTTTGAGGATATAACAAGCGCAATGGATAGAGGGGAAACAGACGGACGTTATTTACTTGGATCTCTAGAACGCGTTCGATAAGGTGCTGCTTAAAAGACTTACCCATAAGATATGGATGCATAGAGTTGGTGTTGTATTAGCATGGATAGAGGATTAGTTAACCAATAGAAAGCAGAGTGTTGGGATACATGGGTCTTTCTCTGGTTGGCAATCAATGATGAGCGGTGTGCCACAGAGGTCGGTGCTGAGCCTGCAACTATTCACAATATACATTAATGATCTGGAAGAGGGGACGGAGTGTAGTTTATCTAAGTTTGCTGATGATACTAAATTAAGTAGAAAAGCAAATTGTGCAGAAGATATGGAGAGACTGCAAAGAGATATAGATAGGTTAAGTGAGTGGGCAAGGTTCTGGTAGACTGAGTACAATGTTGGTAAATGCTAGGTCATCCACTTTGGAAGGAAAAATGAAAGAGCAGATTATTATTTAAATGGTAAAAAGTTGCAGCATGCTGCTGTGCATGGGGTCGTGGGAGTGCTTGTGCATGAACCACAAAAGTGTGATTTTCAGGTACAGCAGGCTATCAAGAAGGCAAAAGGAATAAAATGCTGGTGCAACACAGCAGGCCAGGCAGCATCTATAGAGAGAAGCACTGTCAACATTTCGGGCTGAGACCCTTCGTCAGGACTAACTGAAAGGAAAGATACTAAGAGATTTGAAAGTAGTGGGGGGAGGGGGAAATGCGAAATGATAGGAGAAGACCGTAAGAGCTGGAAAGGTGATTGGCGTAAGTGGCAAAAGGAATGTTGGCCTTCATCGCTAGAGGGATTAAATTTAAGAGCAGGGAGGTTATGTTGCAACTGTACAGGGTACTGGTGAGGCCGCACCTGGAGTACTGTGTGCAGCTTTGGTCTCCTTACTTGAGGAAGGATATACTGGCTTTGGAGGAGGTGCAGAGGAGGTTCACTAGGTTCATTCCAGAGATTTGGGGGAGGTGGTTAGACTATGAGGAGAGATCGTCTGGGACTGTACTTACTGGAATTCAGAAGAATTATATATATATAAAAATTATGAAAGAGGCAGATGAGATAGAGGCAGGAAAGTTGTTTCTACTGGTAGGTGAGACTCAAACTAGGGGACATAACCTCAAGATTCAGGGGAGCAGTTTTAGAACAGAGATGAGGAGGAACTGCTTTTCGCAGAGAGTGGTGAATCTGTGAAATTCTCTGCCCAATGAAGAAGTGGAGGCTACCACAGTAAATATAGTTAAGACAAAGTTGGGTAGTTTTTTGCATAGTAGGGAAATTGTGTTATGGGGAAAAGACAGGTTGGTGGAGATGAGTCCATATCAGCCATGATCTTATTGAATGGCGGAGCAGGCTCAATGTGCCTGGTGGCCTTCTCCTGCTCCTATTTCTTATGTTCTTATAAACCATTAATATACAGCGTAAAATAAGTGGTCTCAACATATACCTCTTTGGAACACCACTAGTCACTGGCAGCCAACCAGAAAAGGATCCTTTTATTCTCGCTCACTGCCTCCTACCAATCAGCCAATGCGCTAACCATGCCAGTAACTTTCCTGTTATACCATGGGCTCTTATCTTGGTACCTTGCCAAGGGGTTTCTGAAAGTCCAAATATACAACACCCTCTCCATCACCTTATCTATCCTATTTGTAATCTCCTCAAAGAACTGCAATAGGTTCATCAGGTATGATTTTCCCTTGAGGAAACCATGCTGACTTGTCCTATCTTGTTCTGTGTCACCAAGTACTCCATAACCTCATCCCAAACAATGGACTCCAACATCTTCCCAACCACTATAATTTCCTTTCTGCTGCCTTTCTCCTTTCTTAAAGAGTGGAGTGATTTGTAGTTTTCCAGTCTTTGGCAGCATGCCAGAGTCCAATAATTTTTTTTGAAACATCATGCTTCCATAATCTCTACCCTAGGGCGCAGTTCATCTGGTCTGGGTGACATATATACCTTTAGGTCTTTCAACTTTTTGAGCACCTTCTCCCTTGTAATAGTAGCTGCATTCATTTCAGTTCTCTCACACCCTTCAATATCTAGCATACTGCTCATGCCTTCCACAATGAAGGCTGATGCAAAATACTCATTTAGTTCATCTGCCATCTCTTTGTCCACGGTTATTATTTCTCCTGCCTCATTTTCTAGTGGTCCTAAATCCACTCTCATCTCACTTTCATTATTTACAGATTTGTGATAGCTTTTACTATTCATTTTTGCTAGAAACTCACACCATTGCTGCTCTACTGTCATCCCTTCCAGCATGTCCTTCCAATTTACTTTAGCCAACTCCTCATTCATATCACTGTAATTTCCTTTTTTCCACTGAGATACTGCTACATCAGACTTTATTTTCTCCCTTTCAACTATCATGTTGATCTCAATCATATTGTGGTCACTGGCTCCTAAGAGTTCTTTTACCTTAAGCTCCCTAATTACCTCCGGTTCATTACATAACACCCAACCCAGTATAGCTGATCCCTAGAAGGCTCAACAACAAACTGCTCTAAAAAGCCATCTTGTGTGCATTCAACAAACTTACTCTCTTGAGATCCATTACTAAGGAGAAAAATCCAAAAATCTGAGATGCAAAAGGGACTTGGGAGTCCTTGTGCAGAACACCCTGAAGGCTAACTGCAGATAGGGTCAGTGGTGAGGAAGGCAAATGCAATGTTAGCATTCATTTCAAGAGGTCTAGAATACAAGAGCAGGGATATGATGCTGAGGCTTTATAAGGCACTGGTGAGGCCTCACCTTCAGTATTGTGAACAGTTCTAGACTCCTCATCAAAGAAGATATGTGCTGGAATTGGAGAGAGTTCAGAGGAGGTTCACAAGGATGATTCTGGGAATAAAGGGGTTATCATACGAGAAACATTTGATGGGTCTGGTTCTGTACACGCTCCAATTTTTAAGGATGAAGGGGTCTTATAGAAACATTTCAAATGTTGAAAGGCATAGACAGAATAGATGTTTCTATTAGATGTGGAAAGGATGTTTCCCATGGTGGGTGGGGGGGAGCAATCTAGGACAAGATGGCATAGCCTCTGGATAGAGGGGCATCCATTTAAAGCAGAGATACGGAAAATTTCTTTAGCCAGAGAATGGCGACTATTAATTACTACAGGCAGCTGTGGAGGCCAGGTCGTTGGGTGTATTTAAGGCAGAGCTTAACATGTTCTTGATTGGACTTGGCATCAAAGGTTACTGGGAGATGGCCAGGAAGTGGGGCTGAGGAGGGGAAGAAAGGATGAGTCATGATTGAATGGTGGAACAGACTCAATAGACCAAATGGTCTAATTCTGCTCCTATATCTTCTGAGAATATATATTGAGTAGATTCCTGCATCTCTTCCCAGAACCTCATCCACCCTGGATCTTCCCATAACATGCATAGTGTTGATTCTTGTATCCCTTCCAGAACCTCATCCACACTGTATCACCTCATAATATACATTGTATTCCTGTACCTCTTCCCAGAATCTCCTCCATCCTGCTCTGACCGCAATATACATTGTATTGTTTCATGTATCCCTTCCAGGAACCTCCTTCACCCTGTATCTCACCACAGTATAGTTTGTATTGATTCCTGTATCCTTTCCTGGAACCTAATCCACACTGTATCTGACTACAAACATTATATTGATTCCTATGTTCCTTCCTGGAACCTCATCTACCATGTAGTTCACCACAATATACCATAAGACCATAAAATGTAGAAGTAACACTGAAACATAGAAAACCTACAGCACAATACAGGCTCTTTGGCCCCCAATACTGTGCCAAACATGTACTTACTTTGGAAATTACCTAGGGTTACCCATAGCCCTCTGTTTTTCTAAGCTTCATGTACCTATCTGAGAGTCTCTTAAAGACCCTATTGGGTCTGCCATCACCACTGTCGCCAACAGCCCATTCAATGCACTCATCACTCTCTGCATAAAAAAAATGTACCCCTGACATATCCTCTGTACCTACTTCAAACCACCTTAAAACTGAGCCCTCTTGTGTTAGCCATTTCAGCCCTGGGAAAATGACTATGCACATGATCAATACCTCAGATTAGGGAAGAGTACAATTTGGCATTTGCCCCATTGAGTCTGCTCTGCCATTTCATCATGGCTGATCCATTTTTCCTCGCGGCCCCAATTTCTTGCCTTCTCCCCGTACCCCTTCATGCCCTGACCAATCAAGAATCAAGGCATTAAATATACCTAATGACTTGGCCTCACAGCTGCCAGTGGCAACAAAATCCGTAGATTCTCCACTCTCTTGCTGAAGAAATTGCTCCTCACCTCCATTCTAAAAGGACACCCTCAGATTTTAGACTCCCCCACCACAGGAAATATCCTCTCCACATCTACTCTATCGAGGCCTTTCAACATTTGAAAGGGTTCAATGAGGTCACCCCTCATTCTTCTGAATTCCAGTGAAGACAGGCCCAGAGTAATCGAACACTCTTCATATGACAAACTTTTCAATTCTGGAATCGTTTTCGGTAACCTCATTTAAACCCCCTTCAATGATCAGCAAATCCTTGAAGGGGCCTGAAATCTGTCTTTGTATTGAAAGGACAGGCAGGAACGCGTAGGCAGTGGTGTGGCTCTGTTGGTAAGAGATGGAATTACATCTTCAGAAAAAGGCGACACGGGGTCAGAGAATGTCAAATCTTTGTGGGCGAAGTTAAGAAATTGCAAGGGTAAAGAAACCATTATGGGAATCATGTATGGGCCTCCAAATAGTAGCCAAGATGCTGGGGGGAGGCTTGAGATAGCAAAGGGAGCTTCAAAAGCCATATAATAAGGGTAATGTTACCATTGTAATGGGGGTCTTCAGTATGCAAGGGGATTGGGAAAATAGGTTGGTGTTGGATCGCAAGAGAGGGAATTTGTTGAATGCCTTCGGCTTTTTAGAGCAGCGTGTGCTTGAGCCTACTCGGGGAAAGACTGTCTTAGATTGGGAGTGATTATAATATGATTGAATTTGAGAGGGAGAAGCATAAGTCACTTGTATCTGTATTACAGTGGAATAAAGGGAATTACAGAGGCAGGAGATAAGAGCTTGCTCAGATGGATTGGAGGAGGATACTGGCGGGGATGATGGCAGAGCAAAGGTGGCGGAATTTTCCGGGGATAGTTCACAAGATGCAGGATAGGTATGTCCCACAGAGGAAGAAATTCTCAAATGGCAATGGTAGGTAACCGTGGCTGACAAGGGAAGATGAGAAAGAACCATTAGAAGGGAAAAGATAAAATTTGAAAACAAATTGAGAAGCAATATCAAAGTGGTTAGTAAAAAGGTTTCTCAAGTATGTAAAAAAATAAAAGCGAGATGAGACCTCTAGAAAATGGGGCCAGAGAAATAATAACAGGGGACACGGAGATGGCAGATGAACTAAATGAGTATTTTGCATCCGTCTTTACTGTGGAAAACACTAACAGTGTGCCAGATCTTGTAATAGTAACTGCACTAACTTCTCTTCCTTCACACACTACAAGGTGCTCAAAAAGCTGAAAGACCTAAGGGTACATAAGTCACCAGGACCAAATGAACTGCACCTTAGATTTCTGAAAGAGGTAGCGGTAGAGATTGTGGAGGCGTTAGCAATGATCTTTCAAAAATCATTGGACTCTGGCATGGTCCCAGAGGACTGGAAGATTGCAAATGTCACTTCACTCTTAAGAAGGGAGGAAGACAAAAGAAAGGAAATTATTGGCCAGCTTAACCTCAGTGGTTGGGAAAGTGTTGGAGTCTGTTATTAAGGATGAAGTTTCAGGGTACTTGGAGACTAATAATAAAATTAGTCAAAGTCAGCATGGTTTCTGAAGGGAAGTCTTGCCTGACAAATCTGTTAGAATTCTTTGAGGAAGTAACAAGCAGGGTGGACACAGGAAAGGCAGCAGATTTCATTTACTTGTATTTTCAGAACGCATTTGATAAGGTGCCACACAGTAGGCTGCTTAACAAGATAAGATCCTGTGGTGTTATAGGAAAGGTACTGGAATGGATAGCGGAATAGCTGACAGGCAGGAGGCAGTGAGTGGGAATAAAAGGGGCCTTTTCTGGTTGGCTGCCGGTGGGTAGTGGTGTTCCTCAGGGGTCAGTATTGGGACTGCTTCTTTTCACATTGTTTGTCGATGATTTAGATAATGGACTGGATGGCTTTGGTGAGCCCTCACTTGAGTATTGTGAACAGTTTTGGGCTCCTCATCTATGTAAGAGTGTGCTGGCATTAGAGTATTCAGAGGAGGTTCACAAGGATGATTCTGGGAATGAAAGGGTTATCACACAAGGAAAGTTTGGTGGTTCTGGATCTGTACTCGCTGACGTTTAGAAGGATGAGGTGGGGGATCTCATTGAAATCTTTCAAATGTTGATAGGCCGAGACAGAGTAGCTGTGGAAAAGATGTTTCCCGTGGCAGGGGAGTCTAGGACAAGAGGACACAGCTTCAGGATAGAGGGGTGTCCATTTAAAACAGAAATGTTTTAGCCAAAAAGTGGTGAATTTGTGGAATTTGTTACTACAAGCAGCTGTGGAGGCCAAGTCATTGGGTGTATTTAAAGCAGAGCTTGATATGTTCTTGATTGGACATGGCGTCAAAGGTTAGGGGAAGAAGGCCAAGAGTGGGGCTGAGGAAGGAAAAAAGGATCAATCATGATTGAGTGGTGGAATAGAATTGAAGGGCAAATGGCCTAATTCTATTCATATGCTTTATGGTCTTATGATCTAAGTTTAAGGGGAACATGGAGGGAAACATTTTCACTCAGAGAGACGTGAAACAGTGGAATGAGCTGCCATTACAACTGGTACATGTGAGCCCAATTTCAACACTTAAGTGAAGTTTAGATAGGTACATGGACAGTAAGATTATGGAGGTCTATGGTCCAGGTGCAGGTCATTGGGAGTAGGCAGTTTAAATGTTTGCAGGATGGACTAGGTAGGCCGAAAGGCCTGTTTCTGTTCTGTACTTCTCTATGACTCTACAATATATGTAGTATTGATTCCCACATCCCTTCATGGAACTTCATCCACCCTGTATCTCACTACAATATACATTGTCCCTTTCCTCTGCACCCCCCAATTCACTTCCACACAGACATTTTAGGGGTTTATCTGTATCAAGCAATGATATGGTGACAGGTGATGAAGAGTCTTTGCCTTCAATCTCTTGCAGGTGATGACGTTTGATAAAGATGGAGTGAGTGGACATGCTAACCACACTTCTGTTTACTATGCTGTCAGGTAACTTCTCTATCATTTATCCTCATATGAACCAAAAATTTGTGACCCAAGAAAGGCCTTTCTCCCCTCTTGTGGCAAAAATATTTAGTTCATAAATGTCCATGAGTAAGCTTAACTGAGTTCTGAAGAGAGAATTAATAATACTGACAGCTATATAATCTAGAAACAGAAAAGAGAAATTCCAAAACAATTGTAAAGAGGGTTTCTTCTTTTTTGTTAACTAGCAGGAATGCTAATTTACTGATAACGAGAATGGTATTTCCTTTGTAAACCAAATGGGGATTAATGTTCTTTCTTCTGAGTCTGTAAGCTTTTGTTGACGGGCTTTTGGGCAGATCGGCGCGAGGGGGTCGAGAGAGAGGATCGGACCCCAAAGGGGGGTCCGAGGCCGGGAGCTTCTCCGAGGGGGGGGGGGGGGGGGGATGAAGCTAGATGTTTTTAGCACTGGAAATATTTACATTCGGACATTTCTCATTTGCGGAGCAGCGGCATGGTCGCATAGTATATTCCAGGGACCAGCTGATCGCGCTTAAACTGGCCGGTTTAGTGAACAGGGCAGCGGATACCCCTGCTGAAATCTGGAGAAAAACACACAGAGGATGCAGAGGGGGATCAAAAATGCGAGGGAGGAGGACCGGGTCGAGACAACAGAGACTTATGGAGAAGAGGAGTTATAAGCCGTGTCTCCCCTCTCTCATTATGGGCAATGTGAGATCGCTGGGTAATAAAATGGATGAGTTGGCAGCGCTAGCCAGGAGTCAGAGGACTTTTCAGGAGAGCAGTGTTATGTGTTTTACTGAAACATGGCTGCACGAGGACATACCTGACCAAAATGTTTCCATAGAG
Organism: Hypanus sabinus; assembly: GCF_030144855.1. Classification (NCBI taxonomy): domain Eukaryota; kingdom Metazoa; phylum Chordata; class Chondrichthyes; order Myliobatiformes; family Dasyatidae; genus Hypanus; species Hypanus sabinus. The sequence continues at coordinate 182,199,548 of NC_082711.1, forward strand.
GGCTTCCAGACCGTTCGGGCCGATCGGAATTGCACTGAGAGCGGTAAGCGTAAAAGAGGGCGGCTTGCTGTTCTGGTTAACAACAGGTGGTGCAATCCTGGTCATATTATGATCAAAGAACGTGTTTGTAGCCTGGATATTGAACTTTTTGCTGTTGCACTCCGGCCATATTATTTGCCAAGGGAAATCTCACATGCAATTGTGGTTGTTGTGTACATCCCTCCCTCTGCCAACCCGATGTCGGTGTTTAACATAATTCGCACCGTCATAGCCAGGCTACAAACCCAGCACTCAAGTGCTCTCATTACCATCTCGGGTGGCTTCAACCATGTTACCATGGCTAGAACACTGCCCAACTTCATGCAGTAAGTGAGCTGTACAACCAGAGGGGAGAGGACCCTGGACTTGATGTTTGCTAATGTTAAGGATGCTTACAGCTCCTCTCCCCTCCCCCCACTGGGAAGGTCAGATCACAACCTGGTGCATCTCAAACCCTGCTACGTGCCTCTGGTGAAGAGTAAACCTGCAGCCTCGAGGACAGTGAGGAAATGGTCAGGGGAGACTTATGAGGCACTGCAGGATTGTTTTGAGGCGACAGACTGGCAGGCCCTCTGTGAGCCACATGGAGAGGACATTGATGGGCTCACAGAGTGCAACCTGTTCTTAAATAGATTTGACACTGTGGCCCCTGCCCATCCCCCACATGATTCATCTGTTGTCAGCCCCCAACCAACACATACTCCACTCTCCCTTCCTACCCCTCCTCACAGCCCCCCCCCCCACCCTGCTCTTGTGACTACACCCCTCCCACACCTGAAACTACCACAGTGGGTTTCACAGCTGAAAAGACAGCTGAAACTTCTCCATCCAAGCAAGGCTGCAGGCCCGGATGGTGTCAGCCCCAGGGTGCTCAAAGCCTGTGACCCCCAGCTATGTGGAGTACTTCACCATGTCTTCAACCTGAGTCTCCAGAGGGTTCCTGTGCTGTGGAAGACGTCCTGCCCCCATCCTGTACCAAAGACGCTACGCCCCAGTGGCTCCAATGACTACAGACTGGTGGCATTGACCTCCCACATCATGAAGACCCTGGAGAGACTTGTTCTAGAGCAGCTCCGGCCTATGGTTATGCCACCCTCTGCAGTTCACCTATCAGCCCCAAACAGGAGTTGAGGATGCCATCATCTACATGCTGAACTGTGTCTACGCCCACCTGGACAAGTCAGCGAGCACTGTGAGGGTCATGTTTTTTGACTTCTCCAGTGTGTTCAACACCATCCGCCCTGCTCTGCTGGGAAGCTGTCAGTAATGCAGGTGGATGCTTCCCTGGTGTCATGGATTATTGATTACCTGACTGGCAGACCACAGTACGTGCGCTTGCAACAGTGTGTGTCAGACAGAGTGGTCAGTAGCACTGGGGCTCCACAGGGGACTGTCCTGTCTCCCTTTCTCTTTACCATCTTCACCTTGGACTTCAATTACAACACAGAGTCTTGCCATTTTCAAAAGTTTTCTGATGACTCTGCCGTAGTTGGATGCATCAGCAAGGAAGATGAGGCTGAGTACAAGGCTATGGTGGGAAACTTTGTCACGTGGTGTGAGTAGAATCATCTGTAGCTTAATATGAAAAAGACTAAGGAGCTGGTGATGGACCTAAGGAGGGCTAAGGCACTGCTGAACCCTGTTTCCATCCAAAGGGTCAGTGTGGACATAGTGGAGGATTACAAATACCTGGGGATACGAATGGACAATAAACTGGACTGGTCAAGGAACACCGAGGCTGTCTACAAGAAGGGTCAGAGCCGTCTCTATTTCCTGAGGAGACTGAGGTCCTCTAAAATCTGTCAGACGATGCTGAGAATGTTCTACGAGGCTGTGGTGGCCTATCATGTTTGCTGTTGTGTCCTGGGGCAGCAGGCTGAGGGTAGCAGACACCAACAGAATCAACAAACACATTCATAAGGCCAGTTAAGTTGTGGGGGTGGAACTGGACTCTCTGACGATGGAGTCTGAAAGGAGGATGCTGTCCAAGTTGCATGCCATCTTGGACATTGACTCCCATCCACTCCATAATGTACTGGTTAGGCACAGGAGTACATTCAGCCAGAGACTCATTCCACCGAGATGTAACACTGAGCGTCATAGGAAGTCATTCCTACCTGTGGCCATCAAAGACACGTATGTTCGAATGCTGTTCATAGACTTCAGTTCAGCATTCAACGCAATCATTCCTCAGAAACTGATTGGAAAGCTGAGCCTACTGGGCCTGAACACCTCCCTCTGCAACTGGATACTAGATTTCCTGACTGGGAGACCTCAGTCAGTCCGGATCAAGAGCAGCATCTCCAACACCATCACACTGTTCAACAACACATCTCCAACATCCAGCCCCCAGGGCTGTGTGCTCAGTCCACTACTGTTCACTCTGCTGACCCACGACTGTGCTGCAACACACAGCTTGAACCACATCATCAAGTTCGCTGGTGACACGACCATGGTGGGTCTCATCAGCAAGAATGTTGAGTCAGCTTACAGAGAGGAGGTGCAGCGGCTAACAGACTGGTGCAGAGCTAACAACCCATCTCTGAATGTGAACAAAACAAAAGAGATGGTTGTTGACTTCAGGAGGGCATGGAGCAACCACTCTCCGCTGAACATCAACAGCTCCTCAGTAGAAATTGTTAAGAGCACCAAATTTCTTGGTGTTCACCTGACGGAGAATCTCACCTGGTCCCTCAGCACCAGCTCCATAGCAAAGAAAGCCCAGCAGCGTCTCTACTTTCTGCGAAGGCTGAGGAAAGTCCATCTCTCACCCCCCCCCCCCCCCCCCCCATCCTCACCACATTCTACAGGGGTTGTATTGAGAGCATTCTGAGCAGCTGCATCACTGCCTGGTTCGGAAATTGCACCATCTCGGATCGCAAGACCCTGCAGCGGATAGTGAGGTCAGCTGCGAAGATCATCGGGGTCTCTTTTCCTGCCATTACAGACATTTACACCACACACTATATCTGCAAAGCAAACAGCATTATGAAGGACCCCACACACCCCTCATACAAACTCTTCTCCCTCCTGCCATCTGGGAAAAGGCACCGAAGCATTTGGGCACTCACGACCAGACTGTGTAACAGTTTCTTCCCCCAAGCCATCAGACTCCTCAATAGCCAGAGTCGGAACTGACGCTGACTTACTGCCCTCTACTGTGCCTATTGTCTTGTTTATTATTTATTGTAATGCCTGCATTGTTTTGTGCACTTTATGCAGTTCTGGGTAGGTCTGTAGTGTGGTGTTTTTGTGTTGTTTTACGTAGTTCAGTGTAGTTTTTGTACTGTTTCATGTAGCACCATGGTCCTAAAAAACATCTATTTTTACTGTGTATTGTACCAGCAGTTATGGTTGAAATGACAATAAAAAGTGACAACTTGAAAGTGGCAACACAAAGTAGACAGGGTATAAAGAAGCATTGGTATACTTGCTTCATCTGTCAGGGTATTGAATATAAAAGTTGGCAAATAATGTTGCAGCTGTATAAAATTTTGGTTAGACCGCATTAGGAGTATTGATGAATACTCAGCTAAAAGTGACAACTTCAAAATTCCCCTTCATAGAAGCTGCCCAACCTGCTGAGTTTCTCCAGCATTTTGAGTGTGTTACTCAAGTTTTCAGCATCTGCAGCATCTCTTGAATTTACAGAAAGGGATGTAGAGCCTTTGTAGAGGGTGAAGAAGAGGTTTACTAGAATGTTCCCTAGTCTAGAGTGTATTTGCTACGAGCAGAGATTGTCAGATTTAGGTTATTTTTTTCTGGTGTGTCAGAAGCTGAGAGATAACCTGATAGAAGTATATAAAATTATGTCAGGTGCAGAGAGGATAGATAGTCAAAGTCAAGACATAAAACATTGCAGATGCTGAAATCTAGAGCAACAAATAATCTGCTGGAGGAACTCAAAAGGCCCAGCAGCATTTGTGGGTGGATAGAAATTGCTGATATTTCAGCTCTAACCATGAAAGTTACCAAGTGGGTAGTTAAGTGTCTTCTTCCCAAGGAAAAGCTGTCAAAAGACTAGAGGGCCTAGTTTTAATTTATTTTTATTTAGAGATGCAGAGTGGAACAGGCCTTCCAGCCCATTAAGCCACACTGTCGAGAAACCCACCTATTTAATACTAGGCTAATCACAGGACAATTTACATTGATCAATTAACTTACTAAGCTGTACGTCTTTAGATTGTGGGAGGAAATCAGAGCGCTCAGAGGAAACCCACATGTTCACAGGGATAGAGTACAAATTCATTCAGAATCAGAATCAGGTTTATTATAACTGGCATGTGTGGTGAAATCTGTTAACTTAGCAGCAGCAGTTTAATGCAATACATTATATAGAAGAGAAAACAAAATAAAATAATAAATAAATAAGTAATTCAATAACAGTATACATATATTGAATCGATAAATTGTGCAAAAACAAATTATATTAAAAAGGTAAGGTAGTGTCCAAGGGTTCAATGTCCATTTAGGAATCAGATGGCAGAGGGGAAAAAGCTGTTCCTGAATTGCCGAGTGTGTGATCTCACTGCACCACCAGCCACCCTTGCACAATGTAACCAGTGTGTGAAAGATATTAAAGTGGAAAAGCTTTGCACGGAGACAATCCCACTCTCTCGGCGTCAGAAATCAGGGTCCAATGGCACGAAGAATCTTTACATCTGGCAACTTCTTTGGCTGCATTGGATGGCCGCATCTTAAGTGCTCTGCCGCGCCCAACGCACTCCACAAGAGCTGCTGCAACCCCTTCTCAGCCCTTGAACCCCCGGGTTTCCTCCACCTGATCCACTGAAGCAGTCTTCGTATGCTGGGATGAGCAAATTCCTATCTCACCAAGGGTTTCAGACCCCTTGGCTACCCACACCTGGTTTAGCCGGCCTGTCAAAGCCATTGCCTGGTTGTGGCCGCTGTCGCATGCAAACAGCTACGAGGAGTCACAGGTGAGAGCAGGCATTGGTGGGGACCAATAGATGACGAGCCTGTCCAAGGAGTGCGGCAAGCCCCCCCCCCCCCCCCCCCCCCCCCCCCCCATCTAGAGGTGCTACCACTTCCATGCACTCCATGCACTTGATGGTAACAGTGAGAAAGGGGTATGCCCTGAGTGCTAGAGGTCCTTAATAATGGATGCTGCCTTTCTGAGACAGTGGTCCTTGAAGATGGCCTGGTTATTTTATAGGCTAGTATCCAAGATAGAGCTGACTAGATTTACAACCCTGCAGCTTCTTTCAGTCCTATGCAGTAGACCGCCCCCCCCCCCCCACCATACCAGATAGTGATGCAGCCTGTCAGAATGCTCTCCATGGTACATGTATAGAAGTTTTTGAGTGTATTTGTTGATGTAACAAGTAACTTCAAAACCCCTAATAAAGTATAGTCACTGTCCTGCCTTCTTTATAACTGCATCAAGGAGTTACAGAGGTTTCAATTCCACAATTGAACTCCAAACTCCTACAACCCCACCTGTAAAACACTGCCAGGGGAAGTGGGAAGCATTTACACAGCCCCATGGCATGGCAGGAATGAAGGGATATGGATTAGATACAAACAGATGATATTAGTTTGGATTGGCATCATGGTCAGCACTGATGTGGTGGAACAAAGATGCTGTTCTAGTTATCTTCACTGTTCAATTACTTCAATTAGTTGGAAAGTTAAAGGGATGTACCACAATAAGTAAGAGGAACTCCACTATGCATAGTTCTCCAGCCACTGAAATCAACTGCTTTCTTTCAATTTGAATTAATCAACATTTTCTTTTGATTCCTAATAGCTTTATCATAGGAGTTGTGATTCTCATATTTATAAGATATTTATTTTATCAGTCTGGAAATGGAAGCTGAGAAATTAATGCATGTTGTCATTGTACAAGTTGTTGCTGAGACCACACCTGGAGTACTGTGCACAGATTTTTTCACCCTGTTATAAGAAAGGTGTGGTTAATTTGGAAAAAGTGAAGCAAAGATTGACAAGGATGTTTCCAGGACTGGGCACCTAAGTTGTAGGGAGAAGTTGGCTGGGCTAGCTCTTTCTTCTGTGGAGCGTAGGAGAATGTGGAGTGACATTAGATTTATAAAATCATGAGGGGCATGGATAAGGTCTTTGCTCTAGGGTAGGGAAGTTCAAAACGAGAGGGTGTAGGTTTAAGGTAGGGAAGAGACTTAAAACGGACTTGAGAGGCAAATTTTTCACACAGAGGGTGGTGTATATGGAATGAGCTGCTGGGGTAAATGGCTGAGGCAGGTACTTGGGGGTTGGGGTTTCAAGACATATGAGCTGAACACTGGAAATTGGAACTGGATGGGTGGGCACCATTGTCAGCTTGGTCTGGTTGGGCTGAAGGGCTTGATTCCATGCTGTATTTTATGTGGCACAGGGAAAGACCATTTTAGTCCAACTACCATATGCTGATTTTGTGCTGTATTTGAATCTCCTTTCCATACTTAGATCTAGCAATGTCAGGAAAGATTCCTCCATGCTCCATTGTATGCTTTCCAACCTTCTCTGCAAAGCGTCTACAACACGTGCTTCATTCACTCCCTTTCCATGTCCTTGCTTCTCATTGGTAAAAAAAAATTACACTTGGGATTGTGGAGTTTTTAGGTTGCAATGTTATTTTTTGGTTCTATTTTCTACATTTTGAGATTCAGCACAGTAACAGGCCCTTTCAGCCCAATGAGCCTGCACCACCCAATTACACTCATGTGAGCAATGAGCCTAATAACACATTTGTTTTTTGAATGTGTGAGGAAAGCGGAGTAGTTGGACAAGCATATGGTCATGAGTTATATTGATGGCCTTTAGTTATTTTTTTCTAGTGGAAATGTTTTCTCTGCATCAATTTCATCAAATCATTCTATTTTAAATAACCACATTAAGTCACCTATCATTGTGTTTTTTTTTTAAAGTGAATGTGTACATCCTTTCCTGATAAGATGCAATCTCTGGTTGTCCACTTTCCTCTTTCAAAATATCCTGTATGTGCTTGGAGGCATCCTTGATCCTAGCAGCAGGGAGGTAACATACCATCCTGGAGTCCCACTGTCAGACATAGAAATGCCAATGACTGCCCTGGAATTTCAAGGCCCCTGTCAACACTGCTCACCTAAGCACAGACCTTCCTTGCTTGTACATCAGAGCCAGTTATGGTGCCACTGATCTGATGTCATAAGCATCTTAAGAGTACAGAAACAGGTCTTTTGGCCCAACTGGTTCTTACTGTCCACTGCATCCTCCCTGGTAGTTCCAGTTGCCTGCCTTCAGCCCATAAACCTCCAAGACCCTCCTTTCCATGTACCTGTCCAAATGTTGAAATTATACCCTCCTTAACCACCCTCTGACAGCTAGTCTAGGTGTTCGCTACCCTCTGTGTAAAGAAGTTACCTCTTAAGTCTCTTTTAAATCTCTCCCTTTTCATCTTGTATTTGTTCTTTCTAGTTCTGGACTCCCCCACACTGGGGAAAAGACTTTGATCATCCGCCTAATCCATACCCCTCGTGATTTAATAAACTTCAATGAGGTCACCCCTCATCCTACGCTCCAGGGAATGAAGATCCAATATGACCAACTTCTCCCTGTAACTCAGACCTTGCACTCCAGGCAACATCTTTGTAAGCCTCTTCTGAACATAGAACATAAAAATTTACAGCACATTACAGGCCCTTCAGTCCACAATGTTGTGCTGACCATGTAACCTACTCTAGAAGCTGCCTAGAATTTCCCTACTGCATAGCCGTCTATTTTTCTAAGCTCCATGTACCTATCTAAGAGGCTCTTAAAAGACCCTGTTATATCTGCTTCCACCACTACCGCCGGCAGTGCATTCCACACACCTATCACTCTGTGAAAAGCTGACCCCTGACATACCCTCAGTACCTATTTCCAAGCACCTTAAAACAATGCCCCCCTCACGTTAGCTATTTCAGCCCCGGGAAAAAGCCTCTGGCTATCCACATGATCAATACCTCTCATTATCTTATACACCTCTTTCAGGTCACCCCTCATCCTCTGTCGCTCCGAGTTCACTCAACCTATTCTCATAAGGTATGCCCTCCAATCCAGGCAACATCCTTGTAAATCTCCTCTGCACTCTCTCCATAGTATCTGCATCCTTCCTGGAGTGATATGGCCAGAACTGAATACAGTACTCCAAGTGGGGTCTGACAAAGGTCTTATATACAGTGGCATGCAAAAGTTTGGGCACCCCTGGTCAAAATTTCTGTTACTGTGAATAGCTAAGCGAATAAAAGATGACCTGATATCCAAAAGGCACAAAGTTAAAGATGACACACTTCTTTAATATTTTAAGCAATATTACTTTTATTTCCATCTTTTGCAGTTTCAAAATAACAATAAAGGAAAAGGGCCCGAAGCAAAAGTTTGGGCACCCTGCATGGTCAGTACTTAGTAACAGCCCGTTTGGCAAGTATCACAGCTTGTAAATGCTTTCTGTAGCCAGCTAAGAGTCTTTCAATTCTTGTTTGGGGGATTTTTGCCAATTCTTCCTTGCAAGAGACTAAGAGTTCTGTGAGATTCTTGGGTCTTCTTGCATGCACTGCTCTTTTGAGATCTACCCACAGATTTTCGATGATGTTTAGGTCAGGGGGCTATGAGGGCCATGGCAAAACCTTCAGCTTGCGCCTCTTGAGGTAGTCCATTGTGAATTTTGGGATGTGTTTAGGATCATTATCCTGTTGTAGAAGCCATCCTCTTTTCATCTTCAGCTTTTTTTTTTTTTTTACAGATGGTGTGATGTTTTCTTCCAGAATTTGCTGGTATTTACTTGAATTCATTCTTCCCTTTACCAATGAAATGTTCCCTGTGCCACTGGCTGCAACACAAGCCCAAAGCATGATCAATCCACTCCCGTGCTTAACAGTTGGAGAGGTATTCTTTTCAAGAAATTCTGCACCCTTTTTTCTCCAAACATACCTTTATTCATTGCGGCCAAAAAGTTCTATTTTAACGTCATCAGTTCACAGGACTTGTTTCCAAAATGCACCAGGCTTGTTTAGATGTTCCTTTGTAAATTTCTGATGCTGAATTTTGTGGTGAGGACGCAGGAAAGGTTTTCTTCTGATGACTCTTCCATGAAGGTCATATTTGTGCAGGTGTCACTGCACAGTAGAGCAGTGCACCACCACTCCAGAGTCTGCTAAATCTTCCTGAAGGTCGTTTGCAGTCAAATGGGGGTTTTGATTTGCCTTTCTAGCAATCCTATGAGCAGTTCTCTCGGAAAGTCTTCTTGGTCTTCCAGACCTCAACTTGACCTCCACTGTTTCTGTTAACTGCCATTTCTTAATTATGTTTTGAACTGAGGAAACAGCTACCTAAAAACACTTTGCTATCTTTTTATAGTCTTCTCCTGCTTTGTGGGCATCATTTATTTTAACTTTCAGAGTGCCAGGCAGCTGCTTAGAGGAGCCCATGGCTGCTGAATGTTGGGACAAGGTTTGAGGAGTCAGGGTATTTATAAAGCTTTGAAATTTGCATCACCTGGCCTTTCCTAACGATGACTGTGAACCAAGTCATAGCTCTAACAAGCTAATTAAGGTCTGAGACTTGGTCAAAGTTATCTGAGAGTTCAAATCTCTTGGGGTGCCCAAACTTTTGCATGGTGCTCCTTTCCTTTTTTCACTCTAAAATTGTACAAAACAAAACTAATACACTAATCTTGCTTAAAATGTTGAAAAGAATGTTTCTTCTTTAACTTTATGACTTCTGGAGATCAGTTCATCATCTACTCACTTAACTACTCACAGTAACAGAAATTTTGACCGAGGTGTCCAAACTTATACATGCCACTGTAGCTGTAACATTATCTCACAGCTCTTGAACTCAATCCCACGGGTTGATGAATGCCACCACACCATATGCCTTCAGAACCTTCTTCGGCTTGACAATGTATTTCCTATGAGGGCGAACGATATTCTACAGAATACTCCAAGTGCAGCCTCACTAACAACTTATAATGACCCTGCTCTTTCACTTGATGCCCTGACTGATGAAGGCCAGCATGCCTCCCTGTCTGCTTGCATGGCTGCTTTCAGTGAACTCGGCACTTGTACTCCTAGGTCCATAACACTCATCAGTGCCCTGTGATTCACTGTATAAGTCCTACCCTGGCATTCCATGAGGTCTAAGGCTAGGTCAGGCCCTGGGAATTTACCCACCTCAATGCACTTCAAGTTTGCAAATACATCCTTCCTTGTAATATGCATATATTCCAAGACCTTACTACTTACTACTCTTTGGCTTCAATGATATTCTCCTGAGTAAAAAATGAAGAGGAATGGATATTAAAGATCTTAATCATTTCCTCCAAATAATGCTGTTGCTATCCTTTGAAAGGTCATTTCCCCCCAACACTCTACAAAGTGGCATGCATTTCACTGAGTAGAATAACCACAGAAGACTTCTGCATTACCTGCTTGCCCCTCCTGCAGTCACCCATTGATCTGGCTAAAACATAATGGGGCCACCTCAAGGAAGGCCCTATCTGTGATATTTTCTGCCTCCTCTCTGGTTCACCTACTGATCTCTGTGATCTGAGTGGAGCTGCAGCTTGAAACACTACTTGCAAATAAAGTCATCTGTAGCCTTGACACTGTCTCCTTTCAGTGGGCTTGGTCTCTCAAGGAACATTTAAACCCTTCCGCTCAGTAGAGAAATATGTATTATTCTTTGTTGGTAGATTAATTAGCCACCTAATGTGTAGGTGCTCTTTTAACCTCCTGCTGCCACTCTGCTGGCTGTAATTATGTTGCCTTTGGAAGAAACATTTCTGACCTCCACCACCCTTGACTGAACAATGGATGGTGTAGTACATACAATGGATAAAGCAATGCCAGGGAGGGAGCATTTGTTTCATGGAACCTGGATGCAAACAATGTACTGAATATTCACTTCCTGCTCTGTAGAATTCTAATTCCATTGTGTCTGCTGTTTGTTCACAGGAGACTTTGCTCAGCAAGGAAACTGCCCAATGGTAAGAGTAATTATTGTCTTTAGTGAACCTCTGCAAATAAACATTATTGTGTAATTCTTAGATATTTGCTGTTAAAACTATACTTCAGTGAGTAAAAAATTACACATTTTCCCCAAGGAATTACTACCAAATTGGATTGATGACAACACTTTAAAATTCTGAGGTCAATGTTGTATATTCTGAGGATGAATCTCCTTTAATGTATTACTACGGAATCTGATGCTAACTACAATGCTCTCTCTGCACTGGATTGGCATTGCATGGTTATAGATCATGGCAGACACTCTCCCAACAAATAGAACCTTGGTAAATTGCCATATGTACTGAGGTATAGTGAAGAACTTGACTGATGTACAGATCAATTCAATACAACATTTCATTGTTACTGCAAAGCAACGCAATATAAAATGCAGTAAATAGAGATGCAGTTAGTAATTTAGTATTAATTTACACTTTCATCACCAAGAAACTAATCTTGACCTTGGACTTTGCTCCAGCTAATCACATCTCCCATTTTTCTCAAACCAGAGGAGAAGTTAGATCCAAATCAAATGTTTTGGTTTGATTTTTCAATCTAATTTGTTGCTGTTGACCATATGTCAAAGGAGTTCTCTATCATACTGTAGAAAGTGATTTATAAAGGATACTTTTCAGTTTTCCCTGAAAGTGCTAATTTGTCATTCAGTTCAATATCAAAGTGGAATATGATTTGTCAAACATAGAAGCATTACAGTGCAAAGGTAACTATTTGATCTATCAAGTCCTTCTTCAAAATCAATCCACTCAATCTCCTTGCCTAGCTCTCAACATGTAGCCCTTAGAACAGCTCAAATGTCTCCAATTTATTAGTGTCTCTCATTGCTGGAACTATTCTATTAAATATTTTATGATTCTCTTTTGGATCTTCACATTCCTGCTATGGTGTGGACACTTAATTGGACCCGACACTTCAACTGTGGCATGATAATCTCCATCCTTTTTGTATTCATTGTGTCTGGTTATGACCCAGGATCATATATGCTTTGTTAATTGTTTTGTTAATCTGTTCTGATTTCTTCAAAGATTTGAACCCATCTGTATGATCCACCATTCCATGTAGAATTATATCCTTTGTTTTATTGGCTTTTGCTTTACTTCAAATTTCAATGAACCAACTTCCAAATGAAGTTTATTCTAGATTTCTTTTTCACCACTCAATAGTTAATCAATACATTATCTAATGATATTGTGATCATTGTTTCCTAAATACTCCCCTACTGTTAAGCAATCCGCTGAACTTTTCTGGTTTCCCCTATGTTGGGTCTAGCAATATCTCCTTCATGGAATGAGTGATGAACATTGACTGACCTCTGAATTTTTCCCTGATTTATCCTTTAAATTTCTATAGGTCTATTTTAGGGTTACTGTGCTTCCCCACCCCCATTATTAAAACTTGATAGTTTTCCCATTTCTCTGCAATTCCCTGAAAAATTACAAATTACTAATGGTGTGCAGAACATTGAACAGCTCTTCCATGAGGCAAAAGCTTGAAATCATGTATGACCAAACTTAACAAAGCTTCTACCCCACTGTTATAAGACTATCTAATGGTTCCAAGATGGATTCTTGACCTCACAGTCTACCTTATTATAATATTGTACCTCATTGTCCTTCCTGCACTGCACTTTCTCTTTAGCATTACATTTTATTCTGTATTTTGTTATTGTTTTAATTTGTACTGCCTCAGTGAATTGATCTGCACAAAAAACATGCAAGGGAAGCTCTTCATTGCACCTTAGTATATAGTGGAGAATATTCAGCTGGCAGAATGTCTAGTTGATCAGGGTAACTCTCTGTCTGATTGGCACACTATTAATTGAGAAAGTTTCTACTCTTTTCCAGAGTGCCAGGCTCTCGTACTCGAATCTATAAACATTCTCCGGAAGTATATCTCCATCTTGGATCTTCCAATCAGCTGGTTAAGACCTCACTATATGATTTATATATTACAAAGACAGGAGTATCAACAGGCCAAGGTAAAAAGAAACTATATATAGCATGATTTATTTTACTGCCAGCTTTTTGCTGATTCCTTACAAATGTAACACTTGCCCAACAGGCTGGTATATTTCTAGGGGGAAGAAGTCCAACCCTGCCTCCCGTATATGCAGGTGCTGTGGGAATCAAGTTAATGCAGTGTCGCACACACAATATCAAACTCACACCAGATACCGTTATAGAATATACTTTAAAGATTTTACTAAAACTGAGTACTGACAATATAGTATATATGAAGGAAAAGAAAATAAAGTAAAAGGTGCCAAACTTATCAGAGTTCAGTCAGTTTAGTGCACATTGTTGGAGCTCAACCATCAAACGGTTCGATGCCTCGTCGCTTTCCTCCAACCTCCACATCCTTGCACCTGGGACCACCCTGGTCAACCGAGCAGTGCAGCATACGTCCACCTTCTTCGGCGTCTTCTCCCCAACTCCCTGAAAAGACCGCGAAAACCCCATTCTCAGACCCACAAGACAAAATAACATTCCCCATTGGTTAACAAATGAATACAATCCCTGTTATCAGCAATTCTAAAGCTAAACAAACTGCTAGAAGCTTCGAGAATACTCTGCAAGAAATACTCTCTCACCAGCTAGCATAACAAAGAAGCAGGTTTACTTTTACCCACAAAGAAGCCATTTTGATTAACATACACATTACCAAAGGAGAAACATCCAAATGTATGACCTTACTAACAAATTCTCATTTCAAACATTTTCTGGCCCATAGAAGCACTAATATTTCTGATTTGTAATACTATAAATGGTATCATATCCCAGTTCACTGCAATTTGAGAGAGAAGCTAAAGTCAGATGTATCAGTATTATAGTGGAATAAAGGGAATTACAGAGCCATGAGAGAGAAGCTGCCAAAGTTGATTGGAAGAAGATATTAGTGAAGATGATGGCAGGACAGTAATGGCTGGAGATTCTGGGAGCAATTTGGAAGGCGCAGGATAGATACATCCCAAAGATGAAGAAATATTCTAAAGGCAAGATGACACAAGTGTGGCTGACAAGGGAAGTCAAAGCCTAACAGAAAAGCAAAAGAGAAGACAAAACTTAGTGGGAAGTTAGAGGATTGGGAAGCTTTTAAAAAAATCTAAAAGGCAATAAGGAGTGAAAAGATTAAATATAAAGGGTAAGCTAGCCAGTAATATCAAAGAGTATACCAAAAGCTTTTTCAGATATCTAAACAGTAAAAGAGAGGCAAGAGTAGATATCGGCTGGAAATGATGCTGGAGAGGTAGACAAGGAAATGGCAGATGAACTAAATAAGTATTTTGCATCAGACTTCATTGTAGAAGACACTAGCCCGTATGTTGGACATTCGAGAGTGTCGAGGCAGAAGTGAATGCAGTTGCTATTACTAAGGAGCAGGCTCTTGGGAAGCTGAAGGTAGATAGATCAAATCAAATTTAATTATCATTCAAACCATACATGGATACATTTGAATGAGACAGTGTTCCTCTGGGTTTCAAAGGTACATTTAATGTCAGAGAAATGTATACAATATATATCCTAAAATGCTTTTTCTTCACAACCATCCACAAAAACAGAGTGCCCAAAGAATGAACAACAGGCAAGTGTCAGAACCCCAAAGTCCCCCCAGCTCCTCCCTCCTGTGTGTAAGCAGCAGCGAGCAACAATCCCCCCCCCAATCCCCATCAGCACCCGCCACCGAGCAGTCAAGCATGAGCAAAGGCTTGCAGTTATTCCAAAGACTTTGCGTTTCATCCAATATTTAACATACCACAGGCTCTCTCTCCCCCTCTCCCTAATAAGGGAGAAAGCGGTGTCTCCATTTTCACAGCGAGCGGGAAGACATAACAAACAACTCTCTGGCTTACAACGTTAAAAGTAAGCCATGTCGCTTTTTTCCGAGTTCTGTGCCCAATGATCATGAACCCCTGGGCACACAGCTGCAGATATTCCGACACCCCCGACTACACATAAGTCTTCTGTCATGACACTGACTCTTAATCTGCCTGTTTCCAGAGCCCCAAGATCCTAGGCTTCCAAAGCCGAGTTGAAGACTTAGTCCTTAGCGTGCTGAACAACAACGGCTGGTTATGAAACCCTGAGAGTGGGTCCCATTCCTGCAAAGAACAGTAGTCAGCGTGTAACTCCAGGGTCTTCAAAAGAACCCTGAAGGGAAAAATAAAGATATTAAAGATGGAAATAGAGCTGTTTTCAAAGATGTAAGCGAAGAAGTCGCCATTTAGCGCCATCATCACTCTGCCTTCTTCACAAATTCAAAATAGCGAGAGAGAGAAAGGAAACATTGTTACACATGACAACACATAAGTAGTCCAGGACCATGATATAGTTCATAAGTCACCTGGACCAGATGGATTATATCCTAGAGTTCTGAAAGAGGTAGCTGAAGAGATTGTGGAGGCATTACTAATGATCTTTCAAGAATCAGTGGGTTCTGGCATGGTTCTAGAGAACTGGAAAATAATAAATGTCACTCCACACTTCAAAAGGGAGGCAGAGAAAAGAAATTGTAGGCCAGTTAATCTAACCTCAGTGGTTGGGAAGATTTTGGAGTCAATTGTTAAGGATAAGGTTTTGGGGTACTTGGAGGCATATGGTAAAATAGGCCAAAGCCAGCATAGTCTCAAGGGAAAATATTGCCTGACTAATCTGTTGGAACTCTCTGAAGAAATAGCAAACAGGATTGACATAGGAGAATTGGTTGATGTATACTTGGATTTTCAAAAGGCCTTTGACAAAGTGGCACATATGAGGCTGTTTAAGAGCCCATGGTGTTACAGGGAAGATGCTAGTATATATAGAGCATTGGCTAATTGACAGGAGGCCAAGACTGGGAATAAAGGAAGCCTTTTCTGATTGGCTGCTGGTGACTAACTAGTGGTGATCTGCAGGGTCATTGTTGGGACTGCTCTTTTATGTTGTATGTCAATGATTTGTAATGGAATTGATGACTTTGTGGCCAAATATGAGGATGATACGAAGATAGGTGGAAGAGCAGGTATTGTTGAGGAAGCAAGGAGGCCATGGAAGGACAGACAGATTAATAGAATGGGCAAAGTGACAGATGGAATGCAGTGTTAGGAAGTGTATGGTCATGCACTTTGGTAGAAGAAATAAGTGTAGACTATTTTCTAAACGGAAAAAAATTTAAAAATCTGAGGTGCAATGGGCCTCAGTGGTAAGGAAGGCAAGTGCAATGTCAGCATTCATTTTGAGTGGATTAGAATATAAAAACCAAAGATGTAAAGTTAAGGCTTCATAAAGTACTTGTGAGGCCTCACGGAGTATTGTGAGCAGTTTTAGGCCCCTTATCTAAGGAAGGATGTCCTAACATTGGAGAGGGTTCAGAGGAGTTTCAGGAAAATGATTCTTGGATTGAAAGACTTATCATCTGAGGAGCATTTGATGGCTCTTGTCCTGTACTTGCTGGAACTTTGAAGAATGCGGGGGTGGGGGAAATCTCATTGAAGCCCATCAACTGTTGAAAGACCTAGATCGAGTGGATAGAGAGATGACGTTTTCTATAGTTGAAGAGTTTCGGACCAAACAGTACAACCTCAGGATAGAGGGACGTCCATTTAAAACGGAGATAAGGAGGAATTTCTTCAGCCAGTGGGTAATGAATCTGTGGAATTCGTTGCCACAGGCAGCTGTGGAGCCCAAGTGATTGAGTGTATTGAAGGCAAAAGTTGATAGATTCTTGATAAGTTAGGGCGTGAAAGGTTAAGGGGAGAAGGCAGGAGAATGAGGTTGAGAAGGAAATGGATCAACCATGCTCAAATGTGAAGACGACTCAATGGGCTAAATGGTCTAATTCTGCTCCAATGTCATATGGTCTTGTAGTCTTGACAGTGGGAGGTTCCCTGTTGAGTTAAGGCCCTTCATTGATCCAACCACGGATATTGTGTTCCAGCTGTCTACATAAGGTCAGTATGCAAGTCAGGGCAACGTTATATGGAGAACAAGCTGCTGGCCTTGCAGCAGGCTCGCCCTCTCCACCCAGCTGATGAATCCAAAGGAACAGCAGAGACCGATACGGTCTGGCACCAGTGGTGTCGCAGGGGCTGCCAGTCGTATTGAACTCGATGTAAGAGTGCCTTAGCGACTCCAACTGCAGGTTTTTCTTCAGGATCTACTCCAAAAACCTTTCCTATGAGTGAGTATAGCTGCAAAGTGGCAGAGGTTTGTGATCATAGATTTCCTTCTGCTAAATGAGCAGCCAGCCACAGCTGATGAGACTCATCTGCCCAAAACAACTGGTTTTAAGGCACCAGTAGCCCACCTTTGCCCCTTCTCCTGTTAGTAGAAATGGTTCCACAGGGCTTAGTATCTAAACCGCATGTGAAGGCCAGGAGCTGGACTTTGTTGTCAGAGGCTATTTGAGACACACACCACTGAAAACCTCAGAAGGCAGTGGAGGCCAATTCTCTGGATGCTTTCAAGAAAGAGCTCTTAAAGATAGCGGAGTCAAGGGATATGTGGAGAAGGCAGGAACGGGGTACTGATTGTGGATGATCAGCCATGATCACATTGAATGGTGGTGCTGGCTCAAAGGGCTGAATGGCCTACTCCCACACCTATTGTCTATTTAATAGGGGGAGTTTATCCTCACTAACTTTCCCCTCCCCCTACCAGCTATGACAACATTTTGGAACATCTTTTATGTTCTGTAATAGAAAGAAGTCTTGTTATTCCAAGTCAAGTCAACTCACTTTTTATTGTCATTTCAACCAAAATGAGACATTTTTATTAAACATTTTAACGTTATTAAAAGCAACTTCAGGATTGATCTCCAAATTCTCCAATCTTTCCAAAATTGGAAAGTTCCCAATTTAAGTGTTTACCAATGAGCATATTTTCCTCAGATGTGGACATCTCATATCTGGAAGAGAGATGCAAGATTTCTGTCTCCTTCACCATGGCCAATGTGGAATTCGGGTCTGTCTCCAAGATCAATTCCAAGGAGAACAAATACAGAAACACAAACCAAAAACACAGACAAGACAGACAAAAATCCATGCTTGCACTGTTCCTTCAGAACCTTTGCAAGTAACTGCAAAACTTAGCATAAACAGTTAATTCTGACTGTGGAAAGCTTTCAAACATTTTTCAAATAACCAAGAGCAAATAGAACTGCTGAGTGGGGCCCTTGACTCATTAACACATTGTTACAACCTCTTAAAAGACAAAAGCAAATTCCCTCCAGAGTAGGAAAATATTTCCATTGTTCACCTTTTGGTCTGAAACATCCTCCCGATATTGATTGGGCAAACCTAGAACAGAAGCTGGGGGAGATGGGGCTATGGAGTTTAAGGTTGGGGGGTTGGGGTGAGGGGATGGAGAAGTGAGGGCTGTGGAAGTTTGGTTTGAGTAAGGGGGTTGTAGTTCATTAAGGTTGTCATAGCTGGGTTGGCAATGGGGATAAGCTCCCACCACCTATTAAATGCTCCCAATGACACGCACCTCAAATAGCTTCTGACAACCAAGTCCAGCTCCTGACCTTCATGTGTGGCTTAGCTACTAAGCCTGGTGGAACTGTTCCTACAGACAGGAAAAAGGGCAAAGGAGGGTTACTAGCACCTTAAAACCAGTTGCATTGGGCAGATGGGGCTCATTAGCCATGGTTGGCAGCTCATCTAGGAGAAGGAAAACTGATCTCAAACCTCCACTGCCTTGTGGCTATACCCATTCATGTGGAAGGCTTTGGAAGTAAGCCCCAAGGGAAAAATCAGGAGCTGGTCCCTACAGCAGTCATACATTGAGTTCAATGCTGACTGGCAACTCCTGTAATGCTGCTGGCACCAAACTGTATTGGTCTCTGTCGTTCCTTTGGGTTCATCAGATGCATGGAGAAAGGGAGCTTGCTACATGGACAGCAGCTTATGCTCCATATTGTACTGCCCAAGCTTGTGTACCTAGACAACTAGGATGCAATATCCATGGTCAACTCCAACTGACAGATATATATCTCCCTCTCCCACTCCCCCTCTCTCCCTCCCTCTCCCTCTCCCCCTCCCCCTCTTCCAGCACCTGCAGACTTTCTCTTACTTGTGACAAAAGAGCCTTTGTACTGCTTCTTTCTTTTTAAATCTTTTTATTAATTCTCAAATAAAACATAGTAACAATAGAAAGAGATTGGGAATACAAAATTAATAGAGCAGTATATACAAGTATAAACTATTGATACACAAATGTAACAAATCTCCCAAACTCATCCTATATTTATACAGTAAAAACCCAAATTGGAAAAAATACACACACACACGTAGTCCCTGAGTTACGAACGTCCGACTTTCAGACAAGTCGTACTTACGAATAGAGGAAAGAGAATGCTGGCCGCCATTTTAAGTCGGATCGTGACACCGTCTTCCATTTTAAGTCGTTGCTGTTGACACTGTATTGAGTGTTTAACTTTGTATTTGGCTTAAATTTTTCTTAGATTCACCCTAACCCTGCCACCCCCCCCCCCCCCCCCCCCCCCATTCCGGTTGGCTGGTGGCACAGTGAGATCAGTACCGGGCTGGAGAACGGAGTTTCCCCAAGTTCAATCCAGTGCTAGACCGTTCCGGTGCTAGATTGATGTCGATCCAGAGACTCCTGTACCATCCATGCTGGGTTGATGTTGAGCTCGCAACTCGACCTCATTAAAAAAAACCCTGCCACGTCCAGTTTAAATTCCTACGCAGAATATTGTGGATGATCAAACACCCAAACCCAGCACAGTCCCCACTTGTCCCATTTAGCCTGTCTCAATGCTGTGGTCCTTAGGACCCAGCAGACCTCGGGAGCTGCCGCCCGCAGTGTTTCTGTTCCATTGATGGGAAGCGATCACAATTGAAAATAAAGTGGAAATAATAAAGCAATTGGAAAGAGGTGAAACGCCATCAGTCATTGGAAAAGCATTAGGCTACAGTCAGTCAACGATCAGAACAATTTTAAAGGATAATGGATAAAGTGAGAATAATGGAGCATTTGAAAGGGGCTGCCTTGATGAAAGCTACAATTATTACTAAACAACGCAGTGGTTTAATTATTGGAATACCCAAGTATCTTAAATGTTTTATATGCACAGAAAGGTAAAATATATACCAAGACAAACATTTGACTAACTGATGCTAAATAATACCAGATGTACTTGTTCCAACTTCCGTACAAATCCAACTTAAAGACGGACTCAGGAATGGAACTCGTACGCAACCCGGGGACTGCCTGTATATAAAAAAATTAACTGCAAACTGAACTGAGAAAAAAAACAAGCTGGGCTATTATATTATAACTGATATAAACAGTACTGTCAATAACTCCACTCCTCTAACCAAATATTTAAAGGTAATAAAAGAGGTTCGGTAAAGGTCGATTTAGCTCATATGAAAGTGTTGAATAAATGGTCTCCAGATTTCCTCAAATTTAATCGAAGGGTCAAAGATAACACTTCAGATTTTCTCTAAATTTAAACAGGATATAATTTAGGAAAACCTTTGGAATGTAGTTGGAGGATTGATCTCTTTCCAGTTCAATAGAATGGATCTTCTAGCCATTAATGTAACAAATGCAATCATCCATCAAGCTGATGGGGATAAATAACTATTATCTACCATTGGTAAGCTAAAAATTGCAGTAATAGGGTGAAGATGTAAATTCTCAAAACTGTTGAAATAATACCAAAAATATCTTTCCAATATTTCTCCAAGAGGGCAAGACCAGAACATGCAAGTCAAAGAGGCTACTTCGGAATGGCGTCTATCACAGATAGGATTAATGTGGAAGTAAAAGCGGGCAAGTTTATCTTTAGACATATGAGCCCTACGCACCACCTTAAATTGTATCAAGGCGTGTTTAGCACATATAGAAGAGTTAACTAAATGTAAAATTTTCTCCCATTTCTCTGTAGGTAAGGGAAGTTGAAGTTCTTTTTCCCATTCATTCTTAATTTTAGACAATAGACAGTAGGTGCAGGAGTAGGCCATTCAGCCCTTCTAGCCAGCACGACCATTCACTGTGATCATGGCTGATCATACACAATCAGTACCCTGTTCCTGCCCTCTCCCCATATCCCTTGACCCTGCTATCTATAAGAGCTCTATCTAACTCTCTTGAAAACATCCAGAGACTTGGCCTCCACTGCCTTCTGGGGCAGAGCACTCCACATATCCACCACTCTCTGGGTGAAAAAGTTTTTCCGCATCTCTGTTCTAAATGGCCTACCCCTTATTCTTAAACTGTGGCCTCTAGTTCTGGACTCACCCATCAGCAGGAACATGCTTCCTGCCTCCAGCGTGTCCAATCCCTTAATCTCATATGTTTCAATCAGATCCCCTCTCAATTCTTTTAAATTCCTGTGTATACAAGCCCAGTCACTCCAATCTTTCAACATATGACAGTCCTGCCATTCCGGGAATTAACCTTGTGAACCTACGCTGCACTCCCTCAATAGCAAGAATGTCCTTCCTCAAATTTGGAGACCAAAACTGCACACAATACTCCAAGTGTGGTCTCACCAGGGCCCTGTACAGCTGCAGAAGGACCTCTTTACTCCTATACTCAATTCCTCTTGTTATAAAGGCCAGCATGCCATTAGCTTTCTTCACTGCCTGCTGTACCTGCATGCTTGCTTTCATTGAAAGATGTACAAGAACACCTAGATCTCGTTGTACTTCCTCTTTTCCTAACTTGACTCCATTTAGATAGTAATCTGCCTTTCTGTTCCTGCCACCGAAATGGATAACCTCACATTTATCCACATTAAACTGCATCTGCCGTACATTCACCCACTCACCTAGCCTGTCCAAGCCTGCATTCTAACATCCTCCTGACATTTCACACTGCCACCCAGCTTTGTGTCATTGGCAAATGTGCTAATGTTACTTTTAATCCCTTCATCTAAATCATTAATGTATATTGTAAACAGCTGCAGTCCCAGCACCTAACCTTGCGGTACCCCACTGGTCACAGCCTGCCTTTCTGAAAGGGACCCGTTAATCGCTACTCTTTGTTTCCTGTCAGCCAGCCAATTTTCAATCCATGTCAGTACTCTGCCCCCAATACCATGTGCCCTAATTTTGCCCACTAATATCCTATGTGGGACTTTATCAAAGGCTTTCTGGAAGTCCAGGTACTCTACATCCACTGGCTCTCCCTTGTCCATTTTCATAGTTACTTCCTCAAAAAATTCCAGAAGATTAGTCAAGCATGATTTTCCCTTCATAAATCCATGCTGACTGACTGATCCTTCTACTGCTATCCAAATGTCATAATTTCCTCTTTTATAATTGACTCCAGCATTTTTCCCACCACTGATGTCAGGCTAACTGGTCTACAATTCCCTGTTTCCTTGCTCCCTTTCTTGAAAAGTGAGACAACATTAGCCATCCTCCAATCCACAGGAACTGGTCCTGAATCTATAGAACATTGGAAAATGATTACCAATGCATCCACGATTTCTAGAGCCACCTCCTTAAATACCCTGGGATGCAGACTATTAGGTCCCGGGGACTTATCAGCCTTCAGACCCAACAGTCTATCCAACACCATTTCTTGCCTAATATAAATTTCCTTCAGTTCATCCATTACCCTAGTTCCTTTGGCCACTATTACATCTGGGAGATTGTTTGTGTCTTCCTTAGTGAAGACAGATCCAAAGTACCTGTTCAACTCATCTGCCATTTCCTTGTTCCCCATAATAAATTCACCCGTTTCTGTCTTCAATGGCCCAATTTTGGTCTCAACTGTTTTTTTGCTATTCACATACTTAAAGAAGCTTTTACCATCTTCCTTTATAATCTTGGCTAGTTTACCTTCGTACCTCATTTTTTTCTTGGTGTATTGCCTTTTTTGTTATCTTCAGTTGCCCTTTAAAAGCTTCCCAGTTCTCCAGTTTCCCGCTCATCTTTGCTATGTTATACTTTTATTTTTACACTGTCCTTTACTTCCCTCGTCAGCCACAGCCTCCCCTTAGGATCTTTCTTCCTCTTTGGAATGAGCCGATCCTGCACCTTCTGCATTATTCCCAGAAATACCTGCCATTGTTGTTCCACCGTCTTCCCTGCTAGGGTTCTGTTCCATTGAACTTTGGCCAGCTCCTCCCTCATAGCTCCATTGTTCCCTTTGTTCAACTGTAATACTGACACATCCAATTTCCCCTTCTTCTCAAATTGTAGCTTAAAACATATCATATTATGGTCACTACCTCCTAATGGCTCCTTCACCTCAAGTTCCCTGATCAAATCTGGTTCATTGCACAACACTAAATCTAGAATTGCCTTCTCCCTGGTAGGCTCCAGTACAAGCTGTTATAAGAATCCATCTCAGAGGCACTCCACAAACTCCCTTTCTTGGGCTCCAGTACCATCCTGATTCTCCCAGTCTACTTGCATGTTAAAATTCCCCATGACAACTGTATCATTACCTTTGCAACATGCCAATTTTAACTCTTCATTCAACTTACACCTTACATCCAGACTACTGTTTGGGGGCCTGTAGGCAATGCCCATTAGGGTCTTTCTACCCTTAGAATTTCTCAGTTCTCTCCATACTGACTCTACATCCCCTGATTCCATGTCCCCCCCTCACAAGGGTCTGAACATCATTCCTTACCAACAGAGCCACCCCACCCCCTCTTCCTGTCAGTCTGTCCTTTCGAGAAGACGCATATCCTTGAACATTCATTTCCCAGGCCCTGTTCGCTTGAAGCCATGTCTCTGTTATTCCCACAACATCATACTTGCCAATTTCCAACTGAGCCTCAAGCTCATCTGCCTATTCCTTATACTTCATGCATTCATGTATAATACTTTTAATTTGTTACTCCCCTCACCTTTCATATCAATTCCTATTTCACTTGGCCATACTATATGATCTCTTGAACTTTCTGCTCCATTGATTCTGTTGTCCATTTTAACTTTTCCTATTTTCACTTTCCCTTTAACTCCATCTTTATATTTCCAGTTCATCCCCTCCCCCCCACTACTTAGTTTAAACTCAAACATGCTGCAGTGGCAAACCTGCCTGGCAGAATGCTGGTCCCCCGCCTATTAAGGTGTAACCCATCCCTTTCGTACAATTTATCCTTACCCCAAAACATACCCCAGTGGTCCAAGAATGTAAATCCATGGTTCCTGCACCAGTTCCTCAGCCACACATTCAGATCCATTATCTCCCTGTTCCTGCCCTCTCCAGCATGAGGAACTGGAAGCAAACAGGAGATAACCACCCTGGAAGTCCTGCTTTTCAGCCTTCTTCTGAGTTCTCTGAAGTCCCACTGCAGAATGTCCTTCCTCTTCTTCCCAATGTCATTTGTGCCAACATGCACTACCACTTCCAGCTGTTCACCTTCACCCTTGAGGATTCCCTGCAATCAGTCCATGATGTCCTGGATTCTAGCACCAGGGAGGCAACACATCATCCTTAAATCTCACCTGTTGCCACAGAAATCCCTTTCCATACCTCTTACTATGGAGTCCCCTACTACCATGGCTCTTCCTGATGTCTGACTCCTCAGCTCTGCTTCTGCACCAATTTTCAACTCACAGACCTGTCTGCCTCTCAGACTGGCAGTATCTTCTGTCTTGACAGTTTCCAAGAGAGTGAACCTGTTTACAAGAGGTACATCCCCCAGGGTCTCCTGTACTTCAAGCACCCTTTCCTTCCTCATCATTGTCCCCTTTCTCTCTTCCAGTATCCTCAGTGTAACAACCTTACCTGTAGGTCCTGTCCAGAAAACTCTCATTTTCACAGATGAACCTGAGGTCATCTAGTTCATTCTTCAGTGCTGCAACATGCTCCTTCAGAAGCTGAATCTGGACACACTTTCCACAGCTGTAGCAGCCAGTGGCACCATCAGTGTCCCTGACCTCCCACATCATGCACATAGCACACTGAATCAGCTTAGCATCCATATCTTCACCCTCTCCAATTGTGGCATATTCTCCTCACCAAAGACCAGCACTTCCCTCAACCAGGCCACTCTGCTAGAGCTCTCCCTCTTTTTATTGGCTTGAGCTTTGCCAGCT
Organism: Hypanus sabinus; assembly: GCF_030144855.1. Taxonomy (NCBI): domain Eukaryota; kingdom Metazoa; phylum Chordata; class Chondrichthyes; order Myliobatiformes; family Dasyatidae; genus Hypanus; species Hypanus sabinus. Next base: position 182,224,616 of record NC_082711.1, read on the forward strand.
GCTTGGTCACCTGACCTCGATTGCCCAATCAGTTGTTTTCTGCTGAGTCTAAGCTATTCAAATCTTGATTGCCAATAAACTGCTAATCAATTCTTGATTGCACAACCCAACTGCCAAAACTGCCAGAATCTCTCGAGCCAAAGACTAGCACTTTCCACACCAGGCACTTCCCTCGACCAAGCTGCTTCCCGACAGACCACTTCTCTGATATATCAGGCTGTATTTTCATGATCATATCATAAATGGTTGCTATTAAACCCTTCTGATAAGGGTTTAAACCTAATTTTTTTCCCGTGATATCGGTTGGGTATGAGTTGGGAAAAGTCTGTAACATATTGTTCAAAAAATTTCTAATTTGTAAGTATCTAAAAAAATGGGATCTGGGTAAATTATATTTATTAGGCAACTGTTCAAAAGACATGAACAGTTATCCATGAATAAGCCACGAAAGCATGTTATACCCTTTGTTTTCCATATCAAAAAGGCTTGGTCCATAACAGAGGGTTGAAAAAAGAAGTTAGATATAACAGGGCTAGATAAAATAAACTTATTCAAACCAAAAAATTTACAAAATTGAAATCATATTCGTAATTTATATTTAATTATTGGATTGACCATTTGTTTATTCAATTTAGAAAGAACAAAGGGAAGCGAAGTCCCTAAAATAGAAACCAATGAGAAACCTTGTACAGATTTACACTCAAGATTTACCCATTGTTGTCTCTGTATGGCTACCAAGTCCTGCGTCCAAAATATTAAATATCGAATATCAATTGCCCAATAGTAAAATCTTAAGTTCGGCAATGCCAAACCACCCTACTTTTTAGACTTATGTAAATATTTTTTACTTAATCTAGGATTTTTATTCTGCCATATATATGAAGAAATTTTCGAGTCAACAATGTCAAAAAATGATTTAGAAATAAAAATTGGTAGCGCTTGAAATAAGTATAAAAATTTAGGTAGAATAACCATCTTAACAGCATTGATTCGACCAACCAATGATAGAGACAATGTGGACCATTTAGTAAACAGTTTAGTAATAAATTAAAGGTAAAAAATTAACTTTAAATAAGTTCTTATGTTTCTTAGTAATTTTAACACCCAAGTAAGTAAAGTTGTCTGTGCCTAATTTAAATGGTAAATGTTTATAAATTGGAACTTGCATATTTAATGGAAATAGTTCACTTTTATTAAGATTCAGTGTATAACCAGTAAAGCAACTAAACTGAGCAAGCAAAGATAAAACTGCAGGAATGGATCTCTCTGGATTAGAAATATATAGTAATAAATCATCTGCGTATAATAATGGCTTATATGTCCCTTTTCCACGAGTAATACCAAAAATGTTAGGTGAATCAGGAATTGCAATAGCTAAAGGTTCTACAGCAATGTCAAATAGTAAAGGACTAAGAGTGTAGCCTTGCCTAGTACCACGAAACAATTGAAAAAAGGGAGAAATTTGATTATTGGTAGATACCAAAGCCAAAGGAATGTGATATATTAATTTAATCCACGATATAAATTTCAGACTAAAATTAAAATTCTCAAGCGTACTAAATAAATATGGCCATTCGACTCTATCAAACGCTTTCTCAGTGTCCAGAGAAATAACACATTCTGGAGATCTAGGTGAAGGAGTGTAAGCTATATTAATTAATTTCCTAAATTAAAAGGTGAGTCATAGATACAGTCAATAACAGATGTAAGTAAATGATGATCAATAAAGAAATAATCAATTCTAGGTTAATTATGATATACATGAAAAAAATATGAAAATTCTTTGTCCTTGTGATATAGAAATTGTCAAATTTCTGAAATTCCAGAGTCAACCATGAAGGAATTGATGAGAGAAGCCGATTTACTCGGTAGTACCTGGTTAGACTTAGATCTGTCCATCGAAGGATTTAAACAACAATTAAAATCTCCACCCATTATTAACATATAATCCTTTGAATTGGGAAGAAATGTAAACAAATGCTTAAAAAATCAGGACAATCAACATTCGGAGCATAACCATCAATCATAACAACTTTTTGGTTAGAAAGTAAGCCAGTAAGAAGCAAAAATCTACCATGCGGATCTGAAATTGTTTCATAATGAATAAACGAAGCTGAAGAATCTATAAAAATAGAAACTCCTCTCACTTTGGCCTGAGAGTTCGAATGATACTGTTGGTCCCTCCAAAACCTAAAGAAACGCAAATTATTCTCTTTCCTCACTTGAGTTTCTTGTGCAAAAATAACATTAACATTCATTCTGCGGAATACTTTAAATACCTTTTTCCGTTTAATAGGATGGTTTAAACCATTTGTATTCCAAGAAACAAAATTAATAGTCTTATCCATTTTGCTAATATCGATCATATAAAGCATAAAAGGTTAACCAGAATACAAACTCATGAGTCCAGAGGAGGAAAAAAGGTTCAAAGAGGAACCGGAAGTTATAACACTTAAGACATTTTTCTAGTTTCCAGTCAGCCCGTTTGAAAAATCTAAGCAAAAAGCAAAAAAAGAAAAAGAGAAAACCCCTCCCCCACCCGCAAAAGCTCGAAGAAGAGCCAAAGAGTGGCCAGCAAGCAAATTAATACTAAATTTACCCCATCTCTCAAGACGGCAGCTCAAAAGGTATGACTGAAAAAGAACAAACCACCCATATTCCAAAAAAAGTGTTACCGTAACAAAAAGAAAACTATAGCAGTTAATGAAAAAACAAATTTTTGAGAAAAAAAACACTAAGCATTTAGAGCGCGAAGCAGGGTACCATTATGAGATTAAGGGTTCGGCACGGACTAGGAGGGCCAAGATGGCCTGTTTCCGTGCTGTGATTGTTATATGGTTATATGGTTATAGATGTAGTATGGCATTCCCCGTAGTCGGCTTGTCAACATACTGTGACAGGAATCCGTCCTGGACACACTGAACAAATTGTGCCCCGTCTAAACCATTGGATCTAATCAGGTGCCAGTCAATATTAGGGAAGTTAAAATCACCCACGATAACAACCCTGTTATTTTTGCACCTTTCCAAAATCTGCCTCCCAATCTGCTCCTCGGTATCTCTGCTGCTACCAAGGATCCTATAGAATACTCCCAATAGAGTAACTGCTCCCTTCCTGTTCATGACTTCCACCCATACTGACTCAAAAGAGGATCCTACATTATCCACCCTTTCTGTAGCTGTAACAGTATCCCTGACCAGTAATGCCTCCCCTCCTCCCGTTTCCCCCCCCCCCCACTCTCTATCCCTTTTGAAGCACTGAAATCTAGGAATATTGAAAATCCATTCCTGCCCTGGTGCCAGCCAAGTCTCCGTAATGGCCACTACATCATAATTCCGTGTATGTATCCAAGCTCTCAGTTCATCACCTTTGTTCCTGATGCTTCTTGCATTGAAGTACACACACTTTAGCCCTTCTACCTTACTACCTTTACATCCTTTATTCTGCTTCTCTTTCCTCAAAGCCTCTCTATATGTTAGATCTGGCTTTACTCCATGCACTTCTTTCACTGCTCTATCGCTCCGGGTCCCATCCCCCTTGCAAATTAGTTTAAACCCTCTTGAACCATGCTAGCAAACCTACCTGCAAGGATATTGTTCCACCTCGAGTTCAGGTCCCCAATGTCGACATCTCTCCTTTTCCCTGCCCCACTTTTCACCACAGTGTCAGGCTCAGTGCCAGAGGCCCTGCCACCGTGGCTCACACCTGGTTGGTTGTCTCAGCCAACAGCATCCAGGATGGTATACTTATTATTTAGGGGAATGGCTACAGGGGTGCTCTGCACTACCTGTCTACTCACCTTCGCTTCCCCCCTTCTGTCACCCAACGACCTGCTTCCAGCAGCCTAGGTGTGTCTACCTCCCTGTAGCTCTCATCTATGACTGCCTCATTCTCCCTTATGAGTCGAAGGTCATCTAGCTGCTGCTCCAGATCTCTTACACGGTCTTTCATATCACCTAGCCGCATGCACCTCAGATTCAGATTCAGTTTATTGTCATTTAGAAACCACAAATGCAATACAGTTAAAAAATGAGACAACATTCCCACAGTATGATATCACAAAAGAATATGACAAAACAGACTACACCAGAAAATCCACATAACGTTTGGCAATCCGCAAACTAGAGTCCGGAGAGGCTGCTGCGTATTAATATCGCGCTACCGTCTAGCGCGTTCCCCGGAAAGGAGCTCCAAATCCACTAGACAAAAACAAGACCAAAAACTAAAGCTACAAGACCTGCACAAAACCACATAATTACAAAATAGTTACAACAGTGCAAACAATAGCATAATTGATTAAAAAAAAACAGACTATGGGCACAGTAAAAATAGTCCAAGATGTTAAAGGACTGTAAGTTCAAAAGAAATCACCACAGTTTCCACAAGTCCCCAGGGTCCCGACAGACTCACCATCCCACACTGGTGACAGAAGACAGTACCCCCGCTATGGACTTCCAAGGCGCCGCCCGTCTCAGCCTCGCAGACGCAGCACACAATTGAAGCTCCGTCGAAACCAGCCTCACAGATGCAGCACACACCGAAAGCCACCTGAGTCCGTCGAACCTCCAAGCCGACAACCATTCCCTCCAGCACAGCTTCTCCAAGCACCATCCTCTGCCGAGTGTATTAAGACGGCTCCGCCAACGGCCATCGGCAATGCGACCCCAAGGACTAGGGCCTGTTCTTCCCAGCAGAGTCCCGGACCTCACAGCAGCAGCAGCAACGAAAAAGGTCTTCCTGGAATTTCCCGGTGTTTCTCCGTGCTTCCACGTCCATTTTCAATCTATTATGATTGCGCACGGCACCCCACTTCACCAATAACAGATAATCAGTTCCGGAGTGGCCAATGCAAGCTGCGTCACGCCACCATCTTGGATCTTTTTATGCCACTTATGGCAGATGTGACTGCAGGAGAGGGGAGTTCCCCCAAGACTGCCACATCTCACACGACAGGCACATCACCATCTCAGGAGGCGTTGTAAAGCCTAATTGGGAGCAAGTTCATCCTCCGCCTCTTCTCATCGAAGCCCCTCAAGTCAAAGCCTCAGAGCTCCATTCCTTCACTGGCCCACTCTCTTACTGGCCGCTCCGCTTGAGCTACCCCTCTATTTATTTGGTTGAGCTTTTCAAACTGCTTGGTCACCTGACCTCAATTGCCCAATCAGCTGCTTTCTGCTGAGTCTGAGCTATTCAAATATTGTTTGTCTAATCAACTGCTTTCTGCTGAGCTATTCAAATTTTGATCAACTTGATTGCACAGTCCAACTGCCAAAACTGCCAGAATTTCTCGAGTCAAAGCCTCAAAGCTCCACTCCTTCACTGGCCCACTCACACACTGGCTGCTTTACACTTTCTTCTCACGTATATCCCATTGTAACAGGTTTTTTTAAAATTCTCTTGTAATTTATTTGATTTCTTTTCACTAACTGCTTTCCACAATGCATCCCCCAGGTCTCTGACCCTCCGCTCTCAACCTTTTCTATACATTCCTGAAAATTAGGCCATTTTCTTAATATATAACTATGAAAGTAATCTTTCCAGTCCTCTGAATCCCCTAGGTTCTTTTGGTCCCTTCCTTTTCCTTTTAATATCCTAACCTAGTAGGTGGTACAGCTCAAAAATAGAGCCTCAGACTTCTATTCTTTTTGAGCACACCCTGGAACGCTAAAACATATAGACCATTCATCAATGGAACTAGGTTAGGAAACTCACGACGCAACTCTTAATTGATTGAAGCTCGCACTTTATTTTCTCCGCGCAAATAACAATGTAACTATGTTGACCCCAGGCCAACAAGTTAAAATGTGAATTTTACTGTCCCCTTTATACCAATATTCACTGAGACCACTTTTTTGATTTATAACACTGAAATGGGGATCTCCCATTGGACAAGCGATCAACCTTTTTTCTCAGCTGCTAGCATGGGGTTTTTCCTTCTGATGGTTAATCTTCAAAGTTATCTCTACTTTACATTCAAAGCTTCTGCTTCTATATTCATTCCTTACCAGTTCAAATGTTGCATGTCAGTGTTATTGGCTATGGGTCATCTGACTGACGTCTAACACTTCCCAATAGATGTAATCCAAGGGCTGAACAACTTCATGTCTCAGTTGACTTCATTTTTTCTGTTCGATTCTGGTTCAAACCCATCAATCCAGATCACTCAGACACTGGGCCAAGAAAATGAGATTACTTCTGCAAACCTGCAAATGTACACAATACACGGTTTATCTGAGAATGATCTCAGGTTTAGCAGGTCGATAGCAAAAACTACTTGTTTCCACTTTCACGAGGAAATGTGCGGATGCTGGAAATTCAAGCAACACACATAAAATGCTGGTGGAACATTAGTCCAGAGCAAGAATCAGTTCTCAAACAGTTCACAAGATGAAGGTTACAGAGTAGCTTCACAAAATGGCAGCCTCCATTTCTTCAACCACATGGTAAGAACAAAGACAATTGGTTTGTCTGCTTCCACTGTCCTTGACCCATTTGAGTTCAGTGGTTTCCTCCATATTTAACTCCTCCATGGCCAATAACAGAATGCAATTGAAAAAGCAATAAGGATAGAAAAGATAAAATATGAAAGTAAGCTAGCAAATAATATAAAAGAGGACACCAAAAGTTTTTTCAGATATATAAGAGTAAAAGGGAGGTAAGAGTGATATTGGACTGCAAGAAGATGATGCTGGAGAGGGAATTATGGGCGGGGGGGGGGGTCACAACAAAATGGCAAAACAACTCAATAAGTAGTTTGTGGCGGACTCCACCAGCAGTATGCCAGAAATTCAAGAGTGTCAGGGGACCAATATTCTTATGGTCAGGTTTACTAGAGCTGTTGGAAGAGGGTTAAACTAATATGGCAGGGATGGGAGCCAGTATGATAGAGCTGAGGATGAGCCAGCAGGTTTACAAGTAGATGATGGATGTAACATGAATGTAAGGAAGGACAAGCTAATGATTGGGTACAAATGCAGACAGAGCAAAGAGTTAAATTATACCACTGAGGCAAAATTAAAAAGGGCAAAGAATGCAGGACTGATGGTGCTGTATTTAAATGCATATAGCATTCAGAAGAATGTGGATGAACTCATGGTGCAATTAGAGATTGGTTGGTATGACATTATGGGCATCACTGAGTTGTGGCTGAAAGAAGGCCATAGTTGGAAACTTAACATCAAAGGATGTACTTTGTATCAAAAGGACAGGCAGGAAGGCATAGACAGTGATGGGGCTCTGCTGCTAAGAGATGGAATTACATCTTTAGAAAGAGGCTACAAAGGATCAGAGAATGTCAGATCTTTGTGGGTGGAGTTAAGAAACTCCAAAGGTAAAAAACCATGATGGGAATCATATATAAGCCTCCAAATATTGGCCAAGATGTGGGGTTGAGATTGCAAAGGCAGTAGGAAAAGGCATGTAATAAGGGTAATGACACAATCGTAATAGGGACTTCAATATGCAAGCTGATTGGGAAAACCAGGTTGGTGCCAGATTGCAAGAGAGGGGATTTGTTGAATGCCTATGAGATGGCTTTTTAGAGCCATTTATGCTTGAGCCTACCAGGGGAAAGGCCATCTTAGATTGGGTGTTGTGTAACAAACCAGATTTTATTTGTCAGATTAATGTAAAGGAATCTTTAGGAGGCAGTGATCATAATATAATTGAATTCATACTGCAATTTGAGAGGGAGAAGCATAAGTCATGCGTATCAGTATCACAATGGAATCAAGGGAATTAGAGGCATGAGAGAGGAACTTGCATGGATAGATTGGAGGAGGATACTGACTGGGATGATAGCAGAGCAGAGGTGGCCAGAGTTTCTGGGAATAGTTCAAAAGGCGCAGGATAGACGTATCCCACAGAAGAAGTAGTTCTCAAATGGCAGGGGTAAGCAACCATGGCTAACAAGGGAATTAAGAACTTTCTGTATAAAAGCCAAAGAAAGGGCATATAAGGTAGCAAAAGTGAGTGGGAATTTGGATGACTGGGCAGCTTTTAAAATCCAACAAAAGGCAACTAAAAAGCTATAAGAAGGAAAAAGATGAAATATGAGAGCAAAGTAGCCAATAATGTAAAGCAGAATACTAAACGTTTTTTCAGTTATATAAAGAGTAAAAGGGAGGTGTGAGTTGATAATGGGCCACTGGAAAATGATGCTGGCAAGGTAGTAATGGGGGACAAAGAAATGGCAGATAAACTTAATAGGTACTTTGCATCAGTATTCACTGTGGAAGACACTAACAGTGTGCCAGAGGTCCGTGAGTGTCAGGGAGCAGGAGTGAGTGCCATTGCTATCACAAAGGAAAAGGTGCTAGGCAAACTCAATGGTCTTAAGGTAAATAAGTCACCTGGACCAGGTGGACTTCATCCCAGAGTCCTGAGAGAGATTGCTGAAGAGAAAATGGATGCATTGGTCATGATCTTTCAAGAATCACTTGATTCTGGCATGCTCCCAGCAGATTAGAAGATTGTAGATGTCACTCCACTCTTTAAGAAGGGAGGCAGACAAAAGAAAGGAAATTGTAGGCCACTTAGCCTAACTTAACTTTAAAAATGTTGGAGTCCATTATTAAGGATGAGGTTTCGGGGTACCTGGAGACTAATAAGTCAAAGTCATCATGGTTTCTGATAAGGGAAATCTTGCCTGACAAATCTGTTCGAATTCTTTGCGGAAGTAACAAGCTGCACGGTCAAAGGAGAGGCAGTGGATATCATTTACTTGGATCTTCAGGAGATATTTGATAAGGTGCCACATGTGAGACTGCTTAACAAGATAAAATCCTATGGCATTACTGGAAAGATACTGGTGTGGTTAGAGGAATGGGTGACAGGCAGGAGGTAGCGAGTGGGAATAAAGGAGGACTTTTCTGGTTGGTTGCCAGTGACTAATGGTATTCCTCAGGGGTCAGTATTGGAACCACTACTTTTAACATTGTTTGTCAATGATTTGGAGAAAGGAATTGATTACTTTGTGGCAAAGTTTGTAGCTGATACTAAGATTGGTGGAGGGGTAGATAGTGCTGAGGAAGCAATGTAATTGCAGCAGGACTTGGACAAATTGGAAGAATGGGCAAAAAAAGTGGCAGATGGAATACAGTATTGGGAAATGTATGATAATGCATTTAGGTAAAAGGAACAATAGTGCAGACTGTTATCTAAATGGGGAGAAGGTTCAAACATCAGAGGTGCAGAGGGACTTAGGAGTCCTTGTGCCAGACTCCCACAAGGTTAATTTATAGGTTGTGTCTGTGGTAAAGAAGGCAAATGCAGTGTTGGTACTTATTTCAAAGGGAATAGAATATAAAAGCAAGGAGATAATGCTGCGGCTTTATAGGACACTAGTCAGGACACACTTGGAGTATTATCAATGGTTTTGGGCCCCCTATTTCAGAAAGGGTGTGTTGTCATTGGAGGAGGTTCACGAGGATGATTCTGGGAATGAAGGGGTAAACATATGAGAAGCATTTGGCAACTTTGGGCTTGTACTCAATGGAATTTAGAAGAACGTGGAAGGATCTCATTGAAACCTACCAAATGTTGAAATGTCTTAGGTAGGGTGGATGTGGAGAGGATGTATCCAGAACTAGGGACCCCAGCCTCAAGATTGAGAGGATACCTTTTAGAACGGAGGTAAGGAGGAATTTCTTTTAGCAGATAGTTGTAAATCTTGGAATGCTGTGCCACAGACTGCAGTGAAGGCCAAGCCCTTGGGTATATTTAAAGCGGAAGTTGATCATTTCCTGATTTATCAGGGCATCAAAGGATTTGGCAAGAAGGCAGGTGTATGGTGTTGAGTAGGATCTGGGATCAGCCATGCTAGAATAGTAGAGCAGATCCAATGGGCTGAATGGCCTAATTCTGCTCCTATGTCTTTTGGTCTTTTGGGATAGAAATGAGAATAGTTGCGATTACTAAGGAGAAAGTGCTTGGGAAGCTGAAAGGTGTGAGATCAGCAGAACCAGTTGGACTACATCCCAGGGTTCTGAAAGAGGTAACTGAGGAGATTGTTGCAGCATTAGTAAAGATCCTTCATGAATCACTAGATTATGGAATGTGTCCAGAGTAATGGAAAAATGCAAATCTCACTCCACACTTCCAGAAGGGAGAGAGGCAAAAGACAGGAAATTATTGGCCAGGTAACCTGACTTAAGTGGTTGGGAAGATGTTGGAGTTCATTATTAAGGATGAGGTTTTGGGGTACTTGGAGCAGAAACTAAAAAAAGACAGCATTGTTTCCTTAAGGGTGCCTGACAAATCTGTTGGAATTCTTTGAGGAAATATCAAGTAGGATAGACAAAGGGGAGTCAGTGGATATTGTTTACTTGGATTTTTCAAAGGCCTTTGACAAGGTGCCTCAAATGAGACTGCTTAAGAAGATTGGTTGACTAGCATGAGGTAAAGAATGGAAATACTTTCTGTTTAGCTGCCATTGACTAGTGGTGCTCCGCAAAGGTCAATGTTGGGACTACTTTTTTTTTACGTTATACGTCAGTTTTATGGATGATGAAATTGTTGGCTTTGTGTTAATTTTGTGGATGATATGAAGGTAGGTGGAAGCAGGGAGTCTGCAGAAGGACTTGGACAGATTAGGAGAATGGGCAAAGAAGTGGCAGATGGAATACAGCACAGGGAAGTATATAGTCATGCACTTTGGTAGAAGGAATAAAGATGTAGATTATTTTCTAAATAGGGAGAAAGTTAAGAAATCTGATCTTCAAAGGAATCTGGGAATCCTCAGGCAGGTTTCCCTAAAGATTAACTTGCAGGTTGAGCTTGTGGTAAGGAAGGGAAAGCAAGAAAGGGGATGAAGTGGGACGAGAAAGGGAGAGGAATCCTCCTGTTCCTTCTCTTCCCATCAGCTCAAGTTGTTAGAAATCACCCTTCTCTGCTTCCTTCAACTCTTCTCAGCTCCAGCCTGCAACAGAATGAACTGCAGCACGTCTGGATCCTGTTTGCTATGGGTGCTTGCAGTTCTCCCACCTGCTGGTTAGCCCAGAGCTGTCCCTGCCCTGGACCTGCGAGATGGGACAGCACAAGAAGCAGTCTTATTCTGAGGCTAACTTGTGTCTGTGGCATGGGTGACAGGTTACCTTACAGAAAACTTTGCTATGTATCTTGCAGTTTTTTTTCCAGTGATCTATGCTTTTTATCATTTCAAACCAGATGAGAGGGTCTGCATGTGCTTGACTGATGCAAGGGTTTGGTTTTCCTGGGTTTTCAGGAAAGGTTACTCTTTACTGTGCTGTCCTGCCCAGGGAGTGTAAAATGGGTCAGCATAAAGGGAGCTTTACTCTGTATCTGCCAGAAATATTCCCTTGCCCCAGTTTATCTGAGAAGTTGGTGGTAAGCATGTGCGCTTGGTGATGAGTGTTTTGAATTGTAGCATGTTAAAGCTGATGCAAAGTGATACCTTCTCTGTGGTTTCCTGTTACAGAAATAATTACTGCTTTTTCTTTTACCTTTTGCAGGCAGCGATGTATTGTCATCAAAGTCAGCTGTTGTGGTTCCGTTGCTTCTACCTGCAGTTTTCTCGTTACATGGTTATAAACACTTTCCATTTACTTTCACATTGATGACAATGGTGTGTGTGGTGGTCCATTCATTCGTCAAATTGTTCAAGGTCAGTTTTCCAAGGAAAAGGCCATTTCCTGACAATCTGATTACACAACTGGATAAAATACTATTAGCCCTATGTGCTGCCATTATATTTCCACAAAATTTCAACTGAAATCATGACAACAAAGAATTGGTCATCCACATTACGCAGTTGTGTCCTCCATTCTATTTTATTTATTGATCCAGTTGCTTTTTATTGGGCTAAAATATGAAGAATGCTGTACAGAAGCTAAATAGGATCTCAGGTTTTTTCAGGTGGCTGTTGTGCTTATAATTTCCAATTCCCATCTATCCCAACCAAATTCCCATTTTCTTATCAAGAATCTATCAGCCTCTGCCTTAAAAATAGCCAAAAATTCATCTTGCACCACCTTTTGAAGAAGAGTTGTAAAGGCTCACAAGTCTTGGAGAGGAAAATCTTGTTTCATCTCTATCTTAACTGGGTGGCCCCTTTAATGGTTTGGATGAGAATGTTGTTGGCCTGGTCAGTAAATTTACAGATGACACCAATATTTTTGGTGCAGTGAGCAGAAAAGAAGATTACAACAGGATCTAGATCAACTGAAAGAATAAGCCATGGAACGGCAGCTGGAATGTAACTTGGACAAATGCAAAGTGTTGTATTTTGAGAAATTAAACCAGGGTAGGACTTAGACAGTAAATGGCAGGGCTCGGAGAGTGCTGTAGAATGCAGAGACCTTCATGTACATGCACATACAGGTGGCCCTCTTTCCCAACATTCGCTTTATGACACTTTGCTTTTACGAAAGACCTACATTAATACCTGTTTTTGCTGACCCACAGAGGAAAAAAAAGACAACTGCTTTAAACATGTGTTTACCTCGAGAAAGACTACCATGACCATGAAGCCTTGTGCGGGCAGTTGTGTGCGCATGTGTGTACGTGCATGCATGCCGATTTTTTTCTACATATCGGTTTTGGCTGGCTGTCATCCCTATTAACTACACTGTTCATACAATATTTCTACTTTATATAGGCTGTGTATTTATCATATCATTCCTGCTTTTACTGTATGTTTGTGTTATTTTAGGTTTTATGTGTTATTTGGTATGATTTGGTAGGTTATTTTTTGGGTCTGGGGATGCTCAAAAAATTTTCCCGTATAAATAAATGGTAATTGCTTCTTCGCTTTACACAACTTCAGCTTACAAACAGTTTCATAGGAACGCTCTACTTTCGGATAGCAGGGGAAACCTGTACTTCAATAAAAGTGAAACATAGGTAGACAAGGTTGTGAAGAAAGCATTTGTCACACTGGCCTTCATCAGTCAGGACACTGAGAACAAGCGTTGGAATGAAATGTTACAATTGCACATAATTTTGATGAGATCACACTTACTTGCAGGTCTGGTTACCTATGGGAAGGATATCATTAATTAAGAAAGGTTTCAGGAATGTTTCACAAGGACATTAATATGGTGAGAGGGGTTGAGTTATGAGAGACTTTTTCGCCTGGAATATAGAAGGCTCAGAAATGACGTTATATACATTTATAACATCATAAGGGACTGAGGTAAGGTGAATGGTCATAGTCTATTTCCCAAGAGAGTGGGGTCAAAAACTTGACACACAGATATAAGGTGAGAGGGGAAAGATTTACAAGGGATCTGAGGGGTAGGTTTTTCACACAGCAGGTGATAGGTATATGGAACAAACTGCTAGAGGTAGTAGTTGTGGGTGCAAACATAAAGTTTAAAAGACATTTAGACAGGTATATAGATAGGAAGACTTTAGAGGGATGTGGGCAAATGGGACCAGCTTAGGTAGGCAACTTGATTGGATGGGATTTGTTGGGTTGTAAGGCCTGATTTCCTGCTGTCTGTCCCTCCTAATTTTGAACACCTCAATTAGATCTGCTTTCCCTTAAATGGTCCAGCACATCATACCAGTTATACTGTTGATTTGATCACATTCATTGCTTTCAATAACAGTTTGCAACAGTTAGGATTTACGAGCACAAACAAAGTGAAGATTTGTTCTGTGGTGCCTACCTTGTAGCGCTGGAACCATGAGATCCTAATCAGTTTCATTGCACAAATTCTGCAGCTAAATGAAAATTCATTATGTTGAGCACAGACATAAAAGCCTGTACCTGTGTTGTACTGTATATATCCATTGACCTAGAATCATGATAATGTGATGAGAAGAAGGTCTGATCTATGAAGTATCCCTCTCTCATCAATTTCTTGTCCCTTAAGGTTGGAGACACTCCTTTGGTTGGTAGAACTTGTAAGAAACAATGAATTGTCAGTCCCCCTATATAATGAATTGTTGGTAACCCTTTTAACCAGCTAAATTCATAAACTGAATCTTTCAATCATAACTAAATTGTTAGAACTGAATTAAAGCTTTGACAAACACAAGATTAGAAAAGCCAACAGGATACCCTGTTCCTTGCATTAGTCACTGACATCTTTATCCTCTTACAGTTTGTAGATTTAACATTGATAGTGTTACTTTTTCAACCTTTAATTGGAGCTAAATCAAAATTCAAAAGAATTCCTCAATGAAAGATTGCTTTCTGCACAGTGGAAAGTATGCTCAGTGGCCACTTTATTAGGTATTAGGTACCCATGTGCACCTTGCTAATTCCAATTTAACCAGCCAATCAAGTGGCAGCAACTCAATGCATAAAAGCATGCAGACATGGTCAAGAAGTTCAATTGGTGTTCAGACCAAACATCAGAATTGGGAATAAATGTCATCTGATTGATTTTGAGTGTGGAATGATTGTTGCTGTCAGGCAGGGTGGTTTGAATATCTTAGAAATTGCTGATCTCCTGAAATTTTCATGCACAAGTCTCAAGAGTTCACAAGAATGGTGTGGAAAACAAAAAAAAACTTACAGTGATTGGCTGTTCTGTGGGTGAAAACACCTTTTCAATGAGAGGTCAGAGAAGAATGGCCAGATTTGTTCAAACTGACAGGAAGGTGACTGTAACTCATATAACCACACGTTACGTCGGAGTGCAGAAGAGCACAACATGTGGAACCTCGAAGTGAATGGGCTACAGTACCAAAAGACCACAAACATACACTCAGAGGCCACTTTATTAGTACAGGAGGTACCAAATAAAGTGGCCACAGAGTGTATACTGACTCATTGTATCACAGCCTGGTATGGAAACCCTAATACCCTTCTATGGAAAAGCCAACGAAAAACAGATACAACCCAGTCTATTACAGAAAAAACCCATCCCACCATTGACCACATCTATAATCCATCATCAAGGACCCCCACGAGCAGCTCTCTTCTTGCTGTTGCCATCAGGAAGGAGGTACAGGAGTTTCAGGTCCCACATCACCAGGACCAAGAACAATTATTACCCTCAACCATTAGGCTCCTGAACCAGCATGGATAACTTCACCCACCACAACTCTGAAGTGACTTCACAACTTATGGACTCACTTTCAAGGATTCGACAACTCATGTTCACAATATTATTTATTATTATTATTATTTACTTTTTTGATTTTGCAGAGTTTGTCTTTTGCAGATTGGTTGTCAGTTTGTAGTGCTTCACTGATTCTATTATATTTCTTTGTTCTACTGTGAATTCCTGCTAGAAAATGAATCTCAGGGTAGTATATGGTACATAGGGTTCATATAAGTACTTTGATAATAAATTTACTTTGAAGTTTGAACTTTGAATTAACCTGTAATTATTACTGAATTTCTTGAGTTTCTGATCTACCTCTATAACTACTGCTCCAGTGTTGTTTGTTCACCTGGATGATTCTTCTGCACCAACTCTGCTGTACCATGTGTACCTCCTGTCATAGCACTCACTACTACCGTAGCTATTAAACACATACATAAATACATTCCCAGGGTTCTAGACTTACTTGGGTTATATTCCTACCTGGAGGTTACATTTATCCTTGATATGCTTAGATTTTTATCCCTGGATATACTCTGGAATGTTATTTGGGTGCAGGATGTAGTCATGAAGTACTTTCCAAAGCTGGGGGTATATTTGAGAACTTGTACAAACATTATATTCCAAGGATTTGTATATGGGAATTCATGTTTGACAAATAGTAAGTTCTTTGAGAACCAAGAAGGTAGGTGAGGGTAGGATAGTGGATGTTGGCTATATGGACTTTACACAAGACCTTTGATAAGATCCTTCATGACAATCTTGTCTGGAAGGTTTGATCACATGGGATTCGTGGGAGATAGTGCATTAGATTCATAATTAGCTCAGTGATAGGATGCCAAGGGTTGTTTCTATATCTGTATATCTAACACTTTGCCACAGTGGTCAATACTGGGCCTTTGTGGTCTGTAATTTATATAAAAGATTTGGATATGCGTGTACAATGCAAATAGAGTAGAAGGTTATGAAAAATTACAGGCATCCGTCTCAGCTAGGGTAAGCAAATAGCTTTTAATCCAGATGAGGTGTTGTATTTCAGGCGATCAAATCAGGGTAGGATTTAGACTGTGAATGATAGGACCCTGGGCAGTGTTATGGAACAAGGGGACAAAGGATTGCAAGTTCATAGTTTGTTGAATGTGTTACAGGTAGATAAGGTGGAGAAGAAGGTGTTTGGCACACCAACCTTCATCAGTCTGGGCATTAAGTATAGGTGTTTGGAAGTTATGTTGCAGTTATATAAGACATTGGTGAGGCTACACTTGGAGTACTCTGCACAGTTTTGATTACACTATTATTAAACTAGAAAGTGTACAGATAAGATTTAGCAGGATGTTGCCTGGACTTGGGATCCTGAATCACAAGGGGAAGTGGTATTAATCCCTGTATCGTAGGAGATTAAGGTGTGATCTGATAGAGGTATATAAGGTCATGTGTGGTATTGACAGGGTAAAACTAGATCATCTTTTTCACAGGGAAGGTTCTAAAACAATGAGAGCATCAGAGATGAGAGATTTAAAAGACATTAGGGGCAACTTCTTCACACAAGGGTGGTGCGTATTTGGAATGAGCTACCAGAAATAGTGGGTGAGGTTGGCACATTAGCAACATTTTAAAAACCATTTAGATAAGTGCATGGCCAAGAAAGGTTTAGAGGGCTAATGTGTGATTTGCAACACAGTTGGCATGGACTATGACTATGTGATTAAGGGGTACATTTTCAGAGTTATGAGGTTTATACCCAAAGTATATTCTTATGGTGTTTTGTATATTCTTGCATTGCGCTGTTATTTTAGACATGGGTATATTATTGTTGTGAACATAGAAAATATGTTTCCAGGATGTATTCCTTGGATGAGGTTTCTGTTCATGAGCTTAGTGGGTATTCTGGGTGCATTCCTGGGGTGCAGTATATCATCCAGGTTCGTATGCTTAGATCTGGGATATATTCCCCAGATTTGGAGTATATTCCTTAGGTGCATTCTCAGAGTAGTATTTCTTAGTGTATTCCCCTAGAGTGTAGGATATATTCCTGTACATTATTCACTGGATAGTTGGATTGCAACTAATCGCTGAACAGGAGTACGAAAAGAGAGATACCTTTTCGATCAGGTCCACACTCAAGATTAAAAAGGCAGAACTCTGCAACAGTTTTTTGGGAGTTGGAAGGACCAATTGCTGAGCAGGATTCATTAGAAAGGGCAAACAAAAAAACGTAAGTGCAAATGGAGAGGTCATTGTGAGTGAACCAGTGTTTAGTGCTTTGGCTCATTAGGCTTGGGCGAGATAATTATCTGGTAAGTTTCCCTTTTGATTCTTAATTCGTTGTCTGTTACGACATAGTGGTATAGTGAAAATGGTTTTGGAGCAGTGTTTTGTTCTGTGTGTGAGATGTGGGAATTCTAGATCTCCATTCTCCTGAATAACCACATCTGCACTAGGTGCATCAGGCTAGAGCTCCTCAAAGAACATAACGAGGAACTGGAGCTGCAGCTTGATGACCTTCGGCTCATCTGAAGAATGAGGAGGTGATAGATAGGAACTGCAAGGAGGTAGTTACCCATAGGTTGCAGGAGGCAGGTAACTGGGTGACTATCAGGAGAGGAAGGGAAATAGGCAACCAGAGCAGAGTACACTGTGGCCATTCCCCTCAATAAGTATACCACTTTGGATACTGTTGAACAGGACGACTTACCGTGGAAAGCTGCAGTGACCTGGTCTCGGGCATTGAGTCTGGTGCTGTGACTCAGAAGAGAAGAGAGGTGAAGAGAATTGCAGTAGTGATAAGGAGATTCCGTAGTAAAAGGAATAGAGAAAAAATTCTGCAGGCATGATCAAGACACCCGGATGATATGTTGCCTCCCAGGTCAGAGATGACTCGGATATAGTCCGTGGTATTCTTAGGGGAAGGTGAGCAGCCAGAAGTCTTGGTACATATTGGCACCAATGACATAGGTAGGAAAGGTGATGAGGTCCTGAAGAGAGATTTTAGGGAGCTCAGCAGAAAGCTAAAAATCAGGACCTTCAGGGTAGTAATCTCTGCATTGTGTCACATGCCAGCGAGCATGTGCCTTGTGAGTTGGTTCACAAGGATGATTCCAGGAATGAAAGGGTTATCATATGAGGAAAGTTTGATAGCTTTGGGTCTGTACTTGCTGGAATTCAGAAGGATGAGAAGGGATCTCATTGAAACATTTTGATTGTTGAAAGACCTAGACAGAGTAGTTGTGGAAAGGTTGTTTCCCATGGTGGGGGAGTCTAGGACAAGAGGGCACAGCCTCAGGATGGAGGGGCGCCCTTTCAAAACGGATGCAGAGAAATTTCTTTAGCCAAAGGGTGGTGAATTTGTGGAATTGTTGCCACATGCAGCTGTGGACGCCGGATTATTGGATGTATTTAAGGCAGAGATTGATAAGTTCTTGATCGGACATGGCATCAAAGGTTACAGGGAGAAGGCCGGGAACTGGGGTTGAGGAGATTTTAAAAAAAAGTATCAACCATGATTAAGAGCACCAAATTTCTTGGTGTTCACCTGGTGGAGAATCTCACCTGGTCCCTCAACACCAGCTCCACAGACAAGAAAGCCCAACAGCATCTCTACTTTCTGCGAAGGCTGAGAAAAGTCCATCTCCCACCCCCCATCCTCACCACATTCTACAGAGGATGTATTGAGAGCATCCTGAGCGGCTGCATCACTGCCTGGTTCGGGAATTGCACCGTCTCGGATTGCATGACCCTGCAGCGGATAGTGAGGTCAGCTGAGAAGATCATCAGGGTCTCTCTTCCTGCTATTACACCACACGCTGCACCCGCAAAGCTAACAGCATTGTGAAGGACTGCACGCACCCCTCACACAAACTTTTTCCTCCTGCTATCTGGCAAAAGGTACTAAAGCATTCGGGCTCTCACAACCAGACTGTGCAACAATTTCTTCCCCCAAGCCAGACTCCTTAGAGTCTAGACTGACATCTACATCATTTATTATTATATTGTAATTTTTCCTCTACTGTGCCTATTGTCTTGTTTATTAATTATTGTACTGCCCTGCACTGTTTTGTGCACTTTATACAGTCCTGTGCAGGTCTGTAGTATAGTGCAGTTTTTATGTTGTTCTACATAGTCTAGTGTAGCCTTGTGCTGTCTCACATAGTCTAGTGTAGTTTTGTGTTGTTTCATGTAGCACCAGGGTCCTGAAGGTACATTGTTTCGTTTTTACTGTGTACTGTACCAGCAGTTTATGGTTGAAATGACAATAAAAGCAACTTGAATGGAGGAGAAGACTCGATGCTCCTATGCCTTATGGTCCTATGGGTAAGCAAAGGATGATTTGGCAGATGAATGCATGGCTGAGGAACTGGTGCAGGGGGCAGAGGTTGAAATTTGTGGATCATTGGGATCTCTTCCAGGGAACCCAAGGGGGTCAATATCCTGGTGGTCAGGTTAGCGAGAACTGTTTGGCAGGGTTTAAACTAATTTGGCAGTGGGATGGGAACTGAAGTAATAGTGCTAAAGATGAGGTAGTTGGTTTACGGAGGCAATTGTATTGAGACTGCTAGCATGAAGAGGCTAACGATAGGGCAAAATTGCGATCAACAGGATGAGTTGCAATGTAAAAGAGGACAACATCAAAAAAGGTGAAAACAGGACTGAAGGTGTTACATTTGAATGTGCACAGTATACAAAATAAGGTAGATGAACTTGTAACACAGTTACAAATTGGCATGTATGACATTGCGGGTATCACTGAATTGTGGCTGAAAGAAGATCATAGCTCGGAGTTTAATGCCTAAGGTTACAAATTACATTGAAAGGAC
Organism: Hypanus sabinus; assembly: GCF_030144855.1. Lineage (NCBI taxonomy): Eukaryota > Metazoa > Chordata > Chondrichthyes > Myliobatiformes > Dasyatidae > Hypanus > Hypanus sabinus. The sequence continues at coordinate 182,244,450 of NC_082711.1, forward strand.
CTGCAGGTAAGCAGAGGGGGTGGGGTGGCTCTGTTGGTAAAAAAAAAATCAGATCATTAGAAAGAGGTAACATAGGGGCAGAAGATGTTGAATCATGGGTAAAGCTGAGGAACTGCAAGGATAAAAAGACCCTGATGGGAGTTGTATGCTAACCCCCAAACAGTAGTAAAAACTCCACCTTGGCCCATCACAAGCCCGTGCTGAGAAAGGAGGAGGGTTGACAGTCAGGCTAGCAACTAAACCTTGCAAGACCAGTAAACACTATATAAAAGGAAAGCAAAATCACTGGATTATGTTGGATGGCAAAAGGAGAATGACGAAGCTGCTGCCTGTGACCATTCCAATTGCAAAAGGCTTGCCACCCAATGCACCAATTAAAGCGCAGCAGGAACTAAGTCTAAGTCTAAACAGTAGTAAAGATGTGGTCTACAAATTACAATGGGATGAACAAAATGTATGCCAAAAGGGCAATGATACAATAGTCATGGGGTATTTCAATATGCAGGCAGATAGAGAAAATCAAGTTGGTGCTGGATCCCAAGGGGGGTAATTTCTAGAATGCTTATGAGGTGGCTTTTGAGAGCAGCTTGTGTTTGAACCCTCTAGGGGATTAGCTATTCTGGATTGAGTATTGTGCAATGAACTGGAATTGATTAGAGATCTTAAGGTAAAGGACCACATGGGAGAACTGATCAGAATATGAGAGAATTCACCCTGCAAGTACAAAGACAAACTGTCCATATAACAATTACAGCACGGGAACAGGCCATCTCGGCCCTTCTAGTCCATGCTGACGCTTATACTCACCCAGTCCCACTGGCCCGCACTCAGCCCATAACCCTCCATTCCTTTCCTATCCATATACCTATCCAATTTTACTTTAAATGACAATACCGAACCTGCCTCTACCACTTCTACTGGAAGCTCATTCCACACAGCTACCACTCCCTGAGTAAAGAAATTCCCCCTCGTGTTACCCTTAAACTTTTGCCCCTAACTCTCAAATCATGTCCTCTTGTTTGAATCTCCCCTACTCTCAATGGAAAAAGCCTATCCACCTCAACTCAATCTATCCCCCTCATTATTTTAAATACCTCTATCAAGTCCCCCCTCAACATTCTACACTCCAAAGAATAAAGACCTAACTTGTTCAGCCTTTCCCTGTAACTTAGGTGCTGAAACCCAGGTAACATTCTAGTAAATCTTCTCTGTACTCTCTCTATTTTGTTGATATCTTTCCTATAATTTGGTGACCAGAACTGTACACAATACTCCAAATTTGGCCTTACCAATGCCTTGTACAATTTTAACATTACATCCCAACTCCTATACTCAATGCTTTGATTTATAAAGGCCAGCATACCAAAAGCTTTCTTCACCACCCTATCCACATGAGATTCCACCTTCAGGGAACTATGCACCATTATTCCTAGATCACTCTGTTCTACTGCATTCTTCAATGCCCTACCATTTACCATGTATGTCCTATTTGGATTATTCCTACCAAAATGTAGCACCTTACACTTATCAGCATTAAACTCCATCTGCCATTGTTCAGCCCACTCTTCTAACTGACCTAAATCTCTCTGCAAGCTTTGAAAACCTACTTCATTATCCACAACGCCTCCTACCTTAGTATCATCTGCATACTTACTAATCCAATTTACCACCCCATCATCCAGATCATTAATGTATATGACAAACAACATTGGACCCAATACAGATGCCAGAGGTACACCACTAGTCACCGGCCTCCAACCTGACAAACAGTTATCCACCACGCTCTGGCTCCTCCCATCCAGCCACTGTTGAATCCATTTTACTACTTCAATATTAATACCTAACAATTGAACCTTCCTAACTACCTTCCGTGTGGAACCTTGTCAAAGGCCTTACTGAAGTCCATATAGACAACATCCACTGCTTTACCCTCGTCAACTTCCCTCGTAACCTCTTCAAAAAATTCAATAAGATTTGTCAAACATGACCTTCCACGCACAAATCCATGCTGACTATTCCTAATCAGACCCTGTCTATCCAGACAATTATATATACCATCTCTAAGAATACTTTCCATTAATTTACCCACCACTGACGTCAAACTGACAGGCCTATAATTGCTAGGTTTACTCTTAGAACCCTTTTTAAACAATGGAATCACATGTGCAATATGCCAATCCTCCGGCACCATCCCCGTTTCTAATGACATTTGAAATATTTCTGTCAGAGCCCCGGCTATTTCTACACCTACTACTTTCAAGGTCCTAGGGAATATCCTGTCAGGACCTGGAGATTTATCCACTTTTATATTCCTTAAAAGCGCCAGTACTTCCTCCTCTTTAATCGTCATAGTTTCCATAACGTCCCTACTTGTTTCCCTTACCTTACACAATTCAATATCCTTCTCCTTAGTGAATATCGAAGAAAATAAATTGTTCAAAATCTCCGCCATCTCTTTCGGCTCCACACATAGCTGTCCACTCTGATTCTCTAAGGGGCCAATTTTATCCCTCACTATCCTTTTGCTATTAATATAACTGTAGAAACCCCTTGGATTTATTTTCATCTTACTTGCCAAAACAACCTCATATCTTTTAGCTTTTCTAATTTCTTTCTTAAGTTTCTTTTTACATTCTTTTTGTCCAAAATTGATTGGAAAGGAACACTAACACTGTATTCCATCTGTGACTTCTTTGCCCATTCTCCTAATCAGTCTGTCTTTCTGTAGCCTCTCTTCTTCCTCAACACTGCCTGCCCCTCCATCTATCTTTGTATGATCCGCAAACTTGGCCACAAACCCATCAATTCTATCATCCAGATCATTGACACAGAACTTGAAAAGAAACTGGCCCAACACCTTGTGGAACACCACTAGTCACCTGCAGCCAACCAGAAATGGATCCCTTTATTACCACTCTTTTCCTCCTGCCAATCAACCAATGCCCTATGCATGCTAGTACCTTTCCTGTAATACCATGGGCTCTGATCTTGTTCTTTTTTTTGCAATATATTTATTCAGAAGAAAAAACAAGATTTACAGAGTGCAACACATAGATACATCTCAACATAAATTGTGTACATTCATATATTGTAATAAAATTGATCAAAATGTTATAGCATATCACATAAAGGTATACCACTCTGTAATCAAAAATTTAAAGATAGGTCATACATCATAAAAGAATTTTTTTATATAAAAAAAAGTCAACCCCCTACCAACTACCAAAGAAAAAAGCTGATGGATGACAATGGATAATTAGAAAAAAAACATATTTGCTTAAGAAGAGAAGATAGAAATATACATAAAAGTCTGTGCACTGTTAAACTTTCTAAGTTGGAAAAGTAATTTAGGAAAGGTCCCCAGATATCATAAAAAGACTGTTTCGAATTTAAGACTGAGCAGCGGATCTTCTCCAAACTTAAATAAGACATAATATCACGTAGCCATTGAAGATGTGTAGGAGGGGTAGACTCCTTCCATTTAAGCAAGATTGCTCTCCTTGCTAAAAGAGAGGTAAAAACTAAAACCTGTAAGTTAGGAGTATTTAAAGTTATATCTTCATTTGCAATAATACCAAACAAGGCAGTAAGGGGATTTGGGTCAAATTGGACCCTAAAAAGTTGTGAGAAGGTATGGAATACTTCCCACCAAAACTTTTCAGTTTTAGGGCAAAACCAAAACATATGAACTAAAGAGGCATCAGTAGAGTTGCATTTATTACAAAGTGGAGAAACATTTGGGTAAAAACTGGACAGCTTCCATTTGGAAATATAAGCTCTATGAACCACTTTAAATTGTAGAAGAGAATGACCTGCACAGAAAGATGATTTATTAACCCGTTTAAGAATTTTATTCCATCTTTAATCAGAAATCTGACAATTTAGGACATCCTCCCAAACTATTTTTATTTTATCTAAAAATCTTGTCTAGAATCAATCAACAAGTTATAGATACCAGTAATAGAACCATTAACAAAAGGTTTTAAATTTAAAAGATCGTCCAGTAAATTTTTATCAGGACCTATAGGAAAAGTAGTTAATTGGAAACATAAGAAATCTCTAATTTGAAGGTATCTGTAAAAATGTGTTTTTGGGAGTGCAAATTTAGTTGACAACTGGTCAAACGAAGCAAGAGATCCTGAGATAAACAGGTCCCAAAAACACTTAATACCCAGTTCATCCCAATCCTTAAAGACTTTGTCAGTCATGGAAGGGATAAAAAAATGATTGAGAATGGGAGATGATAATGAAAAATTCACTAAACCAAAAAATTTTCTAAATTGAGTCCAGATCCTTAAAGTTTGCTTAACAATTATGTTATCTGTTGTTTTATTTGCTGAAAGAGTATGATCCAAGAAGAGAAACAATAGAGGAATTTTTTACAGAATTAACTTCTAAGGAGACCCATGATGGGCAATCTTTACGATAAATGTAATAGGACCAAAACGTAATATTCCTTATATTGGCAGCCCAATAGTAAAACCTAAAATTGGGTAGGGCTAATCCACCTATCTCTTTATTTCTTTGTAGGTAAACTTTACTTAAAAGAGCTTGTTTATTATTCCAAATATAAGATGTTAAAATTGAATCTAAAGAATCAAAGTAGGTCTTAGGAATCAAAATAGGTAATGCCTGAAAAAGATATAAAAATATAGGAAGAACCTTCATTTTAATCGAATTAATTCGGCCAATTAGGGATAAAGAAAGAGGAGACCATTTAGAAAGCATCTTTTTCACATAATTCAATAAAGGATTTAAGTTTTCTTTAAATAAATTCTTGAAGTTTTTAGTAATTGTTATACCTAGATATGTAAATTGACTTGTAACAACTTGGAACAGAAATTTGGCATTTGATGACATTAGGTCATTTAAAGGAAATAGCTCACTTTTATGTAAGTTCAGCTTATATCCTGAAAAAAAAAACTAAACTGGGAAATTAAAGAAAGAACCGAAGGTAAAGAAGTTTCAGTGTTAGAGATAAAAAGGAAAATATCATCAGCGTATAATGAAATTTTATGAGTCATACCTTCCCTTAGTATACCAGAAATGTCCTTAGATTCTCGAAATGCTATTGCTAAGGGTTCTATAGCTAAAGCAAAAGGTAAAGGATTAAGAGGGCAACCTTGTCTAGTTCCCCGCTGTAATTTAAAGGGCTTAGAGATTTGAGAGTTAGTAATAACCTGAGCGGTTGGAGACAAGTAAATTAATTTAACCCAACAAATAAAATTAGGCCCAAAATTAAACTTTTCTAAGGTCTTAAAAAGATAATTCCACTCAATCCTATTGAAGGCTTTTTCTGCATCTAAGGACACTTTGATTTTTTTTTGGATGGCGAATATATCACATTCAATAACTGACGTATATTAAAATGTGAGTAACGATTTTTAATAAATCCTGCCTGGTCATGTGATATAATAGATGGTAAAATATTTTCAGGTCTTTGAGCTAAGATTTTTGGATAAAATTTTTGCATCAACATTTAATAAAGAAATCGGTCTGTACAGTTGAGAGCTGTGATACGTTGGAGTAACCCATCATATGACGCTCAATGGAAAAGCATTGAGGAGCGGGTACTTCCCATCCCCATACAAGCAATTTTGGCTGATAACAATCTGCAAAGGTACATAAATACTATTGATAACCCATGGGTGAAATTGACTCTTAAAAATGGAAAACCACTATAAAAAATATAATCTAGTGGGAGATATTGCTATTCTTAAATGGTGTGCATATGACTGATTTTACACCAAATAAATTGGATGCTAGATTTAAGGACTGGACAGCTAAAGGAATAACAGTTCTTTGCAACATAATGAAAGAAGGAACACTGTTCAGTTTTGAAATGCTTAAAGAGAAACACATTAGAAATACAAGATTTTTATCGGTATTTACAGATGCAACAATATGTTAATAAGACGCTTAAAAATGTAACCAGGGCAAATACATGCTTGATAGAGCTCTTTAGAAAAGCATATAATTAAGATAATGGCAGTAGAATCATTTCAAGCATGTATAAGGAAGGGGTTATCAAATCTTAAAACACATTTGACTTCATACATTAAAACAAAATGGGAGAAGGAAGGAGGGATAATTATATCTGAGGAAGAATGGACAACCATATGGAGATATCAATGGAAGTGTACCAATTCACAGAAATGGAGGGAGTTTGGATGGAAAAACTTGATAAGATATTTTATTACGCCCTCTCAGAAAACCCATTATGATAGTAACCTCCCTGTTTGCTGGAGAAATTGTGGAAATCAAAATGCAAATCATTATCATATTTTTTGGGACTGCCCTGTTATCAAAAACTATTGGAGGGGGATACACAATGCCCCACAAGGCATCTTTAAATGTGAAATACCCTTGGAGAGTAAGACCATATATTTTGGATATGGTTGAAAAGAATGGTTGAAAAGAGATAAATATTTTAATGAATATATTGGTGGTGGCTGGTAAAAAGACTCTTACTAGGAAATGGTTATCACAGGAGAGCCCAACTTTAGAGAGTCAGCTGGAGACGCTCATGGAGTGAGTACCGTTTTGGATTCGCTCCATAACTTTTACTTTTTTTAACCTTTGATCACCCTTATTCAGCTTATTTTTACCTATACCGAAAGTTTCTTTATTCTTTTCTTTTGGATTTACTGCCAAGCGTTTGTTGTGAACTTTTGATGATATGCAAACAGAAATGTCTCTCAGGTCTAAGGGACGGGATCCCGGACGTAATCCGAACGGTAACGGAAAAAAGCAGGCTCCGACACAACAAACACCATTAACTTTTGAATTGTTTATGGAGGTTTTGAATCAAAAATTTGCTGAACTACAACTATTTTTTAAAGAAGATATAAAGGCTTTTCAAGAGTACATGGTTAAGACGGATTTAGTAATTAAACAGCAACAAGCTCTTATTGCATCTCTGCAAGAAGAAGCTCGGAAGCGAGATTTGACTATTGGAAAACTGCAACAGGATTTAATTTCGACCATTAAGCTGATGGAAGCCCTTAAAGCCAAGAGTGACGATTTTGAGAATCGCTCCAGAAGACAGAACGTACGTATACTTGGTCTTCCAGATGGCATAGAAAAAGATGACCCTTCGAAATATTTTGCTCAACTTTTAAAAGAAGCGTTTCCGACAATTTTCCCGAATAACCCCCCTGTGCTGTCTTTACGACAGTTATTTAGTTTATAATATTTTCGCTTAGTGATTCATTCAATAGTATTTTCTAGTTAGAATTAGAAGTGTTTAAAGTATATTCATTGCATGTAAAATATATCGGCATGCGATGACGTCACATCCGGTTTCGCCGCGTCTTGTGGGAAAACACCGGTTTGAAATTAGCGCGAGGGTGGGGGCTTTCCACGAGGCTCACCTGAGCACAAGCAGTTTTGCAGGCATGAGAAATCACAGTGAGAGCAACGCTGTAAGTTAATAGATAATCGATATATTGAACTAAGATATTAATGCTGATCCTGTTAGAGGTAACGACGGTAGATAATGTTTATGCTTTCGTTAGTTAAAGAGTCGCGGATAGTTTGCATGGAAGTGTATTTAAAGTAGTCAATGGAGCAGGTAAACTCTCCCTGTATACTGCACCTTAGTGTAATGTAGTTATAGTCACCTTTGCAAGTATTTACACTTGAAATGTGATATTAAGGAAGGAACAAATACTGTATCAATCTTGTATTGTTTTATCAACAGTTTTCACCATATGTTAATGTGAAGAGTGAACAGTAAATGGTTAATCTTACTGCGATCTGGTTTGCATTGGCTGTGGTTTATCCGGACGTTAAATTCGGCGTTTCGTTACACCCGAAGGAGAACGTTACACCCCCTTTATTGGATCGGGCACATAGAATTCGGCGTCGATCACCGAGTGTTACAGACAAAACTTCGGTGGTAATTGTCCGGTTCCATTATGTACATGACAAAGAACAAGTTATAAGAGCAGCTCGTCGACTAGGAATGATTAAAATCAAAGATTTTTCCTTCCGCCTGATCGAAGATTTTAGTTCAGATCTTTTAAAAAGAAGGCTTCTTTTTAAACCGTTGATGGCTGAATGTTATGAGAAAAATCTGAAACCTGCGCTTCTATACCCTGCGAAGCTTCGAATTTCTCCGTCGAATGCTTCACGACAAGTTTTCCTTTCAACTTCAGAAGTGAGAAAATATCTGGAGGAGAACTTCCCTACTGCTACAGACACCAGTCTTTAATAAATGAATGATTTTGATCGTATAAGATGGTTCTCGATCTCTTAAACCAGAATTATAATCTGGTTATTGGTGTAGGTTCATCCTACACTTTATACTCAAGTTAAAGTGTGTTTGCGTCATGTTAATTGTTTTGCCTTATACACTATAATCATTTAACTACATACTTGTCTATTAACTTTGTTCCTTCGAAGGTATATTTTTAATTCTTTGAAGGTAAATTTTTCCTTGATTAAGATGGTGGTTTTTTGGAAAAGATTTTTGGTTTTGCTTAAGATGGCATTATGTTTATATTTTTCGTGTTTCTTCTAGACAAGGCATCGCTTATCTCAGCTTAAATATTTTTTGTTTTGTCTGGGCCAGAGCCCGAGTTATAATTGTTTTTAGTGATTATATTTTTATTCTTTTTACAACTAACTATACTTAGAAATATGGTTTTTATTATAGCGATTTTATTTTTAAAGTCGGGGTGATTCTTTTATATATATCCTTTTTATATGGAGTGTTCTTCAGCTGACATGGGGGTAGGATTAGTCTTACTTTTTCTCTTTTTAAGTCATATTTTGGTTTTTTCTCTTTTTCTCGGGGGGTGGGGGGATGGTCTGTTTTCTAATTCTATTTTTTTTGTACCAGTTTGTGTTAGTTTTTTTATTCGGGCTGTTTTTGAACTTCAAATATGTCTGTGTTGTCGTCACTTCCGGGTCTTCTCACTACTTTTGTTCCTCTTCCGGGTGCATGAGTTTATAAGTTGGTTAACCCTTTCTATACCAAAGGGTTGATTATAGAATTATGGCTCAGACCATTAATTTTGTGTCTTGGAATACTAATGGTTTAAATCATCCAATTAAACGAAAGAAGATTTTCAAAGTATTCCAAAGACTTAATGCTCATATCATTTTTGTACAAGAAACTCATGTGAGGAGGGAGGACAAATTTCGTTTTTTTAGATTTTGGCGGGGTCAACAGTATCATGCAAATTCGAATGCTAAAGTAAAAGGAGTTTCAATTTTTATTGACTCCTCTATTTCATTTGTTCAACATGATATTTTTTCGGATCCGAATGGTAGATTTTTGTTAATTACGGGTTTACTTTGTAATAAAAAGGTTGCTTTGGTTAATGTTTATGCTCCAAATGTGGATTGTCCTGACTTTTTTAAGTCTTTATTTACTTCTTTACCCAATCTAAACGAATATAAGTTAATAATGGGTGGTGACTTTAATTGCTGTTTAAATCCTCTGATGGATAAATCTTTATCTATTCAGACTTTACCTAATAAGTCGGCCACTTGTATTAACTCCTTTTTGACTGACAATGGAGTTTTTGATGTTTGGAGATTTCGGCATTCTAATGACAAAGAGTTTTCTTTTTTCTCACATGTTTATCACTCTTATTCAAGAATTGATTATTTTTTTGTAGACTCTTGTTTTATTCCATTGGTAATCGGTTGTAACTATGATATTATAGCTATCTCTGATCATGCTCCGTTATTACTTTCTATGAAATTTACAGATACAGCTTTTAATGCTAGACAATGGCGATTTGACTCTACCTTGTTGCAAGACTCTGACTTTATTAAATTTATGGAGGAGCAGATCGACTTCTTCTTCTCAACTAATTCTACAGATGATATTTCCTACGGAACACTTTGGGACACTTTTAAAGCTTATATACGTGGACAGATTATTTCTTATTCTGTTGGTTTGAGGAGACGTATCAAGATGGAAACTCTTTTATTGGTTGATAAAATTAAAGAGATTGATAAGAAATATTCGATTGCTCCTAGTAAGGAGCTTTACAAACAAAGGGTTGAACTTCAAATGGAACATAGTTTATTACTTACATCCTCGATTGAAAATCAATTAATGAAAACTAAATCTGATTTTTATATACATAGTGATAAATCTGGTAAACTGTTAGCTAGTCAATTGAAGAATGCTCTGGTTAAACGTCAAATCACTAAGATTGGTCAGCAGAATGGGAATCTGACAGTTAATCATGATGAGATAAATAAGGCATTTCAAGATTTCTATACCTCCCTGTATCAATCTGAATTTCCTCAAGATTATAATACCATGTCTGATTTTCTGGGGAAATTAAATTTTCCAAGGTTATCATCTGATGATCTTTTGATATTGGATACTCCTATTACAGATGTAGAAATTAAAGGGGTTATTTCCTCAATGAATTCTGGGAAAGCACCAGGTCCAGATGGTTATACAGTTGAATTTTTAAAATTTTTTTCCGCTACTCTTTCCCCTTGGTTAGGTAAGGTTTTTGAGGAGGCCATTAGATTAGGGAATTTGCCACAATCTTTTTATAGAGCTTCCATTTCTCTAATATTGAAGAAAGATAAAGACCCTACTAATTGTGCTTCTTATAGACCTATATCTTTATTGAATGTAGACTCCAAGATTTTTTCTAAGTTACTGGCATCTAGATTGGAGAAGGTATTACCCAAAATTATTTCAGATGATCAAACTGGCTTTATTAAAAATCGTTGTTCTTTTTTTAACATTAGGAGATTGTTGAATATTGTTTATACTCCCTCACATGATACTTCAGAATGTGTGATTTCATTAGATGCGGAGAAAGCATTTGACAGAGTTGAATGTGTTATTTAATGTGTTGGAGAAGTTTAATTTTAGTCCGATATTTATATCATGGATTAAATTGATTTATCATACTCCAGTAGCCTCAGTGGTTACCAATAATCAAAGATCTCCCTTTTTTCGCCTATTTCGGGGCACTAGACAGGGATGTCCTCTTAGTCCATTACTATTTAACATTGCCTTAGAACCTTTGGCAATTGCCATCAGACAATCACAGGATATTTTGGGTATTAATCGTGGGACAGATATTCATAAGTTATCTTTGTATGCAGATGATTTATTACTATTCATTTCTAACCCGGAGAAATCCATTCCAACAGTTTTATCATTATTGGCTCAATTTAGTGAGTTTTCTGGGTATAAGTTAAATCTTAATAAAAGCGAATTGTTTCCATTAAATAAACGGGTCCCAATTTATGGAAATTTACCCTTTAAATTAGTTAATGACTCTTTTACTTATTTAGGGATCAAAATCACAAAGAACCATAAAGATTTATTTGGATTTAATTTTTTACCCTTAATTGATCAGATTAAAGGTTTGTTTACTAAGTGGTCACCTTTGTCTCTATCTCTAATAGGTAGGATTAATGCTATTAAGATGGTTATTTTACCTAAGTTTTTATATATTTTTCAAGCGATACCAATTTTTATCCTGAAATCTTTTTTTCTAATGTTGACTCTAAAATTTCTTCATATATATGGCAGTATAAAAATCCCAGGTTAGGTAAAACATATTTACAGAAGACAAAAAAGGAAGGCAGGTTAGCATTACCTAATTTCAGATTTTACTATTGGGCAGTTAATATTAGATATTTGTTATGCTGGTTGAAAGATGGGGGTGGATCTTTTGGCCCTTGTTGGGTGAGTTTAGAAACTAAATCGGTATCAGCTTATGCTTTGGGTTCTATTTTAGGGACTTCTCTCCCTTTTGCTCTTTCTAAATTGCCGAAACGAATTGACAACCCGATAGTTAAACATACATTGCGTATATGGTTTCAATTTCGGAGATTTTTTGGGTTGACTCAATTCGTTTTAAATAGTCCTATTGTATCTAATTGTTTTTTTCACCCTTCCATTATAGATCAAGCTTATTCAGCTTGGAAAACTAAGGGATTACTAAGATTTTCTGATTTATTTTTAGATAATTGTTTCATGTCTTTTGAACAATTATCCAACAGATATAACTTGCCGAGATTTCATTTTTTTAGATATTTACAGATTGGACATTTTTTAAGTTCTGTACTCTCTACGTTTCCAAATTTTGTGCCTTCAGATACTTTGTAGAGTTTATTTGAATTAGACCCTTTTCAAAAAGGGCTTATTTCAAAACTTTATAATATAATTATGAAGATACGTTCAGAGCCCCTTTATAAGACTAAACAGGATTGGGAAAGAGAGCTTAGTTTTAGTATTTCTAGTGAGAATTGGGATAGAATTCTTCAATTAGTTAATACATCATCGTTATGTGCCAAACATTCACTAATACAATTTAAGGTTGTACATAGGGCCCATATGTCCAAGGATAAATTAGCTCATTTTTACTCTCATATAAGTCCTATTTGTGATAGATGTCATTCTGAAATTGCGTCTTTAACTCACATGTTTTGGTCGTGTTCATTTTTGGAGAAATATTGGAAAGATATTTTTGATATTATTTCTGCGGTTTTGAATATTGATTTACAACCTCATCCTATTACCGCAATTTTTGGTTTACCGCAATGTTAGATTCACAGCATTTATCTTCTTCAGCCCGTCGAATGATTGCATTTCTAACTCTGATGGCTAGAAGATCTATATTGTTGAATTGGAAAGAAATTGATCCTCCCACTGTATTTAATTGGTTCTCTCAAACTATGTTATGTTTAAATTTAGAAAAAATTAGAAGTGGTACTTTTGAGACTTCTATTAAATTTGAAAAGTTATGGAGACCATTTATTCAACATTTTCATATGATGTAATATGACCCTGTGCCAAGTACATTTGATTTCCCAGCTTTTAGCTTATTTTGAGAGGACCGGAAGTGACGGCATTGATGAATACTTATTTTTGTGAGATATTATAAACAGCCCACTTTTTTTTCCTTCTCTTTTGTTTGTTTTTTTTTCTTTTATATTACTTATTAGTTATAGTTATTAGATTAGATTAGTTAGTTTTGCATTATATAAATTTTTTTTTGTTTTTTTTTCTTTCTTTTTTCTGTTTTTTTTATATTATACATTATGAAATATTTAGATTTACTATGTCCATACATATATCTTATGGCTTATGTCTTGGTAAACTCATTTATATTGTAACTATTATGTATGTTTTTTTTTCATATGTAATGGAATGTGTATGTTGGTAATTTCTTTATCAATATATCATCTGTATTCTGTCCATATTACTAATATTAATAAAAAGATTTAGAAAGAAAGAAAGAGAGCCCAACTTTAAATACATGGATGGAAATTACAATGGACATTTACAAAATGGAGAAGATAACAGCATCTGTTAATCATAAGCTGGAACAATTTGATTCGTACTAGGAAAAATGGTTTAACTACATAATGCCTCATAGGCCTGATTTTATTCTCACAAATCAATGAATCTGTTGTAAAAAAAAAATCACTCCCTACTTGTACATAGTTCTTTCCTTTTGCTTGTTTTTTCTTTCCACTCTTTTCTATAAGTGTATACCCTAGATAAATACTTTGTGGAGATTTTGTGATATATATGATTATATGATATGTATGTACAATGTCTGAAATACATCTTATGGAAATGTTTGCTTGATGAACTTCAATAAAAAATAAATTACAAAAAATAATAAATTGGTCTGTATGAAGAACATTCAGCTGGATTTTTATTTTTTTTAAGAATAAGAGAAATAAAAGCTTCATAAAAAGATTGAGGGAGTTTACCTGATTTAAAGAACTCTGATAAAACAGAGGATAAATAAGGTGTAAGTAATGTAGTGAAAGTTTTATTAAACTCCCCAGGAAAGCCATCAGGTCCTGAGGTCTTACCAGAATGTAAAGCACGTATAGCCTCAGCCACTTCTTCATTGGAAATAGGCTGATCTAACTGTATTAGGCTATCAGCAGACAATGTAGGAATGTTGATATTACTGAAAAAAGCATTCATATAGGTATCATCTGAAGAAGAGTCAGACTGATACAATTTAAGATAAAAGTCTTTAAATACGTTGTTAATTTCAGAATGGTTGGATATCTTAGTACCATTATCTTTAAAAATTTCTGTGATTTGACAATTAACTGTAAAAGATTTTAAGCGATTGGCTAATAAACTACCTGTTCTATCCCCGTGAATGTAAAATTGAGTTTTATCTCTCAACAGCTGTTGTCCAGTTGGGTAAATCAGCAGAAGATTATACTTGGATTGGATTTCAATACACTTATTATATATACTTTGATCTGGAGATAGGGCATACTTTCGATCAAGATCTTTTAATATCGCTGCCAGGTCAGACCTTTCTTTGTCAGCTTTTTTCTTTATATAGGTAGAGTAAGAGAAAATTTCTCCACCAATATATGCTTTAAAAGTATCCCAGACTATAGTACCAGCAGTATCTCCTTTAAAATTTTCTTTAAAGAAAAAAGTAATGTTTTCCAAAAGCTTTAGAAAATTTTTATCAGATAACAACAATAAGTTAAAACGCCAACTTCTATTTGATACAGAATAAACAGGTAATCTTAAAGCCAGAAGCATAGGTGCATGATCAGACAAAGCAATCTCCTTATAACCACAGGATCGTACCAGTGGAAGCAAGTTTCTATCTATAAAAAAGTAGTCAATCCAAGAGTACATATGATGAACCTGAGAGAAATATGAATATTCCTTTTCTTGTGGGTGTAACAAACGCCACACATCGAGAATACCACATTGAAATAGAAAAGATTTAAAAAGTAGGACTGATTTATTAGTGACGGGGTTTTACTTGAAGAGCGGTCTAATATAGGGTCAAGCCAAAAATTAAAATCTCCACCCATCACTAAGGAATACCAATTCAAATCAGGCAGAAAAGAGAAAAGACGTTCAAAGAACAAGGAATCATCTGTATTTGGAGTGTATACATTCGTAAATACCATTAGTTTATTCTCAAGACTACCCGAAACAATAACAAAGCCGCCATTTGTATCAGAAATTACATTATGTTGAATAAAGGATACATTCTGATCAAACAGGGTAGAGCCGCCTCTCGATCTAGATTGAGAGGGTGAGTGAAAATGTATACCCTTCCATCCTTTGAAAGAACGTGAAATATCATCTTTATGAATATAGCTTTCTTGAAGAAAGATTATACGAGTTTTAAGTTTCCGGATATAAGAGAAAATCTTATTTTGTTTAACAGGGTTATTTAGACCTTTCACATTAAAACTGAGTATATAAATAAAAGAATCCATCAAGAATCCTTTAGTAATGTATAAAAGGTAACCACAGACATGTAGATAGTGAATAAATAAAACAGTAAAAACATCCAATCAGCTTTCTGGAAGAACCCATTTCTCCCCTCCTTCTCCCCAAAGAGAGAAATCAGCCAAGGGAGGCTGAAGACTAATTCTAATGTTCCCAACCCAAAACACCAGTTGCTCCAGAAAATGTATACGTATAGCTGTGCTGAATAAACAATTATAAATATATATACACAAAAACAAAATATCAAAGTAAATAAGTTCGCTATTTATGAAAAAAAAACATGGGAAAATGAAAGTATTGGTCTCGGTAAAAAGGAAAGACAATAAAATCAAATATTAGTAGAAGCCAATAAGGAAAACAACGTATACTTGGGGGGGGGTGTGCAAAAGAAAGGAGTAAAGAAACAAATAGAAAATAATTAGAAAGGGAAGCAGTTTAGATAGCTTCCTACATGACTAATTTAAGGCATTCAAGGGAGAAAAAAAAACAAAATGACAAAATGGTAAAATAATGAAAAAAACGAAAACCAGCAATAAGAAATATAGAATATTATATACTATTGAAAAACAGTAAAAGACCAAAAGTATATAAATAATCAAAAGATAGGAAAAATCTGAGTGAATTTAAAGTAAAGCAAAACACCCTATAGTTTCATTCCTCAGTAATACTACATATACACCCTACATAACCAGTCTCATGTGCAGGATCTTTTCAAAGCCCTTCTGAAAATACAAGTACACAACATCCACTGATTCTCCTTTATCATTCCTGCTTGCTGTTTCCTCAAAGTATTCTAACAGATTTGTTAAGCAAGATTTTCTCTTAAGAATACCATGCTGACTTTGGCCTTCTTTATTATGTGCCTCCAAGTACCCCAATACCACGTCCTTAGCAATTGACTCCAACATCTTCCCAACCATGGAGGTCAGGATAACTCACCTATAATTTCTTTGCTTCTGCCTCCCTCCCTTCTTGAAGAGTGGAATGATATTTGCATTTTCTTTGGAACCATGCCAGAATCTAGTGATTCTTGAAAGATCATAACTAATGCCTCCACAAGCTTTCAGAACCCTGTAGTGTAGTCCATCTGGTCCAGGTGGCTTATCTATCTTCTAGAACTTTAAGCTTCCCAAGAAACTTCTCCCTAGTAATAGCAATTGCACTTACTCCTCCCCCCAACACTCTCAAACCTCTGGCATACTGCTAGTGTCTTCCACAGTGAAGACGGATGTAAAATGATTATTGATTTCATGCTCCATTTCTTTGTCCCCCATTTCTACCTCTCTGGTGTCATTCTCCAGCAGTCCAATATCCACTGTTGTCTCTCTTTTACACTTTATATAATGTATCTAAAAACTTTTGGTATCATTTGATATTATTGGTTAGCTTACCTTCATATTTTATCTTTTCCCTCCTTATGGCATTTTTAGCTGCTTTCTGTTGGTTTTTAAAAGCTTCCCTGTCCTCTAACTTCCCTCTAATTTTTGCTCTATTTTATGCCTTCTCTTTTGTTTTTATGTTGTTTTTGACTTCCCTTATCAGCCATAGTTGCATCATACTGCCTTTAGAAAACGTCTTCATTGGGATGCATATTTCCTGCACCTTCTAAATTTCTACCAGAAACTCCTGCCATTGCTGTTCTGCACTGTTCCCTGGAAGAGGAAGACCGTCCCATTTCAATCATCTTTGGCCAGCTCCCCTTTCTTGCCTCTATAATTCCCTTTTATTCCACTGTAATACTGATATGAGTGACTTTAACTTCTCCCTCTTACACTGCAGGGTGAAGTCTATCATATTTAAAAGGAATAGGATGGGAGGTAGAAAAGGGGGGGTTGGAGTGGCATTGCTGGTCAGGGATAGTATCACAGCTATAGAAAGGAAGGACGCTGCAGAAGGAATGTCCACGGAGTCAGTCAGGATGGAAGTCAGAAATAGGAAGGGATCAATCATTGTGTTGGGAGTAGTCTATAGGCCCCCAAATAGCCCTCGGGACACCGAGGAGCAGATATGCAGGCAGATTTTGGAATGGTGCAGGAAATACAGGGTAGTAGTTATGGGTGATTTCAACTTCCCTCATATTGACTGGCACTTCTTGAGTGCAAGGGGATAGATGGGGCTGAATTTGTCAGGTGGATTCAAGAAGGATTCCTGACACAGTATGTGGACCGGCCAACGAGAGGAGAGGCTATACTGGATCTAGTTCTGGGTAATGAACCTGGTCAGGTGACAGACCTCTTGGTGGGGGAGCATTTTGGTGAGAGTGACCACAATGCTTAGAGTGATCCCTTAGCTTCAGCATAGCTATAGAAAGGGATAAAATCAGATGAAATGGTGAAGTGCTTAACTGGGCAAGGGCTAACTTTGAAGGGATGAGGCAGGAACTAGCGAGAATAAATTGGAGACAGATGTTCAAAGGGGAAAGCACAGAAGTAATGTGGGAGAAGTTTAGGGACCACTTGAGCTGGGTTCAGGATAGGTTTGTCCCACTGAGGCAAGGAAAAAATGGTAGGAAAAGGGAACCGTGGCTGGTGAAACACGTGAGGCAACTCATCAAGAGGAAAAAGGAAGAATATGTTAGATATAAGAAGCAGGAAGTAGGAGGGGCTCATGAGAACTATAGGGCAGCCAGGAAGGAGCTAAAGATAGGAGAGCTTGAAGGGGGCATAAGAAGGCCTTGGCATGTAGGATTAAGGAGAACCCCAAGGCATTCTATGCGTATGTGGAGAATAGGAGGATGATGAGAACAAAGGCAGGACCGCTAGAGGATAAAGAGGGCAACATGTGCCTGGAGGCGGAGAAGGTTGGGGAGATCCTAAATGAATACTTCGCTTCAGTATTCACAAGTGAAAAGGATCTTGATCAGGATTAGGTTGAAGTAGAGCGGGCCTGTGTGCTGGACAATGTGGAGATTAAGGAAGAAGAAGTGCTAGATCTTCTTAAAAACATTAAGATTGATAAATCCCCAGGGCCGGATATGATGCACACCAGGTTGTTGGGGGAATTAAGAGAAAAGATCGCAGGAGCATTAGCTATGATCTTTGAATCCTCTTTGGCTGCAGGGGAAGTGCCGGAGGATTGGAGAATGGCAAATGTAGTTCTCTTGTTTAAAAAAGGTAATAGGGAGAAACCTGGGAACTACAGACCGGTGAGTCTTATGTCGGTGGTCTGCAAACTACTGGAAAGGATTCTTAAGGATAGGATCTACGAGCATTTGGAGAAGTACAGTCTACTCATTGGTAGCCAACATGGCTTTGTGAAGGGAAGATCATGCCTCACGAGCCCGACTGAGTTTTTTGAAGAGGTAACAAAAGAAATTGATAAGGGTAGGGCAGTGGATGTGGTCTACATGGATTCCTGTCACAGTATGTTGACAGACCAACTAGGGGGAATGCCATACTAGATCTAGTATTAAGTAAAGAACTGGGTCAGGTCACAGATCTGTCAATGGGTGAGCATCTGGGGGGGGGGGGGCAGTGATCACCGCTCCCTGACCTTTAGCATTATCATGGAAAAGGATAGAATCAGAGAGGATAGGAAAATTTTTAATTGAGGAAGGGCAAATTATGAGGCTATAAGGCTAGAACTTGCGGGTGTGAATTGGGATGATGTTTTTGCAGTGAAATGTACTATGGCCATGTGGTTAATATTTAAGGATCTCTTGCAGGATGTTAGGGATAAATTTGTCCCGGTGAGGAAGATAAAGAATGGTAGAGTGAAGGAACCATGGGTGACAAGTGAGAGGAGGTGTGAGGTGGTAAACTTCTCCTCTCCATTTGACAAGGTTCCACATGGCAGGCTTATTCAGAAAGTCAGAAGGCATGGGATCCAGGGAAGTTTGGCCAGGTGGATTCAGAATTGGCTTGCCTGCAGAAGGCAGAGAGTCATGGTGGAGGGAGTACATTCAGATTGGAGGTGTGTGACTAGTGGTGTCCCACAAGGATCTGTTCTGGGACCTCTACTTTTTGTGATTTTTATTAACGACCTGGATGTGGGGGTAGAAGGGTGGGATGGCAAGTTTGCAGACGACACAAAGGTTGGTGGTGTTGTAGATAGTGTAGAGGATTGTCAAAGATTGCAGAGAGACATTGATAGGATGCAGAATGGACTGAGAAGTGGCAAATAGAGTTCAACCCGGAGAAGTGTGAGGTGGTACACTTTGGAAGGACAAACTCCAAGGGAGAGTACAAAGTAAATGGCAGGATACTTGGTAGTGTGGAGGAGCAGAGGGATCTGGGGGTACATGTCCACAGATCCCTGAAAGTTGCCTCACAGGTTGATAGGGTAGTTAAGAAAGCTTATGGGGTGTTAGCTTTCATAAGTCGAGGGATAGAGTTTAAGAGATGCGATGTAATGATGCAGCTCTATAAAACTCTAGTTAGGCCACACTTGGAGTACTGTATCCAGTTCTGGTCACCTCAGTATAGGAAGGATGTGGAAGCATTGGAAAGGGTACAGAGGAGATTTACCAGGATGCTGCTTGGTTTAGAGAGTATGGATTATGATCAGAGATTAAGGGAGCTGGGGCTTTACTCTTTGGAGAGAAGGAGGATGAGAGGAGACATGATAGAGGTGCACAAGATATTAAGAGGAATAGACAGAGTTGTCAGCCAGCGCCTCTTCCCCAGGGCACCACTGCTCAGTACAAGAGGACATGGCTTTAAGGTAAGGGGAGGGAAGTTCAAGGGGGATATTAGAGGAAGGTTTTTCACTCAGAGAGTGGTTGGTGTGTGGAATGCACTGCCTGAGTCAGTGGTGGAGACAGATACACTAGTGAAGTTTAAGAGACTACTAGACAGATGTATGGAGGAATTTAAGGTGGAGGGTTATATGGGAGGCAGGGTTTGAGAGTTGGCACAAGATTGTCCCTGATGACCACACCTGCAAAAGGTGCATCCAGCTGCAGCTCCTATCAGACCGAGTTAGGGAAGTGGA
Source organism: Hypanus sabinus (assembly GCF_030144855.1). Classification (NCBI taxonomy): domain Eukaryota; kingdom Metazoa; phylum Chordata; class Chondrichthyes; order Myliobatiformes; family Dasyatidae; genus Hypanus; species Hypanus sabinus. The sequence goes on from NC_082711.1 coordinate 182,264,620, forward strand.
GCAGGAGCTGGATGAACTACGGATCTTTCGGGAGGCAGAGGCAGAGATAGATAAGAGTTATCGGGAGGTAGTCACACCGAAAAGACAGGAGGTAGACAAATGGGTGACAGTCAAGAGAGGTAGGGGGAGCAGACACAGAGAGAGCAGAGCACCCCTGTGGCTGTTCCCATCAACAATAAGTATACCGTTTTGGATACTGTTGGTGAGGATGACCTACCAGGAACAGGTTGCAGTGGTCCTGTCTCTGACACTGAAGTTGGACCCTCAACTAGGAAGGAGGAGGGAAGAGAAGAGAGTGGTAGTGATAGGGGATTCTATAGTCAGGGGGGCGGATAGGAGATTTTGTAAGGAAGATCGGGAGTCTCGGATGGTATGTTGCATCCCTGGTGCCGGGGTCCGGGATATCTCAGATCGAGTGCAGGTTATTCTCGAGAGGGAGGGCAAGAACCCAGATGTTGTGGTCAATGTAGGGACCAACGACGTCGGTAGGATGAGTGAGAGGGTCCTGCGTAGTGAGTTCAGGGAGTTAGGTGTGAAGCTGAAGGGCAGGACCTCCAGGGTAACAATTTCAGGATTGCTACCTGTGCCACATGCGAGTGAGGCAAGGAACAGAAGGATTATACAGATTAATACGTGGCTGAGAGGATGGTGCAGGAGGGAGGGCTTCAGGTTTTTAGATATTTGGGCTTTGTTCCAGGGAAGGTGTGATCTGTTCTGACGGGACGGTTTACACCTGAACTGGAGCGGTGCTAACATTCTTGCAGGAAAGTTTACTAGTGCTTCTCGGGGGGGGGGGGGGGTTTAAACTAAATTTGCAGGGGGCAGGGATCCAGAATGCGAGAGAGGATAGTGAGATGAAGAATAAAGGACAGGTGGGGACTACATGGTTCTGGAATATTAAGTGTGTAGTAGAGAAAGGTGAGGCGGAACAAGTGATAAGGAGGACACATGTACAGAGGGATGGTCTGACGGAACATGGAGTTAAATGTGCAGAAAGAATAAGTAAATTTAAGAAGGACAACAAAATTCAAGGGGCGTATAGCCTGATGGGAGTTCGGGGAACTGGGTTAAGCACAATAGGCAGCGATTTAAACAGAGAGAGGAGAAATGGGCTAACAATTCTATATCTGAATGCACGAAGTGTCAGAAATAAGGCGGATGAGCTTGAAGCTCAGGTGCGAATGGTTAACTATGATGTTGTTGGGATAACGGAGACATGGCTGCAGGGAGATCAGACCTGGGAAATGAATGTACAAGGGTATACGTGCTATCGTAGGGCCAGAAATGTGGGCAGAGGGGGTGGGGTGGCCCTGTTGGTGAGGAATGAGATTCAGTCCTTTGCAAGGGGGGACATAGGATCAGGAGAAGTAGAGTCTGTGTGGATAGAACTGAGGAACAGTAAGACCCTAATGGGTGTTGTCTACAGGCCACCAAACAGTAGCATGGATATTGGGTGCAAGTTGAATAGAGAGTTAACATTGGCATGTGGCAAAGGTAATGTTGCAGTAGTTATGGGGGATTTCAACATGCAAGTGAACTGGGAGAATCAGGTTGGTGCTGGACCCCAGGATAGGGAGTTTGTAGAGTGCCTACGGGATGCATTCTTGGAACAGCTTGTATGAGAGCCGACCAGGGACAAGGCTATTCTGGATTTAGTGTTGTGTAATGAACAGGATTTGATATGCGATCTTGAAGTAAAGGAGCCATTAGGAGGTAGTGACCATAATATGATAAGTTTTTATCTGCAATTTGAGAAGGATAAGGGCAGATCGGAGGTGTCAGTGTTGTAGTTGAACAAAGGAAACTATGGAGCCATGAGGGAGTAGCTGGCCAAAGTTAACTGGACGGATATCCTAGCAGAAAAGACAGTGGAACAGCAATGGCAGGTATTCTTGGGAATAATGCACAAGGTGTAAAATCAGTTCATCCCTTGGAGAAGGAAGGATTCAAAGGGGGGAAAGGGGCCACAGTGGTTGACAAAGGAAGTCAGAGATTACATAGCATTAAAAAAAAAGGAAGTATGACAGAGCTAAGTTGAGTGGGAGGACAGATGATTGGGAAATTTTTAAGGAACAACAGAACTTAACTAAAAAGGCAATACGGGGAGATAAACTTGAGGTACAAACGCAAGCTAGCCAGGAATATAAAGGAGGATAGCAAAAGCTTTTTCAGATATGTGAAGAGAAAGAAGATAGTTAAGAACAATGTTGGGCCCTTGAATAATGAATTGGGTGAAATTGTTATGGGAAACAGAGAAATGGCAGAAGAATTTATTAAGTACTTTAGATCTGTCTTCATTAGGGAAGACACAATCTCCCAGATGTATGGATGGGCCAAGGACATAGGGTAACAGAGGAAATGAAACAGATTGACATTAGGAAGGAAATGGTGATGAGTAGACTGGTGGGACTGAAGGCTGACAAATCCCCAGGTCCAGATGGTCTGCATCCTAGGGTACTAAAGGAGGTGGCTCTGGAAATTGCGGATGCATTGGTAATCATTTTCCAATGTTCCTTAGATTCAGGATCAGTTCCTGAGGATTGGAGAATGGCTAATGTTATCCCACTTTTTAAGAAAGGAGGGAGGGAGAAAACAGAGAACTATCAACCTGTCAGCCTGACATCGGTGGTGGGAAAGATGCTAGAGTCCATTATTAAGGATGAAATAGTGGCATATCTAGATAGCAGTGATATGATTGGGCCGAGCCAGCATGGATTTACCAAGGGTAAATCATGCTTGACTAATCTGTTGGAGTTTTTCGAGGATGTAACCAGGAAGTTAGACAGGGGAGATCCAGTGGATGTAGTGTACCTCGACTTTCAGAAGGAATTTGATAAGGTCCCACATAGAAGATTGGTGGGTAAAATCAAAGCTCAGGGCATCGGGAGGAAGGCATTGACATGGATAGAAAACTGGCTGGCAGATAGAAAGCAAAGGGTAGCGGTGAATGGGTGTTTCTCAGAATGGCAGGTGGTGACTAGTGGGGTGCCACAGAGCTCAGTATTGGGACCACAGCTGTTTACGATTTACAGCAACGATTTAGATGAAGGCATTGAGAATAACATCAGCAAGTTTGCTGATGATACTAAGCTGGGTGGCAGGGTGACATGTGATGAGGATGTTAGGAGAATTCAGGGTGACTTGGATAGGCTGGGTGAGTGGGCAAATACTTGGCAGATGACATTTAATGTGAATAAGTGTGAGGTTATCCACTTTGGGAATAAGAGCAGGAAGGCAGATTATTATCTGAACGGTGTAGAGTTAGGTAAGGGAGAAATACAAAGAGATCTAGGAGTACTTGTTCATCAGTCACTGAAGGTGAATGAGCAAGTGCAGCAGGCAGTGAAGAAGGCTAATGGAATGTTGGCCTTTATTACAAAGGGAATTGAGTACAAGAGCAAGGAAATCCTTTTGCATTTGTACAGGGCCCTGGTGAGACCACACCTGGAGTATTGTGTACAGTTTTGGTCTCCAGGGTTAAGGAAGGACATCTTGGCTGTAGAGGAAGTGCAGCATAGATTCTCAAGGTTAATTCCTGGGATGTCCGGACTGTCTTACACAGAGAGGTTAGAGAGCCTGGGCTCTTGTACACGCTGGAATTAAGGAGATTGAGAGGGGATCTGATTGCAACATATAAGATTATTAAGGGATTGGACAAGATAGAGGCAGGAAATATGTTCTAGATGCTGGGAGAATCCAGTACCAGAGGGCATGGTTTGAGAATAAGGGGTAGGTCATTTAGGACAGAGTTAAGGAAAAACTTCTTCTCCCAGAGAGTTGTGGGGGTCTGGAATGCACTGCCTCGGAAGGCAGTGGAGGCCAATTCTCTGGATGCTTTCAAGAAGGAGCTAGATAGGTATCTTACGGATAGGGGAATCAAGGGATATGGGGACAAGGCAGGAACTGGGTATTGATAGTAGATGATCAGCCATGATCTCAGAATGGCTCGAAGGGCTGAATGGTCTACTTTTGCACCTATTGTCTATTATGGGCCGAAGGGCCTGTAATGTGCTTTACTATTCTAAGTTCTATGTACATGAACTTTAGCAAAGTATTTGACAACGTCCCTCATGAGAGACTCATCCAGAAAGTCATGAGGCATGGGAGAAGTGGAACCTTGGCTGTTTGGATAAAAAATTGGTTTAAAGGAAGAAAGCAGAGGGTAGTTGTGGAAGGAAAGTATTCTGCCTGTAAGTCGGTGACTAGTGGAGTGTTCCAAGGATCTGTCCTGGGACCCCTGCTATTTGTGATTTTTATAAATGACCTGGATGTAGAAGCAGAAGGATGGGTGAGTAAGTTTGCATACAACACGAAGATTGGAGGTGTTGTGGATGGAGCTGTAAGTTGTCGAAGGTTACAAGAGGATATAGACAGGCTGCAGAGTTGGGCAGAAAAATGGCAGGTGGAGTTCAATCCGGATAAGTGTGAGGTGATGCATTTTGGAAGGACAAATCAGAAGACTGAGTACAGGATTAATGGTCAGTTACTTAAGAGTGTGGATGAACAAAAGGACCTTGGGGTTCAAATCCATACATCCCTCAAGGTTGCTGCACAGGTTGATAGGGTAGTTAGGAAGGCCTATGGGATGCTAGGCTTCATTAACAGGGGAATTGAGTTCAAGAGTAGAGAGGTCATGTTGCCACTCTACAAATCTCTGGTGAGACCGCACTTACAGTATTGTGTTCAATTCTGGTCACCTCATTATAGGAAGGATGTGGAAGCTATGGGGAGGGTGCAGAGGAGATTTACCAGGTTGTTGCCCAGTTTGGAGAACAAGTCATATGAAGCAAGGTTAGCAGAGCTGGGACTTTTCTCTTTGGAGCATAGAATGAGAGGGGACTTGATAGAGGTCTACAAGATTATGAGAGGCATAGATAGGGTGGATAGTCAGTACCTGTTCCCCAGGGCACCAATAGCAAACACCAGAGGGCATATGTACAAAATTAAGGGAGGGAAGTTTAGGGGAGACATCAGGGGTAAATTTTTTACACAAAGGGTTGTGAGTGCCTGGAATGACTTGCTAGGGATGGTGTGGAGACTAAAACATTAGGGGTATTTAAGAGCCTTTTGGACAGACACATGGATGAAAGAAAAATGGAGGGTTATGGGGTAATATTAAGGATTATATGGGTCGGCACAACATGGAGGGCTGAAGAGTCTGTACTGTGCTGTATTGTTCTATGATCACTGCCTCTGAAGGGACTTTTTAACCTTAAGCTTGCTAATCAGCTTTAGTTTATTACACAACACCTAATCCAGAATAGCTGATTTAGTAGTGAGTTGAAGCACAAGCTGTTTAAAAAGCCATCTCATAGGCATTTACAAATTCTGTTGGGATCTAGCACTAACCTAATATTCCCAAGCTATCTGCATATTGAAATCCTCCCCCACACCCCTCCTCCCGGATCATCATAACATTGCCCTTTTGACATGTGCACTTGCAACACTGTGTGTCAGACAGAGTGGTCAGCAGCACTGGGGCTCCACAGGGGACTGTCCTGTCTCCCTTTCTCTTCACCATCTACACCTTGGACTTCAACTACAACATAGAGTCCTGCCATCTTCAGAAGTTTTCTGATGACTCTGCCATAGTTGGATGCATCAGCCAGGGAGATGAGGCTGAGTACAAGGCTACGGTGGGAAACTTTGTCACATGGTGCGAGCAGAATCATCTGCAGCTTAATGTGAAAAAGACTAAGTTGCTGGTGGTGGACCTGAGGAGGGCTAAGGAACTGGTGACCCCTGTTTCCATCCAAGGGGTCAGTGTGGACATAGAGGAGGATTACAAATACCTGGGGATGTGAATGGACAATAAACTGGACTGGTCAAAGAACACTGAGGCTGTCTACAAGAAGGGTCAGAGCCGTCTCTATTTCCTGAGGAGACTGAGGTCCTTTAACATCTGCCGGACGATGCTGAGGATGTTCTACGAGGCTGTAATGGCCAGTGCTATCATGTTTGCTGTTGTGTACTGGGGCCGCAGACACCAGCAGGATCAACAAACTCATTCGTAAGGCCAGTGATGTTGTGGGGGTGGAACTGGACTCTCTGACGGTGGTGTCTGAAAAGAGGATGCTGTCCAAGTTGCATGCCATCTTGGACAATGACTCCCATCCACTCCATAAAGTACTGGTTAGACACAGGAGTACATTCAGCCAGAGACTCATTTCACTGAGATGTAACACTGAGCATCACAGGAAGTCATTCCTACTTGACACTCGGAGTGTCAGACACCCTGAGCCAATAGGCTGGTCCTGGACTTATTTCCACTTGGCATGATTAACTTATTATTTAAATATTTATGGTTTTATATTGCTATTTTTCTTCACTATTCTTGGTTGGTGCAGCTGTAACAAAACCCAGTTTCCCTCGGGATCAATAAAGTATGTCTGTCTGTCTGTCTTTTTCTAACTCCTGTTGTAATTTTTAGCCCATGTACTGGGCGGCCACTGTTTGGAGGTCTGTCTATAACTTCCATCAGGTCTTTTTACCTTTGCAGTGTCTTAACTTTACCCACAAGGATTCTACATCTTAGAATACCAATGTCACCTTTTTCTAAGAATTGGTAATTTTTTTTTACCAACAGAGCCCCTTCCTCCCCATCACCTCTGCCTACCTGCCTGTCCTTTAAATACAAGTTGAATTCTTGGATGTTAAGCTCCTAATTGATCTTTCAGCCATGACTCAATAATGCCCAAAATATCATACCTATCAATTTCTAACTGCACTACAAGATGATCTACCTTATTCCGTATACTATATACATTCAAATATAACACTTTTAAGTCCTATATTCATCAGCCATTTGAGTTTTGTCCCTCTTTACACTGCAACTCAACCCATTGACTGCAATTTTTCCTTATTATCTGCTTGTCCTTCCTAACAGTCTCACTACGCACTGCCTCTGGTTGTAAACCAACTGCTCCATCCTCAGTCCTATCACTCTTGCCAAGTTAGTTTAAATCTTTCTCAACAGCTCTAGCAAACCTGCCTGAAGGATATTGGTCCCCCTTGGGTTCAGGTGTAACACATCCCTGGTGTACATATTGTATTTTCCCCAGAAGAGATCCCAATGATCCAGAAGTCTAAAACCCCTGCCCCCTGCACCAGTTCCTCAGCCACACATTCATCTGCCAAATCATCCTACTCTTTCACTCACAGGCATGTGGCATAGACAGCAATCCTGAGATTACTGTCCTGTAGATCCCACTTTTCAGCTTCCTACATAACTCCCTAAATTCTCTCTTTAGAACCTTTTTCCTCTTCCTATCTATGTTATTGGTGCCAATATGTACCTAGATTTCTGGCTGCTCACCTTCACCCTTTAGAATTCCTTGGAACCCCATCCAGGATGTCCCTGACCCTGGCACCTGGGAGGCAATAAACCATCCGGGTGTCTCTATCACGTCCACAGGATCTCCTGTCTGCTCCTCTAACCATGGAATATCCTATCACTACTACAGTCCTCTTCCCCCTTCCCCTTTGAGCCACAGTGTAGAGAGCCGGTTGCCTTGGCTCCTGCCCCCGGCCGGTCATTTCCCCACCAACAAGATTCAAAGCAGTATACTTATTATTGAGTGAAATGGTCACAAGGGTACTCTGTATTTGCTGCCCAATTCCTTTTGTTCTCCTGACAGTCACCCAGGTACCTGCCTCCTGCAATTAGGGGTGACTACTTTCCTGTAGCTCCTATCTATTACCTCCTCAGTTTCCCATATGAGCTGAATGTCATCGAGCTGCTACTCCATTTCCTTAATACTCTCTGAGGAGCTGCAGCTCAGTGCACCTGATGCAGATGTGGTTATTCAGGAGAATGAAGGTCTTCCAAAGTATCCACATCTCACACAGAGAACACAGCACAGTTCCTGGAGCCATTCCCACTGCACTATGTACTTTCAGATTAAGAATGAAGAAGAAGTAACTTACCTTGCCCAAGCCTGTTTAGTCAAAGCCTCCCCATTCGAACTTAGTTCCACTCACAGACCTACCTTACTTTTAATTGTGATTTGATTGGGCCCCCAGTAGAAGCTGAAAACCTGTGAACACTCCTTTTTAAATCCATTGCCCTTACCTGTGTAGAACCTCCTCTGTCAATTTGAATAGGGTACATCACATCAGGTTCTGTGGACTTATTCTCTTTAATGGTCTTTAAGAAATCCAACTTTACCTTCTTTATCTCAATGCTCTAGGACATTAGCACACTCTACACTGATCACCACCACCTCCATATCATTCTCTCTGCTAAATACTGATGTGAAGTACTCATTTAGGAGCCTCCAACTCCAAGCTCATGTTATTTATTTATCCTTCAGTGGTCCTACCCACTCCTTATTTATCCTCTTGATCTTGATAGAATGCATTGGGATTCTCTTTACTATTAATTGCCAAGGGCTTTGATGGCCTCTCCTGGCTTTTCCAATTACCAACATGAGTTCTTTTCTGGTTTCTTTTTATTCCACAGGATTCTGTTTGATGTTAGCGTCTTCAGGCTCACTCTTTTTTTACTTTTGCATTTACTTTCTCTTCTTGACTAAATTCACCACCTCTCTCAACATCAAAGGTTCCTTACCTTGCCATTCTTGTCCTTCCTTCTTACTGGAAAATATCTGTCCAGTACCCTGTGTGGTTTTTAAACACACTCTACATGTCAGATGGACTTGCCCAAAAGCAGCTATTCCCAATTAACTCTCCCTAGATCTTGCCTAACACTCTCATAATTTTCCCTGACGCAATTTAATACTCTGCAAGGTCCATACTTATCCTTATCTATAGCTATCTTAACATTTCAGAAGTTGTGATCATTCTTTCCTAACTGCTCTCACACTAAAAGTTTGGTCACCTAGCCAGGTTCATTTCCCAACACCAGGTCCAGTATGGCTTCTCCTCTTGTTGGATTATCTACACAACCCTCTTCTGAGCTCCTAACAAATTCTGCCCTGTCTAAAACTCTTGCACCAAGAAGGTCTCATTCTATATTAGGGAAGTTGAAGTTACCCACTACAACAACCCTGTGGTTTTTATACATTTTCCAAATCTGCCTGAACATTTGTCAATGTCTTGGTGGCTGTTGGGGTGTCTGTAGTATATTCTCATTAGAGTGATTGAATTTTCTTGAGTTCTATCAATACTTGACAGATGAGCCTACCATTCTGTCCCTCTGAGTACAGCTGTGATATTGTCTATGATTGATAGTGCAATTTCCTGTACAGCAAGTATTAAGAATAAAGCTAATAAGGAGAGAACTGATTTAGCTGATCAGCTGAAACATTTAAATCAAAATATGCTTCTGATCTGGATCCTGTCTTATATAAAAGACATGTTGAAGTTAAAACTAAATATGATCTGTTCTTGACTTACCCTGTTGAAACCCAACTTTTAAAAGATAAAAGTCAATTTTACGTTCATGGTGATAAAACGGGCAAACTTTTGGCTAATCAACTTAAAACTTCAAGTTAAACATCAAATTAAGGAAATCAAAGCAAATCAGATTCAAATTCAGATTCAGTTTATTGTCATTTAGAAACCACAAATGCAATGCAGTTAAAAAATGAGACAACGCTGTATCCACGGTATGTAACTTTACCATAATTCCATGGGTTCTTATCTTTTTTAGCAGCCTCATGTTTTTGGCACCTCGTCAAAGGCCTTCTGAAAATCCAAATACACAACATCCACTGCATCTCCCTTGTCTAGCCTACTTGTAATTTCCTCAAGAAATTGCACTAGGTTTGTCAGGCAGGATTTTCCTTAAGAAAGCCATGCTGAGTTCTGCCTATCTTGTCATATGCCTCCAAGTACTCTGTAACCTCATCCTTGACAATCGACTCCAACAACTTCCGATGTCAAGCTAACAAGTCTATAATTTCCTTTTTGCTTCCTTGCCCCCTTCTTAAATAGTGGAGTGACATTTGCAATCTTCCAGTCTTCTGGAACCATGCAGAATCTATTGACTTTTGAAAGATCATTGCTAATGCCTTCGCAATCTCCACAGCTACTTCCTTCAGAACACAAGGGTGCATTCCATCTGGTCAGGGAGATTTATCTACCCTTAGACTATTCAGTTTCCTGAGTACTTTCTCTGTTGTAATTGTGACTGTGCACACTTCTCTTCTCTGAGTATACTGCTGATGTCTTCCTCAGTGAAGACTGATGCAAAATACTCGTTCAGTTCCTCCACCATCTCCTTATCTCCCATTACAATTTCTCCAGCACCATTTTCTATCAGTCCTATATCTACTCTCACCTTTCTTTTACTCTTTATATACTTGAAAAAGCTTTTAGTATCTTCTTTGATATTATTTGCTAGCTTCCTTTCATAGTTCATCTTTTCCCTCTTAATGACCTTCTTAGTTTCCTTTTGTAAGTTTTTAAAAACTTCCCAATCCTCTGTCTTCTCACTAATTTTTGCTTCCTTGTATGCCCTCTCCTTTGCTTTTACTGTAGGTTTGACTTCTCTTGTCAGCCACAGTTGCATCCTTTTTCCATTTGAAAATTTCTTCTTTTTTGGAATATATCTGTCTTGCACCTTCCTCACTTCTTGCATAAACTCCAGCCACTGCTGCTCTGCCGTCCTTCCCGCTAGTGTCCCTTTCCAGTCAGCTTTGGCCAGTTTCTCTCTCATGCCACTGTAATTTCCTTTACTCCACTGAAATACCGACACGTTGGATTTCAGCTTCTCTTTCTAAGATTTCACAGTGAACTCAATCATGTTATGATCACTGCCTCCTAAGGGTTCCTTCACCTCAATCTCTCTAATCACTTCTGGTTCATTACACAATACCCAATCCAGTACAGCCAATCCCCTTGTGGGCTCAACAACAAGCTGTTCTAAAAAGACACCTCATAGACATTCTACAAATTCTCTCTCTTAAGATCCAGTGCCGACCTGATTTTCCCAATCCACTCGCATGTTAAAATCCCCCACAATTATCATAACACTGCCCTCTGGCAAGCCTTTTCTATTTCCTATTGTAATTTGTAGTCTACATCACTGCAGCTGTTAGGAGGCCGTCAGTATCAGTTATGATACATAACTGCCATCAGGGTCCTTTCCCCTGTGATTTCTTAGCTTAACCCATAAATGTTCTGCATCTTCCCATCCTATGTCACCTCTTTTTAATGATTTAATATCATTTCTTACCAATAAAGCCATGCCACCCCCTCTGCCTACCTGCCTATCCTTCAGATATACCATGTATCCTTGGACATTGAGCTCCCAGAGACATGCATCCTTTAGCCACGTCTCAGTGCTGGCCACAATATCATACCTATCAATCTGTAGCTGTACGACAAGATCATCCACCTTATTCGTTATGCTGCGTGCATTTAAGTATAACACCTTAAGTCCAATATTTGGTACTTTTTGCTTTAATTGCACTATAACTTCATTGCACTGCAACTCATCCCAATGGCTGCAAATTTGCCCCATCACCTGCCTGTCCTTCCTGACATCTTTACTGCTCACTATCTTAGATTTATTTCTGTTTTCCCCCTCCTCCATGCTATCATTCTGGTTCCCATTCCCATGCCAAATTAGTTTAAACCCTCCCTAACAGCTGTATTAAACCTTCCCGCCAGGATATTTGTCCCCTTCGGGTTCAGGTGTAACCTGTCCTTTTTGAACAGGTCATACTTCCCCCAGAAGAGATCCCAATGATCCAAGAATCTGAAGCCCTGCCCCCTGCATGAGTCTCTCAGCCATGCATTCATCTGCCTGATCCTACTATTCTTGCCCTCGCTAGCATGTGACACAAGTAGCAATCCTGAGATTGCTACCCTGGAGGTCCTGCTTCTCAGCTTCCTTCCTAACTCCTGAAAATCTCTCTTCAGGACCTCTTTCCTTTTCCTATCTATGTCATTGGTACCAACATGTACCAAGACAGCTGGCTGCTCGCCCTCTCCCTTCAGAATATTCTGGACCTGATCCGAGACATCCCTTACCCTGGCAGCTGGGAGGCAACACACCATGTGGGTATCTCTATCAGGCTCACAGAGTCTCCTCTCTGTTCCCCTAACTATGGAATCCCCTATGACGACCGCATTCCTCTCCTCCCTCCTTCCTGCACAACAGCGCCAGGCTCAGTGCCAGAGACCTGGTCACTGAGGCCGTCCCCTGTCAGGTCACCTCCCCCCCTCCCCCACCAACTGCATCCAAAATGATATACTTGTTGCTGAGGGGGGCAGCCACAGGGGTATTCTCCCCTATCTGGGCATTTCCCTTCCCTCTCCTGAGTCACCCAGTTTTCTGATCCCTGTAGCCTAGGAATGACTACCTCTCTTGGCTTCTGTCTATCACTTCTCACTTTCCCTAATAAGCAGTAGGTCATCAAGCTGCAGCTCCAGATCCCTAACACGGTCTCTGAGGAGCTGCATCTCGATGCACCTGGTGCAGATGTGGCCATCAGGGAGGCGGAAGGTCCCCCAGGATTCCTACATCTGACACCCTGAACAAAGCACTAACCCTGTCGACATGCTACCTAATCCTACAGGAATGAAACAAGGAAATATAAGTCTACTCACCCACTTAACTCGCCAAACACACAAACTTTTTAAACTGTACTGTTAGCTGTGTGAGCACTGCTGGTTCTCCATCTGCCCAGGCCAATTTGCCAAGGGGAGAAAAAGAGTTGGTGCCTTGCTCTCGCCTCTTTCCGTTACTGCCGAAGCCCATTGAGCCAAAGCTCTACACTCTGCTGCCACTCACTCTGCTGCCCGCTCTGACCACTGCCCACTGTATAGGGTGTTCTTCTTTTTAAACTCTCCATGCTGTCCTGTCTACGTCACACGCCTGTGCAGTCTCGCTCTCCTTGTACTTGAAGAAGTTTTTTTAAAAAAACTGCCTTCCTTCAGAATTTGGCTCTCACGCCGCCCTTTTTGTCCCGATCCAAAGAACGACCGTTGGAAGTCCGTTATGACACCTCTATTTCACTTATTCTCAAAAAGAATAAAGATCCAACTGATTGTTCTTCCTACAGGCCTATTTCTTTGTTGATGCTAAAATTTTATCTAAACTTTTGGTTCATAGGATGGAAGACTATCTGCCTTCTATTATCTCTGATGACCAGACCGGATTTATTGAAAATCATTACTCTCATTTTAACATTTGTCATTTACTGAATGCTATTTATTCTCCCTCTAAAGAAACTTAGGAATGCGTGATTTCTTTAGATGCTGAGAAAGCCTTTGATTGGGTTGAATGAAATTATTTATTTAATATTAGAAAAATTTAACTTTGTGTCCAATTTTATTCAATGGATTAAATTACTTTATTTATCTCCCGCTGCACAGGTTCTTACTAACTCTCAGAGTTCTAAACCATTTAATCTCCAATGTGGAACCAGACAAGGATGTCCTCTGAGTCCTTTGCTTTTTGATTTGTCTTTAGAACCTTTAGCCATCATGTTTCGTGAATCCATTGACATCTTGGGTATTCTAAAGAGGGGTATCACTCATAAGTTGTCGCTTTATGCTGATGACTTTTTGCTCTACATCTCTAATGTGGAGTCCTCTCTACCCTCAGTACTTTCCTTATTTTCTGAATTTAGTCAGTTCTCAGGATATAAACTTAATCTTCATGAGTGAACTTTTTCCTTTGAATAATTTGGTATCAGTCAACTCTGACCTTTTTGAAGAAAACTTTATCATTCTTTTGGAATATGTTAAAAAGGTACTATCAAACTGGTCTCCCCTTTCCTTATCGCTGATTGGACATATCAATTCTATTAAAATGAATATTTTGCCTACATTTTTATATTTATTTCAAGCCCTACCTGTTTTTATTCCTAAATCCTCTTTTGACTCTTTAGATTTGATTATATCTTCTTATTTATGGAAGAATAAAATCCCCTGTTTAAACAAAGTTGATCTTCAGAAAACTAAAAAAAAAATGGGGGATTAGCCCTACCCAATTTTAGGTTTTACTACTGGGCAGTCAACATACGTTACCTTACGTTTTGGTTATACTGTGATGACTGTCCGGTTTGGTTTTCTTCAGAAGTTAATTCTGTTAATAAATTTTCTATTTATTTCTCTTCATGGCTCTTCAGTTTCTCCATCCTGAAGTAATTTAACTGATAATTATGTAGTTAAATATTCTTTGAGGATTTGGTTACAATTTAGAAAATTCATTGGAATATTTGGTTTTTTACTCTCTAGTCCCATTTTTTCTAATTTTTTTTAAACCTTCTTTGACTGATGTAGTTTCTTAAAGAGTGAAATAGACTAGGTGTTAAATATTTTAAGGATCTGTTTGTTGGAGATAGTCTTTCCTCATTTGATCAACTATCTATTAAATATAACCTTCATAAAGCTCACTTTTTTAGATATTTACAAATTAGAGACTTCTTGCATTCTCAACTTCATACATTTCCTAAATGTCCAGATAAGAATTTAATTGATACAATTTTTTCTCTGAAACCTTTTCATAATGGATCTATTTCTAATATTTATAGTATGTTGTTGGCAATGAGAAACATTCCGTTAGACAAAATTAAAAATCTCTGGGATCAAGACCTACAGATTTGAACTGATGAGGATACTTGCAATGAAATTTTAAAACTTGTTCACAGCTCTTCATTATGTGCGCGTCACTCTCTTTTACAATTTAAAGTGGTTCATAGAGCCTACATGACTAAAGATAAGCTCTCTCGTTTTTACTCAGATTTTTCTCCATACTGTAATAGGTGTAATGTCGAAGAGGCCTCTCGAATTCATATGTTTTGGTCCTGTCCGTGGCTTGATAAATTTTGTAAAGAAGTATTTCTAACTTTCTCGGAGCTTTTTAAATTAAACATTAAACCCAACCCTCTGACTGCCTTGTTTGGCATTGTTGGAGGAAATGATTTTACTCTTAAGCCAAATGATTTGCATATTTTGGCTTTTATTTTTCTTTTAGCCAAAAGAGTTTTGTTGCTTAAATGGAAAGATGACGCTTCACCTACTCATGCCCATTGGTTGATTCATGTTATAGACAATAGGCAATAGGTGCAGAAGTAGACCATTCGGCCCCTCGAGTCTGCACCACCATTCTGAGATCATGGCTGATCATTCACTATCAATACCCAGTCCCTGCCTTGTCCCCATATCCCTTGATTCCCCTATCCATCAGATATCTATCTAGCTCCTTCTTGAAAGCATCCAGAGAATTGGCCACCGTCTTCCGAGGCAGTGCATTCCACACCTCCACAACTCTCTGGGAGAAGAAGCTCTTCCTCAACTCTGTTTTAAATAACTGACCTCTTATTCTCAATCCATGCCCTCTGGTACTGGACTCTCCCAACATCTGGAACATATTCCCTGCCTCAATCCTATCAAATCCTTTAATTATCTTAAACGTTTCAATCAGATCCCCTCTCAATCTCCTCAATTCCAGCGTGTACAAGCCCAATCTCTCTGCGTAAGACAGCCCTGCCATCCCAGGAATCAACCTAGTGAATCTACACTGCACTTCCTCAATTGCCAGAATGTCCTTCCTTAACCCTGGAGACCAAAACTGTACACAATATTCCAGGTGTGGTCTCACCAGGGCCCTGTACAAATGCAAAAGGACATCCTTGCTTTTGTACTCAATTCCCCTTGTAATAAAGGCCAACATTCCATTTGCCCTCTTCACTGCCTGTTGCACTTGCTCATTCACCTTCATTGACTGGTGAACTAGGACTCCTAGATCTCTTTGCATTTCTCCCTTACCTAACTCTACACCGTTCAGACAATACGCTGCCCTCTTGTTCCTGCTTCCAAAGTGGATAACTTCACATTTATTCACATTGAATGACATCTGCCAAGTATCTGCCCACTCACTCAGCCTATCCAAGTCTCCCTGTATTCTCCTAACGTCCTCTTCGCATGTCACACTGCCACCCAGTTTAGTATCGTCAGCAAACTTGCTGATATAGTTTTCAATGCCCTCATCTAAATCGTTGACATAAATTGTAAAGAGCTGTGGTCCCAATACAGAGCCCTGTGGTACCCCACTAGTCACCTCCAGCCAGTCCGAGAAACACCCATTCACTGCTACCCTTTGCTTTCTATCTGCCAACCAGTTTTCTATCCATGTTGAAACCCTGCCCCCAATGACATGAGCTCTGATTTTACTCACCAATCTCCTATGTGGCACCTTATCGAATGCCTTCTGAAAATCTAGGTACACAACATCCACTGGCTTACCCTCGTCTAACATCCTTGTTACACCCTCAAAAAACTCCAACAGATTAGTCAAGCATGATTTGCCCTTGGTAAATCCATGCTGGCTCGGCCTAATCCTATTTCTGCCATCAAGATGTGTCACTATTTCGTCCTTAATAATGGACTCAAGCATCTCCCCCACGACTGACGTTAGGCTAACAGGGCAATAGTTCTCCGTTTTCTCCTTCCCTCCCTTCTTGAAAAGTGGGATAACATTAGCCACTCTCCAATCTTCAGGAACTGATCCTGAATCTAAGGAACATTGGAAAATGATTACCAATGCATCCGCAATTTCCTGAGCCACCTCTTTTAGAACCCTCGGATGCAGACCATCTGGACCCGGGGATTTATTAGCCTTCAGTCCTACCAGTCTACTCATCACAGTTCCTTTCCTAATGTCAATCTGTCTCAATTCCTCTGATATCTTAAGACCCTGGCCCATCCATACATCTGGGAGATTGCTTGTGTCCTCCCTGGTGAAGACAGATCTAAAGTACGCATTAAATTCTGTTGCCATTTCCCTGTTTCCCATAACAATTTCTCCCAATTCATTCTTCAAGGGGCCAACATTGTTCTTAACTATCTTCTTTCTCTTCACATAGCTAAAAAAGCTTTTGCTATCCCCTTTTATATTCCTGGCTAGACTGAGCTCATACCTGATTTTTTTCTCTCCGTATTGCTTTTTTAGTTAAGATCTGCTGTTCCTTAAAACTTTCCCAATCATCTGTATTCCCACTCATCTTAGCCCCGTCATACTTCTTTTACTTTAATGCTATACAATCTCTGACTTCCTTTGTCAACCACTGTGGCCCCTTCCCCCTCTTTGAATCCTTCCTTCTCATTGGAATGAACTGCTTTTGCATCTTTTGTATTATGCCCAAGAATGTCTGCCACTGCTGATCCACTGTCTTTCCTGCCAGGGCATCCACCCATTTAACTTTGGCCAGCTCTTCCCTCATGGCTCTGTAGTCTCCTTTATTTAATTGCAACACTGACACCTCTGATCTGCCCTTATCCCTCTCAAATTGTAGATAAAAACTTATCATGTTATGATCACTATTTCCTAATGGCTCCTTTACTTCAAGATCACTTATCAATTCCTGTTCATTACACATCACCAAGTCCAAAATAGCCTCGTTCCTGGTTGGCTCAAGCACAAGCTGTTCCAAAAATACATCCCTTAGACACTCCACAAACTCCCTATCCTGGGGTCCAGCACCTATCTGATTCTCCCAGTTCACCTGCATGTTGAAATCTCCCATAACGACTGCATTACCTTTAGCACATGCCAATGTTAACTCCCTAATCAACTTGTACCCAATATCCACGCTACTGTTTTGGGGCCTGTACACAACACCCATTAGGGTCTTTTTACCCTTACTGTTCCTCAGCTCAATCCACACAGACTCTACTTCCCCTGTTCCCAAGTCACCTCTCGCTAAGGACTGAATCTCATTCCTCACCAACAGGGCCACCCCACCCCCTCTTCCCATATTTCTGTCTCTACGATAGCACGTATACCCTGGTACACTCAATTCCCAGGCCTGATCCCCTTGCAGCCATGTCTCCGTTATCCCAACAATATCGTAGTTCCCCATTTTCATCTGAGCTTCAAGCTCATCTGTCTTATTTCTGACACTACGCACATTCAAGTATAGAATTCTTAGCCCATTCCTCCTCTCTTTGCTTAAAACACTGTCTACTGTACCTAACCCAGCTCCTTGAACTTCCATCGGGCTAACTGCACCCTGAATTTTGATGACCTTCTCAAGATCACCCAAACCTTCTACACATTTAACCCCATGCTCCTTCTGACCAACCCTCTGGATCTGGATCCCTGCCCCCTGCACATCTAGTTTAAACATCTAGTTTAATTTAGTTATGTCATGTTTAAATCTAGAGAAGATTAGGTGTTCTACTTCTGTACCTAGACAAGATTTTTTCACATTATGGGGACCTTTTTGGAACTACTTTCATAATCTTCGACTTGTTCAGCAATGATGATGGCTACTATTTGTTTGAATTTATGACTATATGTCCAAGATTTTTTCCTTTTCTTTTAGCCAAACAGTTGTTTTTTTTTTCTTTTTCTTTTTTTTTTGTTATGGGGTTTTGATTTTTCTTTAGATTAGAATAAAATATACCTTTTCAATATTATGGTTAACTTACTATGGGGCTACCTTGTTTCTGTTTCCATATCATAATGTATTCTGTATTCATCTATGCAAGTAAATAGTAAAAATATTGAAACGATAAGATAGTGCAACTCCTCCCTCCCCTATTATCCTTTTAATAGTGCAATTCTTCCTCCTCCCATTTTAACCCCTTAATAATCCAACTCCTCCCCTCCCCTTTAACCCTTTAATAGTGTAACTGCCCCTCCCCTTTTAACCCCTTAATAGTGCAACTCCCCCTCCCCTTTTAACCCCTTAGTTGTGCAACCTCACTCCGTATTAACCCCTTAATGGTTCAACTGCCCCTCCTGTATTAACCCCTTAATGGTGCAGCTCTTTCTGCTCCCCTTTTAATCCCTTCTCTATCTTTTCTAAACGTTGAAACCCTGGAACATTAGACACCATTCCTGTCCCTGTTGTGGCCACAAAATCAGAGTTTCACATACTGATCCATGCTCTAAATTCATCACCCTTACCCAAATTACTTCTTTTTCTTCCACTTAAGTCCATCACCCCTATTGGGTCACAGGCCTCTGACAGCAGCTCTCTAAAGTCCTCTGTCCTGGGCTGGTCTTTCAAGTTGCCCCTATATATACCCCATCTTCATATATCTTCTAGGCAAAGATTCTTCCTCTCGCAGCGATTTTTCTGTAGCTCTGAGTTTTTACAGGATGGGATTCCTAGCCCCATGATTAACTGTCCTCCTTTTGCAGCCAGGCTGGGGCTTATCCATGGCGGAGTTACGCGTCATACTGCTAGCAGTAAAATACATGGACTTCAACCATTCATTGTGTATTTCTGCTTACTCGTGTGGCACCTCATTATTTTTAGAGATACGTGGTGCTCTTCCTTCCAAGAGGGTCTTCTTCACTTCTCATTGAACCATGGTTAATCTCTAAGCTTGACTGTAATAGTATAGTGAGGAACCTAACCGGGCTGTGATCTCACAGATTGTGTTGGTGGATGTTTCTGCTGCTTAGATGGTCCACAGTCACTCATGGATGTCCAGTTTTGAGCTGCTGGATCTGTTGAGAGTTTGTTCTATCAATTAATTTAGCATCACACTGTACAATGATGGGCTTCTTTGGTATGAAACAAAGACTTTGTTTCCCCCAGGGATTGTCACTTTTACCACTGTCATTGTGGACAGATGTATCTGCCACATGTAAATTGGTTAGGATGAGTGAGGTGCCTTTCTCTCTCACTTTCTTCTGCCAACACAGCTTGCTTGGTCTGTCAAGCCTCAGGCTAAGTGATGAACACTGAAGTCTCCCATGGAATGCTTTTGTTATTTTCAATGCTTCTTCCACATACTGTTCAACATAGAGGACATTGATTCATCAGCTGAGGAGTATAGTACATGTTAATAAGGAGTAGAGTTCCTAACCCATGTTGGATCTGATCCCATGGGAATTCATGGGGTCTGGAGTAAATGCTGAGGACCTTTGGTGCTATTCTTTACTAACTGTATTGCCACCTCTGGTGAGTCTATCCTGCCACAAGATGTGCCCAGGCACACTGTAAGGCATGATTCTACTAACCTGGGTCAAGCTGTTATTTTGGCATCCTTTTGCTCAAGTCTCCCAATTTAGACCCATTCCCCAATGTTTGTGAGGAGGGTTTGCCAGTTTTATATGAGCTTCATTTTGCTGTGTCCAGATTCAAAGACTTTATTGTTCCTAGCTGCCAGCCCAGTTTATAAGCAACATACACAAAATGCTGGAGGAACTCTTTTCTATGGAAAAGAGTACAATTGACAGAAACCCTTCATCAGGACTGGCAAAACAAATGAGGCATGGTCCTTTTGATATCATTAAATCATTGTGGGTAGAGCTAAGGAACTGCAAGGGTAAAAAGATCCTGATGCGAGTTGTATACAGACCCCCGAACAGCAGTAAGGATGTGGTCTACAAATTAAATTGGAAGATAGAAAATGCATGCCAGTACAATGGTCATGGAGGATTTCAAATATGTAGGCAGATTTGAAAAATCAGGTTAGTGCTGGATTCCAAGATGGAGAATTTCTAGAATGCCTATGAGATGGCTTTTTAGAACAGCTCATGGTTGAACCCACTAAGGGATCAGATATACTAGATTGGGTGCTGTGCAATTAACTGTAATTTTACCCCAAGGTAAAAGAACCCTTAGTGGCAAGTGATCACAATATGATCAAATTTACTTGAAAATTGAGGAGAAATTGAGGAGAAAAGTCAGGTGTATCAGTATTACAGTGGAGTACAGAGGGAATTACAGAGGCATGAAAGAAGAGTTGGCCAGAATTGATTGGAAAAGAGTACTGGCAGGGATGACAGCAGAGCAGAAATGTCTGGAATTACTGGAAGCAATTTGGAAGCCACAAGATATATACATCCCAAAGAAGAAAAAGTACTTTAAAGGCAAGACAAAACAACTGTGGCTAAGAAGAGAAGTAAAAGCTAATACAAAAACCAAAGGGAGGGCATATAATAGATCAAAAATTAGTGGGAAGTTAGAGGATTGGGAAGGTTTTCAAAACCAACAGAAAGCAACTGTTACTTTGCTATTACAAAGTAAAAAGTGCTAGGCAAGCTGAAAGGTAATATAGTGGATAAGTCACCTGGGCCAGATGGACTACATCCCAGAGTCCAGAGAGAGGTTGCTGAAAAGATAACAGATGCATTGGTCATAATCTTTCAAGAATCACTCAATTCTAGCATGGTCCCGGAGGACTGGAAGATTGCAGATGTCACTCCACCCTGCCTTGTGTAGCTGGATCCTAGACTTCCTGTTAGATCACTGGCAGGTGGTAAGAGTGGGCTCCCTCAACTCTGCCCCTCAAGGCTGTGTCCTAACAGCCCTCCTTTACTCTCTGTACACCCATGATTATGTCGCCTACCACAGCTCCAATCTGCTAATTAAATTTGCTGACAATACTACACTGATTGGCCTAATCTCAAATAATAATGAGGCAGCCTACAGAGAAGAAGTCAAAGAAGTGTTGTCAAGAAAACAACTTCTCCCTCAATATCGTAAAAACAAAGGAGCTGGTTGTGGACTAGAGGAGGAATGGAAACAGGCTAACCCAGGCATGGGCAAACTACGGCCCGCGGGCCATATGCCCGCTTTTTAAGCTTTTTAATCCGGCCCGCAGAACTTTATGAAATTATATTAATAAACCTTGTTAATGTTTTTCCCCCGCAATTCTGGCATTTTCCCAATAGATGACGCACTCTATATACATTTGTGGCGACCCATGTCCTGGCACATCCAAACCAGCTCACAATTAGCCAGCGTTCTGGCTAAGGCAGATAGCCTGCGGGGATTTGCGAGCACAGAGCTTTGGAGCCTCTGCGCCACGGTGAGCAGGTTGAGGGAGGCTTAAAAGTGAGGCTGGGGATTTCAAATAAAGTTTTTTTCTTTGACTGCAGTTACCGACTCCGTGTCGTAATTTTAGCGCTGCATGTAGCACACCGCTACACATTGACCTTTGTTGAGGTCCAGCGTATTACTCCACATTTGCGCTTTACTCTTTGTTCGGCTCGACCTATTTGTGTGAACAGGCATTCAGCGTCATGAACATCAACAAAGCCAGCCACAGATCCAAGTTAACTGACTAACACCTCAGATCCATCCTGAGAATTGCCACAACAAAACTAAATCCAGACTGATGCGCTGGCTAAAAAGGGAGACCAACAACACTGTTCCCACTGAAATTAAAAAT
The DNA here is from genome assembly GCF_030144855.1 of Hypanus sabinus. Classification (NCBI taxonomy): domain Eukaryota; kingdom Metazoa; phylum Chordata; class Chondrichthyes; order Myliobatiformes; family Dasyatidae; genus Hypanus; species Hypanus sabinus. The sequence continues at coordinate 182,286,676 of NC_082711.1, forward strand.
AAGTTTCTTCGTTGTGTTATGTAAAAAATGTATTTGAAAATATTTTTTTCAATAGGCCTTACATGTCACATATCATTTCTGTTAAGTGATGGACATGAGTAGTGCGCAGGTGCACGTACGTTCTCAAAATAAAAAATGCGCTGCAGATCAAATAACGTGCTCCGCATACTGGCGCGCTGTCACTGTTCTGTCCTTGTGCTGGTCGTTGTTGAGTTTTGGCACAGGGGACAATTGAATAAGAAGGAGCAGGACAAGTAGACCTGCATCTCCTACCGTTTTTGAAATAAAGACAGGCAGGAGGAGAGTGATGATGATATCTTGTAGGATAACATAATTTTCAGTGCTTTAAAATAATAACTGTTACGATTAAAAAAAGCTATATTTTATTCATTTAATTTTCAGTGTTTTAAAAGTCATTTCAATAAATAGCTAAATGGACTTCAAAGACAGATATTTTGTTGTAATGCATTTGTTCATTTTCAATTGAAATTAAAGCACATGTTTTCTACATATCCCATGATATTTTATTTTCTCTTATGAGGTGTATTACCAAAACACTCCGTCCATCTGCTCCTGGTCTGGCCCCCCTGTCAAATTTTAGAACCCTTTGTGGCCCACAAGTCAAAAAGTTTGCCCATCCCTGGGCTAACCCCTATTGACATCAATGGATTTGGAGTTGAGAGTGTGAACAGCTTTCAGTTCCTCAATCACCAAGGATCTCATGTGGTCTGTACACACTGGCTGTGTGATGAAAAAGGCACAACAGCACCTCTTTCACCTCAGATGGTTGAAGAAGTTTGGTAAGGGCCCCCAAATCTGAAGAACTTTCTGCAGGGGAATAATTGAGAGCATCCTGACTGGCTGCATCACTACCTGGTATGGAAATTGTACTTCCCTCAATTGCAAAATTCGGTGAGTGGTGTGTGGACAGCCCAGTGCATCTGTTGTGTGAACTTCCCACTATTCAGGACCTTTACTAAGACAGGTGTGTAAAAAGGGCCTGAAGGATCATTGGGGACCCAAGATAACCTAACCACAAACTGTTCCAGCTGCTACCATCTGGGAAACTTTACTGCAGCATAAAAGCCAGGACCAACAGGCCCCAGGACAACTTCTTTCACCAAGCTATCAGACTGATTAATTCACGTTGATAAAATCATATTTCTATGTTAAATTGACAGTCCTATTGTACATACTACTTATTATAAATTACTATAAATTGCACATTTAGACAGACATAACATAAAGATTTTTACTCATGTATATGAAAGATGTAAGTAATAAAGTCAATTCAATTCATTTTTTTCAGAAGGGAGGAAGGCAAAAGAAAGGAATTTATAGGTTAATTAAACTAACCTCAATGGTTGGGAAAGTGTTGGAGTCTATTATTAAGGATGAGGCTTTGAGGTACTTAGAGACTAACAATAACATAAATCAAAGTTAGCATGGTTTCTGTGAAGGGAAATTTTGCCTGACAAATCTGTTTGAGTTCTTCGAGGAAGTAATAAGCAAGGTGGACACAGGAGAGGCAGTGGATGTCATTTACTTGGATTTTCAGAATGCATTTGATAAAGTGCCACACATGAGGCTGCTTAACAAGATAAAATCCTTATGGCATTACAGAAAAGATACAGGCATGGATAGTGGAATGGCTGCCAGGCAGGAGGCAGTGAGTGGGAATAAAAGAGGCCTTTACTGGTTGGCTGCCAGTGACTAGTGGTGTTCCACAGGGATCAGTATTGGGACTGCTGCTTTTCTCATTTGTCAATGATTTAGATAATGACTTTGTGGCATAGTCTCTCGTAATGGCAACTTCACACACTTCATGACCCCTGACACCTGGAACTTCCACCATACTGCTAATATCTTCCAGAGTGAAGACTGATGCAAAGTACTTATTCAGTTCATCTGCCATTGCCTTCTCTCCTAGCATTGATAAAGCAGTACGAGGCAAAGAGTGGGAATAAAGGGAGCCTTTTCTGGTGGGCTGCTGCTGACTAGTAATATTCCACAGGATCTGTGTTGGGACCACTTCTTTTTATATCACATGTCAATAACTTGGATGACGGAATTCATTGCTTTGTTGTAAAGTTTACTGATTATATGAAGATGGTGGAAGGACAGATAGTTTTCAAGAAGTAGAGAGGCGACCAAAGGACTTTGATAGATTGGGATAATGGGCAAAGAAGCGGCAGATGGAATACAGTGTTGGGAAGTGAATGGTCATGCACTTTTGTAGAATAAATAAAAGGGTAGACTATATTCTAAATGGAGAGAAATTTCAAAAATCTGAGGCATAAAGGGACTTATCAGTCCTTGTGCAGGATTCCCTGAAGGTTAATTTGCAGGTTCAGTCTGTGGTGAGGAAGGCAAATGTGATGTTAGCACTCATTTCAAGAGGACTAGAATATAAACGCAAGAATGTAATTTTGAAGCTTAATAACACACTGGTCAGGCCTCACTTGGAGTATTATGAGCAGTTTTGGGCCCCTAAAAAGGATGGGCTGACACTGGAGTGGGTTCAAAGGACATTCATGAAAATGATTCCAGGATTGAACAGCCTGTCATATAAAGAGGACACTGCCTTAGAATAGAGGAGCAACCTTTTAGAACAGAGATGGGGAGGAATTTCTTTAGCCAAAGTGTGGTAAACCTATGGAATTTGTTGCCACAGGTGGCTGTGGAGGCCAAGTCTTTACATACTTTTAAAGCAGAGGTTGATAGACGCTTGATTGGTCACAGTACAAAGGGATATGGGGAGAAGGCAAGAGACTGGGGCTGAAAGGGAAAATGGATCAGCGATGATGAAATGGCAGAACAGACTTGATGGACCAAATGGCCTAATTCTGCTCCTATATATTATGGTCTTATCCTTCATCGAGCCCTTAGTCCCTCTTCCTTTCTCCTACTCCCCATCTCTAGCGCCTGATGGAATCTACCCCAGGCTGATGAGAGATAAAAGAGAGGAAGTTGTTGGGGGTTCTATTTAGCCAAAGTCCCAGATTGACCAGTGTAGTCAGGATGGACTGAAGGGCCTGTTCCTGTGCTGCACTGTTTGATAACTCCAGTATTCAGATCAAAGTTTTGCTGTACATCTGGACTTCCACTGCATCTTATTGTACACTGGATTTCATGAAAAAAAAACAATTATGAAATTCAGAAACTAGGATTTAATTTAGCTACGAAGAAGTGAGGTGGGACAAAAAGATCAATTGGTAAATCTGAAATCAAATGAAACATTGAATTAAAAAGCAAAATCTAGTTGACAGACACAGTGAGAGGAATTCTGAAGCACAAGAAATGGATTGCAGTCATAGGAATGTGTTGTTTGGAATGAGTCACAGGGAGCTTGGTCATGTGAAACTTGTTTTTTCAGTGTCAAAGGGTATAGTGTCACAGTAACCAAAGTAGAATGTTCCAATATGGGCTAAACGATCTGTGCCAAGATCACCCTATGGATTCTATTTACAGCAGTCATAGTTTGTAAATGTAAGATATGTTTCAGTTGTTAGTTAATATTGAAAAAACAGGCACTAATAAATATAATATGAATTAACTAGTTTTAATTTCATGAGCTTGGACATTCCAGATCAGGAAATTTACCAATTGGTGAAGAGTTTGTAAACACTGTTATCTTACAGCACATTTGGGTATGGGACAATAATTGTTAATAAATCCAGAAATCAGGATTTAATTCTGGCTACGAAAGAATGAGGTGGGGCAGAAATGTTAATCAGTAAACCTGAAATCTGAAGAAACATTGAATTTAGAAGAGTAATCTTGTTTAAGATGCAGTATTTGAGAGGAATTCTGAAGCTCAAGTAATAGGATGCAGTCATAGGAATGTGCTGTTTGGAATGGGTCACAAGGAACCGAGTCATGTGAAACTAGATTTTGTAACTAAAAGACAAACAGAACTTTCTGAGAGAACATGTGAACAAATACTGAAAACATACTGCCATTTAGGCTTTGGAGTTTTAACCATTTGGGGGAATTTGAGAGTGACTTATAACGAAAAAGGTCTAAACCAATGAAACAAAATTTTGTTAATGATTAGAGAACTGATGTGTAAACGACCTGGATGCCCCCATGCATGAGTCAGTGAAAACTAACTTATACATGCAGCAGGCAATTGATCTATTCTCTGATTTCAGGTGAATGAGAGGTGACCTCATTGCGACATACAAAATACTTGGTAGATTAATATATGAGGAATCCCCTGGCTAAGGAATCAAGAACTGGGGGTAACAGTCTTAAAAGAACAGTTATTCAGGACAAAACAAGAAGTTCTTTACTAAGAGCAAGTGAATGTTAGCCAGCTGCTCTACTCTCTGTATACACATGACTGTGTGGCTAGGCATAGCTCAAATACCATCTATAAATTTGCTGATGATACAACCATTGTTGGTAGAATTTCAGGTGGTGACGAGAGGACGTACAGGAGTGAGATATGCCAACTAGTGGAATCTTGCCGCAGCAACAACCTGGCACTCAACATCAGTAAGACGAGAAAGCTGATTGTGGACTTCAGGAAGGGTAGGATGAGGAAGCACATAGCTCATAGAGGGATCAGAAGTGGAGAGAGTGGGCAGCTTCAAGTTCCTCGGTGTCAAGATCTCTGAGGATCTAACCTAGTCCTAATATATCGATGTAATCATAAAGGCGGCAAGACAGCGGCTATACTTTATTAGGAGTTTGAAGAGATTTGGCATGTCAACAAATACCCTCAAAAACTTCTATACATGTACCGTGGAGAACATTCTGGCAGGCTGCATCACTGTTTGGTATGGAGAGGTTAATGCACAGGACCAAAAGAAGCTGCAGAAGGTTGTAAATCTAGTCAGGTCCATCTTGGGCACTAGTCTACAAAGTACCCAGGATATCTTTAGGGAGTGGTGTCTCAGAAAGGCAGCATCCATTATTAAGGACATCCAGCACCCAGGGCATGCCCTTTTCCCACTGTTACTATAAAACTTTAATTTGCCGGACCTATAATTACACCACACAATTCTTTTCTTTAAATTCTTCACCAGTTTATTGTTTGAGCTCAGCTAGCGAGAAACTCGAAGCCAAACATCAAAGAGACAGTTTCTCTCTCTCTGCCAGCTCAAATGAGCTTCTGACTTGACAGGTAGAGACACTACAATTTATAGAAATAGCAGACAAAGAACACTCAGTTACCATGATATTCCTGCCAAGTCAGTTAGAGCAAAACTTAATTAGATAAGAGAGTACACTGAATTATGGGTTTTAATTACAGACAAATTCTTGCCTTATCAATAAAACTTTAATAGACAAAGGTGGGAACATAGATCCGTGATGTGACATTGTAGGGCATGATATATCAAACCTATGTGAATACAGCCTACGGGTCGTGCTCAAAGCGACAGCTGTGTACTGTTAATCCAAACAAACTGAAGGCAGTTTTTTCAGTCAGGGACAGTGTCTGCAAGTTTTCACAGAACAGGGCACGCACGCAAGCTGGCACTTAATTTTAACCCGCTATTTACCAGAATAAGATAATCATTTCTTATGTCCCCCAATTCCCTTAAAATTTCATCATTACCATCAGGTAGGGGGTACAGAAGCCTGAAAGCACACACTCAGCGATTCAGGAACAGCTTCTTCCCCTCTGCCATCCGATTCCTAAATGGACTTTGAAGCTTTGGCCACTACCTCACTTCTTTTAATATACAGTATTTCTGTTTTCACACATTTCCCACATAGGCGCTTCAGATCCCTCCAGACTAAGACTAATAGGCACTGGAGAAGTTTTTTCCCTACTGCGGTCACTTTGCTGAACAGTTAACTGCTGGTTAACTGTCGGCTAACTATTACTTGGATTGCACTACTTGTATGTATACTCTATATTTTCATTTATATTTATCATCTGTTATGAGCAGAGAGACAACATCTGCTGGAAGTAAATTCCTTGTATGAATACAGGTACTTGGCAATTAAAGTCTGATTCTGATTCTAATTTTTAAAAAATCTATTCAATACACATAATTGATTTACATGTTTACTTATTATTGTTTTATTTTATTTATCATAATTATTTGTTTTCTCTCTACTAGATTATGTATTGCATTGAACTGCTGCTGCTAAGTTAATAAATTTCACTTTACATGCCGGTGATAATAAACCTGAACCTGATTCTGATGTTTGGAATTATCATTATTTATTTCTTTTTGTATTTGCTCAGTTTGTTGCTTTTTTGCACACTGGTTGAACACCCAGGTTGGTGCAATTTTTCATTACTTCTAAAATGATTATTATGGATTTACTGAGTACATCTTCAGGAAAATGAATCTCAAGTTTGTATGTTGTGACATATTATGTCCTTTGATGAAAAATTTACTGTTCTTTCACACCTTATCCTCTTGCTCTTCACATACTGCTAGAATGCCTTGGGGTTTTCCTTAATCCTGTCCACCAAGGCCTTCTCATGGCCCGTCTGGCTCTCTGAATTTCATTCTTAAACTCCTTCCTGCTAGCCTTATAATCTTCTATATCTCTATCATTACCTAGTTTTTTGAACCTTTCATAAGCTCTTTTCTTCTTGACTAGATTTACAACAGCCTTTGTACACCATGTTTCTCTACCTTACCATCCTTTCCCTGTCTCATTGGAACGTACCTATGCAGAACTCCACGCAAATATCCCCAGAACATTTGTCATATTTCTTAGGTAAGCTTCTTTGAGAACGTGTTTCCAATTCATGCTTCCAAGTTCCTACCTGATCGCCTCATATTTCCCCTTACTTTAATTAAACGCTTTCCTAATTTGTTTGTTCCTATCCCTCTCCAATGCTATGGTAAAGGAGCTAGAATTGTGATTACTATCTTCAAAATGTTCTCCCACTGAGAGATCTGACACCTGACCAGGTTCATTTCCCAATACCAGATCAAGTACAGCCTCTCTTCTTTAGGCTTATCTACATACTGTGTCAAGAAACCTTCCTGAACACACCTAACAAACTCCACCGCATCTAAACCCCTTGCTCTAGGGAGATGCCAATTGAAATTTGGGAAATTAAAATCTCCCACCACAACAACCCTGTTATTATTACATCTTTCCAGAATCTGTCTCCCTCTCTGCTCCTTGATGTCCCTGTTACTATTGGGTGGTCTATATAAAACACCCAGTAGAGTTATTGACCCCTTCCTGTTCCTAACTTCTACCCACAGACTCCATAGGCAATCCCTTCATGACTTCCTCCTTTTCTGCAGCTGTGACACCTTTGATGAACAATGCCACGCCTCCACTTCTTTTGCCTCCCCCCCTGTCCTTTCTGAAACATCTAAAGCCTGGCATTCGAAGTAACCATTCCTGCCTCTGAGCCATCTATGTCTCTGTAATGGCCACAACATCATAGCTTCAAGTACTGATCCATGCTCTAAGCTTTGTTCATAATTCTTGCATTAAAATAGACACATCTCAAGCCACCAGTCTGAGCGTGTCCCTTCTCTATCACCTGCCCATCCTCCCTCTCACACTGTCTCCAAGCTTTCTCTATTTGTGAGCCAACTGCCTCTTCAGTTCGGTTCTCACCCCCCAGCAATTGTAGTTTAAACTCTCCCCAGTAGCCTTTGCAGACCTCCCCGGCAGGATATTGGTCCTCCTGGGATTCAAGTGCAACCCATTCTTTTTGTACAAGTCATGCCTGCCCCAAAAGAGGTCCCAATGATCCAGAAATCTGAATCACTGCCCTCTGCTCCAATCTCTCAGCCACGTATTTATCCTCCAACTCATTCTATTCCTATACACACTGTCGTATTAATCATGAACTCCAATTTTCTGAAGTACCAGAGGATTGTAGGATAGCTAATGTTGCTCCACTTTTCAAGGAAGACTCTAAAAAAAATCGGTAAGTTACAGACCGGTGAGTCTGACATCAGTAATGGGAAAGTTATTGGAAGATATTCTGAGGGACCGGACATATAAGTATTTGGATAGATATGGATTGATTAACAATAGTCAGCATGGCTTTGTGCTGGTAGGTCATGTCTAACCAATCATATAGGGTTTTTTTTGAGGAAGTTACCAGGACAGTTGATGAAGGCAGGGTAGTGGATGTTGTCTACATGGACTTTAGTAAGGCATTTCAAAAGGTCCTGATTGGAAGAGGTTGGTCAAGAAGTTTCAGTCACTCGGCATTCAAGATGACTAGTAAATTGGATTAGATGTTGGCTTTGTGGGAGAAGCCGAAGAGTGATAGTAGAAACATAGAAACAGTAGATGGTTGCCTGTCTGACTGTGGCCTGTGACTAGTGGAGTGGTACAGGGGTCAGTGCAGGGTCCATTGTTGTTTGTTATCTGTTTCAATGATCTGGATGATAATGTGGTTAACTGGAGCAGCAAATTTGCAGATGACACCAAGATTGGGGGTGAAGTGAACAGCATGGAAGGTTAGCATGGCTTGCAGCAAGATCTGAACCAGTTGGAAAAATGGCAGATGGAATTTAATGTAGAAAAGTGTTGCACTTCAGTAAGAATAACCAAAGTAGGTCTTACATAATGAAAGGTAGAGCACTGAGGAGTGTGGTAGAACAAAGGGATCTGGGAATATAGTCCATAATTCATTGAAAGTAGTGTCATAAAGAATGCTTTTGGCACATTGGCCTTCATTAATCAAAGTATGTTATGTAGTACTCACTTCAATAATAAGCAAATGCTTTAAGATTCTGCAGATGCTGGAAATCTAGAGAACACACCAAAATGTGAACTGTTTATTTGGCCTGATCAACCCTGGCTGGGTCACCTGGGCGAGAGTGTCAGATATTGAAAGACCTAAAACACTCAATGACCCCAGGTCGCATTACTAATGATATGTCCCAGTGCATCCTTGGATATACCTCAGCATCCCTCCATAGATTCAGCCTGAGTTGTCAAGTTCCTTCAGGGCTTTAGAGCCTTCTGATTATTACTATATCTCATGATTTCCTTAATAGTGCCATGAAATGGTGGAGCAGCTCCAGGGAGCCAATAGGCTATTTTGCTCCAATTTCGTATACCCTGGTATCTTACTTCTGATCAGTTGAAGTGACTATGAAGCTTTGCATTCCAATTGTCAGGAAAGTAGAAGGAGTTGGAAATGGTGTTAGGATATAGCTGTAGGATGCTGTGAATAGAATTGTTGGGGAACGTTATCCAGCTTCACCTCAGAGAATGAGAGCTCCCCAAGCTTTTTGGGACAGAAGTTCAAATAATTCTTCAGTGTTTTTCAAGAACACAAATATCAAATACACTTATATATACAAGAGAATACAGGGAAGTGCTAATGCAAACTGGTTATACATTGTGTGGCATATCCAATATGTATGTATGTTCTCATAGTAACATTGACCGTTCTGTAAACAGAATGCACATGTATAGGAGTTAATTTTAGTGTACCTTTTTTTACAGAAAGAATTCAGACACAAATTATGCAAGATATCTGGTGTATTTCATACAGAATAGAAAATGGCAATGACTCAGCCCTGACTCATTAGCTGAGTCAGGGTTCAGTTATTCTGATGAAAGGTTTCAAAAAAACATTAACTTTGTTTCTCTTCCACAGATCCTAGCTGACTCAAGTATTTCCAGAAATTTCTGTTAATCTATGTTTTTACACTGTACTCTTAACATGATGTATATATTCCAGGCACTCAAATACCTCACAACCATTTTTTATGTCAAAACTACTTTAAAAAAATTAAGATCTACAGTTTGTTGATTTTCGTCTTACTTTTTTTGATTGGTATAGAGAACAGCTTCTTGCTCTGTTATTCTATCCCAGGTCCCAGGAACATAGTGTATTAGTTCCACTTTATAATCTCTTTCCTGCAAATGTCTGTCTCAAAAACCAATCCAATTAATTCTCAAAAATTCTAATCGGCTATTTTCACTTGCCTTATACATGATGGGTTTCAGTTTGTTCTTTAACTCTTTTTAACGCTTAACCTAGTTAAGGATTTCCTTATTTACGCCTTGATCATGACCCCACTAAGCATCAGGCCACTGTCTCCTATACCATCACCAACCTTATCAACTCTGGGGATCTCCCATCCACTGCCACCAACCTCCTAGTTCCCACACCCCACACTTCCCGTTTCTACCTCCTACCCAAGATCCACAAACCTGCCAGTCCAGTTAGACCCATTGCCTCAGCTTGCTCCTGCCCCACCAAACTCATTTCTGCATACCTTGACACTGTTCAATCCCTTTCCACCTACATTCGTGACACTTCTCACGCTTTGAATTTTTTCAATGATTTTAAGTTCCCTGGCCCCCACCACCTTATTTTCACCATGGATGTCCAGTCCCTATACACCTCCATCCCCCACCAGGAAGGTCTCAAAGCTCTCCGCTTCTTTTTGGAGTCAAGACCTAACCAGTTCCCTTCTACCACCACTCTCCTCCGTCTAGCGGAATTAGTCCTTATTCTTAATAATTTCTCCTTTGGTTCCTCCCACTTCCTTCAAACCAAAGGTGTAGCCATGGGCACCCGTATGGGTCCTAGCTATGCTTGCTTTTTTGTTGGCTTTGTGGAACAGCCCATGTTCCAAGCCTAGACGGGTATCTGTCCCCCCACTTTTCCTTCACTACATTGACAACTACATTGGCGCTGCTTCCTGCACGTATGCTGAGCTTGTTGACTTCATTAACTTTGCCTCCAACTTTCACCCTGCCCTCAAATTTACCTGGTCCATTCCTGACATCTCCCTCCCCTTTCTTGATCTTTCTGTCTCTATCTCTGGAGAATGCTTATCTACTGATACCTACTATTAGCCTATGGACTCTCACAGCTACCTGGACTATTCCTCTTCCCACTCTGTCTCTTGCAAAAATGCCATCCCCTTCTTTCAATTCCTCTGCCTCTGCCACATCTGCTCTCAGGATGAGGCTTTTCATTCCAGGACGAAGGAGATGTCTTCCTTTTTTAAACAAAGGGGCTTCCCTTCTCTCACCATCAACTCTGTTCTCAAACGTATCTCTCCCATTTCCCGCACATCTGCCCTCACCCCATCCACCCGCCACCCCTCTCGGGATAGGGTTCCCCTTGTCCTCACCTACCACCTCACCAACCTCTGGGATCAACATATAATTCTCCATAACTTCCGCCACCTCCAACGGGTTCCCACTACCAAGTACATCTTTCCCTACCCCCCTCTTTCTGCTCTCCGCAGGGATCGCTCCCTACGCGATTCCCTTGTCCATTCATCCCCCCCATCCCTTCCCACTAATCTCCCTCCTGGCACTTATCCTTGTAAGCAGAACAAATGCTACACCTGCCCTTACACTTTCTCCCTCACCACCATTCGGGGCCCCAGACAGTCCTTCCAGGTGAGGCGACACTTCACCTGTGAGTCAGCTGGTGTGGCCTTTTATATATTGGTGAGACCCGACGCAGACTGGGAGACTGTTTTGCTGAACACCTACGCTCTGTCCGCCAGAGAAAGCAGGATCTCCCAGTGGCCACACATTTCAATTCCACGTTCCATTCCCATTCTGATATGTCTATCCATAGCCTCCTCTACTGTCAAGATGAAGCCACACTCAGGTTGGAGGAACAACACCTTATATACCGGCTGGGTAGCCTCCAACCTGATGGCATGAACATGGACTTCTCTAACTTCCGTTAATGCCCCTCCTCCCCTTCTTACCCCATCCCTGATATATTTAGTTTTTTATTTCTCCCCCTCCTTTTTTCCCCGTCTTTCTGCCCATCACTCTGCCTGTTCTCCATCTCCCTCTGGTGCTCCCCTCCCCCTTTCTTTCTCCCTAAGCCTCCTGTCCAATGATCCTTTCCCTTCTCCAGCTCTGTATCCCTTTTGCCAATCACCTTTCCAGCTCTCAGCTTCACCCCACCCTCTCCAGTCTTCTCCTATCATTTTGCATTTTCCCCTCCCCCTGCCTCTTTCAAATCTCTTACTATCTTTCCTTTCAGTTAGTTCTGACAAAGGGTCTGGGCCCGAAACTGCTGCATTCCACCAGCATTTTGTGTGTGTTGCTTGAATTTCCAGCATCTGCAGATTTCCTCGTGTTTGCTTAAGGATTTCCTGCACTGCTCACTTTACACTTATGACTGTGAGGTGAAGCAAAGCTCCAATGGCATTTTCAAGTTTGTTGACGAGACTACTGTCATAGGCTCAATCAAAGGTGGTGACAAATCAGTATATAGAAGAGAGATTGAAATTCCAGCTTGAGTGGTGCCACAACAAGAAGCCTTTACTTAATGTCAGCAAGATCAAGGAGCTCATTATTGACTTCAGGAGGAGGAAAGCAAAGGTCCATGAGCCAGTTTTCATTGGAGGATCAGAAGTGAGAAGGGTTAATAACTTTAAATTCCTTGGTGGTGTCATTTCAGAAGACCTGTTCTGGGCCCAGCGTGTAAGTGGAATTATAAAGAAAGCATGGCAGCACTTCTAGTTCAGAGTAGTACAGTGCATTACAGGCCCTTCGGCCCACAATGTTGTGCTGACCCTCAAACCCTGCCTCACATATAACCCCCCACCTTAAATTCCTGAGGAGTCTGCAAAGATTTGGCATGACATCTAAAACTTTGACAATCTATAGGTGTGTGGTGGAAAGTATATTGACTGGCTGCATCACAGCCTGGTATGGAAATACCAGTGTCCTTGAATGGAAAATTCTATTAAAAAGTAGTGGTTACAGCCCAGTCCATCATGGGTAAAGTCCTCCCCACCATTGAGCACATCTACACAGAGCATGTTGCAAGAAAGCAGCATCCATCATCAGGGACCTCAACTACTCAGGTCATGCTTGCTTCTCACTGCTGCCATTAGGAAGAAGGTATAGGATCCTCAGGACTCGCATCACTTGGTTCAGGAACTGTTATTACCCCTCAACCATCAGGCTCTTGAACCAAAGGGGATAACTTCACTCAACTTCACTTGGTCATCACTGAAATGTTCCCACAACCTATGGATTCACTTTCAAGGATTCTTCATCTCATATTCTCGATATTTGTTGCTTATTTATTTACTATTATTATTTCTTTCTTTTGTATTTGCAGTTTGTTGTTTTTTGCACACTGGTTCGTTCATTTAGTGCAGACTTTCATTGATTCTATTATGGTTATTATTCTATATGGATTTATTGAGTATACCTGCAAGAAAATGAATCTCATGGTTGTATACGTTGACATATATGTACTTGGATAATAAATTTACTTTTAACTTTTATAATTACCCTGCGCATCTCTTTATACCTCTTGCCCAGAATTTTAAATTTGTGACCTGCTCCCTGAACTATCTGCTGTTGGGTACAACTTCCCTTCAGTCAGTCAGTCAGTCTCTCTCTCTCCCCCTCTCTCCTTCCATTGCTCTCTCCCCTCCATTTTCACAGTCAGGTGACTAGAATTTGATGCAGCACACCAGTGATTTTACAATTTCAATATAATGTATCTATTCTTCTACACTGTGCCGTCTACTAACTATTCTTTCACCATAATGCTGCTTTTATTAGCAACTAAATCTACACTCATTCCAGCAAACAATATTATGATCTTTGTAGTAAGATTTATTTTGTTATTTGTCTTAATCTGCCAACCCATCTGTATCCCTTACAGTCCTGTTACTGCTCTTCTGAGAAATTACACTTCTAAACATAGTGCTATTCTTTCATACCCAACTCATTACTGCATGTAAAAGTCATTTCAATCCTAATACCATTACCACACTCAGTCAGCAAGCAACCACTTACTATTGCTCTCTGCTTTATAAATTTTATGTACATTTTCCAACATTGTTACTGTTAGCCCTTAACACCAATAGATCTCTCTAAATCTAGGAGACTGCAGCTATTGGATTCCCTGCTATATACATTTTCCTTTTTTGAAACCACATCAAACTATTCTATAAGTTTGGTCACATATGACCTTTAAAAATAATCTGTTACAACTTTGTTTTATTAACAGCTGTTTTTCCCCCTCAGCTTATTATTTTCTAGAAGGTTCTCCAGCACTGAGGTTGAACTGACAGGCTTTAGTTTTCTAGAAATATCTGTGCACTACTTCCTGAATGACGTTTACCATTTTCCAGTTCTCTGGCACCTCCCTTGCCTTTCTGAGCTCCTCCTCCTCCTCCTCCAGCCAATGAACTTGGCTGCATTAGGGTTCTGCATTAACCCAGAAGGCCTATTGACTTTCTTCCTTAAACAAAAAACAAAATGCTGAAAGAACTTAGCCAGTGAATCAGCATTTGTGAAAGAGAAAAAAAGGCATTCTTTCCTGATAGACTCATAGATCATAGAACACTTGACTACTAATTTGTGTAACTTACAGCAATTTAATGACTACGCTGTACTGCTGTCGCAACAGAGCAAATTTCACATCATATGTCTGTAATAATAAATCTGATTCACTCTGGAATCTAGCATCCACCCACTGGCGCCTTGGCCTAGCAGCTGACCTGAGTGTCAGCTGAGGGGTTGTCACAAATTCATGGAAGTCAGGTTTCAAAGTATAAACACTGGTTGGGTCTTGGAAACAACAATCTTTGTTGTGATATGAAAGTTTCTATATGAGAGTTGCCATTGAGCTCAGGTCAATTTTCACTTATTTTCAGTTTTCACGTACCAAGCCAACGGTTAACATATTTACAATGCTTGCTAAATGTATGCCTGGGTCAACTTAAAAGCTCAAGTTCCATAAAGAGCATGATTATATATTAATATAACTTTATTAATTATTACCAGAAGGCCTCTGTTGTTCAGCTTTCCATAAAGCCAAGGTCATCCAAATCTCTGCTGCTCTCCTCACAGCGAGAACTATTCACCAATTCATCTGAACCAGTCTTGGACATAGGGGCCTTAGCAACATTAATGATGCTTCCCATCTTATTATTATTAGTATTATTAGTGTGTTACATGTGAGTTATACATACTGTATTTGTGCACCTTGGTGCAGAGGAACATTGTTTCATTTGGCAGTACATGTATACAGTTCAGAAAGATTCAGAGTGATAAGTGTCACGAACATAGGTGGGAAGGGATTGAACAAGGGGGCCCCACCGAACTCAATTCTGCATATCTCAACACTGTTTTATCCCGCCCCCTTGTTCAATCCCTTCCCACCTATGTTCATGACACTTCTCACACTTTGAATTTTTTCAATGCTTTTAAGCTCCCCGGCCCCCACCACCTTATTTTAACCATGGATATCCAGTCCCTAAATACCTCCATCCCCCACCAGAAAGGTCTCAAACCTCTCCGCTTCTTTTTGGAGTCCAGACCTAACCAGTTCCCCTCTACTACCACTCTCCTCCGTCTAGCAGAATTAGTCCTTACTCTTAATAATTTCTCCTTTGGCTCCTCCCACTTCCTTCAAACCAAAGGTGTAGCCATGGGCACCCGTATGGGTCCCAGCTGTTCTTGCCTTTTTGTTGGCTTTGTGGAACAACCCATGTTCCAAGACTATACAGGTATCCGTCCCCCATTTTTCCTTCATTACATCGACAACTACATTGGCACTGCTTCCTGCAAGCATGCTGAGCTCGTTGACTTCATTAACTTTGCCTCCAACTTTCACCCTGCCCTCAAATTTACCTGGTCCATTCCTGACATCTCCCTCCCCTTTCTTGATCTTTCTGTCTCTATCTCTGGAGAATGCTTATCTACTGATACCTACTATTAGCCTACGGACTCTCACAGCTACCTGGACTATTCCTCTTCCCACCCTGTCTCTTGATAAAATGCCATCCCTTTCTCACAATTCCTCTGTCTCTGCCACATCTGCTTTTAGGATGAGGCTTTTCATTCCAAGACAAAGGAGATGTCTTCCCTTTTTAAAGAAAGGAGCTTCCCTTCTTCCACCATCAACTCTGCTCTCCATTGCATCTCTCCCATTTCACGCACATCTGCTCTCACCCCATCCTCCCGCCACCCAACTAGGGATAGGGTTCCCCTTGTCCTCACCTACCACTCCACCAGCCTCCGGGTCCAACATATAATTCTCCGTAACTTCCGCCACCTCCAACGGGATCCCACTATCAAGCACTTCTTTCCCTCCCCCCACCCTTTGTGCTTTGTGCAGGGATCGCTCCCTACACGATTCCCTTGTCCATTCGTTCCTCCCCCTCATCCCTTCCCACCGACCTCCCTCCTGGCACTTATACTTGTAAGCGGAACAAGTGCTACATCTGCCCTTACACTTCCTCCCTCACCACCATTCAGGGCCTCAGACAGTCCTTCCAGGTGAGGTGACACTTCACCTGTGAGTTGGCTGGTGTGATATACTGCATCCAGTACTCCTGGTGCAGCCTTCTATTTTTTGTGAGACCCGACCCAGACTGGGAGACCATTTCACTGAACACCTACGCTCTGTCCGCCAGAGAAAGCAGGATCTCCCAGTGGCCACACATTTTAATTCCACGTCCCAATTCCATTCTGATGTGTCTATCCATGGCCTCCTCTACTGTCAAGATGAAGCCACACTCAGGTTGGAGGAACACCTTATATTCCATCTAGGTAGCCTCCAACCTGATGGCATGAACATTTATTTCTCTAACTTCTGTTAATGCCCCCTTCCCCTTCTTACCCCATCCTTTATTTATTATTTACTCCCTTTTTTTCTTCTTTTCTCTTTTTTCTCTCTGTCCCTCTCATAATCACTCCTTGCCTGCTTTCCATCTCCCTCTGGTGCTCCCCTCCCCCTTTCTTTCTCCCTGGGCCACCCATCCCAGATCCTTTCCCTTCTCCAGCTGTGTATCCCTTTTGCCAATCAAATTTCCAGCTCTTAGCTTCATCCCTCCCCATCCTGTCTTCTCCTATCATTTCGGATCTCCCCCTGCCCTTCCCACTATCAAATCTCTTACTATCTCTTCTTTCAGTTAGTCCTGACAAAGTGTCTCAGCCCGAAACATCGACTGTATTTCTTCCTATAGATGCTGCCTGGCCTGCTTCATTCCACCAGCATTTTGTGGATACCTTTAATCGCTCACTTTGGCAGTCTAAGTTATCCACTTGTTTTAAACAGACTTCCATTATACTGGTGCCTAAGAATCGCCCAGTACCACTTGCATCCACTGTGATGAAGTGCTTGGAGAAGTTGGTGATGGAACATTTCAACTCCTGCCTGAGAAGTGACTTGGATTCACTCCAATGTACCTACCATTACAACAGGTCAACAGCAGATGCCATTTCATTGGCTATTCACTCAATCTTGGAACACTCGGAACAATGTTCTTCATTGACTACAGCTTGGCATTCAGTAATATAATCCCCTCAAAACTAATCAATAACCTTCAAGTCCTAGGTGTCAATATCTCCTTGTGCAATTGGATCCTCCATTTCCTGCCTTGCAGACCCCAGTCTAATGGCTATACACAGCTCCAATGCCATATATAAGTTTGCTGACACCATCAGTCATTGGTTGTATCAAGGGTGATGACAAATCAACATATAGGAAGTAGATTGAAAATCTGGCTGAATGGTGCTACAACATCTCACTCAATGTGACCAAGACCAAAGAGATGATTATTGATTTCAGGAGGAGGAAACTGGAGATCCATGAGCCAGCCCTCATTGGGATATCAGAGTTGGAGAGGGTTAGCAACTTTAAATTCCTCAGTGTTGTCATTTCAGACTCTGTCCTGGGTCCAGCATGTAAATGCACAGCAGCATCTTTACTTTCTTAGAAGTTTGTAAAGATTTGGCATGTCATTTAAAACTTTTACAAACTTTTACAGATGTGTGATAAAGCAGATATTGATTGGTTGTATCACAGCTTGGTATGGAAACACCCTTGAATAAGAAGCCTACAAAAAGTAGTAGATGCCGTTCAGTCCATCACAGGTAAAGCCCTCTCCACCATTGAACACATTTACACAGAGTGCTGTCCATCATCAAGGACCCCCTCCACCCAGGCCAGGCTCTCTTCTCGCTGTTGTCAGTACATGAAAATAGGAGCCTGAATTGGCCATCAGGACATGCAAGCCTGCCCCAATACTTAATAATCATGGCTGGCCTCAACTCTTCTCCTGTATTGTTTCACTACACTCTTATATTCCTTGATCTATCAAACGTTACTAATTTTAATAATCAAGCTTCCATCACCAGCAGGGCCAAAGGATTCCAGAGACTCACCACCTCTGAAGAGAAATTCATTTAGTTTTAAATGGCTGGCTGTTCTCTTATAGTTCTGTCCCCATGTTCAAGGATCTCCCACTGTTGAAAACATCTTGGCATCTACTGTCATACCCTCCTAGGATATGCTTGGAAAAGATGATCCTTCATCTTCCAGACCCAATCTTAGTCTCTCTGGTAGGGCAGCACTCTTGGTCCAGCAATTAACCTGATTAATTCCCTCTACTGTTTCAGTGATACTTTAAGTTTTATTCCTAGGTAAGGGAATCAAAAGTCAACACTGTACTGCAGTATAATTCAATTTCCAGAATACCACTAAACACATTACATAAAATTAAAACTTTTGGGAAAGAGGTACTGTAGAATCATAGACTTAAGAATCTACATGCCCCATTGTTGAGTTGTAAGGCTGTACCAGTAGAATGTCACAAGAATCAGTAATGAAGTGCCAGTTGTTCACAATTTGTACCAATATTTTGGTCAAAATGATCAAGTGTTATGTACACACAAATTTTTGAAGCTGGGCTGTGCGAAGGTCACAGAAATTTCAGGGAGATACAAGACAGGATATATTAATGAGAAAGTACAGACTAGAATATAACGTAAAATATTTTTAAAAAATCCTTCAGCTGCAAGTTATTGGTCTGAATGCCACAGCGGACAAACTAATAAAACTTAAAAGGTAGAGAGACCAAAGACTTACGATTGAAATCAAAACAGAAATTACTGGAAACCCCCAGCAGGTCAGGTTAAAATAAACACTGCCATTCTGTGACCTTTCATGGTTTGCTGGTGACTCTCTCCCCTCTATCATTTCTTCATTTCCCCTTCTTTGTCTCCTCTGTTCATCTGTCACCATACCCCAGCAAAAACTAGTCACTTCAACACCACCATTCACCCGCTTCCCCACAGTAACCTGTCAACTCTCCCACCATTTTCCCATCCATCACCTCACCAATCACCTTCCCCTCACAACAGGTCCACAAGATATAGGAGCAGAATTGGGCCATTTGGACCATCAAGTCTGCTCCACCATTCAGTCATGGCTTATAAGTTTTTCCCCTCCTCAGCACCATTCACCAGCCTGTCCAAGGTTTATGACCGTGGATTTTCCAACATTGTATTTCATTTGCCACTATTTTGCCCAGTCTCCTAATCTGTTCATGGCCTTCTACAGTTTACCTGTTTCCTCAACACTACCTGCCCCTCCATCAATCTTTGCACCTTCTGCAAACTTGCAACAAAACCATCTATTCCATCACCTAAATCTTTGATACACAGAATAAAAAGAAGTGGTCCCAACACCAATTTCTGCAGAACACCACTACACACTGGCAGTCAACTAGAAAAGAATTATTTTATTCCTACTCACTGCCTGCTATCAATCGGCAATGACCTAACCATACCAGTAACTTTCCCGTAGTACGATGGACTCCCGATTTGGTAAGCAGCCTCACATGTGGCACCTTGTCAAAGGCATTTTAAAAGTCCAAATATACAACACCTTTATCTATCCCTCTTGTAATCTCCTCAAATAATTCCAAAAGGTTTCTCAGGCAAGATTTTCCCTTAAGGAAGCCATGCTGACTTTGTCCTATCTCATCTTGTGGCACCAACCTCCTCCTTAATTGACTCCAACATCTTCCCAACCACTGAGGTCAGGCTAACTGGTCTATAAGTTCCTTTCTGCTGCCTTCTTCCTTTCTTAAACAGTGGAGTGACATTTGCAGTTTTGCAGTCCTCTGACACCATGCCACAGTCAAAAAAATGTTTGAAAGATCATTACTAATGCATCCACCATCTCTACCGTTACCTCTTTCAGATCCCAGGTTGCAGTTCATCTGGTCTGGGTGACATATGTACCCTTAGGACTTTCAGCTTTTGGAGCACCTTCTCCCTTGTATTAGTAACTGCACTCACCCTTCAACATCCGGCACACTGCTAGCATCTTCCACAGTGAAGTCTGATGTAAGATACTCATACAGCTCATCTGCTATCTCCTTGTTCCTCTTAGTTATTTTTCTGGCCTTATTTTTTAGCAGTCCTATATCCACTCTTTTTTTTTACCTACTTGAAAAAGCTTTTACTATCCACTTTGATAGCCAGCTTGCTTTCATATTTCATCTTTTCCCTCATGATACTTTCAGTTGATCTCTTTAAGTTTTTAAAAGCTTCCCAATCCCTATCTTCCCACTAATTTTTGCTTTGTTGTATGTCCTCTTTTTGCTTTTACATTAGCTTTGACTTCCATTGTCAGCTAAGGCTGTACTATTTTGTCATTTGAGTATTTCTTTGTTTTTGTTATACACCTGCACCTCCCTCATTTTTTCCCCAGAAATTTATCCCTTGCTGCTCTGCTGGCTCCTTCCAATTTGACTTTGGCTAACTCCTCTCTCATACCACTGTAATTTCCTTTACTCCACTGAAATACTGCTACGTCAGACTTTACTTTCTCCCTTTCAAATTTCAGGTTGAACTCAATCATATTGTGATCACGGGCTCCTATGGGTTCTTCTACCTTACGCTCCCTAACACCCCTAGTAGGTTCAATGACAAACTGCTCTAAAAAGCCTTCTCATAGGCATTCAACAAACTCACTCTCTTGGGATCCATTATCAACCTGATTTTTCCAATGGACCTGTATGTTAAAATCTCCCATGACTAACATTGCCCTTTGACATGCCTTTTCTATTTCCTGTTGTAGTCTGTGTTCAACATTCCAGCTACAGTTGTAAGGTCTGTATATAACTGCCATCAATGTCCCTCTACCCCTTTCAGTTTCTTAATTCAACCCACAAGGATTCAATATCTTCAAATCCAATGTCACATCTTCTTACTGACTTGATGCCATTCTTTACCAGCAGAGCCAGGCCACCCCCTCCGCCTACCTTCCTTTCCCTCTATTACAACATGTAATCTTGGACATTTAGCTCCCAACTACCGTCCTTCAGCCACAATTCAGTGATGGCCACAATGTCATACCTGACAATCTGTAACAGTGCAACAAGATCATCCACCTTATTTCTTATACTCCATGCATTGAGATATAACACTTTTGAGTACTGGATTTGCTACCCTATTTGACTGTGCATCCCTAATGCACTAATAGTCATCCTGCTGGCTGCAATTATGTCCTGTCATCGGCCCGTCTTCCCCGGCAGTCTGACTACACACTACCATTTTTCCTATCCTGAGTCCCTTCACTCTGGTTCCCACCCCACTACCACCCTTTTCTCCGAGCCACAACCACACCAATTACCTTCCCCCCACCCTGTACCCATGTACTACCTCAGCAGTCCACCTTAATCCTCACTTGTTGCACTACCTCACCTCCCCCACCTGCTGACTCATGGTCACCACACGGGATGATCACGTGCAATGACGACATCCTGATATGTTGGCTGCTGATTGGCTAACTGTAACTATGATCTATGATGATTGTACACGTACCATACCTCCACCAATCACAAACTCGAATGAGACTTCATCCAATCACCGTCAAAGCGGGGACAAAGCAGTGCGGTTACGCACCACTTACATTGAAAAAAATCAATGCGCGAAACATTATTACAATTAAGAGAACGAATTTGAGATTTAATTATATTTTATCATAAAAATAAATATTTCTGAATTGTGAAACATTTCGTTCAAAAATATTAAGTGAATTTTCACGAAAACAGATCGAGGGACTACATAGAGTGCGGAGGAACCAGGCGAGAAGTAAAACGGTTCCTGCTTATAAAAGACGTGGGTTCGACGCAGTCGGAATGCCATCGCTGAGAAACGACCGGGGTGACTGAAGGAAAGAGGTAAGGGGTAAAAGCTGGTAACTACAGCGGGAGCGTGGGAGGAAGAGAATGTGAGCAATCAGGAGAGAGCGCGGCTTGGCTGAAGCTGGGTCTGGAAAGGGTGAATGATTGCGCCCATGGGCAGCGGTGAGATGAGATAAAACCATGGAGTGGAATGTATGAGCGCTGGTGTTTGGGTCGCGCAGGTTACGGGCCGGGAACTAGAGAATAGGTGAGGGCTTGCGAAGAGAGGCATTGAGGGTTTGGGAAAAGACTACGGGCTGGAGCGCGGACTATGGAGCCAGTAGCGTCTGAGGAGCCGTGCTGAGGGAAGGTTGTGATAGGAGAGGACGAGGTTGAAGAAGGGACTGTAAAGTTGAGTGTGCGGGGGCGCACTAAAAGACGGGGCCAGTGACTAGTTTGGTGAGATTAGGGGGCAGTGAATAAATAAGGAAGGAATGTGAAATAGATGGTAGGGCTCTGGGGCCTGAGTAGGTGAGTGTGGGGGAAGGTCAGAGGGAGCAGGAGTATAGAGATAAAATGTGGATTCGGAGTTAAGACGACTGTTAAACACTGGGGAGTAGGACTGAGGAGAGTGGCTGCTCTACACTTTGCTAGGTTGGTGAACAAGCATCTGGAGGGTGCTGAGTCTTGCAGAAATTTGTTAGACTGGTGAATGTATATCTGTAATTAGGGGATTGAGTTCAAGAGCAATGAGGTTGCAGCTCTATAAAAACACTAGATTACAGTTCTGTTCACCTTATAGGAAAGATGTGAAGGCATTAGCAAAGATGCAGAAATTACTTGTATGCTCTCTGGATGAGAGAGCATGTCGTGAGAGAAGATTGAGTGATCTAGAACTTCATTCTTTGCAGCAAATGACGGGGAGACGTGGAATAGATAAGTGGTATTGGTAGTGGACAACCAGTGACTTTTTCCTAGGGTGGAAATGGCTAATGAGAAGGCATAATATTCAAGTTAATTGCAGAAAATATAGATGAGATGTTGAGGTACAAGAGCCTCAGAACTTGCACCACTAAGTTCAAGAACAGTTACTACTCCACAACTATCAGGCTCTTGAGGAGATAACTACACTCAGCTGTCTGTCCATTGAGATGTTCTTCCAACCAATGATCTTACTTCAAGGACTCTTTATCTTATTTCATTTTCTTGTTTATTGCTATTTATACTTGCATTGGCACAGTTTGTTTTCTAGATAGATAGATACTTGAATTTCCCCTTGGGGATGAATAAATGTTTTTCCAGTGTCCCATACACTTATTGTAGCAAAACTAATTACATACAGTATTTAACTCAGTATAAATATGATATGCATCTAAAATCACCCTCCCAAAAAGCATTAATAGCTTTTAAAAAGTTCTTATAGTTTTTAAAGTGCATTGAGTGGTAACTTAAGCTCAGTCCTAACCCCGGCACTTTAACATGTCTTGCTCCGGTGGTTGAATTGTAGAGCCGAATGGCGTTGGGGAGTAATGATCTCTTCATCCTGTCTGAGGAGCATTGCATTGACAACAACCTGCCGCTGAAGCTGCTTCTGTCTCTGGATGGTGCTGTGCAGAGTATGTTCAGGGTTTTCCATGATTGACTGTAGCCTACTCAGCACCCTCCGCTCTGTCACCGATGTCATACACTCCAGTTCTGTGCCCACGACAGAGCCCGCCTTCCTTACCAGCTTATTAAGACGTGAGGCGGCCCTCTTCTTAATGCTGCCTCCCCAGCACACCACCACAAAGAAGAGGGCGCTGTCCACAACTGACCGATAGAACATCTTCAGCATCTCACTACAAACATTGAATGATGCCAGCCTTCTGAGGAAGTACAGTCGACTCTGTGCTTTCCTGTGCTTTTCTACACTGTAATTGATCTTTCATTGATCCTGTTAATTACTATTCTATAGATTTGCTGAGTATGCCCACAGGAATGAATCTGAAGGTTGTATAGGGTGGTGTACTTTGCTATTTTGAGCTTTGGATTTACTTTGAAATAGGATATTTAACACAATGGTGGGTGTGGAAAATGCTGCCAGGGATGATGGTAGAGGCTAATGCATTAGGGCCAATTAAGAAAATTTGGGGAAACTGTATGGATGAAAAAGATGGAATGTTGCAAGGGAGTGAAGGACTAGATTAATCTTGGAAGTAGGTTAAAAGGTTGAGCTGAAGGTGGACAAGTGACTGAACAAACATATCAGATGATGGGTGTAGATTAAGTAGGCAGCAGACTTTTATCCCAGGGCAGGAATTATGAATATGGTGGTGGTTGGGGGTGGTGTATAAATTTGGGATGAATTGGGATTGTCATGTTTTGTATATAGTGCTAAGTCAATGCAACATACTGCTGGGGTGGTAGTCAAGGAAGATAAATTTGTAACATTAAAGACTTTTGGGTGCATGAATGAAAAAATGTCAGTGAAAACTATACTGATCCTGGAGCAGATTAAAAGGTCAGTACAACATTATGGGCTGAAAGGTCTATTTTCTCTTTTTGCTGGGGTTTAAAAAAGCTTAATTACTAAAACTGGCTGTATATTGTAATTCAGTTCAAAATGCAGATCTTTGTGAAGACCCTGACTGGGAAGACCATAACCCTAGAGGTGGAGCCAAGTGACACCATAGAGAATGTCAAGGCCAAAATTCAGGACAAGGAAGGTATACCTCCAGACCAACAACGCCTGATCTTTGCTGGGAAGCAGCTGGAAGATGGGCGAACCCTTTCTGACTACAACATTCAGAAAGAATCAACTCTGCACCTGGTGTTGAGACTGCGTGGTGGAATGCAGATCTTTGTGAAGACCCTGACTGGGAAGACCATAACTCTAGAGGTGGAGCCAAGTGACACCATAGAGAATGTCAAGGCCAAAATTCAGGACAAGGAAGGTATACCTCCAGACCAACAACGCCTGATCTTTGCTGGGAAGCAGCTGGAAGATGGGCGAACCCTTTCTGACTACAACATTCAGAAAGAATCAACTCTGCACCTGGTGTTGAGACTGCGTGGTGGAATGCAGATCTTTGTGAAGACCCTGACTGGGAAGACCATAACCCTAGAGGTGGAGCCAAGTGACACCATAGAGAATGTCAAGGCCAAAATTCAGGACAAGGAAGGTATACCTCCAGACCAACAACGCCTGATCTTTGCTGGGAAGCAGCTGGAAGATGGGCGAACCCTTTCTGACTACAACATTCAGAAAGAATCAACTCTGCACCTGGTGTTGAGACTGCGTGGTGGAATGCAGATCTTTGTGAAGACCCTGACTGGGAAGACCATAACTCTAGAGGTGGAGCCAAGTGACACCATAGAGAATGTCAAGGCCAAAATTCAGGACAAGGAAGGTATACCTCCAGACCAACAACGCCTGATCTTTGCTGGGAAGCAGCTGGAAGATGGGCGAACCCTTTCTGACTACAACATTCAGAAAGAATCAACTCTGCACCTGGTGTTGAGACTGCGTGGTGGAATGCAGATCTTTGTGAAGACCCTGACTGGGAAGACCATAACCCTAGAAGTGGAGCCAAGTGACACCATAGAGAATGTCAAGGCCAAAATTCAGGACAAGGAAGGTATACCTCCAGACCAACAACGCCTGATCTTTGCTGGGAAGCAGCTGGAAGATGGGCGAACCCTTTCTGACTACAACATTCAGAAAGAATCAACTCTGCACCTGGTGTTGAGACTGCGTGGTGGAATGCAGATCTTTGTGAAGACCCTGACTGGGAAGACCATAACCCTAGAGGTGGAGCCAAGTGACACCATAGAGAATGTCAAGGCCAAAATTCAGGACAAGGAAGGTATACCTCCAGACCAACAACGCCTGATCTTTGCTGGGAAGCAGCTGGAAGATGGGCGAACCCTTTCTGACTACAACATTCAGAAAGAATCAACTCTGCATCTGGTGTTGAGACTGCGTGGTGGAATGCAGATCTTTGTGAAGACCTTGACTGGGAAGACCATAACCCTAGAGGTGGAGCCAAGTGACACCATAGAGAATGTCAAGGCCAAAATTCAGGACAAGGAAGGTATACCTCCAGACCAACAACGCCTGATCTTTGCTGGGAAGCAGCTGGAAGATGGGCGAACCCTTTCTGACTACAACATTCAGAAAGAATCAACTCTGCACCTGGTGTTGAGACTGCGTGGTGGAATGCAGATCTTTGTGAAGACCCTGACTGGGAAGACCATAACCCTAGAAGTGGAGCCAAGTGACACCATAGAGAATGTCAAGGCCAAAATTCAGGACAAGGAAGGTATACCTCCAGACCAACAACGCCTGATCTTTGCTGGGAAGCAGCTGGAAGATGGGCGAACCCTTTCTGACTACAACATTCAGAAAGAATCAACTCTGCACCTGGTGTTGAGACTGCGTGGTGGAATGCAGATCTTTGTGAAGACCCTGACTGGGAAGACCATAACCCTAGAGGTGGAGCCAAGTGACACCATAGAGAATGTCAAGGCCAAAATTCAGGACAAGGAAGGTATACCTCCAGACCAACAACGCCTGATCTTTGCTGGGAAGCAGCTGGAAGATGGGCGAACCCTTTCTGACTACAACATTCAGAAAGAATCAACTCTGCACCTGGTGTTGAGACTGCGTGGTGGAATGCAGATCTTTGTGAAGACCCTGACTGGGAAGACCATAACCCTAGAGGTGGAGCCAAGTGACACCATAGAGAATGTCAAGGCCAAAATTCAGGACAAGGAAGGTATACCTCCAGACCAACAACGCCTGATCTTTGCTGGGAAGCAGCTGGAAGATGGGCGAACCCTTTCTGACTACAACATTCAGAAAGAATCAACTCTGCATCTGGTGTTGAGACTGCGTGGTGGGCTTTAAATTGGACTGGGCCTTAATCAGTTTCAATTGCATTGTAATTTTTAATGCATTCTGTTTTTTTTTGTAATGATCAAACAGGTCTTGAGTATATAAAGCATGTAGATAATAAAGATTTTGTCAAATATCTTGTTTATTGATTGGTACCTTTTTTGTAAACTTATTGTAGCTTGGTTGTTTCCTATTGTGGGTTTTTGGTCATGGCCTTTTTGGGGGGGGGGGGTCTGTAAGGAAAGTTGAGATTTCTGGGTATAGTATTTAGTACAGAGGGGAGATGGAAGAAATGCCAGGTGCTGGAGTCTGTACCAGAATAAAATGCTGGGAGAACACATCAGGTTGCCTAACAAAGGAATGGTTTTTATGGTTTGGACATAATGGGCATAAGAACTATCCAAGATCTTCTGGAAGGTTAAGCAAAGCATCCAGCAAGAACGAAGAGCTTGTGGTGATGGGATACCTATTCCACAGCATCTTACACAAAGGTGTTAAACTTTTCAGAATGGAAACTGATTTTTGGCTAGCTAAACTCAATGACTCTTTACGTTCCCTTCAACTAGATTCTATCACATGACAATGGCAATATCCATTTTTTATCTACATTTCATACCTTTGTGGGAGGGACCTGAAAGGCTGTGCAGCAATAATGAACTTTATTTTTAACTAGCAATGTAGTGAAGTGGTAAGCTCAAGGGAGATCATGGAATTTTGAAGTATCCAGCTATACTTTCAAATTACATAGATTGGATTTGCAGTCCATGGAGCACAAGAAGATGGTCAATATTATAAGCATATGAACAGGCCTTTTGGCCAACCTGATCCTCATCTACCTGCACTTGGATCATATTCCTTCAAACCCAGTCTCACCCAACCGGAGGTCAAATATCATGAATTCATCTGTCCTGTCTACAGTATATACTTTATTCAATAGAGTGCAAAGGAACTGAGATCTTAAAATCCTGACCTAAGACCATAAGATATAGCAGCAGTATTACACCATTTGGCCTATTTGCCTGTTTCTCACTTAAGCCTTCATGGCTTGACTAATCAAAAATCTATCAACCTCAACCTTAATTTTGTTGTCCACTGTACTCAAACCTGTATCAATCCTAATCCAATCTTGCTGCTTTATTAACTGAGGTGAGCTATCAATGTATAGAACTGTGCTTACAATGCTGTGTTGTGTATGCTCACCATATCCATAAACACTGAACTCTACATTTATTGATGATCACTTTATTGTCCAGACTGATCTTATTTGACTTTTCCCTACAACTGAACTTGGTGAGGTCCAGTTTAACAGCATTGTGTGTATATTGGCCATCATAAATTGAAGTACCAAGTGCTGGGTTTGGGATGTTGAAGTTGTATAAGATGCAGGTGAGGCTTGATTTGGGTGCAGTTTTAGTTACCTATCTACAGGAAAGTATATCTCTCAGGTTTGGCCAGTGATGTTAATCTAGGGAAGACTGTCTCTGGCCCCACCAAATGTGTGAAATCTAAGGTGCAAAACCCCTTGTTTGTGGATGCTGTGTAATCTGTTCCCCTGTTACAAATCAGTACCATGAAATCTTGATCCATGATTTCAATCACTGATTCTTTGATGTTCTCACATCCTGCAAGAATTGAAGATCGCCTGTCTACAGACCACACAAGCTGTTGACTCCAACGCCAGCTGTCCTGAATGGCTCCAGACTGCGATCCCTGCTGCTGATCTCAACAGTCCAGAGCGCAGACAAAGCACAGACTCCTCTACCATCAATGCAGGTTGACAAAGTGCCAATTGCATAATTCAGACTTCCATAATTCCATAATTCAGACCTGACTTCCAGACCAGGTCTTCACGTGTTGGTGCTGCAATCCCTGTCTTCTTCCCCCCCCCCCCCCCATTCCATAATCCTGTATCCCTCAGGTCCCACTGACAGCTCCTGGGTCTTTGGAGTCTCCATCTTCCTCTCACCCCACCATCCCTGAACACCCCAAACCTCCTTTCTCCTAAGATAACTCCCCCCCACCGACCCCAGCTCTCATCCATGCCAGGTTTTCACCATTTCCTCCGACCTTCCCCTCTCTCAGACAGAACATTCTGTCCTCAGTAAGGGCTATTCTTTTGTGCCCACAACTCAGTGAGATCAGTGACCTTTTCATACCTGAATGCCAACAGGACATTAACCCTAATGTGAGACTTTAACACTCCTCTCTCCTATTCCAACCTTACTTCTTCTGAATGCTTGGCTCTCCACTCCCTCCACACTACTCCTAACCTCAGCATCAAACTCGCAGATAAGGGAAGTGCTATAGTAGTCTGGGGAACTGATCTCTACCTTGCTGAAGCTCGCTCTTGCCCTTCAAACAAGACCCCATTAAGAAACACCAGGCCATTGTCTCCCACACCATCACTAACCTCATTGATTCTGGAGATCTCCCATCCACTACCACCAACCTCATAGTTCCCACACCCTGCATCTCCTACCTAAAATCCACAAACCTGCTTTTCCAGGTAGGCCCATTGTTTCATCTTGTTCCTGCCCCACTGTACTCATATCTGCATACCTCAACTCTGTTTTATTCCCCCAGTTTAGTCCCTTTCCACCTACATCTGTGACATTTCACATGCTCTTCCCTGGCCCCCATCATCATATTAACTATGGATGTCCAGTCCCTGATCACCCCTAACCCAACAGGAAGGCCTCAAAGCTCTCCGTTTCTTTCTGGACACTAGACCCAACCAGTTTCTCTCCTCCACCTAGCAGAACTTATCCTCACTCTAAATAACTTCTCCTTGGGGTTCTCCAACTTCCTTCAAACAAAAGGGGCAGTCCTTGGCACTCAAATGGGTCCCAGCTATGCCTGTCTGTTGGCTATGTGGAACAGTCTAGGTTGCAAGCCTACATTGGTAACCATCCTGCACTTTTCCTACGCTACACCAATGACTGCAATGAGACTGCTTCCTGCACCCAGTGATTTCATCCATTTTGCCTCCAACTTCCACCCGGCCCTCAAATTCACCTGGTCCATTTCCGGTATGTCCCTTTCCTTTCTCAATCTCACTATCTCTATCTCCAGAAACAGCTTATGCACTGCTGTATTATAAACCAAAGGACTCTCACAGCTACCTGGACTATACCTTGTCCCAGCCTGCTACTTGTAAAAATGCCATCCCCTTCTCTCAATTCCTCCGAGGCTTTTCATTCTAGAATGAAGGAGATGTCCCTTTCTCCACCATCAATGCTGCCCTCAACCGCATCTCTTCCATTTCACCCACATCTGTTCTTACCCCATCCTCCCACCATGCTACCAGGGATAGTTCCTCTTGTCCTCACCTACCACCTCACCAGCTTCTGAGTCCAGCACATAATTCTCCAAAACTTCTACCACCTCCAAATGGACCCCAACACTAAACATTCCCCCCCCCCCAACTTTCTGCTTTCTTCAGGGATCACTCCCTATGCAACTCCCTTGTCCATTCATCCCTTCCCAATGATCTCCTCCTGGGCACCTATCCTTGCAAGTGGAACAAGTGCTAAACCTCCCTCACTATCATTCAGGGCCACAAACAGTCCTTCCAGGTGAGGCAACACTTCACCTGTGAGTCTGTTGGGTCATATACTGTGCTCAGAACTCCCAGTGTGGCCTCTTGTACATTGGTGAGACCAGACTTAGATTGGGAGACCGCTTTGCTGAGCACCTACACTCCAGTCACCAGAAAAAATAGGATCTCCCAGCGGCCACCCATTTTAATTTCACTTCCCATTCCCATTCTAATATGGGTCTATCTGTTACAATGAGACCACATTCAGGTTGGAGGAACAACACCTTATATTCTTTCTGGGTGACTCCAGCCTGATGACATGAACATCAATTTCTCAAACGTCTGGGAATGGCTCCTCACCCACTTCACCAGACCCCATCCCCCTATCCCTGACTCACCTTATCTCCTTAACCGCCCATTGCCTCATTCTGTTGCTCCTTCCCCCTTTTTTTCTTCCATGACTTCCTGTCCTCCCCTATTAGATTCCCCCTTCTCCAGCCTTTATCTCTTTCGCCAATCAACTTCCCAGCTCTTTGCTTCATCACTCCCCTTCCAAGTTTCACCTATCACCTGGCACTTCTCTCCCTCCCTCCACCTTTCAAATCTACTCCTCAGTTTTTTTTTCCTCCAGTCCTGCCAAACGGTTTTAGTCCAAAACATCAACTGTACTTTTTTCCATAGATGCTGCCTGGCCTGTTGAGTTCCTCCAGTATTTTCTGCATTGTTGAATTCAATTGGCATCTTCATCCTGAATGCTAAGCGGCTTGACCGACTACACACCCATGTAGGAACTTGTCAAAAGGCCTCGCTGAAATCTATAAGACCATAAGACATAGGAGCAGAATTAGGCCATTTGGCCCATCGAGTCTGCTCCACCATTCAATCATAGTTGATGATTTTTCTATCTCCTCCTCAACCCTAGTTCCCGGCCTTCTCCTTGTAACCTTTGATTCCATGTCCAATCAAGAACCTATCAATCTCATCCTGAAATACATCCAAAGTCCTGGCCTCCACAACCACATGTGGCAACAAATTCCACAAATTCACCACCCTTTGGCTAAAGAAATTTCTCCACATCTGTTTTGAAAGGGGGCCCCTCTACCCTGAGGCTGTGCCCTCTTTTCCTAGACCCTCCCATCATGGGAAACATCCTTTCCACATCTACTCTGTCTAGGCCTTTCAATGACTTCAATGAGATCCCCCCTCATCCTTCTGAATTCTAGCAAGTACAGAGCCATCAAATGTTCCTCATATGATAACCCTTTTCATTCCTGGAATCATCTTGTATTTTAGACCTCTTGAAATGAGTGCTAACATGGCATTTGCCTTCCTCACCACCGACTCAACCTGCATGTTAACCTTCAAGGGATTCTGCACAAGGACTCCCAAGTCCCTCTGCATTTCAGATTCCTGGATTTTCTCCCCATTTAGAAAATCACCTGTGCATTTATTTCCACTACCAAAGTGCATGACCATGCATTTTCCAACATTGTATTTCATTTGTTACTTTCTTGCCCGATCGCCTAACTTAAGTCCTTCCGCATCCTATCTGTTTCCTCAGCACTACCTGCCCCTTCACCAACCTTTGCATCACCTGCAAATTTGTCATCTATTCTGTCATCTAAATCATATATATACAGCATAAAGAGTAGTCCCAACACCACTAGTCACTGGCAGCCAACCAGAAAAGGATCCTTTTATTCCCACACACTGCCTCCTACCAATCAGCCAATGCCCTAACCATGTTAGTAACTTTCCTGTAATACCACTGAGCTCTTAACTTGGTAAGCAGCCTCATATGTGGCACCTTGTCAAAGGCCTTCTGAAAGTCCAAACACACAACATCCACTCCATCTCCTCAAAGAATTCCAACAGGTTTGTCGGGCATGATTTTCCCTGAAGGAAACCTTGCTGACTTTGTCTTATCACCCTTATCACCTCACCCTTAACAACTGACTCCAACATCTTCCTAACCACAGAGGTCAGGCTAATTGGTCTATAATTTCCCTTCTGCTGCCTTCCTCCTTTTTTAAAGAGTGGAGTAACATTTGCAATTTTCCAGTCCTCTGGCAGCATGCCAGAGTCCAATGATTTTTGAAAGATCATTTCTAATGCAACCACAATCTCTAATGCTACCTCTTTCAGAACCCTAGGATACAGTTAGTCTAGTCTGGGCAATTTGTGTACCTTTAGGACTTTCAGCTTTTTGGGCACTTTCTCTCTTGTAACAGTAACTGCACCTGCTTCTCTTCCTTCACAGACTACATCAGGCATACTGCTAGTGTCTTCCAAAGTGAAGACTGATGCAAAATACTCATTTAGTTCATTTGCCATCTCCTTGTTCCCTGTTACTTTTCCTGCCTCATTTTCTGGCGGTCCTATGTCCACTCTCATTTCTCTTTTATTTTTAACATACTTGAAGAAACTTGTACTATCCACTTTGATATTATTTGGTAACTTGATTCCACATTTCATCTTTTCCCTTCAAATGACTTTTTTAGTTGCTCTCTGTAGAAACTTCCCAATCCTATATAACCATATAATAATCACAGCACGGAAACAGGCCATCTCGGCCCTCCTAGTCCGTGCCGAACTCTTAATCTCACCTAGTCCCACCTACCCGCACTCAGCCCATAACCCTCCACTCCTTTCCTGTCCATATACCTATCCAATTTTACCTTAAATGACACAACTGAACTGGCCTCTACTACTTCTACAAGAAGGTCATTCCACACAGCTATCACTCTCTGAGCAAAGAAATACCCCCTCGTGTTTCCCTTAAACTTCTGCCCCCTAACTCTCAAATCATGTCCTCTCGTTTGAATCTCCCCTACTCTCAATGGAAACAGCCTATTCACGTCAACTCTATCTATCCCTCTCAAAATTTTAAATACCTCGATCAAATCCCCCCTCAACCTTCTACGCTCCAATGAATAGAGACCTAACTTGTTCAACCTTTCTCTGTAACTTAAGTGCTGAAACCCAGGTAACATCCTAGTAAATCGTCTCTGCACTCTCTCTCATTTATTGATAACTTTCCTATAATTTGGTGACCAGAACTGTACACAATATGGTATTCCAAATTTGACCATACCAATGCCTTGTACAATTTTAACATTACATCCCAACTTCTGTACTCAATGCTTTGATTTATAAAGGCCAGCGTTCCAAAAGCCTTCTTCACCACCCTAACTACATGAGACTCCACCTTCAGGGAACTATGCACTGTTATTCCTAGATCTCTGTTCCTCTGCATTCCTCAATGCCCTACCATTTACCCTGTATGTTCTATTTGGATTATTCCTGCCAAAATATAGAACCCCACACTTCTCAGCATTAAACTCCATCTGCCAACGTTCAGCCCATTCTTCTAACCGGCATAAATCTCCCTGCAAGCTTTGAAAACCCACCTCATTATCCACAACACCTCCTACCTTAGTATCATCGGCATACTTACTAATCCAATTTACCACCTCATCATCCAGATCATTTATGTATATTACAAACAACATTGGGCCCAAAACAGATCCCTGAGGCACCCCGCTAGTCACCGGCCTCCATCCCGATAAACAATTATCCACCACTACTCTCTGGCATCTCCCATCTAGCCACTGTTGAATCCATTTTATTACTCCAGCATTAATACCTAACGACTGAACCTTCTTAACTAACCTTCCATGTGTAACTTTGTCAAAGGCTTTGCTGAAGTCCATATAGACTACATCCACTGCCTTACCCTCGTCAACATTCCTCATAACTTCTTCAAAAAATTCAATAAGGTTTGTCAAACATGACCTTCCACGCACAAATCCATGCTGGCTACTCCTAATCAGATCCTGTCTATCCAGATAATTATTAATACTATCTCTAAGAATACTTTCCATTAATTTACCCACCACTGATGTCAAACTGACAGGTCTATAATTGCTAGGCTTACTTCTAGAACCCTTTTTAAACAATGGAACCACATGAGCAATACGCCAATCCTCCGGCACAATCCCTGTTTCTAATGACATCTTAAAGATCTCCATCAGAGCTCCTGCTATCTCTACACAAACTTCCCTCAAGGTCCTGGGGAATATCCTGTCAGGACCCGGAGATTTATCCACTTTTAAATTTCTTAAAAGCGCCAGTACTTCCACCTCTTTAATTGTCATAGGTTCCATAACTTCCTTACTTGTTTCCCACACCTTACACAATTCAATATCCTTCTCCTTAGTGAATATCGAAGAGAAGAAATCGTTCAAAATCTCTCCCATCTCCCTCAGCTCCACACATAGCTGACCACTCTGATTCTCTAAGGGGCCAATTTTATCCCTCACTATCCTCTTGCTTTTAATATAACTGTAGAAACCTTTCGGATTTACTTTCACCTTATTTGCCAAACCAACCTAGTATCTTCTTTTAGCTTTTCTAATCTCTTTCTTAAGATTTCTTTTACATTCTTTATATTCCTCGAGCAATTCCTTTACTCCATGCTGCCTATATCTATTGTAGACATCCCTCTTTTCCCGAACCAAATTTCTAATATCCCTTGAAAACCATGGTGCTTTCAAACCTTTAACCTATCCTTTCAACCTAATCCTCTATCTTCCCATTAATTTTTGCTTTGTTGTATGCCCTTTCTTTTGCTTTTATAATGGCTTTGACTTACCTTGTCAGCTACGGTTGTACTATTTTACCATTTGAGTATTTCTTCATTTTTGGAATACACATGTCCTGCACCTTCCTCTTTTTTCCCCATAAACACATGACAATGCTGCTCTGCTGACATACCTGCCAACAGCTCCTTCCAGTTTACTTTGGCTAACTCATCTCTCATACCACTGTAATTTCCCTTGCTCCACTGAAATACTGCTACCTCAGACTTTACTTTCTCCCTATCAAATTTCAAGTTGAGCACATTCATATTGTGATCACTGGGTCCTAAGGGTTCTTTTACCTTAAGCTCACTAATCGCCTCAGGTTCATTACATAACATCCAATCCAGTGTAGCTGATCCCCTAGTAGGCTCAACGATGAACTGTTCTAAAAAGATATCTCTTAGGCATTCAATAAACTCACTCTCTTGAGATCCATTATCAACCTGATCCTCCCAATAGACCTGCATGTTAAAATCTCTCATAACTACCATATCATTGCCCTTTTTGACTTGCCTTTTCTATTTCCTGTTGTAACCTGTGGTCCACCTCCAAGTCACTGTTGGGAGGCCTGTATATAACTGCCATCAATGTCCTTTAACCCTCACAGTTTCTGATCTCCACCCGCAAGGATTCAACATCTTCCAATCCTATGTTACATCTTTCTACTGATCTGATGCCATTCTTCACTAGTAGAGCCACACCACCCTCTCTGACTACTTTCCTATCCCACCAATATAATATGTAACCTTGGACATTCAGTTCGCAACCAGAACTATCCTTCAGCCACGATTCAGTCCATGAGATAACACTCACTATCTTTCATCAGCCTTCTTGTACCTTGAAAAATTCTAGTATTGGTTTTCTATTTAACCCTTACCCCATTCACCTTCCAATCCTCAAGTCCTCTCATTTTAGTCTCCTTACCCTCACCCCTCCTCCCCCATCTTTGTCTCCACATCACTCCTGCTTCCACACAGACCCACACACAGTTCACCCACAGGTTTCCCTGCTTTGGTTAAGGTTCCATCTGCCATTCACCTCTCCTCTAATATTTTCCATTATCACTGCTTTTAGTTATACTTTTTCTGGCATCAGTAGGCTTCATGTTCCTTCGTTGTTTCCTTCCAGCAACAGTCTCCAACCTTCATACTCTCCTCCCCTCACCTTACAAGATCTGGCTGTTTTTTGTCTGCCTCCATTGATCATTCACCTGCCATGATCTCTCAACTCCACCCCTGTTTCCCTCCCTGACCTGGCAGTACCTGCTATGATATTACACCCTCCTTAGTCCAACAATAACTCTGGAAATTTTTCTCGTCACTCCCTTCTCTTTATACCAGCCATCTCGCCTTTCCACTCAGTCCTGGTGCATGGTTGTTGGTTGCTCCAGATTCTGACATTTGCAATTGTTTGATTTCATTTTCTATTTTCTATTAATCCTTGTTTACAAGTTCTAAATTCTTCCCAATCCTTGGGTTCCTGCTCTTTTTGGAATGCTCTAAGCACCTCCTTCAAACTGTCTCTATTCTAACTTGTTGGTGACTCAATATCTAGAACAGAAGAGAAACACCCAGACTCTGAGCTGTTCTGCCAATCAATGGTTAATTTGAATTTCAATTTAATTCATAAAGTCCTTTTCTGCTTTTCCTACATCTCAAATTAATGAATGTTTTGAGCGGATAAAATAGTGATTTTGTGGATTACACTGTTGCCCATTTGCTGAGCAAGATGTTTCAGAGCATGTAAGTGTTTGAGAACACTCCTTCTTGTGATAGATGGGCTCTGTATCGTGCTTGCACAGCTCTTTGGATGGAATTGGTCAGCTTTCTTAATAATTCACATCTTCTTGGTTTAGGGATTCTATGAAGTTCATCATGATCCAGGAAGTGTCCAAATAGCTGCAGCTGTCCGTAAGAGAAAAAATAGTTTAGTTCCTGAGGGGTGGCAACATTTAAGTACAATATTCCAATATTCACTGCATTCTTGCTTGGGTGAAGACATTATCTTAATTTGTACTTTGGAAACACAAGATTTTGCAGATGCTGGAAATCATAAGCAATATGCACAATCTAATGGAGGAAGTCAGCAAGTCGGGCAAAATGTATGGATAGAAATGAACAACTAATGTTTTGGGCCAAGATCAGCACCCTGTGGCTCCTGATGAAGGATCTTGGCTCTCCAGCCTGAGCTATTGAGTTCCTCCAGCATTTTGTACATGTTGT
The DNA here is from genome assembly GCF_030144855.1 of Hypanus sabinus. Lineage (NCBI taxonomy): Eukaryota > Metazoa > Chordata > Chondrichthyes > Myliobatiformes > Dasyatidae > Hypanus > Hypanus sabinus. The sequence continues at coordinate 182,323,797 of NC_082711.1, forward strand.
TGAACTTGTAACTCACTTGAATTTTCATCTTTATTACTTGCAGTTTGCCATATTTGCATTTACCACTTTACAAACCAATATGAAGTTAATAGTTATAAAAATGGGAAATAGAGGGTAGCATAGCTGTGCTGTGACTTCATGGCTCCAGATAACCAGGGTCATCCCTGACCTTGGTTTTTGACTGTGCAGAGTATTACTGTTCTCTTTGACCTCATAAGTTTCCTCTGCAGTGACCAATTTCCTTTCTCACCTCAAGTATGTGCTGACAGGTTCACTGACTTCTGTAAATTCCCCTTTATTATAGGGAAGTGGTTAAAATAATCAGAAGAATTGATGGGCATGTGAGAGAATAGGTTATAGGGGTACAGTGAAATAGAGGGGAATGGGACTGATATAATTGATTCCTGGAAACTAGCATGGGCTGAATGGCTACCCTCCGTGATCTACTAAATTAAGTTTTTAGAACATTGTACAGTATAGCATGGAAACAGGACCATTGGCTCACACTGTTGCCTTGAATTAATTAAGCTAATGACACTTAATTAAACTAACCCCTTCTGTCTGCACATGCTCTATATTCCTCCATTCTCTGCATGTTCATGTACCTAAATAACAGCATCTTAAAACACGTCTATGGTATCTGCCTGGCACTGCATTCCAGACACCTTACATTCTGTAAATAAAAAATTTGCCTTGTGCATCTATTTGAACTTATTCCCTCTCACCTTAAATGCATGGTACTGGACATTTTGACCCTGTGCAAAGGATACTGCTCTGTCTCAATCTTATGAAACTCTCTCACCATAGGCTTATAATAAGACCATAAGACAGGAGCAGAAGTAGGCCATTTGGCCCATTAAGTCTGCTCTATCACTCAATCATGGGCTGATCCAATTCTGCCATTCATCCTCACTCCCCTGCCTTCTCCCCAAACCCTTTGATGCCCTGGCTAATCAAGAACCTATTTATCTCTGCCTTAAATATACCCAATGACTTGGCCTCCATGGCTGCTAATGGCAACAAATTTCACAGATTTACCACCCTCTGACTAAAGTAATTTTTCTGCATCTACGTTCTAAATGGATGTCCTTCAATCCTGAAATCTTGCCCTCTTGTCCTAAACTCCCCTACCATGGGGAATGAGTTAGCTATTACCGTGAATACAAACTAATAGCAACATAACTCTACAATGCATGGAAATAACAATGAAAGGGCCATTAGCAGTGTAGCCTCCGTGCCCCCAGCTGACCCCCATTCGCCTAGGGTGAACCACCGTCGCCCCACCAGTAGTGCAATACCTTGGTGTAAATACGGTGTAATGCCCCCCCCAGTACACGCTCACAATACATATACTAGACAATATCCAAAAGCGAGTAAATAATTGCAACTTTATAGTTATTTCTTAGTGATGGGTTAGTAGAAACAGATAACCTAAAGGCGCCAAAGTAATAATAAGTTTGTCAGTTTGTGCACATATTTTAATACGTTGGAGCTCACGCCTCTGGTTCCTTCCACAACGACCTTCCGAGCCTTCAGCCACCATCCGAACTGCCAACGTCCAGTATCCATCACTCTGGAACCGCTGCCCTCTCCACACACGTCCGTCCTCCTCATTCTCCTCCCGAAAAAGACCGCAAACTCCCACTCAGCTTACACAGACAGGGTAGCATAACAATTCTCCATTGGTTATTTTTTCCCTTATCAGTAGCCATAACCCAAACATACCAGACACAGAATCCCATTATAGCATTACAGAGAAGCCATTTCATTATAACAATACAGATAAGCCATTTTGTTAGCCTGAACAGTTAACACCACGGTTACTGGTACTGAGATTCCGACATTCTCCCCCTACCGAATTTAGTCATTCCCTCATGATGCTCAGATAATTTGCCAACCCTTCCTGCAAAGCACAAAACCCAACCCAAGCGCAGAAAGCAGTGACATAACTCCCCAAAGCAGTGGAGATCACACCCTGTTCCCCAGGTGCTACATAAGCCAACCTATCAGGGGGGCACCTACTTCTCTGAGACCTGCGCACCTCCTCTTCTAACTCCTCCACTTCAGACACTACAGAAGACTCAGGGAAACTAAGAGGCGAACCCTCCTGCGAGCAGTCACCCAAACCCCTCTGCACCTCGGAACCCTCCATCTCTTGCTCAGGCCCCACACGTGGAGGGACCCCCTCACTATCTCCCGATTGGAGCTGGCCTCAGTCACTTCACTACAAGGGGCTACCACGGAGGACTGTAGTGATGGAGCCCACTTCCGACTCCAATGCGTCATCCTCCTCCTCCCCCCTCACCTTTCTGAGCAACTGAATAGAAGATGGGGGTTCGTGATCTACGGGACTGCTGGAGCTCGTAGCAATCACATCACGCCTCTGGGCACCCCGGGCTACCTGGTCTAACCTGATCTGATTTACCTCCATCTCCAAAATGACCCCCCGTCGCCTCAAACGATTTATCCTTTGCTCTGCCCGGAAAAGATGCTCAGAAAGCTTTTCCCCTTTCTCCTGACATAGGCTCCGAAGCCCCCCCCCCCCACCCCCCCAAGAGCTGCACCGTGATCCCCGTCAGACCAAAAGCCTCCACCAGTGCTTCTAGATACTCCCTCCAGGTAGCCAAGGGGTTGCTGCCCTTCACACCTTTTACTAACTCAGCTGCCACCCCTTGCAAACTGTCAACCAATCTCTGCCGCTTCTCTTCCTCAGAACACTGCCACTCACCCAGCAGCCGAGAGACATGTTCTAAACCAGGACTCATAATCTTCTTCCCCTTCCGGGGTAGGAGTATGCCCTGAGAAAATTGTTAACTCCTGATGAGGACCCGCCGTCTTGTTCACCTAGGGTCAACCGCTGTTGCCCCACCAAGTAGTGCAATACTTCGGTGTAAATATGGTGTGATGCCCCCCCCCCAAGTACATACTCAATACAAATACCAGACAATACCCAAAAACGAGTAAATAATTGCAACTTTATAGTGATTTCTTAGTGATGGGTTAGTAGAAACAGATAACCTAAAGGCGCCAAAGTAATAATAAGTTTGTCAGTTTGTGCACATATTTTAATACGTTGGAGCTCACGCCTCTGGTTCCTTCCACAACGACCTTCCGAGCCTTTGGCCACCATCCGAACTGCCAACGTCCAGTATCTGTCGCTCTGGAACCGCTGCCCGCTCCACACACATCAGTCCTCCTCGCTCTCCTCCCGAAAAAGACTGCATACTCCCACTCAGCTTACACAGACAAGAAAGCATAACACTTTTCCATTGGTTATTTTTCCCCTTATCAGTAGCCATAACCCAAACATACCAGACACAGAATCCCATTATAGCATTACAGAGAAGCCATTTTGTTAGCCTGAACAGTTAACACCACGGTTACTGGTACTGAGAACCCTGAAGCAGTAAATAAAAACAGAAAAAAAAAATAAAGTTTGAATGTTTTTTCTAAGGGAAAATAAGACAAATACCTGTATGAATACTGACAGACATCCATGCAAATTTAATGTTAACCAGGAAGCAATTATTCAGCAGTATAAATTGAGATTGAAATTGTATGGACAAAATGTTGTAAGCTATAACAAAACAAAATAAAGAAAAGGGCCTATCACATACAAGTTATTCTACAGTGTGCACGCAGTCATTGAAGCTCATGCCGCATGATCAATTCTGTTCGTTTACTCATGTTACTGAAATGGATCTGTTTTGAAGAACCAGTTCAAGTAAAAAAAAAGTATCCATACTGCATCCAAGGAAGGATGTCAAACTGACTCCTCTTGCCCTTTTGCCAATGTTGTGTGCAAGCTGCTTAGCAGAAAATTATCTGCACATTCTCCAGGAGACAACACTCTGCATGAGGATTTTCCAACATCTGTATCTGTCCTTCCAAATTTGGTTCTCTGAGCATTTCACAATGTTCTTCTGCTTGTTTCTTGTCTGTTTGCTTTCTCCTCTTTCCTCAAAACTTCTTTGACTACCTCACCCTCACTCCACTCTCTTTAGTATGGCTACAAGTTGTCCATTTTTTTCCCTGAGGCATCTTATTGGACAAAATGTTAACAAGACTAATCCTATTAACTAATTCAACAAGCCTAATTCATTAATCTACTGATTTTTAAATTTTAAACAGCAAAATTAAATACTCCATTGAAACTGTATATTATTGATTTCATAATATAATTAAAGGAACACCTTTTCAAATATAGATTTGATCTTAAGGAGATCTACAGAAAATAAAATGCCCAACAGAATATCTCATTAATAAAATAAAACATGACCTTAAACCAGGATTTTACACTTACCCATACAAACATCTATCAGGTATCCAATCAACCTCCACAACTCCAGAGAAAATAACCCAAGTTAGTCCAACCTTGCCCTATAGCTCACCCTGTAATCCAGACAGCTTTCTGGTAAACTCTTCTGCACCCTCTACAAAGCCTCCATGTGCTTCCTATATGGGGAAACACAATCCAGATATAGCCTAACCAGAGCTTCAGAGTGAACAAACACCTCCTTTTCTGTAATCTGTATAGGGTCAATGAAATCGAAGTTGTTTTGCTTCACTTCTATTGACCCTGTGTCCATCTCCAGATTAAATATAGATGCAAAAAAATTATTTTATGATCTCCCACATCTCTTTTGGCTCCATGTATGGATTACCATTCTGATTTTCCAGAGGACCAGTTTTGTCCCTTGCAATTCTTTTGCTCTTAACATATCTGCAGAAACCTTTAATATCCTCCTTCACCTTGTCTGCAAGGATAACCTCATGCTTTCTTTTAGCCCTCCTTATTTCTTTCCCTTGCATTTCTTATACTCCATAAACACCTCATTGTTCCTACCTGCTATGGATGTCCTTTTTTCATTAATCAGAACCTCAATATAGAACATAGAATATTACAGTACAGTACAGGTCCTTCGACCCACAAAGTTGTGCTGACTTAAACCCTGCCTCCAATATAACCCCCCACCTCAAGTTCCTCCATATACCTGTCTAGTAGTCTCTTAAATTTCACTAGTATATCTGCCTCCACCACTGACTCAGGCAGTGCATCCCACACACCAACCACTCTCTAAGTAAATAACCTTTCTCTAAAATCCCCCTTAAACTTCCCACCCCTTACCTTAAAGCCATGTCCTCTTGTACTGAGCAGTGGTGCCCTGGGGAAGAGGTGCTGGCTGTCCACTCTATCTATTCCTCTTAATATCTCGTATGACTCTATCATGTCTCCTTTCATCCTCCTTCTCTACAAAGAGTAAAAAGTGAGGCAACCAGAACTGGACACAGTACTCCAAGTGCGGCCTAACCAGAGTTTTATAGAGCTGCATCATTACCCCACGACTCTTCAAATATATCCCTTGACTAACACCCCATAAGCTATCTACCTGTGAGGCAACTTTCAGGGATCTGTGGACATGTATCCCCAGATCCCTCTGCTCCTCCACACTACCAAGTATCCTGCATTTACTTTGTACTCTGCCTTGGATTTTGTCCTTCCGAAGTGTACCACCTCACACTTCACTGGGTTGAACTCCATCTGCCACTTCTCAGCCCACTTCTGCATCCTATCAATGTCTCTCTGCAATATTAGACAATCCTCTACACTACCCACAACACCACCAATCTTTGTGTCATCTGCAAACTTGCCAACTCACCCTTCCACCTCCACATCCAGTTCATTAATAAAAATCACGAAAAGTAGAGGACACAGACAGATCCTTCTGGGACACCACTAGTCACAACCCTCCAATCCAAATGTACTCCCTCCACCACAACCCTCTGGTTTCTGCAGACAAGCCAATTCTAAATCCACCTGGCCAAACATCCCTGGATCCCATGCCTTCTGACTTTCTGAATAAGCCTACCATGTGGAACCCTGTCAAATGCCTTACTAAAATCCATGTAGATCACATCTGCTGCACTACCCTCATCTATATGCCTGGTCACCTCCTCAAAGAACTCTAACAGGCTTGTTAGACACGATCTACCCTTCACAAAGCCTTGCTGACTGTCCCTGATCAGACCACGAGTCTCTAAATGCCCATAGATTCCCATCTCTAAGAATCCTTTCCAACAGCTTTCCCACCACAGACGTAAGGCTCCCTGGTCTATAATTACCCGGACTATCCCTACTACCTTTTTTGGACAAGGGGACAACATTCGCCTCCCTCCAATCCTCCTGTACCATTCCCGTGGACAACGAGGACATAAAGATCCTAGCCAGAGGCTCAGCAATCTCTTCCCTCACCTCGTGGAGCAGCCTGGAGAATATTCTGTCAGGCCCTGGGGACTTATCTGTCCTAATGAATTTTAACACCTCCTCTCCCTTAGTATCAACATGTTCCAGAACATCAACCTCACTCACATTGTCCTCACCGTCATCAAGTTCCCTCTCATTGGTGAATAACAAAGAGAAGTATTCATTAAAACCATATAACAATCACAGCATGGAAACAGGCCATTTCGGCCCTCCTAGCCCGTGCCGAACTCTTAATCTCACCTAGTCCCACCTACCTGCACTCAGCCCATAACCCTCCACTCCTTTCCTGTCCATATACCTATCCAATTTTACCTTAATGACACAACTGAACTGGCCTCTACTACTTCTGCAGGAAGCTCATTCCACACAGCTATCACTCTCTGAGTAAAGAAATACCCCCTCGTGTTTCCCTTAAACTTTTGCCCCCTAACTCTCAAATCACGTCCTCTTGTTTGAATCTCCCCTACTCTCAATGGAAACTGCCCATTCACGTCAACTCTATCTATCCCTCTCAAAATTTTAAATACCTCGATCACATCCCCCCTCAACCTTCTACGCTCCAATGAATAGAGACCTAACTTGTTCAACCTTTCTCTGTAACTTAAATGCTGAAACCCAGGTAACATCCTAGTAAATCGTCTCTGCACTCTCTCTAATTTATTGATATCTTTCCTATAATTCGGTGACCAGAACTGTACACAATATTCCAAATTTGGCCTTACCAATGCCTTGTACAATTTTAACATTACATTTCATTGAGGACCTTGCTCACTTCCACAGCCTCCAGGCACATCTTCCCACCTTTATCTCTAATCGGTCCTATCTTCATTCCTGTCATCCTTTTGTTCTTCGCATAATTGAAGAATGCCTTGGGGTTTTCCTTTACCCTACTTGCCAAGACATTCTCATGCCCCCGTTTGCTTTCCTCAGCCCCTTCTTAAGCTCCTTTCTTGCTACCCTATATTCCTCAATAGAATCATCTGATCCTTGCTTCCTAATCCTCATGTATGCTGCCTTCTTTCACCTGACTAGATTTTCCACCTCACTTGTCACCCATGGTTTCTTTACCCTACCATTCTTTATCTTCCTCACCGGGACAAATTTATTGCTAACACCATGCAACAGATCCCTAAACATCGACCACATGTCCATAATACATTTCCCTGCAAAAACATAATCCCAATTCACACCCGCAAGTCCTAGCCTTATAGCCTCATAATTTGCCCTTCCCCAATTAAAAATTTTCCTGTCCTCTATGATTCTATCCTTTTCCATGATAATGCTAAAGGCCAGGGAGTGGTGTTCACTGTCCACCAGATGCTCACCCACTGAGAGATCTGTGACCTGACCCTGTTCGTTACCTAATACTAGATCTAGTATGGCATTCCTCATAGTCAGCCTGTCAATATACTGTGACAGGAATCTGTCCTGGTCACACTTAACGAACTCTGCCCCACCTAAATCATTGGAACTAATCAGGTGCCAATGATGCCAATCAATACCTGCTCCTCGGTATCTCTGCTGCTACCAGGGGGTCTATAGAATACTCCCAATAGAGTAACTGTTCCCTTCCTGTTCCTGACTTCCACCCATACTGACTCAAAAGAGGATCCTGCTATATTACACACCCTTTCTGCAGCTGTAATAGTGTCCCTGACCAGTAATGCCACCCCTCCTCCCTTTCCCTCCCCACCTATCACTTTTAAAGCACTGAAATCCAGGAATATTGAGAATCCATTCCTGCCCTGGTGCCAGCCAAGTCTCTGTAATGGCCACTACATCATAATCCATGTATGTATCCAATCCTCAGTTCATCACCTTTGTTCCTGATGCTTCTTGCACTGAAGTACACACACTTTAGCCCTTCAACCTTACTACTTTCACACCCTTTATTCTGCTTCTCTTTCCTCAAAGCCTCTTTATATGTTAGATCTGGCTTTACTCCAAGCACTATACTTGCAGTTCTCGCATGACCTTTATTCTCCTCCACCTCACTATCTAACACTCTGGTTCCCTTTCCCTTGAAAATCAAGTTTAAATCTAGTTAATAGCTCTTGAAAACCAAGGTTCCCAACACCTGCTATCTTTACCTTTTATTCTAACAGGCATATTCAAGTTTTTGTACTCCCAAAGTTTTACTTTTGAAGGCCTTCCACTTACCAAGTACACCTTTGCCCGAAAACAGCCCATCCCAATCCACACTTGCCATATCCTTTCTGAGACCATCAAAATTGGTCTTTCTCCAATTTAGAATCTCAACCAATGGACCAGACCTGTTTACTTTTTTTTCACATATTTACTTTGAAACTAATGGCATTGTGATCACCGGATGCAATGTGCTCCCCTACTCAAATTTCTGTCACCTTCCTTGGCTCATTCCCTAGTAGCAGATCTACTATCGCACACTCTCTTATTGGACTTCTCATTGGACTTGAAACTTTCCTGAACACATCTGACAAACTGTATTCCATCGAGTTCTTTTACAATATGGGAATTCCAGTCATTATATGGTAAGTTAAAATCACCTCTACAGCATCCTTATGTTTCTTGCAATAGCCCAGGAACTCTCTACAAATCTGTTTCTCTAAATCCCTCGCACTTTTAAGTGATCTGTAATATAGCCCCATTAATGTGGTCATAAATTCTTTTTTCCTCAGTTTTGCCCATAATATTTCATTAGACAAATTCTCCAGTCTGTCCTGACTAAGCATTGCCATGACGTTTTCCCTAACCAGTACCGTCATACCTCCTCCTTCCTTCTCCTTTAATCCTTCCCTCTGTCACCTCTAAAACAATGGAACCCTGGAATGTTAAGCTGCCAGGCCTGCTTCTCCTGCAACCAAGTCTCACTGATGGCTACAATATCATAATTCCAGGTGTGATCCATGCTGTGAGCTCATTTGCCTGTCCTACAATACTTCTTGCATTGAAATATATGCAGCTCAGGACATAGTTGCAGCAGGCTCAACTTTTTGATTCCTGACTTTGAAGTCTTAACAATGCCTGTCTCCACAACCTCTTCACTATCTGTTCTGGCACTCTGGTTCCTATCCCCTTGCAACTTCAGTTTAAACTCACCCCACCCTCCTTGTGGAGTACTAGCAAACCTTCCTGCTAGGATATTACTCCCCTTCCAGTTCAGGTGTAAACTGTTTTATATAGTATATTTTATGTATTGCACTGCACAGTTGCAGCAAAACAAATTTCATGACATAGGTAAGTGATAATAAATCTGATTCTGATTGGAACCCCAAGATCCCTCCGTACACCAACACTATTAAGGGTCCTGTCATTGACAGTGTAATTTCCTTTACTCCACTGAAATACTGCTACATCAGACTTTACATTCTCACTATCAAATTTCAAGTTGAACACAATCATATTTTGATCACTGCCTCGCATTAACCCTAATGCGAGGGTTCTCTTACCTTAAGCTCCCTAATCACCTCTGGTTCATTACATAACACCCTATCCAGTATAGCTGATCTCCTAGAAGGCTCAACGATAAACTGCTCTAAAAAGCCATCTTGCAGGCATTCAACAAACTCGCTCTCTTGAGATCCACTTCCAATCTGATTTTCCTGTCATCTGCCTGCCATTCCTAACAGTCTGACTGAATGCTATCTTTGCTTTTTAACCATCCATCCTATACTGAATGCCTTCATTTTGGTTTCCACCCCCCGCCAAATTAGTTTAAACTCTCTCCAACAGCTCTAACAAACTTGTCTATGAGAATATTAGTTCCCCTCAGGTTATGGTGCAACCCGTCACTTTTGAACAGGTCATACCTCCCTTAGAAGGGATCCCAATGATCCAAGAACCTGAAGCCCTGCCCCCTGCACCAGCTTCCCAGCCATACATTTATCTGCCAAATCATCCAATTTCTACACTCACTGGCGTGTGGCACAGGCAGCAGTTCCTCAGCCTATTTACTCAGCTGATGAAAATCACCTAGAAGGGCTGAAATGGCCTTTTTCCATGCTGTAATTGTTAATTGTTATACCCTAACTTTTGATAACCTTCTTCATTCTACCACCTATTTTAATGTCATCTGCAGATTTCTTACATTCTTATCCAAATCCCTGAGGCACACCATTAACCATTTTGTATCATAAAGCCAACCGTGTATCCAATTGCCAGCTCTCCCCAGATCCCATGTGAACTAATTTCCATGGCAGTCTATCATTTCGAGCCTCGTCAAAGGCCGCACTGAAGTCCATATAAAACAGGTTTACTAACCTGCCCCCACCAACTTTCTTGGTCACATCATTAACAAACTCACTCAAGTTTGTGAGACATGAGCACAAAGCCATGCTGACTACCACTAATCAACCCCATATGTACGTACATCGTATCCTTTAGAATTCTTTCCAGTAACTTATCTACCACAGATTTTAGACTTACTGTCTGATAGATCCCAGGAGTTTCTTTTCTGCCCTTCTTAAATAAAGACACAGCATTTGCAACCTTCCATTCCACTGGCACCTCACCCATGAGGTTTGACAAACTTGATTTGTTTTTTTTCTGGAGCACTGATAGTTGAAGGTATCCTGATATAATCATATACAATTACGTGAGGCACCAATAGGGTAGGCAGACAGAATATTTTTCCCAGAGGAAGAATGTCAAGCACCAGGCAATATAGCTTTAAGGTGCAATTACGGAAGTTTAAAGGGGATGAGCTGGGAAAGTTATTTTTTCACACAGATATATTTTTAGATTTTTAGATCTGTAAAATAAATTGCAGGGAATAAAGGAATAAGATCACGTGGTGGCAACATGCTCAGCACAGGCATTGTGGGCTGAAGGGCTCCTTTGCTGTACTGTCATTATGTTTTATGTTCCTCAACAAGAACTACACACTGAGCAAGATAATGCATTCCAGTAGAGTGGCACACAATCCAACATTCAAAACATCAACAACAGTGCATCTTCTCTGCAATATACATCTATAAAGAGCACATTCTTAGGCCACTCTGAAAACATTTGCTAATCTGCAACTAAGCAGGACAAAGGCAACAGAGACAAGGAACACTAACATCTACAAGCTCCCTTCAAGTTACACAATCTGACTTGTAAATTTATCACTTTTTTCAATGTCAGCTGATCCAAATCATGGAATTCTCTATTGAAAAACATCAGGTGCAGTGCAATGATTCAATATTCATCACAATCTCCCAAGGGAAGAAAGGGTTGGAAAATAAATGGTGTTCTTGTCAGCAATGCTCAAGTTCCAAAAAATAATGGAATCAATCTATGATCAGTGCCCACATGCTTAATTTACACATATTCTGGTATTGCTGTTTGTTTTCCAAGTTCTCCATACTTCATCGGCACGGACTAGAAGGGCCGAGATGGCCTGTTTCTGTGCTGTAATTGTTATATGGTTATATGCTTATATAAAAACATTCCATATTAACTTAATATACTTCAGGGATCTGGGCCTCCATCAACAGCTTTCAAAGAAGCTGGGTGTCACTGCAGCATAACAGTTAGCATGGCACTATTACAACATGGGGCATCAGGGTTCGGAGATCAATTCTGAGGTCATCTGTATGTCTTTCCTGTAAGTGTGCAGGTTTCTTCTGGGTGGTTAGGTTTCCTCCCACTTTCCAAAGATGTACTAGTTAGTAGGTTAATTGGTCATTGTAAATTGTCTTGTGATTAGGTGAGGGTTAATAAGTGGGTTACTGGGCTTGTTCTGAGCTGTATCTTTAAATAAATAGATAAATGATCAAACAAACCTGTGACTTTCACATACGTTTGTGCTTGGTTCACTATTGTAATAGAATGAGCCATACAATATTTTTCCAGTTAAGGTCTGAATGTCTCCATGTGCAATTAACTACTGAAGAAACACTAAAGAAGGAATTGCTACCTCTGCATTTTTGACATCCTCTTCATATATTTGAAGCTGTTCCAGTGTTGACTTGTTCAACAAAGACTGCTCTCCAATATCTTTTCCAGTTGCAACTACAGAAATACGATGTAGTATAAGATCATAAAAGCAGAATTAGGCCATTTCATCATTGCTGATCCATTTTCCCTCTCAGCCCCAATCTCCTGCTTTCCCCATATATCCTTTCATGCCCTGACCAATCAAGCACCTATCAATCCGTGCCTTAAATTTACATAAAGACTTGCCCTCCAGATCTGCCTGGGGCACTAATTCCACAGATTCACCACTCTCTGGCTAAAGAAATTCTCCATCTCAGCCTATTCTGAAACTGTGTCGTCTGGTTTTAGACTCTCCCACCATAGGAAGCATCCTCTCCACATCCACTTTATCAAGGCCTTTCACCATCCGATAGGTTTTAATTTGGTCACTCTCATTCTTATGAATTTCAGTGAATACAGGCCCAGAGCCATCAAATAAAGAGCTTGCCAAACTCTAAGCTTGAAACAAAAAGTAAGCAACCAGACCCATGTCATATCATACAATTAAAGAGTTTACCAAACTCTAAGCTTGAAACAGCATGGTAAACAGCCATACCCATGTCTTAGTGTCATACAGCAAAGAAAGGCCTTTCAGCCTAAATGGTCCATGCCACAAAGATTTCCATCTACGCTAATCCCATTCGTCTGTGTTTGCCCATATATTTCTAAACCTTTCATATTCATGTACCTGTTCAAGTTGTTTTTAGATGTTAATTTATCTGCCCACACACTTCCTCTAGCAGCTCATTGCACATACTAACCATTTCTTGGGTGAAAAGGTTTCCCCTCAAGTTCTTGTTAAAACTCACCCCCTTACCTTAAACCTATGCCTTTAGGTCTTCAGTCCCCAATCCTGGGAAAAAGAATGTGTCCATTCAACTTATCTGTGGCCCTCATGATTTTATACACCTTTATAAAATAATCTCACGGTCTCCTGTACTCCAAGGAAGAGGATGGGAATGGATGGAGCATACTCTGCCTGGAGATCAGTGACCAGTGGTGTTCTACAGGCATCTGTTTTGGGACTCCTGCTCTTTATTTTTGTTTTATAGATTGTTTGGATGAGGAAGTGGAAGGGTGGATTAGTAAGTTTGTGAATGACATGAAGTTTGGTGGTGTTGTGGATTGGCACATGGATGAAAGAAAAATGGAGGGCTACATTGGAGTGAAGATCTTAAAGTAGATTAAAAGTTAACTCAATATCGTGGGCCTAAGTGTCTGTACTGTGCTTCACTGTTTTATGTATAGAGTCCTAACCCGTAAACCTCAACCTCTTACTCAGTTCCTCAAGTCTTGGCTGCATTCCTGTCAATCTTTTCTGCACTCTTTCCAATTTAATAGCAACTTTCCTATAACACGGTAAAATAACTCATCATTCTCCTACACGTCTGTGAATTAAGTCCCAACCTGCTCAACTTCTCTCCATAACTGAGTTCCTTGAGTCCCAGCAATATCTTCATAAACCTCCTCTGCACTCTTTCAAAAGCAGGGTGATCAAAAGCAAACATGTTATTTCAAATGCAGCCTCACCAACACCTTGTAGAACTGCAACACAATGTCCCAACTTCCACACTCAATACGCTGATTGATGATGGCCCTCTTGCCAAAAGCCTCTACCTGCAACAGCACTTTTGGGGAACCATGTGCCTGTATTCCTTGATCTCTGTTCTGCAACACTCTCCAGGGCTTACCCTCAGTTGGTTTCCGAAGTGCAAAACCTTGCACTAACCCAAATTAAACTTAATTTGACATTCCATGGCTCACTTTCGCAGTTGGTCAAGATCCCTGTGTAAATCCTGTCAATAACACCACTGATTTTAATGACATCTGCAAGTTTACTAACAATGCCTTATACATTTTCATCCAAATCATTGACAATAGGCCGAGCACCGACTGTCCTCCCCACACCCATTCCCAGGAACACTACTAGCCTCGGGCTTCCATTCCAAGAAGCAACCTTCCATTATCATGCTCTGCTTCCTCTCATCAAGCATATTAGCCATCTTTCTCTGGATCCCATATCATCTAATTTTCCATAGAAGCCTACCATGTACAGTAGAACCTTTTCAAAAGCCTTACTGAAGTCATACAGACCACATGCATCACACTGCCCTCATCAAACTTCTTGATTACTTCTTTAAAAAACTTAAAGTCATGAGACAATATCTCCCACAGTCTTATTGGAAACAGCATGTAATAAGGCTACTGACAAAATTGTGATGGGGGACTTCAATATGCAAGGGGATTGGTGTTGGATTGCCAAAGAGAGAATTTGTTGGATGCCTGTGAGATGGCTTTCTAAAGCAGCTTGTGCTTGAACCTACTCGGGGGAAAGGCTATTATAGATTAGGTGTTACATAATAACCCAGATCGTATTAGGGAGCCTAACGTAAAGAAATCTGTAGGAGGCAGTGAACATAATGATTGAATTCGTACTGCAGTTTTAGAGGGAGAAGCACAAGTCCCATGTATCAGTATCACAATGGAATAAAAGGAGTTACAGAGTAAAGAGAGAGGAGCTTGGTCAGGTGGATTGGAGGAGGATACTAGCAGGGATGACAGCAGAGCAGAGATGGCTAAAGTTTCTGGGAATATTTCACAAGGTACAGGATAGTTATGTTCCACAGAAGAAGTTGTTCTCAAATTGCAGGGGTAGGCAACTGTGGCTGACAAGGGAAATTAAGGACTGTATAAAAGCCAAGGAAAGGGCATACAAGGTAGCAAAAATGAGTGGGAAGTTAGATGATTGGGCAGCTTTTAAAATCCAACAAAAGGCAACTAAAAAGCTATAAGAAGGGAAATGATGAAGTATGAGGGCAAACTAGCCAATGATATAAAACAGGATACCAAATGTTTTTTTTTCCCAGTTATATAAAGAGTAAAAGGTAAGTAAGAGTTGATATTGGACCACTGGAAAATGATGCTGGTGAGGTAGTAATGAGGGACAAAGAAATGGCAGATGAACTTAATGGGTACTTTGCATGTGCTTTATCTGTGGAAGACACTAGCAATATGCTAGAGGTCTGTGAATGTCAGGGAGCATGAGTGAGTGCCATTTCTATTAAAGGAAAAAGTGATAGGCAAACTGAAAGGTGTTAAGGTGGATATGTCACCTGGGCCAGATGGACTACATTCCCAGAGTACTGAGAGAGGCTGCTGAAAAGATAATGGATGCATTGGTCATGATCTTTCAAGAATCACTTGATTCTGGCATGGTCCTGGAGGACTGGAAGATTGCAAATGTCATTTCACTATTTAAGAAGGGAGGAAGGCAAAAGAAAGGAAATTATAGGCCAGTTAGCTGAACATCAGTGGTCAGGAAAGAATTGGAGTCCATTATTAAGGATAAGATTTAGGAGTATTTGGAGTCATCAGAACATAGAACAACGCAACACAGTGACTCACAATGCTGTGGCGACCCATATAACCCTCTGTTGTGATGGAAAATAACTGGTTCTTTGAGTCTCAACAGTAGAGGCCTAGACACACAGTTTTAGTAATAAGGAATTTATTTACAAGGTGAAGTCGGGTCAACACAAGCAACTATAATACGCAGGAAGCGGTGCAGGGACAGGGTACGGTTACACAAGCAAAGAACAAGGGAAAAGCACTACAACAGCTATCCCCCTTGACCTTGGATAGCTGCGGCTCCCTTACCAGGACAAACGATACACCTTCCCAAACATAAATCAATGCACTTACCTTCAATGAGGTGGTCTGTAAGAGAGGGCAAGCCAAGGCCAAGTCTCACCTTTTAAAGCATGGGGCTGGGCGCGGTAATCCAGTTAAGGTGACCAATAACTTAGGTGTGCATTGATTAGTTGGGGGGGACCAAATGTTGATTGGCATGTGGTGTGTCCTCCAACCAGCCAGGTGGCAGTGCATCTGTCACGTGGCCAGTATCTCTGGATACACCCTCCACCTTAAATTCCTCCATATACCTGTCTAGTAGTCTCTTAAATTTCACTAGTGTATCTGCCTCCACCACTGACTCATGCAGTGAATTCCATGCACCAACCACTCTCTGAGTAAAAAACCTTCCTCTAATATCTTTCTTGAACTTTCCACCCCTTACTTAAAGCCATGTCCTCTTGTGTTGAGCAGTGGTGCCCTGGGGAAGAGGCGCTGACTGTCCACTCTATGTATTCCTCTTAATATCTTGTATACTTCTATCATGTCTCCTCTCATCCTCCTTCTCTCCAGAGAATAAAGTCCTAGCTTCCTTAATCTCTGATCATAATGCATACTCTCTAAACCAGGCAGCAACCTGGTAAATCTCCTCTGTGACCTTTCCAATGCTTCCACATCCTTCCTATAGTGAGGCGACCAGAACTGGACACAGTACTCCAAGTGTGGCCTAACCAGAGTTTTATAGAGCTGCATAATTACCCCACGACTCTTAAACTCTATCCCTTGACTTCTGAAAGCTAACACTCCATAAGCTTTCTTAACTACCCTATCTACCTGTGAGGCAACTTTCAGGGATCTGTGGACATGTACCCCCAAATCCCTTTGCTCCTCCACACTTCCAAGTATCCTGCCGTTAACTTTGTACTCTGCCTTGGAGTTTGTCCTTCCAAAGTGTACCACCTCACACTTCTCTGAGTTGAACTCCATCTGCCACTTCTCAGCCCACTTCTGCATCCTATCAATGTCTCTCTGCAATCTTTGACAATCCTCTACACTATCCACAACACCACCAACCTTTGTATTGTCTGCAAACTTTCCAACCCACCCTTCCACCCCCAATTCCAAGTCATTAATAAAAATCATGAAAAGCAGATGTCCCAGAACCAATCCTCGTGGGACACCACTAGTCACAACCCTCCAATCTGAATGTGCTCACTGCACCACAACCCTCTGCTTTCTGCAGGCAAACCAATTCTGAATCCACCTGGCCAAACTTCCCTGGATCCCAAGCCTTCCGACTTTCTGAATAAGCCTACCGTGTGGTACCTTGTCAAACGCCTTACTAAATTCCATGTAGATCACATCCACTTCACTACCTTCATCTACATGCCTGGTCACCTCCTCAAAGAACTCTATCAGGCTTGTTAGACACAATCTGCCCTTCACAAAGCCATGTTGACGGTCCCTGATCAGACCATGATTCTCCAAATGCCCATAGATCCCCTCTCTAAGAATCTTTTTCAACAATTTTCCCACCACAGATGCAAGGCTCACTGGTCTATAATTACCCAGACTATCCCTACTACCTTTTTTGAACAAGGGGACAACATTCACCTCCCTCCAATACCATTCCCGTGGACAATGAGGACATAAAGATCCTAGCCAGAGACTCAGCAATCTCTTCCCTCGCCTCGTGGAGCAGCTTGGGGGATATTCCATCAGGCCCTGGGGACTTATCTGTCCCAATGTATTTTAACAACTCCAACACCTCATCTGCCTTAATATCAACATGCTCCAGAACATCAACTTCACTCATATTGTCATCACTGTTATCAAGTTCCCTCTCATTGGTGAATTCCGAAGAGAAGTATTCATTGAGGACTTTGCTCACTTCCACAGCCTCCAGGTACATCTTCCCACCTTTATCTCTAATTGGTCCTATCTTCATTCCTGTCAACCTTTTGTTCTTCACATAATTGAAGAATGCCTTGGGGTTTTCCTTTACCCTACTTGCCAAGACATTCTCATGCCCCCTTCTTGCTCTCCTCAGCCCCTTTTTAAGCTCCTTTCTTGCTACCCTATATTCCACAATAGACTCATCTGATCCTTGCTTCCTAAACCTCATGTATGCTGCCTTCTTCCACCTGACTAGATTTCCCACTTCACTTGTCACCCATGGTTCCTTCACCCTACCATTCTTTATCTTCCTCACCGGGACAAATTTATCTCTAACATCCTGCAAGAGATCCCTAAACATCGACCACATATCCATAGTACATTTCCCCGCAAAAACACTATCCCAATTTACACCTACAAGTTCTAGCCTTATAACCTCATAATTTGCCCTTCCCCAATTAAAAATTTTCCTGTCCTCTCTGATTCTATCCTTTTCCATGATAATGTTAAAGGCCAGGGAGTGGTGGTCACTGTCCCCCAGATGTTCATCCACTGAGAGATCTGTGACCTGACCCAGTTCGTTACCTAATACTAGATCTAGTATGGCATTTCCCCTAGTCGGCCTGTCAACATACTGTGACAGGATCCCGTCCTGGACACATTTAACAAACTCTGCCCCGTCTAAACCATTGGAACTAATCAGGTGCCAATCAATATTGGGGAAGTTAAAGTCACCCATGATAACAACCCTGTTATTTTTGCACCTTTCCAAAATCTGCCTCCCAATCTGCTCCTCGGTATCTCTGCTGCTATCAGGGGGCCTATAGAATACTTCCAATAGAGTAACTGTTCCCTTCCTGTTCCTGACTTCCATCCATACTGACTCAAAAAAGAGGATCCTGCTACATTACCCACCCTTTCTGTAGCTGTAATAGTATCCCTGACCAGTAATACCACCCCTCCTCCCCTTCCCTCCCCTCTATCACTTTTAAAACAATGAAATCCAGGAATATTGAGAATCCACTCCTGCCCTGGTGCCAGCCAAGTCTCTGTAATGGCCACTAGATCATAATTCCATGTATGTATCCAAGCTCTCAGTTCATCACCTTTGTTCCTGATGCTTCTTGCATTGAAGTACATGCACTTTAGCCCTTCTACCTTACTACCTTTACACCGTTTATTCTGTTTCTCTTTCCTCAAAGCCTCTTTATATGTTAGATCTGGCTTTACTCCATGCACTATACTTGCAGCTCTTGCATGACATTTATCCTCCTCCACCTCACTATCTGCTCTAACAATCTGGTTCCTCTCCCCCTGCAAATCTATTTTAAACCTCCCGGAGCAGCACTATCAAACCTTCACGCAAGGATGTTAGTCTCCCTACAGTTCAGGTGCAACCCGTCCCGTTGGAACAGGTCCAGAAACATTAAGCCCTTCCTCCTGCACCAACTCCTTAGCCACGTATTTAGCTGCATTATCTTCCTATTTCTCGCCTCACTAGCACGTGGCACAGGTAGCAATCCTGAGATTGCAACCCTGGAGGTCCTGTCCTTCAACTTTGCTCCTAACTCCCTAAATTCTCTTTGCAGGACCTCCTCCTTCTTCCTATCCACGTTTTTGACCCTACATGGATCAAGACATCTGGCTGCTCACCCTCCCTCTTGAGAATACTGAGAACTTGATTCAAGATATCGCGGACCCTGGCACCAGGGAGGCAACAGACCATCTGGGATTCTCAATCTCTTCTGCAGAGCATCCTATCTGTCCCCCTAACTATCAAATCCCCTATCACTACTTCCCTCCTCTCCTTCTGAGCTGAGGGTCCAGTCTCGGTGCCAGAGACGTAACCACTGCCAAGAGGGGCCGGATGCACCCAAACGCAGGACGCAGGCACTGAAGTACTAGGGGGAGGACAGGATGGGGATGCCATGGTACTTAAGGGTAGCTGGGGTTCAGGCAGATAGAGTTCAGGCAGGCGGAGCGGCTCCCAAGGTTCGGGCAGGCAGAGTGGAGCGGCTCCTGAGGTTCGGGCAGACAGGTCCCCGGGTTTGGGCAGGCAGGTCCCCGGGGTTCAGGCAGGCAGGTCCCCGGGGTTCAGGCAGGCGGAGCGGAGCGGCTTCCGAGGTTCAGGCAGACAGGTCCCCGGGTTTGGAAAGGCAGGTCCCTGGGGTTTGGGCAGGCAGGTCCCCGGGGTTCATGCAGGCGGAGCGGAGTGGCTCCCGAGGTTCAGGCAGGCAGGTAGACAGGTCTCCGGGTTCAGGAAAGCAGGTCCTCGAGGTTCAGGGAGGCAGGTAGACAGGTCCCCGGGTTCAGGCAGGCAGGTCCTCGAGGTTCGGGCAGGCAGGCTCCCGGGGTTCAGGCAGGCAGGCAGACAGACAGGTTTAGGTGGCGATAGGCTAGCGGAGAGCCCTCCCTGGGCGGGCCTCATGTATCCCGGGTAGGGGCGCCTCCCAGGCGGAAACACCGGAGGCCTGGGCATGACACGGACCCCTAGGCAGGTGCAGGCACTATCCCAGAGTTCAGGCGGAAGAGAAGGAAGGGGGCAGACCCCCCGCCGGGCCACAGCCCATCGGCCGGAGCCGCCCAACGGAGGCAAGGGATAGGAGCAGGCAGAACCTCTGCCAGGCCGAGGCAGGTCGGCCAGACGTGCCCGACAGGGGCAAGGGGTAGGAACGGGCATAAGTCCAGGTTAACCAACACAAAAGCCATGACAATGGGAAATTCAGAAACGGCCGGCAGACAGCGCCACCGCGCGAAAAACAAAACCTAGCGGAGAAGTGGGACCAGCGCATGGAAAGAAAGGTGGGGGAGTGGACCAACCTGGTAGTACTGGCACGGGGCAGAAAAGCACGATGAAGAGAAGATCTGATCCTGGGCAGGATCACAGAATGCAGAGAAGAGTTTGGAGCCAGCGGAGAAACGGGAAACAGAACAAAATGACCACCCGTCTGGTCCCAGTCCCAAGGCCCCTTATAAACACCTGCAGCTCAATGAGTTACAGGTGTGTCTCCTTGAACCAGGAGGGTCCTAACTAGATCACGGGTGACGGGAGGGACAACTGCAGGACCCGGAGTCCAGAGCCCCCGGACCGGATCAAAACCCAGAACACGGTTCCGGATCGGAACCTGACAACCACTGCAACTTGTCCCTGGTAGGTCGTCCCCACCAACAGTATCCAAAACGGTATACTTATTATTGATGGGAACGACCACAGGGGTGCTCTGCTCATTCCATCTATTCCCCTTCCCTCTCCTGACAATCAACCAGCTACCTGTCTCCTGACTCCTAGGGGTGACTATGTCCCTGTAACTCCTGTTTATCAGAGGTGCAGAAGGACTTAGGAATCCTCATGCAAGACTCCCAGAAGGTTAATTTACAGGTTGAGTCTGTGGTAAAGAAGGCAAATGCAATGTTGGCATTTTTTTTCAAGCTGAGATAATGCTGCGATAAGACACTAGTCAGGCTGCACTTGAAGTATTGTCAACAGTTATGGGCCTCATATCTCAGTAAGGATGTGTCGTCATTGGAGAAGGTCCAGAGGAGGTTAATGAGAATGATTCGGGAAGTAGTAAATCTGTGGTATGCTCTGCCCCAGACTGTAATGGAGACCAAGTCCATGGGTATATTTAAGGTGGGAGTTGATCGTTTCCTCATCGGGCAGGGCATCAAATAATATGGCGAGAAGGCAGGTGTATGGAGTTGAGTGGGATCTGGGTTCAGACAGGATGGAATGGCGAAGCGGAATCAATGGGCTGAATGGTCTAATTCTGCTCCTATGTCTTATGATCTTATCCCTCAGAATTCTCTTTTGTAACTTACTTCCCACAGATGTTAGGTTAACTGAAGGTTTTTCTTTGTAGTTTTAGAGTCAAAGGGCCATACAGCCTTTTGGTCCACCTAGTCCATAGTGAACTGATATTCTGCCTAGTCCCAGCAATCTGCATCCGGACCATCGCCCTCCATACCCCTTCCATCCATGGACCTATCCAAAACTTCCTTAAAATAGTTCTAACCTATTGAACATTACCCTGTAACTCAGATCCTCAAGTCCCAGGAACATCCTTGTAAATTTTTTCTGTACACTTTCAATCCTATTCCTGTAGGTAGGTGAGCAGAATATACTCCAAATTAGGCCTTACCAAAGTCTACACAACTTCAACATAACATCCTAACTCCTGTATTCAATTCTTTCATTTATGGCTGATGTGCAACCACTGTCTTTGTGACTTTATCCACTGTCTTTGTGACTCTATCCAACTGTGAAGCCACTTTCAAGGATTTATGAATCAGTATTCCCTGATCCCTCTGTTCTACCATACTCCTGTGCCCTACTGTACACTATGTAATTTCCTGTCCTAGTCTGTCCTCCAAAAGTGCAACGCTCATCACTTGTGTGCATTAAGATGCTTGTAAGTAGGTACAGAGGAGATGTCAGGGTTAAGTTTTTTTACACAGAGAGTGGTGAGTGTGTGGAATGAGCTGCCAGCGACGACAGTGGAGGCGGATACGATAGGGTCTTTTAAGAGACTCCTGGATAGGTACATGGAGCTTAGAAAAATAGATGACTACGGGTAACCCTAGGTAATTCCTAAGTAAGTACATGTTCGGCACAGCTTTGTGGGCCGAAGGGCCTGTATTGTGCTGTAGGTTTTCTATGTTTTTATGTTTCTAATTCCATTTTCCATTTCTCAGCCCATTTTTTCAGCTAGTCCAGACCCTGCTGCAAGCTTGGATAGTCTTCATTGTTGTCCATTACACCCCTAATCATGAAGTAATCCACAAATTTGCTGATCCCGTTTATCAAATGATCATTTAAATCATTATTATAGACAAACAAAAATGGACCCAACACTGATCCACAGACTTTAGGAACAGACCTTCAATCAGACTGGCAACAATCTACTAACACAAATGCTATAGAATAATAAAACACTCACTTGAATTAGTAGTACACATAAGATGATTTAAAAGGTCCAGGGTCACATGTTCCACTTTGTCTGCACATTGATTATGATCCACATTCAGACTGGACAGTATGATCTTTGAATCTGATCAAAAAGAGATACTATTAATACCTGTAGGGTGACTTGCCCATTAAAACCTCCTCTAATCAAAAGGTCAAATATTATAGCTGAATATGGTATTAATGGTAAGGCTCTTGGCAGTGTGGAGGATCAGAGGGATCTTGGGGTCCGAGTCCATAGGACACTCAAAGCAGCTGCACAGGTTGACTCTGTGGTTAAGAAGGCATACATTGTATTGGCCTTCATCAATCGTGGAATTGAATTTAGGAGCCAAGAGGTAATGTTGCAGCTATATAGGACCCTGATCAGATCCCACTTGGAGTACTGTGCTCAGTTCTGGTCACCTCACTACAGGAAGGATGTGGAAGCCATAGAAAGGGTGCAGAGGAGATTTACAAGGATGTTGCCTGGATTGGGGAGCATGACTTATGAGAATAGGTTGAGTGAATTCGGCCCTTTCTCCTTGGAGTGACAGAGGATGAGAGGTGATCTGATAGAGGTGTACAAGATGATGAGAGGCATTGATCGTGTGGATAATCAGAGGCTTTTTCCCAGGGCTGAAATGGCTGTCACAAGAGGACACGGGTTCAAGGTGCTGGGAAGTAGGTACAGAGGAGATGTCAGGAGTAAGTTTTTTACTCAAAGAGTGGTGAGTGCGTGGGATGGGCTGCTAGCAACAGTGGTGGAGGCGGATACTATAGGGTCTTTTAAGAGGATTTTAGATGGGTACACAGAGCTTAGTAAAATAGAGGGTTATAGGTAAGCCTGGTAACTTCTAAGGTAGGGACATGTTGGGCGCAACTTTGTGGGCCGAAGGGCCTGTATTGTGCTGCAGGTTTTCTATGTTGCTATGTTTCACATGTCAGTTTTTGGCAAGTCCATCAGGAATCATTTATTGAGTAAGGAGAGGAGCAGCACATCACTAAATCATCAAAATAATGATAATAAGTTGAATAAGCTTGGGTTTTACTAATAAGTTTGAAAAAAAATCAACCAAAAGAAGCTGCAAGTCTGAAATAAACAGAGAAATGGTTGGAAACATTTCTTACGTAGAGAGTGGTTACCATTCCACCAGAGGAAATGCTGTAATCAGATACAATTACTACCTTGAAGAGGCATTTGGAGATGCACTTAAGTTTATAAGATATGGAAAGATAACATCCTAGTATGGATAATCAGGAATTATGTAGGCGGAAAGTAGTCGATATAGACAAGGTGGAGCGAGAAAACCTTTTCTGTGCTATACATCTCTATGAGTTTATGACACTCAGCATGTCAAGTAGAAACATGGAAAGAGAAACACATTTCAACTTCATCAGATGATTTTGCCCAAATATGAAACATTAACTACGTCGCTTTCCATGGATGCTGCCTGCACTGCTGACGATGCCCAGCTTTTTCTGGTTTTATTTATTATTGGTTGCTTTACACTGGATGTAGAAAGTTGAAGATAACCTAAAAGTTCTTCAGGAATTTTTTTTTCAAATTAAGACCATAAGACAAAGGAGCAGAAGTCGGCCATTTGGCCCATCGAGTCTGCTCCGCCATTTCATCATGAGCTGATCCAATCTCCCCTTTAAACCCATTCCCCCACCTTCTCACCATAACCTTTGATGCCCTGACTACTCAGATACCTATCAATCTCTGCCTTAAATACACCCAATGACTTGGCCTCTACTGCTGCCCATGGCAACAAATTCCATGGATTCACCACCTTCTGGCTAGAAATTTTTTCGCAGCTCTGTTCTGAATGGACGCCCTGCCATCCTCAAGTCATGTCCTCTTGTACTAGACCCCCCACCATGGGAAACAACTTTGCCACATCCATTCTGTCCATGCCTTTCACATTCGAATGGTTCCCCCATCCCCCCATTCTTCTAAACTCCAAGGAGTACAGTTCAAGAACAGTCAAACGTTCCTCATATGTTAACCCTCTCATTCCCAGAATCATTCTAGTGAATTTTCTCTGAACACTCTCCAATGTCAGCACATCCTTTCTTAAATAAGGAGACCAAAACTGCACACAGTATTCCAAGTGAGGTCTTACCAGTGCCTTATAGAGCCTCAACATCACATCCCTGCTCCTATACTCTATTCCTCTAGAAATGAATGCCAACATTGCATTTGCCTTCTTCACCACTGACTCAACCTGGAGGTTAACCTTAAGGGTATCCTGCATGAGGACTCCCAAGTCCTGTTGCATCTCAGAACTTTGAATTCTCTCCCCATTTAAATAACAGTCTGCCCATTTATTTCTTCTACCAAAGTGCATGACCGTACACTTTCCGCCATTGTAATTCATTTGCCACTTCTTTGCCCATTCCCCCAATCTATCCAAGTCTCTCTACAGACTCTCTGTTTCCTCAGCACTACTGGCCCCTCTACCTATCTTTGTATCATCAGCAAACTTAGCCACAAAGCCATCTATTCCATAATCCAAATCATTGATATACAACGTAAAAAGAAGTGGCCCCAACATGGACCCCTGTGGAACACCTCTGGTAACCGGCAGCCAACCAGAATGGGATCCCTTTATTCCCACTCTCTGTCTCCTGCCAATCAACCAACGATCTATCCACATATGTAATTTTCCCGTAATTCCATGGGCTCTTATCTTGTTTAGCAGCCTCATGTGCAGCACCTTGTCAAAGGCCTTCTAAAAATCCAAATACACAACATCCACTGCATCTCCCTTGTCTAGCCTACTTGTAATTTCCTCAAAAAATTGCACTAGCTTTGTCAAGCAGGATTTTCCTTTAAGGAAACCATGCTGAGTTCTGCCTACCTTGTCATATGCCTCCAAGGTACTCCATAACCTCATCCTTGACAATCGACTCCAACAACTTCCCAACCACCGGTCAAGCTAACAGGTCTATAATTTCCTTTTTGCTTCCTTGCCCCCTTCTTAAATAGCGGAATGACATTTGCAATCTTCCAGTCCTCCAGAACCAGGCCAGAATCTATTGATTTTTGAAAGATCATTGCTAATGCCTCCGCAATCTCCACAGCTACTTCCTTCAGAACACGAGGGTGCATTCCATCTGGTCCAGGAGATTTATCTACCCTTAGACTATTCAGCTTCCTGAGTACTTTCTCTGTCGTAATTGTGACTGCACATATTTCTCTTCCTTGACACCCTTGAATGTCCGGTATATTGCTGATGTCTTCCTTAGTGAAGACTGATTCAAAATACTCATTCAGTTCCTCCACCATCTCCTTATCTCCCATTACAATTTCTCCAGCATCATTTTCTATCGATCCTATCCATAGAATGGATAGAAACAATTCTTCAGATGCAGGTGTACAGAACATGAGAATTGGGCTGGACAAGGTAAAATCTCTCTCAGAACATGAGAGTTAGGCTGGACAGGGTAAAGTCAGGAAGTATATTTTCACAAAGAGTAGTAGAAGCTGCAACTCTTTTGTTGGAGGTCATTCAAAATTTATAAGATGTCGATAGAGAGATATTGCATGGTCCTGAACTACAGATTTTTTGGTATATGCAGTAAAAGTGAATATAAGAAGTTGAAGTACAGGGGAGCTATAGTAACTATATGATTTGATTGAATATCAGATAGCCTGAGGACTGAACAGATTCTTCTCCATACGGTTCCTTTCCTAGAGTGGCCTTTTTGTGTACATACATTGGAAGTGCAAACTCCATGGCACCAAGGTGACTCTGGCACGCGGAGGCAAGAACAATTTAAATTACAAAGCAAGGGAATGTAAAGTAAGCATATTTTCAAAAACAACAAAATTATTTATGCAAGGTAGGTGATTAATAAGTTTGGTGAGGGTGTCCATACATGGGAGAATTCATCACTAGGCAATGGAAAAATTTGGGGAGAGGAAGGCTCCATTCACTGGGGGATTAAATTGGACCCTGTCCTCTTGGGAATCAACTGTGACTGAAGGAATTGAGGAAAGCCATATTTAATGGGAGAACCAGAGGAGAATTAAAGGTTGTCATAGCCGAGGGTGTGTGGGGGGGGGGGGGGGTTAGGAAACAGTGAGGATAAGCTCCCACTACTTATTAAATATTCATTCCAGGCCAATGGGGCTCATCAGCTGTGGTTACAGCTCATCTAGAGTAAGGAAAACTCTAATCTAAATTCTCTGCTGCCTTGCGGCTATCCCCACTCATGAGGAAGGCTTCAGGAGTAAATGCCGAGGAAAAATCCGAAGATGGAGTCCCTGAAATGGTTCTACATTGAGTCCAATGTTGAGTGGCAATTTCTGTGACTCTACTGGTGCTAAACTGTATCAGTCTTTGTCGTTCCTTTGGATTCATCAGTTGTATTGAGATGAGGAGCCTGCTGCATGGGTGACAGCTTGCTCTCCATATCATACTGCCCTCACTTGCGTGTTGATTTTGCTACAGCTAGACAACAACATCCATGGTTGAACCTGACCATTGGCGGGTCAATAATAAAAAAAAAGAGGAGATAACTGATAAATTAGGGTACTTTGAGATGTGAAGATATAGTAGCAGAAGTACACCACTCAGCCCCTTCTACTCTGCTTTGACATTGAATAAGATCATGGTAGACCTGACTGTAACTTCAAGTCTAACCTATCCCCAGTAATCTCTCACTCTTCATTTCTCCTTATCTTAAAAATATACCAAGTTCAGGTGGCACAGTTGTGCAGCTGGTAGATACACTATGCTGCCCCACAGCTCCAGAGATGCAGGTTCAATCCTGATCCGGTTTCCTCCTACATCCCAAAGATTTATGGGTTGATAGGTTAGTTGGCCACTGTAAATTGCCCAGAATGTGTAGGTAAGTGGTAGATTCTGCAGGCAGTTGATATGGGAAAAGTAAGCACGAATGCAGGATTAGTGTTAGCTATGGTGATTGTTAGTCATGTGAATTCAATGGGCCGATGGACTTGTTTCCATGCTGTACCTCTCAATGACTCTAAGCGAGTTTGGAAGGCTGGGAAATTAAAGGCTGAGAAAAGTCACCAAAAAGTTTTGCACTTCAATACAAAAAGTTTATGAAGTTTATGAAAAAAGGCCAATGAACTAAAGACACAGAGAATGATATCATACCCAATATTGACACATGACTTAAAGAACAATGGAACAACAGGTAAACATTTGAGTCAGAGTTATACAAGTTAAAGAGTCGCCTTACAAGTTCTATATAAGTTAGACCATAAAACACAAGACATAGAACAGTACAACACAGGAACAGACTATTCAGTCCACAAAGTTGTTGCAAACTACTAATAATACTAAATTAAGCTAAATCCCTTGCCTCTATTTGACAGTATTTGGCTGCAGACTTCTGTGAATTGATTGCTAAAATATTCATCTAGGTAGTTCTTAACAGTCATGAGACTGCCTGCCTCCACCACTCACTCAGACAGTTCATTCCAGATTCCAACCATTTTCTTGGTGAAAAGGCTTTCCTTTGATTCCCTTCTAAATCTCTTACCCCTCACCATGGTTTCCATTGATACAGGAAATATTTCAGAAACTGATCCCAGAACCAATGCCAGTGGTTCCACTACTGGACAGGTACTTTCACCAACATGCCTGCCAATTCTGGATTCAATTGTCAAGATACTTTTAATTCCAGGGGCTCTAAACTTTCGGACTAGTCTTCCACATGGCATATTGTCAAAGGCATGACTGAAGTCAATGGAGACTAATTATTCCACTACCCTCATCAATATTTTGCCTCTGAAAAATTCAATCAAATTTGTTGCACAAGATCTCCCTCTAACAAAACCATGCTACCTATGCCTTTCCAAATGTGAAATAATCTTTGTCCTTCAGAAATGTTTCCCGGTGGTCTGGTGACATCATCGTCGAGAATGGCAGCTTAAGTCACTAGCTCCTCCAGAAAAACATGTATTAAGCCCTGTTAACCCATCAAATATAGTATTTTTCAAAAAATATTTGAACTGAAAAGAGGGGCAAGAATGGGGAAAAAGACTGAAAATAAAAAAAGCGACACTGCGGAGCCTGCGACTGAGCAGAGTGCAGTGAGCGCCTCTCCTACCTTACTGCGTGCTAGTGAGGTGGACACTGGGCCTCGTTCAGGCGAAGCAGTGAATATGATTAAAATTCTGAAAGAGATAAGGGAGTTCCAGAAAGATATAAAGCAGCAGCTGCATGATATTAAGTCAGAGCTCGCCAACGTCAATCAAAAAATAGCGGTGGCAGAGACTCGAATTGAGAAGGTGGAAGATCGCGTTCAAAACGTGGAATGGATACTAAGACGATAAAAATATAAATCACCAGGAACATAAACTGCTTGATCTGGAGGGAAGATCACAGCAGAAAAATATCAGAATATACAACGTTCCCGAAGGAGCAGAGGGCTTGTCTATGACGGAGCTTGTTTGAAAGTTGCTGTGGGATGCGTTGGAGCTTCCCTCGACTATGGAGCTGGAAATCAAGAGAGCACATCGCGCACTAGTCCCAAAGCCTACCTGAGATAGAGCAGATAAGCCACGCTCAATAATAATTAAATTCCTTTGGTACAGTACCAAGGTGAAGATTCTACGAAGGGCCTGGAGTAAGAAGAGGGTGTTTTTAGATGTTAAATTAATATATTTCGACCAAGATTACCCCTCCCCCCCGTGGTACTGCAGAAATGTAAAGAATACTCTGAAGTATAGTGAGTACTAAAGCAAGAAAGGATTAGATTTCAAACTCTGTACCCTACTAAACTTCGAGTGTTTTATGACAACAGGACGCGATTATACCAGACAGTGGAAGAGGCGACTACAGACATGAAGGCCAGAGGGTTGCCTGTCAGCATGATCAAACTGAGGGAAAGCCTGGCAGAGGAATTATCCTGCTCCGCTTGGGAAATAGTGCGAGAATCAAGAAGGCAGGAGACGGGAGGAGGCCGAGAGAAGTATATCAGGAAGAGACCGGGAGTTTTCCAAAGACAGTCCTCACCTCCTCCAGAAGAGCCATAAGGTTTGGCTAACTTTAAAGATGTTGAGAAGCTAAACGGAAGCAAAAGTAGACAGTGATATACCTATCTTGAGAAATACTTCTTATAATGTGGATTCTATATTACTTAGTTGTTATTCTTTATTCGCTCATTTACTCCTTTCTCTCCACCAAAATGAGAATATATCTATGTGTGCATATATGTGTATGTATGTAATATATATGTATATATATATTATATATACATTCAGGAGGTCCTGAAGAGTGAGTACAGAGAGCTTGGTAGGAAGTTGAAAAACAGGACCTCGAGGGTAGTAATCTCCGGATTGCTGCCTGTGCCACGTGCCAGTGAGGGTAAGAGTAGGATGCTCTGGCAGATGAACACGTGGCTGAGAAACTGGTGTAGGGAGCAGGGTTTCAGATTTCCAGATCATTGGGATCTCTTTTGGGGCAGGTGGGACCTGTACAAGAGAGACGGGTTACACCTGAACTACAAGGGAACCAATATACTTGCAGGGAGGTTTGCTAGTGTTATTGGGGAGGGTTTAAACTAGATTTGCAGGGGGATGGGAACCAGAGTGCCAGAGTAGATAGTGGAATGGGGGTAAAAATAAATGAAATTAGTAGTTCATGCAAAGTCATAAATAGCAAGGTTGTGTGTAGTGGTAACAATCTTCTGGGGTGTGTATATTTCAATGCAAGGAGTATTGTGGGAAAGGCAGATGAGCCGAGGGCCTGGATTGACATGTGGAATTATGACATCATAGCCATTACTGAAACTTGGCTACAGGAGGGGCAGGACTAGCAGCTCAATGTTCCAGGGTTCTGATGTTTCATACATGATAGAGGCAGAGGGATGAAGGGCGTGTGGGTGGCTTTGCTAGTCAGGGAAAATATTACAGCAGTGCTTCGGCAGGAAAGATTAGAGGGCTTGTCTACTGAGGTCATATGGGTAGAACTGAGAAACAGGAAAGGTATGACCACATTAATAGAGTTGTATTATAGACCACCCAATAGTCAGCAAGAATTGGAGGAGCAAATCTGCAGAGAGGTAACAGACAACTGCAGGAGACAGAAAGTAGTGATTGTAGGGGATTTTAATTTTCCACACATTGATTGGGGCTCCCATACTGTTAAAGGTCTAGATGGGTTAGAGTTTGTGAAGTGTGTTCAGGAAAGTTTTCTAAATCAATATAGGTGTACCAACTAGGGAGGATGCAATATTAGATCTCTTATTAGGAAATGACTTAGGGCAGGTGATGGAAGTGTGTGTGGGGGAACACTTTGGTTCCAGCAATCATAATGTTATTAGTTTTAACTTGATCATGGATAAAGTTAGGTCTGGTCCTCGAGTTGAAGTTCTAAACCGGAAAAAGGCCAAATTTGAAGAAATGAGATAGGATCTAAAAAGTGTAGATTGGGAGAGGTTGTTCTCTGGCAAGGATGTGATTGGTAAGTGGGAGGCCTTCAAAGGAGAAATTTTGAGAGTGCAGAGTTTGTATGTTCCTGTCAGGGTTAAAGGCAAAGGAATAAGGAACCTTGGTTCTCGAGGGATATTGGAACTCTGATAAAGAAGAAGAGAGAGATGTATAACATGTATAGGCAACAGGGAGGAAATAAGGTGCTTGAGGAGTATAAGAAGAGTAAGAAAATACTTAAAGAAATCAGGAGGACTAAAAGAAGACATGAGGTTGCTTTGGCAGTCAGGGTGCAGGATAATCTTGAGAGCTTCTACAGGTATGTTAAGAGCAAAAGGATAGTAAGTGATAAAATTGGTCCTCATGAAGATCAGAGTGGTCGGCTATGTATGGGAACAAAAGAAATGGGAGAGATATTAAATGGGTTTTTTGCATCTGTATTTACTAAGGAAACTGGAATGGAGTCTATGGAAACAAGGCAAACAAGTAGGGAGGTCATGGAACTTATACAGATTAAAGAAGAGGAGGTGCTTGCTGTCTTGAGGCAAATCAGAGTAGATAAATCCCCAGGACCTGACAGGGTATTCCATCGGACCTTGAGTGAGACTAGTATTGAAATCGCAGGGGCCCTGGCAGAAATATTTAAAATGTTGATATCCACGGGTCAGGTGCCAGAGGATTGGAGGACAACTCATGTAGTTCCATTGTTTAAAAAAGGCTCAAAAAGTAAGCCGGGAAATTATAGGCTGGTAAATTTGACATCGGTAGTAAGTAAATTATTAGAAGGAATACTAAGAGGTAGGATCTACAAGTATTTGGATAGACAGGCACTGACAGAAAAAGTCAGCATGGCTTTGTGCGTGGTAGGTCATGTTTAACCAATCTATTAGAGTATTTTGAGAAAGTTCCCAGGAAAGTGGATGAAGGGAAGGCAGTGGATGTTGTATACATGGACTTCAGTAAGTCCTTTGACAAGGTGCCTCACGGGAGGTTAGTTAGGAAGATTCAGTCGCTAGGTATACATGGAGAGGTAGTAAATTGGATTAGACATTGGCTCAATGGAAGAAGCCAGAGAGTGGTAGTGGAGGATTGCTACTCTGAGTGGAGGCCTGTGACTAGTGGTGTGCCACAGGGATCAGTGCTGGGTCCATTGTTTTTTGTCATCTATATCAATGATCTGGATGATAATGTGGCAATTTGGATCAGCAAATTTGTTGATGATACAAAGATTGGAGGTATAGTGGACAGTGAGGAATGTTTGAAGGTTTGAAGGTTTTCAAAGCTTGCAGAGGGATTTGGACCAGTATGGACAAGGGATTTGGACAAGTATGAGGTATTGCACTTCGGAAGGTCAAACCAAGGTAGAACATACAAGGTAAATGGTAGGACACTGAGGAGTGCAGTAGAACAGAAGGATATGGGAGTACAGATACATAATTCCCTAAAAGTGGCATCACAAGTAGATAGGGTTATAAAGAGAGCTTTTGGTATAATGGCCTTTATAAATCAAAATATTGAGTATAAGAGTTGGAATGTAATGGTGAGGTTGTATAAGACATTGATGAGACCGAATTTGGAGTATTGTGTGCAGTTTTGGTCACCTAATTACAGGAAGGATATTAATAAGGTTGAAAGAGTGCAGAGAAGGTTTACAAGGATGTTGCCGGGACTTCAGAAACTGAGTTACAGAGAAAGGTTGAATAGGTTAGGACTTTATTCCCTGGACCATAGGAGAATGAGGGGTGATTTGATAGAGGTGTATAAAATTATGAAGAGTATAGATAGCGTGAATACAAGCAGGCTTTTTCCACTGAGGCCAGGGGAGAAAAAAAACAGAGGTCATGGGTTAAGGGTGAAGGGGAAAGTTTAAAGGGAATATTGGGGGGAGGACTTCTTCACGCAGAGAGTGGTGGGAGTGTGGAATGAGCTGCCAGATGAAGTGGCGAATGCGGGCTCACTTTTGACATTTAAGAAAAACTTGGACAGGTATATGGATGAGAGGGGTTTGGAGGGATATGGTCCAGGTGCAGGTCAGTGTGACTCGGCAGAAAAATGGTTCGGCACAGCCAAGAAGAGCCAAAAGGCCTGTTTCTGTGCTGTAATGTTCTATGGTTCTATATATATATATATAGGTGTGTGTGGGTATGTGGGAGTATATATAGGAGGAGTACACAGGGAAATCTTTTCTGTGTAATGGTTTTGTTCACTAACTTTTATGAATACTGCAATGGGGGCCCTCAATTTGCAAGTAGGAGGGGTTATCCCCCACAGCTAGACATTTCCTCTAGCTTATCGCAGGGTCATCTACTAGAGACCCCAGCCTTGCAATCACACGTTCATTGCCATTTTTGTTATTATTTGCGTTTCTTGATTCTTATTTGTTCAGGGAGTAGATCGATTAAGTTTTATTCTGTTAATTTCAACGATACATTGACAGATAAATACAGATGGCTAAGGACTGATGTTATACTGATGTTATGAGAATGCAGGGTGACTTGGACAGGTTGGGTGAGTGGGCAAATGTATGGCAGATGCAGTTTAATGTGGATAAATGTGAGGTTATCCACTTTGGTAGCAAGAACAGGAAGGCAGATTGCTATCTAAATGGGGTCAAGTTAAGAAAAGGAGAAGTACAACAAGATCTAGGTGTTCTTGTACATCAGTCAATGAAAGCAAACATGCAGGTACAGCAGGCAGTGAAGAAAGCTAATGGCATGCTGGCCTTTATAACAAGAGGAATTGAGTATAGGAGTAAGGAGGTCCTTCTGCAGCTGTACAGGGCCCTGGTGAGACCCCACCTGGAGTACTGTGTGCAGTTTTGGTCTCCAAATTTGAGAAAAGACATTCTTGCTATTGAGGGAGTGCAGCGTAGGTTCACAAGGTTAATTCCCGGAATGGCGGGACTGTCATATGTTGAAAGATTGGAGCGACTGGGCTTGTATACACTGGAATTTAGAAGGATGAGAGGGAATCTGATTGAAACATATAAGATTATTATGGGATTGGACACGCTAGAGGCAGGAAGCATGTTCTCGCTGATGGGTGAGTCCAGAACTAGAGGCCACGGTTTAAGAATAAGGGGTAGGCCATTTAGATTAGATTAGATTAGATTATGAGGACACTCAGTCCTTGTTTATTGTCATTTAGTAATGCATGCATTAAGAAATGATACAATGTTCCTCCAGTATGATATCACATAAACACAAGACAGACCAAGGCTAACTGACAAAAACCACATAATTATAACATACAGTTACAACAGTGCAAAGCAATACCGTAATTTGATAAGAGCAGACCATGGGCACGGTAAAAAAAAGTCTCAAAGTCCCCGACAGCCCATCATTTCACGCATATGGCAGAAGGAAGAAAAACTCTTCCCGCCATGAACCTGCAACACGGCAAAACTTCCCGATGCAGCCTCTGGAAGCACCCAACCACAGACAACTCTGAGTCCGTCCGAAAACTTCGAGCCTCCAACCAGCCCTCTGGCACCGAGCACCGAGCACCATCTCTGCCGAGCGCTTTGAACCCGGCCCTGGCCGCCAAGCAACAGGCAAAGCCGAGGATTTGAGGCCTTCCTCTCCGGAGATTTTTCGATCGCACAGTAGCAGCGGCAGCGAAACAGGCATGTCAGAAATTTCACCAGATGTTCCTCCGTGCTTCTCACGTCCATCTGCATCAAATCAGGATTGTGCATGGCCCCTACTTACAGAAAACAGATATTGATTCCTGGATTGGCTGCTGCGTGCTGCCGTCGTGCTGCCATCTTCTCATGAAATTTAGAACAGAGATGCGGAAAAACTTTTTCATCCAGAGAGTGGTGGTTATGTGGAATGCTCTGCCCCAGAAGGCAGTGGAGGCCAAGTCTCTGGATGCATTCAACAGAGAGTTAGATAGGGCTCTTATAGTTAGCGGGGTGAAGGGATATGGGGAGAAGGCAGGAATGGGGTACTGATTGTGTATGATCAGCCATGATCACAGTGAATGGCAGTGCTGGCTAGAAGGGCCGAATGGCCTACTCCTGCACCTACTGTCTATTGTCTATTGACAAAGTAAAATTCATTTCTTTTAATGTCAATGGGCTATTAAATCCAATCAAATGTAATAGAATTTTATCCAAAATGAAAAAAAGAACAAGCCCAGGTAGTATATTTACAGGAAACACATTTAAGTGATAATGAACATAGAAAACTAAAGAGAATGGGCTTAACTAATTTGTTTTTCTCCTCATATAAATCAGGACATAGGAGAGAGTTGTTATTCTTATCTCAAGTAAGCTAAATTTTGAAAAAGTATTCGAAATGGGAGATAAAGAGGGCAGATATATTCTAGTAAGGGGGAATATACATGGAAATTCTGTTACTCTAATGAATATATACACACCCCCGGGAAGTGATATTGGTTCCTTTCAGAAAATTACTGATATTACCGTAGCAGAAACAGAAGGTCTCCTGATAAGTGGGGGAGACTTAAATTTATAATTACAACCAAACTTAGACTCTTCCAATAGAAAAACCTATGAAACAAAATCCTTACATAAGAAAGTTAATACACTTTTTGAGGATATTGGTTTAATTGATATATGGAGGGAACTTTTCCCCAACAGAAGGGATTACACTCATTATTCTGCTCCCCATTCTGTATATACAAGAATAGACTATTTCATAACATTTGGAAAAGACAAAGACAAAATAAACACCTATGGAATTGGGACAATAGATGTAAGTGACCGTGCACCTATATATTTATCTGTTGATTTTGACCTTCAACCAAAGAATACTATTTGGAAACTAAATTCAAGTCTACTCAATGATCCATACTTTAAGGAACAAATTAAAAGAGAAATTGGACTCTACTTAGAATTTAATGATAATGGAGAGGTTTCACCTCCCATTTTATGGGATACTCTGAAGGCTGTCTTAAGAGGGAAAATTATAGCGATATCTTCACAAAAGAAAAAATAAGGAATAAAACATTAGAGGAATTACAAAATAGGCTGAAGGAACTAGAGAAAAACACAAATTGAATTTGGCACAGGATACATTAGGGAAAATTAAAAGAATTAGGAATGAAATTAATAGTTTGGCTACACAAGAAATCAGGACAAGTTTAATGTTTCTGAAACAGAGTCATTATGAAAGTGGATCAAAATCTATGAAAATACTGGCATGGAAACTGAAAAATAAAGATAGCAGAAAATACACGTTTGTACAATTCATAGAATTAGGGACCCAAGAATGAAAATGATTAAAAAAAAGCTAAGTGAAATTCAAGAAGCTTTTGAAGTGTTTTACAAAATTCTATATTCCAAAGTTCCAGTGGGAAGCATAACCAAATTGACACCTTCTTGAATTCTCTAGAGTTACCCACTTTAAGTGAAGGACTAAATAGAACGATAACTGCTGACATAACTGGTTAAATTAAAAGCTGCAATTAGTAGGCTTAAATTAAGCAAGTCACCAGGATCAGATGGATATAAGGCAGAGTGGTACAAAGAATTTAAAAATTCGTGTTTTACTCCTGTAAAGGGGGTTTCTTTTTTTTCTTTGTTACTGTTGGGAAAGGGTTTCCTTTTGTTAACTAGCAGGAATGCTAATTTACGGATAACGAGAATGGTATTCCTTTGTAAACCAAATGGGGATTAATGTTCTTTCTTCTGAGTCTGTAAGCTTTTGTTGACGGGCTTTTGGGCAGACCGGCGCGAGGGGGTCGAGAGAGAGGACGCAATGCTCTAAGCTGGGTGAGGATCGGACCCCAAAGGGGGGTCCGAGGCCGGGAGATTCTCCGAGGATGGGGGGGGCATGAAGCTAGATGTGCTTGGTTGACCACTCGGAGGGTCCTGAGCTGTTTGGAGAGTCGAGGAGTTCGGAGGGTCCTGAGCTGCGAGTCGAGGAGTTCGGAGGGGATCGAATGGTGGCCAGAAGACTTCAGTAATTGAGCTCCAACGGCTGTGCACGAAGTGGTTTGGACTTTGATAAGTTTGGCGCCTTTTCTTTAATTTTCTCTTCATATATACTGTATCGTTATTAATCACTTAGTTATAGTAACCTTTATAAATTGTACTCATTTAATCGCATATGGTGTACTGTCTGTTTTTGGGCGAGGCGGGGACATCACACAGCATCCACACCAGCTGATTACCCAGTTTGGCGGGGCCGAAGGCTGCTCCCCCTAGACGAGAACGAGCTGAGCGAGCCTGAGGCGACCCAGGGTGTTACACTCCCCAAACTGAACTGGGCTCTAAAAAAGACACAAATGCCACCCAGTTGGAAGGAAGCGATAATCTCAGCTATACCGAAAGAAGGCAAGGATAAAATGGAATGTGGGTCATTTAGACCAATATCCATTCTTAATGTAGATTATAGATTATTTACCTCCATCATGGCCAAACAATTAGAGGAGTTTCTACCCATACTGATACATAATGATCAGACAAGTTTTATACGACAACGCCAAACACAAGACAATATACGAAGGACACTTCACATTATGGATCATATACAAAACAATAAAATCAAAGCAATAGTGATAAGCGTGGATGCTGAAAAGGCATTTGATTCGGTTAATTCGAATTTTCTTTACACGGTTTTACATAGATTTGGTTTCCAAGACACAATTATTAAAACTATACAGACACTATATGACAACCCTACTGCTAGGATTAAAATCAATGGATATTTATAAAATAGTCTTACCCTAGAAAGGGGCATGAGACAGGGTTGTGCATGGTCACTGCTACTCTTCACATTCTATCTAGAACCATTAACTCAATACATCAGACAAAATGAAGATATCAGGGGAATTACTATTAAAGGGACAGAGCATAAATTGGCTTGTTACACAGATGACATTTTGATCTATCTAGGGCAACCAACATAGTCTTTACCTAAATTGATGTAATCCTTTGAACAATATGGTCAATTATCAGGATACAAGATCAACATAGATAAATCCTAATTACTTTCATATTACTATAGTCCACCAAGAGAAATTGAAAGTAGATATCTCTGGGCATGGCACACAGAGTCTTTCAAATATTTGGGCATCATTATGCCAAAAGATTTGGCAAAATTATCAGAATGTAATTATCAGCCTTTATATAAAAAAATTAAGGAAGATATGGCAAGATGGAACGTGATTCCTTTTTTCAGTCTAGGTTCAAGGATTGAGTCTATTAAAATGAATATACTGCCCAGACTGTTATATCTCTTTCAGACACGACCAATAGAGATTAATCAAAATCAATTCAATGAATGGAACAAGATGTTATCAAGGTATACTTGGCAGGGTAAAAGGCCTAGAATTTGTCTCAAAGCTTTGCAATTAGCAAAGGAAAAGGGGAGATGGGGCCTACCTTCTCTTAGAGATTATTATTTTGCAGCACAGTTGAGAGCTGTGATATGTTGGTGCAACCCATCATATGATGCTCAATGGAAAAACATTGAGGAGCAGGTACTTCCCATCCCCATCCAAGCAATTTTGGCTGATATCAACCTGCAAAGGTACATAAATACTATTGATAACCCATGGGTGAAATTGACTCTTAAAATATGGAAAACTACTATAAAAGAATATAATCTAGAGGGAGATATTGCAATTCTTAAATGGTGTGCCATTAATATGACTCGGATTTTACGCCAAATAAATTGGATGCTAGATTTAAGGACTGGACAGCTAAGGGAATAACAGTTCTTTGCAACATAATGAAAGAAGGAACACTGTTCAGTTTTGAAATGCTTAAAGAGAAACACTTATTAGAAAAACAAGATTTTTATTGGTATTTACAGATACGACAATATATTAATAAGATGTTTAAAAATGTAACCAAGGCAAGTACATGCTTGATAGAGCTCTTTAGAAAAGCATATAATTCAGATAACGGTAGTAAAATCATTTCAAACATGTATAAGGGGTTGTCAAATCTTAAAACACATTTGACTTCATACATTAAAACAAGATAGGAGAAGGAAGGAGGGATAATTATATCTGAGGAAGAATGGACAATAATATGGAGGTATCAATGGAAGTGTACCAGTTCACAGAAATGGAGGGAGTTTGGATGGAAAAACTTGATAAGATATTTTATTACACCCTCTCAGGAATCCCATTATGATAGTAACCTCCCTGTTTGCCGGAGAAATTGTGGAAATCAAAATGCAAATCATTATCATATTTTTTGGGACTGCCCTGTTATCAAAGAGTATTGGAGGGGGATACACAATGCCCTACAAGACATCTTTAAATGTGAAATACCCTTAGAGAGTAAGACCATATATTTTGGATATATACCTCAAGAATGGTTGAAAAGAGATACATATTTAATGAATATACTGTTGGTAGCTGGTAAAAAGACTCTTACTAGGAAATGGTTATCACAGGAGGGCCCAACTTTAAATGCGTGGATGGAAATTACAATGGACATTTACAAAATGGAGAAGATAACAGCATCTGTTAATCATAAGCTGGAACAATTTGATTCATACTGGGAAAAATGGTTTAACTACATAATGCCTCAAAGGCCTGATTTTATTCTCACAAATCAATGAATATGTTGTAAAAAAAAGATCACTCCCTACTTGTACATAATTTTTTCCTTTTGCTTGTTTTCTGTTTCCACTCTTTTCTATAAGTGTATACCTCAGATAAATACTTTGTGGAGATTTGTGACCTATATGATTATATGATATATATGTACAATGTCTGAAATACATTTTATGGAAATGTTTGTTTAATGATGAACTTCAATAAAAAAAATAAATTAGAAAAAAAGAAATGTTTCCCAATAACAACTTGATCATAGGCCTGAAGTTACCTGGCTCATTCCTGGTACCATTCTTGTATGAGGCTATTGCATTTGCTATCCTCTAGTCATTTGGTATGTCATCACTGGCAAATAAAGATCTTTAAAGCTTTTTCAGTGTTCCAGCAGTCTTCCCTTGCCTCTCATGTGACTAGGATATATGTCCTCAGGCTTCAGTATTTAACTACGTTAAAGCCCAGCAAGACATTTGATCATTTCTCCTTTTTGATGATACCATAAGACATAGGAGTAGAATTAGACCATTTGGCCCATCGAGTTTGCACTGCCATTTAATCATGGCTGATCCTTTTTTTCCTCCATCCTCAGCCCCACTCCCTGGCTTTCTCCCTGTAGCCTTTGATGCTGTGTCTAATCAAGAGCCTATCAAGCCTGGCTTTAAAATATACTCAACAAACTGGCTTCCACAGCTGCCTGTGGTAAGAAATTCCATGCATTCACCACTCACTGGCCAAAAAAAGTTTCTCCACATCTCTGTTTTAAATGCATGCCCCTCTATCCTGAGGCTGTGTCCTCTTGCCTAGACTCCTCCACTATGGGAAACATCCTTTCCACATCTACTCTGTCTAGGTCTTTCAGCATTCAAAAGGTTTTAATGAGATCCACCCTTATCCTTCTAAATTTCACTGAGTGCAGACCAGACTATCAAATGTTCCTCAGATGAGAACTCTTTCATTCCCAGAATCATCCTTGTGAATCTCCTCTGGACCCTCTCCAATGCCAACACATCTTTTCTTAGACGAGGTGCCCAGAACTGTTCATAATACACAAGGTGAGGCCTCACCAGTGCCTTATAAAGCCTCAGTATCACATCCCTGCTCTTGTATTCCAGACCTCCTGAAATTAGTGCTAACATTGCATTTGCCTTCCTCACCACGGATTCTATCTGCAAGTAAACTTTTTGGGCGTTCTGCACAAGGACTCCCAAGACACTTTGCATCTCAAATTTTTGGATTTTCTCCCTGTCTAGAAAATAGTCTCACATTCATTTCTTCTACCAAGGTGCATGATCACACATTTTCCAATGTTGTATTTCATTTGCCAGTTTCTTGCCCATTCTCCTAATCTGTCTAAGTCCTTCTGCAGCCTATGTTTCTTCATATTACCTGCCCCTCCACCAATCTTCGTATCATCTGCAAACTTGACAACAAAGCTATCTATTTTATAATCTAGATCATTGATATACAGCATAAAAAGAAGTGGTCCAACACTAACCCCTGCAAAACACCACTAGACGCTGGCAACCAACCAGAGAAGGATCCTTTTATTCCCACTTACTGCCTCTTACCAATCAGCCAATGCTCTAACCGTGCCAGTAACTTTTCCTGTAATACCATGGTTCTTCACTTGGTAATCAGCTTCATGTGGTATTTTGTTAAAGGCCTTCTGAAAGTCCAAACATACAACATCAACTGCATCCACTTTATCTATCCTACTTGTGATCTCCTCAAAGAATTCCAGCAGGTTCAGCACACAAGATTTTTCCTTAAGGAAACCAAGCTGACTTTGTCTTATCTTGTGCTGTGTCACCGAGTATTCCATAACCTCATCATTGACAATTGACTCCAATATCTTCCCAACCACTGAGGTCAGGCTAACTAGTCTATAATTTCCTTTCAGCTATCTTATTCCTTTCTTAAAGACTGGAGTGACATTTGCAATTTTCCAGTCCTCTGGCATCATGCCAGGGTCCAATGATTTTTGAAAGATCATTACTAATGCCTGCACAATCGCTACTGCTACCTCTTTTAGAACCCTAGGGTGCAGTTCATCTGGTCTGGATGACATACAAACCCATAGATCTTTCAGCTTTTTGAGCACCTTTTCTTTTGTAATAACGGCACCTACTTCTCTTCCCTCATACCCTTCAACATCTGGCACACAGTTAGTGTCTTCCACAGTGAAGACTGATGAAAAATACTCATTTAGTTCATTTGCCATCTCCTTGTCCCCCGTTATTATTTCTCCGGTCTTATTTTCTAGTGGTCCTATATCTATTCTCATATCTCTTTTATTTTTACATATTCGAAAAAGCTTTTACTATCCACTTTGATATTGTTTGCTAGCTTTCTTTCATATTTCATCTTTTCCCTCTTAATGATTCCTTTAGTTGCTCTCTTTGTTTTTAAAAGCATCCCAATCCTCTGTCTTACCACTAATTTTTACATTATTGTACACCTTCTCTTTGACTTCCCTTGTCAGCCATGGTTGTACTATTTTGCCATTTGAGTATTTGTCTTTGGAATACATTTATCCTGTACTTTCTTCATTTTCCCCAGAAACTCATACCATTGCTGCCTTGCTGTCATCCCTGCCAGCAGCTCCTTCCAATTTACTTTGGCCAACTCCTCTCTCATACCACTGCTATATCAGACTTTCTCCCTTTCAAAATTCAAGCTGAACTCAATAATACTGTGATCACTGCCTCCTAAAGGTTCTTTTACCATAAACTCCCTAATCACTTCTGGTTCATTAC
The DNA here is from genome assembly GCF_030144855.1 of Hypanus sabinus. NCBI lineage: Eukaryota > Metazoa > Chordata > Chondrichthyes > Myliobatiformes > Dasyatidae > Hypanus > Hypanus sabinus. Next base: position 182,366,177 of record NC_082711.1, read on the forward strand.
ATAATCCAGTATAGCGGATCCTCTAGTAGGCTCAATGACAAACTGCTCTATAAAGCTATCTTGTAGGCATTCATCAAATTCACTCTCTTGAGACCCATTACCACCTGATTTTCCCAATCGACCTGCATGTTGAAATCTCCCATGACTGTCATAACATTGTCCTTTTGATACATTCTTACTATTTTCCATTAATCTGTGGTCCACTTCCCAGCTACTGTTGAGAGGTCTGTATAAAACTGCCATCAGAGTCCTTTTACTCTTTCAGTTGCTCAACTCAACCCACAAAGATTTAACCTCTTCTAATCATATGTTACATATTTCAAATGATTTAATGCCATTCTTTACCAGCAGAGCCACTCTAACTCCTCTGCCTTCCTTCCTATCCCTCTGATACAGAGTGTAACCTTGGACATTCAGTTCCCAAGTACAATCATCCTTCAGCAACAATTCAGTGATGGTCACAACATCATATGACAATCTCTAACAGCGCAAAAAAGATCATCCACCTTATTTGTTATACACCATGCCATGAGATATAACACTTTGAGTACTATATTTGCTACCCTTTTTGAATCTGCATCCCTAATGTGCTGATACTCACTATGCTAGCTGCAATTTTGTCCTATCATCTGCCTGCCCTCCCTGACAGTTTGCTTTTTTACCATCCGTCCTATCCTGAGTCCCTTCACTCTGCTTTCCATTCCTGCTACCAAATTAATTTAAACCCTCCCCAACAGCTCTAACATGTTTTAGAATTTCATCAACCTCTCACTGAATTCTCCAGCTACAAAATCCTTATCCCAAGTGAATACAGATGCAAAGTGATAATTTGAGATCTCACTTGCATTCTCCACCTCCATGCATAGACTTCCATAATAGACCCCTCTCTTTCTCTGGTGATAATCTTTTCTGTGCAAGATATCGACCCAAAATGTCAGCCTTCCATTTGTCTTCACAAATGTTGTGTGACCTGCTAACTTTCTTTGTAAGTTTTTTGTACCATCTTTCTCTTACTAGACTTATAAAATGCTTTGACCACCTCACCCCCCGCAATTCAAGACTTTAATTTCTGTCCAGATGCAATGTTTCAAGCAGAAGTATTATCAATTCCTATCCCCCACAGATGCTGCTTGACTTAATCAGTTTTTCAGCAGATTGTTGTTTTAAATTCCAGCATCTGCAGCCTCTTGTGTCCTTTTAATATCCAGACCATCCTTATGCCTTCCCATAACTACCTTGAAAACAACTGAGTGATGTAAAAGGATCCAGTATAAAATATTTAGTTGCTTTCTGGGTGAAAAGGTCTTTGTCAGATCCCCTCTAAGTCTCTTATCCCTTACCACTGATATGGGAAATATTTCTGAAACTGGTCACAGAACCAATGCCTGTGGTTCCACTGCTGGACAAATATTGTGTAATGGTTATGATGTCCTCACTGCTTTCCCACTGGCACTTCAACCACTTACTCAGCTACATTCAATATTCAATGATTCAAACTTTATATATATTATCTAAGCTTGTATGCAGCATACAATGCTGAGATTTGTCTTTCCACAGATAGCCATGAAACAAAGAAAATTGTAGAACCCATTTAAAGAAAAACATCAAACCCCCAATATGCAAAAAAGAAGAACAAATCTTGCAAACAGCAAAAAACATAGAAAATAGCACATCAAACCACAAAGTTACTGAAACAGTCTGGGAATGTTCAGTTTAGTTCAATTTAGTGCTGTGCCATTTGTTGGTTGTTGGCTGCTGGCTGCAGAGCTAGTCTGCCCAAAATGGGAATTAAAAAAAGGAGTAACCAGAAACCAGAGACATATTATAACATGAAATGCAGAGTCCAATCCACAAACTGTGTTGATCAAACCTTGCCCAAGACCTCAGGCTCCAACAAGTGAGAGAGAGACCAGTCAAACGCAGACATATGGTGCTGAACACCTATTCCCCTTCTGCTCTCATTCTTGTTGATTCCTGCTGAAGGATCTCAGCCTGAAACGTTGACTGTACTCTTTTCCATAGATGCTGCCTGGCCTGCTGAGTTTCTCCAGCATTTTGCGTGCATTACTTGTGAAACCCCCTGGTTTCCTTGGCTGCATAAGTCTAGGGAAGATTCTCTCCGGCCCTGCCAAACTCATGATATTGAGATGGCTCTCCCACCCCAATACTCTGGTTTGTGTGGCTGCTTATAATTTGCTACCCTGTTGCAACTTAGTGTCATGAAATGATAGACAGTACATTGCATACGATTAAAAGAATTATATTTATGAATCTTATCTAAAGGGTTAATAAAGAAAAACAAAAAAGGGCCCTTTTTAATTAAACAGTCATAAGTACTCAAGTTGGAGCTCGAAGTTTCACTATATTCACTGATCCTCAATTGATCTTACCCTTGGCTTCATTGAATTACGGTCCTGCTCTGCGTCGAATCCTACGACCTGTTCTCTCCAGTATCTTCTCTCTTCATCTCCCACTGGACAAAAACTCCACCTCCCTCACCAGAAAAACCTCCCCTCAGTTCTACCATCCTAGTTGGATAGCACATTCCTCATCATCCCTTACCTTCAACAATAACCCAAACAAGCTGAAAGCAGAAATCTTACATAACTGTTAAATGAAATACATACAACATAACAGTAAAAATATGAACAAGGGCATTACACTCTCCCCCCACCAAAATAGTAATGTCCTTATGACTTATAAATAATTTGTCATCCCATATTAATAACACCATTTTTAAAGGAATTTTGTGATGTCAGAATCTTCAATCCATTTGTAAATGGTAGTAACATATCTCATTAGGGGATAGTTGTAGCACTCTGTTGTCCCAGTGCTACATAGGCCAGCCTATCTGGGGGCTCCTGACTCTTTGAGACCTTCTTATCCCATTATCTATTTCTTCAGTTTCAGATGCTCCTTGGGATACTTCTGGTCTACATGGTGAGGACTCCCTGGCCTATCACTCATGCCTTCTGGCAACACATAATCCTCTGACACTTGGCTAAGCTCAGCTTCATTCCCAGTTACTTTAGAGCTCAGTCCCCTGTCAGGTACACGCAACCCTGTAAAAGTATCAGCAGCAATAGAACACAGCTGGAGTCTGGTTTTGCTGTTAACAAAACACTATTTTATTAGTAACTATGTAATAGTAACTTAAACCAGGCAAATCACGAGTTAACAGTGTTATGCATATATAGGTGTAAATAATGTTCCCAAACTTATTCAAGCTCAGGTGGCAAGAGTTACAGTCTTATGATGGTTTGTAACATACGAGATAGGAGCAGGAGTAGGCCAATTGGCCCCTCAAGCCTGCTCTGCCATTCAACAAGATCATGGCTGTTCCAATCATAACTCTAGTTTTCACCAAATCCCACAAGGCAACAGTGCCAACCAACAGGGCACCATGCCGCCCATTTTATTTTATTATTCATCCCACCCAAACCCATGTAATCACCCGGGGGGAAAGAAATCGATTTGCCAATTGAGGAGAAAAAATCTGGAAAATTCCTCTCCGACCCATCCAGGCTATCGAAAACTGGTCCAGATCACATGGCTTATCTAAACCTAGCCTCATGCCCACTTATCTGCTCACTCACCATATCCCCTAATGCCATTTTTATCCAGGAAAATGTCTATCTCCGTTTTGAATTTATTGAGTGTAGTAGCTTCCACAGCTCTCTGGGGCAGTAAATTCCACAGCCCTACTACCCTCTGAGTGAAGAAATTTCTCCTCATCTCAGTCCTGGAACGGCATCCCCTTATTTTAAGATTATGCCCCCTAGTCCTAGTTTCACCCATCATTGAGAACATTCTCCCCACATCCACCCGATCAAGCCCCTTCACAATCTTATATGTTTCAATAAGATCGCCTCTCATTCTTCGACAAGTAAGACAAGTTCAGTTCGGATGCACAGGATTGAAGTGAAAAAGAGAGAGAGATACTTGTAATCTGAATAAACAGGTGTTGTCAATCCTCCTCGACGTCTTCCAAATCTTCCAAGTCAGCCAAAAGTGACCAACTTAAGAGCGCCGTCTTCAAGTGATAATCTACCAACTCAAGCAAGGGTTAAGCTCACTGGTAGATTCGACAGGGATGCCCTTACGGATCAATTCCTCTTAATCGATCCTCAGCCCCACCCTTTGTGGGTACTTAAAAGTTCAGTGGCAATTTCCACCACCAGCCTTCGTGCGTCTGCGTGTCCTGTGAAACAAGCAGTAATGCTTGTTTAAATACCATTGAGCTGAACACCAGCTGTCCATCATGAAGTTCCTCCTCCCACCCCCTCTCTGTAACAAGCTGCTTGCGCTGTCTCTCTATCTTTTACCGACATGGTTCTTAAAGGCACAGTCCATAATGAATAAAACTTAAGATTCCATCACATCCCCCCCCCCCCCCCTTCATGGTCCAGGTGCAAGCCTGCCTGCCCACTGCTATTTTCCCCCATTTCATCTGCCTCAGTGTGAGAAGGGTTGGGAATCTCTTCCTCAATTAGTAGAGAGTTGGCGAAAGGCAGAATATACCACACCCCATCCTCTGAGTCTGTATCCCATTCGGAGTAGGGGACGGTTTAATCCTTCCCACTGCTGGTCCTTCAGTCTCCCCACTTTGCCGCAGAGTCTCTTTACTAAGTGTAGAGTCCAGGTCAGGTTCTGGGTCAACCTGTACCTCTTGTCCCAGAGGTAGTTCTGATGGAGAATCTTGACAGGCCCATTCCCATCCTCTGGTACGTTTGGCATCTGACTCTCCACTACATAGGGCGAGGTGCTCAATGGTGAGCCAACTTATTATTCCCAGGTAGCCCCAAATTCTTTATGAGGACTTGGTCTCCAGGCATGAGTTGGGAGAACCTAACCTTTTAATCATACCTCCTCTTATTTCCTTGATTCTGCTTGGTAACCATGACCTCAGCTAATTCATAAACCTTTTTCAGCTCCCTTCTCATATCAGACACATACTTCAGATAAGCCTTCAGTGGTAGATCTTCCTTGCCAATCCAAAAACAGGAGTCAGTGGGCAACCTTGTTTTGTGCCCAAACGTCAGATAATATGGCGAATACCCAGTTGTTTCATTTTGTGTACAGTTGTAGCAATGGTCCAGAGGTCCAGTATGTTGACTCCACTTGTTCTTGCTGATCTCCAAGGTTCCAAGCATGTCTAGCAATGTCTGATTAAACCTCTTAGGCTAGGGATCACCCTGCAGGTGATAAGGTATAGTCCTTGATTTTGCAACTCCAAAGCATGCTCAGTAGATCATGTATGAGCCTCCTCTTGAAATCTTGTCCCTGATTGCTATGCATCCACTTGGGGAGGCCATAATAAATGAAATACTTCTCCCATAACACTTTGGCCGCAGTGGATGCCCTCTGATCCTTGGTAGGGAAGGCTTGCACATAGCTGGTGTAGGGATTCCTAATCACCAAGACATTTGCCATGTCATCTGGCTCTATTGACAGGAAATCCATACACATCAGGTTAAGTGGCCCCACACTCTGCAAGTGGGACATTGGAGCAGCCCTCGTAGGCAGATTCTTCCTCTGCATACATTGAATGCATGACTTGCAGTACTCTTTGACCCCTGGCTTCATCTAGGGCTGTAGAACTGATCTCTGAGTAACTTCAACACAATCCCCTGATACTTCTCAGGCAGAACCAGCTGAGAACACTAAGGCCGGCCCGGAGGTGATGTGACCTGATAAAAGATCTGGTTTCTCAACTCCAATCTGGGCCATTCTCTCAGTAATTGAGACACCACATAGTATTCCATCCTGTCCACTTGGGCCATGTTCCCTTTCACAACCACTGACCAAATGGTACTGATGCCCAGGTCATCCTGCTGAGCAGCTGCCACTTCACCAGGACTCAATTCCAGCAATCAGTTTATCTTCAGAGCAGTCAGATTGCAGAAAACTTGTGGAATGGCACCATCAGAAGCTCCCAAATGATCTACTGCTCCATCCTGCCTTTGCCTTTCCCCTGCCTTCACTGGCACATGGAACACCCTCTATCCCTTTCCAGCCCTTCAGGTGCATGTCAGGACAATGCATTGGCATCAAGGTTCCTACTTCCTGACTGGTACTTCAGGCTGAAATCATAGGCAGACGCCACAAACCACTGATGGCCTGTGGCATTCAGTTTTGCCAAGGTCAGTATATAAGTTAAGGAACTGTTGTCTGCCCACACCTTAAACTTGGCACCATGGAGGGAGTCACTTAACTTATCCACCACAGCCCACTTCAATGCCAGGAACTCCAACTTGTGCACGGCATAGTTTTTCTCAGAGGTGACAGACTCTGGCTGACAAATGCAACAGGTTTCAACCCTGTGCCCTGATCCTGCTGCAAAACATCCCCTAATCCCTCTCTGCTGGCATCCGTATGCAATACATACGGCAATCAGGGGGTCTGCAAAAGCCAGCACAAGCGCTTTCGTCAGCAGTTCCTTCAGCGACTGAAAGGCATCCTCACATTTTTCATCCCATTTTGCTCCAAAAGGCTCCGAAGGGCTAAGATAATCTTTACCATCTTCTCCTTTGTCCTTCGTCCTTTTGTCCCCAAGGGAGGGTAACCACACAGAAGCTGTTTTAAAGGGTGACTCCCTTTAGAGTAGTCCATCCGATATTACCTGCAGAATGCAAGGAACTAACGCAGGGAACTCACAGTCTGGGACCTCCTTTATCACCTCCTCTATCTTAGTTGGTTCTGCAGCTACTCCAATCCCATGAAACTATGTGCCCACATATTTGACAGACCTCTTACAGAACTGGCACTTGTCCAGGGAAAGTTTTAACCCTTCAGCTTTCAGGCAGCCCAGCACTTCAGTAGTCTCTCTTCATGTTCCTCCAAAGTGGACCTAAACACTATGAGATTCTCTAGGTACACTGACACCTCAAGCAAGTTTATATTCCCCACTGTTTTCTCCATAACACGCTGGAAAATCACCGAGGCTCCTGATGTGCCCTGGGGCATTCTTTCAAATTGGAAGAATCCCAGGGGACACATGAATGCCGTCCTCTCTTTGTCAGCATCACTCATGGGGATCTGATAATACCCACTTCTCAAGTCCAACACATGGAACCACTTTGCACCATGCAGACAGGCCAGCATGTCTTCAATCTTTGGGACCGTATACTGGTCAGGGACAATATGCCTGTTAAGAGTCCTATCGTTCACACACATCCATACTTTCCCATTCTTCTTCCTGGCCACCACTATTGAGGATGCATAGGGGCTTCTGGACTCAGTGATGATCCCAGCTTCCTTCAGCTTTCACAAATGGTGTTGAACGTCTTCCACCTCTGCAGGTCCCAGTTGCCGCGACCTTGCTCCGAGTAGGGTGTCCTCTGTAACCTGGATGGTGCGGTGAGTACTCTTGGAACAACCTACATCAAACTCCTCAGTAGAAAAGACATCATCAAACTTCAACAACTTCTCCATCAACTTCCTCCTTCAACCTCCACGTTCTGGGGAGTCCCCAAAGTTGAATGACTCAGCAGTCAACTTTCCCTTTTTTGGAGAGAGTTTCTCCCCGGCTTATCCAACAGGGACACTAGACATTACCGTCACCAGAAAGAGGTATGCCAGTGGCATTTTCTGCTTGAGGGTGATCTCCCTCTTTGTAGTGTTCTTGACAATCACTGTCATCCTGTTCACCTGTAGAACCGAGGGCTTCTGCAATTCGGGCCTCACCAGTACCCCAGCAGGTAAGCATGACTCCTTTTCATGGTCTTCTACAGCATCCACCAAGAAGGCTTCAGCCTCAGGCATTCTGGGAAATTTAAAGCTTCCCATCACTCTCGCTACTTCCTCAGGCCGTAACATGACTGGTTTTGACTAGGTGTACCACACAGTCCCTCATCTAAGCTCACTGTCCGGCCCATTGTGGCCATGCACTTCCTCAAAAGCAGCTTGAAACACTGGGTGAATGGACATTTACAGAAAGCTCTCTCCAGCTCTCGTCTTGCAGGCTCCTATTAGCTTCCTCACAATAGGAGTATTTGTCCCCACAAGAATTGAAACTCCACCTTTCTCAATGGGTCCGGACAAACCAGCACTAATGTATCAAGGACCTCAGCTACTCCCACATCAGCCTCGGAAAACTCCAGCTTCAATGACAAGTAACCACTATACAGATAATCATCCATACTAAGACCCCAGATCTTGAGTGCACTGAGTGGCGTCAATGGTAAATGCATCAAATACCAGATGTAAAATGAATGGTATAGCAAAGTAACCTGAGAGCCTGTGTCAAGTATGGCTCTGTCATAAATACCCTCTATCCATAGCAATACACTGGAGCTTGGCCCCACTAAGCCTTCAGGAATAGGGTTTTTTGCTTTAGGGTGTTCCCCCCAAGATGCCAGACCTTTCCCTCACTGGGTCTCTTCTAAGTTTCCCAATGTCCCTCTCCGCTTAGGTACCCAGGGGCTCACTCACCAAGGGTTTCCCATTGTTCATGTTCCGGCCTGAAGTGTCCCTATTCACCACAGTTACAACAGACAATACCGGTCACTCCTGTTCTCGTGGGACCCTGGTCACTAGCAGCCCTCTGCGTAGCCCGTCCCCTCAGGGGATCCGCCTCCCTTTCAGCTTCGTCGTACGGGGTGGCTGCACCTGCTGATAACAACTGAGACATCTGTTCTCAACTCTGCCATGAGCTCCTTTACCGCTCCCCGGAGTGGGCCATCAGTGGTCACTTTAGCATAGGGGGCTACTATCAAGGACTGTGCCCTGTTGAAGCATTCTCCTCCTCTCTTAGTTCTCTGATCAGCTCAACAAATGGGGGGGGGGGGCACATCTTACGAGACAGTCAGAAACCCCAAGCGATTATGTCCTGGGACAGGACACCTTTGCTATTTGGTCTATTCTTAACTGATGCACCTCTGCTGTTTGAATGGCCCCTCTACACTGCAAGTAATTCTGCTGCCTTGCTAGCAAAAAATGTGGGTGGGAAGTTTCTCCCCCCTTTCCCTGAAACCCTGTCATAAGCTCCATTGAGCTTTCCAATGCACCAAACACATTTTCTAGCACTTGCATGTAACCCGCAGTAGTAGCAAAGGGATTCTGTGTCTTTACGGATCTCACTACGTCAGCAGCCGACTCCCTCAAACTTTCAAACAATTGCTGTGCTTTTACGTCATCAGAGTACTGCCTCTGATCCAGCATCTAAGAGGTCTGCTCTGCCCAAGCCTCATACTCTTCTTCCCCCTTGGGAGTGGGCTTTAGACCTGAGAACATTCATAGCTTTCGATAACTAGGACCCTTCGTCTGTGTATTGGCCATCTATTCATCAGAGAGGCAAGGGCTGATATCAACTCAGAATTCTCACTCCTCTCTGGAGGACTCATTAAGCGTTTCAAATCATACCACTCCTTCCTCTCATTCCACAGAAATGAGAGCAACCTATCTTTGAAGACTCCGCCCTCAGCTATAGGAGACTTGGTTTGCAATTCGGCATGCTTGCCTACAATCCCCTCCTCCCGGAAAGTATGGACAGCCCATGACTTCTTCTCTCCCGGGACTCTAATAGTACCAAGTAGATTCACTGCTGTTACATCAGTGCTAGTCTGAACTAAAACAAAGTCTTTGCCTGCCATTTTATCAAACCTCCACTCCACATTTGTAGCTGCTTTAATGGTACTTAAAGTTCAAATTAACAATTCTTTAGGGATATGAATGTCTACCCCACTCAATACACACACATTCATTACCAGTAACCCCATGGATTTGCACCGCCGCTCAGCCCCTGAAGCATCCATAACCATGTATCATACTCACTTTACCAGACAATAGTATAACACAGGCTTAAACACACTGGATCAACGTTCAAGGCAATCACACAGCATTCTATGAAATCGATCCTGGATGATACCCCCACAATGAAACCCCCTAGTTTTCTTCACCTTGTAAGTCTAGGGAAGACATTCTCAGGTCTTGCCAAACTCATGAGATTGAGACAGTTCTCCCAGACCAATACCCTAGTTTGTGTGGGTGCTCTGTAATTTGCTACTCTGTTACAAATTATTGCCATGAAATGACAGACACTACACTGCATACGATTAAAATATTTATGAATCTTAACTTAACTAAAGGGTTAGTAAAGAAAAACAAAAACAAAAAAGACCCATTTTAATTAAACAGTCAAATGTGCACAAGTTAGAGCTCAACGTTTCACCATATCCTTTATCAATCCTCAATCAATTTCATCCCTGGCTTCATTGAATCATGGTCCCGTTCCGGATCAAATTCTATGCCCTGTTCTCTCCAGAGTCTCCTCTCTTCATCTCCCACCAAACAAAAACCCCAAGCCCAACTTTAGTGTCCCTCACCAGAAAACCCCCTCCACTCGGTTCTGCCATCCTAATAGGATAGCACACATTCCTCATCATCCCTTATCTTCAAAAATAACCCAAACTGAAAGCAGAACAAACACGAGGAAATCTGCAGATGCTGGAAATTCAAACAACACACACAAAATGCTGCCTGGCCTGCTATGTTCCACCAGCATTTTGTGTGTGTTGTTTGAAAGCAGAACAGACTGATCTTACAGAATTGCTAAATGAAATACATACAGCATAACAGTAAAAATATGAACCAGGGCATTACACCTGAATTTACAAAATCTACAGATTTTCTTTTGTTGTGATTTCAATCTTCAATGCCTTAACTGGCAAGAAATGGAGTTGATCAGGTGCTTTCACCCTGTCTTCTTGGCCTCCAGGTCACAAACCTCACTGAACTCCCTTCAGAGATTACAAAGTGCCAGATCGCTCATAAGGCCCAAAAACACAACATCAAAATATAAATCATACATTGTAATAGTAGCAGAATAATATTTGAAAGAAGAAGAATGAAAAGAAATAGTTCTGTGCACTGTCTGAAGAACGTCACCTTTGGTCACGTTGTTTGCTGGCGCTTTATCTTCAGGGATTCTTCTTCCCTGAGATTAGGCCCGGACCTGCCCCTTCTCTTGTAGGACAATGGTTCACATTAGAAATTCTGATTTAAGATGGCACTGGTGAAGCTCAGCAACTACTCATCAGTGGCAAACCAAACAAAGAAAACAACTAAATACTAATAACACATTTTCTGGTAAACAATCACTGCAAACAATAGCTGATAACTTCTCTTTTGGAGTTCATCTTTTGAACTGCCTGTATGACCTGGCATTTTTGCTGTGTAAACTGAAGTCTCAAAGGTGCAGTACAGTTGTGGCATGGTGGATCTAATTGAGATAGTGGGGCCCAGGCCCAACAGTGGGGAATAAGCTAATGTTTGGCCATTGCTGGAGTGGACTTGGAGGCGATTCGATGTAGTTGAACTAAGGCAAGGCAAGTGGAGGTGAGGCAGAGTCAAAGCAGAACCTGGGCCCAGGCCTGACAGCAAGGGAAGACCCAAGGTTTGATTGATTTAAGCTCAGGGCCAATTGGAAAGGCCAGGGTGTCAGGGCCAGAGGCAAGGGATGGGCCAGTTCAGCTCGCTGCTCTGTGAAGTTTTACTCGGCTCTGTGCTGAACTGAGGATGTGGCCCACCCCTGAATCTGCTGCAGTATGCCTAGCTTCGTGTCTGTGGACTCACTTTTGTAAACTTTAATTCTGAATGCCATTTGCTAACTTTTATTGTTTGCATGATGTTTTTTTTCTGCACATTGGGTGTATGATGATCTTCTTTATAATGGGTTCTATTGGGTTTTTTTGTTTTGTGTCTGCCTGTAAGGAGATGGATCTCAAGGTTGTAAAATGTATGCATACTTTGATAATAAATGTACTATGAACTTCGAAATTCCACCCCTTCTATGCCTTTCACATTAAAGTAAACCCAGTTAATATCAGGGAATTTGGACTGTGTACTATTACAAATCTATTACACTTATATCTCTATCTGTTCTTTATCTTATCAATGTATTTGAGGTAAAAGATTTGTAGACTTCCATAGTTTTGATTTATAGGGAAATACATGAAGTTGTTCAATATCCCAAATATATTACCTTCTGGTGGAACATATTGTCCATGCATCTTGATTCCATTGTTACTATCTGATTCTAATGATGGTGGTGGGCTTGGTATAAACCTGGAAGAAGAATAACAATCAATCAGGATCTTTAAATAAAAGCTTTACACAAATATAAAAAGGATTTGAGCTGATGTTGATAATTGTGCCATTTACCAGCAGTTTACTTTAACAAAGAAAGCTTCCTTAGAATGTAAAAGATTGAGAGGAGTTTTGATAGATATATACAAAAATATAAGGGATATAGATAGGGTAAATACAAGCAGGCTTTTTCCACTGAGGTCGGGTGGGACTACCAGAGGTCATGGGTTAAGGGTTAAGTGTCAAAGGTGAAAAGTTTTAGGGAACATCAGTGGTAACTTCATCACTCAGAGAGAATGGAATAAGCTGCCAGCACAAGCGGTGCACGCGAGCTCGATTTCAAAGCTTTTTTGAAATTTTTTTAAAATTGAAGTTCATCATCAAACAAACATTTCCATAAGATGTATTTCAGACATTGTACATATATATCATATAATCATATACATCACAAGTCTCCACATCGTATTTATCTGAGGTATACACTTATAGAAAAGGGTGGAGAGAAAAAACAAGCAAAAGGAAAAAACTATATACAAGTAGGGAGTGATCTTTGTTTTACAACATATTCATCGATTTGTGAGAATAAAATCAGGCCTATGAGGCATTATGTAGTTAAACCATTTTTCCCAGTATGAATCAAATTGTTCCAGCTTATGATTAACAGATGCTATTATCTTCTCCATTTTGTAAATGTCCATTATAATTTCCATCCATGCATTTAAAGTTGGGCTCTTCTGTGATAACCATTTCCTAGTAAGAGTCTTTTTACCAGCCACCAATAGTATATTCATTAAATATTTATCTTAATTAATATTTACCTCGATGAATACTTCTCTTCGGTATACACCACTGAGAGGGAACTTGATGATGGTGAGGACAATATGAATGAGGTTGATGTTCTGGTGCATGTTGATATTAAGGGAGAGGAGGTGTTGGAGTTGCTAAAATACATTAGGACGGATAAGTTCCCGGGGCTTGATGGAATATTCCCCAGGCTGGTCACCTCACTATAGGAAGGATGTGGAAGCATTGGAAAAGGTACAGAGGAGATTTACCAGGATGCTATCTGGTTTAGAGAGTATGGATTATGATCAGACAGTAAGGGAGCTAGGGCTTTACTCTTTGGAGAGGAGGAGGATGAGAGGAGTGTGGTGAACTATGTGCCTGTCGGGACACGCCCCCTGCTGACTGCTCCTGTGGCTCCTCCCACAGGCCCCTGTATAAAGGAGATCTGAGGCCTGACGCTCGGCCTCAGTCTCCAGGACATTGTATGATAGACACTCACTCCTGGTTCCTTCTTCCAGTCAATAAAAGCCGATATCTCGCCTTACGTCTCAGTGTGAGTTATTGATGGTGCATCAAGGAGATATGATAGAGGTGTACAAGATATTAAGAGGAATAGACAGAGTGGACAGCCAGTGCCTCTTCCCCGGGGCACCACTGCTCAGTACAAGCGGGTATGGCTTTAAGGTAAGGGGAGGGAAGTTCAAAGGGGATATTAGAGGAAGCTTTTTCACTTAGAGAATGGTTGGTGCATAGAATGCATTGCCTGAGTCAGTGGTGGAGGCAGACACACTAGTGAAGTTTAAGAGACTAATAGACAGGTATATGGAGGAATTTAAGGTGGGAGGTTATATGTAAGGCAGGGTTTGAGGGTCAGCACAACATTGTGGGCCGAAGGGCCTGTAATGTGCTGTACTATTCTATGTTCTATGTTCTTTTTTCAACCATTCTTGAGGTATATATCCAAAATATATGGTCTTACTCTCTAAGGGTATTTCATATTTAAAGATGTCTTGTAGGGCATTGTGTATCCCCCTCCAATACTCTTTGATAACAGGGCAGTCCCAAAAAATATGATAATGATTTGCATTTTGATTTCCATAATTTCTCCAGCAGACAGGGAGGTTCAATTTCAAAGCTTAAGTGAAATTTGGATAGGTACATGGATAGTAGGGGTATGGAGGGCTATGATCCCAGTGCAAGTTGATGGGAGTAGACAGTTTAAATGGTTTCAACATGCACTAGATAAGGGGTTCCCAATCTTTTTTATACCATGGACCAATACCATTGAGGAAAAGGTCTGTGGACCCCAAGTTGGGAAATCCTGAACTAGATAGACTGGAGAGTCTGTTTCTGTTATGTACTTTTCTATGTCGCTAAATTTCAACTGTTCGTTGATTTCCATACATGCTGAAAGGGTGGCTTTTTAGATAATTAAGACGTTCAGCTGAAGTGAATTTCAGCTAAATTGAACTTTTTTTGTAAGAATGGAATGCCGACTTATGTTTAGAATGTGGCAAATGCAGTTTGCCAAAGGCTGCTGTGAATGTATTATTCTAGTCTGGAGTACCCATATTTTTTCATTGGACCTAGAAAATCTTTCAGTTAATAATTACTACTTGAATAAAAAAGTTTATTTTTAAGATATAGATGGGTGAGGCATGGATTTGAAAACAAAACTAATTAAGGTCATGCTTACCCAGCTGTAAAAAGACCATATATAAACTCCAAAAATTTCTTTACTGAGTCTGAAAAATGTCCAGACACAGTTATACATTGCTTAATATCAATAATAACAAAGAGATTGGAAATGAATGAGTAATAAAAAGAAATGATAATTGTTTCATTGGTGTCACATGTAATGGTATACAGTGAAAAGCTTTTGGTCATATGCCATCTGGATAGTTCATTCCATACATGAGGTAATGCAAAAAGGAAATATAGGATATTATGTCACAGTTCCAGAGAAAGTACAGTGCAGGTAGATTCTAAATTTCTGCACCATCCTTGATGAATTTATTGGAATTTTTTGACTAAATAATCAGGGATGGATGAGAGGAAAAAGTAACTCTGTAGTGATATTATATATGCGGGCCTCAAAACATGTACTTTTGGGTGCACTAAAATGTGCTCACACTGTTTTCAGAACTGTTATGACTATTATTTGAATATAAACCTTAATAGCATGCATTGTTTGTTTATTGTGTCTGATGGTGTCTTCCTCTTATTTAGCACATACAAAATAATTGATATATTGCAGCTGCTGGCACATGGCCATGCAGCTGTTACCTCTAAGCCTTGGGGATTTGTATCCAAATCATTTATATAAATAATAAATAACAAAGAACCCAGCACCAGCTCCTGCAGTACATCAATAGTCACTGGCCTATATTCTAAGAAACCACCTCAACCAGCACCCTCTTCTTCCTACATCTGAGACAATTTTGTGTCCATCTAACTAGTTCTTTCTGGATTCCATAGGATCTAAACTTTCAGATAAGTCTACCATGCAGGATGTTATTGAAAGCCTTGCTGACATCTTAAAAGACAACATCCACTCCCCTACCCGTACCTACTTTTTTGATTACCTCTTCAAAAAACTCTAAAAGATTTATCAAACACAAAATTGTTATCTCTGGTCAGACTTCTGATTTTTCAACCATCAATGCATCCACAGGGTTCAATACTTGGGCCACTTCTGTTTTCCATCTTTATTGGCGACTTGGTTGATGCATACAGTAACAAGCTATACCTGTACACTGATGATTCCACACTATTTGCATCAATTAGAGCAGGAGAGAGTAATACAGAGACAGCAGGCCTGAATAGGAATCTTGACAGGATGAAAGCCTGGGCAGACGACTGGAATGTCACCTTTGAGCCTACTAAGTGCAAGGTGATGGTGATGTCTAAGAAGAGGAATCCATCTACCCCAACCTGTATTTTGGGAACTGCAAGCTGGATTTAAAGAAGGAGCTAATAATCCTCGGTGCTAATATTGACAGCAAATTGGTGTGGGATTAACACCTTCCCACTATTTCAAACAAGGCTGGACAAAGGCTTGGAGCTCTGCGGAAAGTAGCACCCAAACTAGACAAAGAGGGCAGAGCCACGGTTTACAAAGCTCAGGTACGAAGTATCATTGAGTATGCCTCCCAGAGTGTCCTCAGCCAGCCTGATTCCATTCAAAGGAAGGCTCTCAGGATTATAGGTGTAGATGAAGCCACAGCTCATGAGAAGCTAACCATCAGTAGCTTACACCTCAGATGACAGGTTGCTGCAGCTACTGTGCTATACAAAATGCACACCAGCCACAGCCCTGCAGACCTTCACACCATGCTGCCTTCATTTTATGAGAGATGGTGCACCACACCTGTGGTGAACTACATATACCTGTCTGGACACGCCCCTGATGACTACTCCTGTGGCTCCTCCCACAGACCCCTGTATAAAGGTAATGGAGGTCTGAGCCCAGCCTCTCTGTCTCCAGGATGTAGTATAGTGGTCACTCACGGCTTGTTCCTTCTTCCAGTCAGTAAAAGCCGATACCTTGCTTTTACGTCTCAGAGTGAGCTATTGATGGTGCATCAACACCATCAAGTTTATCTATGTCTACTCATGCTGTTTTTATACTGATGCGAGAACCTACAGACTGGATAGAAGCTTCCTTCACTGTGCTATCAGAATTTGGAACAGCCTTCCAGATGCTGTGGTTGGAAACATCTGTGATGATGGGGTCCAAACCTTCAAGAGTCGAGTGCACAAACACCTACCATCTCTAGGAGGGAAGTCACATGCTTCTTCATAAGCTATCATAAAGGGGACCAGGATGGCAATGCTTGGTTGTTGGCAGGTGGGGTTAATACCTGACTTTCAAGAGCACTTGTGAGTAATGTTCTGGCTGGACTTAGTCCTTAAACTGCTGGAGATCAGTGCGGAAATATCAGGTGCTTTTTTCTCCCGGTAGGGATTAGTTTTTAGTTCTAAGTGTTCCTGTCACGTTTTGTCACCCTGTAACCTTATCCTCCAATCTCTCTGAATTATGGACGACAGCATGTGTATAAATGCTTCTCTCCCTCAGACTTCATCATGATCAGCATGACTCCAGTATTTCTATTTTTTAATGTCTGTTAATTGTACATATGATTTTTTTTTAATGTTCTGTCGCTGAGCAACAGTGAACTATCTGATTGGCCTATCAAAGTTCTCTTTGGGAACTAGTTGACTTGATCAGCATTTCTGATCTGGCTATTGTTCACGATTGCTGTCAATTCAAACTTGAGTTTCTGGAAAGTATTAGCACCCAGAGGCAAAAGAAAACAAAATTTAAAAGTAAGAGTAAGAATTTACTGATAGACCGGACAGAACCTACTGCCTGGGGTCTGTTTCCGCCCGGAACATTTGGGCGGACCCCGCAGCGGGCGCTGGAATCTGCGGTAAGATGCCGAACTTCAAATGACTTGAGACTGTTTCATGGAAAAGAGCTCTGCTGCCACTGCGGGGATCATCGTGCGCAGGCACTTCCCGGAAACGGCGCGAGGCTTAAGAAGAGCTCGCGAACCTTCGAGAGAGTTCGCCCAGTTTGAAACCATAACGGTCGGAGGCCGTAACGGTCCTTTAGAGAAACGGAGGCGATGGTCCAAATTCGCCTCCGGCGTCCGAGAGGCAGCCAGTTTTTCACCTTAACCTTGTGACTGATTACTTATGACAAATAACTGCTGACTAACGGAACTATCAAACTGCCGCACTTGCGAAAAATAAAAGGAAAAGTTGTTTTGGTCATTGAGTGGAATCCGGTTAAAAAGCTTCGGGTAGGCGCATTCAATCTCTTTCAAGTGGGGAAGCTGCACATGTTCAAAAAAGAACAAGAACTCCGACTTGACAATTACACTTAATTTAAAAAAAACTTTTATGTACAAAGCCAATCTGACTCCTCCATATGCTGGTAGATCCTATCTCGGAACTTCCCCACCACTGATGTCATATTGACTAGCCTATAGTTTCCTGGCTTCTCCTTGGTATCCGTCTTGAACAATGGAATTACTTTAGCCACCTTCCAGTCTGCAGGAATTTCACCAGTGGCTAGCAATAAAACAAATATTTTTGCAAGAGCCACTTCTCTAGTATCACACAGAGCATGAGGAAGTACTTGGTCAGGCACTTGTGATTTATCCATCTTTAATTGCCACAATACAACTTTTCTTCAAAACATCTCCATTTGTTTCCCTTATTCTTGAGCAAACATAACTTTTCTTTTCAGTAACTACCACAGAAATATTGGTTAAAAATCCTAACCATTTCCTGTGGGTTGAGACATATGTAGTCTTGATGACCTCCAAGGGGGATCTTCTCTCTCCTTAACCTCCTTTTTACTCTTAATAAGGCTATTGAAAAGGCACTTGGCCAGATGATGATCGGAAGTTCTGGAAGAGTGGAAAATTGCGAATTTCAAGAGGGGAGAGGGGCAGAAGAAACTATAGGTCAGTTAGTCTGACCTCAGTGGTTGGGAAGATGTTGTTGATCATTAACAGTGTGGTTTTGGGGTACTTAGAGGCACATGATAAAATAAGCTGTAGTCAACATAGTTTCCTCAAGGGACAATCTTGCTTGACAAAACATTTGGAATATTTTTGAAGAAATAACAAGCAGGATAAACAGAAGAATAATTTAATGTTGTGTACTTGGATTTTCAGAAGGCCTTTGACAAAGTGCCAGACATGAGACTGCTTAACAAATTATGAGTCCATGGTATTACAGGAAAGATTCTAGCATGGATAAAGCAGAGGTTGTTGGGCTGGAAGCAAAGAGTGGGAATAAAGGGAGCCTTTTCTGGTTTGCTACCAGTGACTGGTGGAGCTCCA
This sequence comes from Hypanus sabinus, assembly GCF_030144855.1. Taxonomy (NCBI): domain Eukaryota; kingdom Metazoa; phylum Chordata; class Chondrichthyes; order Myliobatiformes; family Dasyatidae; genus Hypanus; species Hypanus sabinus. The sequence goes on from NC_082711.1 coordinate 182,384,908, forward strand.
CAAAGGTCTGTGTTGGATTGATTTTACGTTATATGTCAATGATTTGGATGATGGAATTGATGGCTTTGCTGCAAAGTTTGCAGAGAATATGAAGATAGTTGGAGAGGCAAGTACCTTCAAGGCAGTAGAGAGGGTACAGAAGGATTTAGACAGGAGAATGAGCAAAGAAGTGGCATATAGAATAGTGTCAGGAAGTGTATGCTCAAACAACTGGTAGAAAAAATGAAAGGGTTGACCATTTTCAAAATGGAGAGAAAATACAAAAAACTGAGGTGCAAAGGGTCTTGGGAGTCCTTGTGCAGGATTCTCTAAAGGTTAATTTGCAAGTTGAGTCTGTGGTGAGGAAGACAAATGTGATGTTAGCACTCATTTCCAGAGGACTAGAATATAAAAGCAGGGATGTAATGTTGAGACTTTATAAAGCACTGGTGAGTTCTCACTTGGAATACTGGGAGCAGTTTTGGACCCCTTTTCTTACAAAGGATGTGCTGAAACTGGAAAGGGTTCAGATGAGGTTTACGGATATGATTCCAGCTTTGAGCAGCTTGTCATATGAAGAGGAGTATTTGATTACTCTGGCCCTGTATTTACTAGAATTTAGAAGAACGAAGGGTGACCTAATTGAAACCTAGTGATACACCTTGATAGAGTGAATGTGGAGAGGATGTTTCCTATGGTGAGTGAGTTTGAAACCAGAGGGCACAGCCTCAAAATAGAGGGCCGTCCTTCTAGAACAGAAATGAAAAAGAATTTCTTTAGCCAGAGAGTGCTGAAACTGGAATCTGTTGCCACAGGCAGTTGTGGAGGCCAAGTCTTTATGTATATTTAAAGCAGTGGTTGATAGATTCTTATTTAGTCAGGACAAGAAGTGATACGGGGAGAAGGCAGGAAATTGGGATTGAGAGGAAAATTTTATCAGCTATGATGAAATAGCGGAGCAGACTTGATAGGCCGAATGGCCTAATTCTGTTCTTACATCTTACGCTCTTATGAAATATTTAGAGGGATATGGGCCAAACATGCGCAAATAGTACTAGCGTAGATGGGAATCATGGTCAGCATGCACAGTTGGGCCAAAGAACTTATTTCCATGCTGTATGACACCATGACTTTAAAGAGCTGTTTCTAGTTCATTTTCACTAAACCATATGAATCTGGTGAAATAGGCCAATGCCCAGTTTAGAGCTTTCACTCTAATCTGGGCATTATGCTAATTATAACTGAATTATGATCACTGCAACCAAAATGCTCTTCCACTCCTTACTTACTGTAGCCCATCACTTCTGCTGGGGCACAGGCCAACAACAGCAGCCATGCCTGACTCTTCTGTCTTGGGCCAGCCTTTCAAGTTGTCCCCAGGTATAGCCCACCTTTGAAGATCCTTCCTCTCCCAGGAATGAGAAGTTTGGTGTTACAATTCCAGGATTTAGTTGCTCCAACTCTCCAGAGTATGGTTAGCTGGAGCTGAGCCTTTGAGGGTTCAGAATGGTTCTGCTAATTGGCAATCATGTTTTGGGTACCAAGAATTGAGTATTTAAAGTACACCTGAATTGAGGTTTAGCACTTTATCATAAGCACTACTAGTGATTTTGTCTCGTGTTTGTTTTGTACTCAGTTCTTGATCCACTTTGATACCGTGTCTCGATCCTTGCTTCAGATACTCCAGCATTTGCGTCCAAGCTATCCTCGTCAAGGACTATTGCCACAGGCCTCATTCAGCCTTCCACCTCACCAACTGGTGCAGACAAAAGAAAGATGGGAGCCTGCGGCCGTGATTGACTATAGAGGATTAAACCACATAATGGCCTAGAATCATTTCCTTCTTCCATTCATGAATATGTGCTTCAGGATGCTCTAAGGAGTGAGAGTATTCACAAAATTAGACCTATGAAGTACATACGATTTGGTCTATATAAGGGAAGGTGATGAGTGAAAGACGGCATTCAGTACATCAACAAGGCACTACGAGAACCTGGTTATGCCCTTCGGCCTTGCAAATGCTCCAGTCATGTTCCAGGCTTTTATAAACAACATGCTCTGGGATACTCTCCTAAAGTATGCCTTCATCTACTTGGATGATACCCTATTCTTCTCAAAGTCCATGGATGAGCATGTCACACATATCAGAGACATTTTAAAGAGGCACATGACACATGTCAAGTTGGAGAAGTCTGAATTTCATGTGACGACTGTTTCACTGTCGGGTTTCATCATCTCCAATGGCAATCTCAAGATGGGTCCTACCAAGACCCAGGCAGGCAGAGAGTGGCCATCACTATCCAGTATTAAACAAGTCCAATGATTTCTGGGGTTTGCAAACTTCTACCAGAATTTCATCAGCAACTTAATTCAGTGGTAGCTCCACTGACAGTGCTGGCTAAGAAATCCACAGGCCCTTACATCTGGACTAATGAAGCGGAGACTGTTTTTGCAGAGCTTAAACAGTGGTTCACAACAGCTCCCATTTTGGCTTCTCCTAGCCTGGACCTTTCCTTCATCATGGAGGTGGATGCCTCAGATATTGGAGTGGGTGCTGTCTTGTCTCAACAGTCACCTTCGGACAGTAAAACTGCACCTGTGTGCATTCTTCTCCAGACAGCAATCATCAGTAGAGGAGAACTATGATATCAGGAATTGGGAGCTACTTGTGGTTAAGTTAGCTTTGGAGGAATGGCATCATTGGCTAGAAGGGGACCAAGAACCTTTTTATCGTTTGGACTCCCTTTACAATCTGGTCAACAGGTCTGGCTGTCCACTCATGATGTGCCCCTAAAGTTGGAATCTAGAAAGTTGGCAGCCTGTTCATTGGACATTTCAAAGTCCTGAAGAAAGTAAACCTGGTAGCTTGTTCCCTGAGACCCTAAAGACCAATTTCACCTTCCACATCTCTAAATTAAAACTTATCTGCAATGCCCCTTAGCCCTACTATCATCAGCCCTGCCACCACCCAGGTTATTCAATGGGGAACAGGTCTTTACAGTGAGAAGACTTTTAGGCTCACATACTGTTTGGGGTGTTCAGCAGTACCTCATGGACTGGGAAGGATTCAGACCAGAGAAGAGGTGCTGGCTGCCTGAAAGAGACATCTTAGATTCAGCTCTCATCCATAACTACTACCACTGCCTCTCCAAGCAGCCAGGGCTGTCTGGAGTCGTCATTAGTGGAGAGGGTCCTGTTACAAGATGCTCCCAACTGCATCAGCTTCCAGGACTTAGATGCTCAAACTCTCCAGAGTATGTTTAGCTGGTGTGGCCCCTTCAAGGGTTCAGTATGATCCCGCTAAATTGGCAATCATGTTTTGGGCACCAAGAATTGAGTACTTAAAGAGCATCTGAACTGAGGTCTCAATTGTAAGGCCTACTAGTGATTTTGTCTAGATTTTGTTTTGTCCTCAGTTCTCAATCCAGTTTGATACCATGTTTTGATCCTTGCTTCAGTACTCCAGCATTTGGGACCAAGCCATCCTCTTCAAGGAATCACATCACATTTGGAGCTTCTGTTGGCATTAGTAGCTCTGAGTTTTTATGGGCTGTACTACCCCCATTTGCAGTCGGGATTGGGACCATCCATGGTGGAGTTACTCTTCCACTACCTCTCTCTCAAATTGCTTAGGCTATAGCTAAGTTCAGTTGGCTTTGTGTATGGTTGATTTTAAAACAAAAGTTCTCCCAAATGCATTTTCAGAATGCTGCACTTCCTGTCCAATGTTAATGCCTTGGTTAATGGTTGAAACTCCAAATATTACTAACTTCTTACTTCTCTGCATCTCATGAAAGTTCCTACATATTTGCTCTTATATTTCTATCTGATTTTGGTGGACCTCTATCCACAATTCTCAATGTGATTGGTCCTATTTGGGTTTATAATTTCTACACCAGATTGTTAATTTGTTGATATTTGTAGTGTATTAGCCTCCCCAAGGCTGTGAATTTCCTTCACTAATGTTGATACACCTTTTTTCCATCTGGCCCACTTTCATCAAATGTAGTAAGTTAATTTTCAGGTGCCAGTTTTGATTCTCTCCCCTCTGAACATATATTTGTTCCTGTGCTTAAAAAAAAAATAAGCTGATCAATATGTCTCTATGTGTAAGAAAGAGTGCTTTAAATTACACGAAGTAAATTCATTTTCCAAGAAAAAAGTGTAATGTCTTACCTTCTCAGAGAGGAAGCATCAGTGGAAAACTAAGGGGAAAAGAAGCAAACTTGTGTAAGAAAAATTATGAGAAAAGCTTTCAGAAAGAAATAACAACATGCTGCCCAAATCAAAAACAACACACACAGATTATTAATGTGATCTTTACAGCCACTGGATTATGGAGATTGAACATCTCTGTTGTGAGGAGAGGTAGGATAGGCTGGTTTTATTATATTACGAGCAGAAGAGGCTGAGCAGAGATCTATAGAGGTTTACAACATCATTGGGGACAGAGATAGTGCAAATAGCAGAAAACATTTCGCCATAGCATAGTTGTCTAAATCTAGAGGTCATAGTTTTAGTCTGGAGTATGAGGATTAGATGGGATTTGAGCAAGATTTTTTTTCCACTCGAACAGTATGTGTGCTGTCTAGAATGCATAGGCTGAAGGCTGGGCAAAGCAGAGCAGTTATAAGTATGTAGATGAGTATCTGAATCACGTAGGCACAGAAGGCTACAGACCAAATTCTGGTAAATGGAATGAGCGTACGGTTGGCATGGACATGCTGGCCCATTTTTATGACTATATGAACCTCTGGAAGTAATTATGCTAATATCATGAATGTGATATCATTTGGTATATTTAAGCCTTAGATAGATTTCTGGAATACAGTGGAATCAAGAATTAGTTATAGAATCATATAGTGCATAAATAAGAATTTCAGCACTTCATAACCATTTGACTATCAGGCACCCCACTACAGTAATGTTACACAAATCTCATTTCCTCCTTACATCTTCATCAACTCTCGTTCTTCTACCAAGGAAACCACTTCTCCCCCAATCCATTATAAGAACATAATATATAGGAGTAGAAATAGCACATCTGGTCAATCGAATCTGCTCCGCCATTTCATTATGGCTGATCCACTTTCCCTTGCAGCCCCAATCTCCTGCCTTCTCCCCATATCCTTTCACACCCTGACTAATCAAGAATCTATCAACCACTGCCTTAAATATACCCAATGACTTGGCCTCTGCAGCTGTCCATGGCAACAAATTACACAGATTTGCCACTCTCTGGCTAAAGAAATTCCTCCTAATCTCTGTTTTAAAAGGGTGCCCCTATATTCTATATTCACCACCAGAGGACACAGCCTCAGAATAAAGGGACTTCCCATATGTGAACATATGAACCCCAAGATTCCTCATTTTTTCACACTGTTAACAATCCTGCCATTAAGCCCTGTATTCAATCTTTAAGTTTGACCTTCCAAGTGAATCACTTCATATTTTTCTGGTTTGAACTCTACCACTTTTCAGCCCAGCTCTGCATCCTATTAACGTTCTGTTGTAAACTATGATAACTATCCACAGCACCACCAATTTTCATGCCTACTACAAACTTACTAACCAACCCTACCACTTCCTCATCCAAAACATTTGCAAAAATCATAAAGTGCGGGGATGTCTGAACAGATCCCCGTGGAACAACACTGGTAACTGATCTCCATCTACTACTAGCATCTTCCTTCTTTGGACAAGCCAATATTGAATTTGTGCAGCCACATTTCCCCAGATCCCATGCTTCTTGACTTTCTGAATGAGCCTACCATGGGGAACCTTATCAAGGTGCTTATTAGAATCCATTGTTGGCCAGAAAAACAACTGCAATCTACAAATTAGTAAACGGAAAACAAGGCAAAGGCAGTGGAAACAGAAAAAACAAAAGTTCTTGCAATGTGTTGGCAGGAATGGAGGTGCCCATTTTGTGAGACCGTCTTTGTAGCTGCCATTTTATGAACTGTTCAGTGAATTAACTCTTGCTCCAGGATAACTTGATCAGAGCAATTGAATGTGAACACCAAGGGTTTCTGCTAATAATTTGTTAAACCTGAGACCATTCTCAGAGAAGAAGATGTTTATTATGTAAAAAGGCAGGTTTGCAAAATGAAAAACCTGTCAGTTGGGCCCAATGTTTGGGTGACCTGATTAGACTGATCTGAACAAACCTGAGTTGGACAGAACAAAATAAATTAACTAAGATCAATGGCAGAAGGAAACAGGCAAAAAGCAATAATGCTTGTAGCCCTGGGCTACATTCAATGAGAATTTGTCAGGTGACCTCAAGCCAACAAAATTGAAATATCATAGATCTGATAAGGATAGATAAGAGAACTTGGGCTTCATGCAGCCTCAGATATCTGGAGGCTAACCATCGTGAATGTGGGGAACCCCATGTCAGATACGTGGAGATCACTCTTTCCAGGATATTACCTTTTCTGTTCTTTGAATGTTCATGGAGGGCCGGGGAAACTTAGTAGGTGTGCACACAGGTATTCAGTTGTGTAAATTCCCATGCTCATGAACTGAGTCAATAAAGGTACAGTGATGCTAGAAAGTTTGTGAACCCTGTAGAATTCTTTATTTCTGCATAAGTATAACTAAAATGTGATCAGATCTTCATGTAAGCCCTAAAACTAGATAAAGAGAACCCAATTAAATAAATACAAAAACATTATATTTGTTAATTTATTGATTTATTGAGAAAAATAATCCAATATTATATGTATTTGTTGGAAAATGTATGTAAACATTTGTTTTCAGTAACTGGTGTGATCTCCTTGAACAGCAATAACTTCAACCAAATGTTTCCGAAAACTGCTGATCAGTCCTGCACTGGCTTGGAGGAATTTTAGGGTTAGGGTTCCATTCCTCCTTACAAAAAAGCTTCAACTCTAAGATATTGGTGAGCTTCTTTGCATGAACTACTGGCTTTAGGCCCTTCCACAACATTTCTATAGGATTAAGGTCAAGACTTTGACTTAGCCGTTACAAAATACAAATTTTTTTCCTTTTTAAACCATTCTGTAGTTGATTTACTCTTGTCTTTTGGATCACTGTATTGTTGCATTATCCAATTTTTATTAAGCTTCAGGTGACGAATGTCACCCTGACATTCTTCTGTAAAATGTCTGATACAATTTTGAATTAATTGTTCCCTCAGTGATTGCAAGCTGCCCAGGCCCTGAGGCAGCAAAGCAGTCTCAAACCATGGTGCTCCTTCCACCATGTTTTACAGTTGGGATGAGATTTTGGTGTTGGTGTGCAGTGCGCAGAATATTGTCCCAGAAGCATTGTAGAACACCTAGGTGGTCTTTTGCAAACTTGAGATGTGCAAAACTACTTTCTTTTTTGGACAGCAGTGGTTTCCTTCGTCGAGTCCTTCCATGAACACCATTCTTGTTTAGTGTTTTTCTTAGAGTGGACACATGAACAGAGACTTTAGCGAGTTCTAGATATTTTTGCAGGTCTTTTGCTAACACCCTTGGGTTTTTTTCACCTCCTTCAGCATTACATATTGTGATCTTGGTGTGATCTTTGCAGGATGCCCACTCCTAGGGAGAGTAGAAACAGTACTGAATTTCCTGTATTTGTAGATAATATCTCTTACTGCGGACTGATCACTCAGGTCTTTAGAAATGCTTTTGTAGCCTTTTCCAGTTTTATGCATCGCTATAATTCTTCTTCTAAGCTTCCTCTGAAATTTGTTTTAATCAAGGCATGGTGTACATAAACAGAGAAGAGCAGGCTCTGTCAAGTATGTCTTTTTTATAGGGCAGGGCAGGGCAGCTGTACAACCCATACCTCCAATCTCATCTCATTGATTGGAACATCCTCTTTTATAGAAGGCATTATCTCAGAGGTTCACATACTTATTCCAACAAATACATGTAATATTGGATCATTATTCTCAATAAATGTGGTATTTATTTAATTGGGCTCTTTTTGTTTAGTTTTAGGACTTATGTGAAGATCTGATCACATTTTAGATCATATTTATGCAGAAATAGAAAATTCTACAGGGTTCACAAACTTTCTAGCACCAATATACTTCTCAGTAAATACAGATTATCTCTGTGCCTAACTTCATTATTATTGCGAGGCAATCCTTCAAACACCATATACACCACATCCACAGCTCTGCATTCAGGAATATGTCTTGTCACTTCCTAAAAGAATTCAATAAAGCACTTGCCCCAAACAAAGCTGTGGTGACTATCCCTAATCAGACTATGCTTCTTAAAAAATATCTATACATCCCATCTTTAAGAATCATATATAATAGTTTGCCAACTATTGTTGCAAATTTCACTGCGTTATAATTCCTAGGGTTATCCCTATTATCTTTATTGAACAAAGGAATAACATTTCCCACCCTCCAATCCTCTGGCACTACTCCTGTGGCCAGTGAGGATCCAAAGACCATTGCAGAAGCTGAAGCAATTCTTCCCTGTAGTAACCTGGGTATATCCAGCCAGCCCCAGGGACTTATCCATCCTGTGGTTTTTCAAAAGTTCTGACATTCTTCTTTCTTAACGTTATACCAAAAGTTTCTTCGGGTACATAAAATGTAAAAGAGGCAAGAGTAGAAATCAGACTGCTGGAAAATTATGCTGAAATGGTAGTGATTGGGGACAAGGAAATGGCAGATGAACTGAATAAGTATTTTGCATCAATCTTCATTGTGGAAGGCACTAGCAGAATGTCAGTTGTTCAAATGTGTCAGGGGGCAGAGTGTGTGAAGTTGCCTTTACTAGGGAGAAGGATCTTAGGAAACTGAAAGGTCAAGAAGCATCATGAGCAAAGCGGATGAGCTTAGAGAGCAGATCAGTACGTGGAGCTATGATGTTGTGGCCGTTACAGAAACTTGGATGGCTCAAGGGCAAGAATGGTTACTTAAGAGTGCCAGGCTTTAGATGTTTCAGAAAGATACTGTCACGGCTGCAGAAAAGGAGGAAGTCATGGAGGGATTGTCTACTGAATCTCTGTGGGTGGAAGTTAGGAACAGGAAGGGGTCAATAACTCTACTGGGTGTTTTTTTTTTGATAGACCACCTAATAGTAACAGGGACATCAAGCAGCAGAGAGGGAGACAGATTCTGGAAAGGTGTTATGATAACGGGGTCATCGTGGTAGGAAATTTTAATTTCCCAAATATTGATTGGCATCTTCCTGGAGCAATGGGTTTAGATGGGGTGGAGTTTGTTGGGTGTGTTCAGGAAGGCATCCTGACACAATATGCAGATAAGCCTACAAGAGGAGAGGCTGTACTTGATTTGGTATTGGGAAATTAACCTAGTCAGGGGTCAGGTCTCTTAGTGGGAGAGCATTTTGGTGATAGTAATCATAATTCTATCTCCTTTACCATAGCATTGGAGAGGGCTAAGAAGAGATAAGTTAGAAAAGTGTTTAATTGGAGTAAGGGGAAATATGAAGCTATTAGACAGGAACTTGGAAACAGATCTTCTCAGGAACGTACAGCAGAAATGTGGCAAATGTTTAGGGGATATTTGTGTGGTGTTCTGCATAGGTACATTGCAATGTACCTATGGTACATGGTAGGGTACAGGAACCATGGTGTACAAAGGTTGTTGAAAATCTCGTCAAGAAGAAAAACTTAAAAAAAGGTTAAAAAAAAACTAGGTAATGACAGAGATCTAGAAAATTATAAGGCAAGTAGCAAGGAGCTTAAGAATGAAATTAGGAGAGCCAGAAGGGGCCATGAGAAGGCCTTGGCAAGCAGGATTAAGGAAAACCTCAAGGCATTCTACAAGTATGTGAAGAGCACAAGGATAAGATGTGAAAGAATAGGACCAATCAAGTGTGACAGTGGGAAAATGTGTATGGAACCGGAGATTGCGGCGGTACTTAATGAATACTGTTTCAGCATTCACTACTGAAAAAGACCTTGGTGATTGTCGGGAAGACTTGCAGTGGACTGAAAAGCTTGAGCATATAGGCATTAAGAAAGGGGATGTGGTGGAGCTTTTGGAAAGCATCAGGTTGGAGATGTGGTTATCCTAATCAAGAAAGGGAGCAGAGATAGCCCAGGAAATTATAGACCAGTGAGTCTTACTTCAGTGGTTGATAAGCTGATGGAGAAGATCCTGAGAGGCAGGATTTATGAACATTTGGAGAGCCATACTATAATTAGGAATAGTCAGCATGGCTTTGTCAAAGACAGGTTGTGCCTTACGAGTCTGATTGAATTTTTTTGAGGATGTGAGTAAAAACATTGATGAAGTTAGACCAATAGATGCAGCATATATGGATTTCAGCAAGGCATTTGATAAGATACCCCATGCAAGGCTTATCGAGATCCAAGGGGGACCTTGCTTTGTGGATTCAGAACTGGCTTAACACAGAAGGCAAAGCGTGGTTGTAAATGGGTCATATTCTACATGGAGTTCGGTGACCAGTGGTGTGTCTCTGGGATCCCTTCTCTTTGTGATTTTTATAAGTGACCTGGATGAGAAAGTGGAGGAATGGGTTAGTAAATTTGCTGATGACACAAAGGTTGGGGGTGTTGTGGATAGTGTGGAGGGCTGTCAGGGGTTACAGAGGACTTTGATAGGATGCAAAACTGGGCTGAAAAGTGGCAGATGGAGTTCAAGCCAGATAAGAGTGAGATGGTTCATTTTGGTAGGTCAAATATGATGGCAGAATATAGTATCAAAGGCAAGACTCTTGGCAGTGTGGAGGATCAGAGGGATCTTGGGGTCCGAGTCCATAGGACACTCAAAGCCTCTGTGCAGATTGACTCTGTGGTTAAGAAGGCATATGGTGCATTGACCTTCATCAACCATGGGATTGAGTTTAAGAGCCAAGAGGTAATATTACAGCTTTATAGAACCTTGGTCTGACCCCACTTGGAGTACTGTGCTCAGTTCTGGTCACCTCATTACAGGAAGGATGTGAAAACTATAGAAAGAGTGCAGTGAAGATTTACAAGGATGTTGCCTGGATTGGGGAGCATGCCCTATGAGAATAGGTTGAGTGAACTTGGCCTCTTCTCCCTGGAATGGCGGAGGATGAGAGGTGACCTGATAGAGATGTACAAGATTATGAGAGGCATTGATTGTCTGGATAGTCAGAAGCTTTATCCCAGGGCTAAAGTGACTAACATGAGAGAGCGCAGTTTTAAGGTGCTTAGAATTAGGTACAGGGGAGATATCAGGGTTAAGTTTTTACGCAGAAAGTGATGAATGTGTGGAATGGGCTGCCGGGGATGGTGGTGGAGGCGGATACGAGAGGGTCTTTCAAAAGACTCCTGGATAGGTACATGGAGCTTAGAAAAAACATAGAGGACTATGGGTAACCCTAGGTAATTTCTAAAGTAAGTGCATGGTTGGCACATCATCATGGGCCAAAGGGCTTATATTGTGCTGAAGGTTTTCTATGTTACTATGTTTTAAGAGAGACAGACAGAAGAAAGGAAATTATAGACCAGATACTGTGACCTCAGAGGTTGGGAAGATGTTTGAACTGGGGTACTTGGAGGCACATGGAAAACAGGCTGTAGTCAGCATGGTTTCATCTAGGGAAAATCTTTCCTGACAAATCTGTTGGAATTCTTTGAAGAAATAGCAAGCAGGATAGACAAAGAAAAATTGGTGGATGTTATGTACTGGGTTTGCAGAAGGCCTTTGACAAAATTCCATGCATGAGGCTGCTTAACAAGTTAAGAACCCATGGTATTACAGGAAAGATACTAGCATGGATAAAGCAGTGGCTGATTGGTAGGAGGCAAAGATTGGGAATAAAGGAAGCCTTTTCTGGTTGGCTGCCAGAGACTGGTGGTGTTCCACAGGGGTCTGTGTTAGGAGCATTTCTCTATGTTATTTAACCTGGATGTTGGAATTAATAGTTTTGTGCCCAATTTTGTAGACAATATAAAGATAGGTGGACAGGCAGGTATATTTGAGGAAGTAGAGAACCTGCAGAAGGATTTAGTCAGATTAGGAGATTAGTAGAATAGGCAAAGTGGTAGATGGAATACAGTGTATGGTCATGCACCTTGGGAGAAGAACCAAAAGTGTATCTGAAACAAAATCTGTGGATGCTGGAAATCCAAGCAACAGGAGGAACTCAGCAAGCCAGGCAGCATCCATGAAAAAATGTACAGTTGATGTTTCAGGCCAAGACCCTTCGGCAGGAAGGGGAATCCTGCTATAGAGTCTTGGCCTGAAACATCAACTGTACTTTTTTCTATAGATGCTACCTGGCCTGCTGAGTTCCTCCAGCATTTTGTGTGTGTTGCTTGAAGTAAAAGCATAGACTATTTTCTAAATGGAGAGACAGTTCAAAAATATACAGTGCAAAAGGACTTGTGCATCCACGAGACTATATGACATAGGAGTAGAACTAGGTCATTCAGCCCAGTGAGTCTGCTCTGCTATTCCATCATGGCTGATCCCAAATCCCACTCAGCCCCATACACTTGCCTTCTTGCTATATCCTTTGATGCCCTGACCTATCAGAAAACTATCAACTTCTGCTTTAAATATATCCATGGACTTGGCTTCCACCGCAATCTCAGAACATATTCTGGGACCCCTACTCTTAGTGATTTTTATAAATGACCTGGATGAAGTGGAGGGATGGGTTGGAAATTTGCTGATGCCACAAAGGTTGGGGGTGTTGTGGATAGTGTGGAGGGCTGTCAGTGGGACATTGATAGGATGCAAAACTGGGCAGAGAAGTGGCAGATGAATTTTAACCCAGATAAGTGTGAGGTGATTCATTTCGGTAGGTCAAATATGATGACAGAATATAGTACATATTAAGATATATATATTATAAATAACATAGTAAGACTCTTGACAGTGTGGAGGATCAGAGGGATCTTTGGGTCCGAGTCCAAAGGACACTCACAGCAGCTGCGCAGGTTGACTCTGTGGTTAAGGAGGCGTATGGTGTATTGGCCTTCATCAATTGTGGGATTGAGTTTAGGAGCCAAGAGGTAATGTTGCAGCTATATAGGACCCTGGTCAGACTCCACTTGGAGTTCTGTGCTCATTTCTGGTTGCCTCACTATAGGAAGGATGTGGAAACCATAGAAAGGGTGCAGAGGAGACTTACAAGGATGTTGCCTGGATTGGGGAGCATGCCTTATGAGAATAGGTTGAGTGAACTTGGCCTTTTGTCCTTGGAGCGACGGAGGATGAGAGGTAACCTGATAGAGGTGTATAAGATGAGAAGCATTGATCATGTGGATAGACAGAAGCTTCCTCTCAGGGCTGAAATGGCTAGCATGAGAGTTTTAAGGTGCTTGGAGGTAAGTACAGAGGAGATGTCAGGGGTAAGTTGGTTGGTTGTTTGTTGTTTTTTTTACACACAGAGAGTAATGAGTGCATGGAATGGGCTGCCGGCAACAATGGTGGAGGCAGATATGTTAGGGTCTTTTAAGAGACTCCTGGACAGGTACATGGAGCTCAGAAAAATAGAGGGCTACAGGCAACCCTCCTAGGTAATTTCTAAGGTAAGGACATGTTCAGCACAGCTTTATGAGCCAAAGGGCCTGTATTGTGTTGTAGGTTTTCTATATTTCTACGGAACATTCCAGATTCACTACACTCTGACTAAAAAATTCCTCCTTACCTTTGTTCTAAAAGGTCTCCCCTGAATTTTGAGGCTGTGCCCTCTAGTTCTGGATACCTCCACCATAGGAAACATCCTCTCCACATCCACCTTATCTAATCCTTTCAACATTTGATAGGTTTCAATGAAATCCCCTCATTCTTCTAAATTCTAGTGGGTACCCTGCACTGGCTTCCCATTTGCCTTCCTTCTTTTGACAATCACCCAGTTACCTGTCTTCTGCAACCTAGGGGTGACTGCCTTTCTGTAGCTCCTATCTTTCATTCTCCCATATGAGCCGAAGGTCATCACGCTGCAGACCCAGTTCCTTAATATGTACTCTGAGGGCCTTGAGCAAACTCATTGTGTTCTCTCTAACCAGAGGTAATGTTCTGGAGGTCTGACAGGTAGCTAATGCTGTTTTGTTTAAGGAGGGAAATGAAAATAATCCTGGAAACTATAAAATAGTGAGACATAGGTCAGTGGTAGGGAATTTATTGAAGAGGATTCTTAGGGATTGGCTTCATGACAAATTAGAAAACTATGGCCTAATTAGGAACAGTCAGCAAGGCTTTGTGAGGGTAGGTTCTGTCATGCTAGCTTGACTGAGTTTTTTAAGAAAGTGTTAAAAAGTGATTCATGATGGTAGAACTATGGATGCTGTGTACACAAATTTTGATGAGGTAGGCTCATTCAGAAGATTAAAATGCATGGGATTCACAGAGACTTATCTGTTTCAATCCAGAATTGGCTTATTCGTAGAAAGTGGAGGGGGAGGGTAGTGGTTGATAGGACTTAGGCTGAAGGTCCTTGAGTGGTGGTATTGCACAGGGATCCATAATGGGACCATATATATGCTTTAGATGAAAACATCGGTGCATGGGTTAGAGAGTTTGTAGTTGATATAAAGATTGGTGGTGCTGTGGATAGAATAGAAAATTGCCAATCTATACAGCGGGATAGAGATTAGTTGCTGATATGGGCAGGGAAATGGCAGTTGGAGCTTAATCCATCCAAATATGAGGTGCTGCACTTTGAGGGATCAAATGGAAACAGAAAGTACACTGTTAATGGCAGGAGACTTAACAATGTTGATCTACAGAGGGATTTTGGAGTCCATTGCTGTGTCTTCCTGAAAGTGGCTGAACAACTTGATAGGGTGGTAAAGACATTTAAGAGAAGAATTTCATGAGTCAGAAGTTAAATTACAGCTTTATAATAGCTGTAATATTGCATTCAGTTCTAGTTGCCCTATTAGAGTAAGGATATGGGGGATTTGTAATCCGTACAGAAGTGGTACACCAGGATGTTGCCTGGATTAGAGGGCATGTACTATAAGGAGACTTTGGACACTTGGGTTATTTTCTCTGGAGCGGCAGAAACTAAGGTTGGAACTTGATAGAAGTTTCAGAGGCATAGATGGAGTAAATAGCTGGTATCATTTTCCATAGGGTCAAAATGTCCAATACTCAAGAGTATGCATTAATGTTGAGAGGAGATATGGTCAAAGGAGATGTGTGGGGCTTTTTAAAAAAAATAACAGTGTGGTGGATGCCTGGAGTGTGCTACCAGGGTGATGGTGGCAAACATGAGAGATGCATTTACGAGGCTCATAGAATGGCACATGAAAACGCAAATAATGGAGGGATATGTGACCTTGTGTAGGCAAAAAGGATTAGCTAGAGGTGTTTATTTAATTCATAGGCAGAAGATCCTGCTCGTGTTGTGCTATGTTCTGCATACCTGTCTTTGTTGCATCAACTGCCTCATTTCAACTTGTAACTGACTAACTTGTTCTTCTGCCTTCCTTTGCATCTCATATCGAAGGCGCCATTCCTGTTTGAAAATAAAGTATCTAATTATTCTTAGAACTAGAAGCATCAAGGAGTAATTTGTATATTTTTCTTATGGCAACACAGATTGTTTACTATTGACTATTTGTCTTTAATGTGTTAGCATACATTGATGGACTTGAAATATCTACATAGCTGGAGTAAGTGAACTGAGTATATCCAAGCCAAAGTCAAATTTATTGTCATATTACTTTGAACCAACCTGCACAACCCTAATCACAACAGTAAAGCAACACTATACTGTAGTACAAAAACATCACCTCTGATTTCTACAAAAGTAGTGTTATTGGCAAATTTGTACACGGCATTAAAACTCTGCTTAGCCACATAGTCACGTGTTTATAAAGAACAGAGCTGGGGGAGGGGGTGCTAAGAACACAGCTTTGAGGTGCACGTGTTGATGATCAACAAGGATGAGATGTTTTTAACCAATCCTCACTGATTGAGGTCTGCCAATGAGGTTTGCTCATAATACAAACATACGTGTGAAAATGAATTGTGAGGAGGATATAAAAAGTCTGAAAATTGATATGACCAGATTAGTGAATGGGCAAATGGATTATAGATGGAAATACAAAAAGAAGCATTTTCATGGGAAAATAGTATACCCCCTTCTGGAGCTTGTATGCAAACTTGGCATGTTAGCTGGCTCTGCTAATAGGGACTCAGCAGCAAGAAGGCCACTTTTCTTTTTTTTTAAGATATTTTTTATTCAATTTTTAAGATAATTACATAGAATGAATAGAATAATAGAGTATAATATCAGCCCTCCCCCTCCCCTTAACCCTCTATCTTAACCCTCTTAACATCTCTATCTAAAAAAAAGAGAAAAAGAAAGAAAAAAGAAAGGTTGCCTGGATATCAAAAGATCCCCACATGCTCCATGGAATTCAAAATAGCTTTAATATATATATATATATATATATATATATTTATTCCTTTCCCCAAATGGCTAATAACTTTATCTTCAAAGGGCCTATATATTTAATCCTATCTTTTGTAAATAAGGGTGCCAAATTTTCAGAAATATGTCATATTCATTTCTTAAATTATAAGTAATTTTTTCAAGTGGAATGCAGCTAAAAATTTCATTATTTCAACGGTCCTTAGTTAAGTATGAATCTGATTTCCAAGTAACTGTAATAACCTTTTTGGCTACTGCCAATGCAATCCTTATAATTTTTTTCTGATATTTGTTCTTTTAGGTTTCTGTTTTATCCCTTCAATATCACCTAGTAAAAATAATATTGGGTTATGTGGAAGTTGTATTCCAATAATTTGTTCCAATAAAACTCTTAAATTTATCCAAAATGGTTAAATTTTAAAGCAAGACCAAGTAGAGTGTAAAAAAGTACCAATTTCTTGATTACATCGAAAACATTGATCAGATAAATTTGGGTTTAATCTATTTATTGTTTGTGGTGTAATATATATTTGATGTAAAAAATTGTATTGTACTAATCTAAGTTGGACATTTATTGTATTTGTCATACTGTCAAGGCATAGTCTTGACCAAATTGTTTCATCAATTTTAATATTCAAATCAGTTTCCCATTTTTGTCTTGACTTATGAATTCCTTGTTTAATTGTCTGTTTTTGAATCAAATTATACATACAAGAAGTAAATTTTAAAATTTTTCCTTTTTGAATAAAATTTCTATTTCATTATGCTTCGGCATTAACATTGTTTGACCCAGTTTATCTCTTAAATAATCCCCTAATTAGAAATAACAGAAAAGAGTGTTATTTGATATTTTACATTTATTCTTTAGTTGATCAAACGACATCAGTTTACCTCCTTCAAAACAGTCACCTATATATCTAATCCCTTTTTGAAACCAGTTATATAAAAGTTGGTTATCCATTGTAAAAGGAATGAGTCTATTTTGAATTAAGGGTCTCTTTGCTAATAAAGATTTCTTTATCTCATCATCAACATTTATCTTATTCTATAAATCAATCAAATGTTTTAATACAAGAGATTCTTTCTTTTCCCGTATCCATTTGGAATCCCATTTATATATAAAATCTTCTGGTATGTTTTCTCCTATCTTATCTAACTCTATTCTAATCCATACCGATTTAACGTCATCAAAAAAAGATGCAATAAATCTAAGTTGGTTTGCTTTATAATAGTTCTTAAAATTTGGGAGTTGTAACCCTCCTAGGTCAAATTTATATGTCAATTTTTCCAACGATATTCTTGACATCTTACCTTTCCAAAGAAACTTCCTCACACATTTATTCAACTCTTGAAAAAACTTCTGCAGTAGTTGTATTGGTAATGTTTGAAATAAATACTGTAATCTAGGAAATATATTTGTTTTTACAGCATTAACTCTACCTACTAATGTTACTGGTAACATCATCCATTTATCAAAATCTTCTTGAATTTTTTTCAATAATGGCAAATTAATTTATATAAATTCTTTATGTCATTATCAACTCTTGTAACTAAGTATTTTATACCATTTATCGGCCATCTAAATTGAGTTACTAATTGACATTGACTATAATCTTCTTTAGTAAGGGGTAAAATTTCACTTTTATCCCAGTTTACTTTATACCCTGATATTTTCCCATATTCTTCCAATCTAAAAGATAATTTTGTTAGATAAATCAGAACATCATCAACAAATAGATTAATCTTATATTCCTTCCGGTCAACTCTGAAGCCCATAATATCTGAATCAGTTCTAATTAATTCAGCTAACGGTTCTATCGCTAATACAAATAGGGCAGGTGATAATGGACAGCCTTGTTTAGTTGACCTTGCTAACTGGAATGATGTTGAAATTTGGCCATTTGTCACTATTTTAGCTTTGGGACTAGTATTTAAGGTTTTAATCCAGTTAATAAAAGATTTTCCTAACCCATATTTTTCCAATACCTTAAATAAAAAGTCCCATCCCAATCTATCAAATGCTTTTTCTGCATCCAAAGCAACTGCCACACTCATTTCCTTCCTCTTTTGTGCCAAATGAATTATGCTAAGTAACCGAGTTACATTGTCTGCCGATTGTCTATTTTTAATAAAGACTGTTTGATCCATGTGTATTAATTTTGGTAAATATTTAGATAAACTATTAGACAAAATTTTTGCTATTATTTTATAATCCATGTTCAACAAAGAAATAGGCCTATATGATGTTGATTTTAAAGGATCTCTATCTTTTTTTGGTAATACTGTTAAGATTGCTGTCGAAAAAGATTCTGGAAGTTTATGTGTTCTTTCTGCATGATATATTAAATTCATAAAGGGAAGGATTAATAAATCTTTAATTTTTTAAAAAAAATTCAGGTGGAAAGCCATCTTCTCCTGGAGATTTATTACTCTGGAGTGATCCTAGAGCTCTTTTAATGTAAAAGGCATATCTAATCCTTTCTGTTCTTCCGAATTCAATTTTGGAAGAGTTATATGTGATAAAATTCTTTCTATCTTAACAACCTCATTTTGTGATTCTGATCGATATAATTTGGAATAAATTTTTTTTAAAGGTTTCGTTAATTTCTAAAGGTTTGTAAGTAATTTTATTTGCACTTGTTCTAATTGCATTTATTGTTTTGGAAGCCTGCTCTGTTTTCAACTGCCAAGCAAGAATCTTACGTGATCTGTCACCTAATTCGTAATACCTCTGTTTAGTTCTCATAATTGCTTTTTCTGTTCGGTATGTCTGGAGCGTATTATATTGTAGCTTCTTATTGACAAGTTGTCTTCGTTTTTCTTCTGTCATATATCTTTGAGATTCTTTTTCTAATTTTGTAATCTCTTTTTCTAATTGATCTATTTCTACCATATATTCCTTCTTAATTTTAGAAGTATAACTTATTATCTGGCCCCTCAAATATGCTTTCATCACTTCCCATAATATAAATTTATCTTCAACTGAATGTGAGTTTGTATCCAGAAAAAATTGAATCTGTTTTTCCATAAAATCACAAAAATCTTGATGTTTTAATAATATTGAATTAAATCTCCATCTGTAAATCAGTTCCTCTTTATCCATCATTATCATTGTCATTATGAAAGGGAAATGATCTGACAGTATTCTCACTTTATATTCCACACTTTTCACTCTATCCTGAATATTCATTGATAATAAGAAAAAAATCAATCCTTGAATAAGTTTTGTGTCTATTTGAATAAAATGAATAATCTCTTTCTCTTGGATTAATTCTTCTCCATATATCAATCAAATTTAAATCTTTCATCAACGATAAAGTTAGTTTTACTACTTTTGATTTTGTAAGAATCTTAATTGACCTATCTAGAACTGGGTCTAGACAAAAGTTAAAGTCTCCACCTATTAATATTTTATCACGTGCGTCAGCCAAATGTAAAAAAGCTTCTTGTATGAATTTTGCATCATTTTCATTTGGTGCATAAATATTCATAAGAGTCCATAATTCCAAAAAGATTTGACAATGTATAATCAATCACCTATTAGCACAGTATAAATTTATAACCCTTTTCCCATAAGACTTTTTTCACTGGGTTAAATTCCTTCCTCCTCTTCAAAAGGTCATAACTTAAGTCAGGGTAGAAAAGAACTCTTTTCCCTTCCATCATCAATGGCCCATTTCTCTTTCTGGCACTTTGGGCAGCTGCCTTCAAGATCCTTTCTTTATCTTGATACCTTAACCATTTATCAAGATTGATTGTGGATTTTGATCTTGTTGGGGCTTTGGTCTTAAAGCTCGATGAGCCCTTTCGATTTCAATTAACTGACTTCCCTCTTCTATTTCCAAAGTTTCCGGGATCCATTTCTGAAAGAATTTTATTGGATCTTCTCCCTCTATACCTTCTTTAAGACCAACAATCTTAATATTGTTTCATCTGCTAAAATTTTCAAGCACATTCACTTTTTCCAACAACCATTTTCTTTCTGATGTCCAGGCAAGGATATTATCTTCCATCTTGTCCACTCTTTCAGCGGTGTCTCCTGTTTTTTCTTCCAACTTTTTAACTTTCTTATCCATTTTCCTCTGTTTTTTCACAACCTTATCAAGCATAATCTTAATATTTTTAATATCTGTTTTTATTACTTTTAATGCTTTTAATTTATGCATTATTTGTATCTGGGTTTTTCTTATGTCTCCAGAAAGTCCTCCACTTTTAATTTCTTCCTGTTCTTCTTCCTCTTTTTCCTCATCTATGTTCTCCAGAGAGTCTGATTCTACTTCTGTTCCACTTTCACTTTCAGTTGCAGCTGGAACTTGTAGTTTTGTTTGCACCTGTTTGCACATGCCTGCTTCTTCACGCATGTGCAGTTCCTGCTGTTTCTTCTTAGAGACTGTTGACGTTGCAGCAGTTTCCCGTTCTGCACTGCTGGAGGCAATGTGTACTTCGCCGAGAAGAGATCCAACTTGAGGACGAGGTTCCCTCTTAATGGTCGGCTTTCTTTCTTTGCCAACTCGCGCTGTCTTCAAAGTAGTAGTTCTCTTCTGTTTCTGTTTAGGAGACATATCTAAAAATAGTCCCGAGTTGTTTATAAGTAATTTTTTGAAAGTATTTATTAACTCTTCTTCACTTAAACTTTATTTTACTAGTTTTTATGGGAGAGCTAGATTTCCACATCTTGATCCTACGTCATCACATGACGTCCCCCAAGACCACTTTTCTTAAACCACATACCTCTAGGGTTGGTATGATTTAGGTTCAACTAAACAGGAAAGTTGGGATGTTTTGATTAATGGAACCCTAATCTGAGTGAATGCTGTATAAATACTGCTCATACACAGTTAACCATCAGCAAACAATAACACATACAATTATAAAGAAAGTGTATTTACTAATTTCAGCTTTATCAAACAGCTATTAATAAACAAAAGAAAAAACTGAAAGGGCCCATTACAATTAAACCAGTCTAAATGTGCACATGCATTGGAGCTTGTATTGTCCAAAAACTGGCTATGACTGTTACTCATGGAACTAAATTCTCATCACCGGTAGAACTTCCTCTTTGACTCCTTCGATGGATTCGATCATCCAACGGGAAGACACAATTGTAAGGAGTACTTCATTTTACAAATCCTATGGCGATCTCTCCCCTCTGCATTTCCCACCAAAAAGAACCACAAACCCCACCAGTGTCTGTCACAAATCTCTCTCCACCCTGTTCTCTAGAATCTTCTCCTAATTCCACTATCCTGGTTGGTTGACATAACATTCCTAAGTTGAACATCATAGCCCCTTATCTTATCCAAAACTGAAACATTCTACCAGCAAAACACACCACGGTATTTTATAGAAAGCTACTAAGTGAAAAAAGCCCACAGCATTAACCAGAGCATTCGCACCCCACGAAAAATAGTCATATCCTCATGACTTTGAAACAAATCATTATTAATAAAACACTATTCAAATGAATTTCATGATTTCAGGACCCCCAAACCCTTTTGTAGTTGGCAATAACATATCTCACTATGGGGATAGACACAATGTTTCTGTGGTGTATCGTATGCCAGCCTATATGGGGGCTTCCTGACTCTGAGACCTTACCTTATCTTTAGCCTCAGGCACTCCTTGGAACCTTTTCTGTCTACTTGGAGATGTCTCCCCTTGTCCATTACTCAAGCCTTCTGGCAAATCAGGTCCCCCGTCACCTGACTGAGCTCAGCTTGATCACCAATTACATTGGAGCCCAGCTTCCCTTCACTGTCTAGCATCACATCTGCTTGTCCACTGCTAGTTCCTCTGCTACATCTGAGTCAGGGTTGGGAGATTTAGGAATCTCTTCTATTCTTCAGGAGTTTGTATAGGGTAATGTATACCACACCTCCAATTTCTCATCCTCTGAGTCCATACAGCATTCAGTGGTTGGGTCCTTTTCAGGCCTTTCTTCTGATTGCCTTTCTATTCTCCTTCTTCTGTGCAAAGTTCTCCTACTAGGTGTGGATTCCATGTCATGCTCTGGGTCAACATGCTGCTCTAGGGGAAAAAGGTGAGTTCAATGGAGAATTTTGACAGGGCTATTCCCATCTTCTGGCCTCAAGCACATTTGGCATCTGGCTCTCCACTACATAAGGCATAGGCACAGTGGTCAGCCAACTTATGCTTTCCTGGTAGTCCCAAATTTCTTATAAAAACTGTCTCCAGGCATCAGTTGAGAGAACCTAAACTTTTGATCATATCTCCTCTTGTTTCCTTGATTTTGCATGGTAGCAGAAACTGCTACTAGCTCAAAAGCCCTTTGCAGTTCTTTCCTCATGTTAGACACATACTTAAGATGCATCTTCAGTGGCAAGTCTTCACTGCTGGCTCCAGAACAGAGATTTACAGGCAATCTCACTTCACGTCTGAACATCAAATAGTATGACAATGATTTGGTAGCTTCATTCTATGTACAGTTGCAGTGTCCCAAATAAGACCATAAGACGTAAGAGCAGAATTAGGCCATCTGGCCCATCGAGTCTGCTCTGCCATTCAATCATGGCTAATCCTTTTAAAAAAAAATTCCTCCTCCATTCCAGTTCCCAGCCTTCTCCCCGTAACCTTTAATGCCATATCAAATCAAGACCCTATCAATCTCTGCCTTAAATACACCTAACGACCCGGCCTCGACAGCTGCATGTGCAACAAATTCCACAAATTCACCACCCTTTGGCTAAAGAAATTTCTCTGCATCTGTTTTGAAAGGGCAGCTCTCTATCCTGAGGCTGCGCCCTCTTGTCCTAGACTCTCCCACCATGGGAGACATCCTTTCCACATCTACTCTGTCTAGGCCTTTCAACATTCAAAAGGTTTCAATGAGATCCCCCCTCATCCTTCTGAATTCCAGCGAGTACAGACCCAGAGCCATCAAAAGTTTCTCATATGATAACCCTTTCGTTCCTGGAATCATCCTTGTGAACTTCCTCTGGACCCTCTCCAATGCCAGCACATCCTTTCTAAGATGAGGGGCCTAAAACTGTTCACAATACTCAAAGTGAGGCCTCGTCAGAGCCGTAGAAAGCCTCAGAAAGCTTCAGAATCACATCCTTGCTCTTGTATTCTTCCTCTTGAAATGAATGCTAACATGGCATTTGCCTTCCTCACCACTGACTCAACCTGCAAGTTAACCTTCAGGGTGTTCTGCACAAGGACTCCCAAGTCACTCTGCATTTCAGACTCCCTGTTTAGAAAGTAATCCGCACATTTATTTCTACTACCAAAGTGCATGACCATACATTTTCCAACATTGTATTTCATTTACCACTTTCTTGCCCCATTCTCCTAATCTTTCTAAGTCCCTCTGCAGTCTACCCATTTCCTCAGCACTACCTTCCCCTCCACCATTCTTCACATCATCTGCAAACTTGGCAACAAAGCCATCTATTCCATCATCTAAATCATTTGTTCTTTTTGAAGATATCTAGGGTTCCAAGCAAGTCTAAAAATGTATGATTGAACTTTTCAGGCTGGGGATCACCCTGAGAGTGACAGGGGATGGGTCTCAACTTCTTGACTCCAAGCATGCTTTGTAACTCATGTATGAGTTGACTCTCAAAATCTTTTCCCTGATCACCATATATTCTTCTTGGGAGATCGTAATGAACAAAATATTTCTCCCAAAACACTTTGGCAACTGTGGATGCCCTCTGATCCTTTGTGTTTAAGGCTTGAGCACATCTGGTGTAGTGATTGATGATGACTAAAATATTTGCAGCATTGCTGGAATCAGGCTTTATGGAAAGGAAATCCATACACATAATAAAATGGACCCACACTCTGTAAATGAGATAATGGAGCAACTCTTGTAGGCAGGGTCTTCCTCTGAGCACATCAGATGCACGACTTACAGTACACTTTCACCTCAGGCTTCATTTGGGATTAACTAGAACTGATCTCAGACTAATCTGTAAGTCTTATCAAACCCAAATTACCTGAATAATCACAAAACCATAGTCAGGCCATAAGACATAGGAGCAGAATTAGGCCATTAAACCCATCAAGTCTGTTCTACCATTCCATCATGGCTGATCCTGGATCCTAATCAACCACATACAGTTGCCTTCTTGCCATATGCTTCGATGTCCTGAGCGATCAGGAAACTATCAACTTTCACCTTAAATATACCCATAGACTTGGCCTGCACTGTATCCTGTGGCAAAGCATTCCACAAATTTACTAGTCTCTGGCTAAAAAATATTCCTCTTTACCTCTTCTCTAAATGGTTCCCTCTCAGTTCTGAGGCTGTGCTGTCTAGTTCTGGAAACCCCCACCGCAGGAAACATCCTTTCCACATCCACCCTATCTAGTCCTTCTAACTTTCAGTAGGTTTCAATGAGATTACCCTGTATTCTTCTAAATTCCAGTGAATACAGGCCCAGAGCTCCCAAATGCTCTTCATGTTAATCCCTTCATTCCTGGAATCATCCTCATGAACCTCCTCTGGACCATCTCCAATGACAACACATCCTTTCTGAGATATGGGGCCCAAAACTGTTGACAATACTCCAAGTGCAAACTGACTAGTGTCTTATAAAAGCTCAGCATTATCTCCTTGCTTTTATATTCTGTTCCCCTTGAAATAAATGCCTACATTGCATTTGCCTTCTCAACAAGTAAATTAACCTTCTGGGAATTTTGCATGAGGACTCAAGTCCCTTTGCACCTCTGATGTTTGAATCTTCTCCCTATTTAGATGATAGTCTGCACTATTGTTCCTTTTACCAAAATGCATTATCATACATTTACCCAACACTGTATTCCATCTGCCACTTTTTTGCCTATTCTTCCAATTTGTCAAAATCCTGCTGAAATCGTAATGCTTCCTCAGCACGAGCTACCCCTCCACCCATCTTCATGTCACCCGCAAACTTTGCCACAAAGTCATCAATTCCATTATCCAAATTATTGACAAGCAATGTGAAAAGTGCAAAACTGACCCGAGGAACACCAGCAACCAACCAGAAAAGGCCCCTTTTAGTCCCAATCGAAGCTTCCTGCTAGTCAGCCATTCCTCTATCCATGCCAGTATCTTTCCCATAACACCATAGGATTTTATCTTGCTAAGCAGCCTCATGTGTGGCACCCATCAAACATCTGAAAATCGAAGTAAATGACATCGGCTTTATCCATCCTGCTTGTTACTTCCTCAAAGAACTCTAATAGAGTTGTCAGGAAAGATTCCCCTTTCCAGAAGCCATGCTCCAAATACCCCAAAATCTCATCCTTAATAATAGACTCCAACCCTTTCCCAACCACTGAACTTAGGCTAAAACTAGCCTATAATTTCCTTTCTTTTGCCTTCTTCTCAAGAAGTGACATTTGCAATTTTTCAGTCCTCTGGGACCTTGCCAGAATCAAGGGATCATGACCAATTCATCTATTATCTCTTCAGCAACCAGTCTCAGCACTCTGGAATGTAGTCCATCTGGTCCAGGTGACTTATCCACCTTAAGACCTTTCAGTATGCTTAGCACTTTTTCCTTTGTAATAGTAATTGCACCTATTTCTGCTCCCTGACACTTACGGAACTCTGGCACACTGCTCATGTTTTCCACAATGAAGGTAGGTGCAAAGTACCCATTAAGTTCATCTGCCATTACTTTGTTCCCATTACTAACCAGCATCATTTTTCAGTGGTCCAATATCAACACTCACCTCCATTTTATTCATTACATAACTGAAAAATCGTTTGGTATCCTGCTTTATATTATTGGCTAGTTTGCCCTCATTTTATCTTTTCCCTTCTTATAGCTTTTTAGTTGCCTCTTGATGGACTTTAGAAGCTTCCCAATCATCCACCTTCCCACTCATTTTTGTTACCTTATATCCCTTTTCCATGGCTTTTATGCAGTCCTTAACTTTACTTGTCAGCCACGGTTGCCTGCCCTTGCCATTTGAGAACTACTTCTGTGTGACATATCTATCTTACACCTTGTAAACTATACCCAGAAACTTCAGCCATCTCTACTCTTACTCTGCTAATGCTAAGGAGGCGCTCTGTGAACCGTATGGAGCTATTAACAAGCTGCAGAACGCACACCCTGATGGACTGTTTATTGTCGCCGGAGATTTTAACCACATGAACCTCAAGTCAGTGCTCCCCAAATTCCATCAGTATGTGGACTTTGCAATGAGAGGAGAACACGTTGGACCTCATTTACACAAGCATCCCCGATGCGTACCAGGCAGAGCCCTGACCCCACCTCAGTTACTCAGACCACATCTCTGTTATGCTAATCCCAGCAGACAGACCGCTCGTCAGATGCTCCAGACCAGTTCAGAAGCAGGTGAAAACCTGGCCATCAGGAGCCATCTCTGCTCTTCAAGACTGCTTTGAGTACACTGACTGGCACATGTTCAGGGAGGCTATAACTGATGGCAACTCTACCAACTTAGAGGAGTACACATCATCAGTGACTAGCTACATCAGCAAGTGCATCAATGATGTCACTGTGTCCAAGACCATCACTATACGCGCTAACCAGAAGCCACTGATGACTGCGGAGATACATGCGCTGCTGAGGACCCATGACTCCGCCTTCAGAGCAGGCGACAAGGCAGTCCTAACAACAATAAGGGCCAAACTGTCCCAGACCATCAAAGAAGCAAAGCGTGCACACGCCCAGCAAATCCACAGCCACTTCCAGGACAGCAGCACCATGCAGCTGGCATTCAGGACATCACTTACTACAGGACATCACCTGACTATGAGGGTGATACCTACCTCCAAGATGTGCTGAACAACTACGTTAATTTTGAAGTGGAAAATGACATGGCAGCAAGGAAGTCCACCCCTCCTCCAAATGACCAATTGCTGTGTTTCACTGTGGCTGATGTGAAGAGAAACCTGTGCAGGGTCAACCCATGGAAGGCTGCCGGACCAGAAATATTCCTGGCAGAGTGCTTAGAGGATATGCAGACCAGCTAGCAGATGTTCTCACTGACATCTTCAACATCTCCCTGAGCAGCGCTGTCATTCCAACTTGCTTCAAGGCTGCCACCATCATCCCTGTGCTGAAGAAATCTTCAGTGTCCTGCCTCAATGACTACTATCCCGTTGCACTCACATCCATCATCATGAAGTGTTTCAAGAGGCTCATCATGAGGCACATCAAGACCCTGCTGACCCCCCCCTCACTGGACCGCCTGCAGTTTGCATACCGTCCCAACCGTTCAACAGACAACGCCATTGCCATCACCCTTCACCTGGCCCTAACCCACCTGGACAAAAAAAGACAGTATGTTCAAATGCTGTTCATAGACTTCAGTTCAGCATTTAACACAATCATTCCTCAGAAACTTACTGGAAAGCTGAGCCTACTGGGCCTGAACACCTCCCTCTGCAACTGGATACTAGACTTCCTGACTGGGAGACCTCAGTCAGTCCAGATTGGAAGCAGCATCTCCAACACCATCACACTGAGCACTGGGGCTCCCCAGGGCTGTGCGGTCAGTCCACTGCTGTTCATTCTGCTGACCCATAACACACAGCTCGAACCGCATCATCAAGTTCACCGATGACACAACCGTGGTGGATCTCATCAGCAAGAACGAGTCAGCATACAGAGAGGAGGTGCAGCAGCTAACGGACTGGTGCAGAGCCAACAACCTGTCTCTGAATGTGAACAAAACAAAAAAAGATGGTTGTTGACTTCAGGAGGGCATGGAGCGACCACTTTCCTCTGAACATCAACAGCTCTTCGGTAGATAAGAACACCAAATTTGTTGGTGTTCACCTGGCAAAGAATCTCACCTGGACCCCCAACACCAGCTCCATAGCAAAGAAAGCCCAGCAGCATCTCTACTTACTACGAAGGCTGCGGAAAGTCCATCTCCCATCCCCAATCCTCACCACATTCTACAATCATTTGGGCTCTCACAACCAGACTTTGTAACAGTTTCTTACCCCAAGCCATCAGACTCCTCGATACCCAGAGTCTGGACTGACACCAACTTACTGTCCTCTAACTGTGCCTATTGTTTTGCTTATTATTTATTGTAATGCCTGCACTGTTTTGTGCACTTTATGCAGTCCTGGGTAGGTCTGTAGTCTAGTGTAGTTTTTTGTGTTGTTTCATGTAGCACCATGGTCCTGAAAAACATTGTCTTGTTTTTACTGCATACTGTACAAGCAGTTATGGTCGAAATGACAATAAAAAGTGACTTGACTTGATTCCTAGCAGTATCCTCTTCCAATCCAACTGGGCCAGCTCCTCTGTGATGCCTCTGTAATTCTCTTTATTCCATTGCCATATTATAACCATATAACAACTACAGCACAGAAACAGGCCGAACGCTTACTCTCACCTAGTCCTACTGGCCTGCACTCAGTCCATAACCCTCCATTACTTTCCTGTCCATATACCTATCCAATTTTACTTTAAATGACAATACCGAACCTGCCTCTACCACTTCTACTGGAAGCTCGTTCCACACAGCTACCATTTTCTGAGTAAAGAAGTTTCCCCCTCATGTTACCCTTAAACTTATGCCCCCTAACTCTCAACTCATGTCTTCTTGTTTGAATCTCCCCAACTCTCAATGGAAAAAGCGAATCCACGTCAACTCTATCTATCCCCCTCATAATCTTAAATACCTCTGTCAAGTCCCCCCTCAACCTTCTACGCTCCAAAGAATAAAGACCTAACTTGTTCAACCTTTCCCTGTAACTTAGGTGCTGAAACATTCTAGTAACTCTCCTCTGTACTCTATCTATTTTGTTGACATCATTCCTATAATTTGGTGACCAGAACTGTACACAATACTCCAAATTCGGCTTTACTAATGCCTTGTACAATTTTAACATTACATCCCAACTCCGAAACTCAATGCTCTGATTTATAAAGGCCACCATACCAAAAGCTTTAGATCACTCTGTTCTACTGCATTCTTCAATGCCCTACCATTTACCATGCAAGTCCTATTTGGATTATTCCTACCAAAATGTAGCACCTCACACTTATCAGCATTAAATTCCATCTGCCATCATTCAGCTCACTCTTCTAACTGGCCTAAATCTCTCTGCAGGCTTTGAAAACCTACTTCATTATCCACAATGCCACCTACCTTAGTATCATCTGCATACTTACTAATCCAATTTACCACCCCATCATGAAGATCATTAATGTATATGACAAACAACATTGGACCCAGTACAGATCCCTAAGGCACACCACTAGTCACAGGCCTCCAACCTGACAAACAGTTATCCAACACTACTCTCTGGCATCTCTCATCCAGCCATTGTTGAATCCATTTTACTACTTCAATATTGATACCTAACAATCGAACCTTCCTAACTAACCTTCCGTGCGGAACCTTGTCAAAGGCCTTACTGAAGTCCATATAGACAACATCCACTGCTTTACCCTCGTCAACTTTCTTCGTAACCTCTTCAAAAAATTCAATAAGATTT
Organism: Hypanus sabinus; assembly: GCF_030144855.1. NCBI lineage: Eukaryota > Metazoa > Chordata > Chondrichthyes > Myliobatiformes > Dasyatidae > Hypanus > Hypanus sabinus. The sequence continues at coordinate 182,414,668 of NC_082711.1, forward strand.
GTCAAACATGACCTTCCACGCACAAATCCATGTTGACTGTTCCTAATCAGACCCTGTCTATTCAGATAATTATAAATACCATCTCTAAGAATACTTTCCACTAATTTACCCACCACTGACGTCAAACTGACAGGCCTATAATTGCTCGGTTTACTCTTAGAACCCTTTTTAAACAATGGAACCACATGAGCAATACGCCAATCCTCCAGCACCATCCCCGTTTCTAATGACATTTGAAATATTTCTGTCAGAGCCCCTGCTATTTCTATACTAACTTCCCTCAGGGTTCGAGGGAATATCCTGTCAAGACCCGGAGATTTGTCCACTTTTATATTCCTTAAAAGCGCCAGTACTCCCTCCTCTTTCATCATTATAGCTTCCATAACGTCCCTACTTGTTTCCCTTACCTTACACAATTCAATATCCTTCTCCTTAGTAAATATCAAAGAAAATAAATTGTTCAAAATCTCCCCCATCTCTTTCGGCTCCACACATAGCTGTCCACTCTGATTCTCTAAGGAACCAATTTTATCCCTCACTATCCTTTTGCTATTAATATAACTGTAGAAACCCTGGAATTTATTTTCAGCTTACTTGCAAAAGCAACCTCATATCTTCTTTTAGCTTTTCTAATTTCTTTCTTAAGATTCTTTTTACATTCTTTATATTCCTCGAGCACCTCATTTACTCCATGCTGCCTATATTTATTGTAGACATCTCTCTTTTTCTCCTAACTAAGTTTCCAATATCCCTTGAAAACCATGGCTCTCTCAAACTTTTAACCTTTCCTTTCAACCTAACAGGAACATAAAGATTCTGTATCCTCAAAATTTCACCTTTAAATGACCTGCATTTCTCTATTACATCCTTCCCATAAAACAAATTGTTCCAATCCACTCCTTCTAAATCCTTTCACATCTCCTCAAAGTTAGCCTTTCTCCAATCAAAAATCTCAAACCTGGGTCCAGTCCTATCCTTCTCCATAATTATATTGAAACTAATGGCATTGTGATCACTGGACCTGAAGTGCTCCCCAACACATACCCCCGTCACCTGACCTATTTCATTCCCTAACAGAAGATCCAACACTGCCCCTTCTCTAGTCGGTACCTCTATGTATTGCTGCAAAAAACTATCCTGCACACACTTTACAAACTCCAAACCATCCATCCCTTTTACAGTATGGGCTTCCCAGTCTATGATTGGAAAATTAAAATCTCCCATAATCACAACCCTGTGCTTACTACAAATATCTGCTATATCCTTACAAATTTGCTCCTCCCATTCTCGCTCCCCATTAGGTGATCTATAATACACCCCTTAAGTGTTACTACACCTTTCCCATTCCTCAATTGCACACAAATATAGACTCCCTAGACGAGCCCTCTAATCTATCCTGCCAGAGCACTGCTGTAATATTTTCTCTGACAAGCAACACAACTCCTCCCCCTCTTGTCCCTCCAATTCTATCACACCTGATGCAATGAAATCCAGGAATATTTAGTTGCCAATCACACCCCTCCTGCAACCATGTTTCACTAATAGCTACAACATCATATTTCCGGGTATCAATCCATGCTCTAAGCTCACCCACCTTTCTTACAATGCTCCTAGCATTAAAATAAATGCATTTAAGAAATTCTCCATTTATCTCTAACAGTACAAAGAACTTTACTGTCTTCTTTTTCTTCCTTCTCTCATACTTCTGTTCCTACACTCTCCCCTCCCCCCTAATATCTAGTTTAAGTCCACTGGAGCCTCTCTAGCGAACCTACCGGCAAGAATATTTGTCCCCCTCCAGTTCAGATGTAAACTGTCCCACTGGAACAGGTCCCACCTTCCCTGGAAAACTGCCCAATTATCTATAAATCTGAAGCCCTCCCTCCTGCACCATGTCTTCAGCCACATGTTGATCTGCACTGCCTTACTATTTCTAAACCCATCTGCACGTGGCACTGGTAGCAATTCCGAGATTGCTATCCTGGAGGTCCTGTCCTTTAACTTGGCACCTAGCTCCCTAAACTCACCTTACAGGACCTCCTCACTCTTCCTACCCATGTCAATGGTCCCTACATGGACCACAACATCCTGCTGCTCACCTTCCCTCTTGAGAATACCGAGATATCATGGACCCTGGCACCAGGGAGGCAACAGACCATCCGGGATTCTCGATTTCTTCCGCAGAACTTCCTATCTGTCCCCCTAACTATTGAATCCCTATCACTACTGCTCTCCTTCCCTTCTGAGCTGAGGGTCCAGTCTCGGTGCCAGAGATGCAACCACTGCAACTTGTCCCTGGTAGGTCGTCCCCACCAACAGTATCCAAAACAGTATACTTATTGTTGATGGGAATGGTCACAGGGGTGCTCTGCTCTTCCTGTCTATTCCCCTTCCCTCTCCTGACAGTCACCCAACTATCTGTCTCCTGACTCCTAGGGGTGACTATCTCCCCGAAACTCCTGTCTATTTCTGCCTCCGCCTCCCAAATGATCCGAAGTTCATCCAGCTCCAGTTCCCTAACTGGACAAGGGGAGGAGGGGCATTAATGGAAATGAGAGAAGTCAATGTCCATGCCATCAGGTTGGAGGCTACCCAGCCGGTATATAAGGTGTTGTTCTTCCAACCTGAGTTTGGATTCATTTTGACAGTAGAGGCGGCCATGGATAGACATATCAGAATGGGAATGGGATGTGGAATTAAAATGTGTGGCTTCTCTAATTTCCATTAATGCCCCCCTCCCTTTTTTACCCCATCACTGACATATTTAGTCATTTTATTTTCTCTCTCTCTGCCCATCACTCTGCCTGTACTCTATCTCCCTCTGGTGCTTCCCCCCTTTTCTTTCTCCCGAGGCCTCCCATCTTATGATCCTTTCCTTTCTCCAGCTCTGTATCACTTTTACCAATCACCTTTCCAGCTCTGAGCTTCATCCCACCCCCTCCGGTCTTCTCCTACATTTTGCATTTCGCCCCCCCCCCCCACTACTTTCAAATCTCTTAGTATCTCTCCTTTCAGTTAGTCCTGACGAAGGGTTTCAGCCTGAAATGTCAACAGTGCTTCTCCTTATAGATGCTGCCTGGCCTGCTGTGTTGCACCAGCATTTTGTGTGTGTTGTTTGAATTTCCAGCATCTGCAGATTTCCTCGTGTTTAGTAATCCCAAGATTACTGTTTTGTGGCCAAGTGGTTAAGGCATTGGTCTTGTAATCTGAAGGTTGCTAGTTCAAGCCTCAGCTAAGGCTGCGTGTTGTGTCCTTGAGCAAGGCACTTAACCACACATTACTCTGCAATGACACCAATGCCAAGTATCGGCCCTTGCCCTTCCTTTGGCCAACATCGGTGGCGTGGAGAGGGGAGACTTGCAACTGCCCGTCTTCCATACAACCCTGCCCAGGCCTGCACCTTGGAAACTTTCCAAGGCGCAAATCCACGGTCTCTCGAAACTAACGGATGACTATTTTTTACTACCTTTGCAGTCCTGCTTCTCAACTTCCTTCCTAACTTCCTGTAGTCTTTTTTTCAGGACCTCTTCCCTTTTTCTACCTACGTTATTGGTACCAATATGTACCATGACCTCTGGCTGTTCTCCCTCCCACTGCAGGATATCTTGGACATGATCTATAACATCCTGGATCCTGGCTCCTGGGAGGCAAACTACCATCTGAGCTTCTTTCCTGCGTCCACAGAATCACCTGTTTGACCCCCTAACTATAGAGTCCCCTATCACTACTGCCTTCCTCTTCCTTTCCCTACCCTTCTGAGCCATAGGGCCAGTCTCTGTGCCAGAGGCACAGCCACTGTCGTTTTCCCATATTATCTGAGTACTGCTACACATCCAGCAACTGAGATGTCTGCTCTGGCCAAGTCTGATATTCCTCCTCCCTGCTGGGGTGGGCTTGACTCCAGAGAGCATTCTCAATCCACGATAAGGTTGGCTCTCCACTGGTACACTTTGGCATTTATCTACCAGTGATGTAATTGCTGAAACCAACTCAGAATTTCCACTACCTGCTGAAGGACTCATTAGACCTTTCACATTAAACAACTTCTTCCCCTCACTTCGCAGAAATGAGAACAACTTGTCTTTAAAGTCTTCACCCTCAGTTGCATGCCCCCCTTCTCTGAAAATATGTACTGCCCATGGCCCCATCTCTCCAGGTGTCCCTACCCTACCAGGCAGCACATCTTCAGTAATGTCACTGTTAGTCTGGACTAACATGATATTCTTACCCGCTGATTGATTAAACCGCTGTTCAAGCAGTTTTACAGGACTCAGCATTCTAATCAGCAATTCATTAGGGCTTCAAATATTACCCCTGCTCAGAAGACAAACATTATTTGTGGGTGATCTCTTGAATCACACTAAACCACAATCCCTGCAGCATCCATAATAAAGTGTCTTAATTCCTTTACCTGACACTAGTTTAAACACAGGCTTAAACATTCAAACCGCTTAATCAATTCTTAGCTGTAATTACACAGCATGCAGTGAAACCCAAACAGACACCCCGCCATTGTAACCCCCTCACTGAGCTTGTATGCAAACTTGGCTCATGAGCTGACTCTGCTAATAGCCACGGGACACAGCGGTGAGAAGCCCACCTTTCTTAAACAATATACATCCAGGAAAGGTATGATTTGGGTTTAACCAAACAGGAATGTTGGGATGTTTTGATGAATGAAACCCCAATTTAAGCGAATTCTGTGTAAATACTGCCCATACACAATTATCCGTCAGCAAGAAATAACGATCGTACACTGCATACGTTAATAAAGAAAGTGTATGTACTAATTTCAGCTTTATCAAGCGGTTATTAAGAGAAAAGAAAGAAAATAAAAAAATGGAAGGGGCCTATCTGAAATAAGACTGCAAGTCTTTATCATGGGAGCAGAATTAGGCCATTTGGTACATCGAGTTTGCTCCACTATTCAGTCATGGCTAATCCTACCTTTTTTCCCTCTTCAGCCCCACTACCCAGTCTTCTCCCTCTAGCCTTTGATGCTGTGGCCAATCAAGAACCTATCAATTCATGCCTTAAATACACCCAATGGTCTAGCTACCATAGGTGATCATGGGTTTGTGCCTCTGGTAGGGTTAAGTAGTGTCTACTGTGGCTGTGGAGGCCAATGTGGCAGTGACAGCCTTGCTACACTGCACACAACAAAACACTGAGGCAGCTCTGATGTCTTGGGCAGCTTGGGCATGGAGCTGTTATTGGGCTATCTTTTCCTCTGCTTGCTGCATCAGAGTGACCTTTTACCTCAAGACGCAAACACGAGGAAATCTGCAGATGCTGGAAATTCAAGCAACACACACAAAATGCTGGTGGAATGCAGCTGTGTTCCACCAGCATTTTGTGTGCATTGCTTTTTTCTCAAGAGACCCTTTTTCACCTCCTGCTTCCAGGCACACCTGTTTGAGGTGAGTGACTGCCACGTGTTGGGGCTAATACCAAGTGTCTTGAAGTCACGTTTACAGGTGTCCTTGTAGCACAGCTGGGATCTACCTGTTGGCTATTTTGTACAGAGGCTAAGAAACTCTTCACTTGATGAAATTTTGCATATTCTTGCCCCACAGAACTGTGAATGATCAATTGTTGAAATATTGTAATTGTCAGGGTTACTTTCCAGTATGTGCCTTTATCAGACTTGGGAAGTGGGTCAAGAATTGGAGATGAAATTTAATTCAAACAAGTGTGTTTTGGGTTAGTATTAGGGTTAGTCAAGTAGAGTTAAACAAGGACAGGGTCTACACAATAAGTGGTAGGGCACTGAAGTGTGCTGTAGAACAAAGAGGGATTTTACATGGTTTCATGAAAGTGGAACACAAGTGGACAGGATGGCAAAGAAAGTATTTCGCACATTTGCCTTCAGCAGTCAGAATTCTGTGTTCCAGAGTTGGGATATTCTGTTGCAACTATACAAGATGTTGGTGAAACAACATTATGTGCATTTATGGTTACCCAGCTTTAAGAAGGGTTTCATTAAACCGAAAAGGTTCAGAAAAGATTCACATAGAAGTTACTGGTAGAGATAAGCTGGATAAGCTGGAACCTTTTTCCTTGGTGCCTCAGGGGTTAATGCCTATAAAATTATGTGGGCCATCAATAAGGTGCATGGTCACAGTCTTCCCCCCCCCCCCAGGGTAAGGAACACAGAACAAAGATATAAAAAGGGGGATTAAGTGGCAATATTTTCTTGTTGAAGAGGGTGCTATATTAAACAAGCTGTCAGAGGAAGTTGCAGAGGTGGTTACAATTATAGTACTTCAAAGACATTTAGACAGGCAGATGGAGAGAAAAGGTTTATACTGTAGAGGAATGTGGGCCAAAAACAGGCAAACAAATCTAGTTTGTATAGACATTGTGATTGGGACCATCGACTTAAGTCAAAGTGTCTGTTCAGGTGCTGTGTAGCTTTATGACTGTAACTCTAAAAACTCTGTTTGAAATAAATCAGTAGTGGAATAGTAACTGAGTTTTTAATATATATGATAAGCTGTGATGTACCATTGAATTACAATGGGATCAATCAATAGGTAGGTCAGCAGATTCCTGATGAAGCTGTTGTGACAAATTCCAATTTCAAGCATAATTATGGTTTCTCTTCATAACAAATCCCTCCCATTTCTGCAATTTTTAAGGAGGAGCCAACACAGTATTAAGAATAAACACAAGAGATTCTTCAAATGTTGGAAATCTTGATCAGCACACACAAAATGCATTTTGTGTGATTTGCAGTATTAATTACAATCGAGTACATACAGTATTTTAGGATTGGATGCACGATCTCTGTGTTAATATATTACTTAGGACATTCTTTGTTGACATTTATTTTGGCACCCCCAAAGCACTTGCAAAGGCACACACAAATTTACTAAATAACATACTATGAAAACCACAATAATAACTGAGTAATAAGAGAAATTATGAGACACTTGTAAACCATCCACAGATATATTGCATGCTAGCTTTGCTAAAGTACCTGGCAAAGTTTTTCTTCAAATGAGATCTTCTGTTCAAAATTAATTTGCTGAGTGTTTTCCAGTTGTCTTTGAAGCCTTTTTATTTCCATCCTGCAGTCATAAAGCCATAGAGATATACAGCACATGAAGAGGTCATTTGGCCCAACTGATCCAAACTGACTAGTTTCCTACCCGAGCTGGTCACTTTAGTCTGTATTTGGCCCTCTAAACCTTGCCCATCTATGTACTGGTTCACATACTTCTCAATGCTGTAATTGTACCTGCCTCCATCACTTCCTCTGACAGCTTGTTCCACATACCCACCACCCTCCGTGAGTAAAGGATACCCTCAGGTCCCAAGGTAAAATTGATTATTATTTTCCATGCCTATAATTTTAAGGATTTTCAAAACTTTCAAAAGACAAAACTTTATTTAAAAATACCATAGCTGCTGTTGCAGATAAAGTTCAGGTATTTGGGAGAAGTACATTTTTTGGGAGAAGTATATTTTTTAAGAGATCTATCAGAAAAAATGCACAATAAAGATAGATATTGCAGACACAAGAGACTGCAGATAATGGAAACTGTTGATGTTTTGGGTTGGAACATTGCAGTGGGACTAAGAGTGGAGAGGAAAGAGAAGGAGTGGTGAGATGGGCCAGAGTGATTGATGGACTGAAATTGAAAGACGACAGGCAGATTGAGCCAGCTAAGGGTGGAGTGGTAAAGTTGGAGTTGTGAGACAGAAACAGGTGGATGAGAGGCAAAGGCAAGTAAACAGACAGTGAGGCAGGAAGAGACAGATGAGTGGGGACAGAGTGAGGGAAGAGAAAGCTTGGAGGGTGATAGAGGAAATGTTAGAGACTGTGGAAGTATTTGTAATGATCTTTCAAAAATCATGTCACTCTCGCATGGTGCCAGAGGACTGGAAAATGTCACTCCACTCTACGAAGGGAGGAAGGCAGCAGAAAATAGCTTATAGACCAGTTAGCCTGACTTCAGTGATTGGGAAGATGTTAGAGTCAATTGTTAAGAATGAAGTGATGGAGTACTTGGTGACAGATGACAAGATAGGACAAACTCAAAAGAAAAAGGAAAATCCTGCCTGATGAACCTGTTGAAATTCTTTGAGAATACAAATAGGATTGATAAAGGGAATGCAGTGGATGTTGTAAATTTGGACTTTTAAAAAGGCTTTTGGCAAGGTGCCACACATGAGGTTGCTGATCAAGTTAAGAGCCCATGGTATTACAGGGAAGTTACTAACATGGTTAGAGCATTGGCTGATTGATAGGAGGCAGCGAGTGGGAATAAAAGAATCCTTGTCTGGTTGGTTGCCAGTGACTAGTGGTACTCCGCAGGGATTGGTATTGGGACTGTATCTTTTTATGCTGTACATCAATGATTTAGTTGATGAAATAGATGGCTTTATTGCCAAGTTTGCAGATGATGATACGAAGATTGGTGGAGCGACAGGTAGTGTTGAGGAAACAAGTAGAATGCAGAAGGACTTAGATTAGGAGAATTGGCAAGAAAGTGGCAAATTAAATATAATATTGGCAAATGCATGGTCATGCACTTTGGTAGTAAATGATAAATGTACGGACTATTTTCTAAATGGGGAGAAAATCCAAAAATGTGAGATGCAAAGGGACTTGGGAGTCCTTGTGCAGAACACCCTAAAGGTTAATTTGCAGGTTGAGTCTGTGGTGAGGAAGGCAAAGAGACCTAGAAAAAGTAGAGAAATGGTTCAAGGATGGAAATTAGTAGGCAAGGTGATTAAATTGATGAGTTCTGATGAATGTGAAAGCAACACCAAAATAGTTATTGATGTAATAGAGAGAGAGGGAAGGGACTAGTACCTGTTTGTGTTGCTGTTATCTACATTTATTGATTCCCTCCAATATGTTCTTTTATCAAAGCTGTCCACTCTAAACATCTGAGATGTCTCCCTTCCCCAGTTTGTTATCAATGGAACCCTGATACGCCACTGGCCCTCACTGGCCACCTCCCTTCTTTCTTTCCAGTCCACATGAAACATCACCTGTCATTTTCCCCTCCATAGATACTGCCTGACCTGCTGAGTTCATCTAGATTTCGGGATTAACAGTTTCTTGTGTCAGCAATCATTTAAGCTCTCTCTGGGAAGATGAACATCACTGAGCAAAGCACACCAGCTTCTTATTTTACCTTCGCTCCTCATTTTCCCTTAGCCTTATCAGCCTCGTCTCTTCTATATACTGCAGGTGCTGAGCCTTCCATTTCTCTCTAGAAAAAAAAACCACACCAAGTTACACCGGTTAAATTTTTATTTAAAATTGTGTGCCATGACTGGAATAGAGAGATTTCAAAAGTTTCTTAGCTCAATGTTCAGTGTATCTTACAGTAATAAATAACAATAGAGCAGAAAAATCAAGACAAATTGTGGTCAAGGCCAAAAGTGAGAAACATTTTGATCGCAAACCAACCATACTGCTTTGTGCAATCAGAAAAATAGAAGATCTCATAGAAACTTGAACCTCTTGTTCTTTGAGAAAATGTAGCAAAGATCCTTGAGAGTCTGGTTTCTATAGTAATTAAATAGTGTAGGCAATGATACTTCAAACTTCAACCTAAATTTGAGATAAATTTTGTCAGTGGACTTAATGAAATAGATCCAGCTGCAGTTCCTTACAGATTGTGCCAGGGAACTGAAACTGGAGATGGATGACTGTGTTGCCCTCAAGGCATTTGTTTAGCTTTATTACATTTTCGCTTTAGTAATTCGTTTGTAATTATTTTCTAGTTAAAGTTAAGGTTGTTGAAAGTAAATTCATTGGCTGTGATGTATTGTGGCATGCGATGACGTCACACCCGGTTTCGCCGCGTCTTGTGGGAAAATACCAGTTTGGAGAAATGGGAAGGTGGGGGCTTGTGTGTGCAGGATCAGCGTGAGAAAAGTTTTTATTCTACGCAGTAAGAAACATCATAGAAGCAACGCCGTAAGTTCATAAGATAATCGATATGTTGAAGTAAAAATGTTAACGCTGATTCTGTTAAAAGTAATGACGGTTGATAAAGTTTATTTTCTTTGTTATTGAAAGTGTTGCTGGATAGTTTGTGTTGAAGTGTATTTAAAGCCAGTTGATGGCGTAGGTAGATTCTGACTGTATGTTGTACTTTAATGTAATATAGTTTGTTGTAGTTTTACTTTTACAAGTATTTATGATGTAAGTGCGATGCCAAGAAGGAAACAAATACTGTATATATTTTGTATTGTTTTATCAACAGTTCTCACCATATGTTAATGTAGAAGAGTGAACAGTAAACGGTTAATCTTACTGGGATCGTGCCTCATTGACTATGGTTTACCTCGGTGTTTAGTTCAGAGTTTTTACACCTGCACGAGAACACTACAGTGAAAAGGCGGCATTACCAGGTGTTTCACCAAGTGGTACAATGGCATCATGATCCAGCGTCAAGTCATTGCCATTCAGTGCCAGGAGCAGTAGAGCATCAACAAATAAGGCTGCCCACGCAAGAGCTAAAGCAGAAACTGCCAAGGTGCGGGCGAGCGTCATACGCTGGACAGGAAGCAAAACTGAAAATGGAAAAGGCTGCCAGAGAAGCCAAAAAACAAAGGGAAAAGGCTGCCAGAGAAGCCAAAAAACAAAGGGAAAAGGCTGCCAGAGAAGCTGAAAACCAGCTGGAAAGGGTAAGGGTAGAAGCAGAGTTAGAAGTGCTGATGCTACGCTGAGAAGCTGAAGCTGCCAGGGTGGAAGCAGAAATATTAGAAAGTGCTAAAGAAATGCACGTTCTAGATGAAGTAAAATCTACTTCAGAAAGGTCCAGATTGGAACGCACTAGCGACTACGTCCGATCTCAAATGGACCTGAAGATTTGTTCTTCCTCTCCATACTTATATACTAACGTTCCATTTCATGAGGAGTCAAAGAGAGGCCTAAATGCATCGCATCCATCTGAGGAAGAAAATTTACCCTTGCAACTTTGTGACAAACTCGAGAATGAAAGGGCTGCCGACAAATACTTCTCGACACCAAACTTACCAGATTTGGCGAAAGAGGCAAAGGATGAAGTCAGAACAGCAAATCCCCTAACGAACATACACCCTCAGTCATATGCCTGCCGACATATTCCCCCAGCCAGTGTGCCATTTGCAGTTGAACCCATGGCACAGTATTTAGCACGATGAGATCTCATCACTTCAAGACTATACCAGTTTGATGATAAGCCTGAAAATTACCGTGCATGGTACTCCTCATTTGCCAACGCTACTGGTGGAGTCCAGCTCGAAGCAACCCAAGAGTTGGATCTTATGACAAAATGGCTGGGAAAAGAATCATGCAAACAGGTGAGATGCATACGTTCAATGTACATCAACAACCCCAAGCTAGCCTTACGCAAAGCATGGGAGAGACTTCGGGAGTGTTATGCGGCCCCTGAAATTATTGAAATGGCACTATTAAGACAGCTGGAAAATTTTCCTAGAGTGTCAGCCAAGGACCACACTAAATTAAGAGAACTTGGAGATTTACTCATGGAGATTGAAGGCGCTAAAGAAGATGGCTATTTAAAGGGCCTGTCATATCTAGATACTTCATACGGAATTAGACCAATCATGGACAAACTTCCATTTGGGCTGCAGGAAAGGTGGGTGTTTGTTGGCTCAGCGTTCAAGGAAGAGAACGGTGGTCGATTTCCTCCCTTCAAGTATTTCACTAGGTTTGTGTGCAAGGAGGCGAAGAAGCGAAACGACCCTAGCCTCATGAGTCAAGGTAGCAGTACAATTCACACCAAGCCAGTCAAATCCACTTTGAATAATTTTAACATTAATAAACCTGTCTCGGTGTGTAAAACTGAAGTTTCCACAACTAACAATGAACCTAGCAAGAATTGTCCATTACACAACAAACCCCACCCCCTCAAAAATGCAGAACATTTAGAAAAAAACCCTTTGACGAGAGAATGGCCCTTCTCAAAGAGAAAAAAATGTTTTAAATGCTGTTCCTCTACCTCTCACTTCGCTAGAGAGTGTATGATCCCCGTGAAGTGCTCGGAATGTAATAACACTAATCACGATTGGGTCATGCATCCCACCCTGTTACCGCAAACTGACAAAGCTCCTTCACCTTCACAAGAGGATGGCGGGGAGGGAGAGGATTACTTCAAGACAACTATTGTCAGCTCGAGCTGCACAGAAGTTTGCGGTCAAGGTCAGTCAAGCCATTCTTGCTCAAAGATCTGCCTCACTAAGGTATACCTTAAGGGAGGCAAAGACAAGGCCATCAAAGCCTATGTAATTCTGGACGACCAGAGCAATCACTCACTAGTCAGACCAGAGTTCTTTGACTTGTTCAACGTAGAGAGTAATCAGTTTCCATACTACCTTAGAACTCGCTCAGGCAGGAAGGCAGAAGGCTTCCAGCTCGAGTCGCTGAATGGTAAAGTTGTCATCTGTCACCCTCCGCTCTTAGAGTGCAATGAAATTTTGAATAACCGCACCGAGATCCCGACACCAAGCGCAGTGCGACACCAGCCGCATCTCCACCACATTGCCAAGCACATCCCAGAACTGGATCCAAAAGCAGAAATACTCCTGCTACTTGGAAGAGACATTATCCAGGTGACCAGGGTCAAGCAGCAGGTCAATGGACCACACAACGCCCCCTTTGCCCAATGCCTGGATCTGGGCTGGGTGGTGTGCCTTGTCAATGTACACAAACCGACAGTTAACACACTCAAAACCAACGTGCTAGAGAGTGGCTGTAATTCAATTTTTCAACCCTGCACAAGCCTTATGTGTATCAAGAAAGCACAACAAGGCTTTAACAAGTGTAGTAAAGTAACCGACAAGTCACTGGGACAGTCAGTCTTCACTCAAACTGAGCATGATAATAAACTTGCTCCATCAGCGGAAAAAACTCAAATGAGTGAGACATTTGAGCTGATCGAACCCAAAAGAGACTCGGAAATTTAGCCGCAAATACAAATAGGAATCACCTACCTCAAAGAATCAATACGTACCACCGAACGCTTTCAGCGGTTCTCCACCTGAGTTCCTTAGTGAGAGGACTTGCGTTCCTCATTCACGTGGCCAGATCCTACACATGCTCATCCCGAAATAGTAAATGCAAGGGATAGCACAAATGTAACTTACCTCGCACTGCGGACCAATTGGCCCAGGCAAAGGACGTCATCCTTAAAGCAACTCAAAGAGCAGCTTTTGCAAGGGAGTTTTCAGCCCTCCAAGTTAATAAACCAATACCAAAGGACAGCCCTTTGAGGAAACTAACCCGATCCTGAAGAACGATCTCATTTGCATTGGAGGCCAGTTAATACACTCTCACCTTTCAGCTGCAGAAAAGAGCCCAGTAATCCTGCCCAAAGACAGCCATGTGTCCTTACTGCTTACTCGCCATCACCATGAACAGGTAAGGCATCAGGGCAGCGGGACTGTGGATCTTGGGAGGCAAAACACTGATCAATTCAGTACTCCACCGATATGTAACCTGCAGGAAACTGTGAGGGAAGCTGGAAGCTCAACGTATGGCGGACCTCCCACCAGAATGCCTCAATATCTGCCCTCCTTTTACATATGTGCGGCCCGATGTATTTGGTCCCTGGACAATCATCACTAGATGCACCAGAGGAGGACAAGCAGAGAGCAAACGGTGGGCCATCATGTTCAGTTGCATGAGTTCAAGAGCGGTGCACATTGAGGTAATCGAATCTTTGGATACATCCGGCTGCATTAATGCTCTCAGGCACTTCTTTGCACTAAGAGGCCCTGCAAAACAGTTAAGGTCTGATTGCAGCAGGATCTTTGTTGGAGTGTCCAAAGAGCTCGGGATGGACAAAACAGTACAAAGGTACCTCAGTGAGCAGGGACGCAACTGGGAATTCAACACACCACACGCCTCTCACATGGGAGGCTCATGGAGCGGATAATTGGTATCGCTAGGAGGATCCTTGATTCAATGTTTTTGCATCAACGCACCCGACTGATCCATGAAGTACTGTGCACACTAATGGCAGAGGTCACAGCCATTATAAATGCGCTACCACTCCTACCTGTGTCTTCTGACCCGGAAAGCCCCTTCGTACTCTCACCATCAATGCTCCTTATGCAGAAGGCAGGAGTTCCCTCTCCACCTGGGGACTTCTCAGATAAGGACTTGTACACAAAGCAATGGAAACAGGTTCAGGCTCTCGCAAATCAGTTCTGGTCCCGTTGGAGACATGAATATCTACCTTTGTTGCAACACAGACAAAAGTGGACAGAACCTCGCAGGAATCTTCAAGTTGGAGATTTAGTCCTGCTCAGGGACAAGCATATTGCCTGCAACTGCTGGCCAATGGCCAGAATCAGTGCCACATTCCCTGGTAGGGATGGACATGTCAGGAAGGGTGAGTTGAAAACTTCTGACCAAGGTGATATGAAAATTTACCAAAGACCAGTTGCAGAAGTCATTCTACTTCTACCTAAGGACTGATTTATAGATTGAAGTTTTGTATCATGTTCATAGTGACCTTACAAAGGTCAGGCGGGGAGTGTGTTGCCCTTATGGCATTTGTTTAGCTTTATTACATTTTCGCTTTAGTAATTCATTTGTAATTATTTTCTAGTTAAAGTTAAGGTTGTTGAAAGTAAATTCATTGTCTGTGATGTATCGCAGTATGCGATGATGTTACACCCAGTTTCGCTGCGTCTTGTGGGAAAATACTGGTTTGGAGAAACAGGAAGGCAGGGGCTTGTGTGTGCAGGATCAAAGCGAGAAATGTTTTTATTCCACGCTCTAAGAACCATCATAGAAGCAACGCCTAAAGTTCATAAGATAATCGATATGTTGAAGTAAAAATGTTAATGCTGATTCTGTTAAAAGTAATGACGGTTGATAAAGTTTATTTTCTTTGTTATTGAAAGCATTGCTGGATAGTTTGTGTGGTGTATTTAAAGCCAATGGATGGCATAGGTAGATTCTGACTATATGTTGTACTTTAATGTAATATAGTTTGTTGTAGTTTTACTTTTTCAAGTATTTATGATGTAAATGCAATGCCAAGAAGGAAACAAATACTGTATATATTTTGTATTGTTTTATCAACAGTTTTCCCCATATGTTAATGTGGAAGAGTGAACGGTTAATCTTACTGGGATCGTGCCTCATTGACTACGGTTTACCTCGGTGTTTAGTTCAGAGTTTTTACACCTGCACGAGAACACTACAATGACCTTTAGATCATTTGGGAGACTGAAGGGTTGATAGACAGGAGATACAGAGACAGTCAGACTGAAGTTACAAGAAAAAGGTGCTCAATGACCATCAAGAGAGGAAAGGGGAATAGGCGGTCAGTGCAAAGCATTCCTGTGGCCATTCCCCTCAAGTATATTATTACAGATAATGTTGGGCGGGGGAAAACCACAGCAGTCAGGTCTTGAACATTGTCTTCAGCTCCTTGGCTCAGAGGGAAGTGGGGAAATGAGGTAAGCAGTGCTGATACAGGATTCATTGGTTAGGGGAGCAGACAGGAGATAGAGGATGAGAATGAGATTCTCGGATGGTGTGTGCCTCTTAGGTGTCAGGGTCAGAGATGCCTTGGATTAAGACCACAGCATTCTTAAAGGGGAGGCTGAGCAGCCAGAAGTCATTTGTACAAATGACATAGGCAGGAAGGTGACAAGGTTCTGCAAAGGTTCTGCGCTCAGGGGGCTCAGGGGGCTAGGTGTTAAGTTATAGGGCAGGACAACCAGGGTGGTGATCTCAGGATTGCTACCTATGACATGTGCTGGTGAAGCAAGAAATAGGAAGATAGTACAATTTAATATGTGGCTAAACAGATAGTTTGAGAGGGAGGGCCTCAGGTTTTTGGATCTTTGGGCTCCCTTCCACAACAGGTGGGATCTATACAAATGGTACAGTTTGCACATGAACTGGAGGGGTTCAATATCTTTTTGGGAAAGTTTGTTAGTGCTGGTGCAGGAGATTTAAACTTGAGATGCCAGAATGTGAGAACCAGAGAGAACCAGGACAGCAAGTGGATAGTAGATGTTAAGACAATAAACCAAGATGGAAACTGTATTGTATTAGATCAATTGTGAGTATGGAGGGACGTGCATCTATTTCAATGCAAGTAGTACTGTAGATGAACTTAAGATCATGATTCATATGTGGAATTATGAAGCTGTAGCTATTAGTGACACATGTTTGCAGGAGAGGCAGGACTGAAAACTCAGTGTTGTGGGGTTTTAGACATGGAGGGGAGGGATTAAAGGAAGAGGGGTGGCAATTTTTATCAGGTATAATGTCATGATAGTGCTGATAGGACAGACTGGAAGGCTCGTCTACTAAGGCAACTTGGGTGGAATTCAGGAAAAACACCATAATAAGACCATAAGACATGGGAGCAGAATTAGACCATTTGGCCCATTGAATCTGCTCTGCCATTTCATCTTGGCTGATCTGTTTTCCCTCTCAGCCCTAATTTCCTGCCTCTCCCCCCCATATCCCTTCATACCCTGACCAATCAAGAATCTACCAACTTCTGCCTTAAATATACATACAGACTTGGCCTCATCGCTGCCTATGGCAATGACTTCCGCAGATTTACCATTCTTTGGCTGAAGAAATTCCCCCACATCTCCATTCTAAAATGCACCCCTCTATTTTGAGGCTGTGTCCACTGGTATTAGACTCTCCCACCATAGGAAACATCCTCTCCACATCCACTCTATCAAGGCCTTTCACCATTCAATAGATTTCAATGAGGTCACAGTTAATTCTTCTGAATTCCAGTGAATACAGGCCCAGAGCCATCAAATGCTCTTCATATGACAAGCCTTTCAAATCTGGAATCATTTTTGTAAACCTCCTTGGAACCCTCTCTAGTTTCAGTACATCCTTTCTAAGATAAGGGATCCAAAAACTGCTTACAATACTCCATGTGAGGCCTCACTAGAGCTTTATATAGTCTCAACATTATATCCTTGCTTTTATATTCTAGTCTTCTGGAAATGAGTGATAACATTGCATTTGCCTTCCCCACCACAAGGCTCAACCTGCAATTAACCTTTACGGAATCCTGCACAAGGACTCCCAAGTGACTTTGAACATCATATTTTTGTACTTGCTCTTCAGTTTAGACAATAGTTAACCCTTTCAATTCCTCTACCAAAGTTCATGACCATACACCTCCCAACACTGTATTCCATCTGCCATCTTGCCCATTCTCTTAATCTATATGAGACCTTCTGTAGTCTTTCTACTTCCTCAAAACTACCTGCCCCTCCACCTATATTCATATAGAACATAGAATAGTACAGCACATTACAGGCCCTTCGGCCCACAATGTTGTGCCGACCCTCAAACCCTACCTCCCATATAACCCTCCCACCTTAAATTCCTCCAGATACCTGTCTAGTAGTCTCTTAAACTTCACTAGTGTGTCTGCCTCCACCACTGACTCAGGCAGTGCATTCCACGCACCAACCACTCTGAGTGAAAAACCTTCCTCTAATATCCCCCTTGAACTTCCCTCCCCTTACCTTAAAGCCATGTCCTCTTGTACTGAGCAGTGGTGCCCTGGGGAAGAGGCGCTGGCTGTCCAATCTGTCTATTCCTCTTAATATCTTGTACACCTCTATCATGTCTCCTCTCATCCTCCTTCTCTCCAAAGAGTAAAGCCCTAGCTCCTTTAGTCTCTGATCATAATCCATACTCTCTAAACCAGGCAGCATCCTGGTAAATCTCCTCTGTACCCTTTCCAATGCTTCCACATCCTTCCTATTCTGAGGCGACCAGAACTGGACACAGTACTCCAAGTGTGGCCTAACTAGAGTTTTATAGAGCTGCATCATTACATCGTGTCTCTTAAACTCTATCCCTCGGCTTATGAAAGCTAACACCCCATAAGCTTTCTTAACTACCCTATCTACCTGTGAGGCAACTTTCAGGGATCTGTGGACATGTACCCCCAGATCCCTCTGCTCCTCCACACTATCAAGTATCCTGCCATTTACTTTGTACTCTGCCTTGGAGTTTGTCCTTCCAAAGTGTACCACCTCACACTTCTCTGGGTTAAACTCCATCTGCCACTTCTCAGCCCACTTCTGCATCCTATCAATGTCTCTCTGCAATCTTCAACAATCCTCTATACTATCTACAACACCACCAACCTTTGTGTCGTCTGCAAACTTGCCGACCCACCCTTCTACCTCCACATCCAGGTTGTTAATAAAAATCACAAAAAATAGAGGTCCCAGAACAGATCCTTGTGGGACACCATTAGTCACAACCCTCCAATTTGAATGTACTCCCTCCACCACAACCCTCTGCCTTCTGCAGGCAAGCCAATTCTGAAACCACCTGGCCAAACTTCCCTGGATCCCATGCCTTCTGACTTTCTGAATAAGCCTACCTTGTGGAACCTTGTCAAATGCCTTACTAAAATCCATGTAGATCACATCCACTGCACTACCATCATCTATATGCCTGGTCAACTCCTCAAAGAACTATCAGGCTTGTTAGTCACGATCTGCCCTTCACAAAGCCATGCTCACTGTCCCTGATCAGACCATGATTCTCTAAATGCCCATAGATCCTATCTCTAAGAATCTTTTCGAACAGCTTTCCCACCACAGACGTAAGGCTCACTGGTCTATAATTGCCTGGACTATCCCTACTACCTTTTTTGAACAAAGGGACAACATTCGCCTCCCTCCAATCCCCCGGTACCATTCCCATGGACAACGAGGACATAAAGATCCTAGCCAGAGGTTCAGCAATCTCTTCCCTTGCCTCGTGGAGCAGCCTGGGGAATATTCTGTCAGGCCCCGGGGACTTAACTGTCCTAATGTATTTTAACAATTCCAACACCTCCTCTCCCTTAATATTAACATATCATCTGCAAACTTTGTAACAAAGTCATCAATTCCATCATCCAAATCATTGATGTATAACGGAAAAAGAACTGGTCCCACCACAGACCCCTGTGGAACACCACTAGTCACCAGCAGCCAACCAGAGAAAGCCTTTCTTTATTGCCACTCTTTGCTTTCTACCAGTCAGCCACTGTTTTCTCCATCCTATGATATTTCCTATAATCCAACTGGCTTGCAACTTGCTAAGCAGCCTCAAGTGTAGCACCTTGTCAAAGACCTTCTGAAAATCCAAGTACACAATTTCAACCGATTCTCCATTGTCTAAACTATTTGTTATTTCTTCAAAGATTTCCAACAGATTTATCAGGCAAGATTTTCCCTTGACCATGCTGACTATGGCCTATTTTATTATGTGCCTCCAAGTAACCCAAAACCACATCCTTTATAACTGACTCCAACATCTTCCCAATCATTGAGGTCAGATTAACTTGCCCATGATTTCTTTTCTTCTGTCTCTCTCTCTCTTCCTGAAGTCACATTTCCAATTTTTCATTCTTTCGGAATGGTTACAGAATCTAGAGATTCTTGAACGATCATTACAAATGCCTCAACAATCTCTTCAGCCACCTGTTTCTTTTTTTTTAATATTAATTTTTTAAATGAGTTTCTCCAATGCAAAAAAACAAAAACAGTCAAAAAGGTTTATACAGTGCAGAACAAACATAGCAAAAGTACAGTTCATAACAATTAAGAAAAGCACCCATAGTAGAATCGTATAAAGTTAGTTATCACCCCATCCTCCCACTACCCAACTCCAAGCCAACCTTACAATATATAAAAAGTTAACCAGAACTTTATCACCACAGAGGTGTATTTATAAAAATAAGTTATATTGCCTTCTACCTAATCTATAATATGTTTACACATCAAAAACACCATAAATCTTAACCGTAAGAAGCTGGAAGTAAGGGATTTCAATACAAAAGGAAAAAGGGATGGATGCACCCTTAATCTAAACAGGAATTATGAAAATATTCAAAAGGTCCCCACACCTTTTGGAACTTTATGTCCGAATTAAGAAATGAATAATGAATCTTTTCAAGGTCTAAGCAGGACATAATATCTCCGAGCCATTGAGAATGAGTGGGTGCGGCAACATCTCTCCACCTAAGAAGGACTGCACATCTGGCCAAAAGAGACCAAAGACAATGTATAACACTTAGTCAGAATTAAATGCATGTCAACTTCTCCCGAGGTACCGTAAAGAGCAATCAGAGGGTTAGGTTCCAAATAGCAATTAAGTACATAAGATAAAGTTAAAACATCTCTCCAGAAGTTCTCCAAGCTATGACAAGCCCAGTACATATGAATAAGAGAACCCTTTCCCCCTTTACACTTTTCGCAACAGGGACTAATATCAAGATAGAACCGCGATAATTTAGTTTTAGACATATGAGCCCTGTGTACCATCTTGAACTGTAAAAGGCAGTGGCAAGCACATAGAGAAGTTGAATTAACTGACTTGAGAATTGAATCCCAAACCTTGTTGGACAAAAAAAATTTAAGTCATGCTCCCAGGCAGTTTTAATTTTGTCAAAGGGGGCTCGCCTCAACATCGTTAACATATCTCAAATAGTAGAAGTTAAACCTTTACCTAATGGATTCATATGAAGAAACAAATCCACAATATTTTTAATGGGTACCTCAGGAAAGTTTGCTATTAAAGGGTTGATAAAATGTTTAATTTGGAGATATCTAAAGAAATGAGTGTTAGGTAGGCCAAACTTTACAGACAACGTTACAAAGCATTTATCTATGAAAAGATCTTCAAAGCAGCTAATGCCCTTTCTATGCCAGTCTAGAAATGTTAAATCCTGCATAAAGGGCTGACAAAGATGATTATGTAGAATAGGACGAGAGTGAAAAACCATGAAGCCCATTATATTTTCTGAACTGAGCCCATATTCTCAGAGCGTGTCTGATAACTGGATTAACAATTGATTTAGGCAAATGGCAAGAAAGTGCAGATCCAAGAAGTGCAGAGATGGAGAGATTCTTATTAGAGTTCAACTCCATTGCCACCCATATTGGGCAGTCAAACTGATTATAAAAGCAAGACCTAAAGATAAGACAATGTATGTTGGCTGCCCGGTAATATAAATGAAAATTGGGCAAGGCCATACCACCTACCCTTTTAGGTTTTTGAAGATGAGCTTTATTTAGTCTGGGACATTTACCCTTCCATAGATAGGACTAAATAATAGAATATAGATGAATCAAAAAAAGCTTTAGAAATAAAAATTGGTAAAGATTGAATAAGTATAAAAATTTAGGAAGGATATACATTAACATTAATTTCATCTATCAGAGACATGGATAAGGGTGACCACTGTGCTAAATTCTGTTTTGTATGATTTAAAAGATCAGTCAAATTTTCTCCAAAAAGATGCTTATAATTTCTTGTTACTGTAATGCCAAGGTAAGTAAATTGTTTATTTACTACTTTAAAAGGGAGGTTATAAAATTCTAATAATTGTGCTTCTCTATTTATTGGAAACAGTTTGCTCTTACGTAAATTAAGTTTGTATTTGGAAAGCTGGCTAAATTTGTTAAGGAGTGAAAACACTGGGGATAAGGAGGTAGTCGGGTTTGATATAAAAAGTAAAAGATCATCAGCATAAGGAGATACTTTATGCTTAACACCCGCCGTCCAAATCCCCGTCAATTCAGCACAACTTCGAAACGCAATCACCAATGGCTCTATGACCAAATCGACAAGTAAAGGAATTAAAGGGCACCCTGGCCGGGTGCCACGTTTAAGATTGAAAGGTTGGGATTGCTGAGAATTAGTCAAGACAGAAGCAGTGGGGTGTGAATATAGCAATTTAATCCACGTAATAAAACTATCCAAAATCAATTTTTTCTAAAACCGCAAAAAGATAATTCCACTCCACATGATCAAATGCTTTTCTGCATCTAGAGAAATGACACATTCAGGAATCCTAGCTGAAGGTGAGTATAAGATTTTAAATAGACACCGTATATTAAAAAAGGGAGACAATTTTTAATAAACCAGTTTGGTCTTCAGAAATAATTAAAGGTATAATGTTCTCCAATATACAGGCCAAAACTTTAGCCAAAATTTTAACATCAAAATTTAGCAAAGAAATCAGCCTGTACGAAGAACACTATTAGATCTTTACCTTTTTTCGCTAAAAGAATGATACATGCCTTATTAAATGATGCTGGCAACTTACCATGTTTAAATGAGTCAATTAAAAATAATATTAGTTTTGGCAAAAGCAGTGAGGAAAATGATTTATATAATTCTGCAGAGAACCCATCAAGTCCAGGAAATTTACCAGACTGCAGTACAGAAATAGCTGAGGATATTCCCTCTAGTGATAATGGTTCATTCAATTTTGCTTTAAGATCTGGAGAAAGCATAGGAACATTTAAACTATTTTAAAATGCTCGACAAAGATATTATCATTTAGAGATTCAGAAGTATAGAGTCAAGAAAAGTAATTCTGGAATGTCATTAATTTCAGAATGATTCAAGGTAATGTTCACATTTTCCATTTGAATTTTTGTAATATGTTATTTAACTTTAGAGCGTCTTAGTTGGTTGACTAAAAATTTACCGGATTTATTGCCATGGATATAAAACTGGCTCTTACTTTCGAAAAGTTGGCATTCAATTGGGTGAGTGGAAATAAGGTCAAACTTAGTTTGAAGTTCCATTCGTTTCTTATACAGCTCCAGATTTTTAGTCTGGACATGTAGTTGGTCTATTGCTTTAATTTGATTGACCAGATCTAATCGCTCTTTATGGATCTTTCTTTTCAAATTCACAGTATATGAAATTATTTGATCTCTTAGGTATGCTTTCATAGCGTCCCAAACAACCTGACTTGAGGTTTCAGATGACATGTTAAAAAAGTTATCTGGTCCTCCATAAATTTTACAAAATCATTATCTGACAACAAGGTCAGATTAAAACACCAATGTTTATTAATTTGGGGGAAACCAGGAAGAATTATAGACAGGGTGACTGGGGTGTGATCTTAAGTCAATATACTCCGATAGTCACAAGAGCAAACAGATGGAATCAACTGATTATCAATTATGAAATCAATTCTAGTGAAAGTATGATGAACATGTAAAACAAAACAAATAATCTCTCACATTTGGATGGAGAAAATACCATACAGAGATACCATAATTAGAAAGGAAAGACTGAACTGATAAAGTAGATTTACTTGGTAATCTAAAAATAGAGGACAATCGATCCAAAATTGGATCTAATCAACAATTAAAATCACCACCCATTATGAGAGAATATGAACTCAGCTCAGGTAGTAAAGAGAAGAAATTATCAAAAAACTCCACATTATCCGAGTTGGGGGCATATAAATTAGCCAGGACTACCAGTGTGTTGTATAATTTCCCTAAGACAATAATAAAACAACCATTTGTATCAGATACTTTATTATGAAGCTCAAAGGGAACATTTTGATTTATAAGAATTGAAACCCCCCCCCCCCCAGCTTCAGCCTGAAAAGTTGAATGGAAGTGCTGCCCCACCCATCTTGACTTAAGACGAGAGTTATCAGAACTACGAATGTATGTTTCTTGCAAAAAAGCAATTGCTGCTTTAAGCTGTTTAAGATGTGAAAACACCTTCCTTCTTTTAACAGGATGGTTCAATCCCTTAACATTCCAGCTTACAAAATTCAATGGACTAACCATTGTCCTTTAAAAAAAGGATAGAGGATAGTAGGCATAAACCTTGTCTGAAATTCAAATAACAACTCTGGGGCAAAAGTATAAAACAAGAAAAACAGGACAGAAAAATGTCCTAAACAATACAAATGTCTAAAGGTTCTATGAATAATATTGGCATTAGAGATCCCCCCAAACCCTAGAACAAGAAAGCTACCGAAAAGCAGCAGCAAGCTCTTCAAAAAATAATCACCCATAACCCCACTTCTTGTTTTTAACATCATCATCAGCTCCATTTTACATCAATTACAAAAAAGAAAACTTTTAGCACTACAAACTAAAGTTATACATAGTGAAAAGAAAAACCATTCCACCAAAATTTGTTAAGTTTAACTCAAGGTAATAATCCAAAAAAAAGATATGAACTAGTGTTTAAGAGAAAATATAAAAACAGGTAAACAGATTTTACCCAATAACCTACCCGCGAAAAACTATGAAAAAAAATTTACTGACTTAAGAAAGAAAAATCAGGAAAAAAAACCAAAAAAAGTACTTCTCCAACAATATAAGTAATCAGACCAAACCAGAGGGAGTCGAAGCCACAGGGAGGTCATCAATAAATTTCTGAGCATCTGAAGCCGAGTTAAACCACTTTTTGTCTCCATTAGTAAGAATTATTTGAAGGCGTGCCAGAAATCGAAGGGAAGGCCCGAATCCACGATTATATAATTCTTTCGTAACTCCTTTAAACTCGGCTCGCAGACTCAGAACTTGGGGAGCATAGTCCTCGACAACACGAATTGGTTGACCCTTATATTCCAACTTCCCTCTTCAAGCTTCCTTAATGAGGAGACCTTTAGACTGGTAGCGATGAAAACAGATAATTACTGGACGTAACCTGTGTCCTGGCTCTGGGATAGGCTCTAAAGTGCAGTGAGCTCTGTGTATCTCGGGCAGGTTCAGAAGTATTTCGTTCTTGAAAATCTCACATAGCAGAGTAGAGAAAAATTCGACGGGAGATCCATGTTCTGGCAAGCCGAAAATATGTAGATTTTGATGTTTACTCCAACTTATCAAATCAGTAACTTTGGATAATAACTTGCAGTTATGATCTCTTAAGTTGGAACAAACGCTTTCCAGCTCTTTAAAATGGCAGTCTAACATATCCGTAGCAGACTCGAGATGTGATAAAGCATTGGGCATGATCCTCCACTATGTACTTTAATTTGATCCAATTTCAAATTCACTGAACTGATAGAAGACTTAAATTCAGCTATTATCTCCTGTCAGTGCGGCTCCAAAATCGATATAATAATCTCACCCGATGGGCCAGTGGCAGGAACTTCTTTCTTCCCCGATTTGGTGGACTTTGCAGCCATCGTAAAACAGGCGTATTCGCAGGCAGAAGGGAGAATAAAAGGTTTAACAGTTTGGAGTGAAAAAAAAGGGAGAGAAGGAGTGCGGAGATAAGAAATAAAATGGAGCGATAGCTTTTAGCAACTAAACCATCGTCATCTTAACTGGAAGTCAGCCATCTGTTTCAAAACCCTGGGGCATACACCATTTGGTCCAGGTGACTTATCTATCATCAGATCTCTCAGTTTCCAAAGAACCTTCTCTCTAGTAATGGTAACTCCATGCACTTCATGACCCCTGACTCATGGAACTTACACCCTATTGCTGGTGACTTCCACAATGAAGACTTTTGCAAAATACTAATTCAGTTGATCTGCCCTTTCCTTGATTTCATTACTACCTTTCCAGCATAGTTTTCTAGCGGTCCAAAATCAACTCTTGCCTCTCTTTTATATTTTATGCATCTGAGGAAACTTTTGGTATCTTCTTTAATATTATTGGCTAGGTTACTTTTGTATTCCATCTTTACCTTCTTGATGACTTTTTCAGTTTCCTTCTGATGATATTTGAAAGCTTCCCAATCCACTAACTTCCCACAAATTTTTGGTCTATTATATGCCATTTCTTTGGTTTTAAGTTGGTTTTGACTTCTCTTGTTAGCCACATTTGTGTCATCTTGCTTTTAGAATACTTTTTCCTCCAAGTGTATATATCCTATGCCTTCCGAATTGCTCTGCTGCCATCCTTGCCAGTGTTCTTTTCCAATCAATTCTGGCCAACTCCTCTCTCATGCCTCTAATTCCCTTTACTCCACTGTAATTTTGTAACAGGCAAGTGGTCACACCAGAGCCACAGGAGACAGACAAGTGGGTCATACTCAGAAGGGGGAAGGAGAAGAGTCAGGTACCAGAGAGTACCCCTGTGGCTGTACCCCTTGACAATAAGAACTCCTGTTGTTGGGGGGGGGGGAACAGCTTACCTGGGGAAAGGATTCTGGCCCTGTGGCTCAGAAGGGTAGGGAAAGGAAGAGGAAGGCAGTAGTGATAGGGGACTCTATAATTAGGGGTCAGACAGGTGATTCTGTGGATGCAGGAAAGAAACTCAGATGGTAGTTTGACTCCCAGGTGCTAGGGTCCAGAATGTTTCAGATCGTGACCAAGATATCCTGCGGTGGGAGGGAGAACAGCTAGAGGTCGTGGTACATATTGGTACCAATGACGTAGGTAGGAAAAGGGAAGACATCCTGAAAAAGACTACAGGGTGTTAGGAAGGAAGCTGTGAAGCAGGACCTCAAAAGTAGTATTCTTGGGATTACTGCCTGTGCCATGCGACAATGAGAATAGGAAAAGGATGAGGTGGAGGCTAAATGCGTGACTGAGGGATTGGAGCAGGGGCAGGGATTCAGATTTCTGGATTATTGGGACCTCTTTTGGGGCAGGTATGACCTGTACAAAAAGGATGTGTTGCACTTGAATCCAATATCCTGGCAGGGAGATTTGCTAAGGCTACTGGGGAGAGTTTAAATTACAATTGTTGGGAGGTGGGAACTGAACTGAAGAGACTGGGGAAGAGGAGGTTAGCTCACAGAGAAAGCTTGTAGAGAGTGTGAGTGGGACGATAGGCGGGTGATAGAGAACAGACGTGTTCAGACCAAAGGCTTGAGATGTGTCTATTTTAATGCAAGGAGTGTTGTGAAAAAAGCGGATGAGCTTAGAGCATGGATCAGTACTTGGAGATGTGATGTGGTGGCCATTACAGAGACTTGGATGGCTCAGGGACAGCATTGGTTACTTCAGGTTTTGGGTTTCAGATGTTTCAGAAAGGACAGGAGGGAGGTAAAACAGGTGGCACTGTTGATCCGAGATAGCGTCACAGCTGCAGAAAAGATGGACGCCATGGAGGGATTGTCTACGGAGTCTCTGTGGGTTGAGGTTAGGAACAGGTCAATAACTTTACTGGATGTTTTTTATAGGCCGCCCAATAGTAACAGGGATATCAAGGAGCAGATAGGGAAACAGATCCTGGAAAGGTGTAATAATAACAGAGTTGTCGTGATGGGAGGTTTTAATTTCCCAAATATCGATTGGCATCTCCCTAGAGCGAGGAGTTTAGATGGGGTGGAGTTTCTTAGGTGTGTTCAGGAGGGTTTCTTGACACAATATGTAGATAAGCCTACAAGAGGAGAGGCTGTACTTGATTTGGTTTTGAGAAATAAACCTAGTCAGGTATCAGATCTCTCAGTGGGAGAACATTTTGGAGATCATAATTCTATCTCCTTTACAATACCATTGGAGAGAGATAGGAACAGACAAGTTAAAAAAGTAAACACGAGGAAATCTGCAGATGCTGGAAATTCAAACAACAACACACACAAAATGCTGGTGGAACACAGCAGGCCAGGCAGCATCTACAGGGACAGGCGCTGTCGATGTTTCTGGCCGGGTCTCAGCCTGAAACGTCGACAGCACTTCTCCCTATAGATGCTGCCTGGCCTGCTGTGTTCCACCAGTATTTTGTGTGTGTTGTAAGTTAAAGAAGTGTTTAATTGGAGAAAGGGGAATTATGAGGCTATCAGGCAGGAAATTGGAGGCTTAAACCGGAAACAGATGATCTTAGGGGAATGTACAGAAGAAATGTGGCAAATATTCAGGGGATATTTGTGTAGAGTTCTGTATAGGTACATTCCAATGAAACAGGGAAGTTATGAACCATAGAACATCACAGCACAGAAACAAGCCTTTTGGCCCTTCTTAGCTGTGTCGAACCATTTTTCTGCCTAGTCCCACTGACCTGGTATGCACCTGGGTCATATCCCTCCAAACCCCTCTCATCCGTAAACCTGTCCAACTATTTCTTAAATGTCAAAAGTGAGCCCGCATTCACAACTTCATCTGGCAGCTCATTCCACACTCCCACCACTCTCTGTGTGAAGAAGCCCCCACTAATGTTCCCTTTAAACTTTTCCCCCTTCACCCTTAACCCATGAGCTCTGGTTTTTTTCTCCCCTGGCCTCAGTGGAAAAAGCCTGCTTGCATTCACTCTATCTATACCCATCATAATTTTATACACCTCTCATTCTCCTAAGCTCCAGGCAATAAAGTACTAACCTATTCAACCTTTCTCGTAACTCAGTTTCTCAAGTCCCACCAATATCCTTGTAAACCTTCTCTGCACTCTTTCAACCTTATTAATATCCTTCCTGTAAGTAGGTAACCAAATCTGCACACAATACTCCAAATTCAGTTTCACCAATGTCTTATACAACCTCACCATTACATTCCAACTCTTATACTCAATACTTTGATTTATAAAGGCCAATGTACCAAAAGCTCTCTTTATGACCCTCTTTATCATAGCGTATAGGAACCGTGGTGTACAAAGGCTGTAATAAATCTAGTCAAGAAGAAAGGAAAAGCTTACAAAAGATTCAGAGAGCATGGTAATGTTAGAGATCTAGAAGATAAAGCTACCAGTAAGGAGCTTAAGAAAGAAATTAGGAGAGCTAGAAGAATCCATGAAAAGGCCTTGGCAGGCAGAATTAAGGAAAACACCCCAGGCATTCTACAAGTATGTGAAGAGCAAGAGGATAAGACATGAAAGAATAGGACCTATCAAGTGTGACAGTGAGGAAGTGAGTATGGAACCGGAGGAAATACCAGAGGTACTTAATGAATACTTCACTTCA
Source organism: Hypanus sabinus (assembly GCF_030144855.1). Classification (NCBI taxonomy): domain Eukaryota; kingdom Metazoa; phylum Chordata; class Chondrichthyes; order Myliobatiformes; family Dasyatidae; genus Hypanus; species Hypanus sabinus. Next base: position 182,443,274 of record NC_082711.1, read on the forward strand.
GTATTCACTATGGAAAAGGATGTTAGTGATTGTAGTGATGACTTGCAGCAGACTGAAAAGCTTGAGCATGTAGATATTAAGAAAGAAGATGTGCTGGAGCTTTTGGAAAGCATCAAGTAGGATAAGTCACCGGGACCGGATGGAAAGTATCCCAGGCTACTGTGGGAGGCGAGGGAGGAGATTGTTGAGCCTCTGGCAATGATCTTTGTATCATCAATGGGGACGGGAGAGGTTCCAGAGGATTGGAGGGTTGCGGATGTTGTTCCTTTATTAAAGAAAGTAAGTAGAGATAGGCCAAGAAAGTATAGACTAGCGAGTCTTACCTCAGTGGTTGGTAAGCTGACGGAGAAGATGCTAAGAGGAAGGAGTTATCAACATTTGGAGAGGTATAATATGATTAGGAGTAGTCAGCATGGCTTTGTAGAGGGCAGGTCGTGCCTTACGAGCCTGATTGAATTTTTTGAGGATGTGACTAAACACATTGATGAAGGAAGAGCAGTAGATGTAGTGTATATGGATTTCAGCAAAGCATTTGACAAGGTACCCCATGCAAGACTTATTGAGAAAGTAAGGAGGCATGGGATCCAAGGGGACATTGCTTTGTGGATCCAGAACTGGCTTGCCCACAGAAGACAAAGAGTGGTTATAGACGGGTCATATTCTGCATGGAGTGCCTCAGGGATCTGTTCTTGGACCCTTACTCTTCGTGATTTTTATAAATGACCTGGATGAGGAAGTGGAGGGATGGGTTAGCAAGTTTGCTGATGATACTGTTATGCCTGCAGCTCCCTCCTTTGTGAGAATCGCAAGATCACTGTTGGGTTGGGTCAGGGGGCCCTGGAAATGAGAGAGAGACGTGCGGAATGTCTCGTTCCCCCGGCAATTTAAAGCTATGGGACATGGCCATTGTCTCCGGAAGGCGACTTTATAGACAATAGACAATAGGTGCAGAAGTAGACCATTCGGCCCCTCGAGTCTGCACCGCCATTCTGAGATCATGGCTGATCATTCACTATCAATACCCAGTCCCTGCCTTGTCCCCATATCCCTTGATTCCCCTATCCATCAGATATCTATCCAGCTCCTTCTTGAAAGCATCCAGAGAATTGGCCTCCACCGTCTTCCGAGGCAGTGCATTCCACACCTCCACAACTCTCTGGGAGAAGAAGCTCTTCCTCAACTCTGTTTTAAATAACTGACCTCTTATTCTCAATCCATGCCCTCTGGTACTGGACTCTCCCAACATCTGGAACATATTACCTGCCTCAATCCTATCAAATCCTTTAATTATCTTAAACGTTTCAATCAGATCCCCTCTCAATCTCCTCAATTCCAGCGTGTACAAGCCCAATCTCTCCAATCTCTCTGCGTAAGACAGCCCTGCCATCCCAGGAATCAACCTAGTGAATCTACGCTGCACTTCCTCAATTGCCAGAATGTCCTTCCTTAAACCTGGAGACCAAAACTGTACACAATATTCCAGGTGTGGTCTCACCAGGGCCCTGTACAAATGCAAAAGGACATCCTTGCTCTTGTATTCAATTCCCCTTGTAACAAAGGCCAACATTCCATTTGCCCTCTTCACTGCCTGTTGCACTTGCTCATTCACCTTCATTGACTGGTGAACTAGGACTCCTAGGTCTCTTTGCATTTCTCCCTTACCTAACTCTACACCATTCAGACAATACTCTGCCCTCATGTTCCAGCTTCCAAAGTGGATAACTTCACATTTATTCACATTGAATGACATCTGCCAAGTGTCTGCCCACTCACTCAGCCTATCCAAGTCTCCCTGTATTCTCCTAACATCCTCTTCGCATGTCACACTGCCACCCAGTTTAGTATCGTCAGCAAACTTGCTGATATAGTTTTCAATGCCCTCATCTAAATCATTGACATAAATCGTAAAGAGCTGTGGTCCCAATACAGAGCCCTGTGGTACCCCACTAGTCACCTCCAGCCAGTCTGAGAAACACCCATTCACTGCTACCCTTTGCTTTCTATCTGCCAACCAGTTTTCTATCCATGTTGAAACCCTGCCCCCAATGCCATGAGCTCTGATTTTACTCACCAATCTCCTATGTGGCACCTTATCGAATGCCTTCTGAAAATCTAGGTACACAACATCCACTGGCTTACCCTCATCTAACATCCTTGTTACACCCTCAAAAAACTTATGGATTGAAGACTATGCTACGTGAACGCCCTCAGGCAAAGTGGGCTGGTTGAGGGAGGGATTGCATCACCCTCAACCTGATTGACATCTGCGACCATTAGATGTTGTGTAATTAGATTAGATGTTGTGTAATAACCCAGATCTTATTAGGGAGCTTAATGTAAAGGAACCCTAAGATAACAGTGATCAAAATATGATTGAATTCATCCTACAATTTGAGAGGGAGAAGCACAAATTACATAAATCAGTATCACAATGGAATAAAGGGAGTTACAGAGGCCTGAGAGAGAAATTTGTCAGGGTGGAATGAAAGGTTGTACTGGAAGGGATGATGGCAGAGCAGAGACAGCTGGAGTTTCTGGGAATATTCACAAGGTGCAGGATAGATATAGACACCAAAAGTGAGTGGGAAGTTGGATGATTGGGAAGCTTTTAAAATCCAACAAAAGGTCCCCCAGCCTCCCAGACAACCATATCTGCACCAGGTGTGTCGAGCTGCAGTTCCTGAGGGTCCAGGTTAGGGAACTGGAGATGCAGCTCGATGACCTTCACCTGGTCAGGGAAAGTAAGGAGGTGATAGAAAGTTATAGGCAGGTGGTCACACTGGGGCCATGGGAGACAGACAAGTGGGATCAGACAGTCAGGAGGGGAAAGTGGAAGAGTCAGGTACTAGAGAGTACCCCTGTGGCTGTACCCCTTGACAATAAGTATTCCTGTTTGAGTACTGTTGGGGGGAGGGAACAGCCTACCTGGGGGAAGCGACAGTGGCCATGCCTCTGGCATAGAGTCTGGCCCTGTGGCTCAGAAGGGTAGGGAAGGGAAGAGGAAGGCAGTAGTGATAGGGGACTCTTTAGTTAGGGGTTCAGACAGGCGATTCTGTGATACAGGAAAGAAACTCGGATGGTAGTTTGCCTCCAAGGTGCCAGGATCCGGAATGTTTCAGATTGCATTCAAGATATCCTGCGGTGGGAGGGAGAACAGCCAGAAGTCGTGGTACGTATTGGTACCAATGACATAGGTAGGAAAAGGGAAGAGTTCCTGAAAAAAGACTACAGGGAGTTAGGAAGGAAGTTGAGAAGCAGGACTGCAAAGGTAGTAATCTCAGGATTACTGCCTGTGCCATGCGACAGTGAGAATCGGAAAAGGATGAGGTGGAGGATAAATGTGTGGCTGAGGGATTGGAGCAGGGGGCAGGGATTCAGATTTCTGGATCATTGGGACCTCTTTTGGGATAAGTGTGGCCTATAAAAAACACCCAGTAGAGTTATTACCCCCTTCCTGCTTCTGATTTCTACCCACAATGACTCAGTAACCACATAACAACTATAGCACAGAAACAGGCCATTTTGGCCCTTCTAGTCCATGCCGAACACTTACTCTCACCTAGTCCCACTGACCTGCACTCAGCCCATAACCCTCCATTCCTTTCCTGTCCATATACCTATCCAATTTTTTTTTTAAATGACAAAATCGAACCTACCTCTACCACTTCTACTGGAAGCTCGTTCCACACAGCTACCACTTTCTGAGTAAAGAAGTTCCCCCTCGTGTTACCCCTAAACTTTTGCCCCTTAACTCTCAACTCATGTCCTCTTGTTTGAATCTCCCCTACTCTCAATGGAAAAAGCCTATCCACGTCAGATCTATCTATCCCCCTCATAATTTTAAATACCTCTATCAAGTCCTCCCTCAACCTTCTACACTCCGAAGAATACAGACCTAACTTGTTCAACCTTTCTTTGTAACTTAGGTGCTGAAACCCGGGTAACATTCTAGTAAATCTCCTCTGTGCTCTATTTTGTTGACATCTTTCCTATAATTCGGTGATTGATCATAGATAAAGGTGACAATCAACAACAGACCCAGCATTGAACCCTGCAGCACTTCATTAGTCACAGAACTCCAGTCAGAAAGAAAACCATAGAACATAGAACATAGAAACCTACAGCACATTACAGACCCTTTGGCCCACAATGTTATGCTGACCATGTAACCTACTCTAGAAACTGCATAGAATTTTCCCACTGCATAGCCATTCTATTTTTCTAAGGTCCATGTACCCATCTTAAAAGACCCTATTGTATGCACCTCTACCATTGTTGCTGGAATGCATTCTGTTCACCACTGTTCACTCACTGTGTGAATAACTTACCTCTGACATCCCCTCTATACCTACTTCCAAGCACCCTCCTTTTAGTCATAACCCAGGTAACATTCTAGTAAATCTCCTCTGTACTCTCTCTATTTTGTTGACATCTTTCCTATAATTCGGTGACCAGAACTGTAACAGTAGATAATCCCTCCATGACTTCCTCCTTTTCTGCAGCTGTGGTACTATGCCTGATTAGCAATGTCACTCTCCCACCTTTTTTGCCTCCTTCCTCTTCCTTTTTGAAACATCTAAAGCCTGGCACACTCAACAGCCATTCCTGCCCACGAGTCATCCAAGTCTCTGTAATGGCCATAAACAGAGAATTGTAGGTATAGGATTTAATGAACATTTTGAAAATCATGAACGAAATAGGGACCTTGTGCTAGGCAACTCGTAAATTTTGAGTTTTTCAAGGTGTAAAGGTGAATGATGAAGCAAGAGCAAAGGAAGTTGTCTCAATGGATTTTAAACAACTTTAAATGTACAGCTTTATAAAAGTCTTCTTATGCTAAACCTAGAATATTGTATTAATTTCTGATCGCCCCATTATAGAAAGGATTTGCAGAAGGTGCAGAAGAGGTTTACAGAATGCTGCCTGATTCAGAGCTCTCTCTATGATGAGAGCTCGTATAAATTTAGTTAGGTGGAAATTTGTAAGATCTTGAGTGCATTTTTTCATAGTCAAAATGTCTAATACTAGATGGTATGCAATTAAATTGAGAAGAGGAAAACTCAAAGGTGAGAGGGGACAGTTTTTTTCTCCATACAGAGCATGATTGGTGCCTGGAATGCACTGACGGGGTGGTTGCTGCAAAATGATAGAGGCACTTAGTTGGCTTTTAGATAGACACATAAATATGTAGAGAATTGAGGGATATGGAGCATTTTGTCGGCAGAACAGATTAGTTGTCTTTTATTTACTACGTTAATTCGTTTGGAACAACATTATGGGCTGATGAGCTTGTTTCTGTGCTATTCTATGTTCTACATCAATTTTAGCTAATCTGTCCCCTTTATACATCTACAGAAACTCTTAAGGCCAGTTTCTACATTTTGCTCTATTTGCTCACTCATTTTATTTTCCCTCATCTTTCAAGCTTTGAGTCATTGTAGAAAATAGGCACAGAACTATAAAAGGTCAGACATGAACATTGCAGGGTAAAGCAGTACGAGTGGCTGATATCTTATTCTTGCTTCTAATCTTTGTTATTTTTTCACAGGGCACTGGCATGATGGCACTATCAGGGTTACAAGAGAAAAAATTAACAAATAGATTAAACAGTGCTGTAACATGTACTGTAGTTTAAGGGCATGAAGACAATGGTCTGTTTGCTTTGCTGTTTGGGCGTTGCATTGCACTAACGGAAAGTATTAAACATACATCTGGTACAATACAAACAGGAATTACGGTATGTTGCTAAGTTTTTAACTATCCAAAAGATAAATTTCAACATATATACATTTTATTGATCTTACTTTATGTATACATATGTTGTATCAATATCATTACCTGGCTTGTCGCCTCTCTTTTGGTTGGGTTCGATATGCCAAATAGTTTCTGAAGGGATTATTCCATGGAGCCGGGAATCTTACTGGAAAACAAAGAAAAACGTGCGAAAAATCTGCCTGACAAACTCAGCACAGGTATAACATGTTTACTTCCCTGTAACTGTTCTTGAAATTCAGCTACAGATTGACAAGTGTGACATTGCGGCCATCTCTGAAACTTGGCTAAAGGATGGCTGCCATTGGGAGCTGAACATCCAAGGATATGCAGTGTATTGGAAAGATAAGCTAGTAGGCCAAGGGGGTGGTATGGCCCTGTGTGTAAGAAATAATATTAAATCAGTAGAAAGGGATGCCATAGGATCGGAAGGTGTAGAGTCTTTATGGATTGCGTTAAGAAATGGCAAGGGTAAAAGGACCCTAATGGCAGTCATATACAGGCCTCCAAACAGTAGCCGGGATGTGGATTACAAATTATAGCAAGAGATAGAAAAGGTGTGTCAGAAGGGCAATGTTATGATAACCATTGGGGATTTTAATATGAAAGTGGATTGGGAAAACCAGGTCAGTACTAGTTTAGTAGACAGTTGAGAGGAATGGGCAAAGAAATGGCAAATGAAATACAATGTTGGAAAGTGTATAGTCATGCAATTTGGTGGAAGAAATAAACGGGCAGACTATTATTTAGATGGGGAGAAAATTCAAAATGCAGAGATGCAAAGGGACTTGGGAGTCCTTACGAAGGATACCCTAAAGGTTAACCTCCAGACTGAGTCAGTGGTGAAGAAGGCAAATGAATGTTGGCATTCATTTCTAGAGGTATAGAATATAAGACCAAAGATGTGATGTGAGGCTCTATAAGGTACTCATGAGACCACACTTGGAGTATTGTGTGCTGTCTTGGGCTCCTTATTTTAGAAAGGAAACATTGACATTGGAGAGGGTTCAGAGAAGATTCAGAAAAATTATTCCAGGAATGAAAGGTTTACTGCATGTGGATTGTCTGACAGCTCTTCCCTGGAGTTCAGGAGAATGGGGGGGGGGGTGGAAATCTCATAGAAACATTCAGAATGTTAAAAGGCTAGAACAGATTAGATATGGCAAAGCTGTTTCCCATGGTAGGGGAGTCCAGGAAGGGAGAGCACAATTTCAGGATTGAAGGACGTCCATTTAGATCAGAGATGCAGAGAAATTATTTCAGTCAGAGGGTGGTAAATCTGTGGAATTTGTTGCCACGAGCGGCCCTGGAGGCCAAGTCATTGGGTGCATTTAGGGCAGAGATAAACAGGTTCTTGATTAGCCAGGGCATCAAAGGATATGGGGAGAAGGCAAGGGAGTGGGGATGACTAGAAGAATTGTATCAGCCCATGACTGAATGGCGGAGCAGACATGATACGTCGAATGGCCTACTTCTGCTCCTATCTCTTATGGTCTTAAGCCACTAAAACTACTTGCTATTCTTTGCAGTTCATTGAATCATAATATGATTTTAAAAATGATGACACTGGAGCCTATTAGGGCTAATGTGCCTATATTGTTTGAAAATGTAATTCAGTTCCATCCACAATCTTAATACTTGGTCCATTACCTTTCATGTGGCTCTTCATGCTCAGTCAAGTATGATGGTGAAGGTTTTTGCCTGTTCTACTACATGAAGTGGATTTCAGATTCCCAAGTCTCCTGGTTCAATCAAAGGAGGCTTCCACTGGGAGGAAGCATCGCTCTGGGAATGTTTCTGTTAAGGTTTTCGTTTTGTTTTTCTCTTACTGTACCTGGTATAGTAAAAGGTGGTCGTGTGTTCTTCATGCTGGATGTTGGAGTCCTGGGAGACCAAGTCTCCCTGGGAACTGTGTGGTGACCCAGCTGCAGCTCCTTGAAGACCATGTTAGGGATCTGGAGCAGCAGCTGGATGACCTTCAGCTTGTACGGAAGAGTGACAAGATAATTGATCAGAGTTACAGGGAGGTCGTCACCCCCGCAGTTACAGGAGACGAGTAGCTGGGTGACTGTTAGGAGGAATGTAAATATAAATAGGCAGTTAGAGCAGAGCACACCTGTGGCCATTCCCTTAAAAAATAAGTACACTGCTTTGGATGCTTCTGTGGGGGATGACCTCCCGGGGGAATACCACGGTGACTGTGACTGGGATACAGGCACTGAGCATGGATCTGTGGTGCAGAAGGGAAAGAGAGATGGGAGTGGTAGTGATAGGGGACTCAATAGTGAGGGGAACAGATAGGAGATTCTGTGGACGCGAACAGGGCACCTAGATGGTATGTTGCTTCCCAGGTGCCAGAGTCAGACACATCTCAGATCACATCCGCAACATTTTGGACAGGCAGGGAGATCCGCCAGATGTTTTACATAAGAACATAAGAGATAGGAGCAGGAGTAGGCCAATCGGCCCCTCAAGCCTGCTCTGCCATTCAACAAGATCATGGCTGATCCAATCTTAACTCTAGTTTTCACCGAATCCCACAAGGCAACAGTGCCAACTAACAGGGCACCATGCCACCCATTTTATTTTATTATTCATCCCGCCCAAACCCATGTGATCACCCGGGGAAAAAAAACAATTTGCCAATTGAGGAGAAAAAAATCTGGAAACTTCCTCTCCGACCCATCCAGGCTATCGAAAACTATTCCGGGGGATCACATGGCTGATCTAAACCTAGCCTCATGTCCACTTACCTGCTCGCTCACCGTATCCCCTAATGCCATTTTTATCCAGGAAAATGTCTATTGTGGCGACCCTTTTCCTGGCGTATCCGAACCGACTCACAATGAGATAGTCTACGGGGGTTTGCGAGCACAGAGCTTTGGAGCCTCTGCGCCATGGGGGGCCGGTTGACAGAGGCTTAAAAGTGAGGCTGAAGTTTTGGAATAAAGTTTTTTCCTTCGACTGCAGTTACCGACTCCGTGTCGTAATTTTAGCGCTGCGTGTAGCACACCGCTACAATTGGTGACCCCGACGGTCCAGATGATTTTTGGACCAGAAATGACCGACGCCGCCTCTGTTCATGCGGTTTCGTTGAAACTGCCGGGTTTCTGGACACAGCGACCGAACCTATGGTTCCAGCAAGCCGAAGCCCAATTCCACGTTCGCCAGATCACCTCAGAAGACACCCGCTACTACTACGTGGTGAGCTCCCTCGACCAGGACACAGCGGCCCAGGTCGCGGAGTTCGTACAGTCGCCCCCGGCAGACGGCAAGTACACGGAATTCAAAGCCCTGCTCCTCAGGACTTTCGGACTCTCACGGCGCGAGCGGGCTGCCCGTTTACTGCACCTGGATGGCTTGGGCGACAGACCTCCATCGGCTTTAATGAATGAGATGTTGTCTCTCGCCGGCGAACACACACCCTGCCTCATGTTTGAGCAGGCATTCCTGGAGCTGCTGCCCGAGGACATCCGCCTGCTGCTGTCCGACGCGGATTTCAGTGACCCCCGGAAGGTGGCAGCCTGGGCGGACTTGCTGTGGAACGCCAAAAAGGTGAGCGGGGCGTCCATCGCACAGAACACCCAGCCCCGCTCCCGGCAGCAAACCAGTCCAGGCCCGGCCGCAGAGCCCGCCAACCCCCGGCCCAATGAACACTGGTGCTTCTACCACCAGCGATGGGGCGCAGAAGCCCGCCGTTGTCGCCCGCCCTGCAAGTTCCCGGGAAACGCCAGGGCCAGCCGCCGCTGATGGCTACGGCGGCTGGCCATCGGGATAGCCTCCTGTATGTGTGGGATAGAAGGTCGGGACGCCAGTTTTTGGTCGATACTGGTGCCGAGATCAGCGTTTTACCTCCGACGAGTTACGATACCTGCAGCAGGGCACCGGGTCCCCCCCTGAGGGCCGTGAACGGCAGCACTGTAAGGACCTATGGCACCCGTCCGGTGTGGCTACAGTTCGGCTCCAGCCAGTTCACGTGGGACTTTACACTGGCCGCCGTAGCCCAACCGCTTCTGGGTGCGGATTTTTTGCGGGCTCACAGCCTACTGTTCGACCTGCCCAGGAAGAGACTGGTCCACGCCGAGACCTTTCAGACGTTCTCCCTGGGTGCAGCCCAGTTGCCAGCCCCTCACCTCGGCTCCATCACGCTGTCCGACAACGACTTCACCAGGGTCCTGGCGGAGTTCCCATCGGTTCTGGCACCGCAGTTCACAGCGGCCATGCCCAGGCACGGCGTACAGCACCACATCCCGACCCAGGGACCACCCCTCCACGCCAGCGCACGAAGGCTTCCCCCGGACAAGCTCCGACTGGCGAAGGAGGAGTTCCAGAGGATGGAGGAATTGGGGATCATCCGGCGGTCCGACAGCCCATGGGCCTCCCCCCTGCACACGGTGCCCAAAGCGACGGGGGGCTGGAGACCGTGCGGTGACTACCGCAGGCTGAACGAGGCTACCACACCGGACCGCTACCCTGTGCCGCACATTCAGGACTTTGCAGCAAACCTGCACGGCGCACGGATATTCTCCAAGGTAGATCTCGTCCGGGGATACCATCAAATCCCGATGCATCCTGACGACGTCCCCAAAACGGCTCTCATCACCCCTTTCGGCCTTTTCGAGTTCCTCCGCATGCCGTTCGGCCTGAAGAATGCCGCACAGACGTTCCAGCGGTTAATGGACGCGGTGGGACGGGACCTGGACTTCGCGTTCATCTATTTGGATGACATCCTCATAGCCAGCGGCAGTCGTCAGGAGCATCTGTCCCACCTCCGTCAACTCTGCGCCCGACTGAGTGAGTACGGTCTTACAATCAACCCCGCCAAATGCCAGTTCGGACTCGATACCATTGACTTCCTGGGCCACAGGATTACTAAAGACGGGGCAACCCCTCTGCCCGCTAAGGTAGATGCGGTCTGCCACTTCCCCCGACCCACCACGATCAAAGGCCTTCAAGAATTCGTAGGTATGGTCAATTTCTACCGCCGCTTCCTCCCTTCAGCTGCCCGGATCATGCCCTGTTCACCCTGATGTCGGGTCCGAGCAAGGACATTACCTGGGACGAGGAGTCCGCCGCCGCTTTCGTTCAAACGAAGGAAGCTTTGGCGGACGCCGCAATGCTAGTACATCCCAGAATGGACGCCCCTACCGCCCTCACAGTGGATGCATCAAACACGGCAGTCGGTGGGGTGCTGGAGCAACACATCGCAGGTCGCTGGCAACCCCTGGCGTTTTTCAGCAAACACCTGCGGCCAGCTTTGGAGCCTCTGCGCCATGGGGGGCCGGTTGACAGAGGCTTAAAAGTGAGGCTGAAGTTTTGGAATAAAGTTTTTTCCTTCGACTGCAGTTACCGACTCCGTGTCGTAATTTTAGCGCTGCGTGTAGCACACCGCTACACTATCTCCGTTTTGAATTTATTGAGTGTAATAGCTTCCACAGCTCTCTGGGGCAGTAAATTCCACAGCCCTCTGAGTGAAGAAATTTCTCCTCACCTCAGTCCTGGAACGGCATCCCCTTATTTTAAGATTATGCCATCTAGTTCTAGTTTCACCCATCATTTGGAACATTCTCCCCACATCCACCCGATCAAGCCCCTTCACAATCTTATATGTTTCAATAAGATCACCTCTCATTCTTCGGAACTCCAATGAGTAGAGTCCCAATCTACTCAACCTCTCATCATACATCAACCCACCCATCCCCGGAATTAACCTAGTGAACCTTCTCTGCACTGCCTCGAGAGCCAGTATGTCCTTTCCTAAATATGGACACCAGAACTGCACGCAGTACTCCAGGTGTGGTCTCACCAATACCCGGTACAACTGCAGTAAGACCTCCCTGTTCTTATACTCCATCCCCCTAGCAATAAAAGCCAGCATTCCATTGGCCTTCTTGACCACCTGCTGCACTTGCATACTAACTTTTTGTGTTTCCTGCACCAGGACCCCCAGATCCCTTTGCACAGAAGCACTTTCCAGTTTCTCCCCATTTAGATAATAACTTGCTCTATTATTTTTCCTGCCAAAGTGCAAGACCTCACACTTGTCTGTATTATATTTCATCTGCCAAATGTCTGCCCAATCACTCAGCCTATCTATGTCCCCCTGCAGGGTTTCAATGTCCTCCGCACTCATTACACTCCCTCCCATCTTTGTGTTATCAGCAAACTTCGATATGTTGCACTTAGTCCCTTTCTCCAAATCATTAATATAGATTGTAAAGAGTTGGGGTCCCAACACCGACCTCTGCAGAACACCACTAGTCACCAACTGCCAGTCTGAGAATAAACCATTTATCCCAACTCTCTGTTTTCTGTTAGAAAGCCAATCCTCCACCCATGACCCATGCCAGAATATTATCCCCAATCCCATGATTTTGATACATATTGATACCAATGACATAGGAAGGAAAAGCAGGGGACCTAAAAAGAGATTTTAAAGTGCTACGTAGAAAGCTAAGAAGCAGGACCTTCAGGGTAGTAGTTTCTGGATTGCTGCCTGTGCCATGTGCCAGTGAAGGTAGAAACAGGATGATTTGGCAGATAAATGCATGGCTGAGAAGCTGGTGCAGGGGGCAGGACTTCAGATTCTTGGATCATTGGGATCCCTTCTGGGGGAGGTAACTGATTGAACAGTTTTGAACCTGAACCTGAGGGGGACCAATATGTTCATAGGCTGGTCTGTTAGAACTGTTAGGGAGGATTTAAACTAATTTGGCAGGGGGGTGGAAACCAGAGTGAGGTTGCAGTCAGGCTGTCAGGAAGAGCAGGTAGATGAATTTCTTTACTCAGAGAGTGGTAGCTGTGTGGAATGAGCTTCCAGTAGAAGTGGTAGAGGCAGGTTCAGTATTGTCATTTAAAGCAAAATTGGATAGGTATATGGACAGGAAAGGAATGGAGAGTTATGGGCTGAGTGCGGGTCAGTGGGATTAGGTGAGAGTAAGCGTTTGGCACAGACTAGAAGGGCCAAGATGGCCTGTTTCTGTGCTGTAATTGTTATATGGTTATATATGATTATATGATGGGACATAGTCGCAGGCCACAGGGTGAGTATCAGTACATTAGGGATGCAAGATCAAAAAGGGTAGCAAAATGCAATACTCAAGGTTGTATCTCAATGCATGGAGTCTAAGAAATAAGATGGATAATCTTGTTGCACTATTAGATTGCCAGGCATGATGTTGTGGCCATCACTGAATTGTGGCTGAAGGACAGTTGTAGATGGGAGCTAGATGTTCAAGGTTACATGTTGCATCAGAGGGATAGGAAGGTAGGCAGAGGGGGAGGCGTGGCCCTACTAGTAAAGAATGGCATCAATCAGTAGAAATATGTGACATAGGCTTGAAAAATGTTGAATGAAGAAACTGCAAAGGTAAAATGATCCTGATGGCAGTTATATACAGGCCTCCCAACGGTGGCTGGGAGGTGGACCACAGGTTATAACAGGAAATAGAAAAGGCAAGTCAAAAAGGACAATGTTATGATAGTCATGGGAGATTTTAACATGCAGGTGGATTGGAAAGATCAGGTTGGTAGTGGATTTCAAGAGAGTGAGATTGTTGAATGCCTAAGAGATGGTGTTCTAGAACAGTTTGTTGTTGAGCCTACTAGGGGATCAGCTATACTGGATTGGGTGTTTATGAAACGAACCGGAGGTGATTGGGGAGCTTAAGGTAAAAGAATCCTTAGGAACCAGTGATCACAATATGATTGAGTTCAACTTGAAATTTGATAGGGAAAAATTCTGATGTACCAATATTTCAGTGCAGTAAGGGAAATTACAATGGTATGAAAGAGGAGTTAGCCAAAGTAAATTAGAAGGAGCTGCTGGCAGGGATGTCAGCAGAGCAACAATGGTGAGCGTTTCTAGAAAAAATGAGGAAGGTGTAGGACATACGTATTCCAAAAAGGAAGAAATATTCAAATGGCAAAATAGTGCAACTATGGCTGACAAGGGAAGTTAAAGCTAATGTAAAAACAAAAGAGAGTGCATACAACAAAGCAAAAATTCGTGGGAAGATAGAGGATTGGGAAGTTTTTTAAAGAAGTTTTAAAAAAAGCTACAGAGAGCAACTAGAAGAATCATTAGAGGGGAAAAGATGAAATGGAAAAGTAATCTAGTAAATAACAAAGTGGATAGTAGAAGCTTTTTCAAGTATCTTAAAAAAAAGAGAAATGAGAGTGGATATAGGACCACTAGAAAATAAAGCAGGAGAAATAACAGGGGACAAGGAGATGACAGATGAACTAAATGAGTATTTTGCATCAGTCTTCACTGTGGAAGACACTAGCAGTGTGTCAGATGTTGTAGTGTATGAAGGAAGAGAAGTGGGTGCAATTAGTATTACAAGGGAGATGGTGCTCAAAAAGTTAAGACCTAAAAACACACAAGTCATACATGTACATCTGTGGAGGCCAGGTCATTGAATGTATTTAAGACAGATTGATAGTTTCTTGATTGAACATGGCATCAAAGATTATAGGGAGAAGGCTGGGAAATGGGTTTGAGGGGGAGAATAAAGGATCAGCCATGATTAAATGACAGAGCAGATTTGATGGGCCAAATGGCCTAATTGTGCTCCTATGTCTTATCATCTTATAAAGAAAATAGCAGTACAGCACAGTAACAGGTCATATAGGTCATGATTTTTGTGCTGACCATTATGCCTATCAAAACATCCCATAGGTCCACATCCCTCTATTTCCTACCTGTTCAAATCTCTGAATAAATGTCTTTTAAAAATTGCTATTGTATCTGCTCCTACCACTACCCCGGCACCTATAATTCAGATACAAAACTTGTAAAATTAGCTTTACCATTAGCCTATGCCCTCTAGTTTATTTAATAATTCATCCTGTCCATCTCTCTCATAATTTTATCTACTCCTATCAACTCCCTCCTCTGCCTGATGCTCCAAAGAAGACAATTTGAGTTGATCCAACTTCACTTTGTCACTAATAGTATCCAATCCAGGCAACATCCTAGATCTTCTTCACAATCTTCAAAGTATGTCAGGATGCCGGAGCAGGGATCCAATTGCAGACCCAGTACTGTGCACACAATGACATTGTTACATGATCAGCAACAATGAATATAGAACTTAGGTAGATTTTGTAAACAAACTTAAACATTTAAACTCTACTCAACAAAAGTGAAAAGTCATTCTATTTTGTTCTTTGCTTAAAGTGGGTAACTCTAGAGAATTCAGGAAGGTGTGAATTTGGGTTATGCTTCCCCCTGGAACTTTGGAATATAGAGTTTTGTAAAACACTTCAAAAGCTTCTTGAATTTCACTTAGCTTAGTTTTTTTTTCTTGGATCCCTAATTTTATGAATTGTATTTTTTGCTATTTTTTTTTCCCAGTTTCCAAACCAGTATTTTCATAGACTTAGGTCCACTTTCATAATGTCTTTGTTTCAGAAACATTAAATTTTTCTTGATTTCTTGCATAGCCAAACTATTAATTTCATTCCTAATTTTTCAAAATTTCCTGTATCCTGTGCTAAATTCAATTTGTGGTTTTTTCTTTAGTTCCTTCAGTCTATTTTGTAATTCCTCTAATGTTTTATTCCTTATTTTTTCTTATAAAATATTGCTATAATTTTCCCTCTTAAGACAGCCTTCAGAGTATCCCATAGAACGGGAGGTGAAACCTCTCCATTATCATTGAATTCTAAGTAGAGACCAATTTCTTTTTTAATTTGTTCCTTAAAGTATGGATCATTGAGTAGACTTGAATTTAGTTTCCAAATAGTATTCTTTGGTTGTAGATCAAAATCAACAGATAAATATATAGGTGCACGGTCACTTATGTCTATTGACCCAATTCCACAGGTGTTTATTTTGTCTTTATCTTTTCCAAATGTTATGAAATAGTCTATTCTTGTATATACAGAATGGGGAGCAGAATAATGAGTGTAATCCCTTCTGTCGGGGAAAAGGTCCCTCCATATATCAATTAAACCAACATCCTCAAAAAGTGTATTAACTTTCTTATGTAAGGATTTTGTTTCATAGGCTTTTCTATTGGAAGAGCCTAACTTTGGTTGTAATTGTAAATTTAAAGTCTCCCCCACATATCAGGAGACCTTCTGTTTCCGCTACCGTAATATCAGTAATTTTATGCAGGAAACCAATATCACTTCCCAGGGGTGCATATATATTCAATAGAGTAACTGAATTTCCATCTATATTCCCCCTTACCAGAATACATATGCCCTCATCTCCCATTTCAAATACTTTTTCAAAATTTAGCTTACTTGAGATAATACCAACTCCTCTCCTATGTCCTAATTTATAGGAGGAGAAAAACAAATTAGTGAAGCCCATTCTCTTTAGTTTTCTATGCTCATTATCACTTAAGTGAGTTTTCTGTAAATATACTACATGGGCTTGTTCTTTTTTTCATTTTGGATAAAATTCTATTACATTTGATTGGATTTAGTAGTCAATTGACATTAAAAGAAATGAATTTTACTTTGTCCTTAGCCATCTGTATTTATCTGTCAATGTATCATTGAAGTTAGAATAAAACTTAACCGATCTACTCCCTGAACAAGAACGAACCAAGAAATGCAAATAACAAAAAGGCAATGAAGGTGTGATTCTAAGGCTGAGGTCTCTAGTAGATGACCCTGGGTTGAGCTAGAGGAAATGTCTAGCTGTGGGGGATAACCCCTCCTACTTGTGAGTTGAGGGCCCCCATTGCAGTATTCATAAAAGTCAGTGAAGAAATCCATTACACAGAAAAGATTTCTGAATGTAACACACACAGTAAATGAGTGAATAAAGAATAACTGAGTAATACAAAATCTACATTATAGTAAGTATTTCTCGAGATAGGTATATCACCGTCTATTTTGCTTCCATTTAGCTTCTCAACATTTTTTAAAGTTAGCCAAACCTTATGGCTCTTCTAGAGGGGGTGAGGGCTGTCTTTGGAAAACTCTGTCTCTTCCTGATGTACTTCTCTCACCCTCCTTCCATCTCCTGCCTTTTCGATTCTCGCACTGTTTCCCAAGCAGAGCAGGATAATTCCTCTGCCAGGCTTTCCCTCGGTTTGATCACATTGATGGGCAACCCTCTGGCCTTCATGTCTGTAGTCGCCTCTGACTACCTGATACAGTTGGATCCCATTTTGATAAAACACTCGAAGTTTAGCAGGGTACGGAGTTTGAAACCTAATCCTTTCTTGCTTTAGTATTTGCTTTACTTCAGAGTATTCTTTATGTTTCTGCAGGGGGTAATCTTGATCAAAATGTATTAATTTATCATCTAAAAACACCCTCTTCTTACTCCAGGCCCTTCGTAGAATCTCCACCTTGGTACTGTATCAAAGGAATTTAACTACTATTGAGCGTGGCTTATCTTCTGTCTCGGGAAGGCTGCGGGATGATTGCACGATGTGCCCTCTCAGTTTCCAGCTCCATAGTCAGAGGACTTCCCAGCGTGTCCCGAAGCAACTTTCGTACAAACTCCATCATAGACAAACCCTCCGCTCCTTTGGGAACGTTGTATATCCTGATATTTTTCTGCCATGATCTTCCCTCCAGGTCAAGCAGTTTACTTTCTTGTTGATTTAATAATTTTATAATCTTACTGAGCATTTGTTCCATGTTTTGCACACAATCTTCCACCTTCTGAATTCAAGCCTCTGCCACCACTATTTTTTTGATTGACATTAGCAAGCTCTGACTTTGTGGTTGTTGTTTTATATCTTTTTGGAACTCCCATATCTCTTTCAGAATTTTCATCATGTTTGCTGCTTCATCTGAACAATGCCCATTGTCAGCCTCGCTAGCACGCAGTCGGGTAGAAGAGCTGCTCGCTGCACCTCTCTCGTCCACAGGCTCCACAATGTTGCTTTTTTTATTTTCATTCTTTTTCCCCATTCTTGCCCCTCTTATCAGATCAAATACTTACAAAAAATCTTTTATTTGATGGATTAACAGGGCAAAATACAAGTTTTTCTAAAGGAGCTATTGACTTAAGCTGCCATTCTGGACAATAACATCACCGGAACCTCTACAGGGATTATCTCAGATGCAGGCCAGTTTCCTGGACGAATATTTGATAAGGTTGATCCTTTTTGAAACCACCAAACAATACAAACTTTACTCAATCCTTTGGGGTCCCTTACTTCAGTAAAGTCTTCACTCTCCAGCTACACTGCAAAGGTAGATCAAACCAAAACTGGTAGTGTTTGGTGAAACTGCCAGCAATAAACTTTGTGACTTAAGATAGAAAATAAAACTCTACTTTAAAACAAAACTGCATCATGAGACAAATACACAGCAGAATGGAGTAACTGACAAATTAAATAACAAATCAACTGCATAACAGGGGTTTCCCATTATATACCTGTTGAGAACATGTCATCATGTGACCTCACACCAATGGGAAAATTACATCATGTGACCTCATACAAACAAGAAAATTACATCACCCCAGCATCCCAAGACAATTACACTATGCTTATAAGATACTCAATCACATTATGGGTCATAAGACAGTGGCAAGATACCCACAGGGTATATAATATTAATTGAGTACAAATGCCAAGGTGCAAACAAAGTTGGTATCAAAGTTCAGGCAAAGATCAAAACATCCAGAGAAACCCAAAAACCAGAATCAGGAAACAGGCAGAGTCAATATTCAGATAGACAGAGCACAAACCCAAGGTACAAACAAAGTCAGCATGAAAGTTCAGGCAGAGATCAAAACATCCAGAGAAATAAAAAAAAAAGAGAATCAGGCAGAATTAATACTCCAACAGGCAGAGTACAGATACAAATACTGAAAAGGCTCAGGAAAACTCACTGGCACAATCTGGTAATAAATAGGTGATAACTCAGGACTGAAATACACTGAGCAATAAACAGAGAGGCAGATGATAGGTGGAACACAATGAGACACAGGTGGCAGCAATACAGGTAATAATGAGAAACAGAAGAGAGAACGAGTACTCAGTAATACAAGGGCCAGAGTAGAGCAGGAGCAGGGACAGGAGCACACAGCAATAAAAAAACTGCACAGACTGACATCTAGGGGGAAACACACAAAAAGACAGAGTTCAACTGAAAGTTACATTCTCTTGCAATACAGTGACCAGAACTGCACACAATATTTCAAATATGTCTAACCAAAGATTTAAATGGCTACACAATAACTGCCAACTTTTATACTCAGCATCCAAACTGATGGGGTATGGGCAAAACTCAGGCAAAAGGGATTAGCTTAGATGGGAACCTTGGTCAGCAGGAACCAGTTGAGCCAAGGTGCCCATTTCAATGCTGTACGACTGTCTATGAGAATGGTTTAGATTGGAATCTTGATTTGCATGGACCAGTTGAGCTGAAGGGCTGATCAAAATAATTAATAGACTTTTAAAACAACAAGTTTGTTTATTGACACTTACTGACACCTACAGGGATGGCTGACTCCACTATCCCAAACCTTGTACAATTTGAACAACAGACCTTTACCCTAAGGATTGTTGATGATCAGAATGAACAAGTATACCCCAGAAATGGAGGAGGAAACAGGCATTGAAGAAAGGGTTCCCACAGTAGGATGGAAAGTATGAGCGTACATTCCAAATTCTCTGGTTTGCAAGGGGGAGATTGTAGCAAATGGAGATGGTAACATTTACTGGGTACCAATATAAGGGGCAGATAAACTGGTATGTTTAAAAAGGGAGAAATTGAACAAATTGGAATGATTTAAATTTCTGTAAGAATGATAATAACAGACACTTTGTTTTCTCCCAGGTGAAATGACAGCCCTGGAATTAATCTTGTCAATGGCATAGACCTTTCCCTGGGCAGAGGCCACGGTCTGGGCATGCAGGAAGAACATACAAAGGTCATCTATAGAAGAAGGTATCCTCCAATACAACACATATACATTTGCAAAATATAACCATGATTAACTGTGATTAGGTTTGCATTACTCTAAATAAAGTATGGGACTGGGGAACAAATAGTGGATATGAACTTATCATTTTATTATTTGTGCTTATAGTGTAGCTTATTTTAGCTTGTAGTTTATATAGAAATGTCAATACCTCCAGTTGAACTGTCTTTTTGTGTGTTTCCCCCTAGCCATCAGTCTGTGGTTTTGTATTGCCATGTGCTCTTGTTTGTTTTCATGCCCCATGTGCTCCTGTCCCCGCTCCTGTTCTACTCCGGCCCCTGTATTACTGAGTACTCCGCCGCTCACCTGTTTTGCTGCGACTTGTGTCTCATTGTGCTCCACCTATCATCTGCCTCTCTGTTTATTGCTCAGTGTACTTTAGTCCTGTGTTTTGACCTGCTTGTTGCCAGATTGTGCTAGTGAGATTTCCTGAACTTTCCAGCATTTGTATCTGAACTCTATTGGAGTATCAATTCTGCCTGTTTCCTGATTCAGTTTTTTGGATTTCTCTGCAATTTTTGAACTCTTGCCTGAACTTTGATGCTGACTTTATTGCCCCCCCCCCCTTGATTTGCTACTCAGTAAATATCACAGTATTTTGACTGTAATTGGGTCCCTGCTTCAACACCCTGACAAGAAGTTCAATCATAATCCCATGACTTAAGTTGCTATATTATAATGATTCTAGTTAAACTGTTTTAACATAATCTTTGTATAATTTGCTAATAAGGAATCAAGGGGTGGAGTGTAAGGAAAGAGTTAATTGGGATTCTTCCTTGGTACACACCAGAATAAAATGGAAATCTGAAGACAAAATGATGTCACTTTGGAATATCGTGATAGTCTGGAGATGTGCACAAATGCACTTCCCAGAGAAGAGATAATAAATGTTTTTTTTTCTTAGAGACCTGTTGAGGGGGGAGAGGGCAAAGGGAAACTGTCCTTCCCTGGCATTAGTCTCCCTTCTTAGGTGAGTTGAAGTTAAGGTTCTAAAGTTTCACAGTGCAACAAGATATCACACTATAGCATACAGTATACTCATAATTGCTTCTTTGATCAAATAAATTCATTGCTTGCAAGCTAATTATGAGAACTCCCCTGGAGATGGTTCCAATAAGTTTAGCAATTCCATATAAATGTTGTATGATGCCTCTTCATATCTTAAAACTCAAAATTCTTAGTTGTTTCCCAAATATTAACAAGTGAAAATGGACTAGATCTTACCTTGGTCTGAACCAGGTACTGTAAATACATCAGTGTTCTGCTTGTTTAATCTTTTATAGAGGTTTGTGTAGAAATGGTCTTTGATCACTTTCTGAAACTGTAAACTTGTCAATGCAGGAGCCTGTGCTCTCAGCACTACATCCACATCATCTGGCTTGAGAGGAATTGATTGAAGAATCAGAATCATGCAGAGAAATAGACACTTCAGCCCACTAAGTCCGACCATAAAGAACCCATTTACCCTAATTCTATTTTAATGGTTTCTCTTTACACAGATTTGATAGAAGTCAAATACATTATTTTATGTACAATACAGGTGTAATGAAAAACTTATTCGCAGCAGCATCATAGGTGTGCAGCATTTTAAGAGCCATTAACAAAAACTACATAAACTATATACAATTTTTACAAGAAAACACAATTAGAACAAACAAAACTAAGTCCATTTTAGTGCAAAATTATGAGAAGTGACAAGGTCTTTTTCACAAAGTGGAAATGTCAGATTGTAATTCTTAAGGATGTGATCTATGATGTTGGAAATGCAATCTGATTAGGGAGTGCAGCATTGTTTTGTGCATGGGAAATCATGCTTCACATGTGCTTTAAACCTTTTGAATAGATTACTAGGAAAATTGATACAGCAAGGCAGTAGAAATCGTATACATGGAATTAAGGTTTTTGACGAGGTCCACATGATAGTCTGGTCCATGGCACATAGGAATCATGGAGTTTTGATTAAAGAATCAATACCCACTTGCCTTTCCAATTACACCCACATTTTGTAAAAGGCAACAAAATTAATCCTTCAGAAGATCTTTGGAAGGTCTGGAGAGTTCTTCAGCAATTATATTCCATATGTTTATGATTGGTACACAGACTAATATTGTTAAGTTGACATTTTTGCAAACAATTGGATCTGTTCAGGGACCTCTGCTCTTTGTGATTTTTATAAATGACTTAGATGCGGAAGTGGAAACATGGGTTAATAAGGATAGCGTAGAAGGTTGTCCTAGGTTACAACAGGACATTGACAGGATGGTAGTTGGGCAGAGAAGTAGCAGATGGTGTTCAACCATTAAAAGTGTACAGTAGTACACTTTGGAATGTCAAATTTGAAGAATGCATACAGAGCTAATGGCAGGATTCCTAGCAGTGTAGAGGAAGAGAGAGATCTTGGGGTCCTCGCTCATAGATCACATAAAGTTGCTGCTCAAGATGATAGGATTGTTAAAGGTTATGGTGTGTTAGCCTTCATTAGTTGGGGGACTGACTTCAAGTGCTGTGAAGTAATGTTGCAGCTCCAAAGACCACCCTTGTTCAACCACACTTGGAATATTTTGTACAGTTCTAGTTGCCTCATTATAGAAATGTTGTGGAATTTTTATAGAGGGTGCAGAGGAAATTTACCAGGATGCTGCCTGGATTAGAGAGAATGTCTTATGAGAATAGATTGAGTGAACTAGGATTTTTTTCTTTGGAGCGAAAGAGGATGAGAGGTGATCATAATGCTATTAGTTTCAAAGTAAATATGGAAAAAGATAGGTCTGGTTAATAGGTTGAGATTCTGAAATGGAGAAAGGTCAGTTTTGATGGTATCATAAAGGATTTAGCAAGTATGGATTAGGACAGGCTGTTTTCTGGCAAAGGACTACATGAAGTGGGAAGCCTTCAACAGAGATATTTTTAATATACAAAGCTTATGTATGTCTGTCAGAGTAAAAGGTAAAGATACCAGGTGTAAGGAACCTTGGTTTTCTAGATAAATTGAGGCCTTTGTAAGGAAAATAGGGAGCTGCACAGCAGGTATAGGCAGGTAAGAACAAATGAAGTACTTGAGGAGTAAGAAAAATGCAAGAGAACATTTAAGGAAGAAATCAGGAAGACTAAAAGAAGGCCTCGCCCTGGCAAACAAGGTGAAGCAGAATCCTACAGGATTCAACAGATATGCCAAGAGCAAAAGGATTGCACAGGACAAAATTGATCCTCTGGAAGATCAGAATGGCATTCAACGTGTGGAGTCAAAAGAGATGGAGAGATCTTAAATGATTACAGGAAGGAGCTTAAGAAGGAAATTAGGAGAGCCAGAAGTGGCCATGAGAAGGTCTTGGCGAGCAGGATTAAGGAAAACCCCCAGGCATTCTCCAAGCATGTGAAGAGCAAGAGGCTAAAATGTGAAAGAATAGGACTTATCAAGTGTGACAGTGGGGAAGTGTGTACGGAACCAGAGGAAATAGCAGAGGTACTTAGTGAATACTTTACTTCAGTATTCACTATGGAAAAGGATCTTGGTGATTTTAGTGATGACTTGCAGTGGACTGAAAAACTTGAGCATGTAGATATTAAGAAAGTGGTTGTGCTAGAGCTTTCAGAAAGCATCAAGTTGGATAAGTCGCCGGGACCAGATGAGATGTACCCCAGGCTACTGTGGGAGGCAAGGGAGGAGATTGTTGAGCCTCTGGCAATGATCTTTGTATCATCAATGGGGACGGGAGAGGTTCAGGAGGATTGGAGGGTTGCAGATGTTGTTCCTTTATTCAAGAAAGGGAGTAGAGATAGCCCAGGAAATTTTAGACCAGTGAGTTTTACCTCAGTGGTTGGTAAGTTGATGGAGAAGATCCTGAGAGGCAGGACTTATCTACATTTGGAGAGGTATAATATGATTAGGAATAGTCAGCATGGCTTTGTCGAGGGCAGGTTGTGCCTTATGAGCCTGATTGAATTTTTTGAGGATGTGACTAAACACATTGATGAAGGAAGAGTAGTAGATGTACTGTATATGGATTTCAGCAAGGTATTTGATAAGGTACCCCATGCAAGGCTTATTGAGAAAGTAAGGAAGCATGGGATCCAAGGGGACATTGCTTTGTGTACCCAGAACTGGCTTTCCCAAAGAAGGCAAAGAGTGGTTTTAGACAAATCATATTCTGCATGGAGGTCGGTGACCAGTAGTGTGCCTTGGTGATCTGTTCTGGGACCCTTACTCTTCATAATTTTTATTAATGACCTGGATGAGGAAGTGGAGGGATGGGTTAGTAAATTTGCTGATGACACAAAGTTTGGGGTGTTGAGGATAGTGTAGAGGGCTTTCAGAGGTTGAAGTGGGATATTAATAGGATGCAAAACTGGGCTGAGAAGTGGCAGATGGTGTTCAACCCAGATAAGTGTGAAGTGGTTCATTTTGGTAGGTCTAATATGATGGCAGAATATAGTATTAATGGTAAGACTCTTGGCAGAGTGGAGGATCAGAGGGATCTTGGGGTCCAAGTCCATAGGATGCTCAAAGTAGCTGCGCAGGTTGACTCTGTGGTTAAGAAGGCATATGGTGTATTGGCCTCCATTAATTGTGAAATTGAATTTAGGAACCGAGGGGTAATGTTGCAGCTTTATGGACCCTGGTCAGACCCCACTTGGAGTACTGTGCTCAGTTCTGGTTGCCTCACTACAGGAAGGATGTGGAAACTATAGAAAGGTTGCAGAGGAGATTTACAAGGATTCTGCCTGGTTTAGAGAGTATGCATTATGATCAGAGATTAAGGGAGCTAGGGCTTTACTTTCTGGAAAGAAAGAGGATGAGTGGAGACATGATAGAGGTATACAAATATTAAGAGGAATAGATAGAGAGGACAGCCAGCACCTCTTCCCCAGGGCACCACCGCTCAAGAGGACATGGCTTTAAGATAAGGGGTGGAAAGTTCCAGGGGGATATTAGAGGAAGGTTTTTTACTCAGAGAGTGGTTGGTGCGTGGAATGCACTGCCTGAGTCAGTGGTGGAGGCAGATACACTAGTGAAATTTAAGAGACTATTAGACAGGTATACGGTGGAATTTAAGGTGGGGGGTTATAAGGGAGGCAGGGTTTAAGGGTCAGCACAACATTGTGGGCCAAAGGCCCTGTACTGTGCTGCGTTGTTCTATGATCTATGTTCTATGTTCCCTGGATTGGGGAGCATACCTTATGAAAATGGGTTGAGTGAACTTGGCCTTTTCTCCTTGGAGTGACAGAGGATGAGAGGTGACCTGACAGAGGTGTACAAGATGAGGAGAGGCATTGATCGTGTGGATAGTCAGAGGCTTTTTTGCAGGGCTGAAATGGTTGCCACAAGAGGGCACAAGTTTAAGATGCTTGGGAATAGGTACAGAGGAGATGTCAGGGGTAAGTTTTTTACACAGAGAGTGGTGAGTGCATGGAAAGAGGCTTTTGGATAGGTACATGGAGCTTAGAAAAATAGAGGGCTATGGGACACCCTTGTAATTTCTAAGATAGGGACATGTTCGGCACAACTTTGTGGACCAAAGGGCCTGTATTGTGCTGTAGGTTTTCTATGTTTCTATGATATTATTTACATCTGTATTTCCTCAGGAGATGAACATCAAGTCAATAGAAGTGATGCAAAGCAACATCAACTTCATGGGCCCTTTGCAGATTCAGAGGAGGAGGTGTTTGCTACCTTGAGGCAAATTAGAGTGGATAAATCTCTAGGGCCTGACAATGTGTTCCTTCGAACCTTGTAGGACGCAAGTGCAGAAATTGCAGGCACCCTGGCAGAGATATTTAAATCATCCTTAGTGACAAGTGAGGTACTAGATGATTGGAGGATAGCTAATGTTGACCCGTTGTTTAAGAAAGACTCTAAAAATAAATTGGAATAAATCAGAATATTATAGGCTGGAGTGCTTGACATCAGTGGTGGGGAAGTTATTGGAAAAGACCTGTACTCTAAGGGACTAGATAAATGAGTATCTGGATAGACATGGGCTGATTAAGGATAATCAGCATGGCTTCATGTGTGGTAAGTTATGTCTAACCAGTCTGCTGGAGTTTTTTGAGGAAGTTACCAGGAAAGTTCATGAGGGCAAGGCAATGGATGTTGGTCTACATGGATTTTAGCAAGGCACTTGACAAAGTCCCAAATGGGAGGATGGCCAAGAAGGTTCAGTCACTTGGCATTCAAGATGAAGTAGTGAATTGGATTAGACATGGGCTTTGTAGGAGAAGCCAGAGAGATGTTTGCCCTCTGACTGGTCTTGTGAATAGAGGAGTGCCAAAGATTTTGATGCTGGGTCCGCTGTTGTTTATCATCTATATCAATGATCTGGATGAGAATGTGGTTAACTGGATCAGCAAATTTGCAGATGACATTGGGGGTGTAGTGGAAAGCGAGGAAGATTATCAGAGCTTGCCGTAGGACCCAGACCAACTGGAAAAATGGGCTGAAAAATGGCAGATGGAATTTAACTCAGACAAGTGTGAGTTGTTGCTCTTTTGTATGACCAACCAGGATAGGTCTTATACAGTGAACGCTAGAGCACTTAGCACTGCTGTAGAACAAGGGTATCTGGGAAATTAGGTCCATAATTCATTGAAAGTGGCATCACAGTTTGGTAGAATTGTAATGATAGCTTTTGGCACATTGGCCTTCATAAATTAAAATATTGAGTACAGGAGATGGGATGCTATATTGAAGTTGTATAAGATGTTGGTGAGGCCTAATTTGGAGTATTGTGTGCAGTTTAGGTTACCTATCTATAGGAAAGTTGTAAGTAAGGTTGAAAGAGTACAGAAAAAAAATTACAAGGATGTTGCTTGGACTGGAGAGCCTGAGATATAAGGAAAGATTAAAGAAGTTAGAACTTTATTCCTTGGAACGTCGAAGGTTGAGAGGAGATTTGATAGAGGTATACAAAATTATGAGTGCAGAGATAGAATAAATACAAGTAGGCTTTAATCCACTGAGGTTGGTTGGGACTATAGCTGGAGGCCTTGGGTTAAGGGTTGAAGGTGGAAAGTTTTAAGGTGAACATGAGGGGAAACTTCTTCACTCAGAGTGTCTTGAGTGTGGAATGAGCTGCCAGTGCAAGTAGTGTATGAGAGTTCGATTTCAATGTTTAATAGAAGTTTGGATAGGTATATAGATGGTAGGGTTTGGAGAGCTATGGTCCTGTTGCAAGTCAATGGAAGTAAGCAGTTTAAATGGTTTGGCATGGACCAGATTGGCCTGAAGGGCTTTTTTCTGCTGTACTTTTCTATTTGACTTGATAGAGGTATAGTACAGTAGATGATAAGTGGCATTGACTGAGTGGACAGCCAGAGATTATTTTGCAAGGCAGAAATGGCTAACACAAGGGGGGAAATTTTCAGATAAAAGTTTGGGAGGGTGTCACAGGTAGGTGCTTTTCTTCGCAGATTAAGTGTTGGGTGTGTGGATTGTCCTGCCTGGTGTGGTGGTAGAAGCAGATACATTAGGGACACTTAAGATATTTTAGATAGGTAAATGGATGATAGCAAAAAGGAGGGCGACGTGGAAGGGAAAGGTTAGATTGAGTCTGGAGTACATTAAAAGTTCGGGACAAAATTGTGGGCTGAATGGCTTGTACTGTGCTTAATGTTCTGTGTTATAATTTATTAAGATTACTATGTAGCAACCGAGCATCCAATATAATTCTTCCATACCATTTTACAAATTTGTAAATGTTCTCGTAGCAGAAGAATGAAGGCCAAGCAGAATACTGGAAGAGGATTGTAGGAAGGATGATCCATACCAATGATGTGCTGATCCCAAACATACAGCACGGTTTCCATGTTCAGGTATCCTATAAATATAGGTAAGTCTTTCAGATCCTTGAATCATGACCACTAGAAAGCTTTACTATTAAAATAATTCAATAGGTGAAGAAATTAAAGATTGGATTATAGGATGAAAACAACTCTATATGTATTACTTTTAACTGGTAAAAAAAGAAGTAAAATATATAATTTATTTTAAAATTTGATTTTTGGTATCTCCCTCAACTTTCCTCCACTCACCTTAAATAATATTTTCTGGTATTGGTCCTCACTGCCCTGGGAAATGTATCATAAATTTCAAAGTACATCTATTATTAAAGTCTATATACATTATCTAACTTTGAGAATTGTCTCCTAACAGGCAATCACAAAACAAAGAAATCCAAAAGAACCCAGAAAAAAGACTGTCAAACTCCCAATGTGCAG
Source organism: Hypanus sabinus (assembly GCF_030144855.1). NCBI lineage: Eukaryota > Metazoa > Chordata > Chondrichthyes > Myliobatiformes > Dasyatidae > Hypanus > Hypanus sabinus. The sequence continues at coordinate 182,471,172 of NC_082711.1, forward strand.
AGAGGAAAAAAAAAACAAATTATGCATATAACCACAAGCAAATTGCATTCTGAACTGAAGACCACAAAGAGAGTCCAAGGTCCACAGTTCAGCAGAGAACTGAGTAAACATTGCAGAGCAGTGAGCTGAACCGGCCTGTCCCTCAGCTCAGCCCCAATACCCAGACCTTTTCCATATATAACCATATAACAATCACAGCACGGAAACAGGCCATCTTGGCCCTCCTAGTCCGTGCTGAACCCTTAATCTCACCTGGTCCCACCTACCCGCACTCAGCCCATAACCCTCCACTCCTTTCCTGTCCATATACCTATCCCATTTTATCTTAAATGACACAACTGAACTGGCCTCTACTACTTCTACAGGAAGCTCATTCCACACAGCTATCACTCTTTGAGTAAAGAAATACCCCCTCGTGTTTCCCTTAAACTTCTGCCCCCTAACTCTCAAATCATGTCCTCTAGTTTGAATCTCCCCTACTCTCAATGGAAACAGCCTGTTCACGTCAACTCTATCTGTCCCTCTCAAAATTTTAAATACCTCGATCAAATCCCCCCTCAACCTTCTACGCTCCAATGAATAGAGACCTAACTTGTTCAACATTTCTCTGTAACTTAATTGCTGAAACCCAGGTAACATCCTAGTAAATCGTCTCTGCACTCTCTCTAATTTATTGATATCTTTCCTATAATTCGGTGACCAGAACTGCACACAATATTCCAAATTTGGCCTTACCAATGCCTTGTACAACTTTAGCATTACATCCCAACTTCTGTACTCAATGCTTTGATTTATAAAGGCCAGCGTTCCAAAAGCTCTCTTCACCACCCTATCTACATGAGACTCCACTTTCAGGGAACTATGCACAGTTATTCCTAGATCTCTCTGTTCCTCTGCATTCCTCAATGCCCTACCATTTACTCTGTATGTTCTATTTGGATTATTCCTGCCAAAATGTAGAACCTCACACTTCTCAGCATTAAACTCCATCTCCATCTGATTCTTCTAACCGGCATAAATCTCCCTGCAAGCTTTGAAAACCCACCTCATTATCCACAACACCTCCTACTTTAGTATCATCGGCATACTTACTAATCCAATTTACCACCCCATCATCCAGATCATTTATGTATATTACAAACAACATTGGGCCCAAAACAGATCCCTGAGGCACCCCGCTAGTCACCGGCCTCCATCCCGATAAACAATTATCCACCACTACTCTCTGGCATCTCCCATCTAGCCACTGTTGAATCCATTTTATTACTCCAGCATTAATACCAAACGACTGAACCTTCTTAACTAACCTTCCATGTGGAACTTTGTCAAAGGCTTTGCTGAAGTCCATATAGACTACATCCACTGCCTTACCCTCGTCAACATTCCTCGTAACTTCTTCAAAAAATTCAATAAGGTTTGTCGAACATGACCTTCCACGCACAAATCCATGCTGGCTACTTCTAATCAGATCCCGTCTATCCAGATAATTATAAATACTATCTCTAAGAATACTTTCCATTAATTTACCCACCACTGATGTCAAACTGACAGGTCTATAATTGCTAGGCTTCCTTCTAGAACCCTTTTTAAACAATGGAACATGAGCAATACGCCAATCCTCCGGCACAATCCCCGTTTCTAATGACATATTAAAGATCTCCGTCAGAGCTCCTGCTATTTCTACACAAACTTCCCTCAAGGTCCTGGGGAATATCCTGTCAGGACCCGGAGATTTATCCACTTTTAAATTTCTTAAAAGCGCCAGTACCTCCACCTCTTTAATTGTCATAGGTTCCATAACTTCCTTACTTGTTTCCCACACCTTAGACAATTCAATATCCTTCTCCTTAGTGAATACCGAAGAGAAGAAATCATTCAAAATCTCTCCCATCTCCTTCGGTTCCACACATAGCTGACCACTCTGATTCTCTAAGGGGCCAATTTTATCCCTCACTATCCTCTTGCTTTTAATATAACTGTAGAAACCTTTCGGATTTACTTTCACCTTATTTGCCAAACCAACCTCGTATCTTCTTTTAGCTTTTCTAATCTCTTTCTTAAGATTCCTTTTACATTCTTTATATTCCTCGAGCAATTCCTTTACTCCATGCTGCCTATATCTATTGTAGACATCCCTCTTTTTCTGAACCAAATTTCTAATATCCCTTGAAAACCATGGTGCTCTCAAACCTTTAACCTTTCCTTTCACCCTAACAGGAACATAAAGATTCTGTACCCTCATAATTTCACCCTTAAATGACCTCCATTTCTCTATTACATCCTTCCCATAAAACAACTTGACCCAATCCCTTCGCATCCCTTCGCATCCCCTCTAAATCCCTTCGCATCCCCTCAAAGTTAGCCTTTCTCCAATCAAAAATCTCAACTGTAGGTCCAGTCCTGTCCTTCTCCATAATTATATTGAAGCTAATGCTATTGTGATCACTGGACCCGAATTGCTCCCCAACACATACATCTGTCAGCTGACCTATCGCATTCCCTAACAGGAGATCCAACACTGCCCCATCTCTAGTCGGTACTTCTATGTATTGTTGCAAAAAATTTTCAATCTGGCCAGCACGTAAATTGATGTCCAAACATCAGGTTTAATTGCCTCAATATGCTCTGTGGCCTGGACTCTGCTACCTTGATTTGGCCTGCACCTGATGTTTCCAATTTGGCTGGCGCTTAACTATTTGTCGCAGCATCGGATTGAGTTGCTTTGTTCCACTTTGGGGCCTGGATCTCACTGCTTGATTCAATCAGTACCTGCCCTTTCTGCATGCCACGGGCCCATTGCCCATTCGGTTCCATATGAAATTGCCTCCAAGTCCAAAGGGAAGTTACAGACTATTACTTGCGATGATCATTTGCCCGGAAAAGTATTTAGTTTTTTCCTAGTTTCGTTAGCCACCAGCCAGAAGTCGCTGAGATTCACCAGCATCACCTTAAACCAAAACTTTATTCTATCATTTTTATCTTGAAGCTTTTATGAATGATTTAGATTTATATCCAGTGGTTCTGATGAAGATTTTGCAGATTATATGAAAATTTGCAATACAGTTAACATTGGAATACCGCACAGATGCAGCAGGAGTGTTCCTGTGCAGGTCCGACAAAGAGCTTGAAAAAGCAGCAAGTTTTTTGACGTGAGTCATTGATTAGAGTACTGTACAGATACAACAGAAGCATTCTTGCGCAGGTCTGATAATGAGCTTGAAAAAAACCAGTCTCTATAAAAGTGTGCTACCACTTAGCGGAGAGGTCATCATGAGAGAGTAGTCTTGAGTCAGAGTAGTAAGGCTTTGGCTCAACAGGGCTTCAGCGAGAATAGGCAGAAGCTAGGTAAGCTCATCCCTTATTTCATATTTAACTCTAGAGAGAACAGTGTTCTGTTCTGGCTGGCAGCTGTGGGATTTCCAGAAGATTCCCAGCCTCCTCAATGGCCACATCTGCACCAGGAGCATCAATATGCAGTTCCTTAGAAACCGTGTTAGTGAACTGGAGCTGCAGCTTGATGATCTTCGGCTTGTTAGGGAAAGTGAAGCAGTGATAGATAGGAGCAACAGGAAGGTAATCATCCCAAGGCTGCAGGAGAAAGATAAATGGGTGACTATCAGAGAGGGAAGAGAGAACATCAGATAGTGGAGAACACCTCTGTGGCTGTCCCTCTCAAAAATAAGTACTCCATTTTGAGTACTGTTTGGGGGGGGGGGGAAACCACCTAGTTGGGGCAAGCAACAGTGGCCGTGCCTCTGGCACTGAGTCTGGCCTTGTGGCTCAGAAGGGTAGGGAACTGAAGAGTAATAGGGGACTCTATAGTCAGGGGGACAGAAGGTGATTCTGTGGACGTGAAAAGGAAGCACAGACGGTGGTTTGCCTCCTAAGTGCCATGGTCCAAGGTGTTTCTGGATGCATTCCTGAAAAGTGAGGATGAGCAGCCAGAAGTTGTGGTACATATTGGTACCAATGACATAAGAAGAAAAAGGGAGGAAGTCCTGAAAAAAGAATACAGAGAGTTAGGAAGGAAGCTGAGAAGCAGGATCTCAAAGGTATTAATCTCGGAATTGCTGTCTGTGCCACGCGACAGTAAGGATAGGATTAGAATGAGGTGGAAGATAAATGTGTGGCTGAAGAATTCGAGCAGGGGGCAGGGATTCAGATATCTGGACAATTGGGACCTCTTCTGGGGCAGGTGGGACTTGTACAAAAGGAATAGGTTACACTTGAATCCGAGGGGGACCAATATTCTTGCAGGCAGATTTACTAGAGCTGTTGGGAGTGGTTTAAACTAATATGGTGGGGGGGGGGATAGAGACCCAGATGATAGTGCTGAGGATGAGCCAGCAGTTTTACAAGTAGATGATGGGTGTAACATGAATGTATAGAAGGACAAACCAATGATTGGGTACAAATGCAAACACACCACAGAGGCAAAATTTAGAACACAGGACTGAAAGTGCTGTATTTAAATGCGCATAGCACTTGGAATAAGGTGGATGAACTCATGACGCAATTACAGATTGGTCATTATGATGTTGTGGGCATCACTGAGTCGTGGCTGAAAGAAGACCATAGTTGGGAGCTTAACATCAAAGGATATACTTTGTATTGAAAAGACAGGCTGGATATGTGGTGGTGTGGCTCTGTTGGTAAGAGATAAAATTCCATCTTTAGAAAGAGATGACACAGGATCAGAGAATGTTGAATCTTTGTAGTGGAGTTAAGAAATTGCAAGGATGAAAAAACTATTATGTGAATCATATATAGGCCTCCAGATAGTAGGCAAGAGTGGGTTTGAGATTGCAAAGAGAGCTGGAAAAGGCATGTAATAAGGGTAAGAACACAATTGTAATGGGGGACTTCAATATGCAAGGGAATTGAGAAAATCAGGTTGGTGTTGGACCACAAGAGAGAGAGAATGTGTTGAATGCCTACGAGATGGCTTTTTTGAGCCTATTCATGGAAAGGCCACCTTAGATTGGGTGTATTAACTCTGATCTTATTAGAGACATTAACATAAAGAACCCTTAGGAGGCAGTGATCATAATATGATTGAATTCATACTGCAATTTGAAAGGGAGAAGCATAACTCACATGTATCAGTATCCCAATGGGTTGAAGGGAATTACAGAGACATGAAAGAAGAGCTTTCCCAGGTGGATTAGGGGAGGATACTGGCGGGGTTGACGGTAGAGCAGAGATGGTTTAAGTCTCTAGTTCACAAATGGCAGGGGTAGGCAACTGTGCTTGACAAAGGAAGTTAAGGACTGCATAAAAGCCAAGGAAAGGGCATATAAAGTAGCAAAAGTGAATGGAAAGTTGAATGATTGGGAAGTCCAACAAAAGTCAGCAGAAAAGCTCTCAGAGGGGAAAAGATGAACTATGAGGGCAGACTAGCCAATAATATAAAGCAAGATACCAAAAGTTTTGTCAGCTATATAAAGAATAAAAGGGAGGTGAGAGTTGACATTGGACCACTGGAAAATGATGCTGGTGAGGTAGTAATGGGGGACAAAGAAATAGCAGATGAACTTAATGGGTGCTTTGCACCTGTCTTCACTGTGGAAGACAGAGTGCCAGAGGTCCATGAGTATCAGGAAATAGGAGTGAGTGCCATTACTAATACATAGTAAAAAGTGCTAGGCAAACTGAAAGGTCTTTCTTTTCTTTTTCAATCTTTTTATTGAGTTTCATATATATATAAAAAAACATATCATAATAATGAATAGGTTGTAAATACAATAGACTTGAAATTGCATTAATAATAGGATAATAATATCCTATTAAACATCAACAAAAAAAGGTACATTAATCAATCAAGTCTATATAATTATATATGAAAAAAAACAAAAATAATCGTCAAAAGAAAAGGAAAAAAAAATTTGAAAATATATAAAAGAGAATATATATTGAAAAAAAAACACTAAACTAAACTAACATGGGCAATAATAACAGTTTATAAGTATATGATAGTGTCAAAAAACTCCAGAACTCCATACCTGAACAAGAATAAGCAGAGAGAAGGTCTGAAAAAGGCCAAATTAATTCATATGAAAATGTCGAATGAACGGTCCCCAAGTTTCTTCAAATTTAATTGATGAGTCAAAAATAGTGCTTCTAATTTTTTCCAAGCTCAGATAAGAAATAGTTTGAGAAAACCACTGAGACGTGGTAGGAGGATTTACTTCTTTCCAGTTTTGTAATATAGACCTTCTGGCCATTAATGTTACAAAAGCAATCATTCGTCTGATTGAAGGGGAAAACTGATTACCATCCTCATTTGGTATACCAAAAATTGCAGTAATAAAATGAGGTTGTAAATCGATATTCCAAATTGAGGAAATGGTAACAAATATGTCCTTCCAATAGTTATGTAAAGTGGGACAGGACCAAAACATGTGGGTCAATGAAGCCACTTCTGAATGACATCTGTCACATTGAGGGTTAATATGAGAATAGAATCGAGCAAGCTTATCTTTAGACATATAAGCTCTATGTACAATTTCAAATTGTATTAAAGCATGTTTAGCACATATAAAAGAGGAATTAACCATTTGTAAAATTTTTTCCCATTTATCTGTTGATATATTGTATCGAAGTTCTTTTTCCCATTCTTGTTTAATTCTATCTGATATTTCTGGTTGTATCTTCATAATCATATTATAAATAAAAGCTACTAATCCCTTCTGACAAGGATTAAAGGTAAAAATCAAATCTGAGAAATCCATTGAAGTTGAGTTGGGAAAAGATGGTAGAACTTTATGTAGGAAATTTCTGATTTGTAAATATCTGAAAAAATTAGATTTAGATAATTTAAATTTGTTGGAAAGTTGGTCAAAAGACATCAAAGTACCTTCAAAAAAAAGATCACAAAAACATTTTATACCTTTCCTTTTCCATATGCTAAAAGCTTGATCTGTCAATGAAGGTTTGAAAAAAAAATTAAGTAAAATAGGGCTATCAAGAACAAAGTTTTTCAGAGTAAAAAACTTAAGAAATTGAAACCAAATTCGTAGTGTATGTTTGATAACAGGATTAGATATCTGTTTATTGAATTTAACTAAATCAGCAGGAAGAAAAGAACCAAGAACGGAGAATAGAGAATATCCCTTTACCTCATTGCATTCCAAATTTACCCACTGTGGACACAATGGTGAGTCCAAATCTAATTTCCAATACGTTAGGTTACGAATATTATTCGCCCAATAGTAAAATCTAAAGTTAGGTAAAGCTAAACCACCATCTTTTTTAGATTTTTGTAATTGCCTTTTACTTAACCTGGGGTTTTTATTTTGCCACACAAATGAGGAAATTTTTGAATCAATGTTGTCAAAAAAAGATTTAGGAATAAAAATTGGTAAGGCTTGAAATAAATATAAAAATTTCGGTAAAATCATCATTTTAATAGCATTAATCTGACCAACTAATGATAGGAATAAGGGATACCATCTTGTAGTAAGTTGTTGAATTTGATGAAGCATAGATAAAAAATTCAGTCTAAATAAATCTTTATATTTCTTGGTAATTTTTATACCTAAATAGATAAAGTTATCAGTAACAACTTTAAATGGTATCCTGTCATTCAATAAGGTTTGCACGTTTAAGGGGAATAATTCACTCTTATCTAAGTTTAATTTATAACCAGAAAAACTACCAAATTGAGCCAACAAGGATAAAATAGCGGGAATAGACCTGTCAGGATCAGAAATATATAACAGCAAGTCATCAGCATAAAGTGATAATTTGTATAACTTCTCATTACGGGTAATACCAAAAATATTAGGAGATTCACGAATAGCAATGGCTAAAGGTTCTAATGCAATATTAAATAATAAAGGACTTAAAGGACAACCTTGTCTCGTACCACGAGATAATTGAAAAAAAGAGGATCTATAATTATTTGTAAGAACAGAAGCAACAGGTTTATAATATATTAATTTAATCCATGATATAAAATTAGGACTAAAATTAAGATTTTGCATTAAATAAGTATGTCCATTCAACTCTATCAAAAGCTTTTTCAGCATCTAATGAGATAACACATTCTGGGGTTGTGGGTGATGAAGTATAAATTATATTAATCAATTTTCTAACATTAAAAAAGGAGTACCGATTCCTAATAAAACCAGTTTGATCTTCTGAAATAATCTGTGATAGTACCTTTTCTAATCTAATGGCTAAAATTTTTGTAAGAATCTTAGAATCTACATTTAATAATGATATAGGGCGATAAGATGCACATAAAGTAGTATCTTTATCTTTTATAAGAATTAGAGCGATAGTAGCTTCATAAAAAGATTGAGGTAATCTCTTCTTAGCAAACGCATCATTAAAGATTTCACATAACCAAAGGGAAAGCAAAGAAGAAAAAGTTTTTAAAAATTCTACAATATAACCATCAGGGCCAGGAGCTTTCCCTGAATTCATTGATGAGATAGCCTCTCTTATTTCGGCCATAGAGATAGGAGCATCAAGCAAGCTACGATCTTCATCTATCAGTTTAGGAATATTCAAATTGTTAAAAAACTTATCCATCATGGACAGGTCACCATCAAATTCTGATTGGTATAAAGATTTATAAAAATCTTGAAAAGTGTTATTGATTTCTTTATGATCAGTAGTTAAATTACCGTCTTGTTTACGAATTTTAATAATTTGTCGCTTAGTCGAAATAGCTTTTAATTGATTAGCTAACAATTTACCAGTTCGATCACTATGAATATAAAATTGAGCCCTGGTCTTGATTAATTGATTCTCAATTGAAGAAGATAATAATAAGCTATGTTCCATTTGAAGCTCAACTCTCTTCTTATAAAGTTCTTTGGTAGGAGTAACGGAATAAATCTTATCAATTTCTTTAATTTTATCTACCAATAAGGCTATATCTAAATATCTTTGTTTTCTTTTACCAACGGAATATGAGATAATTTGTCCACGGATAAAAGCCTTGAAGGAGTCCCAAAGTATTCCTCTATCAATCTCTTCGGTATAGTTTGTTGAAAAAAATAAGTCAATTTGTTGTTTTATGAAGGTAATAAATTCTGGATCTTGAAGCAAAGTAGCGTTGAGTCTCCAAGATCTAGTATTAATGGAAGAGTCCGAGATCTTGATAGATAACTTCAAAGGTGCATGATCCGAAATGGCAATAGAATCGTATTTACAATCAGTAACATCTGTTAATAAACGATGATCAATAAGGAAATAATCAATTCTAGAATAACTATGATATACATATGAAAAAAATGAAAATTCTTTATCTTTAGGGTTCAAAAACCGCCATATTTCAGTAATTCCTGAATCGACCATAGAAGAATTAATAAGTAAGGCTGATCTATTCGGAAGAGTTCGAATAGGTTTAGATCTATCCATCGAAGGATTCAAACAACAATTAAAATCTCCACCCATTATCAACATATATTCATTTAGATTAGGAAGGGAAGTAAATAAACGTTTAAAAAATTCAGGGCAGTCAAAGTTTGGAGCATAAATATTAACTAGAACCACTTTTCGATTAAAAAGTGAGGCAGTTATCAACAAAAATCTGCCCTGTGGATCAGAAATAATTTCATGATGTGTAAACGAAATTGAGGGGTCTATAAAAATAGACACACCTCTAATTTTGGTGGTACAATTCGAGTGAAATTGTTGATCCTTCCAGAACCTAAAAAAACGTTGATTATCCTCTCTCCTAATATGGGTCTCCTGTGCAAAAATAATATTAGCGTTCAATCTATGGAATACTTTAAATATTTTTTTACGTTTAATCCGATGATTTAAACCATTAGTATTCCAAGAGATAAAGTTAATAGATTTATCCATTATGCCAATATTAGTTGTGTGTATCATAAAAGGTTAAAAAGACACATAACCCATAACTCAGGAAGAAGGAAAATTGATTCAGGAGCAACCGGAGAACATGACACCTCAACAATATTAATAATTTAAAGTCGGCCCATAAACTAAAAGCAAAAAAATAAAAAGCAAAAGCGTGAAAAAAGATCCCTACCCCCTCCCCCCACCCTTCGAAAGAAAGCCAAGTGGCAGGCGCATAATCTAATACTAACATTACCCCCATTTCAAGATGGCAGCTCCATAAAAAGATTTAAAAAAACTATGTAACACCCAGATCAAAATATAGGGTTGCAAAAAGAAAATATATATCAGTCAGAATGAAAAAACTAATATAATAAAACAAACAATCATTAATAAAAAAGAAGTATGAACATTAAAATTTGAAAGTGTAATATACCTTTAAAAAAAATTCCATGTTCAAATACAAGAAAGATGACGTTTCAAAAGCAAAGACTTATGGGAAGAAGAAACGACATTTTGAAAAAGCCATATTACAAAATATAAATGTAAGTTCAGCAATCTATTAAAAAAAATTTAATAAAAAAGAGTTATCAAAATAGGATTAAAAAAAAGATTTAATAGACACTACAATATATAAAAAAAAGACTAAAAAATTCAAAACATTCGTCCCATTTCTAAGTACAGGCAGACAAATAAACGCTTACAGAAAGCAAAGTCTTATGGGAAGAAGAAACGACATCTTGAAAAAAAGTAAATCATTATTACAAAATAAAAATGTGTATATCCGAAACAGAAAAAAGAATTAAAAAAAAGGATATTATAAGAATTAAAAGAGCATCTATAAACAATGATAATAGTAGTAAAAAAAAAGAACCAGACCCGTAGATCAGGATAAGAAGTTGTAACCCAGCTTCATAGGTTAAAACTTAAAATGAGATGGCATCCTCTCTCCGAAAAATCTTCAACATAACACATAGTTCAAGTTGCACTAGAAGATCGATATTCTTCAACAAATTTCTTCGCTTCTTCCGGAGTGTTGAAAAATTGTTGGCTGTTGTCGTTCAGCGTAATTCTAAGCTTCGCTGGATACATTAAAGCTTGTTTAAGTCCAATCGAGTGAATCTCTGCCATCACTGGTTTAAAAGCGATTCTCGCTCTCATTACTTCGTATGAATAATCTTCAACAATTCGAAATGTGTTGGTATTGTAAGAGATCATACCTTTTTTATGAGCTAATCGAATTAAAAGCTCTTTCTCCCGAGGATAATGAAGGCGAACAATCACTGCTCGTGGTTTACCAGACACAGCCGAAAATCTCGCAACTCTGTGAGCGCGGTCGATAACAGGTTTATTATGCAAACCTTCATCACTGAAAATTTCCCACAATAATTTAGAGAAAAATTCAGTTAAATCACCGGACTCAACTTTTTCGGGAAATCCGATGATACGCAAATTCTGTCTGCGAGATCGGTTTTCGAGATCAGTAATTTTAAACTTATACTGATCCATAGTTTTAGCAGTTGACTCAATCGTCTTCTCCAGCGCTTCAATTGTACGTACTTTTTCACAAATTGATTTTTCAAGAGTCGTGATCTTATCTTCATGCCGCTGAATATCTGATGCCTGCAATTGAAGCTTAGTTTCAAGCGATCTAACAACTTCTTCAAGTTCAGATATTTTCATGGTAAGCTTATTTTCCAAACTTGTCAGTCTACTTCCCAATTTACCTTCTAATCTGCCTTCCAAACCCGCAAGTTTAGCATCCAGAAGATTAGAAATTATGTCGACGGGAAAAGGATCCTTAGACAATTTCTTGCTTGTAGCCATTTTAAGTTTGACAAGATTAGATCAAATATTGTTTTAGGGGAAAAAAAGTTAATCAGAAGTAGCAACTCATATGATTAAATTTGAAAAGATTTGATTAAAGGGTGATTATAGTTGAAAAAATGAAGAGTGCCTAAAAGGCAGATGTTTACGTCACCATCTTGAAACTCCACCCCCCCCCCACTGAAAGGTCTTAAGGTGGATAAATCACCTGGGTCGGATGGACTATGTCCCAGAGTCCTCAAAGAGGTTGCTGAAAAAATAAACAGGTGCATTGGTCGTGATCTTTTAAGAATCACTTGATTCTACCATAGACCTGGACAACTGGAAGACTGCATATGTCACTCCACTCTTTAAGAAGGGAGGAAGGCAAAAGAAAGGAAATCATAAGCCTGTTAGCCTAACTTCAGTGACTGGGAAAGAGTTGGTTGAAGAGGTTTTGAGGTAATTGAAGACTAATGACAAAATAAGTCAAAGTCAGCATGGTTTCTGTCAAGGGAAATCTTGCCTGACAAATCTGTTAGAGTTCTTTGAGGAAGTAACAAGAAGAAAGGACAAAGGAGAGGCAGTGGATGTCATTTACTTGATTTTCAGAAGATGTTTGATAAGGTGCCACAGATGAGACTGCTTAACTAGATAAAATCCTATGGTGTTACAGGAAAGATACTGGCATGGATAGTGGAATGGCTGACAGCCAGGAGACAGTGAATGGGAATTAAAGGAGCCTATTATTCCTCGATAAAGGTGGAGCTGCAGCTCGATGCCCTTAGGCTTGTTAGGGAAAGTGAGAAGGTAAACAATAGGTGTTACAGACAGTAGTCACACTGGGGCCACAGGAGACAGATAAATGGATGACTGTAAGGAGAGGGAAGGGAGAGCATCAGGTAGTGGAGAGCAACTCTGTGGCCATCCCCTTTAACAATAAGTATTCCATTTTGAGTACTGTTTGTGGAGGGGGGGGGATAGGAAACAACTGACCTGGTGGAAGCAACATTGGCCGTGCCTCTGACACTGAGTCTGTCCCGTGAATAATCAGAAGGGTAGGGAATGGAAGAGGATGGTAGCAGTAATAGGAGATTCTATAGATAGGCAGACAGGTAGTTGATTCCATGGATGCGAAAAAGAAACACAGTTGGTAGTTTGCCTATTAGGTGCCTGGAGTTGTGATGTTTTTGAACGCACCCACAATATCCTTAAATGGGAGGATGTGCAGCCAGAGGCCGTGGAATATAGTGGTACCAATGACATAGGTAGAAAAAGGGAGGAAGTCGTGAAAGCAAAATACAGGGTGTTAGGAAGGAAGCTGAGAAGCTGAGAGACCTCAAGGGTAGCAATCTTGGTATTACTGCCTGTGCCACATGACTGTGAGTATAGGAATAGAATGAGGTGGCAGATAAATGCATGACTGAAGGATTGGAGCAGTCAGATTCCTGGATCATTCGGACCTCTTCTAGATGTGACCTGAACAAAAAGCATGGGTTGCACTTGAATCCGAGGGAGACCAGTATCCTGGCAGGGAGGTTTGCTAATGCTGTCGGGGAGGGTTTAAATTAGATTTGCATGGGGGTGGAAACTGAAGTGAAGAGGCAGAGGATGTGATGGTTGGCACACAAATCGAAACAGCTTGTAGAACGTTTGTAAGAAAGGATAGGCAGATGATACAACAAAGATGTATTCAGCCAGCTGGTCTGAGGTGTGTCTATTTTAATGCAAGAAGTATCATAAGCAAGGCAGATGGACTTACAGCATGGATTAATACATGGAACTATGACGTTCTGGCCATTACACAGTCTTGGATATCTCAGTGGCAGGAATGGCAACTGAGTGTGCCAGATCTCTCAGTGGGAGAGCATTTTGGAGGTAGTGATCACAATTCTATCTCCTTTACCGTGGCACTGGAGGGGGATAGGAACAGACAATTTGGGAAATTTTTAATTGGGGTAGGGGGAAATGTGATAATATAAGGCAGGAACTTGGAAACATAAATTGGGAGCACATGTTCTCAGGGAAATGCATGGCAGAAATGTGGCAAATATTTAGGGAACATTTGCATGTCAGTCTGCATAGGTATGTTCCATTGAGGCACGGAAAGGATGGTAGGGTAAAAGAACCATGTAGAAAATCTAGCTTAGGAGATTAGTAAGTAAAAGCATATGAAAGGTTCAAGAAACTAGGTACTGATAGAGCTCTAGAAAATTACAGTGTTGCCAGGAAGGAGCTTAAGATTGAAATTAGGAGAGCTAGAAGGGGCCATGAGAGGCCTTGTTGAGCAGGATTAAGGAAAACCCAAAGGCGTTCTGTGAGTATGTGAAGAATAAGAGGATGAGCCATGTGAGAATAGGACCAATCAGGTGTGACCGTGGAAATGTGTGCATGGAGTCTGATGAGGTAGCGGAAGTACCTAATGAATACTTTGCTTTAGTATTCACCAGGGAAAAGGACCTTGGTAATTATGGAGATGAGTTACAGTGGACTGAAATACTTGCGCATATAGACATTAAGAAAGAAGATGTGCTGGAGCTTTTGAAAAGCATGAAGTTAGATAAATCGCTGGGACTGGATGAGATATACCCCAGGCTACTGTGGGAAGTGAGGGAGGAGATTGCTGAGCTTCTGGCGATGACCTTTGCATCATCAATAGGGACAGGGGAAGTACTGGAGTATTGGAGGGTTGAAAATGTTGTTCCCTTGTTCAGGAAAGGGAGTAGGGATAACCCAGGAAATTATAGATCAGTGAGTCTTACTTCAGTGGTGGGCAAGTTGTTGGAGAAGATCCTGAGAGGCAGAATTTATGAGCATTTGGATAGTCAGCTTGGCTTTGTGAAGGTCAGGTTGTTCCTTAGGAATCTGATTGAATTTTTTGAGGATGTAACAAAACACTTTGATGATGGTATAGCAGTGGATGTAGTGTATGTGAATTTCAGTAAGGCATTTGATAAGGTTCCCCATAAAAGGCTCATTCAGAAAGTAATGAGGCATGGGATCCAAGGAGACCTTGCTTTGTGGATCCAGAATTGGTTTGCCCACAGAAGGCAAAGAGTGGTTGTAGACTGGTCATATTCTGTATGGTGTGCCTTGGATCTGTTCTGGGACCCCGCCTCTTAGTGATTTTTAGAAATGAATAAGTAGAAGGGTGGGTTAGTAAGTTTGTTGATAACACAAAAGTTGGGGGTGTTGTGGATTGTCTGTACGGGTGTCAAGAATTTACAGCAGAACATCAATAGGATGCAGAACTGGGCTGAGAAGTGGCAGATGGAGTTCAACCCAGATAAATGTGAAGTGGTTCATTTTGGAAGGTCAAATTTGAAGGCAGAATATACGATTAATGGTAAGACTCTTAGCAGGATGGAGGATCAGAGAGATCTTGTGGTCCATATCCATAGGATATTCAAAGCTGCTGCATAGGTTGACAGTGTTGTTAAGAAGGCATATGGTATGTTTGCATTCATCAGTTGTGGGATGGAGTTCAAGAGCCATGAGGTAATGTTACAGTCTATATTAGATCTTGGTTAGACCCCACTTGGAGTACTGTGTTCAGTTCTGGTCACCTCACTACAGGAAGGATGTGGATACTATAGAAAAAGTTCAGAGGAGATTTACAAGGATATTGCCTGGATTGGAGAGATGCCTTATGAAAACAGGTTGAGTGAAATTGGCCTTTTCTCCTTGGAGCGATGGAGGATGAGAGGTGACTTGATAGAGGTGTACAAGACGATGAGAGGCATTGATTGTCTGGATGGCCAGAGGCTTTTCCCCAGGACTGAAATGGCTAACATGAAGGGGCATAGTTTTAAGGTGCTTGGAAGTAAGTAGAGAGGGGATGTCAGGGGTAAGTTTTTCACACAGAGACTGGTGGGTCCGTGGAATGTACTGCCAGCGATCGTGGTAGAAGCAGATACAATAGGGTCTTCTGTTACGCTTGCAGCCCCCTCCTTTGTGAAAATCGCAAGATCACTATTAGGTTGGGTCAGGAGACCCAGGAAATGAGAGAGAGACGTGTGGAATGTCTCGTTCCCCGGCAATATAAAGCTACGGGACATGGCCATTGTTTCTGGAAGGCGAACTTGTGGATTGAAAATACTGTGCTACGTGGAAGCCCTCAGGCAAAGTGGGCTGGTTGAGGGAGGGATCGCATCACCCCCAACCTGATTGACATCTGCAACCCTGTGAGTCAGGATAAAAGAGGGTCTGTGGGAACAGCCCTTCAGACGCACCAGAAGAAACGCTAGCGATCCCATAATAGCGGAAGCCATTGGAAGGAGGCCACGTGCGTTCAGTTGCATTTGCCTGGAACTGGTGGCTTGTTCCACGGAAAACAGCTTTTAGCTAACAACGGGGAAACCAACTCCCACGACTCAAAGGATTGGCATCATAAGAGACCTGGGCAAGTTTAACCTGTCTCTCTCTTAAACCCAAAACGCTGCAGCTTGAACGAACTAACAGTGACTTTTACATTTCCATCGGATAATACATTATCCCCTAGACAACGATAGAGCTATTTCTTATTGATTATTATTATACCTGCGCTTTTAGATTTAGTATTGACGACGTATATTATCTGTATGTTTGCATTAATCTTACTTTTGTGCCCCTTTTCCAATAAATACTTTAAAAAATAGTACCATCAGACTTCAACGGACCTCTCTATCTTTGCTGGTAATTGACCCAGTTATGGGGTTATGTAACACTTCTAAGAGACTTTTAGATAGGTACATGGAGCTTAGAAAAGAAAAATAGAGGGCTATGCGGTAGGGAAATTCTACGCAGTTTCTAGAGTTACGTGTTCAGCACAACATTGTGGGCTGAAGTGCCTGTAATGTGCTATGGATGTCAATGTTCTATGTTTTTTTCTGGTTGGCGCCAGTGAGTAGTGATGTTCCTCAGAGGTCCATATTAGTACCGCTAGTTTTCACATTGTTTGTCAGTGATTTAGATAATGGAATCGATGGCTTTGTGGCAAAGTTTGCGAATGATACGAAGGTAGGAAGATGGGTAGGTAGAGCTGAGGAAGCAATGTGATTGCAGAAGGACTCAGACAATTTGGAAGAATGGACAAAAAAGTGGCAGATGGAATACAGTGTTGGGAAATGTATGATATTGCATTTTGGTAAAAAGAATAATAGTGCAGACTATTATCTAAATGGGGAGGAGGTTCAAACATTGGAGGTGCAGGTACAGTAATTCATAATAAATAGTATGTACAGTAAGATATACAACAGAACAGTCAATATAGCTTGGAAATACAATTGTGTCAGTGTGAATTAATCAGTCTGATGGCCTGCTGGAAGAAGGTATCCCAGAGATTGCTGGTCCTGGCTTTAATGCTGCAGTACCATTTTTCGAATGTAGCAGCAGGGATAGTTTGTGGTTGGGGCGACTCGGGTACCCAATGATCCTTTGGGCCCTTTTTACACATCTGTCACCGTAAATGTCCTGAATAGTGAGAAGTTCACATCCACAGATGCACTGGACTGTCTGCATCACTCTCTGCAGAGTCCTGCGATTGAGGGAGGTACAGTTCCCATATCAGGCAGTGATACAGCCAGTCAGAATACCCTCAAATGCGCTCCTGTAGAAAGTCCGTAGGATTTGGGGACTCATGTTGAATTTTAATCGTCTGAAGTGAAAGAAGCGCTATTATGCTTTTTTCACC
Organism: Hypanus sabinus; assembly: GCF_030144855.1. Taxonomy (NCBI): domain Eukaryota; kingdom Metazoa; phylum Chordata; class Chondrichthyes; order Myliobatiformes; family Dasyatidae; genus Hypanus; species Hypanus sabinus. Next base: position 182,488,465 of record NC_082711.1, read on the forward strand.
ACACAGCCATTATGTACAGACCATATGAGGTCCTCGGTGATGTGTATACCGAGGAACTTAAAGCTGTTCACCCCCTCATCCCCAGGTCCATTGATGTCAATAGGGGTGAGCCTATCTTCATTCCTCCTGTAGTCTACAACATTTTTGCGACATTGAGGGAGAGGTTGTTATTATTTGAGATACGACCAATCAATGTAGTATCATTTGCAAACTGAATTAGCAGATTGGAGCTGTGGTTGGCAACACAGGCATGGGTGTACAGAGAGTAAAGGAGGGGGCACAGCTGTGGATGCTTCTGTGTTGAGGGTTAGAGGGGCAGAGGTGAGGGAGCCCACTCTTACCACCTGCTGGCAATCTGACAGCAAGTACAGGTTCCAGCTGTACAAGGCAGGGTGAAGGCCGAGGTCTCCGAGCTTTTTGTCAAGCGTTGAGGAAAATGTGGTGTTGAATACTGAACTATACTCCAAGCACAGCATTCTTACATAACCATCCTTCTTCTCCAGGTGTGTAAAGGACAGTGGGTAGAGCAGTGGTTATTACGTCATCTGTGGAATTGCATTATTACTGAATGTTGAAAGGACTAGATGTGGATAGGATGTTTCCTTTGGTGGGGGTATCCAGAACTAGAGGGCCCAGCCTCAAAATTGAGGTGCGACCTTAGAGAACAGAGGTAAGGAGGAATGTTTTTAGCCAGAGAGTTGTAAATCTGTGGAATGCTCTGTCACAGACTGGGGTGGGGCCAAGCCCATGCATATATTTAAGGCAGAATTTGATTGTTTCCTGATCAGTCAGGGCATCAAAGAATATGGTGAGAAGGCAGGTGTATGGGGTTGAGTGGCCATGATGAATTAGCGGAGCAGACTTGATGAGCTGAAAGGCCTAATTCTGCTCCTATGTTTTACGGTGTTATGGTCTTAATAAAAGGAAGCCTGTGCGTGAGAGTACAGGGGGTTCCGGTTAATTGGGACACATCATGGCCAGTACATTTTGGCTGCCTCAATTAGCTGAAGCTTCATGGAAATAGTTAAAAGGGTATAAAAATGACAAACTGTCATTTAAGTGATTAAGAAATCATGTACTTAAATGAAAAAAATTAATTAGAACTCTACAAACACTACTACAGAACTATAAAAATGTGTATTAGTTTCTTACAGTTATGGATGTAGGAATTCATCCAGCGTACATTGCTGTGTACTTTTGATTGACTATAAGTGAACAAAATCAGCGCAGACACCTAGTGCAGATAATGGACTTCTTTCATATAATGCTTTTGACAATTGCATCCTCCAAATCTTCATTTTGATTGTGACAATCAAGATAGTTGATGATGCCTTCAAATTCTTTGTAGGTCTTAACTTGTTGAAATAGTGAATTGTTTCATTATCACTCCCAGCCATTTCTAGAATCTCCAAGCCTGAATGCTTGAAACTGCAGTGAGCAAGACGGTTCTGAACTGTCTTACTACTTATTTCTCACCAACTATCAGTAACAAATATCACTGCTTTTTGAACACACACAAAACCAACACTGTTTAAAAACTTTGTTCTAAGCAGAGCGTAGTGTCTACTGCCACACAATAGCACATGACTGACGCTAGTTAGAAACTGCTCAGCAACAGCTGACTGTCCCAATTAAGTGGCATGGTGTCCCAAGTAAATGAAGGGAATCCCAGCTATCTTCTCAATTACTCTTTGTTCTTGATGGGTGGTCCTAAATAAGTGCCTGCCCTGATTAATTGCTGGCTCAATTAACCAGAATCCACTGTTGATGGTTTTCTCTTTGATTGAAAGCCTGTGATTAGTGGTGAGCCTCAGTGATCTGTATTGTTGTTATAAGATTTAGTTGATAAGGTGCTAACTTGAATCAGCAAACTTCTGACTGACACCAAGAATGGGTCTATTAAAGCTATCAGCTGGAAAAATGGGCTGAAAATTACATATTATATTTAATGCAGACAAGTGTGAAGTGTTGCATTTTGGGAGGACAAACTAGGGTAAGACTTGTACAGTAAAAGATAGGTCACTGAGGTGTGTAGTAGAACAAAGGAATCTGGGAATACAGATGCACAATTCTTTGAAAGCGGCATTATATGTAGATGGGTTCCTAGAGAGAGCTTTTGGCATGCTGGGATGTTGCATTGAAGTTGTACAAGATGTTGGTGAGGTCAAACTTAGACTATTGTCTGCAATTCTGGCCACCTACCTACAAGAAAGATATCAACAAACTTGGAAAGAGTGCAGAGAAAACGTACATGGATTTGCCATGACTTTATTTGCTGAGTTACATGGATAGTTTGAACAGGTTAAGATTTTATTCCCAGGAGCATATGAAAAGGAAGGGAAATCTGATAGAGGGATAAAAAAAATAATGAAGGTATAGATAGGGTAAATACACACAGGTTTTCCCCCTCATGTTGAGAGAGACTTGAACAAGAGGTCATATGTTTAGGGTGAAAGGTGAAATATTTAAGGGGAATCTGAGAGGAAATGTTTTCACTCAGAAGGTAGTGCAAGCTGCCAGAAGAAGTGGTAGAGGTGGGTTCAATTGCAAGATTTAAAAGAAGTTTGGATAGGTACATGGATGAGAGAGGTATGGAGGGCTATGGTCCAGGTGCAGGTAGGTGGGTCTAGGCAGAAAACCAGGTTATTAGGGACTAGATTAGCCAATGGGCTGTACTGCTCTATGGCTATGATTCATTATATCTTCACAAGTGGTCAGGTGCCTCAAAATTTGTTCTTGAGGCAGAAATCATCAAAACATTTAAAATTAGATGGATGATTATAAGTAACAAAGTTAGAAACTGAGAGTAGGTTGAGAGGATCAACAAAATAGCTCTTCATTTCTGCAGTATGGCAGCAATCATACAAATGACCGTTTTTGCCATAAATTTTGGACTAATTCATTACTAATCATTCTCTTCTGCTTTTCCTCTATTCTTCCCAAGGTATGGTGCCTAGATCTGGAAGCAGTGAAAAAGCTGGGGTCTGAATTAAGATCAGAAAGTGCTAGAAATACTCAACATATTACATTGAGTAACGCAATAAAAATTTCAGGTCAATCACTGGTCATCAAAACAAGCAAACAAGCAAACGCCTACTGAGTTTAGTGCAACTTTAATAGAGTCATACAGCATGAAAAAGGGTCCTTTGGCCAAACAGTCTATTCTGACCAAGGTGCCTGTGCTCGGCACTCGTCGTCTGAATTCGTCCAATTGTCCACTGAAAGTTACACCTGGCTCAGCCACTTCCTGATAGCTCATTCAATATATGTATGTACAGTGTCAATAAAAAGTATTAATCCCCTTGAAAGTTTTTATTCTTTTACTTTTTACAACATTGCATCACAGTGGATTTAATTTGACTTTCTGACACTGATCAACAGAAAAAGACTCTTTTGTGCCAAAGTGAAAACAGATCTCTACAAAATTATCTAAATTAATTACAAATATAAAACACAAAAGAATTGATTGCATAAGTATTCACCCCCACCTTTAATATGACATATCAAATCATCATTGGTGCAGCCAATTGGTTTTAGAAGTCACATAATTAGTTAAATGGAAATCTGTTTTTGAAGACTTGTGTGCAGTCAAAGTATTTCGATTGATTGTAGTAAAAATACACCTGTATCTGGAAGATCCAACTGCTGGTGAGTCAGTGTCCTGGCAAAAACTACAGCATGAAGACAAAAGAACATTCCAAGCAACTCTGTGAAAAGGTTATTGAAAAGCTCAAATCAAAGGAGGAATACAAAAAAAGTTCCAAGTCACCGAACAAATAGCCCTTGGAGTACAGTTAAGTCAATCATCAAGAAATGGAAAGAATATGGCATAGCTGTAAAGCTGCCTAGAGCAGGCTGTCCTCAAAAACTGAGTGGCTGTACAAGAAGGAGACTAGTGAGAGAGACCACCAAGAGACCTATGACAACTCTGGAGGAGTTACGAACTTCAGTGGCTGAGATGGGAGAGACTGCACATACAACAACTGTTGTCTGGGTGCTTCACCAGTCACAGCGGTTATGGGAGAGTGGCAAAGAGTTGAAAAGAAACTCACATGAAAAGTCAGCTGGAGTTTATCAGAAGGCATGTGGGAAACTCTGAAATCAGTTGGAAGAAGGTTTTGTGGTCTGATGAAACCAGAATTGAGCTTTTTGGCCATCAGACTAAGCCAAACACCACACTCCATCCCTACCATGAAACATGGTGGTGGCTGCATCATGCTGTGGGGATGCTTCACTGCAGCAGGCCCTGGAAGGCTTGTGAAGGTAGAGAATAAAATTAATGCAACAAAATACAGGGAAATCCTGGAGGAAAAGCTAACGCTGTCTGCAAGAGAACTGCGACCTGGGAGAAGATTTGTTTTCCAGCAAGATAATGAACCCAAGCATAAACCCAAAGCTACATGGGAATAACTTAAAAACAACAAAGTTAATGTCCTGGAGTGGTCACGTCAGAATCTAGACCTCAATCCAATTGAGAATTTGTGGCTGGACTTGAAAAGGGCTGTTTGGTCACGATCCCCATGTAACCTGACAGAGTCTGAGCAGTTTTGTAATGTGCAAAGCTGATACAGACTTATCTACACAGACTCAAAGCTATCATTGCTGCCAAAGGCGCATCTATTAAATACTGACTTGAAGGGGGTGAATATTTATGCAATCAATTCTTTTGCGTTTTATATTTGTAATTAATTTAGATCACTTTGTAGAGATCTGTTTTCACTTTTGACACAAAAATATCTTTTTCTGTTGATCAGTGTCAAAAAAGCCAAATTAAATCCACTGTTGTAAAACAATAAAACATGAAAGCTTTGAAGAGGAGTGAATACATTTTAAAGGCATGGTATGTACCACCCACTGTGTAAAAAGGTTTCCTTTCAAGGTCCTACTAAATCTCTCCACTCTCACTATGCCCTCTAGTTGTGAGTTTTCCAACCTTAGGAAAAAGACCAGTGTATTCACTTTATTTATGTCCTTCATAATTTTATACACTTCTATATGATCATCTCAGTTAATGTTTTAAGACTTCAAATCTCCACCTATAAAGACCATAAGAACATAAGATACAGGAGTAGAAAAGGCCATTTGGCCCACCTAGCCTGCTCCACCATTCCATCATGGCTGATCCAATTCTCCTCTTAATCCTTTGCCTTCTCCTCGTATCCCTTCACGCCCTGACCAATCAAGAATCTATCAACCTCTGCCTTAAAAGTATGTGAAGACTGGCCTCCACACTGCCTGTGGCAAAGAATTGCATTCATTCACCACTCTCTGGCTGAAGAAATTCTTCCACAGCTCCATTCTAAAAGGACACCCTAAAAGGACTGAGGTTGTGTCCACTGGTCATAGACACTACACCCCCCACCATATTTTCTCCACATCCACTCTATCAAGGTCTTTCACTATTTGATAAGTTTCAATGAGATCACCCCTCTTTCTTCTGAATTCCAGTGAATACAGGCCCAGAGCATCAAATGCCCTTCTATGTCAAGCTATTCAACACTGGAATCATTTTTGTAAATTTTCTTTGAACCCTCTCCAGCTTCAGCACATTCTAAGATAAAGGGCCTAAATCTTTTCACAATACTCCAAATGAGGCCCCACCATTTCTTTTTAAATCTGAAAATTACATTCTTGCTTTTATATTCTAATCCTCTTGAAATGAATGCTAACATTACATTTGCCTTCCTCACCATTAAACTCAAACTGCAAATTAACCTTTAGGGAATCCAGCGCAAGGACTCCTCAGCCCTTCTGTGTCTCTGTTTTTTGTATTTTCTCTCCATTTAGAAAATAGTCTACCCTTTCATTTCTTCCCCCAAAGTGCATGGCCATATACTTCCCAACACTGTATTCTATCTGTCACTTCTTTGCCTGTTCTCTTGATCTGTCCAAGTTCTTCTGTAACCTCTCTATTTCCTCAAAGCTACCTGCCCCTCCACCTATCTTCGTATCATCTGCAAACTTTGCAACAAAGCCATCAATCCCACCATACAAATCACTGGCATATAACACAAAAAGAACTGGTCCCAACATAGACCCCTGTGAAACACTACTAGTCACCAGCAGCCAGTTAGAAAAGGCTCCTTTTACTCCCACTCTTCACCTCCTGCCAATAAATCACTGCTTTATCCAAGCTAGAATCTTTCCTGTAATACCATGGGTTTGTAGCTTGTTAGGCAATGTCATGTGTGGTACCTTATCAAAGGCCTTCTGAAAATCCAAGCACACAACATCAACTGATCCTCCTTTGTCTATCTTGCTTGTTATTTCTTCAAAGAATTCCAACAGATTTGTCAGCATGATTTTCCCTCAAACTATGCTGACAATGGGCTATTTTATTATGTGCGTCCAAGTACCCTGAGACCTCATCCTTAATAATTGACTCTAACATTTTCTGAACTAGTGTGTTCAGGCTAACTGGCCTATAGTTTTCTTTCTTCTGCCTTCTCACCTTCTTGAAGAGTGGAGTGACATTTGCAATTTTCCAGTCTTCTGGAACCATTCCAGAATCTAGTGATTCTTTAAAGATCATTACTAATGCCTCTACGATCTCTTCAGCCATCTCTTTCAGAACTCTGTGGTGTATACCGTCTGGTCCAGGTGACTTACCTGTTTTCAGAGTTTCAGTGTCCCAAGAATCTTCTCTCTGGTTATGGCAACCTCACACATCTCATGCCCCCTGACAACTGGAACTTCCACAGTGAAGACTGAAGCTCAGGGATTAATTTCCATTTTTAGCATTATTAACTTTTATTGCTGGCTTCAAAGGTTTATGTATATAATGGACTGTTTATTTATTCCTGCATTTTCTTTGAATTTTTTTTCAAATGTTATGCATCATGATAGTATTGAATGGTAAAGTAGATTGAAGAACTTCATAGACTACTCCTGCTTCTATTTCTTATATTCTTGTGATCTGCAGTGTTAAATACCACAGCTAGTAGAGGTGTTCTCTGAGTTGATGGAGGAAGTTTACTCAGAACATGCAACATAGAACAGTACTGCACAGGAACAGAACATTCAGCCCATAATTTTGTGCAAAACTAAATAAACTAGTATTTAAAAATCAAGCAACATGAGAGACAGCAGGGCTTCATTTTCAGATGAGCTCAATGCCACCTATGTTCGCTTTGATCATCAGAACATGGCAAAACCATTGTGAACCCCCATGTCCCTTGATGATCCTACAATCTCAGTCACCTAAGCTGATGCATGAGTTATCTTCAGGAGGGCGAATCCATGGAAAGCATCTGGACCAGATGGGGTACCTAGCCATGTAGTAATGACCTGTGCTGACCCTCTGGCTGGTGTGTTCACTGAGATAGTTGACCTCTCACTTCAGCAGAGTGTGGTACCCACCTGCTTCAAGCAGAGGTCAATTTTACTGGTGCCCAAGAAGAACGGGGTAACTATAAATGATTATTGTCTAGTTCCACTTGCGTCCACAGTGATTAAGTGTTTTGAGATGTTGATGATAAAACATATCAACTTCTGCATGAGAGGTGACTTGGATCTGCTCCAATTTGCCAATGGAGTAACAGGTCCACAGTAGAGGCCATCTCATTGGCTCTTCACTCAATCCTGGAACATCAGCACACTCTTTATTGACTCCAGCTCAGCATTTAATGCAATCATTCCCTCAAAACAAATCAATAAACTCCAAGACACTGGCCTCACTACTACCTTGTACAATTGGATCCTATATTTTCTTACTTGTAGACCGCAGTCAGTTCAGATTGGCAACAACATTTCCTCCACGATCTCTGTCAACACAAGTGTACTACAAAGTTATCTGCTTTACCCCATGTTCTATTCGCTTTATCCTATATCTGTGGCTAAGCACAGCTCCAATGCCATATTCAAGTTTGCTGATGACACCACTGTCGGCGTGCCAAGTCAAAGATGGTGATGAATGAGCATACAGGAAGGAGACTGAACATTTGGCCAAGTGGTGTCAAAACAGCAACTTTTCACTCAATGTCAGCAAGATCAAGGAACTGATTATAGACTTCAGGAGAGGGAAACCAAAGGTCCATGAGCCAGTCCTCATCAGAGGATCAGAGGTGAAGAGGGTTAGTAACTTTAAATTCCTAGGTGTTACTATTTCAGAGGACCTGTCCCAGACCCAGCACTTAGGTGCAATTGCGAATGTAGGGTTCTTTGTAATATTACCTGTAATGTTGACTGTTAACCGCTAATACAATGACTTCTCTGTAGTGTTAATAATAAGATGGCTTCTTTGTAAAGTTAACTGCTGAGGTATAGAAACATATAAAACCTACAGCACAATACAGGTCCTTCGGCCCACAAAGTTGTGCTGAGCATGTCTCTACCTTAAAAATTACCAGGCTTACCCATAGCCCTCTATTTTTCTAAGCTCCATCTACCTATCCAAAAGGCTCTTAAAAGACCCTATCATATCTGCCTCCACCACCATTGCCAGCAGCCCATTCCACTCACTCACCACTCTGAGTAAAAAACTTACCCCGACATCTCTGTACCTGCTGCCCAACACCTTAAACCTGTGTCCTCATATGGCAATCATTTCAGCCCTGGGAAAAAGCCTCTGACGATCCACATGATCAATGCCTCTCATCATCTTGTACACCTCTATCAGGTCACCTCCCATCCTCCATCACTCCAAGGAGAAAAGACCGAGTTCACTCAAACTATTCTCATAAGGCATGCTCCCCAATCCAGGCAACATCCTTGTAAATCTCCTTTGCACCCATTCTATGGCTTTCACATCCTTCCTGCAGTGAGGCAACCAGAACTGAGCACAATTCTCCAAGTGGGGTCACACCAGGGTTCTATATAGCTGCAACATTAATTCTCGGCTCCTAAATTCAATTCCACCATTGATGAAGGCCAATACACAGTACACCTTCTTTACACCTTCTTAACCACAGAGTCAACCTGAGCGTCCTGTGGACTTGGACCCCAAGATCCCTCTGATCCTCCACACTGCCAAGAGTCTTACCATTAATACTATATTCTGCCATCATATTTGACCTACCAAAATGAACAACTTCACACTTGTCTGTGTTGAACTCCATCTGCCACTTCTCAGCCCAGTTTTGCATCTTATCAATGTCCCACTGTAATCTCTGACAGCCCTCCACACTATCCACAACACTGCCAACCTTTGTGCCATCAGCAAACTTACTAACCCATCCCTCCACTTCTTCAACCAAGTAATTTCACAAAGACTAAGGGTCCCAGAACAGATCCCTGAGGCACACCACTGGTATCAGAAGGCCAGACAGCATCTATGGGAGGAGGTAGTGATGATGTTTCGGGCCGAAACACTGAAGGGTTTTGGCCCGAAACGTCGTCACTACACCCTCCCATAGATGCTGTCTGGCCTGCTGAGTTCTGCCAGCATGTTGTGTTTTTATTTATTTCCAGCATCTGCAGATTCACTCGTGTTGTTGATTGTAGTGATGACTTTCAGCAGACTGAAAAGTTTGAGCATGTAGATATTAAGAAAGAGGATGTACTGGAGCTTTTGGAAAGCATCAAGTTGTATAAGTCGCTGGGACCAGATGAGATGTACCCCAGGCTACTGTGGGAGGTGATGGAGGAGATTGTTGAGCCTCTGGTGATGATCTGTGCATCATCAATGGAGAGGTTCCAGAGGATTGGAGGGTTGCAAATGTTGTTCCTTTATTCAAGAAAGGGAGTAGAAATAGCCCAGAAAATTATAGACCAGTGAGTCTTACCTCAGTGGATGGTAAGTTGATGGAGAAGAGGCAGGATTTATGAACATTTGGAGAGGTATAATATGATTAGGAGTAGTCAGCATGGCAGGTCATGCTCAGTCCTCCAGCAGTGGCGGGATCTCCCTGTGGCCTCACACTTCAATTCCACAGATCACTCCCACTCCGATATGTCTGTCCATGGCCTCCTCTACCGTCAAGATGAGGCAACACGCAGGTCGATGGAGCAATACCTTATCTCCCGCCTAGGTAGCCTCCTACCTGCCGGCATGAACATCCAACTCACAGACCTCCGTTGATACCCCTGCCCCCCCTTACCCCCATCCCTATCTATTATTTTAGTCTGGTTCTCTTTCACTCTCTTTTTTCTCTTTATCTCTCTTTCCCCCCCACTATAATCTCCCCACAGCTCTACCTTTCTTTCTCTTTTATTTCCCATAATTCTCCACCTTCCCCCTAGCCCATTTCCCTCCAGCCTATCACTTCCCAGCTCTCTACTTCATGCCTCCCCCCACTTCTTATCCCCCCCTTGACCATCCCATGTTACCTCTCTCCTGATGAAGGGTTTCGGCTGGAAACATCGTCACTACCTCCTCCCATAGATGCTGTCTGGCCTGCTGAGTTCTGCCAGCATTTTGTGTTTTTATTTTTGAATATTAAGGAGATAGAATTATGATCACTATCTCCAAAATGCTCTCCCACTGAGAGATCTGACACCTGACCAGGTTCATTTCCCAATACCAAATCAAATACAGACTCTCCTCTTGTAGGCTTATCTACATATTATGTCAAGAAACCCTCCTGAACACACCTAACAAACTCCACCCCATCTAAACCCTTTGCTCAAGGGAGATATTTGATCATTGATAATTGGGAAATTAAAGTCTCCCATCATGACAACAGTTATTATTACATCTTTCCAGGATCTATTTCCCTATCTGCTCCTCAATATCCCTGTTAAAAAACACCCAGTAAGGTTATTGACCCCTTCTTGTTCCTAACCTCCACCCACAGAGACTCTGTCGACAATCCCTCCACGGTGTCCACCTTTTCTGTAGCCATGACACTATCTCTGACCAACAGTGCCACGCTCCCACCTCTTTCACCTCCCTCCCTGTCCTTTCTGAAACATCTAAAACCTGGCCCTTGAAGTAACCATTCCTGTCCCTGTGCCATCCAAGTCTCTGTAATGGTCACCACATCATATCTCCAAGTACTGATCCTTGCTCTAAGCTCAAATGCTTTATTCACAACAGTCCTTGTGTTAGACACATATCAAACCTTCGGTCTAAGCGCGTCCCTTCTCTATCACCTGCCTATCCTCCCTTTCGCACTGTCTACAAGCTTTCTCTATTTGTGAGCCAACCTCCTCTTCCCCAGTCTCTTCAGTTCAGTTCCCACCCCCCCAACAATTCTAGTTTAAAGCAAACTACAGTAATGGGTATTCTGTAGCAGCATGTTTGGGTTATGATTAGTGATAATGGGACTTTTATCCAATGGGAGAGATGTTATTCTTTCTAGTCTGTCTAAAGCTGTTAGTTTGCATGGGTTTTGGGATCTTCGGAGTGGAAAGGTGAAGAGGAAGGACGTGTGGTAAGCGCTCTGGTCGACCACTGTTGTTGGTCCCAAGCCATGGGTCGAGGAGTTCGAAGGGGATCAAATGGTGGAGAGAATACCCTGCTTCTTGAGCTCCAACGATTTTGTGCACAAACTGATGAACTCTGATAAGTGTGGCACCTTTTTTTTAAACTTTTGTATTTGTATTTGATTCTCTATTAACCTATTTCCTGTAAAATTATGAAGTGTAATCATTTACTTGCATATTGCGTACTGTCTGATATTTTATGTTGTGGGTGTGTACCGGAGTGCATCACACCATGTCCACATCAACATGATTACAGAATTGGTGGGGTCGGTGTCAGTTTACCCTAGACGAACAGGAGTCAATTGGGGCATAGTCACGACATTGTGGGGGCTCATCCGGGATTTGAATTTTGTTGGATATGGTGTAATTCGCCCGGTTTAAATTAGTGGAGATGGACTTGGATAAGATTGAACCTTGATGTGAGTTCGAGGACGTACTGGTTAACCATGCCTGTGTATTAAGTGTGGTGGATATGCGTCCTCAGAGGAAGAGTCAATTCGATGGTTGAGTACGGCTAAAGCTATTGGTAAGGTTGAGATCATAGCCAGAAAGTTTGGTAAGATGGTGGACCCAGGCTTTGTGTTATTTCAGACTAGTGCGGACGTCACGGCGGTGGGACTGGCACCGTCTATCGGTGACCCCAGTGAGGCAGGACCATGGGGCATTCACATTGTTACAGAGGAAAGGTCTGAAGGGACACCAGAGGAGTTGCCTGAAGCTGGGCACAGAGATTTTAGAGATCGGGTCCAATCGTTTCTGAGGGATGGAAGAAGGGAGTGGTCAGATTTGGAAAATTTAATTAGTCCCTATCTCCCATGGAAGGATGAAGGCTCGGAGCTGGCCTCTGCCATTAACTCCCTAGTGAACAAGGTGGCAGGTCCTTCTCAGAAGTTGAGAATTTTCTCAGGGAGGACTCCCACCCCCAAAGGGGAGGATGATTATAAGACCTGGATAGAACATGTCTCTCAGCTGCTGGGTGAGTGGCAGTGTTCTGAGGAAGAAAAGCGACAGAGATTGATGGAAAGTTTGAGAGGGGTGGCAGCTGAGGTAGTAAGAGGTGTGAAAGTTAACCAGCCCTTTGCTTCTCTGATTGAATATCTAAAAGCATTGGAGGAGGCTTTTGGCCTGACGGGGAGCACAGTGGAGCTTTTAGGGGGGCTTTGGAATCTGCATCAGGAGAATGGGGAAAAGCTTTCTCAGTATTTTTTCCGGATAGAGTGAAAGCTAAATTGTTTGAGGTGCTGGGGGGTCATATCGGGGACTGAGGTGGATCGGATAAGGATAGACCAGGTAGCCAGGGGTGCGCAAAGGCATGATATGATTGCTACGAGTCTCCAGCAGTCCTGTAGAATGCATCCCACCCCCATCCTTTGTTCAGTTGCTCAGAGTGGTGAGGGAGGAGGAAGACACATTGGAGTTGGCAGAGGGCTCCATTAGTACAGTGCAGTCCTCGGTAGTATCCCCATGTGATGAAATGATAAGGGCCAGTTCCCCTTGGGAAATAGTAAAGGGCTCACAGCAGGTGGGGTCCCTCTGAGGGAGGGGGATAGCATAGAGGGCCCCTCCCGGAAGGGATGGACTGCACAGAGGCCCAGGGGAGGTCGGGGTCCCGTGAGACAAGGTGTATGTTACAACTGTGTGGAAGGACAGCACTTCAGGCAGGAATGTGAATGGCAGGGAGCCCCTCGGAGAGCAAGTCCACGGGGGTCCCAAGTGGAAGAGGGGTCAGGAAACTTACAGGAGACCCAGTGAGGTCTCTGGGGTCTGGGGTCTCTGGGAAAACACTCCCAGCAATGTGCCACGGGACCCCGAGAGGAAAATACTCTATCCCAGAAGGATTGGTGGGACCCTGATCCAGCGTGTCGATATGGATAAAGGGATTAGACGCAAAAGCCATACTCAACACTGGGTCGCAAGTTATGTTACTATAACTGGTCATTCTATGATCAGTATTTGCAGCATTTACCCTTGACACCCTTCAGTGCTCTGGAAAGTTGGGGTATCAGTGCTGGTGATTACCCGTACAATGGCTATTTGCCAGTGAAACTGGAGTTCCTAGAGGCTGAGGTGGGAATGTCTGGGGCTCATGAGGCTTTGCTGCTGGTTTGCCCGGACCCAGTTGAGACTGAGTGTGTGTCAATTCTGGTGGGGAGCAACACCCCTGTGGTGCAGAGATTCCTGGGGGCCTGCAAGGAGAAGGTGGGTGAGGACATTTTGGAGACCCTGGAGGTGCACCCGGTGTTTCAAGCTGCTTTTAAGGAAGAGTGTGGCCTCAGTGGGCTGGACACGGAATTTGAAAGAGGAACTGTGTGGTGTGCCCAGTCAAAGCCCTGGATGGTACGATCTGGTGAAGTAGCAAAGAGTGATGGGGACCCCCAGATTCTCCAGAGTGCCTGAGGGTGAAGCCCTTTTAGTGGACACCCTGGGAGATCTTGAGGGGGAATCAAGATTCCCCACTGAGATGCGGGTGAGACCCGAGTTACAAAAGCCTTCAGTGGTACAGGCATACAGGATGGTTGTGATTGTTAGGAACACCACGAAAAGGGAGGTCACTTTTAAGCAAGGGATGCCCCTGGCGCATTTGTTCATGGTGATGGTGATGCATAGTGCCCCCGTGAGGCCTGCTGGGGGACAGCTGTTGAAAAACAGGGATAAATTGACCACAGAGGCTTTTAACTTTGGGGCCTCACCTGTGCCGGAGAGTTGGAAGCAAAGACTGGTGGAGAAGACGTTGACGCTGAAAGATGTTTTTTCCCTAGACGAGTTTGATATGGGGTGTTCCTGGAGCACTCGCCACACCATCCGGGTGACTGAGGACACCCCGTTTTGAGAGGTTGTGGCAACTGGCCCCTGCAGATGTGGAAGATGTGTATTTGTGTAAGTTGAAGGAAGCTGGGATCATCATGGAGTCCCAAAGTCCATATGTATCTCCAATAGTAGTGGCACGGAAGAGAAACGGGAAGATTCATATGTATGTGGGCTATAGGACCCTGAACAGGCGCACTGTCCCTGACCAGTATATGGTCCCAAGGTTCGAAGATGCGCTGGCCTGTCTGAGTGGGGCGAAGTGGTTTAGCATGCTGGATTTGAGGAGTGGGTATTACCAGATCCCGAAGACTGAAGCCGATAAAGAGAAAACGACATTCATATGCCCTCTGGGATTTTTCCAGTTCAAAAGGATGCCTCAGGGCATATCGGGAGCACCTGCCACTTTTCGGAATGTCATGGAGAAGACTGTGGGGGATATGAACTTGCTTGAAGTGCTGGTCTATTTGGATGATATGATAGTATTTGAATCCACCTTGGAAGAACATGAAGCGAGGCTAATGAATGTGCTCAACTGAAGGATGAAGGGTTAAAACTTTCCCTGGACAAGTGCCAGTTCTGCCAGATGTTTGTTAACTATGTTGGACACATTATCTTGTGGAATGAGTAGCTACAGACTCGACTAAGATAGAAGCGGTGACCATGTCGCTGAGGCCCCAGACTGTGAGCACTCTGCACTCGTTCCTGGGGTTCTGTGGATATTACTGGAGATTCCTGAAGGGCTATGCCAAGGTGAGTTATCCCTTGAACCAGCTTCTGCATGGCTACCCACCTCTGGGACAGAAATGGAAAAGGAGGAGAGGACAGGAGGTTGGAGAGTATTTGAACAGAGATGGGATGACAAATGTGAAGAGGCTTTTCAGTCGCTGAAAGAGATGTTGACTCAGGGTCTGGTGCTGGCTTTTGTGGACCCCTGATTACCCTATGTGCTGCACACAGGTGCCAGCCATGAGGGGTTAGTGGCTGTCCTGTATCAGGATCAGGGCATCGGGTTGAGGCCTGATTTGTCAGCAGGAGTTTGTCGCCCTCTGAGAAAAACTATCCCACTCACAAGTTGGAGTTCCTGGCGTTGAAATGGGCGGTGGTAGATAAGCCAAGTGACTATCTCTACAGGGCTAAGTTTGAGGTGAGGACTGACAACAACCGGCTCACCTACATCCTGACCACAGTGAAACTGGACGCCAGAGGCCATCGGTGTTTGGCAGCCTTGTCCGTATATGATTTCAGCCTGAAGTACCAGCCGGGAAGCCAGAGCGTCGATGCAGACGCTCTGTCCTGATGGAGGCATGAGGACCTGGAGAGGTACGAGGAGTGGGAGAGCATTCCTGCATCCAGGGTGAAGGCCATGTGTCAGTTTGCTATCACTGTGCAGGCCGAGGAAAAAGAGAGGCCAGATCGTGCAGTGGACCCACTGGGGGCGTCCGATGATGCCCTACCCCTAGTTTACTGTGACCTGACTGCTCTGAAGACCATGCAGCTGCCAGAGTTGAGTCCTGGGGAAGTGGCAGCTGCTCAGCAAGATGTCCCGGGCATTGGCACTATTTGGTATGCAGTTGAGAAGGGGGAAGTGGCCCGGGTGGAGAAGACACAACACACTTCAGTGTCTCTATTACTGAGAGAATGGCCTCGGTTGAGGTTGAAGAACCAAATGTTATACTGGATAATGCCACCCCCGGACCAACCTTGGTGTTGGCAGCTCTTCCTGCCTGAGAAGTATTGAAAGGTTGTGTTGAAGTCATTTCATGATGACTCTGGACATTTGAGGGTAGAAAAGACCTATGGATTGATCAAGTACCGGTTTTACTGGCCCTGCATGAGGTCGGAGGTCAAGAGTACTGCAAGTCCTGTATTCATTGCATACGCCAGAAGATGCTGCCTGTGCAGGCTGCTCCTTTGTCACACCTGCAGAGTACAGGGCCTTTGGACCTGGTATGTATGGATTTTCTGGCCAAAGAACCCGATGCCGGCAACACGGCGAATGTCTTCGTCATCACAGACCACTAGACTAGGTATGCTCAAGCTTTCCCTACCAAGGATCAAAGGGAAACTACGGTGGCAAAAGTGCTATGGAAGAAGTATTTTGTGCATTATGGCCTTCCCCAACAGATACATAGTGACCAGGGACGGGACTTTGAGAGTAAGCTCATCTATGAGTTACTGGGCATGCTAGGGGTTGAGAAAACCTATCATCCTCAGGGCAATCCTCAGCCAGAGAGATTTAATCAGACATTGCTAGACATGCTAGGAACTCTGGAGATCAGCAAAAAGAGCAGATGGAGTCAACATATTGGGCTTTTGGTTCACTGTTATAACTGTACACACAATGAAGCTACTGGATACTCACCCTATTATCTGATGTTTGGACGCAAAGCAAGGTTGCCTATTGACCTCTGTTTCAGGACTGACTGGGTTGAAATATCTCCGAAGCCTTACTTGAAGTATATGTCTGATATGAAGAAAGAGCTGAAAAGGGCTTACGAGTTGGCTGAGGAGGCGGCTGCCAAGCAGAATCGGGGAAATAAGAGCAGGTATAACCAGAAAGTGAAATTCTTCCAACTCCTGCAGGGAAACCAAGTTCTCACAAGGAATTTGGGATTACATGGAAAGTACAAGTTGGCTGATTGCTGGGTGGCCACGCCCTATGTGGTAGAGAGTCAGACGCCAAACTTACTGGTTGTCTGGGTGCGGCCCAAGGATGGAAAGGGGCCTGTCAAGATTCTCCAACAGAATCACCTGTTGTCCCTGGGGCAAGACGTACAGGTAGAGCGGGAGCCCGACGTGGCAGCTGCACCTAGTACAAGGACTCTGCATACTCGTGGGATGACAGAAGAGCCCACCCCGGAAGAGATGGGTGTGGTGAACTATATATACCTGTCTGGACACGCCCCCTGCTGACTGCTTCTGTGGCTCCTCCCACAGACCCCGGTATAAAGGCGATTGAGGTCTGAGCCCGGCCTCTCTGTCTCCAGGATGTAGTATGGTGGTCAACCACTGCTTGTTTCTTCTTCCAGTCAATAAAAGCCGATATCTCGCCTTTACGTCTCAGAGAGAGTTATTGATGGTGCATCAATGGGCCCGGCCCCAGCCCCTGTAAGGGATACTGATTCAGAGGATGATGATTCAGACATTTGGTACATGTTGCCATTCGTTGATGTTCCCGTACAGGAGGAAGAGACTCCTGGCCCTTCCCCCACTGGGTTAGATGGGGTAAGGGGGGCTAGTGATGGGCCATTGGTGGTACTGCAGTGTAGGGCCTGAACAAGAGTCAGAGGATTCCGGGGTGCAGAGGGGTTTGCGTGACCGCTCATGGGAGGGTTCGCCCCATAGCTCCAAAGAGCCCCCCATAGTGTCTGAGGTGGAAGAGGTAGAAAAGGGGGTATGTAGGTCTCAGAGAAGTAGGAACCCCCCAGATAGGTTGGCCTATGTAGTACCCAGGGAACAGGATGTGATCTTCACTGTTTTGGAAAACTAGGTCATTGCTTTTTGCACTTGGATTGGTCTTTGTGTTCTACAGGAAGGGTTGGCAAATTATCTGAATGTCATGAGGGCATGACTAAATTTGGTGGGGGGGGGAGAATGTAGGGTTCTTAGTACTATTACCTGTAATGTAACACCATCACACTGAGCACGGGGGCTCCCCAGGGTTGCGTGCTCAGTCCACTGCTGTTCACTCTGCTGACCCACGACTGTGCTGCAATACACAGCTCGAACCATATCATCAAGTTCGCCAAGGACACCACCGGGGTGGGTCTCATCAGCAAGAACAACGAGTCAGCTTACAGAGAGGAGGTGCAGCAGCTAATGGACTGGTGCAGAGCCAACAACCTGTCTCTTAATGTAAACAAAACAAAAGAGATGGTTGTTGACTTCAGGAGGGCATGGAGCGACCACTCTCTGCTGAACATCGATGACTCCTCAGTAGAGATTGTAAAGAGCACCAAATTTCTTGGTGTTCATCTGACAGAGAATCTCACCTGGTCCCTCAACACCAGCTCCATAGCAAAGAAAGCCCAGCAGCGTCTCTACTTTTTGTGAAGGCTGAGGAAAGTCCATCTCCCACCCCCCCATCCTCATCACATTCTACCGAGGTTGTATTGAGAGCGTCCTGAGTAGCTGCATCACTGCCGGTTCAGAAATTGTACCATCTTGGATTGCAAGACCCTGTAGCAGCTAGTGAGGTCAGCTGAGAAGATCATCGGGGTCTCTCTTCCAGCCATCACGGACATTTACACTACACACTGCATCCGCAAAGGAAACAGCATTATGAAGGACCCCATGCACCCCTCATACAATCTCTTCTCCCTCCTGCCGTCTGGGAAAAGGCGCTGAAGCATTCGGGCTCTTACGACCAGACTATATAACAGTTTCTTCCCTCAAGCTATCAGACTCCTCAATACCCGAAGCCTGGACTGACACCTTGCCCTATTGTCCTGTTTATTATTTATTGTAATGCCGGTACTGTTTTTGTGTACTTTATACAGTCCAGTGTAGATCTGTAGTCTAGAATAGCTTTCTCTGTGTTTTTGTACTGTGTCATGTAAACCATGGTCCTGAAAAACGTTGTCTCATTTTTACTATGCACTGCACCAGCAGTTATGGTCGAAATGACAATAAAAGTTGACTTGACTTGGCTTGACTTGACTTAAATGTTAACTGCTAATGAAATGGCTTCTCCGTAGTGTTAGTAATAAGATGGCTTCTTTGTAATGTTAACTGCTGAGGTAATGGGTTTTCTGTAGCAGCATGTCTGGGTTATGGTTAGTGATAATGGGACTTTTATCCAATGGGAGAGATGTTATTCTTTCTTGTCTGTCTAAAGCTGTTAGTTTGTGTGGGTTTTGGGATCTTCGGAGTGGAGAGGAGAAGAGGAAGGGTGTGCGGGAAGTACTCTGGTCGACCACCATGATTGGTCCCAAGCCAAGGGTCGAGGAGTTCGAAGGGGATCAAATGGTGGAGATATTACCCCGCTTCTTGAGCTCCAACAGCTTTGTGCACAATCTGATAAAAGTGTGGCGCCTTACTTTTTTTCACTTTTGTACTTGTATTTGGTTCTCTATTAACCTCCTAGTTCCAGCAAAATTATAAAGTGTAATCATTTACTTGCATATTGTGTACTGTCTGATATTTTATGTTGTGGTGTGTACCGGAGAGCATCACACCGTGTCCTCACCAATGTGATTACAGAGTTGGCAGAGTCGGCGTCAGTTTACCCTAGATGAACGGGAGTCAAATGGGGCATAGTCACTACACGAAGAAAGAAAGATAGAACCTCTACTTCCTTAGATGTCTGCAGAGATTTGTCATGACATCTAGAGCTAGGGCTTTACTCTTTGGAGAGAAGGAGGATGAGAGGAGACATGATAGAGGTGTACAAGATATTAAGAGGAATAGACAGAGTGGACAGCCAGCGCCTCTTCCCCAGGGCACCACTGCTCAGTTCAAGAGGACATGGCTTTAAGGTAAGGGGAGGGAAGTTCAAGGGGGGATATTAGAGGAAGGTTTTTCACTCAGAGAGTGGTTGGTGCGTGGAATGCACTGCCTGAGTCAGTGGTGGAGGCAGATACACTAGTGAATTTTAAGAGACTACTAGACAGTTATATGGAGGAATTTAAGGTGGGGGGTTATATGGGAGGCAGGGTTTGAGGGTCGGCACAACATTCTGGGCCAAAAGGCCTGTAATGTGCTGTACTATTCTATGTTCTATGTATCTAAAACTTAGACAGACTTCTATAGATGTGCAGTGGAGAGTATACCAGCTGGCTGAATCACAGCCTGGTATAGGAACACCATTGCCATTGAATAGAAAATCCTATAAAAGGTTGTGGATTCGGCCTAGTACATCATGGGCAAAGCCCTCCCAGTCGCTCAGCACATCTACATGAAACGCTGTCACAGGAAAGCAGCATCCATCATCAGAGATCCCCACAACCCAGGTCATGCTCTCTTCTTGTTGCAGCCATCAGGTAGAAGGTACAAGAGCCTCAGGATTCCCACCACCAGGTTGAATCAAAATTTCTACCCCTCAACCATCAAGCTCTTGAATAAAAGAGGATAACTACACTCACTTTGCCCCATCAATGAAATGTTCCTACAACCAATGATCTCACTTTAAGGACTCTTCGTCTCATGCTCTCATTGTTGATTGCTATTTATTTATATTTTCATGTGCACAGTTTATTGTCTTCTCTGTACTCTGGCTTATATGTCATTGATCCTGTTACAATTATTATTTTATCAATTTCTTGAGTATGCCCACAAGAAAATGAATCTTGGGGTTGCATATGCTAACCTATATGTACTTTAATAATAAAATTTACTTTGAACTTTGAAATGCCTATAAACTAATCCCTTCTGGCTATATAATGTCTATATCCCTCCATTGTCTAGATATTCATGAACCTATTAAAAAACCTCTTGTAAAAACTTCTATTAAGTTTGCATCCACTACTAACCCCAGCAATGTTTTCCGAGCATCCACCACTCTTTGTGTAAAAAATTTATCCCACACATCTTCTTTTGAACTTAACCTCTCACATCTTAAGTACATGCTCTTTGATCCTAGGAAAAAGATATCACCTCTCATAATCTTAGAAAGTGTCCTACCTCAGCCTCTGCCATTAAGAGAAAACAACTCAAGTTTGTCCAAGCTGTTCTTATAGTACATGCTCTTGAATCCAGACAGAATCTTGGCAAATACTATCTGCAATCTCTCCAAAATCTCCACATCCTTCCTCTAATGGGGAGACCAGATGAATGCAATACTTCAAATGTAGCCAAAACAATGAAACTGCAATGTAACTCCCTGACTCATGAACTCAATGCTACAATTAATAAAGGCAAGCATGTCCTGGTGAAGCTTCTTGGCCTGAAATATCGACTGTTTATTTATTTGCAAAGATGCTGCCTGACCTGCTGAGTTTCCCCAGCATTTTGTGTGTGAAGCATGCCATAACCCCTTCTTTACTACCCTATCAATTTGTGCAGCCACTTTCAGGAAGCAATGGACATGGACTCCAAGATCTCTCTGTACTTCAATGCTATTAAGCATCTTGGCATTAGCTGTGTTTATCTCTTTACATTTGATCTTCAAAGGCACAACATCTCACACTTAACTGGGTTAAACACCATCAGCTATTTTTATGTAGATGGTCTTTAAACACCTTCCACATGTCAGATGTGGATTTGACCAAAAACATCTGGTCCCAATTAACTCTCCCTATATATTCTTGTAATTTGCACTCTCCTGAATTGAATAGTCTCCTGCAAGGGTCTATATTTGTCCTTATTCATAGCTGTCTAAAAACTTCAATAGGTTTAATTTAATGTCAGAGAAATGTATACATTATACATCCTGAAATTCTTATTCTTCACAAACATCCACAAAAACAGAGGAGTGCCTCAAAAAATGAATGACAGTTAAATGTTCAAACCTCAAAAGAGTTGTGATCACTGCTATTTAAATGCTCCCTCACGGAAAGTTTAGTCACCTGGCCAGACTCATTTAAGAAGTTAACATAAGAAATAGGAGCAGGAGTAGACCATCTGGCCCATTGAGCCTGCTCCACCATTCAATAAGATCATGACTGCTCTGGCCATGGATTCATCTCTACCTACCCTGCTTTCCCCCCATATCACTTGTGTTATGGGGGAAGGGTGGGTTCCCCTTCAATGCTGATATCTATCCAACCTTGTCTTAAATATATTTACTGAGGTAGCCTTCACTGCTTCAATGGGCAGAGAATTCCACAGATTCACCACTGTCTGGGAAAAGCAGTTCCTCCTCATCTCTGCCCTGAATCTACTCCCCCAAATCTTGAGACTATGTCCCCTAGTTCTAGTCTCACCTACCACCAGAAACAACGTTCCTGCCTCTATCTTATGTATTCCTTTCATAATTTTATATAGAAACATAGAAAATAGGTGCAGGAGTAGGCCATTTGGCCCTTCGAGCCTGCACTGCCATTCAGTATGATCATAGCTTATCATCCAACTCAGAACCCTGTACCTGCTTTCTCTCCATACTCCCCGATCCTTTTAGCCACAAGGGCCATATCTAACTTGCTAGATATGTTTCTATAAGATATCCTCTCATTCTTCTGAATCCCAGTGAGTACAGTCCCAGGTGACTTAATCTCTCCTCATAGTCTAACCCTCTCATCAACCTGATGAACCTCCTCTTCACCACCTCCAAAGCCAGTATATCCTTCCTCAAGTAAGGAGACCAGAACTGCATGCAGTACTCCAGGTGCGGCCTCACCAGTACCCTGTACAGTTGCAGCATAACCCCCCTACTCTTAAATTCAATCCCTCTAGCTATGAAGGCCAACATTCTATCTGCCTTCTTGATAGCTTGCTGTACCTGCAAACAAACCTTTTGTGATTAATTCACAAGCACTCCCAAGTCTCTCGACACAGCAGCATGCTGCAATTTTTTACCATTTAAATAATAATCTTTACATCCAATTTTCCTTCCAAAGTGAATGACCTCGCATTTACCAACATGATTTACTAATATCTTGTTAGACTATTTGCATGTTGATTTAAGAAACCCTCATGGATGCATCTAATAATTCCTGTCCAGTCTAAATTGGAGAAGTTAAAGTTACTCATGACAACTTTTACCTGTCTATAATCTACTTGCATATCTCTTCCTCAGTGTCCCAGTGGCCACCGGAAAGTCTGAAATATAAACTCAGAGTTTCTTAATTTCAATTTCTAGCCATATAACTTAGTGAATGAGCCTTATGTCCTTTGTGAGAGCAGCTGTGATATTGTCTATGATTAGCAGTACAGTTCTTGCCTCCATCCCCACATTTACCTTCCTCTCTAGCTTTTTTAAAACATTTTAATCCTAAAATATAAAGCACCCAATACTTTCTGTCTCTCCCACAAGTCTCTGTAATGGTTACAACATCAGAATTCCATACACTGATCTATTTTAAGTTTATCATCTTTATCCTTAATACTCCCAGCATTAAAATGGACACACTTCAACCCATTCATCACTTCTTTTATATTATTATTTTTTCTTGCCTGTCCTTCTTTACAGATTTACTGGCCATGTCATTTACATTTCTCTCAATCTCTCCACTTTCTGACTTGATGCTCTGGTTCCCTACCAAACTAGTTTAAACCCCCTGAGTAGCATCAGCAAAACTTCCCACCAGGATGTTGGTTCCCCTCTTGTTAAGGTGAATCATCGCTCTAATACGGGTTGCCCGTGCACAGAAGAAATTCTAACGATCAATGAGCCCGAATTCCTGCCCCTGCACCAGCTCCTCAGCTATGGATTTATCTGCTCTATCTTTCTAACCCTGGCTAGAACATGGCACTGAATAATAAAGAGATTACAACTTTTGAGGTCTTGCCTTTCAGTTTCTTTCCTAACTCCCTATTCTTATTGTGCAGGGTTTTTTCCCCCCTTTTTACAAATATGTTCCATGATCTCTGGCTGCTCAGGCTCCCTCTTCAGAATGTTCTTCAACCACTCTGGGACAGCCTTAACCTCGGCATCTGGGAGGCAGCACAACATTGTGGCATTTCTTTTGTGGATGCAGAATCCCCAGTCTTTCCTCTATCAAGCCTTCTATCACTATTGCCCTTCCCTGCTGAGTGTCACAGCCAGTCATGGTGCCACTGACCTGGCTGCTGATACTGTGTCCCGATAAGCCATTCCCTCAGCTGTATCCAAAGAGATTCAGTTGTTGCTGAGAGGAATGGCCAAAGAGGAATCCCACACTGACTTTCTGCTTTGGTCACTGAACTATCTGCCACCTAAACCTTAGGTGTGACTTCCTCACTAAAACTCTTGTCTATGATGCTCTCAGCATCCCAGACAACCCTAAGTAATTCCAACTCCAGCTCCTTAACATGGTCAATCAGGACGTGCAGCTGGGAGCACTTACTGCTAGTGAAGATTTGGACATTGGCAGATTTCCTAATCTTCAAAAATACTCATACAAAATGCCATGCAATTAAACTAATAAGATATCATCAAGCCCTCTGGACTCACCTACAAAAAAAGTACTGATCACTGGTTGGAGAAGGTTTTGCAATCCACTCAGTAAATCTTCCCTGGATTTGTTCTCTATAGAGAAAAATGAATCAATATGAGTAGGTTTCATGTTCTGGGTTCTTCTCAATTTACTCATTTATCTTGATATAAATCCTACACTTTACCAAATAAAAAGTGCATAGATTTTATCAAGATATATGGGACTTTCCTGCTGGCTGTGGATGGAATAACAGCTTTTTTCAGCTGCTCCTAGTTTACTTTTCTTACTTTCCAACCTGATTTGAAACCTTACTTTTGAACATGACATTGTCTTACCTCGGCCACAAGAACTGTTAAAGGGTCTAAAAAAGAAGATGATCCTTCTACATCCTTGGATTCTATTATTGAATTGCTGCAAAAACACAGAAAAGAAGCTTCCGAGGAATTTCAACAATTCAGAAAAGAATCCTCCAAAGAGTTCCAGCAACTCGGCTCTGAAGTTAAACAACTAGGTATAAAACTGGATTCTATTCAAAAGTAAACCTTAACTGAGCACGATAAATGAATAAAAGAGAATGAAGAAATCCTGTCGATTCTGGATGAGAAAATAGATGACCTGCAAAAACATTATGAAAAACAATCCAAGGCTAATGAAGAATTAAGACAGAAGATTACTGATCTAGAAAACAGAAGCAGAAGAAATAACTTATGAATTCTTGGTCTCGAAGAGTTAACTGAAGGTGATCACCCTACGGAATTCTTTGCAAACTTTCTGGTTCAGCTATTCCCTAATATTTTAAGGTCAACACCAATGATTGACCGAGCTCACAGAGTGCCTGGGAATAGAATGCCTGGAAACAGATCCCATTCAGTAATAATTTGTTTTCATGAATTTCAAACAAAGGACCTTATATTTTGTGAATCCCCTCAGAAAGGTATGATCAATTACAATGGCAAGAAGATTAGGATTGTTGAGGATTTCTCATCAGAGATCATGAGGGAGTGTGCTAAGTTTAAAAGTGCTATGTCAGAGTTGTTCAACAAAAATTTTAAACCTTCTTTACGGTATCCAGCTCAGCTCAGAATTACACTGAGGGATGGTTTGAAGGAATGGTTCTGTTCGAGTTTAGAGGCTCAGAACTTTTTAAAGTCAGAAAATTGACTGTTTATTTTTTACATGAATAACTACATATTTTACCTTTGGTAAACCTTGTAGTCAACTCTTTTTTTGAACCTTTTAAGGCTTTATTTTGAGAATACGATGAGCGAATATTTTGTCTGTTCATATTATTTTATATTATACTTATTTCTCTGGAGTTCTTGATATCAGAATTAAGTGTTCCTTTTTATCTGCTGTTTTGACTAGGTTGGGATGCTTCTAACCTTGAAATTAATTTGGAGATAAGCCAGTAGGTTCTCTGGGGCAAAGTTTTCATTAGATGTAGGTGTTGACTTTCTTTTGTCGACTTTCTCTCTTTAGGAGGGGGGAGGGAGGTTGGGTTTTTTTTCCTGGAAGCTGTTTTGGATTCTTAGCCAAATCTGTTGCTTGGTTACCTTATCTCAAAGGTCATTGTTCAGTTTTATTAATCATTTCAGTGATTATCCCTCTAACTTTTCTATTACATAGTATTAAAATGGATTATACTATGAACTTACTTAGTCTTAACATGAAAGGGTTAAATCACCTTGTGAAATGAAATAAGATTTTTGCCTATATTAAAATACTTATGGTTCCCATTATTTTTTTTACAAGAAACTCATGTACGTAACTCTGATAATTCACACCTTTTTAGCCGATGGAGAGAATTACACTTTCACTCTTGTTTTCAGGCCAAGTCTTGGTGAGTTTCGATTTTTATAGATAATACATTTCCCTTTGTTCAACACAAGGTAGTCTCTGATACTAATGGGCATTTTGTATTAGTATCAGGGAAATCAGAGAATAAATTAATGGTATTTGCTAATGTATATGCCCCAAATATAGATGACCCAGGATTCTTTGAGCATTTTTTTCGTTTCCGCCTGATTTGAGTTTGTACTCATTGGTGATGGCAGGAGACTTTAATTGCTGGTTAGATCCAGGTTTAGATCAGTCATCTTCTAATAAATCACTTAATAAATCAGCTTTGTTTATTCATTCATTTCTAATGAAATGTGGTATTGCTGATGTATGGCGCTTTCCTCATTCAGCAGATAGAGAATATTCATTTTTCTTTCATGTTCATCATATGTATTCCAGAATCGACTTTTTTTTTTATTGATAGCCAAATGATTCCACTAGTTCGATCTTGTGAATATACAGAGATTGCTATCTCTGATCATGCTCCTGTGCTTTCATCTTTAAATCTTCCTGGTTTTCCTCAAACAAACAGATTCTGGCATTTTAATCTAAGTTTGTTATCTGACAAGGATTTTTTAAAGTTCTTGGAGAGACAAATTATTCTCTTTTTTGAAGAGAATATGGTGGAGGAGACTTTTAGCCTTGTTATGTGGGATGCCTTTAAGGCATATATTAGAGGACAAATCATTTCTTACACTGCAAGTGTTAAGAAAAAAGCTAATAAAGAGAGAATTAATTTAGCCAATCAGCTGAAACAATTAGACCAAGAATATGCCTTGGCTTCAGATCCTGTTCTATATAAAAGATGGGTTGAAATTAAAACTGAATATGATCTTTTATTAACATATCCTATTGAAACTCAACTCCTAAAGGATAAAAATCAATTTTATATTCATGGAGATAAAACAGGTAAATTATTGGCAAACCAAATTAAAACTTCTATTGCTAAATGACAGATTAACAAAATGTGTAAAGCTAATGGTGTCAGGACAACTGATCATTTAGAAATAAATGATATCTTTAAAGAATTTTATTCCCAACTTTATAGTTCTGACCCTCCTAACGATAATACTGTAATGCATAATTTTTTAGACCAATTAAATATTCCTACACTTTCTGTGAATAACTGAAAACAGTTGGATCAACCTATTTCTCATGAAGAAATTGCGGAGGCTGTATACTCACTGCATTCAGGGAAGGCTCCAGGCCCTGATGGATTTTCTGGAGAATTTTATAAGGCTCTTTCTTCACTGCTTATACCTCATTTATATTTAGTCTTTTTGGATTCTAACTTGGGTAGGTTGCCGCAATCTTTTTATGAAGCTTCTATTTCACTTATCCTTAAAAAGAATAAGAACCCAACTGAATGTTCTTCACATAGACCAATTTCCTTACTTAATGTTGATACTAAAATCCTTTCTAAAGTTCTGGCTCATAGGATTGAAAATATTTTATCATCTATCATTTCTGACGATCAGACTGGATTTATTAAAAATTGATATTCGCATTTTAATATTTGCTGGTTATTAAATGTTATCTATTCCACTTCAAAGGAGATAGCAGAATGTGTGATATCCTTAGATGCTGAGAAGGCTTTTGATCTGGTTGAATGGCACTATATATTTAAAATTTCAGAAAAATTTAATTTTGGGCCCAATTTTACTCAATGGATTAAATTACTATATCTATCTCCTTCTGCTCGGTTCTTACTAATTCTCAGAATTCTAAACCATTTAAACTTCAACATGGAACCAGACAGGGTTGTCTTTTGAGCCCTTTGCTCTTTGACCTGGCCTTAGAACCCTGAGCTATTGTCTTTCAAGAATCTAGTGATAACCATATAACCATATAACAATCACAGCATGGAAACAGGCCATCTCGGCCCTCCTAGTCTGTGCCGCACTCTTAATCTCCCACCTACCCGCACTCAGCCCATAACCCTCCACTCCTTTCCTGTCCATATACCTATCCAATTTTACCTTAAATGACACAACTGATCTGGCCTCTACTACTTCTACAGGAAGTTCATTCCACACAGCTATCACTCTCTGAGTAAAGAAATACCCCCTCGTGTTTCCCTTAAACTTCTGCCCCCTAACTCTCAAATCATGTCCTCTCATTTGAATCTCCCCTACTCTCAATGGAAACAGCCTATTCACATCAACTCTATCGATCCCTCTCAAAATTTTAAATACCTCGATCAAATCCCCCCTCAACCTTCTACGCTCCAATGAATAGAGACCTAACTTGTTCAACCTTTCTCTGTAACTTAAGTGCTGAAACCCAGGTAACATCCTAGTAAATCATCTCTGCACTCTCTCTAATTTATTGATATCTTTCCTATAATTCGGTGACCAGAACTGCACACAATATTCCAAATTTGGCCTTACCAA
The DNA here is from genome assembly GCF_030144855.1 of Hypanus sabinus. Lineage (NCBI taxonomy): Eukaryota > Metazoa > Chordata > Chondrichthyes > Myliobatiformes > Dasyatidae > Hypanus > Hypanus sabinus. Next base: position 182,516,882 of record NC_082711.1, read on the forward strand.
TGCCTTGTACAATTTTAACATTACATCCCAACTTCTGTACTCAATGCTTTGATTTATAAAGGCCAGTGTTCCAAAAGCCTTCTTCACCACCCTATCTACATGAGACTCCACCTTCAGGGAACTATGCACTGTTATTCCTAGAACTCTCTGTTCCTCTGCATTCCTCAATGCCCTACTATTTACCCTGTATGTTCTGTTTGGATTATTCCTGCCAAAATGTAGAACCTCACACTTCTCAGCATTAAACTCCATCTGCCAACGTTCAGCCCATTCTTCTAACAGGCATAAATCTCCCTGCAAGCTTTGAAAACCCACCTCATTATCCACAACACCTCCGACCTTAGTATCATCGGCATACTTACTAATCCAATTTATCACCCCATCATCCAGATCATTTATGTATATTACAAACAATATTGGGCCCAAAACAGATCCCTGAGGTACCCCGCTAGTCACCGGCCTTCATCCTGATAAACAATTATCCACCACTACTCTCTGGCATCTCCCATCTAGCCACTGTTGAATCCATTTTATTACTCCAGCATTAATACCTAACAACTGAACCTTCTTAACTAACCTTCCATGTGGAACTTTGTCAAAGGCTTTGCTGAAGTCCATATAGACTACATCCACTGCCTTACCCTCGTCAACATTCCTCATAACTTCTTCAAAAAATTCAATAAGGTTTGTCAAACATGACCTTCCACGCACAAATCCATGCTGGCTACTCCTAATCAGATCCTGTCTATCCAGATAATTATTAATACTATCTCTAAGAATACTTTCCATTAATTTACCCACCACTGGTGTCAAACTGACAGGTCTATAATTGCTAGGCTTCCTTCTAGAACCCTTTTTAAACAATGGAACCACATGAGCAATACGCCAATCCTCCGGCACAATTCCTGTTTCTAATGACATCTTAAAGATCTCCGTCAGAGCTCCTGTTATTTCTACACAAACTTCCCTCAAGGTCCTGGGGAATATCCTGTCAGGACCCGGAGATTTATCCACTTTTAAATTTCTTAAAAGCGCCAGTACTTCCACCTCTTTGTCATAGGTTCCATAACTTCCTTACTTGTTTCCCACACCTTACACAATTCAATATCCTTCTCCTTAGTGAATACCGAAGAGAAGAAATCGTTCAAAATCTCTCCCATCTCCCTCTGCTCCACACATAGCTGACCACTCTGATTCTCTAAGGGGCCAATTTTCTCCCTCACTATCCTCTTGCTTTTAATATAACTGTAGAAACCTTTCGGATTTACTTTCACCTTATTTGCCAAACCGACCTCGTATCTTCTTTTAGCTTTTCTAATCTCTTTCTTAAGATTCCTTTTACATTCTTTATATTCCTCGAGCAATTCCTTTACTCCATGCTGCCTATATCTATTGTAGACATCCCTCTTTTTCCAAACCAATTTTCTAATATCCCTTGAAAACCATGGTGCTTTCAAACCTTTAACCTTTCCTTTCAACCTAACAGGAACATAAAGATTCTGTACCCTCATAATTTCACCCTTAAATGACCTCCATTTCTCTATTACATCCTTCCCATAAAACAACTTGACCCAATCCACTCTCTCTAAATCCCTTTGCATCTCCTCAAAGTTAGCCTTTCTCCAATCAAAAATCTCAACTCTAGGTCCTGTCCTGTCCTTCTCCATAATTATATTGAAGCTAATGCTATTGTGATCACTGGACCCAAAGTGCTCCCCAACACATACATCTGTCAGTTGACCTATCGCATTCCCTAACAGGAGATCCAACACTGCCCCATCTCTAGTCGGTACTTCTATGTATTGTTGCAAAAAACTATCCTGCACACATTTCACAAACTCTAAACCATCCAGCCTTTTTACAGAATGAGCTTCCCAATCTACGTGTGGAAAATTAAAATCTCCCACAATCACCACCTTGCGTTTACTACAAATATCTGCTATCTCCTTACACATTTGCTATTCCAACTCACGCTCCCCATTAGGTGGCCTATAATACACTCTTATCAGTGTTACTACACCTTTCCCATTCCTCAATTCCACCCAAATAGTCTCCCTAGAGGAGCTCTCTAATCTATCCTTCCAAAGCACCGCCATAAGATTTTCTCGGACAAGCAATGCAACACCTCCTCCTCTGGCCCCTCCTACTCTATCACACCTGAAGCAACTAAATCCAGGAATATTTAGTTGCCAATCACACCCTTCCTGCAACCATGTTTCACTAATAGCTACAACATCATAATTCCAGGTATCAATCCACGCTTTAAGCTCATCCACCTTTCTTACAATGCTCCTAGCATTAAAATAGATACATTTAAGATACTCTCCACCTCCTCCTCTCTTTTCATTCCTAACAATGCATTCAAATTTATTATCCTTTTCTTTCTTCTCCCCTACATCTTCGGGCTGAGCGCATCCCTTCTCCATCACCTGCCTTTCCTCTCTCACACACTGTCTATTTACTTGCTCTACTGGTGAACTAACCTCCTCTCCCATAGTTTCCTCAAATTGATTCCCGCCCCCCCCCCCCCCATCTCACTAGTTTAAAGTCTGCCCTGTAGCCCTAGCAAATCTCCCCGCTAGGATATTGGTCCCCCCAGGATTCAAGTGCAACCCGTCCTTCCTGCCCCAGAAGAGGTCCCAATGATCCAGAAACTTGAATCCCTGCCCCCTGCTCCAATCCCACAGCCACACATTCATCCTCCACCTAATTCTATTCCTACTCTCACTGTCACGTGGTACAGGCAGTAATCCCGAGATTACTACCTTTGCGGTCCTTCTTCTTAACTGCCTTCCTAACTCCCTATACTCTCGTTTCAGGACCTCTTCCCCTTTCCTACCTATGTCATTGGTACCTACATGTACCACGACCTCTGACCCCTCACCCTCCCACTTCAGGATATCTTGGACGTGATCAGAAACGTCCCGAACCCTGGCACCAGGGAGGCAAATTACTATCCATGACTCCCGATCACCTCCACAGAACCACCTGTCTGAACCCCTGACTATCGAGTCCCCTATTACTACGGTCCTCTTTCTTCTATCCCTACCCTTCTGAGCTACAGGGCCGTCCTCTGTGCCGGAGGCCCGGCCACTGTCACTTCCACCAGGTAGGCTGTCCCCCCTAACAGTACTCAAACATGAGTACTTATTGTCAAGGGGTACAGCCACTGGGGTACTCTCTAGTACCTGCCTCTTCCCCTTCCTGACCGTGACCCACCTATCTGCCTCCCGTGGCCCCGGAGTGACCACCTGCCCGTAACTCCTCTCTATCACCTCCTCACTCTCCCTGACCAGGCGAAGGTCATCGAGCTGCAGCTCCAGTTTCCTAACTCCGTCCTGCAGGAGCTGCTGTTCGGTGCACCTGGCGCAGATGTGGATGTCCGGGAGGCTCGGAGACTCCAGGGCCTCCCACATCCGACACCGAGAGCAACAAGCTGCCCTCACACTTATACTTCTCAAATAACTGACAATAACAAGAACTAAGAGATAAGCCTACTGTGCCCTCTTCCACCTAAGCCCAAGCCCTACACTCTGCTCCCGGCGCACTCCGCTGCTCTGCACTCCGCACTCCGTGCCTGCACAGTCCCGCCTCTCAGAACTCCGATCTGAGACGCAATTGGACAATTTGAAAATGGCCGCCACCTCACTTTCTCTCAAAGCCTCGCTGTCCTCTTCCAAAAGAGAACTACCTCACTCAGTCTCTCCTTTTTTCACTGATATCACTGGTATTTTGCAGAAGGGTACTACCCACGAAGTTTCACTTTATGCATGTGACTTATTGCTTTTTATTTCCAATGTCGAGACTTCATTGCCTTCTGCACTTTCTCTACTCTCTCGTTTTAGCCAGTTTTCTGGATATAAATTAAACCTATATAAGAGTGAACTTTTTCCTTTGAATAATTTGGTATCAACCAATACTAATCTTCCTTTTAAAATTGTAAGAAATTAATTTACTTATTTGGGTGTAACAATTACTAAGAATTATAATACCTATTTAAAGAAAATTTTCTTACTTTATTAAATTATATAAGATGAACATCATCGGTCGCCTCTTTCGTTACCATTAATCGGCTGAATTAATCCTATTAAAATGAATATCTTACCTAAACTTATATACCTCTTCCAGGCCTTACCCATCTTTATTCCTAAATCCTTTTTAAATTCTCTTGACTCTATTTTATCCTCTTATATATGGAAAAATAAACATCCTTGACTGAATAAAGTTCATCTCCAGAAAGTTAAAAAGAATTGAGGTTTAGCTTAACCAAATTTTAGGTTTTATTATTGGGCAGTTAATATATGGAATCTTACACTTTGATTATATTATTTTAATCATGAGGACTGACCGGGATGGGTTTCTTTAGAAGCTAACTCTGTTAATACATTTTTTATTATTTCTCTTTTGGGATCTTCACTTCCTTTATCTTTAAGTAAAATAACTAAAAATGTGGTACTTAAACGTACCTTGAGGACCTTGATACAATTCAGAAAACACTTTGGTTTATTGAGATTTTCCCTTTCTGGTCCCATTTTTCTGAATTATTTTTTAAGCCCTCTATGACTGGTGTAGTTTTTAAACAATGGGATAGATTGGGTATTAACTGTTTCCAGGATCTGTTTGTTGGAGGAAGTCTTTCTTTGTTCGAACAACTGTCAACTAAATATAGTTTACCAAAAACCTATTTTTTTTGATACTTACAAATTAGAGACTTTCTGCAATCTCAATTATATACATTTCCTGGAAGTCCTGATAAGAACTTATTAGATGAAATTCTTAATTTGAAACCTTTTTATAATGGTTCAATAGCTAATATTTATGATATTTTGATGGGAATGAGAAATGGTTCTTTAGACAAAATCAAAAATCTTTGGTAACAAGATTTACAGACTTCAATTTCTGAAGAAACTTGGAATGAAATTTTTAAACTGGTTAATACTTCATTGTTATGTGCCTGTCATTCCCTCCTACAATTTAAAGTGGTCCATAGGGCTTATATGACCAAGGATTAGCTATCTCATTTTTATATGGATAAATCTCCCTACTGTGATAGGTGTAACAATGGAGAAGCTTCATTCATTCATTCATTCATATGTTTTGGATATGCCCAAGTCTTGAAAAATATTGGAAGGAAGTATTCCAAACTTTTTCTGCACTTTTAAAAGTAAATTTTAAGCCTAATCCTTTGACCACCTTATTTGGTATTGTTGGAGGGAAAGATATCATTTTGAAGACATCTGACTTGGACATTCTGGCTTTTATTTCTCTTATGGCTAGTAGGGCACTCTTGCTTAAATGGAAGGATGCTACTCCGCCTAATCACACTCAGTGGTTATGGGACATTATGGCATGCATAAATTTGGAAAAGATTCGTTGTTCAATTTCTGAATCTAACCAAGATTTTCCAAATTTATGGGGACCGTTTTTTGAATTATTTTCAAAACCTTTTATTTCCTGTTAAAGTACAGATGCTGGTTAATAGCATATTTCACTATCTGATAAGGTGTTTTTTCCCCTTTTTTTCAATTTAACAAACAGCTTTGGCTTTGGTAGTGGGGTTAGATTTTTTTTATATATATAAAAATTATTCATATCTGAACATACAAGTTAATCTAATCTACATGAATATAGGGTAAGGAGTTTGGAGACTGCCTCCGTTTGTCGATGGAGTAGCAGTAATTTTGTGCTGCTCTTAGTTTTCTCTCTCTCCCCCCAGTTTAAATTTTGAATTTAAAAATTTTAATTGCTGTTTCTTGAAGGGGAGTAATATGTCTATGTCTACGAGAAGTGGAAAGAATCTGCATGAACCTTCTGATAAAGGTAATGGAAAAGGAACGATGCCTAAGGAAAGATCTGATGAAATGCCATCATGGGCTGAAGATATCGTTTGGACTCTGAATTCAATTCAAGATCAGAACAGGGCAATTAAAGATCAACTGGAAAAGAATAATAATGAAATGTACTTTTTTTTGGGAAAACTTAAGATGTGGAAACTCAAGTTACTAAACATGAAGAGGAATTGGAGTTAACTAAGCAAAAATTGTCTGAAACTACAACCGGTTTGGAAAAATATCAAAATAAGATTATAGATCCGGAAACTAGGTCTCACTGAAACAATATATGAATTGTTGGATTGCAAGAAGGAACTGAAAATGGAGACTTAACGGTTTACTTTGGTAAGCTCTTTCAAACTCTATTTCCGACTATTTTATCACAGCTGCCTGCTATTGAAAGAAGGTTGTCTACTTCAAAATTTAAAGACTCCACCAGACCAAGATTTATTTTGGTTTGTTTTCATCACTTTAAAATTAAAGCTCAAATAATGCGACAGGCAAGAAAACAAAGAGTTTTCAAATTCAACAAGTCTGAGCTCCGTTTTTATGAAGATTATCCGAAAGAAGTAATGGAACAAAGATCAAGATTTGCTTTGGTAATGGAACAAGCATATGATAAGAAACTATTTCCCTCTTTGAGTTACCCAACAAGAATGAAAGTCTTTCCTCCTAATTCTTTTCCATGTACTTTCTTCGACCCAAAAGCCGCACTGGATTTTGTTCAGGCTATACCTGTCACTGTCGCTGATGTTACTACCAAAAAAACTATCTGAAAAGCTGTTTGATTATCTGTATATTATTCACATTTCGAAAAGAAGATATATGAAGGCTATTTGGATATTTCATTGAGAGATTAATAAAAGAAGATAAGAAAACCTGCTCATCATTACATCCTACTGGATTATTTTTGGGAAGAAGATTTACTGTTCAATTTTGACTGTTTAAATGGCTAATTAGATATTTGACTGAGAAAAGAGGATAAAAGGATTTGTTCCTTTTATCTAATATTTGGTTTGATGTTTCTTTTTGTTGTTTCTTAATTTACTAATTTTTAGTTTTTTTTCCTAATAATAGGGTTTCTTTTTATATATATCTGGGAGGGTATAGTTACTTATGATATTCCTAATTAATATTTTTGTAAATTTAGTTCAGTTAAATATACTATTAACCTTTTTTATCTGTTTTATTACAGCATCCTATAACCAAATTTAGAGTTTTCTTTGAGATTTAAAACTAAACTTAAGATGGCACTGGTTTTTCTCTTTAAGAGATTATATTATTTTGGTTCTTTTTTTTGTTTAATATATGATGGAATGTAAACGTTCCCCTTTGTTGAAATGTTACTGTCTTTCTTGCAAGGTCATTTTATTTTTTTGTGTACTGGCTGGGCGGAGGGAGAGACAAGACTGACAGAGTGGCCCATGGCTTTGTATTCTATCTTAGTTTGTTTGCCTTTTTTTCCAGGCTTTTGGGAGGGTGGGTGGGTTTAGAGTTAGGAGCTTTTGCCCATTGGGTGGTTCCGGAGCATGCGTGTTTTTTATATGGTTGTATTCTTCATCACTGCCATCTTTGATAATCCCATATTGGTATGTGTTCTGCGCATGTATAAAGTAAATTAGAATAAAATTATAGTATGGCAATTAAACGGCTTAATGTAATAAGTTGGAATGTACGTGGTTGGAATCATCCTATTAAACGAGAAAAGACTTTTAAAATTATTAATCAATTCCAACCTAATTTTTGCTCAGGAGACACATATCAGGGCGGGAGATCAAAACAGATCAAAAAAGATCAAAATCTTTTTGGATGGTGGAATGGATTAGAGCTCCATGCTACTTCTCAGAGTCAAACTAAAGGTGTATCTATCTTTATTAAATCTAATATATTTACTCAAGAGGATATTGAATCAGATTCTAATGGTAGATTTTTAATTGTTAAAGGAGTGATTTGTAATAGAAAGGTTGTTTTGGTCATTTTGTATGGTCCTAATTTAGATGATCCTTCTTTTTTTAAAGAAGTATTTGCTTTATTGCCAGATTTAAATGAATATATGTTGATAATGGGTGGGGATTTTAACTGTTGTTTAAATCCCATGATTGACAAGAGCTCAACTGATCAGCGACTTCCAAATCATTCTGCATCAGTTATTAACTCCTTCTTGACCGATTTTGGGTTGATTTAATTATGGAGGCATTTGCACCCTGATAACAGAAAATATTCATTTTTTTCACATGTTTATAAAAACATTTGGGGATTGATTATATTATAATTGATCCCTGCCTTTTGCCTAATGTTAAAAACTGTGAATATGACACTATTGCTATATTTGATCATGCGCCTTTGAGTTCTTCCTTTGAATTTGATTATGTCATTTTTGCCCGTCCACCATGGCACATGTCTCAGACTTTATTGGAAAACTCTGATTTTATCAGTTTTATTCAAAGCCAGATAAAATAAATTTTTCTTTTTAATGATATAGGAGGTATGTCCAAATTAATTATATGGAATACATTCAAAGCATTTTATGTAGTCAAATTATTTCTTATTCAGCTAAACTTAAAAAACAGACTAAAGTAGAATTAGATAAAATTTCAAAACAAATTAAAGATTTAGATAATACCTATGTGACTTCCCGTAATATTGACTTATTTAAAAAAAGGGTGGAACTTCAATCACAATATAACCTATTATTAACATCCAATTGAAGGCTGTCTACTTAAGTTAAAGAGCCAATTTTATATGTTTGGAGATAAAAATAATAAACTACTTGCATCTCAATTAAAATCGGCTGGAGCCAAAAGGCAAATTTTGAAAATTCGTAGAAAGGATGGTACCCTGGCTCGGGAGTATGAAGAAATTAATAAGATTTTTCAAGATTTTTAGATGGAACTTTATAAATCTCAATGTCCAGTAGATTCTTCTGAAATGAATGCCTTTTAATGAAAGATTGCTTTTCCTAAAATTTCTGCTGAGGACCAAAAATCTCTTGATGCCCAAATTACTGAATCCAAAATTCAAAAAGCTATTTTTTCAATACAATCTGGTAAGGCCCAGGGACTTGATGATTATCCTGTAGAATTTTATAAAAATTTGGAAAATTGCTTTCTCCATATATGTTGGAGATTGGTTTAAAGATTCTTTTGTGAAAAGTGATTTATCCTCTACTTTTTATGAGGCTTCTATTTCTTTAATTCTCAAAAAGGATAAAGATCCTTCTGATTGTGCCTCATACAGACCTATTTCATTATTGAATGTTGATGCTAAGATTCTCTCAAAGATAATGGCCAATCGGTAGGAGAGTTTATTGGGTGAAATCATTTTTAAAAATCAAACATACTTTATAAAGGGTTGTTATTCTTTTTCAAATGTTTGGAAACTATTATATATTCGCCCTCTTCTAAAACTCCACAATGCGTTGTATCTTTGGATGCTGAAAAAGCATTTGATGGAGTCGAATGGAAATATTTAATGTTTTAAAAAAATTTGGTTTTGGTATTCATTTTCATAATTGGATTAAAATAATATATAAAGCTCCTATTGCTACTGTTGTCACTAATAATTGTAGGTCTCCTTTTATTCAGCTATCACGGGGGACGACAAGGTTGTCCATTAAGTCCTTTGTTATTTAACTTAATATTAGAACCCCTGGCTATTGCTCTTCATGAAGCCAAAAATATTCATGGGATTTTTCTGAATGAGACCATGCACAAGATCTCTCTTTATGCTGATGATTTATTAGTATATATATCTAAGCCTGAAGAATTTATTCCTGCTTTGCTAAAATTATTTGACAAATTTGCAGATTTTTCAGGATATAAAATAAATTTTAGTAAAAGTGAATTACTCCCTTTAAATGAACCTATCTCTATATATGATAATATTCCTTTTAAAGTTACGGATTCTTTTAAATATTTAGATGTCATAATTACTAAAAAATATAAGGATCTTTATAAAGCCAATTTTCCTCCTTTAGTGGACTCTTTGAAGTACTCATTTAGTAGATGGAGCCCACTTACATTTTCACTTGTTGGTCATATTCACGTAGTTAAAATGATGATTTTACCAAACTTTTTATATTTATTTCAGAATATTCCTGTTTTTTGACTAATAAGTTTTTTGATTGGATTAATTCTATTATTCTATCTTTTATTTGGGATAATAAAAGACCAAGAATTAGTAAATGTCATTTGCAAAAGTTGAAAAAGGATGGAGGTCTCGCTTTGCCTAATCTAAGAATGTATTATTGGGCTGTCAATTTGCAATATGTGTCCTTTTGGTTATATTGGGGTGATAGGAATGATCAGCCAATTTGGGTAGACCTGGAACTGAGAGCTGTGAAACTGTTTTATTTAATTTTGTTATAAGGAGTTGCTCTACCTATACAATTAGCTAAAGTTGCTAATTTAAACCTATATCCTGTAGTTAAGCACTCTACAAATTTGGCTCCAGTTCCGCAATTTTTTTAATCTTAAAAATTTTAAACTTTATAGTATAATTTATCATAATTACTTTTTTAAACCTTCCTGGAGTGATCCAATTTTTTTACTTTGGAAAAATAAAGGTATAAATTCTTTTTTGGATTTACTTAAAGGCAGGTTGATGTCTTTTCAACAATTAGTCGATAAATATTTTCTCTCATATTCGCACTTTTTACAATAACTTCAAAGACATTTTTAACAAATATATTTAAGTAATTTTCCTTACATATTGGAGGCTGACTTGTTAGATACTATTATGAATATGAACCCTTCAATAAAAGATTCTATTGGAAGAATTCATAATTTATTATTACAATGGGATAAGCGTCCTTTACTTAAGATTAAACAGGATTGGGAGAAGAAACTCAATTTGATTTTTATATGGGAGGATTGAATGCAGATTCTGAAGCTGGTTAACTTTTCTTCGATCTGCGCTAGTCATTCACTGATTTAATTTAAAATTGCACATCATTACCATTTGACGAAGGAGAGACTTTCTAAAATATTTCCCAATGTTGAAAAATATTGTGATAGATGTAAAACTGAGATAACTATACTGACACATATATTCTGGTCAGGTTCCATATTAAAACAGTTTTGGAAGTCAGTCTTTTTGACAATTTCTAAAGCACTCAGAATCAATTTACAACCTAATAAATTGACTGTGCTTTTTGGAATAATTCCTCAAAATATCCATGGTATTTCTGTGACTGACCAACATGTTATTATATTTGTTACAGTGATACCTAGGAGGGCCATCTTGTTGAAATGAAAGGATATATCAGCTCCTACTTTGTCACAATGGTTCTCTCAAGTGATGCTGTGTCTTAGCTTGGAGAAAATTAGAAGTCAAACCTTTGAACCTTTATTTGATTTTGAGAAGAGATGGGGCTCATTTGCTCATTATTATCATTTCAGTTAACTGATAGATTTCCTCCACAATCTAAGTGTAAATTTTGTATTTCTTGATATATCTTTCTTTCTTGTTGGCAGCTTGATGCTTATTTTTAGAAGCTTTTTGTATGACATATGGCTCCGGGGTTGTACCCCCCAATAGGTTTCTTTTTTTTTTTCTGTCACTTTTCTTGCTTAGTAGGGTTTTTTTTTTATTCACAAAAAATTTCTATCTTTAAGATAATTTCTTTTTTCTTGAGGCATTGTAAGTGTGGTTACTTCGATGTACCTGTGTTATTTTTGAATAATAATAATAAAAAGATTTGAAAAGAAAGGAGTTTGTTAATGTGATTCAAATATAATGTATTTGGTATTATATCTTTGTTTTGTTTTATAATATATATTTTCTTGAACTCTATTTTTCTATGTAGAAATTAATAAAAATATTGAAAAAGGAAAAGATATATGAATAAAGATTAGCTAGGGAAATGTTAGCATATGCAAGTTAATATACCTTTAATAACTGTGCATATCATATGGTGAACTCCTTAATATTCTGCTGCATAGCTTCAGCTGTCAACCAAGTGGTACCTATCTTCAGTACAGAACTTATCGTTGGTAACTTTATATCTATTGATAACTCTTTTTTTGGTACTTACCTTAAGAATGCAAAACATAAGAGCAGAATTAGGCCATTTGGCTCATCAAATCTGGGCCACCATTCAATCATGGCTGATAAATTATTCCCTCTCAACCCCATTCTTTGGTCTTCCCTCCATAATTTTTATGTCCTTACTAATCAAGTGCAACACCCTCTGGCTAAAAGAATTCCTCCTCAGCTCTGTTCTAAAGGGACACTCTTTTACTCTCGGACTGTGCTCGCTAGTCCTAGACTCTCCCACTACTGAGAACATTCTTTTCCAAGTCCACTCTATCCAGGCTTATCAATGGGATACCCATCAGTCCTTCTAAACCCATGATGGTGCAGGCCAAGAGCTATCAAACACTCCTCACGTATTAACCGTTTCATCCTTGGGCTCTTTCTTTAAACCTTCTGTAGATCCTCTCCAAAGGCAGCACATCCTTCCACACAGTTGGGGTCCAAAGCTGTTCACAATATTCCAAGTTTGTCTGACCAATGCCCTATAAAAGTTCAGCAGTACATCCTGATACTCTTATTCTATTGAAAAGAATGCTAACATTGCATAATAGTCCTTAAAACTCAGGGTGTGTTTGCTGCGCACAAAGTACATGACTGTATTTAGTGAACAGGTTGCTGAAAAAGTGCAATCTCAACACATGAAAAAACATAGAATTAAGAATTTCCAGACTTCTGTTAGTTTAAGCTTGAGCAGTTATTTTCAAGGTATTCAAGATCCTGACTCATGTTGTGAAAACTTCAACAGAGCACAGTCTAAAGTTCATGTATATTTGGGATTTCTGAGTGTATGTGCACTCAGTACTGTAGTGATTAAAATCAGGCACTTCTGTGCTTCATTGTTATCGTGTGAACCCTCTGGAAACAGCATATTTAGAAATCCAGTAATGTCAGGATTAAGCAATTACTATCAAATCATTTTCAAAAATAAAACATTACAACAGTAAGTGAAATGACATCAAGAAATAGTTATATGATACATTTCCAAGAGGATAAAGTCAGGTGCTTCAGAACAGAAGAGAAATGTAGGGAATTAATTAATTAATTAATTCTGTGTCAATTATGTAAATCCAACAATACCTGCTTGTTGAGCATAGATTTTCTCGACTTGAGCAGATAATTCTTTGTCCTTTTCATCAAGCATGCTTCTTATCTCCTTGAAACAATTGTCTTCTACTGAATTGTTGGACATCTGTGGAATACAGCATGACACCAGACAACTCAAGCACCTGTTTTAGAGATTGTCACTTTCATAAATGAGATATACATCAAGCTTTATCACAGGTCAAAAATCCTGTGAACAAGGTACTGGAACTGTATATAGTCAAAGCTGACCAAGGTCTGACAGTATTTAATCCGGGATGTCGGCATGGATTCCCTTAATGGAGAACGCCTTTACGTGCCTTTAACATAGGTTGGATGATGCATGAGCATCCACTATATGGCACTTGACAGATTGGGGTCTACTGCCATGGAATGCAAGATTACTGGGAACCCTTCACTGCTGCATCCTTCACCTGCCTTCACTGCCATTGTGATGTGTCATCATCTTCTGTCAGTTTCACTGTTGAGGCCTTGGTTGGATTGCTGTCAGTCTGGAACCTCCCCCTTGAACTATATCACCATGGGTGACCCTACCAGAATCTAAGCTCCAGACAGCATTACTCTCAGGATCTTAGGAACTCACAAGCCTCCCCACTATGACAAGGCAGTTGACTTTCCCAATAATATATGATTAAGTTCATATTCCACATGGATTTATCAGCCATATTCTAGAGACAACAATGACATCTGGATCTGGAAATTTAGCTGGGTAGTGCTATGTTTTGAGAGCTGTGATTTAATTTTGATGTTTTTATGTTCATCAGATGCAATCATTCTGTACAAATTGCATAGCCTATGAAATGCAGTGGAATGTCCAGGGATGCTATAAGACTATAGACTGGGCCTCTTGTATAATAAGATAGCCTCCTGAGTTTAATATCTACTTTGTCATGGCCTTTACCTTATTTTTACCTGACCAGCACTTTCTGTGTAACTGTAACTGATATATTATTATATATTTCTAATCCTGAGGAATCCATACCCACAGTTTTATTTTTGTTGGCTCAGTTTAGTAATTTTTTGGGTTACAAACTGAACCTTAATAACCTTACAAACCTTTGTTTCCTCAAAATATGCAGGTTCCAATTTATGAACGTTTACCTTTTAGATTGGTTACTGATTATTTTATACATTTAGGGGTTAAAATTACAAAGAAAAGGGATTTATTTCAGGCTAATTTTTTACCTTTAATTAATCAGATTAAACATTTATTTACCTATTGGTCACCAATGTCTTTGTCATTGATAGGTCGGATCAATGCTATCAAGATGATTATACTATCTAAATTTTTATATCTATTTCAAGCGGTACCAATTTTTATTCCAAAATCTTTTTTTGATAGTGTTCATTCTAAAATTTCTTCATACATTTGGCAGAATAAAAACCCTAGGCTAGGTAAAAGATATTTATGGAAGTTTAAAAAGGAGGGTGGTCTGGCACTGCCAAACTTTAGATTTTATTACTGGGGCAATTAATATCCGCTATTTGAAATTTTGGCTGTGGGACTTGGATTTTAATCACTACAGTACTGAGTGCACATACACTCAGAAATCCTCATTGGGTAAATCCTGAATGTAAATCTGTACAAGGGTTTTCATTGGGTTCTGTTCTAGGGACTTTGCTTCCCTTTTCTCTTTCTAAATTGTATAAACATTTGGATAATCCAATAGTTAAATACACTTTATGAATATGGTTTCAATTTCAGAAATTTTTTGGGTTGAATCAATTTATTTTAGCAAGTCCTTTTATATCTAACTTTTTTTCTATCCCTCTATCCCCCTACTTGACTTGGAAAACTAAAGGCATATTACGATTTTGTGATTTATTTTTGGATAACTGTTTCATGTCCTTTGAACAATTAGCTTACAAATATAATTTACCTAGATCCCATTTCTTTAGATATTTACAGGTTAGAAACTTTTTAAATACTGTTCTTCCTACTTTCTTAAATTTATATTCTATGGATAGTTTGGAAAAATTTTTAGATATAAATCCTTTTCAGAAAGGTGCAATAGCAACTATCTACAATATAATTATGAAAATCCATTTAGATGTATCTAATAAAATTAAAAAATGATTGGGAAAGGGAACTTACCCAGCTTACTTTACTTTTATTGAAAAATGGGAAAAAATTCTTCAATTAGTTAATTCATCCTCTATATGTGCTAAACATTCATTGATACAGTTTAAAGTAGTGCATAGAGCCCATATGTCTGAGGATAAATTAGCTCGCTATTATTCTCATATAAGTCCAGTGTGTGATAGATGTCCTTCTGAGACAGCCTCTTTAACCCATATGTTTTGGTCATGTTCCTCTTTGAAAAAATATTGGGAAGACATCTTCGATATTATTTCAACTGTATTGAATATTGACTTACAACCTCATCCTATTACTGCAATTTTTGGTTTACCAATGATAGAACCACATCACTTAACCTCTTCAGCGCGTTGGATGATTGCATTTCTTACATTAATGGCTAAAAGATCTACAAACGTTTGTATTTTGCTGAATTGGAAAGAGATTAATCCTCCCACCACATTTTGTTGATTCTCTCAAACAATGTTATGTTTAAACTTAGAAAAAATCAGAAATGTTATATATGATCCATCTATTAAATTTGAAAAGACTTGGAGGCCTTTTATTCAACACTTTCATATGATGTGTTTTGACCTTTTTCCAAACCTATTCTCATGTTTTAATATATGCAGAGAAGTTTGGAGTTGATGACACTAATGGTTCTTTCTTTTTTGATGTTACAAACAGCCCATGTTCTTTTTCTTTGCTTAGCTTTTGGTTAGTATTGTTTAGTTTTTTTGGCGGGGGTATATATTTTTTCTTTTTCTTTTTTTTGGATATGTTAATCCTTTTTTATGTATACTATATTTTGTATTTGAACAATTTTGGGAGGTTTATTACCCTTTTATTAACTGATTATATATTTATATATGTAACTATTAACAATGTAATCCCAATAATTGTGTAGCAATACTATGTTATATTTACTATTTTTATATTTTGATATTAATAAAAAGATTGGGAGGGAGGGAAGGAAGGAAGGGAGGAAGGGAGGAAGGGAGGGAGGGAAGGAGGGAGGGAAGGAGGGAGGGAAGGAGGGAGGGAAGGAGGGAGGGAAGGAGGGAGGGAAGGAGGGAGGGAAGGAGGGAAGGAGGAAGGGAAGGAGGGAGGGAGGGAGGGAGGGAAGGAGGGAAGGAGGGAAGGAGGGAAGGAAGGAAAGAAAAGAAGAAAGCCTTTGGCACATTGGCCTTTATAATCAATATATTGAGTACAGGAGTTAGGATGTTATGTTGATGTTGTATCAGACATTGGTGAGGCCTAATTTGGAATATTGTGTACAGTTCTGGTCACCTACTTACAGGAAAGATGTAAATAAGATTGAAAGGGTGCAGAGAAAACTTACAAGGATGTTGCTGGAACTTGAGAACCTGAGTTACAGGGAAAGGTTGAATACGTTAGGACTTCATTCCCTAGAAAGTAGAAGATTGAGGAGAGAAATGATAGATATACACAAAATTGAGGGGTATAAATAGGGTAAAAACAAGCAGGCTTTTTCCGCTGAGGCTGGGTGAAATGACAACTAAAGGTCATAGGTGAAGAGTGAAAGGTGAAATATTTAAGGTGAACATGAGGGTGATGATGAGAGCGTGGAAATGAGCTGACAGTGCAAGTGGTGGATTCAGGTTTGATTTCAACATTTTTTTTCCACGTTTTTATTTAAGAGAAATTTGGTTAGGTACATGAATGGAATGGATATGGAGGGATATGGTCCAGGTGCAGGTTGATGGAGCTAGGCAGATTAATGGTTCAGCATGGATTAGGAGGACTGAAGGACCTGTTTCTGAACTATAGTTTTCAATGATATTGTGACTCTAGTTGAAGGAAAATATTAAAAATAGAATGATGAGAGAATTGAAGCTATTTGGGCTATAGACACTAATTGAAGCCTTTCTCTTTAACTAGAAAAACTAAAACTAGACATAATTAAGCCTTTTGATCGTGGTGAACAAAGTAAGGATATAGTGAGTTTGGCTAAGGGTTTGTGGAAGTTGACAAAGATGATGTTGAAGAGGTTGTGGCATCCCATGACCAAGAACTGAGAGATGAAAAGCTGATGAAGTGGAAAGGATAACAATTGAAACCGAATGCAGTAGCGAACAGCCCGAAAGTGAAGTCGTCCAGGAACTGAAAGTGAGGAAATTGCGTGAGATTTTCACTGCGATTGACAATACTGCAATTATTGCAGAAAAGTATCACTTAATTTTGAAAGGGTACATAGGTTTAGGGCATATTTGCAGGATGGTTTGAGTGCTTACAAAGAACTGTATGATAGAAAAATGCACAAGGCTAAGCAGTCAAGCATACTGTCGTTTTTCAAGCCTTCCACATCAGCCACAGCAGACGACGAAACTTGACCTTTGACATTGAGGCAGGCAGACATAGAAGAAGG
Organism: Hypanus sabinus; assembly: GCF_030144855.1. Lineage (NCBI taxonomy): Eukaryota > Metazoa > Chordata > Chondrichthyes > Myliobatiformes > Dasyatidae > Hypanus > Hypanus sabinus. Next base: position 182,534,316 of record NC_082711.1, read on the forward strand.
TGACCTGCCTGCCCTGATGGAACGATGATGAGATGACACCCCAGTGTCCCACCACCCCAACCTCTGATGACTCAGCCTAACACACCATCATCAGTGTCCTCATTGTCTTCCCGATTGGGGTAAGTGAAACTACACTGGGCGTACATTATTTCTACTTTATATAGGCTGTGTATTTTTATGTGTTATTTATTAGCTTCATAGGTTAAAGGTTACTGGAAATAGTGCTTCTGCTGGGAGCCCTTGAGCCGTGTGTTTTTGCCGGGAGCGCTTGTGCTGTGTGTTTCTGCCGGGAGCGCTTGTGCTGTGTGTTTTTGCCATGAGTGCTGCCAAGTGTGCTTGTGTGAGATTTTTGCTGTGGCGGACAGTGTTGTAATAATTGTAGAAAAATATTCCTACATTATATAGCCTGTGTATTTATCAGATCATTCCTGCTTTTACTATATGTTACTGTTATTTTAGGTTTTATGTGTTATTTGGCATGATTTGGTAGGTTATTTTTTGGGTCTGCGAATGCTTACAAATCTTTCCCATATAAATAAATGGTAATTGCTTCTTCACTTTACGACATTCTGGCTTACGAACCGTTTCATAGGAACGCTCTACCTTCGAATAGTGCGGGAAACCTGTATTTCATTATTGAATGCTGATGCTAAGATCCTGTCAAAGGTAATGGCCAATCAGTTGGAAAATATTTTGGGTAAAATTACTTTTAAAGATCAAACAGGATTTATAAAGGGTCGTTAGTCCTTTTCAAATGTTTGGAGATTATGTAATATTATATATTCGTCTTCTTTTAAAACTCCGCAATGCATCGTCTCTTTGGATGCTGAAAAAGCGTTTGATCGAGTCGAATGGAAATATTTATTTAATGTCTTAGAGAAATTTGGTTTCGGTGTTAATTTTAATAATTGGATTAAAATGATATATAAAACTCCTATTGCTACTGTTATTACTAATAATTGTAAATCCCCTTTTTCTCAGCTTTCATGGGGGACAAGACAAGGTTGTCCATTAAGTCCTTTGTTATTTAACTTAATATTAGAACACCCTGCTATTGCTCTTTGTGAAGCTAAAGATATTCATGGGATTCTTGTGAATGAGACCATTCATAAGATTTCTCTTTATGCTGATGATTTACCGGCTTATATATCTAATCCTAAGGAATCTATCCCTGCCTTGTTAAAATTATTTAATGAAATTGGAGATTTTTCAGGATATAAAATTAATTTTAATAAAAGTAAACTGTTTCCTTTAAATGAATCTGTTTCTATACATGATAATACTCCTTTCAAAGGTATGGATTCCTTTAGATATCCAGGCATTATAATCACTAAAAAATATAAGGATCTTTATAAAGCTAATTTTATTCCCTTGGTAGTTTCTATGAAGTATTTATTTAGCAGATGGAACCCATTTATGTTTTCACTTGCTGGCCGCATCCATATAGTCAAAATGATAATTTTAATAAAATTTTTATATTTATTTCAGAATATCCCTGTTTTTTGACTAAGAAGTTTTTTTGATCAAATTGATTCTATTATCTCATCTTTTATTTGGAATAATAAAAGACCAAGAATTGGTAAATGTCACTTACAAAACTTGAAAAAGGATGCGGTCTTGCTTTGCCTAATTTAAGAATGTATTACTGGGCTGTTAATGTGCGATATATGTCCTTTTGGTTATACCGGGTTGATAAGAATCAGCAGCCAATTTGGATAGATTTGGAATTGAAAGCTGTGAAACAGCTTTATTTAATCTCGTTATTGGGAGCTGCTCGACCTATACAATTAGCTAAAGTTGTTAATTTAAACTTATACCCTGTGATTCAGTATTCTTTACAAATTTGGCTCCAGTTCCGTAATTCTTTTAATCTTAAAAAATTTAAACTTTGTAGTTTAACTTACCGAAACTATGTTTTTAAGCCTTCTTTGAGTCATCCAATTTTTTTGTTTTGGAAAAATAAAGGTATTAATTCTTTTTTGGATCTATTTAAAGAAGATAGACTGATATCTTTTGAACAGTTAGTTGATAAATATTCTCTTTAATATTCAAAAATAAAAACACAAAATGCTGGCAGAACTCAGCAGGCCAGACAGCATCTATGGGAGGAGGTAGTGATGACGTTTCAGGCTGAAACCCTTCATCAGGAGTGAAGTAACATGGGATGGTCGAGGGGGGATAAGAAGTGGGGGGAGGGATGAAGTAGAGAGCTGGGAAGTGATAGGCTGGAGGGAAATGGGCTGGTGGAAGGTGGAGAATTACGGGAAATAAAAGAGAAAGAAAGGTAGGGCTGGGGGGAGAATGTAGTGAGGGGGGAAAGAGAGAGAAAGAGAACCAGACTAAAATTATATATAGGGATGGGGATAAGGGGGGGGGGGAAGGGGTATCAACGGAGGTCTGTGAGTTGAATGTTCATGTCGGCAGGCAGGAGGCTACCTAGGTGGGAGATAAGGTATTGCTCCAATGACCTGCGTGTGGCCTCATCTTGATGGTAGAGGAGGCCATGGACAGACATATCGGAGTGGGAGTGGTCTGTGGAATTGAAGTGTGTGGTCACAGGGAGATCCCACCAATGCTGGAGGACTGAGTGCCTGTGTTCGGCGAAACAGTCTCCCAGTCTGCGGTGGGTCTCCCCAATGTATAAATGGCCACATTGGGAGCACCGGATACAGTATATCACCCCAGTTGACTCGCAGGTGAAGAAAGGGGCTTCCCTTCGTCTACTAACAACTCTGCCCTCCATCGCATCTCACGTATTTCACGCACCTCTGCCCTCACCCCATCCCCCCGCCAGCCCACCAGGGATAGAGTCACCCTGGTCCTCACCTATTACCCTACCAGCCTACAGATCCAACTTATAATCCTCCGTAACTTCCGCCACTTCCTACGGGATCCCACCACCAGCCACATCTTCCCCTCCTCCCCACTCCGCGGGGATTGCTCCCTATGAGACTCCCTTGTCCATTCATCCCCCCCATCCCTCCCCACCGACCTCCCTCCAGGCACTAATCCCTGCAAACGGAAGAGGTGCTACACCTGCCCCCATACTTCTTCCCTCACCACCATCCTAGGCCCCAGATAGTCCTTTCAGGTGAGGCACCACTTCATCTGCGAGTCAGCTGGGGTGATATACTGTATCCGGTGCTCCCGATGTGGCCATTTATACATAGGGGAGACCCGCTGCAGACTGGGAGACCGTTTTGCCGAACACCAGCACTCAGTCCTCCAGCAGTGGCGGGATCTCCCTGTGGCCACACACTTCAATTCCAAAGACCATTCCCACTTCGATATGTCTGTCCATGGCCTCCTCTACCGTCAAGATGAGGCTACATGCAGGTCGGTGGAGCAATACGAGACTGTTTACGAGACGACAAAATAATGACAGTCCACTCAAGTAGCGGCAAACAGCCTGCCTACTGAGCTGGATACAAGACCACACAACAATGGACGGTACTATAACAGACAAGTTTGCTCCAAGCAGCAGGAGTTCTTGACTCACCCTGGTGGGTTAACCTTGCCCAGACACGCTCTACCAGTTCGGTCAAGAGTAAATTGCCTTTAATCACCAAGCCCGAGGGACATGGGAGAACCAGGAATTAAAGGGAAACAAGGAGTCAACGGTACGGATCATAACACAACCTAGGTAAATTGAAAGGGAACCCAATCCAGACCATGACAGGAATAATAGCTCAAAATATCCGTGGTATTTCTTTGCCTGACCAACATGTTATTGCGTTTGTTACACTGATAGCTAGGAGGGCTATTCTATTGAAGTGGAAGGATATGTCAGCTCCCACTCTGTCACAATGGTTCTCTCAAGTGATGTTATGTCTTAGTTTGGAGAAAATTAGAAGTTGAATCTTTGAACCTATGTTTGATTTTGAGAAAAGATGGGGTACATTTGCTCATTACTACCATTTGAGTTAATTGATGGACTTCCTCCATGATCTAATTGTAAATTTTGGTATAATTTTTTCTGCTGTCAGTTTGATGTTTATCATTAGAAGCTTTTTGGATGATGCATGGCTCCAGGGTTGAACACCTAATGGGTTCTTTTTTTCCTCTCACCTTTTTCTTGCTTTAGTAGGCTTTTTTTCCTTTTCTTCTCTTTTTTTTGTGTCACCATATATTTCAATCTTTAATTTTTTTTCTTTTGAGACATGGTAAGTGTTATTTACTTCAATACACTCTTGTTATTTTGGATAATAATAATAATAATAATAATAATAATAATAAAAAGATTTGAAAAGAGGGCTGACCCATTCAATGCAGTTAACCAGAAATAAACTGCAAACACTGGTTGCAAAAAAATATGTTCCAGACCAGTTTGACAGACTCTCAATTACTTTTCTTCTCTTTTTCTTTTTAAGTAGCTGAATATATAAGGGAATCAACATTTTTCTAGCCAAAGCTTCAGGAAATTCATTTTATTTACCATCAGCATTAAAGCTGATCTAGTGTAATTTATGTTCTTTTCTATTAACATACCTGATTAACCTGTTGCCTCATCCACCACTCCATGAATGTCACATATTCTTCAACCAGCTGAGTGCTAAGTGAATTGAGTGTTGTGTTCTGAGTCGCTGCTGCTATGGAGACTTGTACCAATGGAACCAGCAACAGGTAGTTTGATTCTGAAAGACACATGCTGGGGGGTTGAATATTCTGGTAGTAAGACAGGACATTTCTCATGGCCCAGGCTGCATCTGTAAGCAAATTCACAACTCCATAACAACATTGCAGAAATTTATAAATTGTGACCAACTAACACAAAACAATGATTTGAGGTATAACAAGACCTTAAAGAATCAGAATTAGGTTTATTATCACCGGCATGTGATGTGAAATTTGTTAACTTAGCAGCAGCAGTTCAATGCAATACATAATATAGAAGAGAGAAAAAAAAATTAAAAAATAAGTAAATCAATTACAGTATACGTAACAACACACACAAAATGCTGGTGGAACACAGCAGGCCAGGCAGCATCTATAAGGAGAAGCACTATTGACGTTTCGGGCTGAGACCCTTCATCAGGACTAACCGAAAGGAAAGATAGTAAGAGATTTGAAAGTAGTGGGGGGAGGGGGAAATGCAAAATGATAGGAGAAGACCGGAGGGGGTGGGATGAAGCTAAGAGCTGGAAAGGTGATTGGCGAAAGTGATACAGAGCTGGAGAAGAGAAAGGATCATGGGACGGGAGGCCTTGGGAGAAAGAAAGGTGGGGGGGGGAAGCATCAGAGGGAGATGGAGAACAGGCAGAGTGATGGGCAGAGAGAGAGATAAAAAACTAAGTATGTCTGGGATGGGGTAAGAAGGGGAGGAGGGACATTAATGGAAATTAGAAAAGTCAATGTTCATGCAAACAGGTTGGAGGCTACCCAGCCGGTATATAAGGTGTTGTTCCTCCAACCTGAGTTTGGATTCATTTTGACAGTAGAAGAGGCCATGGATAGACATATCAGAATGGGAATGGGACATGGAATTAAAATGTGTGGCCACTGGGAGATCCTGCTTTCTCTGGCGGACCGAGCGTAGGTGTTCAGCAAAATGGTCTCACAGTCTGCGTCGGGTCTTGCCAATATATAAAAGGCCACACCGGGAGCACCGGATGCAGTATACCACACCAGCCGACTCACAGGTGAAGTGTCGCCTCACCTGATAGGACTGTCTGGGGCCCTGAATGGTGGTGAGGGAGGAAGTATAAGGGCAGGTGTAGCACTTATTCCGCTTACAAGGATAAGTGCCAGGAGGGAGATCGGTAGGAAGGGATGGGGGGGGGACGAGTGGACAAGGGAGTCACGTAGGGAGCAATCCCTGCGGAAAGCAGAAAGCGGGGGGGGGGGAGGGAAAGATGTGCTTGGTAGTGGGATCCCATTGGAGGTGGCAGAAGTTATGGAGAATTATACGTTGGACTTGGAAGCTGGTGGGGTGGTAGGTGAGGACAAGGGGAACTCTATCCCAAGTGGTGTGGCGGGTGGATGGGGTGAGGGCAGATGTGTGGGAAATGGGAGTGATGCATTTGAGAGCAGAGTTGATGGTGGAAGAAGGAAAGCCCCTTTGTTTAAAAAACGAAGACATCTCCTTCGTCCTGGAAAGAAAAGCCTCATCCTGAGAGCAGATGCGGCAGAGGCGGAGGAATTGTGAGAAGGGGATAGCATTTTTGCAAGAGACAGGGTGGGAAGAGGAATAGTCCAGGTAGCTGTGAGAGTCTGTAGGCTTATAGTAGATATCAGTAGTTAAGCCATCTCCAGAGATGGAGACAGAAAGATCAAGAAAGGGGAGGGAGGTGTCGGAAATGGACCAGGTAAATTTGAGGGCAGGGTGAAAGTTGGAGGCAAAGTCAATGAAGTCAACGAGCTCAGCATGCATGCAGGAGGCAGCGCCAATGCAGTTGTTGATGTAGCGAAGGAAAAGAGGGGGATGGATACCCGTATAGTACAATATACGTACATTGAATAGATTAAAAACTGTGCAAAAACAGAAATACTTGATATTTAAAAAGTGAGGTACTATCCAAGGGTTCAATGTCCATTTAGGAATTGGACGGCAGAGGGGAAGAAGCTGTTCCTGAATCGCTGAGTGTGTGCTTTCAGGCTTCTTGAACCTCCTACCTGATGGTAACAGTGAGAAAAGGGCATGCCCTGCGTGCTGGTTCTTAATAATGGATGTTTCCTTTCTGAGACTCTGGTCCCTGAAGATGTCCTGGGTACTTTGTAGGCTAGTACCCAAGATGATGCTGACTAGATTTACAACCCTCTGAAGCTTCTTTCTGTCCTGTGCAGTAGCCCCCCCCCCACCACCACTCCATACCAGACAGTAATGCAGCCTGTCAGCATTCCATAGATCCACAACTCTCTGGGTGAAGAAGTTTTTCCAGAACTCAGTTCTAAATGGCCTACCCCTTATTCTTAAACTGTGGCCTCTGGTTCTGGACTCCCCTAACATCGGGAACATGTTTCCTGCCTCTAGCATGTCCAATCCCTTAATAATCTTACATGTTTCAATCAGATCCCCTCTCATCCTTCTAAATTCCAGTGGATACAAGCCCAGTCACTCCAATCTTTCAACACATGACAGTCCCACCATCCCAGGAATCAACTTCGTGAACCTACGCTGCACTCCCTCAATAGCAAGCATGTCCTTCCTCAAGTTTGGAGACCAAAATTGAACACAATACTCCAGGCGTGGTCTCACCAGGGCCCTGTACAACTGCAGAAGGATCTCTTTGCTCCTATACTCAACTCCCCTTGTTATAAGGCCAGCATGCCATTAGCTTTCTTCACTGCCTGCTGTACCTGCATGCTTACTTTCAGTGACTGATGAACAAGGACACCTAGATCTCGTTGTACTTCCCCGTTTCCTAACTTGACACCATTCAGATAGTAATCGGCCTTCCTGTTCTTGCCACCAAAGTGGATAACCTCACATTTATCCACATTAAACTGCATCTGCCATGCATCTGCCCTCTCCCCCAACCTGTCTAAGTCACCCTGCATTCTCCTAACATCCTCCTCATATTTCACACTGCCACCCAGCTTTGTGTCATCTGCAAATTTGCTTGTTACTTTTAATCCCTTCATCTAAATCATTAATGATTTAACTACATAACACCTCATAGGCCTGATTTTATCCTCACAAATCAACGAATATGTAGTAAATAAAGATCACTCCCTACTTGTACATAGTTTTCTCCTTTCGCTTGTTCTTTCTTTCCTCTCTTTTCTATAAGTGTATACCTCAGATAAATATTATGTGGAGATTTGTGGCATATATGACTAGATTATATGTACAATATCTGAAATACATCTTATGGAAATGTTTGTTTGATGACGAACTTCAAAAAAAAAGTACAAAAAAAAGAGATTGAGTCTGCCGTTGACTTATTGTGCCAATAGGCAAATTGCAATGGGTCCAGATCCTTGCTGAGACAGGAGTTCAGTCTAGTCATGACCAACCTCTCAAAGCATTTCATCACTATCAATTGAGTACTACCAGATGATAGTCATTAAGGCAGATCACATTATTCTTCCTAGGCACTGGTATAATTGTTGCCTTTTTGAAGCAAATGGGAACTTCCGCACGTAGCAGTAAGAGGTTGAAAATTTCCTTGAATACTCCCACTAGTTGGTTGGCACAAGTTTTCAGAGCCTTACCAGATACTCCACCTGGATCTTCCAACTTGCAAGGGTTCACTCTCTTTAAAGACAGCTTAACATCGGCCTCTGAGGCAGAGATCAGAGGGTCATCAGGTGAAGCAGGGACCTTCACAGTTGTACTTGTGTTCTTCCTTTCAAAGTGGGCATAGAAGGCATTGAGTTCATCTGATAGTGAAGCATCACTGCCATTCATGCTATTGGGTTTCACTTTGTAGGAAGTAATGTCTTGCAAACCCTGCCAGAGTTGCTGTGCTTCTGACGCCACCTCCAACCTCATTCGAAATTGCTTCTTCATCCTTGAGATAGGCCTCTGCAAATCATACCTGGTTTTCTGGTACAGATGATGTATCTCCTGGTTCATCCACGGCTTTTGGTTTGTTAATATACAGTAAACCGTTGCAGGCACACACTCATCCTCACAGGTTTTAATGAAGTCAGTAACAACTGTAGCATACTCATCCAGGTTCTTAGATGAATCCCTGAATACAGTCCAGTCCATCGATTAAAAGCAGTTCTGTAGGCGCTCATGTGCTTCCCTTGTCCATACCTTCTTGGTCCTCACTACTGGTGCTGCAGTCTTCAGTCTCTGCCTATACTTAGGGAGTAGAAGTACAAACAGGTGATCAGACTTCCTGAAGTGAAGTCGTGGAATGGCATGGTAGGCATCCTTGATGGTGGTGTAACAATGGCCTAGTGTGCTGTTTCCTCTGGTATTGCAAGTGATCTGTTGATGGTAATTGCTTAGTGATTTTTTCAGATTGGCCTGGTTAAAACATCCCAAAACAATTGTGAAGGCATTAGGGTGTGCTGTTTCATGCATGTTGATCCCATTGCTCAGATCATCTAAAGCTTGATTGATGATGGCCTGAGGTGGAATGTATACTGCCACCAAAATAACCCCAGAGGACTCCCATGGTAGGTAAAAAGTATGGCGCTTAACTACTAGATATTCTAGGTTTGTTGAGCAGAATTGGGACTGCACTGATATATTTGTGCACCAAGAGCTGATAATGAGGCATACTCCTCCACCTCTGCTTTTGAGAGACTCTATAGATCTATCCTGACGGTGTATAGTAAACCTGTCGATCTGAATTGCTGCATCCAGTACGGAAGGGGTTAACCAGGATTCCATGAGACAAAGGAAACACATGATCCTAATGTTCCTCTGATTCAGCACACTTGGTCTGAGATAATCGATTTTACTCACCAGAGACTGCACATTTGCCATTAAGATTGCCGGTATAGGGAGTTTAAAGCCAGGTCATTTGGCTCCACCATTCCATCAGGGCTGATTTATTATTCCCCTCAACCCCATTATCCTGCTTTCTACCTGTATTCTTTGACTCCCTTACTAATCAACCGCTGCTTTAAATATACCCAATATCTTACTCCACAACTGCCTATGGCATTACATTCCCCAGATTCACTACCTTGTGGCTAAAGAAATTCCTCATCTCTGTTCTAAATGGATGTCCTTCTATTCTGTGTCTGTGTCATGTGTCCTTGGCTCCGCCACTGTGAAAAAACATCCTCCTCACACCAACTCTATCTAGGCCTTACAATATTTGAAAGGTTTCAATGCAATTCCCTCCTCATTCTTCTAAACTCCAGCAAGTAAAGCCATCAAACAATCCACCCATATGTTAACCCTTTCATTTATGGGAACATTACTGGCACAGTCGTAAAACAATGATGAACTTACATAGCAACTTTAATGTTAGAAGCCCTTAGATATTTCACAAATGAGTGTAATTAAAACAAATTTTACATTGATTTATATGTCAATTCTAAGTTTAAAACTCTGGTAAATGAGGCAGACATTAAGGAGAATCACAAATGAAGAACAGCAAGAAGTTTAAGAATCGTGCTAGAGTTGAGAGAGCAATAAGCAAGAAGTCGGAACAAGCGCCAAAAGGACTGCATGGCTAGAGCTGGTCACAGAGAAAGGGAATGGAGATAATGTGGGGATTTGTAAACGTGGATGAGAGGCTTTGAATCAAAGCATTGGCCATTCAAGCTGAAAAATGCCTTGGTATAGTTTAGGGGTTTTGGTTATTTTCAAAGTTCATTAGGAGAGGATGATAGGAGATTAATCAGGAGCCCAGTAAAATTATTTATTCTTATTTAGTCAAAATCATGTATGAGGGATTCAGTAATAAATGGGCTGAGCCAAAAATGGAGTCAGGCTACAAAATAGAGATCATTGAGTCACGCAGTGTAAACATAGGCCCTTCAGCGCATGTCCATGCTGGACATCCAAATGCATATCTACACCATCTCCACTTACCACAATTCTGTGTTGTTTCTAGTGCCCATGTAAACACTTTTAAATATTGTGTGAAAATAGGCCATCTATAGCATAGGCATGGATGACTACTGAAACATGAAACAGCTCAAGAAAGGTTAAATTGAGCTGCCAGCTTGATCAAAATTTATTAATGAATGCTAAGACATCAATGATCCTTTAGAAACAAAATTGAATATTGAAAATCTCCAATAAAACCAGAAAACATTGGAAATCACTATACCTCAATACTGAATCTGTATATAGGAGGGAGAATAAAAATTTAGTTGAATGGTGCCATAACAACCTCTCACTCAATGTTAGTAAAACCAAACAGCTGATTATTGACTACAGGAAGAAGAAACTGGAGGTTCATGAGCTAGTCCACATTAGGAGATCAGCAGTAGAGAGGGTCAGTAACCTTAAATTCCTTGAAGTCAGAGAATCTGATATGATAACGTCCAGATTCATGACCCTGTTTAGATTCATAGAGTCATAAAGCCCTTTGCCTAGCAGATCCATGCTGACCTATTTGCTCTTCTCTTTCCTATCTTATTTGGTAACAATAGGATCATATCCTTCTATGCCTTTTGTTGGTGTACATTCCTTAAACACAGTAGCTGTATCCGATTATGGCTGGCAGGCCTTGTATATGTCCTCCCTGTTGCATATTTAATATTTCAGTAATTGAGTAATATTGTAAATATATTGTTTGATTAAGTATTCTTTGCTGTTTACATAATGCATTATGGGTTATATGTAAAAGTATGTAAATTGCATTTGTCATGACACTACCACGAGATAAACATGCACCTCACTTAAAGTAAAACAAAGTTAAACTCACATTTCAGACTACCATCCTTGCTATAAATTAGTAATGTTTTGGAGTTACAAAACATAACAGTGGTGACTAGGCATTTTTAAAATGAACCCTAGATGATTACCTGCTTGTAAGAAAAGGTTGAAAACGGAAAAATTCATGGGTTCATAAGAAGTGAGTACCGGGTGATAATGATCATTAAAAAAAGAACAGAAATGGCTAGCTACATCTGGAAGATTGAGACTGTTGATTACAACAGATAACTGGATTTTGTATACTGAACAAATTCAGCAGTGTTTTAAAGCAAATGGAATAGCCAATAAGAAACAAGCACCAATTTTGCTGAGTGCATTGGATTTAAAGGTTTACAGTTTGCTTTTAAGTTTAATTGCTCCAACCAAACCAGCTGAAATGAGCTTTAGTCATATCGTGAAAGTAATACAGGAACATTTAGGACCAATAATTTAGAACGAGCTGCTATATTTCATAAGGAGTTTGAAGGTTTGTTAACTAAACACTCAAACTTCTATAGATGTACTGTGGAGAGCATTCTGACAAGCTGCATCACAGTCTGCTACAGGGCGGGGGGAGGGGTGGGCTACTGCACAGGACCAAAAAGAAGCTACAGAAAGTTGTAAAAGTATCAGCTTCACCTTGGTTACTGGCCTCTGTAGTACCCAAGACATTTTCAAGGAACGGTGCTTCAGAAAGGTGATGCCCATTATTAGCAATCCCCATCACCAGGGCATGCCCTCTTCTCATTGTTACCATCAGGGACGAGGTCTAGAAGGCTGAAGGCACACACTCAGCGATTCAGGAACAGCTTCTTTCCCTCTGCCATATGATTCCTAAATGTACTGTGAACCCATGAACACTACTTCACTCTTTAAAAATATTTCTGTTTTTGCACTATTTTCAATATACAGTTGGCCCTCCTTCTCCACAAATTCTGCATGCGTGAATTCAACCAACTGCGAATCGAGAAAAAGCAGAGCGGCAGAGGATGAGAGGTGACCTGATAGAGGTGTATAAGATGATAAGAGGCATTGATCATGTGGATAGTCAGAGGCTTTTTCCCGGGGCTGAAATGGCTAACATGAGAGGGCACAGCTTTAAGGTGCTTGGAAGTAGGTACTGAGGTGATGTCAGGGGTAATTTTTTTTTTAACGCAGAAAGTGGTGTGTGTGTGGAATGTGCTGCTGATAAAATCCTATGGTGTTACAGAAAGTATACTGGCATGGATAGCAGAATGGCTAACAGGCCAGAGACAGCAAGTGGGAATAAAAGGGGCCTTTTCTGGTTGACTGCCAGTGACTAGTGGTGTTCCACAGAGGTCAGTATTGGGACCACTACTTTTCACATTGTTCATCAATGATATAAATAGTGGAATTGATGTTCTTTGTGGTAAAGTTTGCAGATGATACGAAGATAGGTAGAGGAGTAGGTAGTGCTGAAGAAACAATGCAACTGCAGAGGACTTAGATAAAAAGGTACAATGGACAAAAAAGTGGCAGATGGAAAACAGTGTTGGGAAAAGTATGATAAAGCATCTTGGTAAAAGGAATAATAGTGCAGACTATTAACTAAATGGGGAGAATGTTCGAACATCAGAGGTGCAGAGGGACTTGGGAATCCTCGTGCAAGAGTCCCAGAAGGTAAACTTACAGGCTGAGTCTGTGGTGAAGAGGGCAAATGCAATGTTGGCATTTATTTCAAGGGGAATAGAATATAAAAACAAGAAAATAATGCTGAAGCTATATAAGACACTAGTCAGGCTGCACTTGGAGTACTGTCAACAGTTTTAGTTTCTCTATCTCAGAAAGAATGTGTTGTCATTGGAGAGAGTCCAGAGGAGGTTCACAAGGATGATTCCAGGAACTGGGGTTAACATATGAGGAACATTTGACAGCTTTGGGCCTGTACTCACCAGAATTTAAAAGAATGTGTCAGGTTCTCATTGAAACCTACTCAATGTTGAAAATACTGGATAAGGTGGATGTGGAGAGAATATTTTCTCTGGCAGGAGTATCAATAACTAAAGGGCACTGCCTGAAAATTGAGAGGAGACCTTTTAGAGCAGAAGTAAGAGGAACTTTTTTAGCCAACAAGAGGTGAATCATGAAATGCTCTGCCACAGACTGTGTTGGAGGCCAAGACCGTGGGTATGTTCAAAGTGGTTGATAGCTCCTGATTGGTTGGAGGATCAAGGGATATGGTGAGAGGTCAGGTGTATGGGGTTGAACAGGATTTGGGATCAGCCATGAGGAAATGGTGCCGTGGACATAATGGGCTGTAATGTCTAATTCTGCTCCTATGTCTTATGATCTAAACAATCTGTCTACGTAAGTGTTCCTCCAGTTCCTGCTGACCTATAATATCTTCTCACCAGAGAGACAATCCTCTTCTTTTAAGTCTAATCATGTGGCTTCACTGAATTATCCTCTAAGATTATCTTCTCTAATGAAAGTTGTTATGTCCTCCTTCACCAAGAAGGCAACTCTTCCTCCTATCTTGCCCTCATTTCCGCAGTGGTGTATCTACGGAAAATAGTGCCTATGGCAAGCACTGAAATTGTGCTCCTGTCCAAACATCTGACACCCATCTTTTAGATAACTTTACCATAATATCAGCTCAAAACAACAAGTTAAGCTTGTTAATCTTTTAATTAACAAATTATGGCACTACATGAAAATTATAACTGCACCTTCCTTGCTTTCACTGATGCAAATTGGTCTATGATGTGATCAAAGTCAGTTTTTTCAGTTCTCTTTCTACACTCAGATCACAGTCTACCTTGACCCATGGAGGCTCTCAGATAGGAAAGTATTAGTTTTAACTTGCTGAATGATCTCTCACAGCTGGCAATGGAAATTGCAATGGTTAGCATTATCTGAATAACAATGCAAAGATTGGGGAAGGCGCTCTCATCTCCATACTGAATAATAAATTCAAGAAGCTCTTCAGGTCTTGATATTTTCATGTTGATCTGCCTTGATAGCAACATTCTGCAATCCAAAATTTCTTCATATAGCTGCTGTCCATCAACATCAGAGCTGTACAAATCGCCCGAATTTTTGCACTTCTTCTTTAGGTTGTTACTGTTGGCACTGTAACACAGTCTCTCGACATTGAGAAGGAACCCAAACTTGGCGTCAGTGTCATGCAAGCGAGCAAACCTTTCATCCAATTCTCTGTGAAGACGGTCGAGTGTTCCCTTCAGGACTCTTTCCATTTCCTCCTTAGCTGTTAACCCAGTGTCTCTCGAGTTCTCATCAGCCATTCATTTCTTTCGTTTCTGACATCTTTCAACTTCAATATTCTATTCTTGACAGAGACTGACACATTTGTACTTGATCCACCTTCAGATTCTAATAAACTTGTAGCAGGTGCAGGTGACTCCACGGAACGTGTCGAACTACTTGTTCCAGGCTTTTCAAAGAAGGACATGAAGAACTTTCTCAACTTCTTGGCTTCCACTGCCTCCAACTTTCGTCTCTTCCGTCCTTCAGCTCCATTTTCCTTCTTCTTCATGAAGAAACATTTCATAGTGTTCTTACACAACGCTCTGAAATAAGGCCATCCTAGTGCTTCTCACCCATGGTAATCAAAGACAGATCATACATCTGAAGAAATTTCTTTTTTCACTATCTGAGGATGGCTTGTCTGACTTTAATAGGAACTGCTCAGTAGTGCCCAGGGCACATGCCATACCTGCCATACTTTAGATACGTCACTGCACTTCCATCACACCTGCAACATCTGTACTCTGCTACACTGAGCTGCTTTTCTGCCCTTTCCTCAGCCATATTTCTGTTATGGCAGTGATATCCCAGTTGCCAGAGTCAATTCACACCCTGAGGTTATCTGTTAAGCCTCTTGGTTTTTAATAAATACAGTTTAAACCAATAGTCTTTCCTCCCCCTTTAGTGCCCTTCTGTCTATTCCAAAGACTAAACTTGCTCTTGTTGGCTACACTATTCAAATAAAGAACAATACAACACAGTACAGACTCTTTGAGATATGGTCTTGAGTGAACATCTTAACTTACTCTAAGATCAGTCTAATCCTTGCTTCCCATATCCATGTGCCTATCCAAGGAGTCTCTTAGATGTCCTAATGTATCTGCCTCTACCACCACCCTTGGCACACCTAGCACATTTTGTATTAAAAAAAAACCTACCTCTGACCTTTTCCCTATGCTTTCCTCCCAACAGCACTCTTCAGAGCCCTGCCATTTCCTGTATGAGTTCTGCCTTAGCTTAACTTCCCAAAATGCCACACTGCACACTTGTTCAAGTTCATTTCCAGTAGAGATGAGAACTGAGCAATACCGTGGTTGATGAAAAATTAGAGTGTAATTTTGTGTTCAGTTCTGGTTGCCCAATCATAGGAAAGATGTGATCTGGCATTTTGCATCTCTGAAGGTGTTCCGTGAGGCTTGGAGCGAAATGTGTGGCCTTGAGGCCAAGAAGCCTGGAAACAGGGTGGGAGCCCATGATCAACTCCATTTCTCACCAACATCAACAATTAAAGCACCGAGTGAGATTGAAATCGCCAATAAGAGTGTGGAAGGTGAGTGGGTGTTCAGCACAGCCCACCAGCCACGGTAACCAACCCACAGCCCACCAACCACCAACCCACCAGTAGCTCACGGCTACTGGACAAATGTGTCTGCAGGTAACAGTGTCTCTTTCCCTCTTGCTCACTGCTCCTGAAGGAAGGTCCCTGCGTTCAAAAGGACTCTCTTTTCCTCAATGCTACAGGAAGATAATCCAAATAGAACATACAGGGTAAATGGTAGGGCATTGATGAATGCAGGGGAACAGAGAGATCCAGGAATAACAGTGCATAGTTCCCTGAAGGTGGAGTCTCATGTAGATAGGGTGGTGAAGAAGGCTTTTGGAATGCTGGCCTTTATAAATCAAAGCATTGAGTACAGAAGTTGGGATGTAATGTTAAAATCGTACAAGGCATTGATAAGGCCAAATTTGGAATATTGTGTGCAGTTCTGGTCACCGAATTATAGGAAAGATATCAATAAATTAGAGAGAGTGCAGAGACGATTTACTAGGATGTTACCTGGGTTTCAGCACTTAAGTTACAGAGAAAGGTTGAACAAGTTAGGTCTCTATTCATTGGAGTGTAGAAGGTTGAGGGGGGATTTGATCGAGGTATTTAAAATTTTGAGAGGGATAGATAGAGTTGACGAGAATAGGCTGTTTCCATTGAGAGTAGGGGAGATTCAAGCGAGAGGACATGATTTGAGAGTTAGGGGGCAGAAGTTTAAGGGAAACACGAGAGGGTATTTCTTTACTCAGAGAGTGATAGCTGTGTGGAATGAGCTTCCTGTAGAAGTAGTAGAGGCCAGTTCAGTTGTGTCATTTAAGGTAAAATTGGATAGGTATATGGACAGGAAAGGAGTGGAGGGTTATGGGCTGAGTGCGGGTAGGTGGGACTAGGTGAGATTAAGAGTTCGGCACGGACTAGGAGGGCTGAGATGGCCTGTTTCCGTGCTGTGATTGTTATATGGTTATAAGACGGTGCCAGAGTTCTGGACTCTGGGCTATGTTAAATCGATGTGGTTTGTGGATTGGACTCTGTACTTCATGTTATGATGTGTTCCTAGTTTCTGGTTGCTCCTTTTTTGTTGCTATTTTGGGCGATTTTGAAGTGGGGTGACCTGCAGATAACGAACACTGAACTAAACTGAATAGGCCTGGACTCTTCCGATTTTGTTTTTTATATTCTGTGTTTTTTGCTCATTTTTGTTGCTGTTTGTGCAATTTGTCTTTTTATGTGTCTGGGAGAGGGGTTTGATGTTTTTCTTTTTCTTTAAATGGGATCTTTGGTTTTCTTTGTTTTGTGGCTGTCTGTGGGGAAGACAAATCTTGAGGTTGTAAATTGCATAGCATATTTTGATTGTTTTGGGGTATTTTAACCAGGCCAGTCTGAAAAAATCACTAAGCGATTAACATCAACAGATCTCTTGCAATATCAGAGGAAATAACACATGGACCACTGTTTCAGCACCATCAAGAATGCCCACCATGCTATTCCATGCCATCACTTCGGGAAGTCTGATCACCTAGCTGTACTTCTACTCCCTGGGTATAGGCAGAGACTGAAGACTGCAGCACCAGTAGTGAGGACCAAAAAGGTGTGGACAAGGGAAGCACAGGAGTGCCTTTAGGACCGCTTTGAATCAGTGGACTGGATTGTATTCAGGGATTCATCTTTGAATCTGGATGAGTATGCTGCAACTGTTACCCTTCATTAAAACCTGTGTGGATGAGTGTGTGCCTACAAAGACTTCCTGTACATTCCCAAACCTAAAGTCGGGGATAGACAATAGACAATAGGTGCAGGAGTAGGCCATTTGGCCCTTCTAGCCAGCACCGCCATACACTGTGATCATGGCTGATCATACACAATCAGTATTCCATTCCTGCCCTCTCCCCATATCCCTTGACCCTGCTATCTATAAGAGCTCTATCTAACTCTCTCTTGAATACATCCAGAGACCTGGCCTCCACTGCCTTCTGGGGCAGAGCATTCCACATATCTACCACTCTCTGGGTGAAAAAGTTCTTCTGCATCTCTGTTCTAAATGACCTACCCCTTATTCTTAAACTGTGGCCTCTAGTTCTGGATTCACCCATCAGCGGGAACATGCTTCCTGCCTCCAGTGTGTCCAATCTCTTAATAATCTTATATGTTTCAATCAGATCCCCTCTCATCCTTCTAAATTCCAGTGTACACAAACCCAGTCATTCCAATCTTTCAACATATGACAGTCCCACCATTCCGTGAATTAATCTTGTGAACCTACTCTGCACTCTCTCAATAGCAAGAATGTTCTTCCTCAAATTTGGAGACCAATACTGCACACAATACTCCAAGTGGGGTCTCACCAGGGCCCTGTACAGCTGCAGAAGGACCTCTTTACTCCTATACTCAATTCCTCTTGTTATAAAAACTAGCATGCCATTAGCTTTCTTCACTGCCTGCTGTACCTGCATGCTTGCTTTCATTGACTGATGTACAAGAACACCTAGATCTCATTGTACTTCCCCTTTTCCTAACTTGACTCCATTTAGATAGTAATCTGCCTTCCTCTTCTTGCCACCAAAGTGGATAACCTCACATTTATCCACATTAAACTGCATCCGCCATACATTTGCCCACTCACCCAACCTGTCCAAGTCACCCTGCATTCTCATAACATCTTCCTGACATTTCACACTGCCACCCAGCTTTGTGACATCAGCAAATTTGCTAATGTTACTTTTAATCCCTTCATCTAAATCATTAATGTATATTGTAAACAGGGGCAGTCCCAGCACCGAACCTTGCGGTACCCCGTTGGTCACAGCCTGCCATTCCGAAAGGGACCCATTAATCACAACTCTTTGTTTCCTGTCAGCCAGCCAATTTTCAATCCATATCAGTACTCTGCCCCCAATACCATGTGCCCTAATTTTGCCCACTAATCTCCTATGTGGGACTTTATCAAAAGCTTTCTGGAAGTCCAGGTACACTACATCCACTGGCTCTCCCTTGTCCATTTTCATAGTTACATCCTCAAAAAACTCCAGAAGATTAGTCAAGCATGATTTTCCCTTCATAAATCCATGCTGACTCGGACTGATCCTTCTACTGCTATCCAAATGTGTCATAATTTCCTCTTTTATAATTGATTCCAGCATCTTTCCCACCACTGACGTCAGGCTAACCGGTCTATAATTCCCTGTTTTCTCTCTCACTCCTTTATTGAAAAGTGGGATAACATTAGCCACCCTCCAATCAGCAGGAACTGTTCCTGAATCTATAGAACATTGGAAAATGATTACCAATGCGTCCACGATTTCTAGAGCCACCTCTTTAAGTACCCTGGGATGCAGACTATCAGGTCCCGGGGACTTATAAGCCTTCAGACTCAACAGTCTATCCAACACCGTTTCTTGCCTAATATAAATTTCCTTCAGTTCATCCTTTACCATAGTTCCTTTGGCCACTATTACATCTGGGAGATTGTTTGTGTCTTCCCTAGTGAAGACAGATCCAAAGTACCTCTTCAACTCATCTGCCATTTCCTTGTTCCACATAATAAATTCACCTGTTTCTGTCTTCAATGGCCCCATTTTGGTCTTAACTATTTTTTTGCTATTCACATACCTAAAGAAGCTTTTACTATCCTCCTTTATATTCTTGGCTAGTTTACCTCCGTGCCTCATTTTTTTCTTCGTGTATTGCCTTTTTTGTTATCTTCTGTTGCTCTTTAAAATCTTTCCAGTCCTCATGTTTCCCGCTCATCTTTGCTACGTTATACTTCTCTTTTATTTTTAAACTGCCCTTTACTTCCCTCGTCAGCCACAGTCGCCCCTTACTCCCCTTAGGATTTTTCTTCCTCTTTGGAATGAACTGATCCTGCACCTTCTGCATTATTCCCAGAAACACCTGCCATTTTTGTTCCACTGTCTTCCCTGCTAGGGTATTGTTCCATTGAACTTCGGCCAGCTCCTCCCTCATAACTCCACAGTTCCCTTTGTTCAACTGTAATACTGACACATCCAATTTTCCCTTCTCCTTCTCAAATTGTAGGTTAAAACATATCATATTATGGTCACTACCTCCTAATGGTTCCTTTACCTTGAGGTCCCTGATCAAATCCGGTTCATTGCACAACACTAAATCTAGAATTGCCTTCTCTCTGGTAGGCTCCAGTACAAGCTGTTCTAAGAATCCATCATGGAGGCACTCCACAAACTCCCTTTCTTGGGATCCAGTACCATTCTGATTCTCCCAGTCTACCTTCATGTTGAAATCCGCCATGACAACTGTACCATTACCTTTGCGACATGCAAATTTTAACTTTTCATTCAACTTACACCCTACATCCAGACTGCTGTTTGGGTGCCTGTAGATAACTCCCACTAGGGTCTTTCTACCCTTAGAATTTCTCAGTTCTATCCATACTGACTCTACATCCCCAGATTCTATGTCCCCCCTCGCAAGGGACTGAATATCATTCCTCACGAACAGAGCCACCCCACCCCCTCTGCCAGTCAGTCTGTCCTTTGTATATCCTTGAATATTCATTTCCCAGGCCCTGTCCACTTGAAGCCATGTCTCAGTTATTCCCACAACATCGTACTAGCCAATTTCCAACTGAGCCTCAAGCTCATCTACTTTATTCCTTATACTTTGTGCATTCATATATAATACTTTTAATTTGGTACTCCCCTCTCCTTTCATATCAATTCCTATTTCACTTGGCCATACTGTATGATCTCTTCTTGAGCTTTCTACTCCATTGATTCTGTTGTCCTTTTCAACTTTTCTTATTTTCACTTTCCCTTTAACTCCATCCTTATATTTCCAGTTCATCCCCTCCCTCCCACTACTTAGCTTAAGCTCATCCGTGTTGCAGTGGCAAACCTGTCTGCCAGAATGCTGGTCCCCCGCCTATTAATGTGCAACCCGTCCCTTTTGTACAATTCATCCCTACCCCAAAACAGATCCCAGTGGTCCAAGAATGTAAATCCTTGCTTCTTGCACCAGTTCCTCAACCACACATTCAGATCCATTATCTCCCTGTTCCTGCTCTCTCCAGCACGAGGAACTGGAAGCAAACCAGAGATAACCACCCTGGAAGTCCTGCTTTTCAGCCTTCTTCCGAGTTCTCTGAAGTCCCGCTGCAGAATGTCCTTTCTCTTCTTCCCGGTGTCATTTGTGCCAACATGCACTACCACTTCCGGCTGTTCACCTTCACCCTTGAGGATTCCCTACAATCGGTCCATGATGTCCTGAATCCTAGCACCAGGGAGGCAACACACCATCCTTAAATCTCGCCTGTTGCCACAGAAACCCTCTTCCTTATCTCTTACTATGGAGTCCCCTACTACCACGGCTCTTCCTGATGTCTGATTCCTCGGCTCTGCTTCTGCACCAATTTTTGGCTCGCAGACCTGTCCACCTCTTAGACTTGCAGTATCTTCTGTCCTGACAGCTTCCAAGAAGGTGAACCTGTTTACGAGAGGTAATCCCCTGGGGTCTCCTGTACTTCAAGCATCCTTTCCTTCCTTATCGTCGCTCCCTTTCTCTCTTCCAGTATCCTCAGTGTAACGACCTCACTGTAGGTCCTGTCCAGAAAACCCTCGTTTTCACGGACAAACCTGAGGTCATCCAGTTCTTTCTTCAGTGCTGCAATATGCTCCTTCAGAAGCTGAATCTGGACACACTTTCCACAGCTGTAGCAGCTGGGGACACCATCAGTGTCTCTGACCTCCCACATCATGCATGTAGCACACTGAATCAGCTTAGCGGTCATGTCTTCACCCTCTGCAATTGTGCCTGGCGTAGTCTCCTCGCCAAAGACTCTCGAGCCAAAGACTAGCACTTTTCACACCAGGCACTTCCCTCGACCAGGCCACTTCTGATGAAATACAAGGTACGTCGTTTGCTCAAGGCTAGATCTGTGGCATTCAAGTCTGGCGACCCGGGTCTGTACCAGAAAACCAGGTATAATTTGCGGAGGGCTATTTCAAGGGCGAAGAGACAATTTTGAATGAGGCTGGAGGCGACATTGGATGTACGAAAACTCTGGCAGGGTTTGCAAGACATTACTTCCTACATGAATGGCAGCGATGCTTCACTACCAGATGAACTCAATGCCTTCTATGCCCACTTTGAAAGGGAAAATATAATTACAGCTATGAAGATCCATGCTGCGCCTGATGACCTTGTAAACTCTGTCTCAGAGGCCATTGTTAGGCTGTCTTTAAAGAGAGTGAACCCTCACAAGGCGTAAGGTCCCAATGGAGTACTGGGCGAAAATTCCCACTTCCTTCAAATAGGCAACAATTATACCAGTGCATAAGAAGAATAATGTGAGTTGCCTTAATGAATATCGCCTGGAGGCACTCACATCTACAGTGATGAAATGCTTTGAGAAGTTGGTCATAACTAGACCGAACTCCTTAGCGAGGACCTGGACCCATTGCAATTTGCCTATTACCACAATAAATCAGCGGCAGATACAGTCTCAATGGCACTCCACATGGCCTTAGTCCACCTCGACAACACAAACACCTATGTCAGGATACTGTTCATAGAACACTACGGCATAGTACCGGCCCTTCAGCCCTCCATGTTGTGACGACCCATATAATCCTTTAAAAAAGTACTAAACCCACACTACCCCATAACCATCCATTTTTCTTTCATCCATGTGCCTGTCCAAGAGGTTCTTAAATACCCCTAATGTTTTAGCCTTCACCACCATCCATGGCAAGTCATTCCAGGCACTCACAATCCTCTGTGTAAAAAACTTACCCCTGATGTCTCCCCTAAACTTCCCTCCCTTACTTTTATACACATGCCCTTTGGTGTTTGCTATAGGTGTCCTGGGAAACAGGTACTGACTATCCACCCTATCTATACCTCTCATAATCTTGTAGACCTCTATCAAGTCCCCTCTCATTCTTCTACGCTCTAAAGAGAAAAGTCCCAGCTCTGCTAACCTTGCTTCATATGACTTGTTCTCTAAACCAGGCAACGTCCTGGTAAACCTCCTCTGCACCCTTTCCATAGCTTCCACATCCTTCCTATAATGAGGTGACCAGAACTGAACGCAATAAGTGCGGTCTCACCAGAGATTTGTAGAGTTGCAACATGAACTCTCTACTCTTGAACTCAATTCCCCTGTTAATGAAGCCTAGCATCCCATAGGCCTTCTTAACTACCCTACCAACTGTGCAGTGACTTGATGGATGTATGGATTTGAACCCCAAGGTCCCTTTGTTCATCCACACTCTTAAGTAACTGACTATTAATCCTGTACTCAACCTTCTGGTTTGTCCTTCCAAAATGCATCACCTCACACTTGTCTGGATTGAACTCCATCTGCCATTTTTCTGCCCGACTCTGCAGCCTGTCTATATCCTCTCGTAACCTTCAACAACCTACAGCTCCATCCACAACTCCTCCACTCTTCGTGTCATCTGCAAACTTACTCACCCATACTTCCGCCTCTACATCCAGGTCATTTATAAAAATCACAATAGCAGGGGTCCCAGGACAGATCCCTGCGGCACTCCACTAGTCACCGACCTCCAGGCAGAATACTTTCCTTCCACAACTACCCTCTGCTTTCTTCCTTTAAGCCAATTTTTTATCTAAACAGCCAAGGTTCCACTTATCCCATGCCTCATGACTTTCTGGATGAGTCTCTCATGAGGGACCTTGACAAATGTTTTGCTAAAGTCCATGTAGACCACATCCACTGCGCTGCCCTCATCAATTTCTTTTGTTACCTCTTCAAAAAACTCTATCAGGCTCGTGAGGCATGATCTTCCCTTCACAATGCCATGTTGACTATCCATGACTAGGCTGTACTTCTCCAAATGCTCATAGATTCTATCCTTAAGAATCCTTTCCAGTAGTTTGCAGACCACCAACGTAAGACTCACCGGTCTATAGTTCCCAGGTTTCTCCCTGTTACCTTTTTTTAAACAAGGGAACTACATTTGCCATTCTCCAGTCCTCTGCAGCCAAAGAGGACTCAAAGATCATAGCTAATGCTCCTGCGATCTCTTCTCTCAATTCCCACAACAATCTGGCGTGTATCATATCTGGCCCTGGGGATTTATCAATCTTAATGTTTTTAAGAAGATCCAGTGCTTCTTCTTCCTTAATCTCCACATTGTACAGCACACAGGCCCGCTCCACTTCGTCCTCATCCTAATCAAGATCCTTTTCATTTATGAATACTGAAGCAAAGTATTCACTTAGGACCTCCCCAACCTCCTCCGCTTCCAGGCACATGTTGCCCTCTTTATCCTCTAGCGGTCCCACCTTCGTTCTCATCATCCTCCCATTCTTCACATACGCACAGAATGCCTTGGGGTTCTCCTTAATCCTACATGCCAATGCTTTCTCATGTCCCCTTTGAGCTCTCCTAAATCCTTTCTTTAGCTCCTTCCTGGCTACCCTATATTTCTCATAAGCCCCTCCCACTTCCTGCTTCTTATATCTAACATATGCTTCCTTTTTCCTCTTGACAAGTTGCCTCACATGTTTCGTCAGCCACGGTTCCCTTTTCCTACCATTTTTTCCTTCCCTCAGTGTGACAAACCTATCCTGAACCCATTTCAAGTGGTCCCTTGACCACTTCTCCCACAATACCTCTGTGCTTTCCCCTTTGAACATCTGTTTCCAATTTATTCTCACTAGTTCCTGCCTCATCCCTTCAAAGCTAGCCCTTCCCCAGTTAAGCATTTTACCATTTTGTCTGATTTTATCCTTTTCCATAGCTATGCTGAAGCTAAGGGAGTTCTGGTCACTCTCACCAGAATGCTCTCCCACCAAGAGGTCTGTCATCTGACCAGGTTCATTACCCAGAACTAGATCCAGTATAGCCTCTCCTCTTGTTGGCTGGTCCACATATTGTGTCAGGAATCCTTCTTGAACACACCTGACAAATTCAGCCCCATCTATCCCCCTTGCACTCAGGAGGAGCCAGTCAATATGAGGGAAGTTGAAATCACCCATAACTGCTACTCTATATTTCCTGCACCATTCTAAAATCTGCCTGCTTATCGGCTCCTCGGTTTCCCGAGAGCTATTTGGGGGCCTATAGACTACTCCCAGCACAGTGATTGATCCCTTCCTATTTTTGACTTCCAACCACACTGACTCCATGGACATTCCTTCTGCAGCGTCCTCCTTTTCTATAGCTGTGTTACCATCCCTGACCAGCAATGCCACTCCCCCCTTTTTCTACCTCCCATCCTATTCCTTTTAAAACACCTGAATCCCAGGATCTGCATCATCCAATCCTGCCCTTTCTCCAACCAAGTTTCAGTTCACAACATCATAGTTCCACATACTAATCCATGCTCTAAGTTCATCCTCCTTGTTCCTAATCCTCCTAGCATTGAAGTAGATACATTTCAACCCCTTTAACTGGCTACAGTTATGTTACATCCCCTGCCTGTCCTTCCTCATCAACTCAGAGTTCTTAGCATCATGCCCTTGTCCTTCTGCCTTAATCCCTGAACTCACATTCTGATTCCCACCATCCTGCCAACCTAGTTAAAACCCTCCCCAACAGCTCTATCAAACCTGCCCGCCAGAATATTGGTCCCCCTGGGATTCAAGTGCAACCTGTCTTTTTTGTACAGGTCACACCCGCCCCAAAAGAGGTCCCAATGATCCTGAAAACTGAATCCCTGCCCCCTGCTCCAATCCCTCAGCCACGCATTTATCCTCCACCTCATTCTATTCCTATTCTCACTGTCGCATGGCACAGGCAGTAATCCCGAGATTACTATCTTTGAGGCCCTGCTTTTCAACTTCCTTCCTAACTCCCTGTAGTCTTCTTTCAGGACCTCTTCCCTTTTCCTCCCTATGTCATTGGTACCAATATGTACCACGACCTTGACTGTTCTCCCTCCCACTGCAGGATATCTTGGACGTGATCAGAAACATCCTGGACCCTGGCACTTGGGAGGCAAACTACCATCCGAGTTTCTTTCTAGCGTCCACAGAATCGCCTGTCTGAACCCCTGACTATAGAGTTCCCTATCACTACTGCCTTCCTCTTCCTTTCCCTTACCCTTCTGAGCCACAGGGCCAGATTTTGTGCCAGAGGCATGGCCACTGTCACTTCCCCCAGCTAGGCTGTTTCCCCCAACAGTACTCAAACAGGAGTACTTATTGTCAAGGGGTACAGCCACAGAGATACTCTTTAGTACCTGACTCTTCCCCTTCCCTCTCCTGACTGTGACCCATTTCTCTGTCCCCTGTGGCCCCAGAGTGACCTCCTGTCTGTAACTCCTCTATCACTGTCTATCAGCTCCTCACTCTCCCTGACCAGACGAAGGTCATCGAGCCACAGCTCCAGTTTCCTAACACGGTCCCTTTGGAGTTGCATCTCGATTCACTGGGTGCAGATGTGGCTGACCGGGACCCCGGGACACTCCAGAACCTCCCACATCTGACACTGACTAGAGAAAACTGGCCTCACACACATACTACCTCCTTTTGCAATCAACAACTGCCTCACCTCGACCCGTTACCACCGAAGCCCATTGAGCTAAAGCCCTTTCACTCTGCTGCCCGCTCCCAACGCTGCCCACTGGATATGGCTGCCTTCTTTTTAAACTGTTTGCGCCCGCTGGAAATCCTTAGGTGGTCTCCCGCTGCCTTCTTGTTCCAAATCAAAAACTTCTGCAGATTCCTTGCCCTTTTTAAACTGTTCACGCTCAACTGGCTGATGTCATGTGCCTGCGCAGTCTGGCCTCTCTCTTCCCCCGAGAACTCAAAATGTCTTCCTGCTGGAAATCCTTAAGTCTCTCCCGCTGCCTTCTTGTTCCGAATCAAAAAAACCTCATTGACTATAGCTTGGCATTTAGTACCATCATTCCCACAATCCTGATTGAGAAGTTGCAGAACCTGGGCCTCTGTACTTCCCTCTGCAATGAGATCCTCGACTTCCTAACTGGAAGACCACAATCTGTAGGAATTGGTGATAACATCTCCTCGCTGACAACCAACACTGGTGCACCTCAGGGATGTGTGCTTAGCCCACTGCTCTACTCTCTTTATACTCATGACTGTGTGGCTAGGCATAGTTCAAATACCATCTATAAATTTGCTAATGATACAACCATTGTTGGCAGAATCTTAGATGGAGACGATAGGGCATACAAGAGTGAGATATGCCAACTAGTGGAGTTGTGTCACAGCAACAACCTTGCACTCAACGTCAATAAGATGAAAAAGCTGATTGTGGACTTCAGGAAGGGTAAGACAAAGGAACACATACCAATCCTCATAGAGGGATCAGGAGTGGGGAGAGTGAGCATTTTCAAGTTCCCAGGCGTAAAGATCTCTGAGGACCTAATGTGGTCCCAACATAGCGATGCAGTTATAAAGAAGACAAGACAGTGACTATACTTCATTAGAAGTTTGAAGAGATTTAGTACGTCAACAAATACACTCAAAAACTTGTGTACTGTGTACTGTGGAGAGCATTCTGACAGGCTGCATCACTGTCTGGTATAGAAGCAGTGGGGGCTACTGCACAGGACCAAAAGAAGCTGCAGAGGGTTGGCTCAAGCACTAGCCTACAAAGTACCCAGGACATCTTCAAGGAACGGTGTCTCAAAAAGGCAGCGTCCATTATTAAGGACCTCCAGCACCCAGGACATGTCCATTTCTCACTGTTACTATTAAGTAGGAGGTACAGAAGCCTGAAGGCACATACACAATGATTCAGGAACAGCTTCTTCCCCTCTGCCATCTGATTCCCAAATGGACATTGAACCTGCGAACACTACCTCACTTTTTTAACATATAAGGTTATATATTATTTCTGTTTCTTGTATAATTTTTTAATCAATTCAATATATGTATACTGTAATTGATTTACTTATTTATTATTTTTTCATCTTCTATATTATGTACGTATAGCATTGAACTGCTGCTGCTAAGTTAACAAATTTCACGACACGTCAGTGATAAACCTGATTGTGATTCCATTAATAAAGTACTTTTAATCTTTGAATCTCAAAGCAGTTTTCTTCCCATCCCTCAATCTACCTATATCCCTTTGCTTAACCATATTGTCCTTATGTCTTTCTACACAGTTTGCAGGGTGGTTAAGAAGGCATGTGATATGCTTGTCTTTATTAGTTGAGACATTGAGTTAAAAAGTCAGGAAGTTATGTTGCAGTTTTATAAAACTCTAGTTAGACCGCATCAGGAGTATGGCATACAGTTCTGGTTGCCCTATTATAGGAAGGATGTTGTGGCTTTGGAGAGAGTGCAGAACAGATTTAGCAGGATGCTGCCTGGATGACAGAGCGTGTGCTACAATGTTGGACAAAAGCTGTACAAACTCGGGTTGTTTTCTCCACAGCACTGGAGCCTGAAAGGAGGTTTGATAGAGGTTTATAAGATTATGAGAGGCATAAATAGAGTAGACAGACAATATCTTTTTCCAAGGGTTGAAATGCCTAATCCAGAGGGTATGCAATTAAGTTGAGAGGGGTTTAGTTCAAAGGAGATGCGAAGGGCACGTTTTTACACAGTGAGTCTGGGTGCCTGGAATGCGCTGCCAAAGGTGGCGGTAGAGGCAAATGTATTAGGGACTTTTAAGAGACTTTTAGATAGGCACATGAATGTGATGGAAATGGACATTGTATAGGCAGAAATGATTAGTTTAGTTGTCCATTTGATTACTAATTTAATTTGTTCAGCACAAAATTGTGAGTTGAAGGGACTGTTCCTAAGTGTTATGCGTGATGAACAGACCTGATGGAAATGGAGTGCAGAGTTAACCATTTCCACCCCCCCCCCCGAGAACTATGAACTATGGCTGTTGCTATGCTGCTAATGAGAGAGAGAGAGAGAGAGAGAGATGAAGCACAGAGGCAGGAACATCTGCTACAGATAAGAGGGAGAGAGAGACTGATGATTTATTGTATCTTGACTCTTCCTGGATTATTTACCTTTCACTACAAGGACTTTACTTTGCTCATTAACATTCCACAGGAGACAGCAGGAGTGGCCTGATTTGATGGACACAGTCATTTATAGTTGATGGATAGCTGAGACCCCATTAGTAGGGATAAAAGACAGGTCTGGGGAGACACCCCTCAGACACACCAGTGGACACTGACGGAGTTTTGTGAACCCACAGGAAGGTGGGGGCTTCGAGGACCAAATCAGATCAGTCAATAAAGCTCACAGTGTGATGGCAGGGCCAGTGGGGACTTGTGTGTGTGTCCACTCATGCCAGAGTGACGAGTCCACCACAGAAGAATGGTCTAGCTGAAGAACACAGGGGTCATAGCTGAATGACCACAATGGTACGACGGAATCAGAAAGCAACAGGTTTGCCTGCTGCTGCTGTTACATCTCGCTTGCTCTCTCTCTCTCCAACGATTACAACACAACAACCATAACTACCTCAGCACGCATGAACTGAACTTTATACTCTTCTATGACAATTCATTTACCCCTAGACATCGATAGTGCTTGTTTATTATTGTCCCTACACTTTTAGGTTTATTACTGCTAACTTGTTTTATATGTATATTTGCATTTTTGATACTGTATTGTGTAGTTTACTAATAAACACCTTTAGTTTTGGTACCACCAGACTCCAACAGATTCTTCTTTCTCTGCTGGTCTGTAAACCCAGTTACGGGGTACATAACACTGAGCAATACTGTTCTACATTCTTTGTTTTCTATACTGATATTGTATCATCACCACACTTGAAAAGTTTGTTCCCTTCTCCAATTCAGCAATGTAAAATGCAAACACTGAGGACTAAAGAACATTCCTTGGGGTACTCCACTAATTATATATTTCCAGTCTGAGAAAGACCTATTCATTACAACTCTTGGTCCACATTGTTGTACTGAATTAATTAAAGTAGAAATCAAACACACAGCTAAACTAATCCCTTCTGTTTACACAATGTGCCTATCTAAGAGCCTCTGGAACATCTGTATTGTATTTGCATCTATCTCTATCCCTAGATGCACATTCCAGGTACCTAATATTTACTGACCTGCACATTTCCTTTGACCTTATCCCCTTTTACCTTAAATGCATACCTCTAGTTTGAGATATTTCATCTCTGGGAAACAGATACTGGCTCTCTTCTCTACTTGTGTCCCACTTGGCAGCGCGATAATATCAGTGCCGGACTCTGGAGCGAAGGTTCCTGAGTTCGAATCCAAGTCGGGTTGAGCGCCGAGCTAGCGACTTGGCCTCGTAAAAACAAGAATAGCTTGCTATGGAAACGCTGCCATGATGGTGCTCTGATAACTCCACTGCAGAGTTAAGGGTTATTCTTCTTCTTTCTCTATTTGTGCCTCTCATAATCTTACAAATTTCTGTCAGTTCTACCTCACCTCCCCCAGCCTTTGCCACTCCAGAGAAAACAATCCAAGTTTGTCCAACCTCTCGTTTAGCATATGCTCTCTAATCTAGGCAGCATCCTAATAAACCTCTTCTGCATCCCCTCCTAAGCCTCAACACACTTCCTATAATGGGGCAACCAGAACTGTCTGCAATCAGATATGGTCTATCTAGAGCTTTATAAAGCTGTAACATAACTTTCGAACTCTTAAACTCAGGTTTATGACCAATAAAGGCAAGCAAGCCATATGCTTTATTTACCAAATAAAAGCAAGCAAGCCATGCACTTTCTTTACTATTTAACTTTCCCTTCAAATAATTTGAGCAAATCTGTCAAACAATTTGTCATACAAGACTGTTCAGATAAAAATAGTTAAAAGGTTCAATTATTGAATACTTCAATTATGATGAGCATAGATTTTACATTCTGGGTAAAAGTTACAAGGGAAATTTGAGGCAGAATTTGTTTATGTAGTCAATATATGTATATAGTATAACCATATAACATATAACCATATAACAATTACAGCACAGAAATAGGCCATCTCGGCCCTTCTAGTCCATGCCGAACACTTACTCTCAAATGGTCCAACCTACCTGCACTCAGTCCATAACCCTCCATTCCTTTCCTGTCCATATACCTATCCAAGTTTTTTTTAAATGACAAAATCGAACCTGCCTCTACCACTTCTACTGGAAGCTCGTTCCACACAGTTACCACTCTCTGAGTAAAGAAGTTCCCCATCATGTTACCCCTATACTTTTGCCCCTTAACTCTCAACTCATGTCCTCTTGTTTGAATCTCCCCTACTCTCAATAGAAAAAAGCCTATCCATATCAACTCTATCTATCTCCCTCATAATTTTAAATACCTCTATCAAGTCCCGACTCATCCTTCTAAGCTCCAAAGAATAAAGACCTAACTTGTTCAACCTTTCTCTGTAACTTGCTGAAACCCAGGTAACATTCTAGTAAATCCCCTCTGTACTCTCTCTATTTTGTTGACATCTTTCCTATAATTCTGTGACCAGAACTTACACAATACTCCAAATTTGGCCTCACCAATGCCTTGTACAATTTTAACATTACATCCCAATTCCTATACTCAATGCTCTGATTTATAAAGGCCACCATACCAAAAGCTTTCTTCAAAAGCTATCCACATGAGATTCCACCTTCAGGGAACTATGCACCATTATTCTTAGATCACTCTATTCTACTGCATTCCTCAATGCCCTACCATTTACCATGTATGTCCTATTTTGATTAGTCCTACCAAACTCACACTAATCAGCATTAAACTCCATCTGCCATCTTTTAGTCCACTCTTCTAACTGGCCTAAATCTCTCTGCAAGCTTTGAAAACCTACTTCATTATCCACAATGCCACCTATCTTAGTATCATCTGCATACTTACTAATCCAATTTACCACCCCATCCTCCAGATCATTAATGTATATGACAATCAACATTGGACCCAGTACAGATCCCTGAGGCACACCACTAATCACTGGCCTCCAACCTGACAAATAGTTATCCACCACTACTCTCTGGCATCTCTCATCCAGCCACTGTTGAATCCATTTTACTACTTCAATATTAATACCTAACGATTGAACCTTCCTAACTAACCTTCCGTGCGGAACCTTGTCAAAGGCCTTACTGAAGTCCATATAGACAACATCCACTGCTTTACCCTCATCAACTTTCCTAATAACCTCTTCAAAAAATTGAATAAGACTTGTCAAACATGACCTTCCACGCACAAATCTACATTGACTGTTCCTAATCAGACCCTGTCTATCCAGATAATTATATATACCATCTCTAAGAATACTTTCCATTAATTTACCCACCACTGATATCAAACCTACAGGCCAATAATTGCTAGGTTTACTCTTAGAACCCTTTTTAAACAATGGAACCACATGAG
Organism: Hypanus sabinus; assembly: GCF_030144855.1. Taxonomy (NCBI): domain Eukaryota; kingdom Metazoa; phylum Chordata; class Chondrichthyes; order Myliobatiformes; family Dasyatidae; genus Hypanus; species Hypanus sabinus. The sequence goes on from NC_082711.1 coordinate 182,566,449, forward strand.
CAATACACCAATCTTCCAGCACCATCCCCATCTCTAATGACATTTGAATGGTCCCTGCTATTTCTACACTAACTTCCCTCAAGGTCCTAAGGAATATCCTGTCAGGACCCGGAGATTTATCCACTTTTATATTCTTTAAAAGCGCCACTACTTCCTCTTCTTTAATCATCATAGTTTCCATAACTACCCTACTTGTTTCCCTTACCTTACACAATTCAATATCCTTCTCCTTAGTGAATACCGAAGAAAAGAAATTGTTCAAAATCTCCCCCAGCTCTTTTGGCTCCGCACATAGCTGTCCACTCTGATTCCCTAAGGGACCAATTTTATCCCTCACTATCCTTTTGCTATTAATATAATTGTAAAAACCCTTTTTTAATTTATTTTCACCTTAGTTGCCAAAGCAACCTCATATCTTCTTTTAGCTTTTCCAATTTCTTTCTTAAGACACTTTTTACATTCTTTATATTCCCTGAGCATATCATTTACTCCATGCTGCCTATATTTATTGTAGATATCTCTCTTTTTCTGAACCAAGTTTCCAATATCCCTTGAAAACCATGATTCTCTCAAACTTTTAACCTTTCCTTTCAACCAAACAGGAACATAAAGATTCTGTACCCTCGAAGTTTCACCTTTAAATGGCCTCCATTTCTCTATTACATCCTTCCCATAAAACAAATTGTCCCAATCCACTCCTTCTAAATCCTTTTGCATCTCCTCAAAGTTAGCCTTTCTCCAATCAAAAATCTCAAAACCTGGGTCCAGTCCTATCCTTCTCCATAACTATACTGAAACTAATGGCATTGTGATCACTGGATCTGAAGTGCTCCCCAACTCATACCTCCATCATACAACTCGTACCTGACCTATTTCATTCCCTAACAGGGGATCCAACACTGCCCCTTCTCTAGTTGGTACCTCTATGTATTGCTGCAAAAAACTATCCTGCACACATTGTACAAACTCCAAACCATCCAGCTCTTTTACAGAATGGGCTTCCCAGACTATGTGTGGAAAATTAAAATCTCCCACAATCACAACCTTGTGCTTACTACAAATATCTGCTATCTCCCTACAAATTTGCTCTTCCAATTCTCGCTCCCCATTAGGCGGTCTATAATACACCCCTGTGTTACTACACATTTCCCATTCATCAATTTCACCCAAACAGTCTCCCTAGACAAGCCCTCTAATCTATCCTGCCAAAGCACCGCAGTAATAATTTCTCTGACAAGCAATACAACACCTCGCCCTCTTGCCCCTCCAATTCTATCACACCTGAAGCAATGAAATCCAGGAATATTTAGTTGCCAATCACACTCCTCCTGCAACCATGTTTAATAATAGCTACAGCATCATATTTCCAGGTATCGATCCATGCTCCTAGCATTAAAATAGATGCATTTAAGGAACTCTCCACCTCTTACTCTTTGTTTATCCCTAACGGTGCAAACAACTTAATTATCTTTTTCTTCCTTCTCCCCTACATCTTTGGTCTGAGCACTCCCCTGCTCTGTCACCTGCCTATCCTCCCTCACACATTGTCTACTAGCTTTCTCTATTTGTGAACTAACCTCCTCTCTCCTAGTCTCTTCAATTTGATTCCCACCCCCCAACCATTCTACTTTGAAGTCTCCCCAGTAGCCTTCGCAAATCTCCCCCCCCCGCCAGGATATTGATCTCCCTAGGATTCAAGTGCAACCCGTCCTTCCTCATCAACTCAGAACTCTTAGCATCATGCCCTTGTCCTTCTACCTTAATCCCTGCATTCACATTCTGATTCCCACCCCCCTGCCAAACTAGTTAAAACCCTCCCCAACAGCTCTATCAAACCGACCCGCCAGGATATTGTTCCCCCGGGATTCAAGTGCAACCTGTCTTTTTTGTACAGGTCACACCCACCCCAAAAGAGGTCCCAATGATCCAGAAATCTGAATCCCTGCCCCCTGCTCCAATCCCTCAGCCACGCATTTATCCTCCACCTCATTCCATTCCTACTGTCGCGTGGCACAGGCAGTAATCCCGAGATTACTACCTTTGCAGTCCTTCTTCTCAACTCACTTCCTAACTCCCTTTATTCTCCTTTCAGGACGTCTTCCCTTTTTCTACCTATGTCATTGGTACCTATATGTACTGTTACGAACGTGCCACAACTCTGAGGGGCCGAAGGGTACAAAGTAGCCCCCTCCTTTTTGAGAATCGCAAGATCGCTATTAATTCAGGTCAGGGACCCAGGAAATGAGAGAGAGACATGCAGAATCCACAAGGGTTTTGAATGTGTCCTGGCCCCCAGAAAGGCGGAACCATTGATAACGACTATTGTCTCTTGGAGACAGAATTGTGTATTGAGTACTGTACTATTCATTGAAGCCCTCAGGGAATGACCAGAGTGGGCTGGTTGAGGGATTGCATCATCCCAACCTGATTGACATCCGAGACCCCGTGAGTAAGGATAAAAGAGTGTCTGGGGAACAACCCCTTTAGACGCACCAGGAGAAACGCAAGAAATCCCGTGACAGTGTTTAATAGCGACAGCCGGTGGAGGACCCACGTGCGTCCTTTCCTGTTGCCGGGATTGGGGCCTTACCATGGAAGAATGGCTTAGCTAAAGAAGAGGCCACCAATGAGATTTCGAAGGATCGACATCATAAAAAGGAAACGCTGGCAAGTTCTAAAAAAAATCTGTCTCTCTCTCCAACCAAAAAGCTGCAGCCTGAATGAGCTGAATGACTTTTATATTTCCATCAGACAATACATTATCCCCTAGACAACGATAGAGCTTATTTCTTATTGATTATTGTTATACCCGCACTTTTAGAGTTAGTATTGACAACGTATATTATCTGTATGTTTGCATTGAGAATATTTTTGTGTATTTTTACCAATAAATACTTTGAAAAATAGTACCATCAGACTTCAATGGACCTCTCTATCTTTGCTGGTAAGTGACCCAGTTACGGGGTTCATAACAGTACCACGACCTCTGGCTCCTTACCCTCCCACTTCACGTTATCTTGAACGTGATCAGAAACATCCCGGACCCTGGCACCAGGGAGGCAAACTACCATCTAGGTCTCCTGACTGCATCCACAGAATCGCCTATCTGACCCCCTAACTATCAAGCCCCCTATTACTACTGCCTTCCTCTTCCTTTCCCTACCCTTCTGAGCTACAGGGCCAGACACTGTGCCGGAGACACAGCCACTGTTGCTTCCCCCAGGTAGGCTGTCCCCCCCCAATAGTACTCAAACAGGAGTACTTACTGTCAAGGGGTACAACCACTGAGGTATTCTCTAGTACCTGACTCTTTCCCTTCCCTCTCCTAACCGTGATCCACTTGTCTGCCTCCCATGGCCCTGGTGTGATCACCTGCCTGTAACTCCTCTCTATCACCTCCTCACTCTCCCTGACCAGACGTAGGTCATCGAGCTACAGCTCTAGTTCCCTAACACGGTCCTTTAGGAGCTGCAGCTTGGCGCACCTGGCACAAATATGGACGTCCGGAAAGCTAGGAGACTCCAGGACCTTCCACATCCAACACTGAGAACAACAAGCTGCCCTCACACTTATACTTCCATCTTTCCTCAAATAACAGGAAAAACGGAAACCTAAACCTACCTTGCCTCGCCCAGTTCTGTCTAAGCCCGTTGAGCCAAAGCCCTTACGCCATCACTCTACTCCCAGCTTACTCCACTGCCCACAAAACGACACAAATAGACAATAGACAATAGGTGCAGGTGTCAATAGGTGACAAATAGACATAGACAATATGCCATTTGGCCCTTCCATCCAGCACCACCATTCAATGTGATCATGGCTAATCATCCACAATCAGTACCCTGTTCCTGCCTTCTCCCCATATCCCTTGACTCCGCTATCTTTAAGAGCTCTATCTAACTCTTTCTTGAAAGCATCCAGAGAATTGGCCTCCACTGCCTTCTGAGGAGGCCTAAATGGCCTACCCCTTATTCTTAAACTGTGGCCTCTGGTTCTGGACTCACCCAACATCGGGAACATGTTTCCAATGTTCATTGCCTGATGGATTGATAGAAACTGAATCAATCAGGGCATTCAGGAGACAACTGGTCAAGCATTTTAAAGAAAATAATCAGAAGAGGCTGTAGGAAAGTGAGAGGCTGCTTTACTTGGAGCAAGCATAGGCCTGGTAGACAACAATGCTATAAACCCAGTATATTTCATAAATGTCAGATAATTTTGTTTCATTATATTATTCTAAATATAAATGACTCCAGTCTGAGAGTAGCTTACAATTTGTTTCACTGAGGGTTTTGAAGGTTGGATCTGAAGACAGGAGAGATTCACATTTCAGTAATATCTCCTTGTTATTACCGGGCTTCACAACATTTAGAGAAAGCCAGGAAAGGTATTCCATTCTCACTACAGAGAGAGAGAAAAGAAGCATATCAGGAAAATACAAAGACTCAGGTTCAAATTTTGAAATTCTAACTAGGTTTATAGATGTATTTGTAGTTGACCATGTTTATGACATTGACTAATTTTACAATTAACGTGCTATGTGCTGAAAAACATGTCAAAGAATGTCATTTAAAAATTAACAAGTATAGTAGAACTTTTCCATGTCAGTAACAATTTTGTTACAAAGGATTAATAGGATTGTTTACTTAATAGAATTTTGAGGCTCTTTGTTGGTTGGGGTTGATCATGGATTTGGTGTTGAAGCTGTCTATGTGATAAGCAAGCCTAGGCAGTACCATATGGAGAGCATGCTGTTACTCATCTCCAAGCAGCTGATGGATCCAAAGAAACGACAGAGACTGATAAAATTTGACACCAGCAGTGTTGCAGGAGTTGCCAGTCAGCATTGAACTTAACTTAGAGACTCCAGCTCTAGAGTTTTCCTTGGGGTTTACTACTGAAGCCATCCCCAGAGTGGGTATAGCTGCAGGACAGCGGTGGTTTGAGGTCAGAGTTTTCCTTTCCCTAGATGAGCTGACAACTACGGCTGATGAGTCTCCTGTGAGATGTGGCAGTCTTGGAGGACCTCCCCTCTTCTGCAGAGTCACATCTACCAGAAGTGCTTGTGGCTGGGCAATCTGGAAGACCTTGTGAGGAATCTGGAGCAGCAGCTGGATGACCTTCGACTCATAAGGGAGAATGAGGCAGTCATAGATGAGAGCTACAGGGAGGTAGTCACACCTAGGCTGCTGGAAGCAGGTCGTTGGGTGACAGTCCGAGGGGGAAAAATGAAGGAGAGTAGACAGGTAGTGCAGAGCACCCTTGTAGCCATTCCCATGAATAATAAGTTTACCGTCCTGAATGCTGTTGGTGAGGATGACCGACCAAGTGTGAGCCACGTTGGCAGGGCCTCTGGCACTGAGTCTGATCCTGTGGTGCAGAAAGATGGAACGGAGAAGAGGAGAGCTGTCGTCATTGGAGACTTTATAGTCAGGGGAGCAGACAGGAGATTTTGTGGACGTGAGAAGGAAACCCGCATGGTTTTTTGCCTCCCGGGTGCCAGGGTCCGGGGATGTCTCTGACCGGGTGCATCACATCCTGGTACGAGAGGGAAAGCAACCAGAAGTCGTGATACATGTTGGGACCAACGACATAGGCAGAAAGAGGGATGAGGTCCTGAAGTGTGAGTTTCGGGAACTAGGCAGAAGAACAGGACCTCAAGGGTGGCGTTCTCAGGATTGCTGCCAGTATTACGTGACAGTGATAGTAAGAATTGGAGGAGATGGCAGTTGAATGCGTGGCTGAGGAGTTGGTGCAGGGGGCAGGGTTTTAGAATTTTGGACCACTGGGATCTCTTCTGGTGAAGGTGGGACCTGTACAGATTGGATGGGTTGCACCTGAACTCGAGGGGGAGCAATATCCTTGCTGGTAGGTTTGCTAGCATGGTTTGGGAGGGTTTAAACTAATTTGCAAGGGGGATGGGACCTGGAGCGATACAGCAGTGAAAGAAGTGCATGGAGTAAAGCCAGATCTAACATATAGACAGGTTTTGAGGAAAGAGCAGCAGAATAAAGAGTATAAAGGTAGTAAAGTAGAAGGGTTAAAGTGTGTGTACTTCAATGCAAGAAGCATCAGGAACAAAGGTGATGAACTGAGAACTTGGATACATACATGGAATTATGATGTGGTGGTCATTACGGAGACTTGGCTGGCACCATGGCAGGAATGGATTCTCAATATTCCTGAATTTCAGTGCTTTAAAAGGGATAGAGAGGGGGGGAAAGGGGAGGAGGAGTGGCATTACTGGTCAGGGATACTATTACAGCTGCAGAAAGGGTGGGTAATGTAGCAGGATCCTCTTTTGAGTCAGTATGGGTGGAAGTCAGGAACAGGAAGGCAGCAGTTACTCTACTGAGGGTATTCCATAGGCCCCCTGGTAGCAGCAGAGATACCAAGGAGCAGATTGGGAGGCAGATTTTGGAAAGGTGCAAAAATAACAGGGTTATTATCATGGTTGACTTTAACTTCCCTAATATTGATTGGCACTTGATTATTTCCAAGGGTTTAGATGAGGCAGAGTTTATTAAGTGTGTCCAAGATGGATTCCTGTCACAGTATGTTGACAGGCTGACTAGGGGGAATGCCATACTAGATCTAGTATTAGGTAACAAACCGGGTCAGGTCACAGATCTGTTAGTGGGTGAGCATCTGGGGGACAGTGATCACCGCTCCCTGACCTTTAGCATTATCATGGAAAGAGACAGAATCAGAGAGGACTGGAAAATTTTTAATTGGGGAAGGGCAAATTATAAGGCTATAAGGCTAGAACTTGCGGATGTGAATTGGGATGATGTTTTTGCAAGGAAATGTACTATAGACATGTGGTCGATGTTTAAGGATCTCTTGCAGAATGTTAGGGATAAATTTGTCCCGGTGAGGAAGATAAAGTATGGTAGGGTGAAGGAACCATGGGTGACAAGTGAAGTGGAAAATCTAGTCAGGTGGAAGAAGGCAGCATACATGAGGTTTAGGAAGCAAGGATCAGATGAATCTATTGAGGAATATAGGGTAGCAAGAAAGGTGCTTAAGAAGGGGCTGAGAAGAGTAAGAAGGGGGCATGAGAAGGCCTTGGCGAGTCAGGTAAAGGAAAACCCCAAGACACTCTTCAATTATATGAAGAACAAAAGGATGACAGGAGTGAAGGTAGGACAAATTAGAGAAAAGTGGGAAGATGTGCCTGGAGGCTGTGGAAGTGAGCGAGGTCCTCAATGAATACTTCTCTTCAGTATTCACCACTGAGAGGGAACTTGATGGTGAGGACAATATGAGTGAGGTTGATGTTCTGGAGCATGTTGATATTAAGGGAGAGGAAGTGTTGGAGTTGTTAAAATACATTAGGATGGATAAGTCCCTGGGGCCTGATGGAATATTCCCCAGGCTGCTCCACGAGGCAAGGGAAGAGATTGCTGAACCTCTAGCTAGGATCTTTATGTCCTCGTTGTCCACGGGAATGGTACCGGAGGATTGGAGGGAGGGAAATGTTGTCCCCTTGTTCAAAAAAGGTAGTAGGGATAGTCCGGGTAATTATAGACCAGTGAGCTTTACGTTTGTGGTGGGAAAGCTGTTGGAAAAGATTCTTAGACATAGGATCAATGGGCATTTAGAGAATCATGGTCTGATCAGGGACAGTCAGCATGGTTTTGTGAAGGGCAGATCATGCCTAACAAGCCTTATAGAATTCTTAGAGGAGGTGACCAGGCATATAGATGAGGGTAGTGCAGTGGATGTGCTCTACATGGATTTTAGTAAGGCATTTGACAAGGTTCCACATGGTAGGCTTATTCAGAAAGTCAGAAGGCATGGGATCCAGGGAAGTTTAGACAGGTGGATTCAGGATTGGCTTGCCTGCAGAAGGCAGAGGGTTGTGGTGGAGGGAATACATTTAGATTGGAGGGTTGTGACTAGTGGTGTCCCACAAGGATCTGTTCTGGGACCTCTACTTTTTGTGATTTTTAGTAACGACCTGGATGTGGGGGTAGAAGGGTAGGTTGGCAAGTTTGCAGACAACACAAAGGTTGGTGGTGTTGTAGATGGTGTAGAGGATTGTCGAAGGTTGCAGAGAGACATTGATAGGATGCAGAAGTGGGCTGAGAAGTGGCAGATGGAGTTCAACCCGGAGGAGTGTGAGGTGGTACACTTCACTTGGGGATACATGTCCACAGATCCCTGAAAGTTGCCTCACAGGTAGATGGGGTATTTAAGAAAGCTTATGGGGTGTTAGCTTTCATAAGTCGAGGGATAGAGTTTAAGAGATGCGATGTAATGATGCAGCTCTATAAAACTCTAGTTAGGCCACACTTGGAGTACTGTGTCCAGTTTTGGTCGCCTCAGTATAGGAAGGATGTGGAAGCATTGGAAAGGGTACGGAGGAGATTTACCAGGATGCTGCCTGGTTTAGAGAGTATGGATTATGATCAGAGATTAAGGGAGCTAGGGCTTTACTCTTTGGAGAGAAGGAGGATGAGAGGAGACATGATAGCGGTGTACAAGATATTAAGAGGAATAGACAGAGTTGTCAGCCAGTGCCTCTTCCCCAGGGCACCACTGCTCAGTACAACAGGACATGGCTTTAAGGTAAGGGGAGGGTAGTTCAAGGGGGATATTAGAGGAAGGTTTTTCACTCAGAGAGTGGTTGGTGTGTGGAATGCACTGCCTGAATCAGTGGTGGAGGCAGATACATTAGTGAAGTTTAAGAGACTGCTAGACAGCTATTGGAGGAATTTAAGGTGGGTGGTTATATGGGAGGCAGGGTTTGAGGGTCGGCACAACATTGTGGGCCGAAGGGCCTGTAATGTGCTGTACTATTCTATGTTCTATGTATATGAGGGTAGAGTAATGGATGTGTGTATTCTGACTTCAGCAAGAACTTTGATAAGGTCACACGTGATAGACTGGTCTGGAAGGTTAGGTCCATAACGGGTTACAAATTAATCTGAGGGGGACCAATATCCTTCTGGGCAAATTTGCTAGAGTTGTTGGGGAGGGTTTAAACTAAACTGGCAGGGAGATTGGGAGCCAGAGGGACAGGGCTGAGAGGATGGTGCAGTTGGTATACAAGCAGATGAAGTGTGTAGTGAGACTGTTAAGAATGACAGGCAGATGATAGGAGAAAATGAGTTGCAGTTGCAGTGCAACATGGGGACAAAATTGAAAAGGGTGATGAAAGTGTTAGATTTGAATGAATGCAGTATATGGAGTAAGGTAGATGATCTTGTAGCACAGTTTGAGATTGACAGGTATGATGCTATGGGCATCATGGAGTTGTGGCTGAAAGAAGATTATAGTTAAGAGCTTAACATCCAAGGATCAAAAAGACAGGCAGATAGGCAGATTGGGGTGGTGTGACTCTGTTGGTAAAAAGTGAAATCAAATCCTTAGAAAGAGGTGACATATGATTGGAAGATGCAGAATCATACATAGAGTTAAGGAACAGCAAGGGTATAAAACCCTGACGGAAGTTATATACAGACCTCTGAACAGTAGCCAGGATGTGGGCTATAAATTACAACAGGAGATATAAAATGCATCAAATGGACAATGTTATGATAGTCATGGGGGACTTCAATACCCAGGTAGATTGGGAAAATCAGTTTGGTGCTGATTTTGGAGCCCTAGCGTGAGAATCTGTAGAATGCTTATGAGGTGATTTTTTAGAGCAACTTGTGGCTGAACTCACTAGGGGATCAGCTATTCTGAAATGGGTGTTGCGTAATGAAGAGGATTGGATTAGGGAGCTTAAGGTAAAGGAACTCTTAGAAAACAGTAATCATAATATGACAGAATTCACCCTGCAATGTAAGGGGGAGAAGATAAAGTCAGATGTATCACTATTACAGTGAAGTAAAGAGAAATACATGAGAGAGAAGCTGGCCAAAATTGATTGGATGCGATCACTAGAAGGGATGATGGCAGAACAGCAACAGCTGGGATTCTCAGAAGTAATTCGGAAGGTGCAGTATAGATACATCCCAAAGAAGTTGTTTTCTAAAGGTAGGATGATGCAACCCTGGCTGACAAGGGAAGTCAAAGCCAATCTAAAAGACAAAAAGAGGGTATATAGAACAAAAATTACCGGTAAGTTAGAGGATTGGAAAACTTTTAAAAACCAACAAAAGGCAACTAAAAAGCCATAAGAAGGGAAAAGATGCAATATGAAGGTAAGCTAGACAATAATAAGGTACCAAAAGTTTTTTCAGATACATAAAGAGTATAAGGCAGGTGAGAGTAGATATTGAACAGTTAACAATGATGCTGGAGAGGTAATAATAGGGTCAGGGAAATGGTGGACAAATTGAATAAGTATTTTGCATCAGTTTTCACTGTGGAAGACACCAGCAGTATGCTAGAAGTTTGAGAGTGTCAGGGGGCAGAAGTGAGTGCAGTTACTATTACTAGGGAGAAAGTGCTTGGGAAGCTGAAAAGTCTGAAAGTAGATAAGTTACCTGGACAAGATGGACTACACCCCAGGGTTTTGAAAGAGGTAGGTGAAGAGATTGTGGAAGCATTAGTAATGATCTTTCAAGAAAGAATAGATTCTGACATGGTTCTGAAGGACAGGAAAATTGCAAACGTCACTCCCATCACAAATGGAGAGAGGCAGAAGAAAGGAAATTATAGGCTACTTGGCCTGTCATCAGTGCTTGGGAAGATGTTAGAGTTGATTGTTGAGGATGAAATCTCGGAGTACAAGGAGGCGCATGATAAAGTAGGCCAATATCAGCATGGTTTCCTTAAGGGAAAATCTTGCCTGACAAATCTGTTGGAATTCTTTGAGGAACAAGCAGGATAGACAAAGGAGAATCTGTGAATGTTGTGTACTTGGATCTACAGAAGGCCTTTGGCAAGGTGCTGCACATGAGGCTGATTAGCAAGATAAGAACATGTGGTATTACACGAAAGGTACTAGCATGGATAGAGCATTGACTGATTGGTAGGAGGCAAACAGTGGGAATAAAGGGATCCTTTTCTGATTGGCTGCTGGTGACTAGTGGTGTTCTGCTAGTGTCAGTGTTAGGATTGCTTCTTCTTATGTTGAATGTCAATGATGTGGATGACAGGATTGATGGCTTTGTGGCCAAGCTTGCAGATGGTTCAAAGATAGGTGGAGGTGCAGGTAGTGTTGAGGAAGCAGGGAGGCTGCAGAAGGACTTATATAGATTAGGAGAATTGGCAAAGAAGTGGTAGATGGAAGACAGTATCAGGAAGTGTATGGTCATGCACTTTGGTAGAAGAGATAAAACAGTAGACTAATTTCTAAATGGGACAAAATGCAAAAATCAGAGGTGCAAATGGGACATGGGTGTCCTTGTGAAGGATTTTCTGAAGGTTAACATGCAGGTTGAGTCAGTGGCGAGGAAGCCAAATGCAATGTTAGCATTAATTTCAAGATGACTAGAATATAAAAACAAGGATGTAATGCTAAGGCTTTATAAAGCACTGGTGAGGACTCACTTGGGAGTATTATGAGAAGTTTTGGGCCCCTTAATTAGAGAAGGTTGAACTAACATTGGAGAACAGTAGGTTCACAAGAATGACTTTGAGAATGAATGGGAATTATATGAGGTGTGTTTGATGGTTCTGAACCTGTACTTGCTGGAATTTAGAAGAATGAAGGGTGGTCTCATTGAATCCTATCAAATGTTGGAAGGCCTAGATAGAGTGGATGTGGAGAGAATGTTTCCTACAATTGGGAAGTCTAAGACCAGAGGGTACAGCCTCAAAATAGAGGGATGTCCATTTAGAATGGAGATTAGGAGAAACTTCTTTACTCAGAGGATGGTGAAACCATGGAATTCATTGCCATAGGCAGCTGTGGAGGCCAGGTTTTTGGTGTACTTCAGGCAGAGTTTGATAGGTTTTTGATTACTCAGGGCATGAAAGGTTATGGGGAGAAGGCAGAAGAGTGGGATTGAGAGGGAAAATAAGCAACCATGATGAAATGGTGAAGCAGACTCAAAGAGCTGAATGGCCTTACTCTGTTCTTATATCTTATGGTTTTATGGTCTTCATATGTTGTAAGTGGGGTGGCACGGTAGCATAGTAGTTAGCACAATGCTTTACAGTAGTGGTCCCCAACACTGGGCCGCAAAGCATGTGCTACTAGGCCACAAGAAAACAATATGATTTGGCAATATGAAATGATATGAGTCAGCTGCACTTTTCCTCATTCCTTGTCACACCCACTGTCGAACTTGAATGCACGTGAGGTCATCAGTCAGTCATTAACCTATAACTACTTGATGAGTAAAAAACAAATATTGCTTGAGAGTTTCTTTGGAAGAGGTGATAGGGGACATAAAAGGCTTAACGATGATGATGACACAGAGACAGCTGAGGCCGAGACTGCAAAAAAAAAGAAAGCTTCCTTCAACAGAAAATACAATGAGTCATACACAAAATATGGCTTTAATGCGACTGGTGACCCGCACACTCCAAGCCCCTTGTGTGTGATATGTGGAGACAAGCAGTCTAATGAGGTAATGAAGCCCTCAAAACTGCTTCGGCACCTTCAGTCCAAGCACCCTGCACTTAAAGACAAACCCGTTGAGTTTTTTGAGTGGAAAAAACGTAAGCAAGCGGGACAGAAGCAAGTGCTGAAAGATGCAACCTCCACAAACGCTGCTGCTCTGAGAGTGTCGTACTTAGTGGCTAGCTGTATTGCTAAGGCTAAGAAGCCTTTCACTGTTGGTGAAGAATTGATTCTGCCCGCTGCCAAGGACATGTACCGTGAACTGTTGGGAGAACCTGCAGCTAACAAGTTGGCACAGGTTTCTCTTTCAGCTACCACAGTTTCAAGGAGAATTCATGACATAGTGGAGGACATCGAAGCTCAGCTGTTGGAATGGCTTAACGAGTCACCATGGTATGCTATCCAGGTCAACGAGTCTACCGTTGTCGACAACAAGGCAATACTGCTGGTTTATGTGCAATATATATTTCAAGACAATGTGCACAAGGATATGTTGTGTGCACTGCTGCTGCCAACTAACACAACTGGGGCAGAACTATTCAAGTCTTTGAATGACTACAGGCCAGGCAAACTGGACTGGTCATTCTGTGTTGGAATATGCACAGACGGGGCTGCAGCTATGACTGGACGGCTATCTGGTTTCACTACCCAAGTCAAAGAAGTTGCTCCTGAATGCCAGTCTACACATTGTGTCATACACATGGAAATGCTGAATAGCCGAAAAAATGTCACCTGATCTTAACAACGTATTGAGTGACGTTGTTGAAGTTATCAATCACATCAAAGCAAGAGCCCCTAACTCACATCTGTTTGAGCAGCTTTGTGAGGAAATGAATGCAGAGCATAAACACCTTCTCTTACACACTGAAGTCAGATGGATATCAAGGGGGAGAGCCCTGGCCAGGGTTTTTGAGTTAAGAGAGCTGCTACAGAGATTTCTTTCAGGAAAAAAAGTCACCACTGTCAGCACACTTCAGTGACAAGGAGCAGATAGCAAAACTCGCTTATCTGTGTGACATCTTCAACCTACTCAATGAACTCAATTTGTCACTTCAGGGGAGAATGACAACTGCCTTCAGGTTGGCAAATAAAGTGTCTGCTTTCAAAGCTAAACTGGAACTGTGGGGACGGCGAGTGGACAGGGGCATACTTGACATGTTCCCGACATTAACTGGGATTTTGGGAGAGACTGAGGCTGCACCGTCCTTCTCATAGCTGATGCGCAATCACCTATCTTCGCTGTCGACAGAATTCGAGCGTTACTTCCCAACCTCAAATGACCCAAGACATGCAAAGGAATGGGTCTGTGACCCATTTGTGAACATCCCTGGTGAAGCATCCATGTCAGCGTGGGAAGAAGATCAAATCCTCAAACTTGCAAATGACGGTGGGCTGAAAAGTATATTTGACATAACATCTCTGCCGGCACTCTGGATCAAAGTCAAGGCTGAATATCCTGAGATAGCCACGAAAGCACTGAAAACATTGCTTCCATTTCCAACATACCTCTGCGAAGCGGGGTTTTCTGCAATGAATGCAACGAAAACTAAATTGCGGAATAGACTGGACATAAGGAACCCCCTTCGAGTATCGCTGTCTCCCATCACCCCTCGATGGGACTATCTTGATATAGGGAAATATATCCAGGGCCCAGGGCTCCCACTGATTCAGCGATATTGGTGTGTTGCAATGCTTTTGTATGTTCATACAAGGAAAATGTGCGTTGTGTGTTTAATATCCAAACGTTACTTAAAATGTTATGATGCTATTGACTTGTAAGTGACTTATAATTGACTTATCACTATATTCATGCAAGGAAAATATGCGCTGTGTGTTTAATATTAAATTTGTTAGATAAACCCTTTTCGAAATGAAATTGAGTGTATTAGCCACTTATAAGTGGCTTATAGTTGGCTTATAGTTGACTTATCACCTGTATTCCAGTCACGATTAACACCCTCCCATCCCTTGTCAGCTGGTCTGCAAGAATATTGTCAATATTAAACCAGTCCGCGGTGCAAAAAAGGCTGGCGACCCCTGCTTTACAGTACTAGCAACCTGGGTTCATTTCCTGCCACTGTCTGTAAGGAGTTTGTACATTCTCCCCTTGACTGCATGGGTTTCTTCCCAGTGTTCCAGTTTCCTTCTATAGTCCAACAATGTATTGGTTGGTAGGTTAATTGATCATTGTAAATTGTCCCGTGATTAGGCTAGGGTTAAGTTGGGGGCTGTTGGACAACGCGGCTCAAAGGGCCAGAAGGGTCTATTCTGCACTGTAGCTCAATCAATGAATACTAAAAGATGTAGATGACGGTCATTTTGTTAAAACACAAAAAATCCAGAAACATTTTATATTGTTGTATGTTCCAAATCCCTGACCCTGTCAATAGATTTTCTTTCTGATCTGCTATATTCATTTCCACCTGCAAAACAATGGCTGAGAAAGGATCATTTTTTCCCATTGTTACCTTTTGTGTTGGACAGATAAAGGTTCCAGGTAAGCTTCCTCAAATCTGGAGGTAAACTATGGTTGAATAAAATACGCAATTTGGATTTCATGTCTGGCCATTTATGTAATAGAGATATCTGAAAAGTAAAAATAAATCTTCAATATCTGAAAGAAATATTTATTAATATTTAACCCTCAAGGTTTGCTTCTAAAACTATTTGCCTGAGCTATTCCAGCACTATGATCTCCTTACCAGATGTTTCTTTGTGTTTTAGTTTGATTACAATTCCTCACTGAGTTACAGAAAACAAACCCATGATGTGGTCATTTTCCCCATCAGAAACATGGTCCATACACGCACAGATCATTGTTTTTCGAGGATACACTTAAGTACTCTAATCAGTTCTCATTTAAATAATTAATGCAACATGCTAGTAGGTTATTTCTTCAGCGGTTTGATCAGGACATGACTGTGCAAGCGCGTGGATGTTAGCCAGGTAGAACAGCGAGAAGAGTTTAAAAGCAGACGGTTATTTCTTCAGCAGTTTGATCGGGGCATGGCTGCACAAGCATGTGAACGTCAGCTAGGTAGAACAGTGAGAAGAGTTTAAAATGAGACAGTTTTATAGGGTGATTGATGAAGGTCAATGCACCATATGCTTTCTTAACCACAGAGTCAACCTCACCCTGGTCATTTATTGAAATCACAAAGAGTAGGGGTCCCAGAACAGATCCCTGAGGAACACCAGTGGTCACTGACCTCCATGCATATTATGACCCGTCTACAACCACTCTTTGCCTTCTGTGGGCAAGCCAGTTCTGCATCCACAAAGCAAGTCCACCTGGATCCCATGCCTCCTTACTTTCTCATTAAGCCTCACATGGGGTACCTTATTAAATGCCTTGCTGAAATCCATATATACTGCATCTACTGCTCTTCCTTCATGAATGTGTTTAGTCACATCCTCAATAAATTCAAGTAGGCTTGTAAGGCATGACCTGCCTTTCACAAAGCCATGCCAACTATTCCTAATAATATGTGCCTTTCCAAATGTTCATAAATCTTACCTCTCAGGATCTTCTCCATCAACTTACCAACCACTGAAGTAATAATCAGTAGTCTATAATTTCCTGGGCTATCTCTACTCCCTTTCTTGAATAATGGAACACCATCCGCAACCCTCCAATCCTTTGGAGCCTCTCCCATCCTCATTGATGATGCAAAGATCATTGCCAGAGACTCAACAATCTCCTCCCTCACCTCCCACAGTAGCCTGGGGTACATCTCATCCGGTCCCAGTGACTTATCCAACTTGATGCTTTCCAAAAGCTCCTGCACATTCTCTTTTTTAATATCTACATGATCAAGTTTTTCAGTCCACCATAAGTCATCCCTACAATCGCCAAGATCCTTTTCTGTAGTGAATACTGAAGCGAAGTATTCATTAAGTACCTCTGCTATCTCCTCCAGTTCCATACACACTTCTCCATTGTCACACTTGATTGGTTCTCTTCTCTCATGTCTTATCCTCTTGCTCTTAACATACTTGTAGAATGTCTTTGGGTCTTCTTTAATCCTGTCTGCCAAGGCATTCTCATGGTCTATTCTGGCTCTTCTAATTTCTTTCTTGAGCTCCTTCCTGCTAGCCTTATAATCTTCTAGCTCTCTATCATTACCTAGCTTTTTGAACCTTTCATAAGCTCTTCTTTTCTTCTTGACTAGATTTACAACAGCCTTTGTACACCATGGTTCCTGTACCCTACCATCCTTTCCCTGTCTCATTGGAACGTACCTATGCAGAACTCCACGCAAATATCCCCTGAACATTTGTCACATTTCTTCCGTACATTTCCCTAAGAACATGTTTCCAATTTATGCTTCCAGGTTTCTGCCTGATAGACTCAGATTTCTCCTTGCTCCAGTTGTCTGTTCCTATCCCTCTCCAATACTATGATAAAGGAGATAGTGTTGTGATCACTATCTCCAAAATGGTCTCCCACTGAGAGATCTGACCAGGTTCATTTCCCAATACCAGACCAAGTATAGCCTCTCTTCTTGTAGGCTTATCTAGAGACTGTGTCAAGGAACCTTATTGAACACACCTAACAAACTCCACCCCATCTAAACCCCTCGCTTTAGGGACATGCCAATCAATATTTGGGAAATTAAAATCTTCCACCACAACAACCCTGTTATTATTACACCTTTCCAGAATCTGTCTCCCTATCTGCTCCTTGATGTCCCTGTTCCTATTGGGTGGTCTCTAAAAAATACCCAGTAGAGTTATTGACCCTTTCCTGTTCCTAAATACCACCCACAGAGACTCCTCAAAAATTTAAGTCAATACAGTCGGCCCTCCTTATCCATGGGGGATTGGTTCCGGGACCCCCCGCAGATACCAAAAAAAGCGGATGCTCAAGTCCCTTATTTAACCTGTCTCAGTGCAGTGGTCTTTAGGACCCAGCGGAACCCCAGACTTTATTTAACCTGTCTCAGTGCGGTGGACCTTAGGACCTGGTGCAGCTCTGAATCCATAGTGTTTCTGTTCACGAAAATAATCACGATCATGATTGAAAATAAGGTGGACGTAATAAAGCGATCAGAAAGAGGTGAAATGCCATAGGTCATTGGAAATGCGTTAGGCTACAGTTGGTTAACGATCGGAACAATTTTAATGGAGGATGTGAAAGGCCCTGGCCCGATGAAAGTTACAATTATTACCAAGCAATGCAGTGTTTTAATTATTGAAATACATATGTTTCAAAGTGTTTTATATGCATAGAAAGGTAAATTATATACTATATACTAAGAAAAACGTTTTACTAACTGACGCTAAATAATACCGGATGTACCTGTTTCAAATCCAACTTAAAGACGGACTCAGAAACAGAACTTATTCATAACCTGGGGATTGTCTGTACTTTTAAATCATCTCTAGATTACTTATAATGCCAAATACAATGTAAATGCTATGTAAGTAGTTGCTATACTGTATTGTTTAGGGAATAATGATGATAAAAAAAAAGGTCTGTACATGCTCAAACGAGCGCTGCAGAGAGCTGCTCATGCGGAACCCACGGATAAGGAGGGCTGACTGTAATTAAAAAATTCAACTAAATTGTTTACAACATTTTTTGAACTATTGCAAAGGAAAAAAATGTGTACTGTCATTAAATTACCAGTCAGATTGAAGTTGGTAATTAATGGACTATGTGATGAAAATATTTACAGTAATTAGTACTGCATGAAAAATGTTGAATGTATGGAAGATCATAATCCTGATATTTTAGCTTTGTTTCTACTAGTGCCTGATCTACTGAGTATTTACAATAGTTTCTATTTTTATGTCAGGTTTCTAGTGACTGCACAGCTCCCAAATGACCATAGCTCAAAGTGTAGCATGTTGATTGTTAAAAGAAAAAAAACGCACCACACCATCCTGGATATGACTCTGAAATGCCTCATTCCTAGTTTGCACTGGTTTGCTTTCCTGTATTTTGCCAGCGAGGTGTCTAAAAATCTGTTCCTCCAATGTAGAACTGATCCGACTAACAAGAGCTTTGTAGACACTCCCTAGAGACACAAAAAGGAAAACATCAGTTTCTGAAGACAGGTCACTTACCTGAAGTGTTAGTTCTTGCCCAACCAAATAAGCATTTTCACCAGTTTCCATTTTCATTTTATCTCGGGATGTCATCAGAAGTAAAAAAAAGTACAAAAACTACAAAACCTTCTACAAAATGTTGATCTTGAGAAGTTCATCAAAATTCAAGGTGCAATTAGCCCGATGGAAGTTCAAGGAGCTGGGTAAGGTACAATAGACAGTGTTTTAAGCAAAGAGAGGAGGAATGGGCTAAGAATTCTATACTTGAATGCACGTAGTGTCAGAAATAAGACAGATGAGCTTGAAGCTCAGATGAAAATGGGGAACTACGATATTGTTGGGATAACGGAGACATGGCTGCAAGGGGATCAGGCCTGGGAATTGAGTGTACCAGGGTATACGTGCTATCGTAGAGACAGAAATATGGGAAGAGGGGATGGGGTGGCCCTGTTGGTGAGGAATGAGATTCAGTCCTTAGCAAGGAGTGACTTAGGAACAGGGGAAGTAGAGTATGTGTGGATTGAGCTGAGGAACAGTAAGGGTAAAAAGACCCTAATGGGTGTTGTGTACAGGCCCCCAAACAGTAGCTTGGATATTGGGTACAAGTTGATTAGGGAGTTAACATTGGCATGTGCTAAAGGTAATGCAGTCATTATGGGAGATTTCAACATGCAGGTGAACTGGGAGAATCAGGTAGGTGCTCGACCCCAGGATAGGGAGTTTGTGGAGTGTCTAAGGGATGTAATTTTGCAACAGCTTGTGCTTGAGCCAACCAGGAACGAGGCTATTTTGGACTTGGTGATGTGTAATGAACAGGAATTGATAAGTGATCTTGAAGTAAAGGAGCCATTAGGAAGTAGTGATCATAACATGATAAGTTTTTATCTACAATTTGAGAGGGATAAGGGCAGATCAGAGGTGTCAGTGCTGCAATTAAATAAAGGAGACTAAGGAGCCATGAGGGAAGAGCTGGCCAAAGTTAAATGGGTGGATGCCCTGGCAGGAAAGACAGTGGATCAGCAGTGGCAGACATTCTTGGGCATAATACAAAAGATGCAAATGCAGTTCATTCCAATGAGAAGGAAGGATTCAAAGAGGGGGAAGGGGCCACAGTGGTTGACAAAGGAAGTCAGAGATTGTATAGCATTAAAGAAAAAGAAGTATGACAGGGCTAAGATGAGTGGGAATACAGATGATTGGGAAAGTTTTAAGGAACAGCAGATCTTAACTAAAAAAGCAATACGGAGAGAAAAAATCAGGTCTGAGCTCAGTCTAGCCAGGAATATAAAAGGGGATAGCAAAAGCCTTTTTTAGCTATGTGAAGAGAAAGAAGATAGTTAAGAACAATGTTGGCCCCTTGAAGAATGAATTGGGAGAAATTGTTATGGGAAACAGGGAAATGGCAACAGAATTTAATGCGTACTTTAGATCTGTCTTCACCAGGGAGGACACAAGCAATCTCCCAGATGTATGGATGGGCCAGGGTCATAAGATATCAGAGGAATTGAAACAGATTGACATTAGGAAAGAAACTGTGATGAGTAGACTGATAGGACTGAAGGCTAATAAATCCCCGGGTCTAGATGGTCTGCATCCAAGGGTTCTAAAAGAGGTGGCTCAGGAAATTGCGGATGCATTGGTAATCATTTTCCAATGTTCCTTCGATTCAGGATCAGTTCCTGAAGATTGGAGAGTGGCTAATGTTATCCCACTTTTCAAGAAGGGAGGGAAGGAGAAAACGGAGAACTAACGGAGCCTAACGTCAGTCATGGGGAAGATGCTTGAGTCCATTATTAAGGATGAAATAGTGGCATATCTTGATGGCAATAATAGGATTAGGCCGAGCCAGCATGGATTTACCAAGGGCAAATCATGCTTGACTAATCTGTTGGAGTTTTTTGAGGGTGTAACAAGGATGTTAGACGAGGGTAAGCCAGTGGATGTTGTGTACCTAGATTTTCAGAAGGCATTCGATAAGGTGCCACATAGGAGATTGGTGAGTAAAATCAGAGCTCATGGCATTGGGGGCAGGGTTTCAACATGGATAGAAAACTGGTTGGCAGATAGAAAGCAAAGGGTAGCAGTGAATGGGTGTTTCTCAGACTGGCTGGAGGTGACTAGTGGGGTACCACAGGGCTCTGTATTGGGACCACAGCTCTTTACGATTCATGTCAACGATTTAGATGAGGGCATTGAAAACCATATCAGCAAGTTTGCTGACGATACTAAACTGGGTGGCAGTGTGACATGCGAAGAGGACGTTAGGAGAATACAGGGAGACTTGGATAGGCTGGGTGAGTGGACAGATACTTGGCAGATGTCATTCAATGTGAATAAATGTGAAGTTATCCACTTTGGAAGCAGGAACAAGAGGGCAGAGTATTGTCTGAACGGTGTAGAGTTAGGTAAGGGAGAAATGCAAAGAGACCTAGGAGTCCTAGTTCATCAGTCAATGAAGGTGAATGAGCAAGTGCAACAGGCAGTGAAGAGGGCAAATGGAATGTTGGCCTTTATTACAAGGGGAATTGAGTACAAGAGCAAGGATGTCCTTTTGCATTTGTACAGGGCCCTGGTGAGACCACACCTGGAATATTGTGTACAGTTTTGGTCTCCAGGTTTAAGGAAGGACATTCTGGCAATTGAGGAAGTGCAACGTAGATTCACTAGGTTGATTCCTGGGATGGCAGGGCTGTCTTACGCAGAGAGATTGGAGAGATTGGGCTTGTACACGCTGGAATTGAGGAGATTGAGAGGGGATCTGATTGAAACGTTTAAGATAATTAAAGGATTTGATAGGATTGAGGCAGGAAATATGTTCCAGATGTTGGGAGAGTCCAGTACCAGAGGGCATGGATTGAGAATAAGAGGTCAGTTATTTAAAACAGAGTTGAGGAAGAGCTTCTTCTCCCAGAGAGTTGTGGAGGTGTGGAATGCACTGCCTCAGAAGACGGTGGAGGCCAATTCTCTGGATGCTTTCGAGAAGGAGCTAGATAGATATCTGATGGATAGGGGAATCAAAGGCTATGGGGACAAAGCAGGGACTGGATATTGATAGTGAATGATCAGCCATGATCTCAGAATGGCGGTGCAGGCGCGAGGGGCCGAATGGTCTACTTCTGCACCTATTGTCTATTGTCTAACTAGAAAGGTGTATTTTGCAGAAAGGGGGAAAGTGTTTTTCTCTCTATGCAAAAGCTGCCTTGGCATGGTGTACACTGTCAAGACACAAATCCCAGAAAAGTAAAAAATAGGAATAGCCCATTTTGCTAATAATGTTAAGACCATAAGACCGTAAGATATAGGAGCAGAAGTAGGCCATTTGGCCCATTGAGTGTGCTCCGCCATTCAATCATTGACTGATCCAATTCTTCCAGCCATCACCACCCTCATATCCTTTGAAGCCCTGGCTAATCAAGAACCTGTCTATCTCTGCCTTAAATACACCCAATGTCTTGGCCTCCACAGCCGCTCGTGGCAACAAATTCCACAGATTTACCACCCTCTGGCTAAAGTACATTCTCCGCATCTCTATTCTAAATGGACGTCTTTCAATCCTGAAGTCGTGCCCTCTTGTCCTAGAATCCCCTACCATGGGAAATAACTTTGCCATATCTAATCTGTTCAGGACTTTTAACAGCTGGAATGTTTCTATGAGATCCCTCCATTCTCCTGAACTCCAGGGAATACAGCCCAAGAGCTGCCAGATGTTCCCCATATGGTAACCCTTTCATTCCTGGAATCTCTTATGAATCTTCTCTGAACCCTTTCCAATGTCAGCACATCCTTTCTAAAATAAGGAGTACCACAATACACAAGTGTGATCTCATGAGTGCCTTATAGAGCCTCAAGATCACATCCCTGCTCTTATATTATATACCTCTAGAAATGAATGCCAACATTGCATTCGCCTTCTTCACCACCATCTCAACCTGGAGGTTAACCTTTAGGGTATCCTGCACAAGGAATCCCAAGACCCTTTGCACCTCTGCATTTTGAATTCTCTCCCCATCTAAGTAATAGTTTGCCTGTTTATTTCTTCCACCAAAGTGCATGACCGTACACTTTCCAACATTGTATTTCATTTGTCACTTCTTTGCCCATTCCTCTAAACTATCTAAGTATCTCTGCAGGCTCTCTGTTTCCTCAACACTACCCACTCCTCCAACTATCTTTGTATCATCGGTAAATTTAGCCACAAATCCATTAATCCCATAGTTCAAATCATTGACAAACATTGTTAAAAGCAGCAGTCCCAACACCGACCCCTGTGGAACTCCACTGGTAACTGGCAGCCAGCCAGAATAGAATCCCTTTCTACCACTCTCTGTTTTCTACCGATCAGCCAATTCTCCACCCATGCTTGTAACTTCCCTGTAATTCCATGGGCTCTTATCTTGCTAAGCAACCTCATGTGTGGCACCTTGTCAAAGAACTTCTGAAAATCCAAGTACACCACATCCACTATCTCCCTTGTCTACCCTGCTTGTAAATACCCCAAAAAATTTAAGTAGGTTAGTCAGGCAGGATTTTCCTTTCAGGAAACCATGCTGGCATTGGCCTAACTTGTCATGTGCCTCTAGGTACTCTGTAATCTCATCCCTAACAATCGATTCCAACAACTTCCCAACCACTTATGTCAGGTTAGCAGATCTACAGTTTCCTTTCTGCTGCCTCCCACCATTCTTAAATAGTGGAGCAACATTTACAATTTTCCAGTCATCCAGTACAATGTCAGAATCTATCGACTTTTTAAAGATCATTGTTAATGCCCCCGCAATCTCTCCAGCTACTTCCTTCAGAACCCAAGGGTGCATTCCATCAGGTCCTGGAGACTTACCCACCTTCAGACCACTACTACAGCCGTGAAGATCCCTGTTGTACCTGATGACCCTGTGATCTCATTTCAGAGGCTGTCTTTAAAGAGAGTGAACTCTCGCAAGGCCTAAGGTCCTGATGGTGTAAGAACCTGGTAAGGCTCTGAAAACCTGTGCCAACTAACTAGCGGGAGTAATCAAGGACATTTTCAACCTCTTACTGCTTTGGGCAGAAGTTCCCACTTGCTTCAAAAATGCAACAATTATACCAGTGCCTAAGAAGAATCATGTGGGCTACCTTAATGACTATTGCCTGGTAGCACTCACATCGACAGTGATGAAGAGAGGTTGTTCATGACTAGACTAGACTGAACTCCTGACTCAACAAGGACCTGGACCCATTGCCTATTGCCACAATAGGTCAACAGCAGACATAATCTCAATGGCTTTCCACACGGCTTTAAACCATCTGGACAACACAAACACCTACGTCAGGATGCTGTTCATCGATTATAGCTCAGCACTTAATACCAGCATTCCCACAATCCTGAACCAGGGCCTCTGTACCTCCCTCTGCAATTGAATCCTCGACTTCCTAACCGGAAGACCACAATCTGTGGGGATTGGTGATAAGATATCCTCCTTGCTGATGATCATCTCTGGCGCACCTCAAGGATGTGTGGTTAGCCCACTGCTCTACTCTCTATACACATGACTGCATGGCTAGGTATAGCTCAAGTACCATCTATAAATTTGCTCATGATACAACCATTGTTGGTAGAATCTTAGGTGGCGACGAGAGGATGTACAGGAGTGAGATATGCCAACTAATGGAGTGGTGGCATAGCAACAACCTGGCACTCAACGTCAGTAAGATGAAAGAGCTGATAGTGGACTTCAGGAAGGATAAGACAGAGGAACACATATCAATCCTCATAAAGGGATCAGAAGTGAAGAGAATGAGCAGCTTCAAGTTCCTGCATGTCAAGATCTCTGAGAATCTAACCTGGTTCCAACATATCGATGTAGTTATAAAGAAGACAAGACAGTGGCTATACCTTATTAGGAGTTTGAAGAGATTTGGCATGTCAACAAATACACTCAAAAACTTCTATACTTGTACATTGGAGAGCATTCTGACAGGCTGCATCACTGTCTGGTATGGAGAGGCTATTGCACATGACCAAAAAAAGCTGCAGAAAGTTGTAAATCTAATCAGTTCCATCTTGGATACTAGCCTACAAAGTATCCAGGACATCTTTAAGGAGCGGTGTCTCAGAAAAGCAGCGTCCATTATTAAGGGCCTCCAGCACCCAGGGCATGCCCTTTTCTCACTATTACCATCAGGTAGGAGGTACAGAAGCCTGAAGGCGCACACTCAACGATTCAGAAACAGCTTCTTCCCCTCTGCCATCCGACTCCTAAATGGACATTGAATCTTTGGACACCACCTCACTTGTAACCATAGAACCATAGAACATTACAGCGCAGAAACAGGCCTTTTGGCCCTTCTTGGTTGTGCCAAACCATTTTTCTGCCTAGTCCCACTGACCTACACCTGGGCCATATCCCTCCAAACCCCTATCATCCATATACCTATCTGTTTTTCTTAAATGTCAAAAGAGAGCCCGCATTCACCACTTCATCTGGCAGCTCATTCCACACTCCCACCACTCTCTATGCGAAGAAGCCCCCCCCCAATGTTCCCTTTAAACTTTTCCCCTTTCACCCTTAACCCATGACCTCTGGTTTTTTTTCTCCCCTGGCCTCAGTGGAAAAAGCCTGCTTGTATTCACTCTATCTATACCCATCATAATTTTATACACCTCTATCAAATCACCCCTCATTCTCCTACGCTCCAGGGAATAAAGTCCTAACCTATTTAACCTTTCTCGTAACTCAGTTTCTTAGGTCCCGGCAACATCCTTGTAAACCTTCTCTGCATTCTTTCAACCTTATTAATATCCTTCCTGTAAGTAGGTGACCAAAACTGCACACAATACTCCAAATTTGGTCTCACCAATGTCTTATTGTATCGAAGTTTGCTGATGACACAAAGATGGGAGGGAGTGTAAGGAGTGCGGAGGACATTGAAACCCTGCAGGGGGACATAGATAGGCTGAGTGATTGGGCAGACATTTGGCAGATGAAATATAATACTGACAAGTGTGAGATCTTGCACTTTGGCAGGAAAAATAATAGAGCAAGTTATTATCTAAATGGGGAGAAACTGGAAAGTGCTTCTGTGCAAAGGGATCTGGGGGTCCTGGTGCAGGAAACACAAAAAGTTAGTATGCAAGTGCAGCAGGTGGTCAAGAAGGCCAATGGAATGCTGGCTTTTATTGCTAGGGGGATGGAGTATAAGAACAGGGAGGTCTTACTGCAGTTGTACCGGGTATTGGTGAGACCACACCTGGAGTACTGTGTGCAGTTCTGGTGTCCATATTTAAGAAAGGACATACTGGCTCTCGAGGCAGTGCAGAGAAGGTTCACTAGGTTAATTCCGGGGATGGGTGGGTTGATGTATGATGAGAGGTTGAGTAGATTGGGACTCTACTCATTGGAGTTCTGAAGAATGAGAGGCGATCTTATTGAAACATATAAGATTGTGAAGGGGCTTGATCGGGTGGATGCGGGGAGAATGTTCCCAATGATGGGTGGAACTAGGACTTGGGGGCATAATCTTAAAATAAGGGGATGCCGTTCCAGGACTGAGATGAGGAGAAATTTCTTCACTCAGAGGGTAGTGGGGCTGTGGAATTTACTGCCCCAGAAAACTGTGGAAGTTACTACACTCAATAAATTCAAAACGGAGATAGGCATTTTCCTGGATAAAAACGGCATTAGGGGATACGGTGAGCAAGCAGGTAAGTGGACATGAGGCTAGGTTTAGATCAGCCATGTGATCTCCTGGACCAGTTTTCGATAGCCTGGATGGGTTGGAGAGGAATTTTCCAGATTTTTTCTCCTCAATTGGCAAATCATTTTTTTTCCCCGGGTGATCACATGGGTTTGGGCGGGATGAATACTAAAATAAAATGGGTGGCATGGTGCCCTGTTGGTTGGCACTGTTGCCTTGTGGGATTCGGCGAAAACTAGAGTTAAGATTGGATCAGCCATGATCTTGTTGAATGGCGGAGCAGGCTTGAGGGGCCGATTGGCCTACTCCTGCTCCTATCTCTTATGTTCTTATGTTCTTATACAACCTCACCATTACATTCCAACTCTTATACTCAATACTTTGATTTATAAAGGCCAATGTACCAAAAGCTTTCTTTACAACCCTATCTACTTACCTACTTCTTAAAAAAAATATAGCATTTCCGCTTAGCTTCCTGAGCACCTTCTCAGTCATAATTTTCACTGCACGTACTTCACTTCCCTGACACTCTTGGATGTCCAGTATACTGCAGATGTCTTTCACTGTGCAGACTTATGCAAAATATACATTCAGTTCCTCTGCAATCTCTGCATCTCTCATTACAATATTTCCAGTGTTTTCTATTGGACCTATATCTACCCTTAACTCTCTTTTATCCTTTATATACTTTACAAAAGCTTTTAGCATCTTCTTTGATATTAATAGCCAGCTTCCTTTCATAATTCACCTTTTTCTTCCCAATGACCTACTTAGATTGTGCTGAATTAAACTAGTAATTAAATGTCTAGCGTAACTAATCCTTTCTATCTACATAAATGTCCATATCCCTCCATCTTCTGCACATTCATCTGACTATCTAAAAGCTCTTAAATCCCTCTATCTTATTTCTCTTTACTAGCACGTCATACACACTGCTCTCTGTGCTCCGCACATCACCTTTCTATTATTAGATATTTCAACCCTACCTATCCTGCCTCTTCCTCTCATTGTCTTATTAACTTCTATCTGGTCAACCTCCATTCCCATGCCACACTTCCTCAGCCTCCACTACTGCAGGGAAAACAAACCAAGTTTGTCAAACCTCTCCTTGTACACATGCCCTCTAATGCAAGTAGAATCTTGATACATCTCTACTACACCCTCTTCAAAGCCTCCATATCCTTCCCATAATGGGGTCTCCAGAATTGAATGCAATACCCTAGATGCAGCTTAACCAGGGTTTTATAAAGCTGCAACATACAGTAACTTTCTGACTCTTGTAACCAATGTCAAACTAGGTGGAAAAGCAAATTCAAATTACAATGTTCGAAGTAAATATATTATCAAAGTACATATATATCACCATATAAAACCCTGAGATTCATTTGTAGATTTTATTTATTATTTGTTAAGAATCAATGCAGAATGGGTCCTTCCAGTCCTTCAAACCGCACTAGCCAGCAATCCCCTGATTTAATCCTAGCCTAATCATGGGACAATTTACAATGACCAGTTAACCTACCAACCAATACGTTTTTGGCCTGTGGAAGGAAACTGGAGCACCCAAAGAAAACCCATGCAGTCAAAAGGAGAATATACAAACTCCTTCTTGCAGACATACTCAATAAATCCAATAATCAAAATAGAATCAATAAAAGACTGCAACAACAGGTTGGACAACCAGTGTACAAAAGAGAACAAATTGTGCAAATACAAAAATAAAGATAAAAAAGTTTCTAGGGGCAACTTGGAAGGTGCAAGATAGATATATCCCAAAGATGAAATAGTATTCTAAAGGGAGCCATGGGTGACAACGGAAGTCAAAAAGAGCATGAAAGTAAAAGAGAGGGCATATACTGTAATATAGTAAAAATTAGTAGGGAAATAGAGTAGAAAGCTTTTAAAAACCAACAGAGGCACCAAAAAAAGAAGAGAAAAAGATGAAATATGAAGATAAGCTAACCAGAAATATCACTGAGGATACCAAAAGTTTTTCAGATATATAAGAGTGAAAGAGAGGCGATTGTGGCTATTGGACTGCTGGAAAATGACACTTCAGAGGTGGTAAAGGGGGACAAAGAAATGGCAGACAAACTTAATAAGTATTTTAGACCATAAGATATAGGAACTGAAAAGACCATTTGGCCCATTGAATCTGCTCTGCCATTTCATCATGGCTGATCCAATTTTACTTTCAACCCCAATCTTCTTCCTTTTCCCCATATCGCTTCATGCCCTGACCAATCAAGAATTTATTAAGCTCTGCCTTAAATATACATAAAGACTTGGCCTCCACAGCTACTTGTGGCAAAGAATTCCACAAATTCACCACTCTCTGGCTAAAGAAATTCTTCCTCACCTCTGTTTGAAAAGGACACCCATCTATTCTGAGGCTGTGTCCTCTGGTTTTAGACTCTCCCACCCTAGGAAACAGTTTCTCCACATCCACTCTATCAAGGCCTTTTACCATTCAATAGGTATCAACGAGGTCACCCCTCATTCTTCTGAATCCTAGTGAATACAGGCCCAGAGCCATAAAATGCTCTTCATATGACAAGCCATTCAATCCTAATATAATTTTTGTGAACCTCCTTTGAACCCTCCCCAGTGTCAGCACATCCTTCCTAAGATAAGGAGCCCAAAACTGCTCACAATATTCCAAATGAAGCATTACCAATGCTTTATAAAGTCTCATCCTTGAAATGAATGCTAATATTGCATTTGTCTTCCTTACCACTCACTCAACCTTCATATTACCTTTAGGGAATCCTGCACAAGGACTCCAAAGTCCCTTTGCACCTTAGTTTTTTTGTATTTCCTCTCCACTTAAGAATGCTGAGGACTCAATCCCTCACTCTGACAGCGGGAAGGCAACAAACCATCTGGGAATCTTGTTCTCGTCCACAGAACCTCCTGTCCAATCCCCTAACAAAAGGGTGGCACCAAAGGGTGGTGATTCTGTGAAATTCACTGCCATGGACTGCTCTGGTGGCCAAGTCATTGGATTTATTTAAACAAAGGTTGACAAAGTTCTTGGTTAGTCAGGGCGTCAAATGTTCTGAGGAGAAAGCAGGTGAACGGGGTTGAGGGGGATTATAAATCAGCCATGATGGAATGGTGGAGCAGACTTGATGGGATGATTAACCTAATTCTGCTCCTATATCTTCAGGTTTTATAGTAGATATATAAATATTGGTGAGACTGAATTTAGAGTATTGTATACGGTTCTGGTCACCTGCCTAAGTTTGAAAGAGTATTTACAAGGATGTTGCCAGGACTTGAGGACCTGAGAAGTTATAGGGAATGCTTGAAGAGGTTAGGACTTTTAATTAGGTTTTGAGCAGCAGCCAATCAGCAATCAGAAGATTAAAAAGTCATAGCTCATGTAAGTTTGCCAATTGAGTTCAGAAGGTTGGTGTTTTGAGTAGCAGTCAGTCAGTGATCGGGATTGACTGGAAAGAACAAAATAAAATAAAGCAGGGGCAAGTGGAGTGACCATTGTCGGAGTGGTCTTTGTTTGAGTGGACAATGTTAGAGTAGTTATTTGAGGCTTTAGCTCTTCAAGGCTTCAGTGATGAGAGGCGTGGTTGAGAGAAGGCGAAAGAGCAGTTGGTAGATTTTTCCTCCAGTTTATTGTTTTCCTCCTTTATATATCAATAGTTAGAACAGTAGGGATGTCAGGCAGGATATTTGAATGTTCCTCTTGTGGGATGCAGGAAGGCATAGATAGCCCCAGTATCCCTGATGACTACACTTACAAGCTGCAGCTCTGTGTTAAGGAGTTAGAGTGGGAACTAGATGAACTCCAGATCATTCAGGAGACTGAGGAGTGATAGGCAGGACATATAGAGATGTAGTTAACCCAAGGTCAAGGACACAAGAGGCCATGCGACAGTAGGTAAGGGAAAGGGGCAAACCAGCCAGTGCAGAGTACCTGTGTGGCATTCCCATCAAGAACAGGTATACCATTTTTGATACTGTTGGTGGGGGAAGGGCAGGATGGAAATTACCTAGCAGAGGGAAGTCACTGTGGTCAGGTCTCTGGCACTGCATCTGGCTCTGTGACTCAGAGAGAAGGTGAACTGTGGTGATAGGTTATCACCTACTGCAATTCTTTGAGGAAATTACAAGCAGGGTGGACAAAGGAGATGTAGTAGATGTGGTGTACTTGGATTTTCAGAAGGCCTTTGACAAGGTGCCACACATGAGGCTGCTTAGCAAGATAAGAGCCCATGGAATTACAGGGAAGTTACTAGCATGGGTGGAGCATTGGCTGGTCTGCAGAAAACAGAGAGTGTGAATAAAGGGACCCTATTCTGGCTGGCTGCCGGTTACCAGTGAAGTTCCACAGGGGTCGGTGTTGGGACTGCTGCTTTTTATTATGTATTTTAACTCTTGATTCAACTTGCACCCTATATCCAGGCTACTGTTTGGGGGCCTGTAGAAAAAGATCCTAATGGGAGTTATCTACAGACCCCCAAACAGTAGCCTGGATATAGGGTGCAAGTTGAATCAAGAGTTAAAATTGGCATGTCGCAAAGGTAATGCTATGTTTATTTTGGAGGATTTCAACATGCAGGTAGACTGAGAAAATCAGGTTGATACTGGATCCCAAGAAAGGGAGTTTGTGGAGTGCCTCCGAGATGGATTCTTAGAGCAGCTTGTACTGGAGCCTACCAGGGAGAAGGAAATTCTGGATTTAGTGTTGTGTAATGAACTGGATTTGATAAGGGAACTGGAGATAAAGGAGGTAGTCACCATAATATGATAAGTTTCAAACTACAATTTGAGAGAGAGAAGGGAAAATCGGAAGTGTCAGTATTACAGTTGAACAAAGGGGACTATGGAGCCATGATGGAGGACCTGGCCAAAGTTGAGTGGAAAGATACCCTAGCAAGGATGACAGTGGAACAACAATGGCAGGTATTTCTGGGAATAATACAGAAGGTGCAGAATCAGTTCATTCCAAAGAGGAAGAAAGATTCTAAGGGGAGTAAGGGGCGACCATGGCTGACAAGGGAAGTCAAGGACAGAATAAAAATAAAAGATAAGTATAACATAGCAAAGATGAGTGGGAAGCCAGAGGATTGGGAAACTTTTAAAGAGCAGCAGAAGATAACTAAAAATCGGGGAAAAAAGATGAGGTACGAAGCCAAGAATATAACGGAGGATAGTAAAAGCTTCTTTAGGTATGTGAAGAGGAAAAGATTAGTTAAGACCAAAGTTGGGCCCTTGAAGACAGAAACGGGTGAATTTATTATGAGAAACAAGGAAATGGCAGATGATTTGAACAGGTACTTTGGATCTGTCTTCACTAGGGAAGACACAATCTCCCAGATGTAATAGTGGCCAGAGGACCTAGGGTAAAGCAGTAACTGAAGGAAATTCACATTAGGTAGAAAATGGTGTTGGGTAGACTTATGAGACTGAAGGCTGATAAATCCCCAGGGCCTGATGGTCTGCATCCCAGGGTACTTAAGGAGGTGGCTCTAAAAATTGTGGACGCATTGGTAATCATTTTCCGATATTCTATAGATTCAGGATCAGTATTTGTGGATTGGAGGGTAGCTAATGTTATCCCACTTTTTAAGAAAGGGAGGAGAAAGAAAACAGGGAATTATAGACCAGTTAGCCTGACATCAGTGGTGGGGATGATGCTGGAGTCAATTATAAAAGATGAAATAGCAGCACATTTGGATAGCAGTAACAGAATCGGTCTGAGTCAGCATGGATTTATGAAGGGGAAATCATGCTTGACTAATCTTCTGGAATTTTTTCAGGATATAACTAGGAAAATGGACAAGGGAGAGCCAGTGGATGTAGTGTACCTGGACTTTCATAAAGCCTTTGATAAGGTCCCACATAGGAGATTAGTGGGCAAAATTAGAGCACATGGTATTGGGGGTAAGGTACTGACATGGACAGAAAATTGGTTGGCAGACAGGAAATAAAGAGTAGGGAGTAACGGGTCCCTTTCAGAATGGCAGGCAGTGACTAGTGGGGTACTGCAAGACTCGGTGCTGGGACCGCAGCTATTTACAATATACATTAATGATTTAGTTGAAGGGATTAAAAGTAACATTAGCAAATTTGCAGATGACACAAAGCTGAGTGGCAGTGTGAAATGTGAGGAGGATGTTATGAGAATGCAGGGTGACTTGGACAGGTTGGGTGAGTGGGCAGATGCATGGCAAATGCAGTTTAATGTGGATAAGTGTAAGGTTATCCACTTTGGTGACAAGAACAGGGGGCAGATTACTATCTGAATGGTGTCAAGTTAGGAAACGGGGAAGTACAACGAGATCTAGGTGTCCTTGTTCATCAGTCACTGAAAGTAACCATGCAGGTACAGCAGGCAGTGAAGAAAGCTAATGGCATGTTGGCCTTAATAACAAGGTAAGTTGAGTATAGGAGCAAAGGGGTCCTTCTGCAGTTGTACAGGGCCCTGGTGAGACCACACCTGGAGTATTGTGTGCAGTTTCGGTCTCCAAATTTGAGGAAGGACATTCTTGCTATTGAGGGAGTGCAGCGTAGGTTCACAAGGTTAATTCCCGGGATGGTGGACTGTCATGTGTTGAAAGATTGGAGTGACTGGGCTTGTATACACTGGAATTTAGAAGGATGAGAGGGGATCTGATTGAAACGTATAAGATTATTAAGGGATTGGACATGCTAGAGGCAGGAAACATGTTTCTAATGTTGGGGGAGTCCAGAACCAGAGGCCACAGTTTAAGAATAAGGGGTAGGCCATTTAGAACGGAGTTGAGGAAAAACTTTTTCACCCAGAGAGTTGTAGATTTGTGGAATTCTCTGTCTCAGAAGGCAGTGGAGGCCAATTCTCTGGATGTTTTCAAGAGAGAGTTAGCTAGAGCTCCTAAAGATAGTGGAGTCAAGGGATATGGGGAGAAGGCAGAAATGGGATACTAATTGTGGATGATCAGCCATGATCACAATGAATGGCGGTGCTGGCTCGAAGGGCTGAATGGCCTTCTCCTGCACCTATTGTCTATTGCAGGCGTTCCCAACCTGGGGTGCCTGCACCCCCAGGGGGTGTGAGATGGAATTTCAGGGGGTGCGACAGAGTGGCTTGTGTCCTTGAGTGGCAAGTCATGAGTCATCACTCAGCCAGCTGCCAGTGTGCCTTGAGAAGTGGTAGTAACATTTGTCCCAAGCACACTCCAACTCATCACATTAGTGAGGTATGTCAATGATGGTGCTGTGAAGGAAGATTTCCTGTTTTGTAAAGATCCGAGAACAAACACAACTGCAAAGGATGTGATGCAGCTGGTGAAAGACTTCTTTGCCAAACATGATTAGATATCAAAGTCATTGGTTCTGTGTGCACTGACGGGGCACCTACAATGTTTGGAAATAAATCTGGCTTTTCTGCATTGATGAAAAAGGAGATTCCAGACTTGCAAGTTACCCATTGTTTTCTTCATCGGCATGCTTTGGCATTAAAAACATTGCCTCCAAATTTGAAGAAAATCCTTGATACTTGTATGAAGATCATCAACTGGATCAGGGGCGTGCTTTGAACCATCGCAACTTCAAATCATTTTGTGAGGATCTGGGAAGTGAGCATTCAGTTTTGCTTTTCCACACAGAAGTCCATTGGTTGTCACGAGGACAAGCTTTAACCCACTTCATTGAGCTGCGGGAAGAAATCAAAGTTTTTCTGGAGGAACATGAATGTGATCTGGTTGGGGCAATGGAATCATAGGAATTCGCCCAAATGCTGGCTTAATTAGCTGATATTTTCACTCGTATGAATGACCTGAGTGTTTCTCTTCAAGGAAAAGGGATAAACATATTGAAGGCTTGTGAAAAGTTGAATGCCTTCAAAGAAAAGTTACGTCTTTGGCATCGAAGGATGGAAAGAGGCAGTCTCTCAAATTTTCCTTTACTAGAAGAGATGGTTGATGATGCTGGATCCATAACTCCTACTGTGCGTGAAGAAATTGTGGCTCATTTGGAAATGCTGTCAGAATCGTTTGATGGATATTTTGCTGCTGGAGACCTGAAGATTTCAGAAGAGTGGATCATGAATCCATATTCCTACAATTTGGAGAAAATGTCAGATGATGAAGAGCTGAAGGAAGATCATTGATTTGCAGACAAACCGAGCTCTTGAAATGCAATTTGAAAGCAAGACTTTGGAGGAGTTTTGGTGTGCAGCACTGGATATGTTCCCAAGACTTGGTGGAAAAGCACTCCATGTCCTCATTCCATTTGCAACAACATACTTGTGTGAATCTGGATTCAGTTCTCTTTTGTCAATCAAGACAAAATCTAGGAATCGCTTGAATCCACAAGCAGACCTGCGGATTGCAGTCAGCAAGAAAGTTCCACGTTTTGACCAATCATGAATGAGAAGCAGCAGCAAAGAAGTCATTGAATTTTATGTTCACAATTGGGATTGATTTTACTGTTTACAATTTTTTCTGAATAAATTAGAATCTAATTGCTCAATTTATATTTGCATTTTATGCAGAGTTAAAAGCTTATTTTTTTTTTAAGTTTTACCTGTTCACCCGTAGTATTGTACGTGGTTCAATTTGTGGTTCAAAACTTAGAAATTAGACTTCTTCATCTTCAAATGTGATATTACTTTTGTAGAGGGTGCGAACATTAATCAAACATTTCCTAGGGGTGTGGGGCATAGAAAAGGTTGGGAACCACTAGTCTATTGTCTATTGTCAATGTCAATGATTTGGACTACGGTATTAATGGGTTTATCGCTAAATTTGCCAATGATACAAAGACAGGTGGAGGAGCGGGTAGTGTTGAGGAAACAGAGAGCCTGCAGAAAGACTCAGATAGTTTAGGGGAATGGACAAAGAAGTGGCAAATGAAATACAATGTTGGAAAGTGTACAGTCATGCACATTGGTGGAAGAAATAAATGGACAGACTGTTATTTGGATGGGGAGAGAATTCAAAATGCAGAGATACAAAGGGACTTGGAAGTCCTTGTGCAAGATACCCAAAAGGTTAACCTCCAGGTTGAGTCAGTTGTGAAGAAGGTAAATGCAATGTTGGCATTTATTTCTAGAGATATAGAATATAAGAGAAGGGATGTGATGTTGAAGCTCTATAAGGCACTCATGAGACCACACTTGGAGTATTGTGTGCAGTTTTGGGCCCTTATTTTAGAAAGGATATACTGACATTGGAGAGGGTTCAGAGAAGATTCGTGAGAATGATTCCAGGAATGAAAGGGTTACCATATGAGAAACATCTGGCAGCTCTTGGGCCACGTTCCCTGGAGTTCAGGAGAACGAGGGGGGGATCTCATAGAAACATTTGGAATGTTAAAAGGCCTGAATAGATTAGATATGACAAAGTTATTTCCCATAGTAGGGGATTCTAGGACAAGAAGGCACGACTTCAGGATTGAAGGACGTCCTTTTATAACTGAGATGCAAAGAAATTACTTTAGTCAGAAGGTGGTAAATCTGTGGAATTTGTTGCCACCAGCAGGTGTGGATGCCAAGTCACTGGGTGTATTTAAGGCAGAGATAGGGTGAAAGCAGGGGAGTGGGGATGGCTGGAAGAATTGGATCAGCCCATGATTGAATGGTGGAGCAGAGTCAATGGGCCAAATGGCCGACTTCTGCTCCAATATCTTATAGTCTTATGGGATTCTTTAGGAGGAGGGAAAGGACGGTCTATGGTTAAGAATGAGATCCCAGATGGTATGTTGTCTCCTGGTGCCAAGGTCCAGGACATTTTGGATTGAGTCCTCAGCTTTCTTAAGTAGGATGGTGAGCAGCCAGAGGTCATGGTCCACATAAGTACCAATGACATAGGTAGAAAAGTGATGAGGTTCTGCAAAGAGAGTTCAGGGAGTTAGGTGCTAAGTTAAAAGACAGGACCTCCAGGTTTGTGATCTCAGGATTAGTACCCATGCCACATGCTAGTGAGACAAGAAATAGGAAGCTCATAGTATTTAACACATAGATA